>NC_137742.1:57823022-59078022 GCF_963264785.1 Psittacula echo | reverse complement strand
CGGTCAGTAATGTGTGAAATACGAGTACATGACTATATTCAGTTTAATATTTGTTAGGACAATAACAGTTTGACCTTATGCTGGCTGCAGTTAGCTGAACTATTCTAATAGGCTGCAGGTAGTAAACTGCACACATATTTCTGTAGCTATTTTTTTTTCATGTCAGCCTGTTTCTCCAAGGAAACTGCATCTACCACATGTATTGATACTTTCTTTTCATAGCAACCGCACAGAATATAAGTATATATTTGTCAGGAAACTCCCATAACTAGAAGGGAAGTCACTTTTCTTGCGGATAAGCTACACAAATGCCTTAACATCATGGGTAGATAGATTTACCTGTGTCCATTAGTCTGTTCTCTCATCACTTCTCAAACAGACACCCTAAGCCTTTGTGGCAGCAACCACCCACCAGTTACACACCCCTTTCATGATATCTTGTGCAGCACAGGAGTACCTTTGCTTACCCTCACCTGCATCTGGTTGGGAGATATCCCAGGTTATGCATTACTGACACTGGACAGAAAAAAACCCAAGTAAAAAGCTAAGAATGCAGTAGATCAAATTTAGCCCAAACTGTTGATAAAAGGCTTAGACAACCAAAAAAAAAAAAAAAAAAAAAAAAAAAAGAAGAAGATAAGAAGATTTTGGGGTGCAGAAAAGCTTTCTGTTCCTCTGTGATTAGAAAAACGTCTGTGTGCTCGTGCAAGCACATTGTGTATGGCAGCTTCCTGAAAAATATATGAATGGATGTTCTGATGGAAGTGTTACTGAAAATTAGAGCAGTGACTGTGAGCAGGATATACACAGAGACTTCTGTGTGAAACTACAAGGGGCAGGATGGGAAACCCATGTAAACAGCTTACAGTAGAAGAGTAGGAAATGAGTTTCAATTCTTTCTATCCATGTAGATATCACACTTTCTTATTTCAAAGTCCAGCCTTCATGTGAAAAATGAGAATTCAAATTGAAGGGCAACAGCAGAAGTACCAGAACTATATCAAATAGGAAAAAATTTCTTGAAAATATAAAGTAAAGGTGATTGTCTGAAGCTTCCAGGGCACCCTGGCAGAGCTTCTTCATGAGTTTCTGAATGATGCTTTGAAATTATTTCCTTATAAAAACACCTAAAAGCTGTGGAATTCCCTGTCAGTGGGTGGTATCAAGTGCCAGAAATGTACAGAAGGCATGGGGTATTCATTCTGTTAGAAGAAAAATACCTAATTACAGCAATAGTTTTGTACTTCAGACACAATTATTAAGTCTTGATTTGTGATACCTTTCAGGTTTATGTTTTTCCAGACTTGCTTGTAATCAAAGCATGATTTCATATCAAACTACTTACTGGTTCAACTACTAATTTGCAGTAATGATTCTCATTTTCAGAAAAGAGTTTGAAATTTTGGGAATTGAAGTTCTAAATGCCATTTTTACAGAACAGATTTGAAGTCATGGAAAACAAGATTGCAGTTGTTGCAGGGTTTCCATTTTCAAATAATGCAGATATCTGTTAGGAGTGTAAGAAACATGTAAGAATTCATCTCAGTTTCATTCAGAAAGTCACTGCAGCACCTTGCAAATATTAAGCTTAGTTAATTTCATGCTTAAGTCTTCCGCCTTCTAAGATTTTACATGCATAAAAATAAAAATTAAAAAGAAAAAAAATCACACTGCTTTGTTTAGAAGCTATCTGGGTCTTTTTGGAGAAATATTATTAAAGCCAGTTAACTTCCCCAACTTTAATGTATGGTAATTCATGTAAGGAAAACTGTTGACCCAAATCCTGCAAATAATTCTGTATGCCTGTAAAGTCAACAAAACTTTAGAAATGCTTTACATTGATAATCCCAACAACACTGCTAGGTGTCCTGAATCTGCTTCTATTCTGTATTTGTAAAAGAGTATTGGCAGATATACTTGCATAGATACACATGCCTCATACTCATTATAGAGAACTAAACATTTGTAATTTTGCCTGGTCCTTAGAATTAAATTTCTTACAGTCATCACAGAAGTGCAAGACACTTCTAATTTTATTTTTAAGGAACTATCCTTTAAGTCACTAAGTCTTTAAAAAACCTCAGTGCTTGAAACAAACTTTTGCTTTTTTATGTGCTGGAGATATTAAATCAGTGCTTCATATTTCAGGCATTCACAGTCCTCTGGCACTGGAAGAAAATGTACGTAAGTTTCTTTGAAGAAGAATCTGTGCTGAAAACAAACCGTATATGCAGCAGATAGTGTCATTCATCAGAGTTGTGTTTTTCTTGGAAGTCAGCTTCACAAGTTGTGCTGCTTACTGTGGGTGGTGTTCAGTGACATGGTGACAAAAATGTCAGGCTAGTCTACCTCAGCAGAAATAGATCTGTATTTGTTAGAAATGACAGGTATAAAAATCACAGTGAATATAACCAGAGCATTACTCTACTGAGAGAACAGTAAGTAGTTTTTGTGAGGAGATGGGTTGTTTCTGTGAAATGCACATGTGAAATACCAATCCTTTGGTAGTGCTGTGATGTTGGTCTCTATGCTTTTCTCAGGGTAATGAGGAGAAGACTCCACCTGTTTACCTGATGGTTTTGTTCAGTCTGGGAATTAAGACTTACTCCTCTTCCAGAAATGAAATCTACACAATCATCTATGGCCACAGAGGTGCAAAACTGGCACATTTCTGAGAACTCTTCTTAAGTCTAAAGCCTAAAAATACTTAATGTCATTAACAGCATCAAGAGGTGTGGCCACATACAGCCTTAGCATAGAGACGAACCTGCAAATACTCCAATTTCAAACATAATTTTTTCTGCCGGTGACACAATTTAATATGAATAAGGCTTCAATGACTATGTAAGTAACTATTCAGTGACTACTCAAATTTCAAGCATTATTTTTTTCCCAATAGCACAATTTAATGTGAACAAAGCTTCAGTGACTATTTTTAGTACATTGCATCCTAGTTTCCGAGGTCAGCATGGTCTGGTTACTCCAACTAGGCGTGATTTCACACTTCCTTGTTCCTGTAGCTCTACTGACCATTCAGACAAACTGCAAAAGTGATGATTTATATACAGAGTGACAGAGTGACAGGAGTGGGCATTGAGGCCCAGGGAATACAGGATACTTAGTTTTAGCCAGTCACTCGAGTTTTCAGTTCTTCTAAGATATATGAAGATCTTGATGCCTGTTGAGTTCATTTTGTCTGTCTACTTATAAAATGTTCATTCAAGCAGGATGAGATTTAAACTCCAGATGCTGTAGAACTTTTAATATATGTACTGAAATATAAAATGTAAATATATATAAATACATTAATAAATACATTAAAATTTTAAATAAAGAAACCTTGGGGGGAGGGAGAGGGGAGAAGGACACAAGAGCAACAGAAGTTCCCTGACTAGTACCCCACCCACCTTCAGTTCTTTAAAAATGAGTGACCGTTGGATTCCACATGAAGCTGAATGTGCTGTGATGGGTTTATACATCCCATGGTACACTGTTGCTCAAAGCATGCAGAATATCAAACAGATGGCTTGGGAAGACTGTCAAAAAGACCTGCTGGGCCTTCTCTAGTATTACCTTAAAGCAAGAGAGAGGATGAGTAAGTGTGGTGGAATTTTGGCCTTAACACAGCGTTCCGGATGTTCAGTCTTCTGAAGGAATCTTACTCAGTTACAACAACACATACAAAACCAAGTATCTATTTGAAGATAACGAACAATGAAAATTAATTTGAAATTGGGTTTAATAGTGGAAGGAAAAAAATGGAAAATTGCAGTGGAGGAACGGCGAAGGGCAGACAGTTGGCGATGCTCATCACAGGGCTGAGCAATGCAGAAAAGTAAATTTATTCAGGAACTTCATAGGCCATCTTTAAATATTTTTGTGTACAATGTAGTAGAACCTCAATCCTGCAATCTTTAATTTTGATCTTTTAAATTATTATTTCAGAGGTCTCCTCATAAAAGTAACAGTTGCGCCTTCAAGACCTGCTTGGTTTTGGTATCAAAATCTCAAAGCATGTAGTATCTTCTAACAATCTATTTTATACTAACAAATTTGAAGCATGAAAATCAGACCCTAATATATAAACCTGAGTTTGTGAGACAGCATCTCCTTAGGAGATATTTAATATACAGAGAATATATGCTTGAGCTTTTTTGGTATTATAAATAGCAATTAATCAAAAATCCTCATGTTCTTGTTCATAAAACATCTTCAGAGGTTAGTTTTGGTTTGGTTTTTTTTGGTTTTGAATCTCATTTCTGCAGCTGCATACTGTCTTACTTAACCTTAACTGAGAAAAAGCAGACCTAGTATTTCAAGTATATCAATATTCAAGTATTAAAAGTGCTACATACTTAGTAGCATTTAAAAGAAAATAATTCCATCTCTGAGTTCACAGTTTATTGAAATGAAGATTTATTTCCAGAACTCAAATTCTGAGGTAACAGTTCAAAACGTGGACATTGTCGTGTAAGGAAAGCAATTTTCTATACTCAATTCTGAATTTCTGTTAACTACTAAAATAACCATCTAGAATGGTCACTGAAAGCTTCAGTTCTTTTATGGTACACAGATAGTGGGTTTGTTTGCAACTTAGTTTATTGTCTGTTGTTAGTTTCCTTTAGGTAATATCATTGCTCAGTTGCCTGATAAAGCCAAAACTTGAAACTGTTTGTCTCTGCAACGTGCTCATTTTTCAGCATATGGCTTTGCAATGCAGTTATATCAGGGCTTTGGGAGATTAATACCTGTTAAAGATGGTGTTACAGTGCCTAGGTTTACCTGTTATTTTGAAAATACACCTTTAGCATATTTTTACTTAGTCTCTTTCTTGATATTGGGTTTTCATTTCCATGTTTTAGGAAAATCCTATAGATGTTTTTATGTTACTACTTTGAAAAGGAAAAGAAAGGAAAAAACATGTAAAATACTCTTGAACACATTTTGCTTGTGATTTTGAATAGCTTTCAAATTAGAATGATTTCCCCAGATTTTTATAGGCTTGCCCAATCCAGCTGTATATTTTATATGCTAATCTAACTTCTATTTTTGTTCCCCTTGGGATTTTAAGTGATTATAATTGTTGCTCTTCAAAAGCCAAACAGATGATGATTGCTGCTTCAGGAATATACCAAAAGAAACTGGCTTTCATTAAACCTGCTCATCCACTTCATAATTATCTCCATTTTATCTCACTAAGAAGCAGGAAAATGGCAACTACAGTTCATTGAAGCTAGTTCAGTTATTTAAACATCACTTTACTGAGATAACAGGAGGTGTTAAAGTGGGGAGGCTTTTTCCTTTCAAAGACTAAAATGTAGCCAGAACTATAGTAGGGTTGCCAACTGGAAGACCAGACCCTTCATATCAGTTTGAAATACAATGCTAGAGGCGAGAGACGGTAGAAGATAATGTGGTTTCTGCTGTTGTTGGGGACACTTCTGGAGGACAAAATGTAGATTGACAGCTCTGTTGCAAGGTATCTGCTGGTTTGACCTCTCTGCAAGAAATGAGAAATCAGAATAAGCAGAAATATGGGAGAGAAGGAAAGGAGATTAGAGCAGGCACAAGTTTAGATACTAAAGAAGACAATAAATAGGCAAATGATACAAGTTTTGACCATATGTTCACTCTTTGTATCTGTCTGACCTAGTGATGATTGGAATGAGCTGGGCTAGCCAGACCAGAAGGTGTCTTTGAAATTTTTTGGAGTAATAAATTTAAGCTTAATTCCATTTTAAGAATATTAATGGAGAATTTTGCAGTGAAGATCAATGTTGGAGAGGAACAGGTCCCTGTGAATTGCACCAAGATCCTGCAATATCTGGCAGTCCATGAACACTGACATGAACACCAGTAAAAAGACACAGAGGTTTCTCAAGACGTAGAAATACATAACCAGTTCTTTAGTTCACAACATTGGTTAAAAAACTCACACATTCAAATTTCTGCACATATATTCTAATGTTTTTCTTATCTTACAAATGTAAATAGGGTTTTTTTCTACCTGTTCTCTGAAGTGAGGTTCCTGCAATTTACCAGAAGACTGACCATATGTGTTGCCATTTGTCCTCCACTGCTTCCTTTATGCTGGCAATCAGTGCAGCATTTTTGTATAAATCACAGCTTACCACTCAAAGGGACCTGTAAAAAAGCAATACCATAAACAGTTTCTTCTTCAAAGACAGACTGGAGCAGCTGTCTGAAAGCCTGGTTCTTTCATCAAAGAAAGCAAGAATCTTTCACAGCTTTAGTTTCCCACATGACACATTTATGCCAAGGAGATGACCGGGGAAAGAGTAGGGGTTCACAAAGGGATGAATTTGGATTTTTATTTCTTAAATACCTATATGAGAGCAGAGGTTAAACTTGGCCAACCATCAGAAACTCCCTTCTGTCAGTTATAGAAGTGAAACTTCTGTCAATTTGTGACTTTCTAGCTTGTGTAGAATGTAACTGAGTTTTGGCTATAGCAGTGTAAGCTGAGAGAAAAATTGCAGGGCCTACAGACTGCAGGAAAAAAAAGTCTGTTTTAAATAGAACAGTGCTGAAACACCCACTGATTGCAGTTTTGTTGGTACAGCACTGGGAGTCAGGCACTCATTCTTGTAAATTAATGAGGCCTTGTAAGCATCAGCAGTATGCTCAACACCTCCTTGAGACCAAAAGGCAGACTGTGCAAATCTCACAGCACAGGTAGCAGGCTGCAAGAAACACAGCTTGCTCAATTCCCAAGCAGCTGTATTCAGTCCCTCCAACAGTTTGAGTCAGTTTCACCTCCAGGTAGTACCCTATAGGACAAAGTTGAGTGTCCCATGTTAATGCAAGAGCCACAGCAAGGAAGATCTACCAGAGGAAGGAAATATTATTGTGCCCCTGTCACACACAGACCTTGATAAGGTTTTACAGCAGAATTATGGCTGAGCAATAGAGAGGTGCTTTTCATTTTAGAATCATAAAATAATAGAATGATTAGGGTTGGAAGGGGCCTTAAAGTTCTTCTAGTTCCAACACTCTGCTATGGCAGGGATACCTTCCACTAGACCACGTTGCTCAAAGCCCCAACGAACCTGTCCCTGAACACTGCCAGGGATGCGGCAGCCACAACTTCTCTGGGCAAACTGTGCCGGTGTCTCACCACCCTCACAGTGACAAATTTCTTCCTTATGACTAATTTAAATGTACCCTTTGTCAGCTTAAAGCCTCTCCAGCTTTCTTGTAAGCCCCTTTTAGGTCGTAGATGGCTGCTAGCACATCTCCCCAGTGCCACCACTCCCCTAGGCTGAACAAGCCCAGCTCTCTCAGCCTGTCTCCAGAGGGGAGGTGCTCCAGCCCTCAGATCATCTTTGTGGGCTTTTCTGGACTCACTCAAGCAGCTTCACATCCCCGTTGTGTTGGAGGCCCCAGAGCTGCACACAGTACTGCAGGTGGGGTCTCACAAGAGCAGAGCAGAGGGGCAGGATCACCTCCTTCGACCTGCTGGTCACGCTCCTTTTGATGCAGCCCAGGATATGGTTGGCTTTCTGGGCTGCGAGTGCACACTGCTGGCTTATGTTCATTTTCTCATCAGCCAACACCCCCAAG
Source organism: Psittacula echo (assembly GCF_963264785.1). Taxonomy (NCBI): domain Eukaryota; kingdom Metazoa; phylum Chordata; class Aves; order Psittaciformes; family Psittacidae; genus Psittacula; species Psittacula echo. The sequence continues at coordinate 59,070,438 of NC_137742.1, read as the reverse complement.
TCCTTCTCCTCAGGGCCAGTCTCTCCCCAGCCCGTATTTATGCTGGGAATTGCCCCAACTCTTGCATTCAGATGAAAATATTATTGATGAAGGTTGGGGCTGTTCAGCCTGGAGAAAAAAAGGCTGCATGGAGACCTTATGGCAAGTGTTCCAGTATCTGAAGGGGGCCTACAAGGATGCTAGAGAGGGACTCTTCATCAGGGACTGTAGTGATAAGACAAGGGGTAATGGGTTCAAACTTAAACAGAGGAAGTTCAGGTTAACATAAGGAAGAAGTTACTGGGAGGGTAACTACTGGGAGGGTGGTGAGACACTAGAACAGGTTGCCCAAGGAAGTGGTAAATGCGATGTCCCTGGCAGTGTTCAAGGCCAAGTTGGACGAAGTTTTGGGTGACATGGTTTAGTGTATGGTGTCCCTGCCCATGGCAGGAGGGTAGAACTAGATGATCTTCAGGTCCTTTCCAGCCCAAACCATTCTGTGATTCTGTGATTCCTCCAAAGGCCTGATACTGCACCTACAGTATTATTCAGTTTCTCTCATTTTAGCAAAGTTGCTCATTTTTGTCTGAACCAAGCTGCATTTTCTGCCCTTGCCCAATTGGGGTAGGAGGATTCCAGAGGCTGCAGCAGCACCCTTCCTTGTGCAGCTGTTCAGGAAAATGAAATCAGTTGCTGAAAGTAAAATGGAGACACGGAGATCAGTTCTACCTGTAAGGCAAGTAAAGAATAGAGGACTGATGATAAAAGCAGCTAATGTAAGAGTTTATCAGAGCTATCACCTACTTTTCATTATCAAGAAGCCATTGATCGTGTAACTGCTGCCTAAAAATCAGAGCTCAACCCAGAGCAACAGGGGTCAGGAAATCCTGAGCTGTGAATCCTATCTCAAAGTTTTACTTCTTTGCTTTGCCTTCCACCCTCTCTCATCTAATATGAATTTATATTAAACTGTATTTAGGACTCAGTTTTTCCATTGCTAGAAATGCAAATTTGTACTTGCAAAATGTCATGCACTTAAAAAGGAAGGGAGGAAGAAGTGGCTTTAGGAAGCAGACCATAGAGAGAGAATTTTGTATTAATTCTTTCTGTAAATGTTCTGTTAAAGAAACTGTTATATCTAGGCTCTAAATTTATTATCTTTTCTAAGGTAACTTAATTGCATATAAGCAGGTAACTACTCAAAATGTGTTCCTGCGCTAGTAAGAGTTTACAGCGTAACTGTGCATTCTGACCTCTTTCTCTCAGACCAAACTCATTGTAGACAATGTGTTTTCACAGTGCCAATGTTACTCCATAGTCCTGGTTTTTAACTAACCACACTACATACTTTTAGCACCAAGTGTTCTTAGATTCTACAGCTGGAGAAGTATTTATGCAGCTTCTGTAATTATTTGCTTACATTTACTTGTTGTTACATTATCATTCAAAATAAGTATCTTAAGCCAAATTAACATGGAAGGTATTGCAAACATATGCAAAATAAGCATTGAAAGAAAACTGTGCAAAATTAGAATATTTCATAAAGAATTGCAAAATATAATTAAGAGTACCTCATTTAAATGGAAAACAATTTTAGTTTGCATTTGGCTTTGTTTTTATTAGTTTTCAGATTTTCCTGTATTCACGGTAAATACTTGGCCTTAACTGTACATTGTCTGCTTCTGGTGTGATTGACTTATTTATTTTAGCACTGAAATTTGCAGAATTAGAAAATATTCTTACAGAACCAATAAACACTAATAAATCAGCTGTGATGCTATAAAGAAATTGGTGAAGACAATGCCTCAGTACTTACAGCTATGAATTTAAACTGACTAGATACGTTGAAAAGGAGTGTTTATTTTAAAACCATTGTATCTTTATTCTCAGTTCGTTCTTGCAGAGTTCTATGAATTGTAAGAAAAAAAAATATAAAATTAAAATCTAGTATAGATAATGGTAACAAAACCAAGGCAAGAAAGAAGAAAAGGCTTAACTGAAAATTGCCAGCATAATAAGAGTTAAACAATGGAAGACCATAAAGTATTCTTCTGCCCTCTGAAACCTAAGGGAAGCACAGTAAGAATAAAAAGAGATGTTTCACATAACAATGTTAGAATAATATGTGAAAATGCTGCTACTCAATTCAAAAAGTATTTATTACAATTTACATTAAGGCATTTGATCTATGATTACTAAAGTGGTTCCTAAAGCAACAGTAATATTTTTATTTCTCACATGAAACTGCAAAGTGAAGGAGGTGGTGCTTTTGGTGTACATTGCTATTCCAATTGAGAACAGCTCTGACATACAGTACAAAAATTACCCCGTGCAAAATGATATAGTATTAAGTAATATAAGTTCTTGGCAGTGTTCTGCACATTTGACTTCACACACTATAAAAATTTCCATTTATCTCAGTAAGATTACCATAACAAGGAGAGCAAAGTATGTATTGGATTTTCCTCAGTGTTATGGCTCTACAGCAGTACTCCTAAGCCTTACTCAAACAGAAGTGACAAAACTCATTTTCCACAACAGCAGCAAGGCAGAAAAATTCTGTCCACTCATTGAGACTATGCAAACATTTTCTGGGTTTCTACCTTTGTTTTTAGGGAAAAATTATTTCTTCTTTCTGTCCAAAGCATTTTGACTACTCAGGACAATACGTGGATACACCTGAATTAGCACTTCACAGTGCAGAGCTGAGGAAGGGAATAGATGTGAAGAAACTGCCAGAGAAGCAGCACTTATATATAAAGACTAACCCCAGCTTGTTATTTCAAATAACCTCGTTCCTCCTTGTCTCAATATTATCAAGAACCAGGAAAACCATAGCCCTGTGGACTGATGGGAAATGTTAGAAGATGTCTCTAAACAGCCAGACTTGGTCAATTACTCTCATGTGCTCCGGAGATAAGAGAAGGGATGAGCCTCTTCTCCCTCTTCTGTTAGCTTGAGGATGAAGTTTTAGGGGGAAAATTTGGATCTGAGGAATGAAACAGATGTATGCTGAATACAGTCTGCATTTCTCCATCTCCCTGGTGTAAATCTCTCCTGCCTTGAGCTTAACCAGGGTAACAGCTTTTTTTTTTTTTTTTCTTTCTAATTTGTGATGTGGTTCCTTACACACCCGGAGTCTCTGTTTCTTGCTGATTTCGCTCTTGTGTAAACAAGGCAGTCTCTCCCAACTCAAATGCCTACAGCCTAAAATACTTTCTTCACTCTTGAATAGCTCAATTTTCTCTTCTTAGAGAAGACATGCATGACCTCACACTCACAGCCTAGCCAGTCGGTGCTGCTGCTTGTTTTCTACCCACACCTTCCAGACACTGGGTGACACAGCGTTGCCACAAGTTAGCACCAAGTTATGGCAAACTAGGCAGTGATGCTGTATACAGGCTGTAATGAGAAACTCCTTTGCTTGTGACTATAGCCTTTTTATTCCATGTTGTGGAAGGGAGCAGCATGTTAATAGACTATGGAGATTGAAGTATGCATTTAAATATTGATCCTCATTAAGATGTACACTGTATTGAAACTATGGTGACTCTGTACAGGTACAAGCTATAAATAGTTCGTCCCCTGTCTTAATCTTCCATGAAAATGCAGTTGTTGCAAACAGAAAATGCAACAGAACAAGCAAATGCTTGAACATTAAGTTATACAATGTGTCTGCCTGACACAAAATGCTCATTTGCATAGTTATTGCATAGTAAGTAGGCTCTTCAGACCTGAACCACCCAGCCAGAATAGGAAAATACCAGAAAGTACTGGTATGTTTGAATATGCTAAAGAAACAGAGGGTTCTGAACACATAAAAAAAGGCTGAGAACTAATAGACCCCATTTGCAGGCAAACAGACAACACACATCTGAGTGGTATAAAGTAAGAAGGTGGATGTAACTTTCACAGTTCAATTATTTTACTCTTGTTCTGAATGCTCAGTGACAGTTATAGGGATGTTTTACAAGGAGTAAGAAGGAACTGTAGCTAACAAGTGTTAAATAATTATTAGCAGAGTAACCTGAAATTTACTTTTTGTTTCTTGTAGCAGCTAGGAGCACTGATTAAGTGCTAGCAAGAATAAATACATCTAGTATAAACCTTGTCAACTTCAAGAACTTCCATGTGGGGAAAAAGGGGTAAAGGACTGTGGAGGGAAAGATCATGTAAGCCTTTTTACAGGGTTTTTAATAATTGTGGCTGAATTGCTTTTGTTGCTTTCATCTTCTTTCATGTACATTGGAAATGTGGGTCTCGCATCAGGAACGAACAATATATTTTCATAATCTAAAAGGCAATATCCGCTCATGCTAATTCTCTTTTTCCCCTATGAACACATTTTAAAAAAACCCCAAACAATAAACCTTGAGTTCTATATAGTTAAAGCTGAATTGAGGGAGGAAGGTCTCAAGTTTGGAAGTAAATTTGAGTAACAAGACAGATATTTTACAGCTTCTGAACACATGACAGGACTTCTTGTCATGTCTTCATAACAAGTGATAAGACAAGAAGCAACGACCTAATGGCCTCAAGCTGTGCCAGGGGAGGTTTAGACTGGATATTAGGAAAAGATTCTTCACTGAAGGGGTGGTCAGGTATTGGAACAGGAAAGTGGTGGAATCATCCCTGGAAGTGTTCAAAAACCATGTAGATGAGGCCCTCAGTGATATGGTTTACTGGTGGCCTTTGCAGTCCTGAGGTAATGGTTGGACTTGATGATCTTAAATGCCCTTTCTAACCTAGTTGATTTGAGGATTCATTTTCTGTTTGTGTTAGATATCACATGATCTAAATAAGCTTTAGATCTCCTAACGTATCTTCTATTTTGTGTAAAGGATTAAGCAATCTTTCCTAAGTATGACTGTGGAAACGTTTGTGAGGAAAACCTAGTAGAGTTTTGCACTATCAAGAAAGCACTGTGAACAAACAGTTCTCATCATTAGGACCTATTTATAAACAATGAAAACTGAATCCTGGGCCTTAATCATATATATTTCAGATTTTGTTATTTGAAGATAAAAAGGATATCTCTCACTGTAGTTTCACTTCTATAGATTACAGATGAATCCCTAGCATTGTTGATCATGTCTGATAGTGATGCATAAAAGGCAGAATTTTTTCCTTCTCATAGAGGTGGAATTTTGTATATATGTGCACTTATGCTATTGGCTACTGATACAGTGTCTTTTTAGCCCAAAATTTTCATTAGTAAGTTACTACATCACCAATTTTTAAGTGCTCAAACGGGAATCACAAAATGATGCATGATTGTCCAGAATGCAAATTGTCTGCAGCTAGCTTAATTTTGGATTCCCATGTCTCAAGGGGACCAAGGAAAAGGCAAACTGAAAATCAACAGCCAAATGCTGAAAGGCACTTTGAAGACAGAGGTCCAGGAGATGAAAAAAAAAAAAAAAATCAGTCTTTGAATTCATCTGGAAAAAAATGCTAGAATGCAAACAGCTTTGTTCATCAGACTTATATTTGCTTGGTTTCAGTGCTTATTGACAAAGAGAAAAAAATGTGTCGGGAATTCGTTTAGTACTTTACAGCTTTTTCCCTCAGCCTAGCAAATCTGTTTCTTTCTCTGTTTTGTTTGTTTGGGTTTTTTAATTGCTTTTTGTTTTTTCTCTTCTTAGACATTCAATTTATTATGAAAGACAAAAAGGGAAAAGCACTATTTAGAACTCTAGCCATTTTGGAGGTAGAGAATGCTATCAGTGAGAAGTGTAAATCCCTTGGGAGTCTTAAGAAATCAAATAATATGTCCTAATTCTCTAAGAAAAATAAAAAAATATATATCTAACTTTGAACCTCAGCAATTGCTTAAGTAATGTGGTCCAGTACCACATCTATTCTTACAAAATACTTTTCAGTTGTTAATCTAGATTTATGTGTTGTGAATTACGCAATTTTCCCTTTTTTTCTTTTAGCTTACAGTGCACATGAAGACTCTTTGATTGTGATCTGCCAGTAATGATTACATCTAAAAGCAATTCCATATATCCTTTGTCACTGTTCCTGTTTCTGTACAATTGCTCTCTTAAAATATATTCATAGGCCATGTTTCCTAAAACCTTTAAACCTTTTAAAAACCCTTTTATAGGTTCTCTCCAGTTTTCTTAAAACATGGAAAGACTTGATACAGCATTCTGTTTTCAGCTCAGAAATGTTGACTAAGAAACGTATTCATGTATGTCTTTTCAAATCATGCTCTTGTATACATCTCAATGTAAAATCTCTCTTGCAACATCATATTCCCATGACTCTTTAGTACGATGAAGTAGTATCTTACAACCTGTAAGTATTGCTATTATTCTCTATAATATATATCTCTGCTATGTAATATATAATAACATATAATATCTCTGCTTTATTTTTATTTGCATGTTTGATTATGGTCTTACTTTTCTAAAAATCACAATCACTTGCTACTTATCCATATGAGCTTTAAATTGCTGGTTGGTCTCTCTGTTCTGAAAAGATAATTTTGTATTCAGCATTTAACCACCAAATGTTTGTAACCATTCTGCTTGCCACGGTCCACAGTTTTCGTAACCATTCACTGTGTTCCATATTCCAAAACATGGACGTAAATACGTAAAAAGATACAGCCATTCATTTGGCAATGAACTATCACTAAATATTCTCTAGATACATTTCTGTATATACTTTTTACAGTAATTTAATTAACACTATGATTCCTTCTTATCCCATGACAATGCAATGCAGGTTGGCAGGAAACTTTTAAAATCAACTTGCACTACTTTTCTGTCCCATGGACTGTGATTGTAGAAGAAAACAGTATTTGCTCCACGCTTTACTCTTGGCAGATGTATGTTTCTTAGTGCTGTAATTTATGAGCCTTCTTTTGAATTGAGAAGCAGAAATAAGACTGAGTAGTCTCCCTTTTCCAGAATCTGTTTTTAAAAAGAGTATACAGAATCCTCCCTCAAGTCACCTTTAAACTCATTCTGCAGTGTGTAAATATATTACCTAATGATCAGATACGCAGGAGAACTTTTGGGAATGAGTAAATGTTCATGACATCATCAGACCCATTTGCTGTAATTTTATCACTTATTTTATTCTACTCAACCATATTACAATGCAGTATGATACTATTAGTTTGAGTAACCTTTTAGACATTTGCAGCGACATGATCACTTATGATCTGGATTTTGCTGATGACTCATCTCCAGCAGAATCAAAGGAGTACAGAGCTATGCAGAATACTTCTGATTCAAAAAACTGAATTGTGTAAGCAGAAGAAACAAATCCTCCAGCATTTAAAGAGAAGCAAACAAGGCCAGCCCTAGTGAAAGGCCATTAGGTCACCCACAAGCGAAAAATTTTGACATTAAAAAGAAGAAAAAGTAGTTATTTAGATAATTTTTAGCCTGATCCTTCAAAGTAAAATCTTGATCAGTATAAGTAAGATAAGGGAAGTGCTTTTTGGAACTGAGATTTGATCTTCATAGCTAGTAATTGCAAGGAGTAATCAGCAAAGTCTAGTTCTGCTGCTTTCAAATATTAAGCAGTCTTATGAATTAATTGTAACACATGTAACATATAAAAGTGTGAAGAACTGCGTGAAGTGGAAGGGGCACACATGAAAAAGAATGTAACTGTCTTTGCCATAGTCCTAAGAAAAATGCATTTTTAATATCCCTTCTCAAGTACAGATAGGTGTCTACTCCCCATCACTGAGCAATTACAGGAGGTGCATGTTAAAAAAAGATTAACTTTATTTGGAAAAGAAAGAAAATACACTACTTTCATATACCTTCTAAACTCTGACCCTGACTTGTTAGAGCAAAATGCTGTGTGTACCTCTATTGAATCATAATTGCCAGCTGGATTTGTATTATCTTAATTGAATAAAACAGAAGATGCAAGTTGATACTTAAAATTATGTGGAATGTATTTAAAGAATTGCTTTACAAGGTCAAAAAAAAAAATAAATCTACTTACTACACATGTGATCTGATTATCTGAAAATGATCTAATTACATATTATACAAACACTCTGGAATTTATGAGGACTTTTTCAATAAAATAATAGTAGCAACAGCCACTATTTTATTCCACTATGCTGTCAGCAGAAAATATGCTGGCATACTAAAAAAGCTATCTTTGTATAATGTGTGCTTTTCCTTCAACAAATGAAAACAAATACAAGCTTTTGAAAGCAAAAAATCCATCTTTTAAGTCAATATTTCTATAGCTTTAATACCGTGAGAGGATATACTAATTACAGTAAGTTTATAACCATACATCTCTTTCCTGGAAAAACATATTGTTATGGTGGAAGTCTAATCGAACTGAGTTGACAGAATTTGGGATGATTCACGGGATAACTTACCAGGGCTTGTTATTTTTGGATAACAAACAACATTAAAAATATTAATTATATTTTTGCTTTTGATTGTCTCTTTCACGCAATATTATTTCTCCTCACATCTAACCTAGTGCTTCACTGGCAAGGGTATCTGTTACTTCAAGCTCTGGTTACATATTCTTCACAAATCAGAAAGGGCAAGGGCAAATTGGTAGTTGAGTTCTCTTGATTTGTGACCTTCATTAAACTACCTACCTACTTGTGAACTACTAGAAATGCATCTTAAAAAACAAGTGCTTTTCTGCTTTTGTAATAGCCCCATGGCACTAATTTGCATGTGTTAAAACCATACAGTCCACCTAAGTCTCTGAACAAGTTTGATCTTGCACACATCTGCCTTCTGCTCTCTCCCAGTCACCCTGTGGTCTTACTCTACGCCACACACATCTGTTCAGGTTTCAAGTTCCTCTTGGCATAAGCACCTAGCAACTTGTCTTTTGGTAAGAAATAAAGTTAACCTTGTCTTAAATTATTATCTAAAGAAGATGGAAAGTTAGCCTTAATGGCCCAAATTAGATAACATAATGGCTTGCAAGCCCATGCAGTTACTGCGGCTCTTCAGGAATAAATCACAAAGAGTTAAGTGAGTGTAACCAACCGTTCTTTACAAAATAATGCTCTGTGACATAAGATTATATGCTCCATCTACATTCTTTTTAATTGCATTTTCCACAAAGCTTTCTTGAAAAAAACCCAGATCAAAGGTAATTTCAACTAGGTCTAAACTAAGTATTTCTGCGGGAAAACGGTGGAGTTACAGTATTCTGAGCTGATGTCATCAGTCAATCAAAAAACACAGTTTGAAACAGGATTTTCTGCTCCTATAAAATGTCTTGACGTGTACTCTGGCTTATATTTTGTGAAGTGAATAATTTCAAAGGTCATTATAGATCCTTTTCACATCAGTGATTAATTTTTATTAAGCTATGCTCACAAACACATGCTTCTGTTGTCTGTTACAAAATTGAGCTTTTGTGACTTAATGTGAGCGTGACTGTTTATTAAAAATCACAGTGCAGTTCCTTCTCCTGCAGATGAAATAGGTATATAAGCTACTGCAGTTTTAAAGTGAAAGTGTTTTGTTGTTCGTAAAGAACTCAACAGCCAAATGGACAGTTTGTTCTGGGACTCAAAGACATGACACGGCAGTGAAACAGACAAGGAACTCCCACTCAGTTCAGGTACTGATAGAACAATTTAGTATAGGGATGTTAAGGTGTTTTTGTTAAAGCAGCATCAAGTAAGAGAAACCTATTTCTCTGCTGAACACATCCTAATGACAGTTTTACTTCACTGGATTATCAGCAACATGCTGGCTTTGCCACCTGAATTTCAATTTCTTAATTTACAGCACAGATAAAATAGAATAGAGCTGGATCTCTGCTGCTCTCTACACTGGGCTGGTCTTATCAAGTGTGAAGTTTGGCACACTGCAAACCTATTCAAGTCATTATCTGTTGAGGACCTCTTGAGCCATCTCCATCTCTGCAATGTGCTGATAAGACAGCTGTTTCTGTAGCTGCAGTGTCTCTCTGGGCCTCGGTCTTCTTTCAGTGCAAACTACAGCTTTGTTCATTGTGCCCTGATGCTGTCACATTCTCTGTGGTGCAACCATTTGATCCATGCACAATAGAGGCTGATGGCAGCGATTGACTGGCAGGTGAAACATTATTAGTATTTTACAATTAAACGTGCATTACACACCACTGGACACAAATCCTCAATAAAAGAAGCTACCTAAGCTGTGATGCAGCAGAAATCTGCCTTTGCCTGGTTGCAGTAGGAAACAATTAAAGATACAATAATCTGAATAAACAGACAGCTTCCTTCAGGTGTTAAATTCATCTGGGTTAAGGTTCCACAGTTGTCTGCAGAAAATCTGAGCAGTTCCCAGTCTGGAACAGAGTTTTAAGATGCCTTTTTAGCTCAATTGAAAAAAAGTGAAACACTCCCATTTTCTTTCTTCATCCAAATGCTAACCTCTTTTTGAAAAACAGTTTTTATTAATATTCAGACATTGCTGCATAGTAGAATAAAGAAGAATGCAGCAGCCTCAGTTGCAATGATCATACTACTGTAGTTTTCTACAATATCTATCTTACGACTCCAGAGAGGCTTGGAGAAGGAGGTAAAACAATCACACTCAGTGAAGTACAGAGTCCATGCAGGTATGTTATGTACCAGAAGTGTCTGTCTTGATATGACTTGATATGAAGCCTTCATGCCTGTTACTGGTTTTATTTATTGAAGTAAGGTAAACAAGCATAAGCTTGCACTGTAAAGATAACCCCTGGAGTCCCCCAGAGGACAGTAACACATACACACACATACGCTTGCACACACACATACCTGTGTGAGAACAGTTTCCCACATGAGCACCACTAAGCAGGAGCCATTTGCCTGAAGTGCCTTCGAGAGAGCCAAGCCCACCGCGACATCACATTCCTTACCCGCGTTTTTCCCCGGGGGGAAGGAGGGAGAGAACTGCTATTTGTCGAGATGCTCTCGGTCGCAGCCAGCTGGCCAGAGGCCATTCCCGGATCTGAGCCGCGGCCCCGCCGCTGGGACCCGCCGCCGGCAGCCGCGGGAGGGGCCGGGCCGGGCCGGACTGGGCCCGGACGGACCGCACCGTCGGGGCACGCTCGTCGCTGTCCATGGTGCTGAGGCAGGTTAGCTACCGGCCCACGCCTCCGGCAGAACGGCGCTTTGCTTGATTGTTTCTACTTCTGCTTTCTTCGTATTTTTCATTTTCACACACATCTCCTCCCCCCAGTTGTTAAACATCTTTTTGGCAGCATGTTGCAATCTTTCGCTGTCGTTCCCTGACCTCCAGGTCCTGGTCAGAAAGTTCAGAAAGCTTACAGTTCCCTCCTCCGATAGCTTTCCCATGTCCAACCACTATTTAATAAGCCATACATGTTTTAGCTTAAGGCGATGTCCAGACACCCAGCTATCGCTAATCGTACAGACTTCATTCCAGACATATGACCTAAGCAAAGGGGAACTTCACAGAAAGAAACTGTGCTTTTCTTGGTAGAAGGAAGAAGCGAGCTTTCAATTCCCGTTGCTGGCATCAAGGGCCTTTGAAAACACACCAGAGATGAGAAGGGCTGATGACAAGACAATTCACTTAAACAGCTATTTTCTGCCTAATTTCACTTTAGCACCGTGTATCGACAAACGTGACAGCTGTGAGGGCATTACTGGTAGAGATAATAAGCCTCAAAAGAAAACGCATAAAGTTTGGCTTTTGTTGCTAAGACCTGGCCACTAATTACAGCTAGAGAACTGTTCCGTTTTGCAGGGGGAGCAGAGGAGGAAATGAAATTGGAATCCTGAGTATCAGACCTGACAGAGAAGCTGTTGAGAACAGAGTCCTTTAATTTCCTGAATGTTCAGACAGGACCACCAGAAGTGGTTTATAATAGCATACATTTTGGCTTCCTTTAAGCCAAGTTTCTTTAGGTCTAAAAGCAGCTGTGTAGTCATGTGATTTTAAGGTTTTGGTTTTTTTTTTGTTTTTTTCTTGGGGGTACTGGACACGTGACAGTGTCAATGCCCTGAACTGCTTACAGATTTCAGAAAGCGTTTTATTTTTCCCCTTTGTTTTTTTTTTTTTTTTTTTTCTTTCTCTTCTCATACATCACTGATTTCTGCTAAGGAGCGTTGTTGTTTGCTGAAACACATTCAGCACAGACTGGACAAGACAAGAAAGTAACCAGCAATTAAATCTAGGAATTCCAAAGATGGTGACATGGTACAAAGGTTTTACAGATGTTTTATACTCGCTCTCTGCTCTAACCCAGAACAAATAAAACAAGTAATTGCTTTTTTTCTTTTTTTTTTTTTTTAAGGTGTATGAAAATCTTGTTGACATATTGTCTCACAGCATGAAGAACACAAGCAAGTTCATTGCTAATTGCGGCATCATTAGGAAACTTTCAAAAGCAGTTTTGCTGTATCAAAGGGTAAAAGTTGCCATAATTAAAAAAGTGTGAGGATCAGACATAAGCTGAACAATAGTGTAAACTCAGAGGACTTTCTTGAATACTAGCAAACAGTGGTGAAAGCACAATTTATACATGCGGTTCCACAGACGGGGTGTGCATAGACAGCTTTTCATTTAGCACTTGAGTATGAGCAGCTCTGAGGGTGTAGCCACCCACCCTGTTCTTTATTCAGTCCCTAGAGCCGATAGTTTGGCACTTGTTCCACCATGGAGTTATTCCCTTTTTCGGAGTGCTACTGATTCACAACTTTGTGATAGATGGTAAACAATCAGCTAAAGACTATGTGTTCTAGAAAAACATCAGACACATTTGGCATATAACTAATTAAATTATAATAAAAATATAATAAAAAATGTGAAATCAGGCCCAGTATAACACTCCGTTATTGTCACCGTGGCACGATAGGGAAATTGGAAGAAAAAGACAATACATAAACAAGCATGTTTTCTCTTTCATGGTATTAATAATTTATAAAAAACCAAGTACACTCTCAAGAAACACCATTTTGTCTCTATCTCATGCCTCTGTTTTTGCACCTTGTTACCTGCAAATATGAGAATTACCTGAATAAATTGCCTTTCTGCAGGGTGTTAGCGCCTTCCTGTTGGAAACCCATGATACACGCTTGTGTGTTCCGTGTTAGGAAAGACACAAGAGAAAAGCCATGTCTAGAAAGCACTCTGGATTCTGGAGAGAAATAATGATCAAGCAGAGCGAAGGTCAAGCAGTATAAGGAATCAAAGGCTCGTCTCTGAGTATCATGCAGAATTTTTTTCTCCGATACAACTTTTTTACTCTGCGAACTTATCTGAGCAAGCCATGGGAACTGATCGCATAATGAGTAACAGCTCTTTATCTCCTCCTTTTTTCTTTACTCTCCCCTTCCCTTCTTTTCCTTCCTCCCTTCCACCGAAAACGTGTGTCTCAAGAAACTCCACTCACTAACCCGCCCACTCCCACAAGGGCGAATCCCGGGACCCGTCCCCGGGCAGCCATGTGAATTTTGCGCGCGCCCCGCCGGCACGCCGAACCGGCACAGCACGGGGATCAGAACGCAGACGAAAGGCAGCAGCGGAGCGTGCCGCGCTCCCCCTGAGGAGCCATGAACACCCGGCCCGCGACGCACCGCCCCGCTCCCACGTGGCCGCCCGGGACGACACGCGCCACCGCCCCGCGCAGCTGCCCGCGCTGCCGGAGCAGCGTCCCGCGGGTAGGAGGTACGCGCGTACCGCCGCGCCCTGCCGCTCCGTGCCGACAAGCGCAGCCGCGGCCAGGGCCCGCCCGTCGGACGCCCCCTCCGCGACACACCGGGGCCCACCCGTGGAGGCGGCCCCGCGCGCCGCAACGCAGCCTGAAGCGCGGCGCCATGGGGTCTTCCCAGAGTGGCGGCTCGCCCGGCCAATGAGCGGTCGTTGCCTCGCCGCGGGCGGGGCGGGCGGGCGGCAGCCGGGCCAATGGGGGCGCGCGGCGCCGCCAGCAGCTTGCGTTGCGCCGGGGTGCGGAGCCGCTGCCTCGCGTGTCGCCGGGGTAGGCGCGGGGCGGACGGCCGGCGGGCGGGGGAAGTGCTGGTGGGGGGGGTGCGTAGCCACCCGCGGACACACCCCCCCCTCCCCCGCGCAGCCCGGGGCCGCGGCCGCGTGCGGTACGCAGACGCGCGCACCCTGGCGCGGCGCGGCGGCAAGCAGGCAGCCGGGCGGCGGGGCTGCTATAAATCTGCTGGGCGGTCCGCCTCCCGACACGGCGCGGCACCGCTCCTCCGCAGCGCGTCCTCCCCCCCCGCGGCCTCGCGCGCTCCCCGCCATGAGCAGCTGACTCCAGCGGCGAGCCGCTAGGAAGGGATCGGCAAGCAGGGAGCGAGCGAGCGCGAGAGAGAGGGAGAGAGAGACCGTCTTTAAAATCGCCTTCATCCCTCTTCTCTTTGTTCCAGGCTTTCTCCCTCCCTCCTCTCTTTTTGTTCGGCTGGGTTGCGAGAGCAGGGCAGTCCTGTCACCCTCTCTCTCTCTCTCTCTGGGTCTTCCCGCGTGGTTTTTTTTTTTAATTTTAAATACATTTTTTCTTTTGATTTTTTCCCTGTATTGGACTGTTGGGGGAGGGGGGGAAAGAGGATTTTTTTGGTGGTGGTGGTGGTTTTTTTTTTTTTTTTTTTACCCTTCTTTTTAGAACTGTCCCCAATTTAGCTCTCTTGCGTTGCCTTGAGAGAGCTGTCCACCCGCCTCTTAGCCCTCTTTATCGGGAAAACTGCACCGTTACTTTTTTTTTATTTAAGCCGAGGAGAGGAAGGTAAGTTGTGACTCTCTTCTTCCCGTGCTTGTGCGTGTGCGGCAGGGTCCGCGCGAACACCCGAGGTGCATGCCGAGTAGATGGCCGGTGTTCGCTCCTCATTAGCACCCTTCGTGCCGACGCGCTGAGTGAGGAGCCTGGTGTCCGCCACGCCGCGGGGCGAGCGCCTGGCAGCATTTGCGGCGTGGGGACAGGGACCCCACGCACAAAGGTGCGCGCCCCCTTTTCCCTTACCTAACCCCAGGCCCGGCCCCGCGTGGAGCTCCGGGGCCGCCGCGCCCATCCTGGTGCGGGAGCACCCCGAGGGGCGGGGCGGGCGAAGGGCGGTGTATCGCCTTGAGGAGATCAGCCCGCGTTTGTGGATCAGCCGGGATAAGCCCCCCCTGCTCCTAATTGCATTTTCCAAGCGGCACTCCGCGCTTCCTCCGGGGCCCAGGCGGTGGCCCGTGCTGTCACAGGGTGTGGAGAGCGAGGAGCTCGCCCTAGAACAAGTTATTACCGCCGGGGGGGACCTGTCTTATAGTGGCTTCGATTAACCCGCTGCGGGGGGTTGGGGAGCGTGTCCCTTTGTTCGGGGTGCTGCGCGGTGCAGCGCGGCGGGGCACGGCCGGGGTTTGTGCGGCAGCGGGACCAATCTCTGTCCGTGGTCCTACCGGGGCGGTGGGGGACGGTCCCCGGTGTGCGCGGGAAAGTTTGCATCCGGGAGCGGCCGCGGGCATCAGAGCGGGATTCCGGGCGAAGACACGGACAGGGCGTCCCGTCCTCGGACGCTGTCTCCATGCTCTCGCCTTCTATCCCTCCGGCGGTGGTAAACGCCGGCGCTGCAGCTTGTGCTCCCGGCAAGGGCCGGCCCCGAGCACTGCCATTGTTGTTTAATTTATGCCTAGCACGTTGCCCCATACCCACCTATTTCACGCATGAAAATAATTAATGTGAGAGCTGTACACGGGGCAGACTGGCAGTCGGACGTGTTCCATCAGCTCGTTTCCAAGGACCGGTGCTGGTGCCGGTGAGAGACGTTTAATTTTGATTACTCCCCCCGCGTTGCAGCGGCAGAAGTGCGAAGGGCACTACACACCAAGCCGTGCGCTCCCCGGGAATAGGACTCCCCTTTCCCAGTGACATCCGTCGGGCATGGGATGGATGCTGGGGACGAGCAGTGGCGCGCCCGAAAGAGCGGAGCCTCGGGGCACAGCCGCGGCGCTCGCAGCCTTGCTTCCCCGGAGTGGAGGGTGTTCCCACGCTGGCAGACGCCGGCGAGGAACGGGACAGTGCTGTCGCAGCAGCTGGTGCCGCTTTCGGCCAGCACGGCTGCCCGCAGCGGGTCGCGGAGCGCTCGCTGCCGCTGCGACCCGTCGGACGGGCGGCTCGGGGGTGCGTCCGGACCTTTAGAAAACGAGGCAGGGCAGGACCTTCGGGGAGAGGCGAGCAACCGTGGGGGCCTTACTCGCACCCCCCGGGGACCCGGCGCCTGAACACGGGCGGGGATGGGAAGGCGCGTTCCCGCCACTCCTCAGCGCAGCCCGCTGCTTCTCTCGCCCCGCGCCTGTCGTTCGCAGGTGCCCGGCAGCGGGGCGGGGCGAGGCGAAAAGAGGCCCGTCCGGCCTTTCCGCCGCGGCGGGAGTGGGGCCCGCCGGGCCCGGGAGGGAGGGGGGGGCGGGCGCGGGGCTTTTTGAGTGGCCGCCGGCGGCGTCACTCAGGCGCTGGGCGCGGGGGCGGGCTGTGGGGCCCTTTATAGCCCGCCGTCGCCCCACGCCCGCTGCTTGCGGCAGGGCAGCCACTGCGTGCTGGACTAGCGGCACTGGTGTCACCGCAGCCAGTGGTGAAGCGGCCGCCGGGCACTGTGCAGCCACCCTTAGGGCAGCAGGACCCCTTCGTTTTTCAATCCCCGACTCCGTCGGACGGCAGCAACGCTCCGTGGGACTTTCTGCAGGAGCACTCCCCAGCGGTAGTACTCATGGGCAGCGCCGGTCCCGGGTCTGGGAGAGCGAAGGGCTGGGAAGGGCTCGGGCGTTCGTGGGGAGCTGTCCGTGCGGTGCCGGTAAAAGGGCGGAGGTCCATCCAGTGGGCTAGTTCCAACTGTTTCTGTTCGGTTTTTTGATTGGTTGTTAGATGTTTAATTTTCGCGAACGGCTCTTCGTCTTTCTCCTGCTGGATGGGCTTCATCCCTTTTTTTTTTGTTTCGCCCTCTTCAGATTTTCTGAGCGCTTTCCCCCGGTTTCTCCTATAGGGCTAATTGCATCTCTTCTCCCGACAAAACATTTATAAACGCTTTGTTTTGTCTGCAACATTACTCTGAAGGAATTTCTTCCCCACCTATTTCTCCAGCGCGGCCCTGCCACTTGAGCGCAGCTCCCGTTCTCGGCGCACGTCGCACCTCTCCCTGCCTGGTTCAGGTCTGACCTTGTGCTGAATGGGCTGTCCGTGTCCACAACGGTGCATCTGCCGCCGTCTGCCTATACCGTCCCGTCTGGCGGGGCCCGGGGAAGCGGCTGGGAGCGGGCGGAGGCTGCCGCTTACTGCAGCGGGGCTGCGAGGGGTTCTGCAGCCGCAGCTCCGGTGCACCTGTGCGGCTGCGGGAGGGTGCAGAGCAGCGCGGCGGGGTATGGCCGGGGCTCCGGGGAGCGCGGCCGGGGCGGCCCTTCTGCCGGTGGGGCGAGCCGCGGTCCCGTCCAGCCACGGAGGCCTGGGGGAGATGCAGAGATGCGGGGCTCAGCGGCGTGCATGGCTCGTTTGTCGTGTATTTCATTCTGTTTGGAGGGGGTTGCTTTTAGGTTAAGAGGCAGGGCTTCACGGCTGCCCTGGGTCAGACTGAGGCATCACCCTGTCACCCCTGCTCTTTGCAGAGGGCTTTCCCTAGGTTATGTGGATTGCCCACCTTTTCAGTTTGACCTGCCCCGGGAAAAATGAAGCCTCCTCGTTCTTGCTTTGCTAGCGCGGGGAGTGAGGTGGCTTTGTTTCATCTTCATAGCGCTGATCATAAGATAGCTAGCCGGAGCAGTGAGATGGCTCAGTATCGATATCACAGCCTTAGTCCCCTGTGCTCAGCCAATTGAATACAGGTGTGACTTGTTAGAACATTAAAACTGGTATTCATGGGGAAAAAACAAGCCTACAACAAAAAAACCCCACAAAACAATGCCAAACAAATAAGGTCGTCTTACAGTAGTTGGTTTAATTGAAGTTTATAAGACCGAATTTCGTTGCTATATTTATGGAGTTTTGAAGACGACTTTGGTAATGTAATTTAGTAGCTACATAGGACTTCAATGTGTGGTTTACTTACAATTGATACTTGATAAAGTAGCTTGCCTGACTTGAGAATTCTGTGACTTGAATTTTCATGAAGGGTAAAGGGTTCCCAGTTCTGTGCTAAAAAAAAAAACAAAAAAAAAACCCTCACAAAACCCGCCAAAACCAAAACATGCCATTTGGCTTTATTTATCTCTGCCTTGAAGGCCAGTTTTAAATTGAACTGAGGCAGTCCAGAAAATATTAAGTGGGAACCTACTCCATTAAGAGGCACTGGGATATTAGTTAGCCCTCTGATTTTGCATTTTTCCTGTTAATTCTGTGGATTGTGAATCTTGATGTTATATTCAGTACCTCCTTATTTTCCCTGGTTCTTCTGAAACTTACTGGGGATGATAGCTTTGAGAGGACTCTGAACCTGTTTGTTGTGGTTTAACTCCAGCCAGTAACTCAGCACCATGCAGCCATTTGCTTAGCACCCTTTTCCCCCCCCTCCAGGTGGGATGGGGAAGAGAATCAAAAGAATGTAGACTGCATGGGTTGAGATAATAAAGTTCAGTAATTAAAGTATAATGTACAACTACTACTAATAATAGTAATAAGGGAAATAACAAGGGGAGAGAATATAAAACTGAAGAGCTTTTAAACACCAGTGATGCACAATACGATTGTTCACCACCTGCTGATACCCAGCCCGACCAAAGCAGTGATCTGCCCTTCCAGGTAACTCCCCCTGCAGTATACATTGGGCATGATGTGCTGTGATATGGAACACCCCTCAGGCTAGTTTGGGTCAGGTGTCCTGTGCTTCCTCCTGGCTTCCCATGCCCCTCCTCACTTGCAGAGCATGAAACTGGAAAGTCCTTGATTGGGGTAAGTGTTACTGAGCAACAGCTAAACCTTCTGTGTTATCAGCGTTCTTGGACGAAAGGCAAAACACAGCACTGCACCAGCTACTGGGAAGGAGAAAAATAACTCTTATAGCTGAACACAGGGCACTGTTTTATAGCTATTAGGCATTAATCGATTTGTTTGCAACTACAGAATTGTAATTCTGTATACTGTTTAAATTGGGATATTACTTAATCAGAGGGAAATGCAGATATTTGAAATTTCTGCTGTGATCTATTGAGAGCATTGCAACTACAGATACATACAAGTGACCTTGAAACTGCTAAGGATTTTTATCATGTGTAAGAAATCTGACAAAGCACATCTTCAGTGCTCCTTCTGAATGTCTTATGGGTGTACCTAAACTCATTATTTCTGCTCAGCAATAGCTGTCTTAATTTTGTATGTTTTTAATCTGGTGGATTGATTGATCTTCTCTATAGAGATTTTTAAGTGCTTTAGGCTTTGAAGTGGATACCTCTTCAATATGTTCACATTCACATAAATCCCTTCCTGTTATTTGCTTAAATCATACTAGTGCAATATTTTGCATGTAAATTTATTGTGGCTTTCCCATACTAATGTAAACATCAATCTTGATTCTTCTCTCTGGGTTTGTTTTAAATGCTGTTTTTCAGTGAGGGGAAAGATCCTTTTATGAGGGTGGGTTTTGTTGTCATTGGTTGATCTATTGTCTCTTCAAAAAATGTGAACCTACTACACTTCAGATTGGGTTGGGTAATCCATGTGTAGGGATTGGAAATTGTTTTAAACAGCTGCAAGATCTGCAGTATCTGCTTAAAAAAAGGCAAAAAGGCTTTCAGATTATGTACCAGGTTTGTGGATGGCAATATTCAAACTACAGTGGTAGCCCAGGCTGAAGTCTACTAAAGCTGCTGTAATGTTAAGCTAGAATTTTGGGAGGGGATGAAGCTAAGCTTGTTTTATTTGGGAACTGAGTGAAAAATAGATGACATGTGATCTAGTCTTCCAAAAGCCCAAGGAATACTTTAGCTTTCCTGTGCTTCTTAAAATAAGTCAGTGCCATTGCAGAGGTGGAGTTTGCAGGTAAAAATAGTACAAGGATGCACACGCAAGCTTTTTCTGAATAAAAGTGATGTTAAAGTGCTGCTTTTATCGGTAAAACTTTGTCTTAACGATGTAATGGCTTTCGATTGTATTTATTGCCACTGATGTTCATAGTGATAAAACCAGTTGTTAGCTAATGAATAAATTCAGTTTGTGATGAATATACATTTTAGTCTTGCTTTAAAGCTGTCTTTGCTTTTGCTGTAATGCTTTCCTAATAGATGGTAGTATCTAAAGAAGGCAGTGTATACTACCAGCTGTGGCTAAGACTAAAAGTAAGAGAATGTTGCCTTTGTGCAGAGAGCTTTCTTTTCCTGACTGACAGCCCCCAAATCAATTGAAAAAATGCAATACTATCCAGCAGGATTATCTGGTAAATGTTTTGGGTTGTCATCTATAGTTCCAATTCTGAAGGAAGCCACTACACGTTTTGATCTGTTGCCTGTGTAAATCTACCTAATTTGACTTACTCAGAAGGATTAGTTCTAGAGAAGCTGGTATAACAGAATCTGGAGCTTTTAGCTGCTACAGCCAGTGGGCCAGATCAAGATGCTTTGTTGCCTAATCCTTGTTGTTGAATTAATAAGTCATCGTGAATTTCTGGTGGCAAAGAAACACGGAGAGAGGCTTCTGATTGATTCCCACTGATGCTCGGGGAAGCTGCCAGTAACAGGCAAGCTGCTTTTGCCCAGTAGGCATTGCTGTTGATTTGTAGGGACTCGAAGCATCTAGTATTTTGCTGCTGAGCAACTAAATATCACACTGAATTTGTTAGCAGCTGTGGTTAGAACAGCTAATTGTTCGTCTTCCTTGTGTTTGGAAGTGCTTGCTGTTTCACACAGACTTTTTGGCATACAGCTCTGCAGAAAGCACACCTTAGAAAGATGACCTCTGTGAAACACTCAGCTTTAGTAGTCAATGTTTTTGTAGGGAGTGACGTTTTTCAGCTTTAAAACTAAATGAAATAGTTGCAAACAGCTTAAGCGTGCTTTCTCAAAAACTTGTTTAAAAATTCTAAACCCACATCAAGTTTTTGAAATGGCTCACAATCGAAATCTGACTTCACTGGCAAAGTATCTGGAGTTTTAGGAGTAGTAATTATATAATGACAGAAATTGCAATTGGAAGGCATTACTTGCATACATTTGAAATATGCAAATTGGGAGCAAGCTGGAGCTTTCTGGATGGAGCTTAAACTAGTGTCACACTGTTTTCTATTTCGTTTGAACCATTGTTCCTTGTGGTACTCCAGTACTTGCACAACAGGGATTTTCATTTGTTTTGATAGTCATAGTAAGACCGGACATAATGCAGGTTTGGAAAAAGCTACAGTTTCACAATAGAAAGTCAGGATGAGTGTTAGGTCTTTTAATGTCTTAGCAATGCTTAACTCTTGTATCAGCCTAGGATCAGAATGAAAATCATTATAGGTGGTGGTCTGAGGCTTCCCTTCATAAAACATTTGTGATACTGATTCTCCATTCCTTCATGTTGTCCTGTAGTTGCTGGTGACTAAATGGTGCTGCTTCTTATCAGAAACTGTACAGAGAAATGCTTAGACTAGATGAGGCTGTAAGATATTCAAAGAACGAGTATTTTGGTTTGCTATGTTTAGCAAAAAACTCCAGGTATATCCCAGTAACCTGCAATGGTTGACCTAATAGCTCAGAAGCTTGAAAATACTGAAGTGCTCAGGACATTGTAGGATGGTCTGAAGGACTCCTGAGATACTCTGGTCTTCAGCTGAATGTGGGGTTGATTCAGGAAATGTTGCACGCTGGCCAGTTACTGAATTGCTAGAATGTACAGTGTGTAGTTTCTTGAATGCTTCATGCCTGAGTTCTGGTAAAATAAGGCAAACTTAAACATTCAAATGCTTTGTAAAACAGTCTACACAGAGTTAGGAAAAGCTGTTCAAAGTGTCCTGGAATAATCACTGTGATGTACTGATGCTTTTCTGTAGGTCTGTGCTAGCTGCATTTGCATTAGACTCCTCAGGGCAAGTTTGTTTAGCCAAGTGCTTACTGAGATTTAACTGATTAACCTTTGTGATTTTGTGGAATGAAACTGCAATTGCATGGTTGCTGGAATACTGATGTTCTTCTATACTTTAAATCTTAATGGCAGAAATGAGATTAGTAGAGTTTGTTTTGCAGAATGGAGGAAGAGAGTTATTTTTTTTGAAATTAAAATATTTGTAGACAATTGCCTTAGTGCCTTTATAAAGGTTAGGAGGAGGAGAACCAGTTATGGAAAGGGAAAAGGAATGTAAATCCAACTTCTCTGAGTAGCGTCCCTCTTGTTCTGTTAATAATATTTTTCAATACTGTTCTTATTTCCACCCCCTCCCTCACTCCCCCTAAAGTAGAATCATGGTCAGAACATGTACTTGGAGTCAGCTTCCCTGTGGCTTTTCTTTAGTTGCCTGTTGTTTCTTACATTGATTTGCTGAAGATTTCTGCTGTATTACCTGGAGTGAAATAGGGAAAGAGGCGGGACAGAAGACAGGGATATGCTCTTTATGTTGTTTCCACCTGGCTCAATTGATAAGTGAGTTTTGCAGATACTCAGACTCTGCCTGCATGACATGGAGCTTGAACATTCAAAAGGGATCCCTTTATGCTGGTCTAGACTTTAATTTTGAAGGGAATAGTGGGTATGTTCCAAGCATTAGTGGTATCCAAATTGAGTTTTATAGGAGAAAAATGTGTAGTTCTAAAAGTCTTGAATCTAGAGATGTGTTTCTTTATATACTGAGATTTGAACAGTCAACCTTTGTGTGCAGGGGGCTGCGGGGATTTGTTTCTATGTAATGACATGGGAGGCTTACTGTTTATACACCTTAATGTAGATAAAATCAGTTAAGGATTGCAAGAATACTGGTGATGTACATGTCTTCACTGTGTTCCCATTCTAATTTTTTTAATGGAGCCCTTGTTTTGGTGCCTCCATTTTGTTTATCCTCCTAAAATGTCAGAAAACTAATGCTGTAACCTCTGTTTTTATTAAACCATTAACAGTAAATTTCTTATGCATCAACCACGTTTAAATACAGTGCAAGATCTTGTTTGCTTTTTCTGTATCTGCTGTTCATCTCCAGTCTTGAACCAGCAAATGTAGAGGAGAATATTATTGCCTGCATATCTCAGTTGATTTAAGAAACACTTTTAAATATTTTAAATTTAAATCTTAATACCCTATCTGATTATAATTGTAATTAAGGATATTATTTTTATCTCTAGTAACATGCTTAGAAATCTCATCAGACTTCCTGTTGTGGTTCTTTTCTACCCAAATATGCATTAAAAGCTGCTTTCTGTTTCCAAAAGAGGGACAACTGAAGTTGTAACTAAAACACCATTTGCTTCTTGTAACAAACTATGCATGTACTGCATGCATGCAGTAGGGAAGAAATAAGTTTATTAATGGGTTTAACTTTTTTCATTTTGATGCGTTTACACCTTGAGCTATAACCCAAAATTGAGTTCCTGACCTAAAACAGCTATTGCTAATCTGGCCAGAACACCTATTCTTAAGAGATCTAGAAAAGTGCTGACAAAGTGAGCTGCATAAAGTGAGGAAGACTTTAGAAGCTGCTTTTGCATTCAGATAGCTAAACTGTGAAACTTGGCATAGCAATAGTGCTTGCTTTGGACTGCATCCATGGTTAAGATGTTGGTAGGCAAAATGAGAATTACAGCCTCATTAACCAACTGAGTAGCTGATTTATTTTTTTTCTGTCACAGTTGAGCAAACTGAAAGAAAATTAAATGGAGTCATGCTTGTCTTTTGATAAGGGCTATTTTTATAATGAGAGTGGTTCTCTCAGTGAAATTTCTCGGAATGAGTGCAGCTGAAGGATATAAAGCTAACCATCCTGATGGAGACTAAGGCATTTTCTAGATACAGCTTTGATCAAGGATCTCTTCTCTGCTGAAATTGGAACTGGGCTATAGGGTTAGTTTTATGTGTGGAAGTTTTCATGTACAGCTCAACATTAGTAAGATGGTGACTGCTTCTACATGGAGTGGTATAGCACAGATGATACACTAATCCGGTGGAAGTTGTCCCTGCTGATGGTAGAGGTGTTGGAAGTTGATGATGTTTAAAGGTCACTTCCAACCCAAATTGTTCTGTGAATCTGTGATACAGTGTCTGAGGAGGAACTGTGTGTCCAAGTTGGGTAACATTAGGAGAAATGTAGATTTCATTATTAATTCTTGAGTTTGATAATCCAGTCTTCCAGAAGTAGTTGCTACAAAAGGACTGAATACTTCAGTCCTCTGCTGTGGCAAAAGTACAAGTTGCTTTTCTTCTGTAGAAATGGCCTTTTTTTAAAGGTTGTTTAAAAGCTGATTTATATGTCTTTGCATGATTAGCCTGACCTAAGAAGCCTGTGATACTTCTGTCTGCATACAACTGAAAAATCTGGCTGTTAGGCTGTTAGGAAGAGCTATAGGCATGTGATTTTAATCATATATTTAGTCCAAATTAAGGTAGCTGAGTAAATACCTGTCAAATGCAATCCACATATACAGGACATACACTGACCCACATAAATGGATATGTAATGGTGCACTCAAGTATGGCATGATGTAGATGACATGGAATACTATCTGGCCAGCTTTGAGCACTTGAATGCAGGTGGTAGGTGTTTGTATGTAGTGTACAGACTGAAGGGTTATTTAATCCTCAGTGGAAAAATACAGAAGTTGTACAACAGGATTAAGTGGGAATAGGAGCATAAATTTCTTGAAACACAAGTATTTGAAGTACTGTGGATGTAGCAAAGACGCAGAGATGCCTTTCATATTCGAGTGCAAGATGAATAGTTTGAGCAGTGTCTGTGACCCAAATCTGAGAACTTGTAAAGCTAATCAGACTCTTGGGACATGTGTTAAGGTATACCTTGTAATTGTTTGAAAACTCAGTAGACAGTGAATCATGAATCCTTTGTTTCCAGATGTGCTTACCTTCTGGTGTCAGTTCTGTGTTTTGTTTTCCTGACCTGGGGAAGATGAACTTAACTTGCATACTTAACAACATTGCAGTCTTAAGTCACTGACAATACCCAAATCCAAATTTAGGTGGCATTGTCATGCTTTCACATTAAATATTTAAAAAGGTTTGTTTGAAGACTTAATGCTACTTAACAGTCTCACTATGTAGGTTCTGCCCTGCTTTGACTTGCAGATGGATGGGCAGTTGTTGAAGGTTTTTTATTTAATCCTATTTTTTTTGTAGCTCTGAAGTTTGAAGAGGGAAGTTATGCACTATACTGTCTGATTCAGAAAGCTATTTTCCACACTTTCTTGAACCAGAAAAGAGTCAGACTAGGTTTTTGGGTATGGGGTCAAGAAAAGCGTTCCCTGAGGAGTAATTTTTCAGAGGTAGCTGCTCTGTACCAGACACTCTTAGTTGAGAGCCTAAGCTTTTCTTCCTGTTGCTAGCTGTTCAAAAATGGATGTTTTGTGTGAAAAACAAAACTAGATGGGAGACACTATTCCCATAGCAGAAAGATGTCTATGTCCAGGTCTCTGCTTAGATAGTTTATGAAACGGGCTGTTTCTTGGTATATTGCTCGGTGGGGGTTTTTAAAAGTAGTTTATCTTTTTCCCCTAATTCTTCCCCCACTCCAGTAAAATAAGTCCCTCGTCTGAAGCTTGAGGGGTGAGTTTAGCTCAGATGAGCTTAGACATGCGTTGCTTTTGACAAGCTGGTGTTGGTTTCCACAGAGATTGTTTGGTGAAGCCAGTGTCTGGCAAGGAGCAGAGGCAGATGCAGGGACCCCAGGGACCTGCCATGGCGGTTTTGGAAAGAGATTGAAGGAGCAATAATAAGACCATGGGAGGATGCTTGCTGGGCTTGTCTTGGTTTGAGGAGAAAATGCTGTACCTGGGTGATGGATCTTACTTCCTGAAGGGGATGAGGGCAGAATAACCTGTTTCAGTATGAGGAGTTTGAAGTTTGGAACTAAAGTAGAATGGGGAAAATTAGCTTTGCCCAGTAGTTTCTCCTGCTGCATGTTAATGGAGGATTTCACATGGTGGTAGGCATCCAGATGAAATGCTTCACCCCAAGAAAACAGATCTGCTATTACTTGTATAGGTCTGTGCTGGCTGAGAAATAGGAGCTTTCCCTGCAGTCTTAAAAATTGCTCATGAATTGCTGTGGTTCTCCTGAACTCCCTGGATTTTGCCAGGAAGGCAGCAACCAAGGGAACATGAAATGTTTCTGGTGTCCTCAACATAAAAAGGACATAGAACTGTTGGAACAAGTCCAGAGGAGGGCCATGAGGATGATCAGGGGACTGGAGCACCTCCTGTATGAAGACAGGCTGAGAAAGTTGTGGCTGTTCAGCCTGGAGAAGAGAAGGCTGCGTGGAGACCTCATAGCAGCCTTCCAGTATCTGAAGGCGGCCTATAGGGATGCTGGGGAGGGACTCTTTTTTAGGGACTGCAGTGCTAGCACAAGGGGTAACGGGTTAAAACTTAAACAGGGGAAGTTTAGATTGGATATAGGAAGGAAGTTCTTTACTGTGAGGGTGGTGAGGCACTGGAATGGGTTGCCCAGGGAAGTTGTGAATGCTCCATCCCTGTTGGTGTTCAAGGCCAGGTTGGATGAGGCCTTGGGTGACATGGTTTAGTGTGAGGTGTCCCTGCCCATGGCAGGTGGTTGGAACTAGATGATCTTAAGGTCCTTTCCAACCCTAACTATTCTGTGATTCTAAATAAGACCTGGGACAGGCTCCCTCTTCTTTCTCCACTTAGGAACTTCCTAGTTGGGTAGTGCTGATCAGGGTCTGGACTTGGGCAGGAGCTAGCTGCCTAGCTTTACCTCAGCAGGTCAGTAGCTCACTGCACGGGTCTGTGGGACGTGAGCTCTCCGGGAGTAGGCCTATGCCAGTCACTGCTGGTGCCAGCCAGAGCTGCATGAGCGTCACTGCTGCAGGGTCTTGCTTATTCTGTCAGGGGAGTTTGTGGTTCCTCCATGAAAACCAGCTTAAGAAAAGATGAAATGATACACAGATGGAGAAGAATGTGGGGAAAAAGAAGTGAGGAAGCAGTCTTGCAAGGACTGAGGCCAGAGAAGGGGACGAGGCAGCAGCTCTGGCCTGGGGCAGATATGGCCCGGCAACCTGGGAAGGTGACTGCAGTACATGAGGACTTCCCCTGCCGCTCCTGGAGAGGACGGTGCTGGAGCAGATACATGCATGGGAGCCAGTGGATGACCCCGTGCCATAGCAGGTGGATGCTTCCTGAAGGAGGTGCTGGCTGTGAGGTGCCCTTGGTGGAGCAGGGGGAAAAGCACGTATGTACACCTCCATCCTCCTTGCTCCACTGGGGTGTGTTGGAGGGGGGCAGAGTTGTTCAAAGTGAAGTATTAGAATAGAAGTTGAGCCAGGGAATATGAAGTTAGAGGTGGGGGGGAAGGTATTCTACATTTTTTGTTTCCCAGTAGCTAAATTCATTGTAATTGGCATTGAATTAAATCAGCTTTACTCAAGCTGGGTGTATTTTGCTCGTGACACTCACTGGGAAGTGATTTCCTTGTCTTCACCCATGAGCTTTCTAATGCTGTTTTCTCCCCATGTCCTGTTGAGGGCTGGAGGAGGTGTCTGGTAAGCTCACTCATCAGTCAGTGGCTTAGCCTGTGTCAGAGGGTAGGGAATCTCTGAAAAACAGTGTACTGGTTGCTGGACTTACTTGGCTAGGCAGAACAACATGCAATGCTGAAAATGGATGTACTGTGTGTTAAAAGGTGTCTGAATTAAAGTATGTCTGCTCTAATGCTTGTGTGCCTGCGAGATGTGGTTTCTCCAAACTGATCACCTAATTGACAAGAAATAACCTGGCTTTAAAGTGGCCCAGAAATGTGCATCCAGGGTGTTATTAGTGAAAGGCTTTGTATTTTCTCGCGTACTCCAATTTGTGCTTGCAGGAAGAGATGGTTGCTCTGTGTGTGAGTATTTTAGATCCCCAGACAGGATAGATGCTGGATTCATTTCTGTATGAGTACCTGACCTGACAACAGGTCATACTGTCTTGATGAGGCCACTGTCTAATTTTTGGCAGATCAGGAAGGTTCCTGATGAGTGCAGGAAAAAAAGCCTGTTTTGCTGCTGCTGGAAGTGAGTGCAGTAAGGAGTCTCACAGTAGTCTCTCAGTAAACCATTATGCGAGTTGTCTTTGAAGTAATTTTTGTGCCAATTAAAACAAAAGATGATAAATTGTAGTGGAACAGAGTATCTTTGAAATCGGTAAGTCTGTGAATCGGACGATTGATAGGTGTCATTCATGTTAAGTTGAGCATAACTGCTTAGGTGTTAAGCTTGCCATAGAATCTTTGTAACAACTTTGGGATATGAAGATTTAGGATGGTGTACAACTAGATAGATGGAAAACAGGTAGGATTTTTGAGCTTGAAATGTGATGGTTAAAACTTTATGATCTTCCTGGAGGCTTATCACAAGTGGAGGTCTACATGCCACCTGTTGTGGTCACTATTCTAAGTGACCTGGGAAAAGGGAGAAAGTTGACCCTCATGGAGCTTGTAGACAAGGGGTGTAGCTGATGTTCTCAAGGGCAGACCTGTTGTCCAGAGGGACCAGGACCAGTGACAGAAAGGGCTATCAGGGACCCTGTGAAATTCAGGCAGGAGCAGTGTGCAGCCCTATCCTGGGTGGTCAGAGCCCTGACATCAGTGCCAGAAGGAGTAGGGCAAAAGTCCCTCGGCCCTTACAGGCAGCAAGCTGGGCAGAATCAGAGAGGCTGGAGATAAAAGAAAGCTTTCCCTTGCCCCAAAAACAGCTGGGTCCAAGGGAGATGGTGCTGTCTCCATACGTGGAGGGTTTCCAGCCCACGCTGGGTAAAGCCCTGAGGAACCTGGTCTGACAACATGGCTGAGCCTGCTCTGGGCAGTCAGACTGGAGACCTCCTGAGGTGCCTGTTGGCCTGAATTACTGTGATCAATCTACCTCTTTTACCTATGAAATGCATTTACTGAGCAAAGAGTCGAGACATGGCAGGGTTCCATAGTTCAGATCTTACAAAGGAACAAAGTCAACTATGGTAAAGAAAGACCTTGTTTTCATAGCATAGTTGAAAGATTTTCTCTTATTATTATTTAATTTTGTTGTTGTTGTTGTTGTGGAGATAGCTTTGACTTGCTGTATCTGACCTAAAAACCTAGAATTGTATCAGAAGGACAGGGTAGGGTAGGTAGAAGATGTCAGGATCAGATTCTTTGTCATCTGTTCTCTCTTAAGAGGTCACTGCTTTGGAGTATGTGCTATTTCATGTGACCTAAGTTTTATGTGGAAAAGAAGCTGATAAAAACAAGCTGGAATATCTTAACCATACTTTCATAATTTCACTGCTCTTGTGAGTGTGAATTCAAGGTGAATTTTCAGTCTTTCGCACTGTTTCACAGTTGTAATGCTACTTTGGCAGCATTTCCATGTCCTCCCCTTTAGGCTGTAGGTATTTGGGATAGCAGTAAGATGCCTAGTGTTGTTACCTGCTGTGTGGGCAGCTGTTCTTGTGAGTCTACGCTTAATATGCATATCATTAATAGTTCTTCCCCAAGCTTTTTTCCTTGAGTAGTAGTAGAGCCAAATGTTTACTTATTCTGAAGGACTGGCTATATGTTATCAATTCTCCTGAGAGGAAAGAATTTAGTTTTCTCTTCCTCTGTGTAAGTTGACCTATTCAGAGAATGAATAGTGATCTGTCTGAACTTGTTTTCCTGGTGGGGATCAACCTAGAGGCAAACAGGCTCCATATTTAGATTGAGTAGTCTTCAGATAGCTCTTGGAGCTGGAAGAATGCATCTCTGCATGAACCACTCTCTTGAGAGCAGTGGCTGTCAGAAGGCTTTTCTGGGAATTCCTAGAAGCAGCTCTGGGCCAAATGAGAATCTTTCAACAGCTGGGATGTTTAGTGCAGGGTTGTTAGTGATGCTGTCTCTGGCTAAGAGGTGAGCTATGAAAGTGCTGTTGGTCAACACTGAGCTGATCTGTCTGTGCCGAGTAGAAGCTATTCAAAATTGTTGCTTGCATATGAGTTTAAGTGTGGGGTTTGGCTTTTTTGAGAATACTGGTTCGTGTGGCAAAGGGGTTTGTGCACACTTCTGTGAGAACATGTCTGAGCTTTGGCCAGGTTTAGGCTTTTTCAGAGGCAGGTCACCCAGTGTCATATGGATTAGGGTAACTTGGGGTGGGCAATATCCATCTTTGTTAAAAGAGGCTTTAGTGCAGCAAGAGAGGAAATTTGGCTTGATAGGAAATGAAAAATGGAAAGGTGTGGCTAATGAGTCAGAAGACTGAAGATGGCTGCAGTAATCAGAGTGAGCCCGTTCACACAGCAGTAAGCCTGGTTTATGTTATGGTGCATTAGACTCGGATATCCCTCCCTGGTCTGCAGGTGACTTGTTGCTTTCCTAGCTTCCTAATTTGTGTAAGTGGCTGTGGCATTGTATAGCTAAATGATAACTTAAATAGGGGAGGAGGACTAGCTGCTTTTCTGTGCTTTTATGCAATAGAGTAACTTCCGTATAGCAAATAAAAAAATGTAAAAGCTTTGTCTGTAACCACAAACTTTTGAAATAATTCTTCTGGCACATCTTTCTGCTTCTGGTTATGAGATGGTAACGTGTAAAACGTATGCTTCTTTTGTGGTTAACAGTATGTGGCCAAGTAGTCACAACTTGTTTGTATCAGCAGTATTGTACTTATTTTTCTGTGTCAATTATTAGTAGGTGATTTCAGGCGAATTCTGATGCAGAGATAGTGAAAAGCATGAAAGGC
The DNA here is from genome assembly GCF_963264785.1 of Psittacula echo. NCBI lineage: Eukaryota > Metazoa > Chordata > Aves > Psittaciformes > Psittacidae > Psittacula > Psittacula echo. The sequence goes on along the minus strand of NC_137742.1, from coordinate 59,039,723 downwards.
AATGATGGCAGAGGTGGGAGGGAGGCATTGTAAGCAATTGAGGTCTGGCTCAGATGTTTTAACAGTAGCTAGCTGTTCTCGTTCTGCATTTGCTTTGCTTTGCTGCAAAAAATACTTAACTTGCCATATGGTATGGACAATTTTCTTAGGACTTGGGAGTTAGAAAAGAACTTAATACTTACTTAGGCAACCTTTCCCAGTATCTTCTGTGTGGCAAACAGTAGTGGTCATGAAAACCAGTAAATACTTGGAAGATTATGGAGAATTGGAAAACATGATTAATTTAGAGTGAATGGTGTTAGTGTGCTTCAGCTTCTTTGCCTTGATACTGATGTATTCTTACTTCCTGCAGTCCTTCAGGAGTAATGCATACTTTGAGTGGCCTCTGAAAAAACAGCTAAAAATAAGGATCCTAAACTGCACTTCTAGTGCATTCGACCTCATAGCTATTCATTCCAATTAGCAGTTGGCATTGCCTGTGCAGATCAAAACAAAAATGTCTGTCTCTTGCAGTCATGTTATATCTTCAAACCCAAAAGATCGCTCTTAAGATGAGCAAGAAATTATTCCCCTTACGTGGGGGAGGTAGGTGAATCTAAAACTGCTCAGATGGGACTGCTGGTAACTAACCATTGTGTTGTGGAAATGTTACACTCTCTGTCTTGGACTTTATAGAACTAGAACATTAACTGAAGTTAATGCTTCAGTGTAAAAATAGAATTGGTGATAACATCTTGTTCTCTGCCTTCCTGATTCCCACTTTTCTCAGGAGAAGCCTATTCCTCAGGATTTAATTCTGAGAATAGTTTTGATGCATTGGAATTCAGTGGGCGGGCAGGATAGATTATGGAGGGGCTAGCAAAGGACCAGCCATGCAACCAAATTGTGGGAATGATTATGTGGGGAAATTAGTTTTATCCAAACTGCTGAATCCACTCATGTAAGCAGGTACAAGGGAAACTTGGGAAGCGTAGAAATAGGCTAATACTGTAGGTAGGGAGGAAACTTCCAGAGCTGTAGTAGTCAGATGCAACTACTGGATGTCTTTATGTGTATTCTATGACTAAATGTTCATAGGTTGTTCTGCCACAAAAGGTGCTCTCTAATATCTGAGTGAGACCTTGAAACTCATCCTTTCCAAGTGATGTCAAGAAGGAGTCATAAAAGGAATGCTTGAACACCCTGTTCTAAAGAAGCCTGTCTGAATTCTTAAGCATCTTTTCAGTCCAGTCAATTGTGACAACCTTAAAAATAGCCTTTCCTCAAGGTCAGGTACTGGACTGAACCAAGGTGATGTTGCCAGTTTATTGACGAGTGGCATTTGGAATACTCTTTAACAGTGAGCAGCTGGCAATCTCTGGGTCTTCCTCTAGAAGCATACTTCACAAGTTATTTGCAGTGTATTTTTCTTTGAACTGATTTGCTGTTCCTTGATTAGGAAGTGTTTATGACTTAGTGTGCAGTGTGGGTGTAGCCAGAGCACAGCTTCTTTCTGTTTAATCAACATTTTCTTGCCCTTTTTGTTAAGAAACTAATATTGTCCAAGCTAAATGTAGCTAGCCGTAAAACCTTCAATATTACTGCTGTGTATCAGTAAAACATCCTTCAACATGGTAGAGGAATGGTAGGCCTGTACTTGTTTTCTTCCACCCCATAAATATTTGAATAGGGGAAAGATTATATTAACATGGATTGTAAGTGACCTGGTATTTACATATTTTTCTCTCTTGTTCATAAGAAGCAGGGTGTAATATTCTGTGATCTTGTCTACCTTACATGTATTCAGGTAGCAGTATTCATTGTGGGGCTTCCAGCCTGTTGATACTGCAGTTGTGTACTTTTCAGTCCAGTAGCAATAATGGACTATTAACATGTTGTTCATTTTAAGGTATCACTTGTGGTCTCATTTCATGAAAATTTTGCACTGGATTTATGTAAGATGAGTGAAGAAGTGAAGTAGACAGCTCTGCTGCAGTTCTCACCTGTCTGTTGTTCTGTAGAGTTCCTGGAAACAGAAGTGGCCACTTGTGAATAGCTGGCTAATGGCTGGTTCTGGTATAAGATCTTTTCTGGTGACAGTTTTCTCCCTCAGCATGAGTCAAGACACTGGTAAGACTAAGAAAGCCAGGACCACTGGTTGCGCAGCTCCAGGGCTGTTAATCAGTTCAGTTTCTACTGTTCTTAATGCCTCCTTGTGAGTAAGGTGTATGGCATTTCAAAACCCTGTTCTGCGTGGAAAAGTGTAGTGAATGACCAGCAAAGTTAAAAATGGTGTTTTGTTCAATTTACTTAATTGTTTCTTGTTATGGTTCTGCTAAATAGGTAGGGTGTTGCGTTTTGGGGTGGATATTTGGTGAAAGCCAGGTTGGCTGTAGATACAAAGCTAGAATTAATGAGATGGTTAACTTGTGTAGTAGTATTGAACTGTTGTCAGGCCATTTTGTCCTTCAGCATTTTGAAACAATGTCTTGAAATTTCTCATTGTGGTATCCATTAGGATGGAGGGTGATGGGTGGGAAGCCAAGCTGCCATTAACAGTTAAAGTTGAAGGTGCTTTGTAGCTACAGCACTGCAGAGGCTGCTGTAACAGAAAAACACAGGTGTACTAAAATCTAAATGTGGTCCAGGCAAGAAGAGATTGAACAGGAAGGGGTGGAGTTATTTCAGTATAACACAGCTGGAAAACCTTGGTGATTTCAGGAGATGTCTGTAGAGACTGGTGAAGAATCCCACAGGCAAAATTTGGTATGTGGAGGGGGAGAAACATCTCAGAAAGCCAGAATAGGGATGATGAACTTGCACAATGGGTCAAGTGACAGTTGCTGTTCAAGGCAATTTCCTTTTGCTTCAATTAATTCCTAAGTGTGTTTTTCCTTTTTATAGCTTGCATACAACTGTTCCTTAACATTGAACAATTCAGTTCTAAAGCCTCTGTAAAGGCGTGACATATCTTGTCTGTCTGCAGTTGATAAGGAAGCTGTCGCAAACGACCTTTAGGAAGTAGACTCTTCGGGAGAAATGTATTGTGAGTTGTATCTCCCCAGTTCTGTTCTGACATCAAATTGGAATATATTTATAAAAAAAAATTGAGGAATGTAAAACTTTATTTCTCAAACTAACTTGTTAAGTCTGAAATCATTAAGCTCATTGACTTCCTTAAAAGGTAAGGGTTATGTTACTGTTTTGACACAGATCTTGCTTTTAATTACCTGTTTATGCTGGTAACAGTGGCAGGGCTTCTAAGCTTGGGGGGAAAATGGTGCTTGTTATCCAAAATGGTGGAATACATTAATATGCTCTTGAAGAACACTGTTCTGGGCCATGTTTTAGAGTGTATTTGATCTGATAAACTAAATCTGGAGTTGCATGGTAAGTGAAGGACTGTGTGAAGAGTTCTAATCTAGTAAGTACATAAGCAGTATTGAGCTAATAATTTAAAAGTTGAATGCAACTTTGGTAAATAATTTTTATGGAATCTTGTGTGCATGAGTTCTTTAATTTGTGCTGGTAAATTACATAGCACAAGTAAAGCAAAGGATATACTTTCTGTAAGGGACACCTTAAAGGTATCAGTCAATCCACAGGACATATGGGTGATAGGCCATCTTATTTTTTTCACCAACATTCCTGTACATTGTAACACAGTACTAGTTTGAAAATTAATAGTGTTTCCTTGGGTTTGGAATTCAGGTCTTGGATACTTAAGTCTCTCTTCCCGTCTTTCTCTTGCCTGTTTAGTATTGTTGCTGTTGATACAACTGTGGAAGATAAAAGTTGATGTGTAGATTTACCGTAATGTATTCTTGTACCTGCAAGTACATGTGCATGTTAGTGAAATACAGTATAAATGAACTTTATTTGCCATTGCAGATAGAATAATAGGATGACTACATGATGAATCTGTAAGTTTCCACCACTTATGGATGGTGGAAACTTCTCAGTAACTTTTTCCAGTTGTGGTAAAATGGAAGGACACAGACTTGATGTAATCTCCTTGTGTTCAGTGCTGGTTTAATACCTAGAGTTGGTGATAGTGGCTCAGAGCCCTCTACTTCATTCTTTTAGCTCTTCTAGTCCATTAAAAACTATCAGAGGTATTTCAGTTATACTAATTGTTGAAGTTGATTTAGAATTGCAGATGTAGGCATGCATCTTGAGACATTTTCTGGTTCAACTTTCAGTTTAAAGCAGAGTCAACCTAGAGCAGGCTGCCTGTAACAACGCCCAGTTTGATTTTGGTTGTCTTCTATGCCCAGAGAGTGTGCATCTTCTGGGTGAGCTGTCTAGTACTTGTCCATGTTCGTGGTGGGTATAAGTTTTGCGTGTTTAAACACAGTGTGTTGTCCTGATGCTGGATACCTCTGAAAAGAGTCTTGTGCTCAGTCTGATTTACTTGCCTTCATCTGTATTTGTACTGGTCTTACCAGTAAAAGTCAAAGTAAGGAAGGCATAGACTTGTCTCAGCCTCTTCCTTGTCCATTTTCACCAGGTTACTTGCCCCAGTCAGCAGCAAGCCCATGTTTTCTATAGTCTTCCTTCTGATTTTTGTTTTCCATATGTCTGTCTTGAATTCACCTAAGACTATAGCAGTGCTGGTAAGTTGAATTGATTTCCACAGTTTTAAATGCACATTGTGTAATCAACTTGTTAGCACTTAAAAAAAAAAAAAAAAAAAATTGCTCAGAATGCTTTTTCCTCTCTATATTAAGATATAAGTGCTTGATTTTTAAGAGCTTGTTTTCACTGGCTATTTTTAGTTCTTTTTACAGGCTTCTTACCATCATCAATGAAAAGAGCTATGAAGTAAAGATCTACAGACTAAATATTTCTGACTTACTGAAAAGCTGTTATGTTTTCTATCTTATTTAAGAGCAGTTAATATCCTTGCATTTAAAGATGCAATTTGGGTAGTGGTTCAGAATCCTGTGTTAGTTACACCATGGTTATTTACTCTTCTTTCCTAAGCAAGAAGGAAGGCAGGCTATAGTTGAAGACTTGCTTACGGTGTAGAGTGCATGACTGAGTCTTCTTTTTGACATTGCTGATCTTATTTGTAATCTACTTTCCATATTGTGAATTGATGGCAAGGACACAATGGTTACCAGAGATCTGATTTTGGAAAGGCTGTGGATGAGCAATACCAGCTAGGTTCTTGTTTTGAGGACTTCCTAAAAGAATGTGTGGTAGGAGGTCTAGCTGTAGGTCTCTGACCTTGTCAGAGTGCCAATGACAGCCTGTCAGGACAGGCTGTCTAGAGTTAACTTCTCAACTCTAACCGTGAGGGGAGGAACCTTGCACTATCTAAACAGTAGTTCACATTAATGTTATGTGCAGAAAGACTGTGGTGTTGCAGAAGAGGAGTAATGTGCATTGTTTTATCATCTGTAGCAGTATCTAATGAACTGGTGAAGTCTGAAGAAAACTGATGTCTGAAGAAACGTGTACTCATCTTTAAGTCTGTAGAAGTTACTATAAAATCTCAAGATAGACCTTTCACAGCTGTCTGTGTATCATTTCTTTAACCCTTGACTGAAAGTGGTTTTGGGGGTAGGAGATCATTCATCTGCATGGTATTTTACAGACTTGTTAGAGGAAGTCCTGTTTCCTCTGTGTGTGGGCTTTACTGCTAACAAGTAATCTCAAAGTTCTAATCTTCATGCAGGATCTCTTGGATTCTAGTGGAAGCTGAGATTCAAGTAGGTGCTTCTTGTTTAGGAAGATGGCTTTTCTTTTGGTAAGCTTGTTTTAGTTGAGAGCAAACAGAAGAAATCCTCACTTCTGATATTCCTAGAAAAGCTTATTTCTGTGCTGGTATTTACCTTTTCAGTTTGTGGTGTTTGCTGCTTTTTTTCTTGAGGGTGGGTTTTGGTTCTTTTGTTTGTTGGGTTTTTTTTTGTTTGTTTGTTTTTGTTTTTTTTTTCCCCATCAAGGGTGTTACATGACATCTTTGTCTGAACTAACATATCAACAGAATGGCAGATAGTGTTAAAGGTAAAAATCGCTTTATTGTTACAAAAGTAGCTAAATATCTTACTCTTCTGAGCCAGTGCTCTGGTATCACTTTCATATTTTTGCAAACTCAAGCATTTCCTCATCTTGAGTGATTTCTAAATAAAGGATAAAAATACTAATGATAGAACTGGAAATAAACTGTCATAAGCCTTTGAACTCAGCAGGAAGGTTTTGTAGTACTTCTCAATGTCAGTTCTGTAAAGGGGTTCTCTATTTTGATAAGTTTAGCCATTGACAGGATCTGTGGAAGAAAATGTTACTGCATGTTAAAGGCATGATGGTTAGAAGTATCTCTGGGAAGACTGTATAAGACTGGGCTGTTTTTGTGTGGGAGAGTGAAATCCCAAGAGTTAAAAACCCCTTCAGTTACCTCTTAGTGGACTGAAGCTTGAACTGGAGCTACTGTTTGTATGGTTTGAGCAGGACTGAAGTCCTTTGAACAGAAGCTCTTGTGTTGGCTGACTCAATGGATGTTGGCCGGCTTAGCTTTTTGCGGCACAAATAGGAACTTCTGTGCTTTTAACAGGTTTTGATTCAAAACATGTCTTTGGAGTAGAAGAAACAGCATATGTCTGGCATCTATTTATGTAGTAGAAGATGAAAAGGTAGACAGGCTGAACCTGTGTAGAGTAGTCTTGGAACAAGTCTATGAGACTTAGTGTCAGAGCAGTAACTGCAGTTGACAGGTTCGTTTAGTTCCCTGGCTTATCAGAAGAACAGACGCAATGAGCATATCCAGGTTTGCATGGCTCTTTTGTTTAAGCCTTAAACTCGTAGGGGAACTGGCAGTCTGTTGTAGGTTGTGTATAAGTATCAGTGTTCAAATTCTGTGTCAAAACTGTGTCCTGTGTACCAGTTGAGCTGAGCTGCTGCAAAGAACAGAAAATAGAATTAAAAGCACTTTGGCACTCTGTACAAAAATGAAGTGTGTTATGAGCGAAGGAAAAGTGACTATTTTGTGCATTGTGCCCATTAACACTTCAGATAAGCTTGAATCATTCATTATGTGAGATTTCCTGATCATGAGACAGTGTTACCCCTGCATGACAGATTGCACTGAGGAGGAAGGTAAGGGTTTAACTCAGTTAATGGATTGAAAGAAATTCAGTATAAACAAATTTGAATGGCAGTGGAACACTTGATGCATGAAAATTACTCTTAAAAACTGATTTAATAAAAGGATTTGGGTAGGGTGGTAATTTGGGGAAAATGGAGTTCGTATAGCACATTGACATAGCATTATTTCTCTTCAGACATCATATGGTGTGGTGCACGGTGTGGTGCACAGTGTGGTCGGTAAGTATCTGATGTGACAAAACTTGATATCGAATGCATGCAATTCCTGAAAAGAAGCAGGTAGTCCTAAACCAGTATTTTTTAAAGCTGAAATAAAGATGGGGCTGGAGTTGCTTATATTGGAACTCCAGTGGTCCTTGGTGAAAGAAACTGTTTTTAAAGTGAGACTTATTTCGCAGGGCATATGAAAGAAATATTTTAGAAGTCTCTTACCTAGAATTGGGTGAGCTTGTTGGTGCTGGTGTATGAAAGTTGAAAAGAAACCTGCTTGGAGAAATAGCTTATTTCTTTCAGCACTTCTTGTGCCACAGGTTTATTGGAGTAGTGCCAGGAAGCAAATGGTTTCCTTTAGACTTAGAATCATAGAATAGTTAAGGTTGGAAAGGACCTTAAGATCATCTAGTTCCAACCCCCTTGCCATGGGCAGGGACACCTCGCACTAAACCGTGTCACCCAAGGCTCTGTCCAGCCTGGCCTTGAACACCAACAGGGATGGAGCATTCACAGCTTCCCTGGGCAACCCATCCCAGTGCGTCGCCACCCTCCAAGTAAAGAACTTCTTCTTCCTTATATCCAATCTAAACTTCCCCTGTTTAAGTTTTAACCCATTACCCCTTGTGCTAGCACTGCAGTCCCTAAAAAAGAGTCCCTCCCCAGCATCCTTATAGGCCGCCTTCAGATACTGGAAGGCTGCTGTGAGGTCTCTATGCAGCCTTCTCTTCCCCAGGCTGAAGAGCCCCAACATTCTCATCCTATCTTCATATGGGAGGTGCTCCAGTCCCCTCATCATCCTTGTGGCCTTTCTCTGGACTTGTGCCAACAGTTCCATGTCCTTTTTATGTTGAGGACACCAGAACTGTACACAGTACTCCAAGTGAGGTCTCGTGAGAGCAGAGTAGAGGGACATAAACTGATGATAATAGTAATCATCGGTAACTATTGATGTGTCTATGTGGCTACTGCTTATCACCATCAAATTTGGGATTTCTCTTTTTTTGTGCAAAAACTAATTCGGACTTCTGAAATGTCAAGTGTAAAGAAAGTGGCCATTTGACCATGTTCAGAGTTGCAGTTGAAACTTAAGGGATTATTGGTATGAAAAAGCAGAAGAGAATTGCAAGGTTGTTGTGTGTTTCACCTGATAGTGCCCTGGGTAATTAACCAGAGGTGTGGAGGTTTTGTTTTTTAACCTTTATGATCTGTATCTTTCTCTGTATGTGTGCTGCTTGTAAAGATACAAGGGGTCATTGCCAAGCTCTGAGACTTAGCACAGTCCCCTAGGTACAGATGGAACTCCTGTGTGACATCAGTGAGTAACTGCTTTCACAGCACTCCAGGAGTGGGATAGACAAGATTTTGGATGAATGTCTTACCAAATTCAAATATAACCTCTTAGTAATTGTATGTAGTGTTTGCCTTATTAATGACTGAAATTGGGTATCTCTGTATTCTGCCTGTTTTTCAAGGAAACACTTTACAAGCGTATCGTGGGGACTCCTGTTCTCTTTGTTCAGGTCTTCCAGATTTTTGGTTCCTTGTCAGACCACTGAAATGGGAAATGCTGTATCTGTCATGATGGGAAAGCTTCAAATTACTTTCGCTCAGAGTGAAAAGTTAGAAAATCACTTGTCACTCAAAATCAGAGCAGTCGCCTTAAGATAATAACTCTTCAAAACTTGACCAAAATGCTCTAGTGGTGGAATTGTTAGGGAGTGGTAGTAAGTTGTCTGTTGCATCACATTCTTACAGTGGTGTAAATTTTACTAAAGCAAGCAGCCAGTGGTATCTCACATGGATAGGGTTTCACATCCATTGATACATTTCCAGCTGTTGTTGCTATTGTTCAGATTCTTGAGGTAGGTTTCTGTGTTTCATTACTAGAAATGAAATAAATTTAACTTTCTATTTAATGAATTCTGTGCCTAACTATGCCTAGAGGTGGATACTCTTCTGGTCTCCAAAGTTCAGGGGAGATGAATGTACTGGAGAGAGACCAGTGAAGGGTGATAAAGACAGTGAAGGGACTGGAGCATTTGTCCTATGAGGAAACATTGCGAGAGCTGGGACTGTTTAGCCTGGAGAAGAGGAGGCTCAGGAGGATCTCATCCATGCATATAAATACCAGAATGGAGCCCAGCTCTTTCCGGTGGTGCCCAGAGACAGTGGGTACAAACTGAAACACATCCATCACACAGATGAAGCCTCCACACACAAGAGGCTCCATCTGAGCATCAGGAAAATGTCTTTACTGTGAAGGTGACTTGAGCATTGATGCAGGTTGCCCAGAGAAGTGGTGGAGTGTCCCTGTATGGAGATGCTCAAAAGCTCTCTGGACATGGTCCAAGGCAACTGGCTCTAGGTAGCTCTGTTCAAGCATGGGACTTGGACCAGATGATTTCCAAAGTTCACTTGGAACCTCACACTCTGTGATTCTGTGATGTAGCTGATCAGTTACTCTACAGCATAGTGTGTATGGTGCTTTATTGAGCTGAATTTCAACTTTGGAAAACCTTTGGAAAATAGAAGTTGCTGCTGGAGCAGCTGTGGGAGTTGAAAATTGATGTGGTCTGCAAAAGCAAGCTTACAGGTGAAAGGTCTCTTGTCCTGTGTATGGATTCTGAAATCTCTTAACAGTTGAAATTCAGTTAACAAGCTTGTGTTTGGTTCTTATTGTTAAATTCTGCTTTCTGCAGGTGGTTCTGCTTTTGGTAGGCACTGAGATTAAGCACTAATTTCTCTTTCTAGGAAACCAGTCTTTTTTCCACTTAGTAACAAGACAAAGCTGATGTGCAGAAAGCTCCTAAAGCCCTCTAGAGAGAAAGTGTGGTGTGGGCAGACCAGGTTTCCTGACAGGATGGAAATTACTATTCTTTCTAGGAGCAGTGATTCGATTGACTACTTGTCACTGAAATGAGCTTGGGAGGGCTAGTAGTGTATGTCTAAAATCCATTTCTGAAAAGCTGTTGAGACACATCCAGCTATAGCAGGCTCTAAAGGTTGATAACTGATAACTTTTTCAAAGGAATAAATGAAACATTCAAATATGCAAGGGTTGGAAGTAAAGGCTGTGTAATGAAGGGCTCCCAGTATCCTAGAGCTCACCTGGTGAAGATTTTATTCATTCTCACTGTCATCACTTGTACTGATGCAGTTTCACATTTTGTCACTTTTTTGACTTGGGATATTCTCCTCTTCTTGAAGCTGCTGCTTGTAAATATTAAAGTGCTAAGGTGTTCCATCTTCAGTTCATGTTCTAGGGGTATTTTTATAGCTTTCCTGAGCACCTTTTTTTAGCTAGAAAACCTGACTAATACTTTGTTTTGAAGTCTTGTGCAGCACAGCACCAGTGTTGGGGAATACAGGTTTGTGGGTTGAAGTTTTTATGGAGGTGGTTGGAAGAGCATTTCCTTCTATAACAGGATCTCAAGATCCCATGGTTATGTGCTATTGAATCACTGAATCACAAGAACTTTGCAGAAAACCAGAAGGAACAAGCAGTCCGAGGTGCAGATTGTTCTCTGAGGTAAACAAAATCTGCTAGGTCAGCTTACACTGATGCAGTTTATTCTGGATCAGGTAACCCAACTGTGATAGGCTTGCAAAACAATTGATGCCATATCTCTCCACTTGCTTGTCAAGTGGGCTCTCTCAGCCAGCTGAATTACTTCTACCACTTACTCCTTTCTGAGGTCTGTTGAAAGATTCCTGCTGCTTCTTTTCTGCCACCTGTCTCAATAAATGCAAAAATCCACCCCCAGTGTCATACTTCTTAGTGCTTCAGAGAAGAGTCTTGCTAATAATGTTAGTTTGTGTAGGTAATGCACATACTATACTGGATTCTGTAGAGAAATACAACAGTCTGTACTTTGCATAAGCAAATTGGAATGTAACAGGCTGGTGTGACAGTTGAGAGACTGCACTGCTAACTGCTTTTTAAAATACTGGAACTAAAGATGGGTTTTGTGGGATTTTTGTTACAGGTTTTTTTTCCTCTACCATTTTATATTGGTTTGGTTTACTGTTCAAAGGCTGTTTCCCATCCAGCACTTCCTCTGCTGGTTTTGGGAGCCTGTAGAGGGTGATGGGGCAGAAAGACATGCTGTCTGTGTTCTGAGCTAGCTATGAGGAGCGCTTAATTGAGCAGACAGTGCTAAGGGTTATTTTTTTAAATTATGGATAAATAGAATGTAAAATAATTCTGGTGCTATGTGAAAAATCAAGAGGAAAGGAATATAAGAGCAGTTCTCGGGGAAACAATCCTTTTAATTTTAGGCTGAGATGCTTGTGCATACTTACCTGCTTCTGAAATATCTGTTAGTGTCTCTTCAGCTGGAAGGCTGTTCAGAGGTGGTGCTCTGCTGTGTTACAGCTTGATGTGTGGTTGATCTACCTGTCTTCCTTGACGTTTATCTTGACTTCCTTCTGAAGGGTTTATTTAAGGATGCTGAATTAATTGTGTATTTTCTTTGACTAATAAAGTAGAAAGCTCAAAGCTCATGGTAGTACTAACAAAATGGTTCATCATTAAATTTCCTGGAACAAAATTATTTTTGTTGGACTCTGATTCTGTTTATCCACAGTGGATTTGTGACACTTTCTATGTGTTAAATGCTGCTGTGAAGTAAGGAGTGCAGCTGTTGAGTAAATTGGTGAAGTTTCTTGTATTGAGCATATCTGTCACTTTCCTGTTGCAAGAGATGGGAGACTTTTAATCCTGTAGTGCACATAAAAATATTATGTGGAAAACAGTCTGGTTTATTCCTGCCTCAGGAAAAGGCAAACTGATCTGTGGGCTTGCTTTTGCCCAAGGACCTGGGTGCACTTGGTGAGTAATACAGGAGGATGGTGAAGTCCAATGTATGTGTTAAGGGGATTAGATTTTGTGTGAGAATAGCTAACTAATTTTACTACGTGAATTGCTATATAACACTTTATATTATCACTTCTGTAGTGCCTGTATGTCCATTACAGCACTTTGTGGTGTAGTATATCAAAGGCCAATGGGATGACTCCCAGCTATTACCAATAAACTACTCAAGCTCATGTTTGAGAAATTCCTGGTGGAGAGACATGACAATATTCTGATGTTTTGAATTGAGCAATCTGTTACTGAGACTGTGTGCACTGTATGCTTCTATTAATTGTAAATAACACTTGTACATATTTCAGTGTGGGAATCACTAAATTACGATTTTTGTGTAAACTAATACAGGGATCTGTTCTTAAACCAATATTTAAGCAACAACTTTAACATTTAACTTAACCAAGGGCAAGTACCTGCGCTTGGGTTGGGGCAGTCCCAAGCACAAATACAGGCTGGGTGATTCATGGATCACCAGCAGCCCTGAGAGAAGGACTTGGGGGTATTTATTGATTGAAAAGAAGCTCAACATGACCTGTCAGTGTGTGCTCACACTGGGGAAAGCCAGCCATATGCTGGAGTGCATCAGCAGAAGTGTGACCAGCAGGTTCAAGGCTAGGTTGGATGGGGCTTTGAGCAACCTGCTCTAGTAGATGACCCACCTGTGGCAGGGGGGCTGAAACTAGGTCATCTTTAAGTTCCCTTCCAACACAAACCATTCTGTGGTTGTGATTTTGTACAACTTGCATCAAGATCTGGTATTTTTAGATCACCTATAGTGATCACCTGTTGGAAAGATGAGCTTGTGTTGTGGTTTAAGCCCAGCTGCCAAGTAAGCACCATGCAGCTGCTTACTCACTTCTCCCCAATTCGGGTAAGATGAGGAGGATAATTGGAAAAAGATAAACCCCCCCAGATTGAAATCAGAACAGTTTAATAATTGAAATAAAATAAAGTAATAATAGGTATTGTAACAGTAACTATATTGATGATGATAATTGGGAGCAACAAAGAAAAGAGAAATAAAACCTCAGAAAATACAAAGGACACTCAAGGGCTCACCACCTGCTGACTGATGCCCAGCTTGTCCCTAAGCACCAAATGGTGTCTCTGCCAGCTCCCCCAAGTTTAGACACTGAGCCTGATGTGCTGTGGTATAGAATACCCACCCCTTTGGCTAGTTTGGGTCAGGTGTCCTGTCGCTGGTTCCTCCCAGCTTCTTGTGCCCTCTGTCACTGGCAGAGCATGAGACTGAAAAGGCCTTGATGGGGGTACTGCTAAGCAGCAACTAAAACACCTGTGTGTTATCAGCATTATTCTCAGACTGAAGCCAAAGCACAGCACAGTACCAGTTACTATGAAGAAAATAAACCCTGTTCCAGCTGAAATGACGACAGCTTGAAAAGCCTGCAGGCAGCTTGGGTTGTTCACCTGTTTAGTGTGGCTGACCACAAGCTCCTGTCAAAGTCTGTGTGAGCTATCTTTACAAGAAGGGCTTCTGTTCTTCAGTATTTAAAGCAAGTGAGTACTTCAAGGATTGAGGAAAGCCGACATTCTCTGTGAGCAGCCACCTGAACATTATCAGGTAGCATACTGTGTCTGATATCCCCTTGGTAATGTATCCAAGAGATACAAATGGCAGGGTGTGATATTGCCTATGTTGGTTTTACATGCTTAGCTACAGTATAGAGATCTTTCAGTAGCTGATGCTGAGTACAGCTAACTGCAGGATGCTGGAAATTTGGAGAGTGTTCAGGCATTGATCTCTGAGCTGTGTTGCTGCTATTGCAGTAATAACCTTTTCTTTGTGGTTCATTAGATGCAGAGGTGGTGCATTGGAACCAGCTGAAATATAAACCAGCTGATCTGTTCTGAAGCTGTAGGTATTTTTGTTGGAAGTTACAGGCTTGCTTTCCTTTCAGTTCCTCACTAGAAAGAATGTCTAGTTATGGAGGCTAAATGCTCTTTGAAGGGAGCAGTTCCTGAGTTTCAGCTATGTTCTAAAAATTATCCCAACTTACTGTTTCTTTATGCAAAGGATGAAAATCAGCTGAGGAGCTGGTAGTTTGGAGACATCCATGTGATTTTTCTAACCTCTGATACTTAACAGCCCTAAAATAGTTACCATATGGAATGTCTTTATTGTGAGGACAGCCTCTGCTACTTGAAAACCTTTCTGTGTTTAAGCACTTTCTGTGCCTAAACATTTTTAGCTGTTTCTTCAACTAGATGAAGTTGTCATATGGCTTTGAATGAAAGCTGCTGTTACTGTCCACGTATCTAGGAGAAAAGGTAGTTATTTTCTCTGAATTTAGTAAGGATGGATATAGCAGCATTTGCTGATAGATTTTTTTTTTTCTTTTTTACTCTGTTTTAGATCTGAGTTAACAAAATGTAAAAAAACTGATCTTACAGCAGTGCATAATACAACAAATTTTAACCTTAACAGCTGTCTGTGTTTCAAGCCTGTTTGATACAGTTGTTTAACCTTACAGCAACCTACTGAGAATTTGTAGCTTCAGTGGTTGTTCAGAGATGTGCCTGCTAGACCACATTTTAGTACCTGTTCTTGCTGCTGTAGGGAGTTCACAAACTGCTGAGAGACGCAAGAGAAATGTTTAAATCATGCCTGTGCTGAGTCTGTTGTCTAGTAAGCTGTTGTATGCCAACAGAACAGTCTTCACAGAGCAGTTGCATCTCCTTTTAAAGGTGCACAGTAAAGAAAGCCAAAACTAAACTTGTAACCTGTGTCCATAACTGTGTGCAACTGATGTAATCTCTCTGGTGTTTTTCTGCTGGCCATTTGATAGGTTTGGGAGATGAGTTACCTATAGTTGACATTCTGCAAATTGGAAGTAATTACTGCACTACAGGCTGTTTTTGTCATCAGTCAAATGATGTTTGATGGCAGCTCCTCAGTGTCAGGATGCTGCTCTTCATGTTTTACTTGTACAGTATCCTGATTTTGCCCTCTTTCGAGTAAAATGGCATCTGTGGAAGTTCAGCTCTGACAGAGAAGAATAAACTACTTCAGTAGTCTATATTGTGGGAATGTGTGATCATATAAGGACAGTAAGAACCCATATCTGATACTGGCAAGGTCTTTAATACTCACTATAACAGTTTGTTCAGACTTCTCAGAGCATTGGTGGCTTTTGAGCTGTTGACAGTGTGTCTCCAGTGGTTACTTTTTTCTTTCCAGTTGTAGTAAAACACGTTCTTAACTTGATGCTGGTAAAGTGTGTGTTTAAGAGCCCTGTAGTTTAGGAGACTGAGTATAAACTGCTGTCATAGTTTTTTTGTTGTTTTTTTTTTTCCCAAGATGAAAGTGCTGGAAAGGAAGACACACACTGTTTCTGAACAGCCTTTACTGATTCTGTTTTTCAAAACATACAGTTTTCTCCCCAGGCATAATGTGCACCCCATGAAAGTGGACTTGTTGCTCTTTTGGAAGTAGTTCATTACAAAACAAAGACAAATTTCCAAAATCAAATTCCTCTCTCTGTGTCAGAGGGATGTCACACCATCTGGTTTAAAAACCATCTGGTTTATTTCAACATATTTTTCAGCACTTCAGAGCTCAGCCTTTGGGTGCCATGGCAAATAATGTGATTTGACAGGTCTACCAAAAAGGGTGCTAGAGATAAGCAAGGTCTTAACTTCCTGATCCCAAACATGGGTGCTGATAGAAAGTGGTTGCCCTTCTCCATGCCTCGGAGTTGGTGTGTTGCTGTGGCAAAATGGTAATAAAAGTATGCAGATTAGCCTATTATAGGAAGCAAAGGCATGAAGTTGGATTGCATCAGTGTCATTTTTTACCATTTACTATTGATTTTTGTCAAAGTTAACTTTTGGTTGCTGCTGTGTATCTGACTTCTCTGTTCAGGCTCCATTTTGTCCCGTGATATGTGTTACAGGGAGGTTTTAGGGGTATAGGGGACTTTCTAGACCTTGATGTGCATTGATACGGGGCAGAAAAGTGTTAAGTTTATTAAGAGCTGTTTTCCATTAGGCTTTGTTTTTGCTAATGTGCTTCTTGAGGTTCTTACCAACTTTCTTAGTAAACAATTTTCTTAATTTTTTTTTTTCCTTTTGATATTAAAGTTTGAAGATGTGCACAAGAGAATAAAAATACTTGAAATCATACCTTCCCCAATTTATTTGCGAGCTCTGTTGCAGTGATGCACTTCTGTGACTACTGTTTCTCTTGCTATTGAATTAGGCATGTAATTAGTTTTTCTTTGGAATGGGTTATTTCAGTGTTTGGATGCAATGACAAATCTCCTAAAAACCTCTTAAGACAGTGAAGTTAGCTTTTCAAAACTAATTTCAAAGAGAATTACCTAATCTAGAATTTGCTGTTACAAGGTCCGGATTTCAGTAATATGCATATACAATGTTTACTGGTTTAGACAAAGCTAATAGAAATGCTGACTGCATAAATACATTGAGTTGAAGTTTTAATAGGTTTGGGTATAATATCTGGAATAGGATGATACATAGAATAATATAGCATAGGAATAAAATAAAAACATGTAGGTTAGCCTATGTAAGGAACAAGTGTTTCTGAAGTCAATATAGTGATGTGTAGTTTAATGGAAGTTGTAGTACTGGAAAACATTAAGAGGTAGAAGACAAACTAGCTATGTCCTTCCGTGCTCAAAAGGTTAGGAGGAAGAGCAAGAATATATGGAAGCCAGATAGGTCCAGAAACATATTTTCTGGAGAGAATGATGGGGAAAATATGATTAACAGTATTGATTGCAATGTATACAATTCTTAGAGATTTAACAAAGGGTTCTGACATCATGGCTGGTGTGTTGCTCTGTCCTTGAATTTGTTTGTGTAGGGATTCCCATCCACAAAGTTCAGAATCCTTTAGACTTAGCTATAAGATTTCTGTGCTGACTGAAGTTGAAAACAAAATTAATTTTAAATTGTAAAATTTAAGTATCCATCTCTGCTTTTCAGTTGAATTACAGATTTCTGCATGTAAGTCAACTAAGTATAGCATGGATCTGTCGTGTTATATCAGTGTTGCATTATTCATTACTCATGGCATAGCAGGATTAAGAAAGGAAGTTTTCTTCATCTGCTACTGAAAGCTTTTGTGCTGCATTCATGGAACCATAATAACTTTGTTCTCCTGGAGTCATAGCTGCCCTTAAGCTTTTTTCCTAAAAGATGTGATTATTAACTTCATACTGTAAAATACTACTTGAGATTGAATAGTCAGCCTTTATCTGTAATAGGTGTTCAGACTAAACCGGCTTTGGCTGTTTTTATAAAATTGGTTCATTATGAATTGTTACACAAGAATGGCTTATTAATGTCTTCACTCTTTCCAGATGATCTTAAATGTTGAAGTGAAGAAGTAATGGAAGACTCATACCTATAAGTGAACTCTGAGCTGCTTTTGACTGAAGAAGATAGGAAATGCTGACTGGAAATGTGTTTGAAGAGTTCATTTTGTTCTTCCAACCAGTCTCATGCCTGGCTCTGTATTGTGGTTTAAGCCCAGCCTGCAACTTAGAACCATGCCGCCGCTCACTCACTACCCCCACTTCTTCCTCCCCCTGCTCCCAGAATTATGGGGACCCCCTGCTCCCAGAATTATGGGGACGAGAACTGAAAGAATGTAACTTACACGGGTTGAGATAAGAACAGTCCAGTAACTAAGGTATAACACAAACCATTACTGCTACCACCAATAATAATAATAAGGGAAATAACAAGGGAAGAGAATACAACTGCTCACCATCTGCTGACCAGTACCCAGCCCGACCTGAGCAGTGATCTAGCCGTTCAGGGTAACTGCCCCCAGTTTTATATACTGGGTATGATGTGCTGTGGTATGGAATGCCCCTTTGGTTAGTTTGGATCAGGTATCCTGTCTGTGCTTCCTCCTGCCTTCCCCTCCTCCCTGACGGAGCATGAGTCTCAGAGTCCTTGGTCAGAGTAAATATTACTTAGCAACAACTAAAAACACCGGTGTTATCGGTACTGTTCCCAGGCTGAAAGTCAAAAACACAGCACTGCACCAGCTACTAAGAAGGAAAAAAATGACTGCTACTGCTGAACCCAGGACACTGGTAAAAAAAAAAAAAAACCAAACAAAACACCAAAACTGTGCAGCTCAAGTCAGTTGGTGCCACCAAATCCCTACTTTTTTGCCTTTGGTGGTACTTGAAGCCTTTAAGCAATGAGGAAAGGTAGGTATTCAGTGTTTGAATAGTGTTTAAGATCTGTAACATGTGAATCTAGGTCATTGAGGCAGTGGTTTTAAAATACAACAAAATTGTTTCCTCTTTAAAAAAGGATATTGAAAAGAAGAACACAATTTTGTGCTGACTTCTTTCATTCTGAGCATAATCTAATTAATGTTGCATTTTGATTCTCCCTTGCTCTGGGAGTAAGTTGTTACATTGGTAGAAATGGTTATGTGTCCAGAATAATTAGGAACTTAAAAAATGGTTTTACGTTATTAGAGTCTCACTTGAACTCATTATTTAACAGAATGCAGATGTTTTTCTTTAGATGACTACTACAGTAAATATTTCTAGTTTTTCTAAAATAAGTTAGATTAGCCTGTGTATTTCCCTCCTTTCACCCCAGGTGGTAAGATAGGAATTACAATCAGACAGAAGAGCTCCTGCATGGTCTCTAGATTACTTTCATTGTCAAATAAGGTCCTCACCTTGTTGAACATACATTATTTTTTTCAGAACTGCTTGCAAGTCATAATGCTGGCTCCTTTCCTAATACACTGGTAGTGGTTAGTGTGGTGTTCTTTTAGAGCATCCTGTGGTTCTTAAGGTTTTTTTTTGTTTGTTGTTTTTTTTTTTTGTCAGGAATGCTGAGTTTCCAAAAGCATTGCATGCTGTGTGGAGATATTTTTCATCTGCATACATATTTTAGCGTTCCCTATACATTTTTACATTCAGTATGTAAGTTGCACCTTCTTCCTTGTGTTTTTCGATGCAGTCACTAGCACTATCAAGCTTTTCTGCTGATAGCAGACTTTGTGCTTTGTGGCCAACTGGAAAAACAATACCTTAATACTTTTTACAGTGCTGATGGCTGTTTCTTGTGCAGCTGTCTGCAGTTGTCCGCTTGTCTTCTCATTGCCTGTCTGGAATGGGGAAGTCTGTCCTACTTGTCCATCCTTTCTGAAAGCTTTTGTGTATTAACTTTTGCAGCACTGGTAACATGGTTGAATTAAAGTCCTTACATCCCATATGACTTTCCATACCCATCCTCCGTCTCCAGTCACTTTCTTGTGATGCCTTTGTGTGTTAAAAGTGCTAAATGATATTGGTTAAGTGATTCATACGAGAGCCAGTATGGAAAGATTTTTTTCTTTCTAACCTGCCACCTTAAAAGAGATTATGTAGTTGGGTTTATTGTTTCATAGGACTTCTGCTTTCTGGTCTTAGAGTTGCCTGTGTTTATAGTAGTATCTTTGAAAATTTTGAGACCACCTTATCACAAGCTAATTTGAAGTTTTCTGTGACTGTTTTCTCCTTTGATCTGTGTTGTATAACAGGTTTTCCTCATAACTTTGCATAAATCAAGAGATACTTTACTGGTTGGTTCTCCGGGGCTGAGTGAGTTATCTCCTGGAGCAGTACCCTAATTTAGTTCGCGCTACAAATGACTAACTTTTTTTTTTTTTCGCAGTAGTGTAATGGAAGGAATGACAAATGAATGGACATGCAGCTGGGGAGGGCTCTAACGGAGAAATGCTGGTTCATACTGTTTTAAAATAACTGAACACACAGGCTGAGAAGTTAGCACTATTTGTGCAGGCTCAACAGGCACAATACCTGCTGTTGACATGTGGTCATCAGGGTAACCATCAAGCTCTTTCTTGACAACTGCCTTTTCTACAGGGAAACTGAACATGAATAGTGTTTCATTCTGACAAGCAAGGTGAATGACTGAAGAGATGTCCTCTGGCCTGTAGGTGCCTTTACCCATGAAGAAGTTTGGGATGTTCTGGTAGCCTGTGTTGCATATGCTGGGTGCAACAGCCTGCACTATCTTTTATTGTACAGGGCTCTTTCAAGTATGCATGAAATAAGGCTGTGCATTCATGGAGGTGTGAGTTACTTGACTGTTTAAAGGTCAGGCTAGTAAAGATAATGCTTCATTTTTACTGTTTTTTAAGAATTGAGGCTGTTCAAAGTACAAATAACTGCACTTCAATATTTTTAGTGGGTTTTTTTTTGGTTTTTTTTGGTTTTTTACTGAGTTCTGTTTTTTAAAGCAGAGTTCAGGATCTAGGTTATGTCAGGGCTACTGCCTTTGACTGAGCCCTCAAAACATGGTGATTTTTTTTTTTTTCTATTTTAAGATGTTCAGCAGCACTCCTCACAGATGACAGACAGCTTGCCCTTGCTAAACTTAATTCATTACTCTTGTGAGTCAAAGTAGGTGGCATAAATCCTCCAAAACACACTAGGTATTTAAATAAAAACCCCAACACCTTCCCATGCCCCCAAAAAAATAAATACCCAAACAAACAAAACAACATAAAAATCCAAAACACAACACCCCCCCCAACTGTATTATGAACTGAAACTAAAATTCTGGTTTAGACTTTTCATATCTGGAAGACATGACTGGCATTGTACATGGCCATGGGGAAAGAAACATGTAACATCTGCTTACCTAAATAGCAGCGTGTGATAATTGTTCTGTGCTTCCATTGCACTGTCTCTGAGTAAAAAGCAAGATGGCAAATGCTGGATTCTAAAGCGTGTTCTAAAGGTCTCCTGGTGTAACACTTCTTCAGGAGTATCTGTGGGAGCATGTGTAGCATCTCAGGATTTTATCAAAAGCATTCTGTCAGCTGTGGCCCTTGAAATGAAGCATTTTGTGGTGCAGCTTCGATTGCCTCTGAGCAGTGGTAACCTGTTAAAGGAGGCAGATGTGTAATATTTGGTGTCTGGCCACTTAAATTCAGGGTGCTGATTTTTTTTTTTTTTTCTGTAATCACCTTCATGTAATAAATACATGTAATATTCAGGGTAGACATGTCTGCAGTGGTATTTTTTGTGAGGTCTTTATAAATAGGATTAAATTCTGTATATAAAACTGATGTGAAATATTTTTTCCCTCTATGATGGGGATGTACAGATGAATCAAAAGAGGTGGTAGGCTTTGGCCAGAAGTGTGATAAACTAAAGGTTTCTTTAGCATGTGCACCTGAGGTGATAGGCGGTTGAAAGCTTTTCTGTGTGTTCACCTCACCTTGGTTGTGCCACAGTTCGGCCTCAGCTTCCATTTTCAGCTGAGGATCACCATTTGAGTATATGACATAGCAAAATACGTGTTTTGCAGGGAAAATTAGTAGAAGTACTGATTATTTTGTTGGTCTCCAGCTTGCTAGTGCTGCTTTATTTTCTAAAGCTCTCATAAAAATGAACTGTTGATATAATTGGAACTGTTCTATGGCAACCAGAACTGATTGCATAAACCATATGGCTTTTTAACTCCTGATGTCTTTGGCCTTTAAAAAAAAAAAAAAAGCCTACTTGCTTCTCTGGTAGGTGGGCCTTACTTATGACTTATGTAAACTGCAGCTGGGAATCCCAGAACTTGGAATTCGGTGAAGGCCACTAGCAGTGTTTAAGAATGTTTGGATTTAAAATCTTGACTGTGGTTGGTGAATTAAGTTATTGAAAGGGAGATGGATCCCATGTGCTGTGTGTTACTAAAGGGCAACACTCAGTTTGCTGACCTGATTAATTTCAGGTCTGGCTCCTTCCAGGACTGTAAAGAAAAAGCAGAGTTTCTCTTTCCAACTTCATTTAATTGTTCTTCGCTTAATCTGAATGTATTCTAAGACAAACTTAAATTTCTTGAACAGGCATAGAGGCCTGTTTCCTGAACTTACTGATTTAGCTTTTGAATGCAGTAACTGCTGAGCTATTTTGATAATCCAAAGTGTAATACTGTCTCTGAAGCTAATAGTAAAAACTGTATTAGCTTTTTTTTCATGGTAGCAGTGACTCTTTAGTAGTTTGGTATTTTACAACTTTTTTGGAAACTATTCACAGCTCAAATTCTTTGTTAATGTGCCATTTTAATTAAAGTGTTCAGACTGAAAACCTTTTTAAATTACATTTGTTTTTCTTTGGTGTAATTAGATATCCTCTTTTGTTGGGTCAGGTAGAAGTGTAAATAAAAGTGTAAGAACTCTAGTTTTCCAAATAAGACGTAAAAGACCATTTTGTAAAGCTTTGAAAGTAATAAAAATGGTAAAAGGATTGGTAGAGCAAAATCTGTTTTTGAGACATAATGTTGTGGTAGCTGGAGGTCTAGTGTGAGTACCTTGTGGAACACTCCAGTGAAGATAGATGTTATGCAAGCTGGAGGTACTTCTTGGGAGGTGCTTTTTGCTTTTTTGAGATGTGCTGTGATGCCTGTGCATAGTGAAGTCTATGTAGCAAGTACGCTCAAGTCCTGTGCACACATGTAAACTGTCCTAGAGTTTTCAGTCTGTAGCCAGTGGCTGACAAGAAGCAAATAATCTATTAGGTCATGCTGCTATGCTGAGGGCCATAGTGATCCAAATACATCATCTTACACATGTAACTGCTGTCTCTGTAGGGCAGAGAATTTTGTAAACTGCTACTTTAATGCAGTCTCATTAAAGCTTGTCTGGACTTGAAAGTAGTCAGTTGAGGCTTTCAGTTTTTCTTCATATAATAAACAGTTCATCACAAATACTTGCTTGTATACGATGGAGAGTATACTTCAGAAGTGAAAATGTTACTATTGGTTTTGGCTTGAAACCAGAGAGAATGGCCTTCAGGTTAGCAGCTGATACAAAAGTCTTAGTATTTTTCACAAAGAAATGGTTAAGGACCTGTATCAGTCTAAGTTAGAAATAAAGATCAGACATGAAGTCAGTCAGCTGTATTTACTTTGGTAGCAAACTGAAATGAAGACTAATTTGCACTAGTTTAAAACAGGCAAAGTTGTTTTGAAGCATGTGTTTATAAACACTGGATGCAGTAGCCTTCTAAAATCTGAGTCCTTGTGATTTTTATAACGTTTAGACTTGCCTGATCGGCTAACCAGAGGCAAGAAGGATCTCTTGTATTTACAGGGGTCTGAAGCTGTGGCAGCAGTCAGGAGTCTCCCTATTTGTGCCATTGTGCTTATATTTAACATCTGGAATACTTGTAATCATCTGGAAATGGCCCATTAGCTTTTGTAGTATCCTCCTAGCACTATTCAGTTCAAATCCAAGTGGGCTTGCAATGATGTTTTATTTAAAAGCAGACAGTGTGCTTGGGGACAAAAATACCCTTATGAAGAGCTATTTCTTGCATATTTTGCTTCAGTTACTCCATTTTTGAGAAATCCTGTACTGTCACTTTTATGTCCAGTAGTACTCTTAAACAGTTATTGCAAGGAAATTGTGGAATACTGTCTGTGCAAGAATTTAACTATTTTTTTAAAACCTAGAATTTTAAGAACAGACTGGATTCTTTAGCAAAGTAGTTCGCTGTATATGTTTTTTTTCTCGTGGGCTGGGAAAGGCATGTAAAGGGAGTTGTTTTTCAATGCTGCATGGTCATTTTATGTGCTAATGGACTCACTGTGGGGGGGTTTTTTGTTTGTTTGTTTTTTTCTTTTTTTGTTCCCCCTCAGTCTGAGAGATTTTAAAAATTCTGTGGTGTAGTTCCTTTTAGGCATGGTGGGGTTCTGGAGATAGTTTCCAGGGTAGATGTAGGGGTAACTAGACTGCAATATCTTTTTCATCTTCTGAAAAATAAGCTTCTTATGTAAGAAAAATTACTTTAGAACTTAATTTGGAAAGATTAGATTGGAATTGCCTCAAATCCAATTAAGCCACACTGCATGGACGTGCTGGGAATATAAATGCAATTACTGTAAATTTGTACAAACTGATTTGTTGCATTATCTTGCTAATCTAACATATGGTACTTTTTGTGTCCATATTGCAGACGGCAACTCCAAACTAACATGGCAGTCAGACTGTGTGATGTGGCTTCTCTGCTTAGAAGTGGTTCGTGGGCAGCAGAGCCTTGGACTGGGGTCTGTGGGTCTTTTTTTAAATTCTGCAGGATACTTTTTAACATGTTAATTGTGCTGAGGCCATACCAAACTCCTTAATCTTGCATTTGGAATGTTAACTCTTGTTCGACACTTCATTATAGGCTGTAGGTTTTGTCCATAATCTGTGAGAGCCTGGAGCACACTGTTCTATCATGACAACTTTTTATATAATATGATGATCTCCTGTAGAACTTACACTGCAGTGACTTGCCTTTCTTCTAATGTCAATTAGATTGCAGTATGAACTTAAATCACTTGGTGGATGATTAAGAGTAGTATTATACTAAAATGGTTTTGGTATGGTCTGAATACTAAATAGCAATAATGTAAAAAAAAAACCCTGTATACTGTTATTTGTGATTACTATTTTAAAAGTATATTTACAAATTTTGCTCTAAGAAGTTGTTTGAAAACTGTAAATTTATCTCAAACTATTTTTCCAGGTGGAAAATATTTAGTAACTGCTGATGTGCTTTGTGTTTTATGAACGGTTGTATTCAACTGGTCAATGGAATATGCATTATTTGTAAAACATATTAGTATCAGTTTGTTCAGAGCAGATGGTTCCATAGCTGAGAAATGCTGTAATTTCAGCACACACAGGCTACTGCACCTGTTCACTTGAATATTGGCAGAGGATCTCATTCTTGCCACCTGAACACAAACATAAATGTGCAGTTAAGTGAGGATTGTTTGTTGTCCTTGCTAAATCCTGCTAATTTTGATCAATGAACACTTCAAGTTTGAGAAAAAGAGAGAGAGGGCGTGAAAAGCAATTCTGGATAGCCTCAGTCAGAGCACAGCATTTGTGGCGACTAGCTCTGCCAGATATACTAGTGTTTTGAAAAGTAATTTTATCTTAATTAGGATCATCTACTTTCTCATCTTCTCAGCAGACTTGTTTTATCAATGCCAGATTCAGGTTACCACTTGGAGTTTGTCACAAAGGAACTGTTGTTCCAGTTCCTAGCTCCTCAGGAAAACTAGATCAGATTTTTATATTAAATGTTCTTAATAGTCGCATCTTCGCTTTCTTGTGTTGTGCTGAAGTAACATCTTGGAAGATACTTCTGTATGCAAAACATATAAGTGTGTTTCCAGGAATGTCTGAATTGTAGTTTAAAAACAGTATAGCTTCTCATATATTTTTAGGAAATTTAAATTTATGTTCCTTGAGTACAGCTGACCTAATCAGCTGTTCAGGTATGCTGCTTTGAACAGGACACTTAGATAATCTCCAGAGGTCCTTGACATTACACTGTGATATTACAGTAGGCTTCGTGTGAGAAGTCCTCCTAGAAATTTCAGTATGAGGTTTAATTTTAGTGACTGCTGGATATTTTTAGCGAACTTCTTGCTGAGTCTTGCTTCTGTGTTGAAATGTTTATTACTGGAAAATTAATTTATAGAATTTTCTGTTGAATGTTGTCTTACGTAGTTGGCCTCAGACAGGGTAGGTAGGCTGACCAAGGCCTGGGTATTAGTCTGCAATTAAAAATCCATGTAATCATCAACTGTTTTACTATTCAGTGCCTGACTGAGATGGCAGTGGTAGATTGTGGGCAAATACTGACAGTTCTCCAAGTGATTGCTGCTGTATCTGCCAGTCATACAGTCAGTTCCTTTGGGGTGAAACATGGTAGTTCCTGGAGTGGTGATCACTCTCTTATTTTGATGTATAAAAGTAGATCAAGTTAAAGTATCAAATTTTTAACTTTTTTCAGGGTGCAGGGGGAGGTAAGAAGTGAGAACCAGGGATTGTCAGTTTAACCAAAAGCAGTTAGAAACCTAATTACAACCTTTGGTGACAGAAGGTTGACCTAGAGGTTATCGAGGAGGAGTTTGTTTTCTATCCCAGCACATCCATATATCTCTAAGTCTCTTTTGACTGCTAATCTTTCTGCTTTTGTGTTCTGCTATTGCTTATGAGGAATAGGCTCAGGATACAGTTAACACCAGCCTCTCCTTGAAAATAACCAAATACTATAACTTTAAAAGTTACATTTCATATAATTTCAGTTATTAGTTGTGAGTTAATAGAACTGTTTACCCTTGCAACAGACCAGTTCTGCTTGGTAACTAGAAAGGCTGTGATGCTGCTAAATGTAGGGAATGCGGGTCGATGGAAACTAGGCTTTGACTGCTGACTTCATTAAGAGAGATCCTAGAAAGTTTTGTGGCAACTTTATTTGCCTGTAAGCTTTTTGAAGTATTGCTTTGCCTTACAATTAAAAATTCTTCTGTATTAGTAGAACCTTGTGCATTATAGAGGCAGAATATGGCCTTGCCTAGTGACAGGTATTGCAGATTCTTGTCTGAACTTTCCTAATAGATGGTGAAATATGAATTTTGATGGTTCTTATTTTCTGTTTTTCAGCAGGTAATTGCTGCCATGGAAACACAACTGTCTAATGGACCAACTTGCAATAACACAACCCATGGTTCAGCCACCATAAACAACTGCTCATCACCAGTTGATTCTGGGAATGCAGAAGACAGCAAGACCAATTTAATAGTCAACTACCTTCCACAAAACATGACACAAGAGGAACTGAAGAGTCTCTTTGGCAGCATTGGTGAGATAGAATCCTGCAAGCTTGTCAGGGACAAAATAACAGGTATGTTCATTTTGGAATTTTCTGTATCTTCATTTTCTAAGCTGTGAGCTGTCAAATGGTGTTTTGCACTTAAATCATTGAATAAAGGCAGAAGAAGGTAATGCTGGTGTTGCTGTTCAGAAGGAGCTTAGGTTCATTATCTAGATTCTGCACTCCAAAATTAAGTGTGTTTGCAGTTAATCAGGTTTGTGTGAGTACTGTAAATGCTAACAGGGTATTTAAATCTTATGAGCTTTAGAGTCTTTGAAGAAAAGATATGGAGTAATGATATCCTAAGTCCTAGTTGATGCAAAACTTCCTTTTGCATGGATGTAGGTAATTAAACTTGTACCTTCTGAAGAAGGCAGACTACCTTAGTTTTGTAGGTGAAGCTACTTTTGTATTGCAGCACTTCAGCCACTTTCTTGAGGATGCATACTTGAATCAATATAGTGTAAATACGAACTGCATTGTGATGAGTTAGTACTTTATTTTAGCAATAGCTGATGTGTACAGGTTGCCTGTATTATACCAGTTTTTTACCTTTGAAAGAACTACCAGGTCGATGCCAGCACTTGAAAACAAGAATAAAAGGATGATTGGCAAATTTCAATTTCTCATCTCCAATTTTCAACTCCAAGCCTTCTCAAAAAACATTGATGTACCAGTTGTGTCAACATTTTGTTGGGTTTGTTCAGAAATGTCGACTTCAGTACTTGACTTCCTGGCTTTCCCCCCCCCGCCCTCTCCCCCCGGCCCGGAATCTTCAAATATCCAGCTTTCAAGAACACAATTTTAGCTTGGGTTCTTGATTGCAACACTTGAATGTGCTGGTTAGCTTCTTTGTGTTCAGACTACGCCTCTTTGAGGCTGCGTGTTCTTCTATACTTTGGTTTAAGGGTTTAGGAGTCAGTATTTCCTATTACCAAAAAGTAGTGTCAGATCATGGACATTTTTCTCTCACTAAATAAACTTTGTGACTTGGAGTTCCCTGAGCAGCAGCAGTGGGAAGTGGAAAGGACGCAGGTTGTGTTGCTTCAGCCCCTACTACACTTGACGTGTTTTTGTTGATGGCTTGAGGTATGCTGGAGAGATGTGTTTTCCCATCTGCATACATTAATACTGAAGGAAAAGGCCTAAAATCCTTCAGGTAGCTCTCGTACCCACCCTAGGACCTGTCTTTGGCATGCAGCGCATGATTTTTTCTCTAGTCCTGATGATTTATTTATCTGCTGGCAGGAAACTTACGACACCTTTTCCTACATTTATTCAAATGCTGTGTCATCAGTACAAGAATGATACGTAAGCAAGAATCTGGCAGCAAAAAGATACCAAGGGGAATATTTCCCAGATGTTTACTTCATCTGCATATGCACCTGCTGAGAATAAGCAGGGGACATAAATTAGGGATCTCATCTCCTAAGTTTGACCGTGTAGTTTGCTGCACAGTGAGACTGACTTTAGCCAGAGCCTGTACCTTTTTGAAGAGAGGTAGAGATGATTTAGGGGCACAAAATGAGTCAAGCTAAGAGGCTGCTTAGAGCCCAACACTGATCCTTTGGCCTCCTTATTGAATAGTCTCTGGCTGACTTCCGTGCTTACAAAAGAGGGCTGCTTTACCTCCCCTTCCAATCTGAATGACCAGCACTTTTTCCTATAGCAGGTGGCTTGCTTTTGAGCTGTTAGGTACTGAAATGGTTAAATCTGTGAAGTACCGTGCTTCAGCATGCTATCATTGGCCACTGAAAGCACTTGAGTTTGCTCCTTTGGGCTCTACCGAACTTACTGTCTCAGTAATCTCCGCTCTTTCACTGAACATGAACAGTACTGAATGTGCTTTGGGGCCAGGGAAGCTAGACTCTGCTGATGCCACATCTTGCTGTCTTCAGCTGAAGGCTGGTTGGTGCAGAAAAAAGTCTGTCTTCTCTTTAGGTAATGACCCCCGTGCTTTGAAACAAAAGGTCTTTTACTTTGCACTTCGGGAACAAAAGGTCAGGAAACAGCTAAGAGGTAACTGGTGTTTTGTCAGTTCGTGGGATGGCTATTCAAAGCGTTTATCTGTCTTGCAGATCTGAGTTGACATGTTTAGCATTCCTTATATAAAGGATTGCATGCTTCTTCCAGTTAAAAGGCTACTGCTCACAGAAGTGAGCCTCAAGTTCTTAATGATGGATGTGCAAATTGCCTGCATCTATACATGATAGTTTTGATGTTTTACATGCTGGAAGCTCACATTGCTCCTACTAAGTGTCTAAAGACTCCTTGCCCAGGAATAAAATGAAGCAAGACAATGGAAGAACTCTTGTTTGAAGATGTGATGTCTTCTGTATAGCATAAAGTGACGCCTAAGAAGAATCCTGACTTCTAATTGTACTCTTAGTGGAAGAAGACAACCAGTGTTGGAGTGGAGATAGAATTGGTGTTTCTACTGTATCAGAGAGCAGCTCCACAGCTTTGAGGCATACATTCAGCTGCCAACAAAAACACTGCCTCAGCATTGTTCCAAAGGGTTTTAGTATAAGTGAGAAATGTAGCGTCTGACCTTATAACTACATTGTTACTTCTGATTTAAGTAGTTTGGAGCAAGATTACCTAGTGTTTTGTGGATGCTGGAGAGAGAATGCTTTAGTTCCAGTCTTGTTCTTACTCATTTTCAGGTTTTCTACAGGGAGTTCTTGAAAAGCAAATCTTTCCTTTTATTTCTACAAGTCAGAACAGAACAGGGATTGTTACTAAATTTCTCTGAAGTAAGATTTGCCATGAATTGCATAATTCTATTGGTTTGATTCCTGTTAAAACAGTAATTATTGGTTAAGTGAAATTTCATGAGTATTAGGTACCTGGTAGTACCTCTACAGTCCCCTGAACTTTTCAGTGAAAGCTGAAATGCACTTTCATAAAGGCTAAACTGCAAATGAAAATTAGTAAGGGGGAAGGCATAGGTCTGCCTTTGACTTCATTTGTGATATGCTGGAACTGAGATGTGTTTGCCAGGCAGGTAAGATGGCTCCAGTGTAGGAACACTAAGAAATCTGATAGTATCTTCACTGGTGAGTGAAATAAAACACATAGGTGAACCATTTCTCATCAGTTAAGAGTGTTTTTAATGTGTCATAGAATGGTTTGGGCTAGAAGGTACCTTTAAAGCTCATCTGCCATGGGCGGGAACAGCTTTTACTAGACCAGATTGCTCAAAGCCCCATCCAACGTGGCCTTGAAAAAGAAATTCTAACCTATCTGTCAATATTAGCAGGCAGTTATCAAGAGTTCCAGACCTTACTCCACTGATGTGATCCACTAGGAAATTTTAAGACTTAAAGAAGCCTGCTGCATACTGGGTCACCAATGCTGTTTGTTGGAACTCAAAGGGATCAAGGATGGCTACTGCCATCTTGACCCAAATACTTGTCAGAGCATTCTGTGGATTTGGACCAAATTACATTCCACCCTACTATTTAATATTCAGATTCCAGTCACATCTGCAACACTGGACTACATTGAAGACTTTGTTATAGCAGTGTCCCAGCTTCTAGAAGCTGTCTGCATACTTTAGGGTTGAGATGAGTTGAATTTGAGGGCCTCCCTGCCTGTGGAAAATGTATTGGAGGGAAGGGAGACACCCTGGAGTTTACTTACTGATTTTATGGGCAGAATCTGAAGCCCTGTTTCTAAAAGGCTGTTCTAGTAGTTTCAGTAATGCTTTTTTCTGTGGTGTGGAATTTGTTAAAGTAATACCCTGCACTGTACTGTCAACGAAGTTTGTGTCCCTTACTGATTTTTATTTAAGTTTAGTTGTGAAGTAGTTAGAGTGGAGAGCTGAACTGCAGAAGGTTCCTGCTGATCATACCCCAAGTATGCAGTTCATGGGCACAACCTGCTGTTAAGGTAACATTAGTAAATGAAGTTTACTTGCTCAGCTAATGGAAAAACACTGAAAGTGTTCTCAGCAAGACTTAAAATAGCTGATTGCTGTTCCGTTCTTCTACTGATGGTAGAGAAATTAAACCTTGATATTAATGAAGATTTTAAAGGGTGCTGAGCAAGAGTCTCTTTATGTGAGAATCCTGTTGAGGAGAGAGCATCTGAGATGCAGGGGCATGAATGTCACTTACCTTTGCTTCCTAACCGAAGAATCTGTCTGGAATGAGCCGTTGTGCTCAGATATTCTGGAGTCTGTTACCTCTTACATGCTTTTTACTAATAAAGATGTATGTAAACACAAGGTACAAAGCTACCACATGAACTAATTATAGTCATACAGTAGGTGGGAGATCCTGTTCTCAGTGCATCGTAACTGAATTGTTATCACTGCTCTAGATAACTGTTTAGTTTAAGGGCTTTTGCATATTTAAAAGCAGCAGATAACATTTTACTGTTAATACAAGCATGTGTAATTATGAAGTATTTTTAGCTTAATTTTTAAATATAAGGGAAGGTAAAATGGTATGAAGTGTAACTATCAAGCTGCCCCTGTTCAAGCATTTAAAAAGCACAACCTTTCTGCTAATGCAAGGCAGATGGATTTAGCAGCTGTCAACAGGCTACTTAAAGATGAAGATGTACCTTAGTAAGACTTAGTATTCATTTTCTAGACCTAATTTCCTGAAACGTAGGTAAAAATGGCATATATGTAAATGAAAATTATAGGTACAGGTAAAAATAGCAATGAGTGTGGTATCCTTACAAAAAAACATGAGTTCTTAATGCCCACTGTCTTAAGTGCAAATTCAGTTGTACATGTGGAAGATAAATGCTTGATTTTTCCTTTGTGGAATAATCTTCATGATTTCAGGTCTTTGCTTCAGGAGTGCTTGCAGAGTTTTAGCTAAACAAACTGTGGAATTCAGCCTCAGTATTTCAGAACATTCCTTAGTTTTCTTGACTTCAGAGCTCCTGTACTTTTCTCTGATTAGGTTAATCATATGCTTGTAAAATCCACCAGTTTTCTTTAAAA
The DNA here is from genome assembly GCF_963264785.1 of Psittacula echo. Classification (NCBI taxonomy): domain Eukaryota; kingdom Metazoa; phylum Chordata; class Aves; order Psittaciformes; family Psittacidae; genus Psittacula; species Psittacula echo. Next base: position 59,007,907 of record NC_137742.1, on the reverse strand, counting down.
GAGAACCTGTTGTTAACATCTGTAATGGTTCTAGTAACACTGGTCATAATTCAGTGTGTGCAATGTATATGCATAGTCAGTGCAATGCTAAGAGGGACTCTCTGATGTCAGTTCCTTGGTTATTGAGTACTCTGCTCTAGTGTAGAGTGAGGAAACACCTGGTGACAACGCTGTACTGTAGTCTGCTCAAAAAACTGAGGCTGTGGAATCAAAAAATCACAGAAAGATTTGGGTTGGAAAGGACCTTAACATCATCCAGTTTCAACCTCCTGCTGTGGGCAGGGATGCTTCACACTACTAGACCAGGTTGCTCAAAGCCTCCTGCAGCCCAGCCTCGAACCCTCGCAGGGGTGAGGCAGCCACAGCTTCTCTGGGCAACCTGTTCCAGTACCTCACCACCCTCACAGTAGAGAACTTTTTCCTTATATCTAGCCTGAACTTCTACTGTTCAAGTTTGAACCCATTACCCACTGTCTGATTGCTACCGTCCCTGATGAAGAGTCCCTCTCCAGCATCCTTGTAAGCCCCCTTCAGATACTGGAAGGTTGCTGTGAGATCTCCACACAGCCTTCTCTTCTGCAAAGCCCAACTTTCTGAGCCTGTCTTTGTATGAGAGGTGCTGTAACCCCTTTTACTTTCTGTGCGGCTGGTCTTCTCTGAGCAAAGTATGAGTGAAATGCTGATGTTTTACTGATACCTCATGTTCTGTGATATGCTTGCTGTTTTATAGCAGTCTTATGGTAATCAAGGGAAAAAGATACTGTGTGTTGGAAGCAGCAGAAAGTGTGTTGTCTGACTGGCTTCTTGCATCTAGAACATGTGGAATTTATTAACCTTTGTGGTTTTCCCTACTTCTGTTGTACCGGTACACAGACTCCTAGCTCATGTTGGTGTCTGTCAAGAGCAGAGCTGGTGGAAACCTTGTGCTTTTTATATTCTCAGCCCTTTCTCCCAGTGTGCTTAATGTTTGCAGTCCTGTTTCTTAGTTTCCACTCTTACCCTTTGTAAGTTACTGCAAGGTTTTGAGTGCTGTTGGTGTGAGAGAGTAGAGTAGTTCACCAGCTAGAGGAGGAGCTAGCTGAAGCTCTTTTGTGGTGTGCTGAGTCTGAGAGAGGCAGGGGTTCTTGCTAGCTGCTGCTCAGTGGTGTGCTGAGGTAGCGAATGAGTTCTGGCAAACTGACAGTTCATGATCTGGGCAGGGATGTGGACAAAAGGTGTTGCCTGAACTCTATTTTGCCAGCAGGATGCGTTGTGCAGAACTTGATTAAAATGTGAAATCAAGAATAAAAACTGAATGGGATTAGAGGTAAATTTATATTTATTACGTGGTCACTGTTTGGTCTCTTCTCTGGAGCAACTTGCTTAAGACTTTTAAGGATAGATTTTTCTGGGGGTGGATGTGAGGGGGAGGGTTGTTCTTAACATCAGCTTTTTAAGGTTCAAGGTAGTCCATGTTTGGTACTCTGCAGTCTCTGATGTGGCCTAGGGACTCAGTGTGGTGTAGGACAAAGTTAATAAAGTAATTTTGAACTTTATGTGCTTGTTGGAAGAAATACAACAGCAGAGTATTGGACTACTTAGCTGGTGGTTGGAGTACTGTCCTATTGTCTGAACTGCAGGAAAAATGGAGTTACATTTTCGAACAAGCCTTGTGTGGCTCCTGAGCACAATTAATACAGACTTGTCTTAAGTCTGTTACTATTGTATTCTGTAGTTACTATTCTTCGGTTCTGCATTTTGCTGTTTAATGTTACTGAGAAGGACTTAGCAGCATTTACTGTGCTTTTTCATAGTAAATGGCATAATTTGTTGTACTTTGCATGTCTGTTGGTCATGAGTCATGCAGACAGGTGGAGATGAAGGAACTCTCATGTTACTCAATATAGCATTTGATTGTCTTTGCACTTCCATTTGTTTTTCACTGTCTTGCAGGCACAACACTGCTTTGACCTTTCAGAAGTTCATAGGCTTTGTTTTCACAAATAAGATAGGAAAAAAGTGTGCTTGGCTAGGTCTGCAGAATCTGTTCCAGTGATTCAGTTAAGTTGCCTAGTTAGTTTTTACTACTGACATTGTAGAAACAAGCTATTTTTAAAATGGTTAAACAGTTCATTTATCCATATATTAACCTGAATTAATGAGCTGATCTCAATATACAGCATAAGTGAGGACTTGATGTTTTAAAACTGGGGCTCTTCATAAGGCTAAACATAAGGGACCTCTCAGTATAGTGAATCAGAACATCATCATTGAATTGCTCTGCTTTTCAGCAGGCACTGTGCTTTTTGATCAGTATTAATGCAATATGCATTTTCTTGCACTTTTCTGCAGATAAATCAAAACTCAGTCTTTGTCAGTCATTGCAGTAACTTATAAGGAGCCTGTAAAATTGTTGGATCTTATAAATTAGCAGTGGTTCTCTAGTGATGATGGGTATCTTGTGTGCTTTTAGCAGAGGTGGTACTCTTGGAGAAGATGGTGCTTCCACCTAGAGTCCCAGTGCTGCCTGTGTGGCTTGTCTTATCACTGCTTATCCTTTCATATGTTTTTGTAGGTATATATTGCTGTTATGTCCTAGTGATCCTAGACCAGCTGTTTGAATAAATGTTACTTCTAGTGGAACCTAATGCATGCTAGGCGATGTTGGAGACATTTGACTAAAACAGAAGGAGACTTGTGATCTGTGTTCTTTCCTGCCTGAGTTTCTGGAGCTGTTGAAGATAAAATTTGCTTTTCTCCTGCTGGTCTGTCTGGTACCTACTGTTTTATGTGGTTTAATTCCCAGCTTTCAGCCCTTCGTGAAATGCATTTGAAGCCTAATGCTGCTGCACAATGGCTACAAAGTCTTACATCTATAGAAGATGCGTTGATTATTCCCACACACACCTTTTTATAGAATTTTGCTGTATTCCTACAAGAATTAGTTTGTGGAGACAGATTTCAGTTTCAAGTAATGAGAATGACAGCTTTCTTCAGTGTATCCTTTTCCTGTGTATTTACCAACTAAAGTGAGAAATGGCTTGCTTTCTGCTACTCAGTATTGCAGATTAGTAGTTGTTATTGTTTCCTAAGTGCAGTTAAAACCTGAAAGAACAATATTCCCGTTTGACATACTAGCACGGACATACTTTTTCAGTTGACAGTGAACATTATGCTAAGGAAAGGATTTATCTTTTAACAACAGTTTATCATTTTGTTACTGTTTTTCAATCATTAGTAAAGACTGCGATGGAGTTGGGGGGAGGGAGAAACCCCTGTAACGGAAAGCAGCACTAGAATTTAACTTTTGCAAAATGTGCCTGAGGGGCACATTCGTATTTCTGATTATGCCACATTTCAGGATATCTTTCAAAACTCAGATATGAAGTAGCAGATAAGATCTGAAAGAAAAACCAAACAAAACCCCAATAATAATAGTATGTCTTAATGTGGAGTTTGGGAAAAGCATTTTTCTTCAAGTGCTGTGCTAGTTTTTTACTTGAATGCTCAAATTACTGCAGGCTTCAAAATGCCCCAGCAGTAGAACAACATGTGTTATCTATCCGCTGTTTATTTAAGGTGACTAGGTGGTACAATAGGACAGATCATTTAACACTGCTGGCTGTATTCTTGACGAGGAGCAAATCAATGGCAAAAGGCTAAACTTCTCAACTGCATGGAACATGTTACTACTAAAAGTGTTAAAAAATTGAAGGATAAAAAGGCTGCTGTTGTGGTTTTAACCCCAGCTGGTAACTCTGCACCATGTAGCTGTTTGTTCATTCCTCCTTCCCCCTGTCCCTGCTCTGGGCGGGATGGGAAGGAGAATTGAAACAATGTAAACCCCATGGGTTGAGATAAGAACAGTACAATAAATAAAGCTTAGTACAAAACAACTGCTATTACCACTACTAATAATAATGATAAGGGAAATAACAAGGGGAGAGAATATAAAACTAAAAAGGAAAAGGGAAGGGGGAAAAAAAACCCACAAGCAAAACCAAAACAATAAACAGCAGTGATGAACAATGCAATTACTCACCACCTGGTGACTGGTATGCAGCCTTACCTGAGCAGTGGTCTGCCCTTTTGGGTGACTCCCCCCAGTTTCTATACTGGACATGATGTGCTGTGGTATGGAATACCCCTTTGGCTAGTGTGGGTCTGGTGTCCTGTCTCTTCTTCCTTCCAGCTTCTTGTGCCTCTCCTCACTAGCAGGGCATGAGAAACTAAAAGGTCCTTGATTCAGGGTAAGCACTACTGAGCAACAACTAAAAAATGTGTTATCAGCGTTGTTCTCAGACTAAAGCTGAAACACAGCACTGCACCAGCTACTGGGAAGGAGAAGAACAACTGTTACAGCTGAACCCAGGACAGTGCTTTCAAAAAGAGTAACTGATTTAGCAAATTTATGGTATACTTTCACCTTAGCATTGTAAGTAGCTTCTAGATGTCATATGAAAAGCTATTCTGTAAGAAGGCATGCTCTCTTGGTCTGTCATTATTTCAAGCAGCTCATGGTTGTCACTAATTAAATTTGAACATGAGAGGCTGTGACAGGCAAAACTGTGTTCAACCTCCTGTCTTGTCCATAAGTAAATGCCCTGTTACTTTTACTTTTGCAAAAGTATGCACCTTCGTACACAGTCCCTGCTTCCACCTGTGTTTGGGGGGGGGTATGAGATTTCATATTTAACTGTGCCAAGTGCAAGGTCCTACACCTGGGTCGGAGCAATCCCAGGCACAGCTACAGGTTGGGCAGAGAAGAGATTCAGAGCAGCCCTGCAGAGAAGGACTTGGGGGTGTTGGTCGATGAGAAAATGAGCATGAGCCGGCTTCAGTGTGCGCTCGCAGCCCAGAAAGCCAACTGTATCCTGGGCTGCATCAAAAGGAGCGTGACCAGCAGGTCGAAGGAGGTGATCCTGCATCTCTACTCTGCTCTCGTGAGACCTTACTTGGAGTATTGTGTGAAGTTCTGGTGTCCTCAATATAAAAAGGACATGGAACTGTTAGCACAAGTCCAGAGGAGGGCCGTGAGGATGATCAGGGGACTGGAGTATCTCCTGTATGAAGACAGGCTGAGAAAGTTGGGGCTGTTCAGCCTGGAGAAGAGAAGGCTGTGCGGAGACCTCACAGCAGCCTTCCAGTATCTGAAGGGGGGCTGTAAGGATGCTGGGGATGGACTATTCATTAAGGACTGTAGTGATAGGACAAAGGGGTAATGGGTTAAAACTTAAACAGGGGAAGTTTAGATTGGCTATAAGGAAGAAGTTCTTAACTACATGGGTGGTGAGGCCCTGGAATGTGTTGCCCAGGGAGGTTGTGAATGCACCATCCTTGGCGGTGTTCAAGGCCAGGTTGGATGAGGCCTTGGGTGACATGGTTTAGTGTGAGGTGTCCCTGCCCATGGCAGGTGGTTTGGAACTTGGTGATCTTAGGGTCCTTTCCAGCCCTAACTATTCTATGATTCTATGGTGTATCTGTTAAGTCACCCTCAGTTTAATGTCTGTTCTAGCTTACTGAACGTCTTTGATCAGATTCATGTACATCTTGGCACCCACAATATCATCTACCCTTGGCTTTCTCTGCCTGCTGTGGGAAGGAACCAGAGCTCCACCCCCATTTTTGTATCTGACATCATCAAGCTTGTGTTGATGAAGCAGCAGACGACTGTTCCTCACATGTGAAAACCATGTGAGATGTAAGCAAGAGAGTGGGACTGATTTAGTAAAAGGGTAGAGTTGAACCTGGCTGAGATGAAGTGTCACTTTCTCTTCCTGAAAGAAATAGCTTATAGCTCTATTTATGGCTGTTTAGTTATAGATACATTCTTGTAACTGTATGGCAGGATAAACTGTCAAGCACTTTGAACAGTGTTTGATCCTTTTCATTCAGTCTTCAACTTTTTTGAGCAGTAGCTCCGGAACTGGGTTTGGGGGAAAGAGGCATCAAAGTATCAAATAGAGAGATCTAGTCGTGATCACAGCTTTTCTAGATTGCTGCCTTGAGCTTGCTGCCTCAATGGTGTATGAGTTATGAGTGTTCAGTGAATAGAGCCCATCTACTGGAACTATAAGCAAACTGCAGTTAAATTGGCGATTGCTCTGTGGCTCATGCCTCATTTTGCTGACACTGCTTTTAAAATGCAGGTCAGGCTTCAATGCAAATATTAAAGGACTGTAACTTGAACAGTGATTTTTATGTTAAAATGGGAAGAAAGCAACACTGGTATTCTGTGCTTATTGCTTTAGCCCTTCTTGTTAGAGAGACAATAGCTATATAGGTAGCTAGGTACAGTTCTACAGTTGAATTATTTGCATGATGGGATGTGTGCTTCTAGCCTTATTCAGTATCAAAATAATATTGTGGTAATCTTGATGGCTTAAATAAAGCACAGTTGACAATGGTGATTTAATGAAGATGCAGTAACTTCTTTGAAAAAGAACTGGCACCAACTCCATGGGCTTGTTTCTCAGGAGGATCACCCTAGCATATTGTACAGCATTCCTATGTGTAGATCCAGACAGTCAAAAGGGTTGGTTTACTCTGATATCTGAAACTGTATCGAACTTTTCATGCTCCTGAGGTTGGACTAGAGGTCAGACGTGCTGTGATTTTCCCCATGGCCACATTAGCTTGCCTTCAGGACACTAGGCTGTGCCTGCCTGCAGTGTTTAGGTTGATCTTAACATAACACTGTCTTTTGCGTGATACCACTTCTGTTTTTATCTGCTGATTAGGGAATGCGTTTTAACTCAAATTGTAGGAGACTATGTGAAATTACATGGGTCCCCGAGATGAATTCAAACAAAAGCTTTTGTATATAGGCTTGTAATATTGTCATGTGTGTTTATTTTAACTGCATTTTTCCACCAGTGTGCAACTTAAGGATAATGAAAGTCAGAATAAAGCCTCCCCTCAGCTTGCTGTGAAGTTGGATTTGGTTATGTTCACAAAGACGGGAAGCTGAATTGTTCTTACCATACTTTAGTAGGTCTTAAATAATTAAACATATTTAATAAACACAGCTTTAAATAAAGTTATTCTTAGCTTATTGTAAATAGTTTGGACTCATCTTTAGATCAGGAACTGGCTGACAGATATTCAAGGAGCAAAGCACTGAAGACAACTTATGTAGGTGAAATTAAACTATAAAAAATAAGGTCCTCAGTCTGCTAGATTTCATACTTTTTTTTTCCTGCAGACTACAGACATTAAGTTTCAGCCCCTAGACTTTATTACTTAACCTGAGAAGTATGTTGTTCACTGTCATATATTGATGCAAATGGTGTAACTTTTTTGGAAGATAAGCATTTTTAGAACTTGTGTGATACTGTAGGTCTTGCTGGTTATATTCCTTTATTATTTTGCAGTAAAATCTCTTTGCAGAAGTTGAAGTAGCCTGAAATGTCACTATACGGAAATGTCACTATAGTGATATCAATGACTGTATTGTAGAAAATACTTTTTTTTTTTAAATGCCTGCTTATCTTCACAGTTTTTGATTGCCCTCTGTGGAATGTGTGAATGTGTTATTTGCTATTGAGACTTTTAATTTTCCAAAGAATGTTTAGTGTGTGCTTGTGGTAAATTTTTGTACTAGACCATGAAACTGGTTTTATAGCTTAGTGATACAAATTAGTTTTCGGATGTGTTATTAACCAAATGCAAGTATTCTTCTGGGGTGTTTTGCTTTTTATTTAACATGCCTATCAGGATGATAATTAGAAATTGAATGATAGGTTTGGGTTCTTTTTCTTCTAAGAATTAGCACTGATAGCACTCAGTGGAGCTGCTTCTCTTATATTCCTTTTACCTGTTAAGGACATAAGTGGAGAAAGAAAGGTGGAACTTACAAACCTAGCCCTACTTGCTCCTTAATGAACTAGTTTGTTTCACAGAAATAATTCAGTCTTACCTTATAAGAAGTTGACTACATGCTGAAAAGATTGAGGCCTCAGCTGCCTGTAATATTTGCTTGGCTCTTTTGATTTTTTTTTTTTTCCCCCCTCCAAGAAAAAGTGAATGCCTCAAATTGTCAACCACATGGAAAGGAATCAGACCTTGCAAGAATGTTTAAGAATTCCAGGCAAGATGCAGGATTAGCTGGGTACTCTGGTAGTTTAATCAAGAATCTACTTCCAAAAAGTAGCTTGCTCAGCCCTTGCATTGGGTATTCCATAGCTCTGAGGAAAACAGCAGCCAAGGACTCCCTCGTGTGGTGGGTGTGCCAAAATTTCACAGGCATCTTGCCGCATTGTTCATAGGCCAGTGTTGTGGTTCACGGCAGTAGGGAGAGCATGTGGAAATAATGCAAGGAGTTATCCCCAGGAAGAAAAGCAGCAAGTGGAACCTCTTCTGAAGTTGCTGCTGCTTCAGCACGTCTTGGCTATTCAGCAGTAATATCATTGTATATTCATGGAGTAGTGCTGAAAAAATACTAGCTGTGTGCTCAATCAAAAATGGTTGTACAGTATTGGCTCTGGATTTTGGGAAGATAAGCATTTCACAATCATGTATGTAGGAAGATTTCCTTCAGCAGTAGCAATTTAGAGAGGAGAATCATGAGGATACAGATTCACTAGACAACTGACTTCAAAACTTCAGGAGACTCCAAGAGCACAAGATAAGTAGACTTGATATTGGCCAGTAATTTCTGGGGTTAGGCTTAATGTTTCTACCCAAAAAAAAAACATGTAGAAAAGCTGAAATAAATTACCAAAATGCTTTAATCAGTCATGAAATATAACTAATGTACTAATGAGATGCTTTCTAATCATGATGTTACACAGAAAGCAATATGTTCTTTCAGGAGTGGTGAAATGCAGCACTTAAGGTCATTGTGCATTTGTAACCTCACAGGGACTTTTCCTGTATGATATAGTTCTCACAGTATTTCAGAAGTAGCTTTTTTAGAGGGCTTACTTAGCATCTGTTAAGTTACAGTTTGTACTGGTCTACCTTTCAAGCCTTTCTTTTAAGGCATAACAGATTGTACATGACATTTGAACACTTTTGGGTGAGCTCCTGTTAACAGGATTGCACAGTTCAGGTGACTGAACTTTGTTGTAATCATAAAATAGGTTGGAAGGGACCTTAAAAGATCATCTGGTTCCATCCCCTCTGCCATCAGCAGTGACATCTTCCACTAGACCAGATTGCTCAAAGTATCATCCAACCTGGATGATTGAACCTGGCCTTGAACACTGTCAGGGATGAGGCAGCCACAACTTCTCTGTCCAACCTGTGCCATTGTCTTACCACCCTCACAGTAAAGAACTTCTTCCTGATCTAAATCTAAATCTACCTTCTTTCAAATTAAAGCCATTCCCCCTTGTCCTATCAATACATGCCCTAGTAAAAAGTCCCTCTCCAGTTTTCTTGTAAACCCACTTTAGACACTGGAAGGCTGCAAGAAGGTCTCCCCTGAACCTTCTTTTCCCCAGGCTGAACTAGCCCAACTCTCTCAGCCTTTCTCTATAGTAGAGGTGCTCCAGCCCTCAGATCATTTTCATGGGCTCCTCTAGACTTGTTCCAACAGCTCCAGGTCTCTCTTTTGTTGGAGGTCCCAGAGCTGGATGCAGCTTTCCAGGTGATGTCTCGCAAGAACAGAGTAGAGGTGGGAAGAATCATTTCCCTTGACCTGCTGGTCATGCTTCTGTTGATGCAGCATATTGTTGGTTTTGAGCCACGCATTGACTGTGAGCACTTATTGATGGGTGATGTTGAGCTTCTTGTCATCAATATCCACATGTCTTTCTCTTCAGGGCTGCTTCTAATCTGTTAATCACCCAGCCTGTGTTTGTGCTTGGGATTGCCCTGATAAGGGCTGCTTATGTCCTTGCTGTGTTGTCCCTCCAAGAGGCAGTGGGATAGTTGAAGGACAAGAGCTTATGAACATGAGAGTGCTCACGTCTGTCTGTAGAGAGCCTCATCAGCTGCCTTTTGCACTTGTCTGAAATAGCATTTATTCTTGGTTCTTCAACACCTGCAGGTTTCAGGGAATATTTCTTCTGAAACTTTGGTAGCTCATAGGTTGAAAACATAACAGTCATTTTACAGCAGTTCTGCACTCCAGTGTCTGTTCTAAAATAGACTATCATTCTTTGGCCACTGCAAAAGGGAGCAGCTACACAAAGATGCTGGTGTATCACTCCGTTTAAAGTTTTCTCTTGTTACATGGTGTAGTCCCACTTGTTTGCTTACTTCCAACTGTTTTCCAGATCTATGGTTATAATAGTCAAAGGGAGAGGATCTCTTTAACTTGACCTTCAAGGAAGCTGTCTGATCTAAAGGCTCTTGTCCTTTCATTCCTTTTTGGAAGTGCAGAATGAAGGAATATGGCTGTTATGTGGCAGGTATATTAAAGCTTTAATAAGTTGTGGCTGTTCTAGCTGCTTCCAAAGAGAGAAAGGAAGAAAACTAATGTTTGTGAGTATACTTTTTTTCTTGCAAGATAAGTTGCTGGCCATCCTACTTTCCAGGGAGATTGAGAGAAGAGACTGTAAAACATCTTAATTGTTGGCCTGGTGTGGTTGGGCTAAATGGCCTGGTTCAGCTGTTTATGTAACTTCTGTGTATCGTAGAATCTCAATGTATGTTTGCTGGAAAGAAGAAAGCAGCCTTGGTGGAGGTAGATGATGTAGTTTGTAATGTCTTTCAGTTTATCTTACGTTCCAGTGTAGCTTAATTATTGTTTGGAAATAAGTTATGGATTTCCTAGAGAAACAGGAAGCTTAGACACAGTAAAAATTATTTGGGAAGAACAAGTACTAAGAGATGGTAATCTAGGGAGTGTAAAGTCTGTGTTACGTTATTCTGCACTTGTCTTTAACAGGTGCTGCCTTCAGTCCAATTGAGGCATAAATCGACGCCATGGACACGTAATCACTGCTAGCAGTCCATCCCTAAAAACTGTCAGCCAGTAGACAGACAATAGCAAGGAGACACAACCAGCTTTTCAAAGTGAATGCTTTATTTGAATCTAGTCGAAAGATTGTGCCTCATGTTATAATCAGGATATATGATCTTTAAATTGCTTACAAAGAGAAAGGTGTGTGTGCAGCTGAGAATGGCAGCAGAGACTGCAAGAAGCAAGTGATGTCAAGTTCCCCATTCAAATGGGGGAGATGAAGTCCACTTTGACACTAAATACAGCTCAAGTGAAACCTTTAAACTACAGTATCCGGTAGGAAGACAGGTGACATGTTGCTCTGTGCTCTGACTTGATAATGTCTTAATGTCTTTTCTGGAGCAATCTGTAGTCTTATGTGACAGGTCTCACTAGCTGGTCTCCCATCACTGGACTGGGGGATGCCTCAGGACACCTAGTTAAGTTTCTTGATTTTTTTTTTTTTTTTTTTTTTTATTTCTTCACTTGTGACACATCTCCTGTAGTCCAGCCTAAGTCTTCATCATGATTTTCACTTCTAAAACCCAGTTCTTGCAACAGGACTGCTATAATCTGTCTACTTCAAGATGTTGAAGCAGTTGCTGGAAATAACCAAGTAGTCCTTTCCCTCAGTTCTAGAGCCTGATTATTTGTATTCAGGAAGTTGAATGTTCTTGTTGCCAGAAGAAGGACAATGTAGTTTTACTAATTCTAATAAAGGGCTTTTTTCTGCTTTAAGGCATGTTGCTGCTACTTTAAAGCATGAAGAATGGCATTAACAAACACTGCTCCTAACCATAGCTACTTGGTATGACCACTTCCTGTGGACAGCATCCATTTGGGACTTTGTATGAATACTATATAGGAGAGGATTTTCTTCAGGCTTTTACAGCTGTGCACAGTATTTTAAATAGGCTTTGTTTATAGTAAACTTGTGAAACAGCAGTGTGGAACTAGTTTGTTATTCTTGTTCTGATAACTATTGTTAGAGACTGTGCATTAGAATTAAATTGTTTGAAATTAGTGTTTGCCCCACTCTTCTCATAGTCCATTCTATGCATTAACAAAAATACTGAAAAGTTGGCAGTATGTGATAAATTACTTTAATTTGTGTCATCATATATGGTGGTCAAGTGATATTTATGAAGCTCATAAACTTGAAAAATAAATGAAAGTTTCCCCTATTAAAGTGAGTAGCATAGTGCTTTTCAGTTTTTCTCATAGCAAACATACTTAGAGATTGAACATTAGTAGTGACTCACCTGATAAATAAAGCATGGCTAGATTGAGAGATGCCTGACAAAGGATTTTCTGCCACTTACGCTTGAATTTGACTTCGTTGCAAGTGTTGGTTATGTAAAATACAAACTGTAGTTCATGAACTTTCAGATCCTTTCAAAAACTTTGCTTTAAGTCCTTTGCTGTCTTACCAGGCTTGTGGGATGCAGTTCTATGTGGGGTTTTTTTTTTCTTTATCAGTTTTGTTGAAGCAGAATTGATGTCAAAACTGTTTTTCCTCATTCATCCAGATCATTTTGTCAGTTTAGCTTGTCTACTTCAGATTTCTTTTTACCAATCACTTAGTTGTTGTTTTATTCTACACCACATTATCTATTATTCCAACCATAAAATCTGGTAGAAAGTGTACAGAAATGGCCTTAAGCAGTGTTGTGACATAGCCACAAGAACTATTGAGGAGAAGCTGCAAAACTGATAGATTGAGCACGTAACTTCAGAAGTATTGCTCACATCTGTAAATAAGCAGTGTTCCACTTGAAGGTGGTGAATGTTTTTACTGGCATGAGTAATAACTTGCAAAAAAAAAAAAAAAAAAAAAAGAATTTGCAGTCACTCCTTTCATTAGGATAAGCTAAACAATACTGTTTATAGGTCTGAATTATGGAATAAATAGCTGATATGCACAGATAGTCTCTTGTTTGTATTGAGATTGAGTAGGCCATAATTTTGAAGATCTAGGAGAGGCTAAACTGAATAGTCATAATACCAAAACATGTAATATTTGAGTACCAGGACAGCTAATCTGGAGAGATGTCAGAGGTTTTTCAGACTGTAGTGTCATTAAGCACAAATTGGAAAAACAGAGATGAGGCAAGAGCCTTATGGAGCCGTAAATAATAGCATTTAAATGTGAAGTTTAACTTGTAGACAGCTACAGTTATCTTCTTTCTTCCATCACCCCGTCAAGGACTCAGACATGATCTACTTTGTCACTAGACTTGGAAAAAAGTGTGTGTTCTACATGAGATTACTGTCTTGGCAAAGGGAGTTTTGTGTAGAAGAAGCAGAGATGCTGAAGTCCAAAGCTGTTTCTTGTTAGTGTTTAGTTTAAACCTTGGCTTCAGGCACTACAAATTAGCCATCACAGTTACTAAATGAAGTTCCTCCTTTTTAGGTATTGTAAATGCTGGCTGAATTGGTTTAAGTGCATCAAACCTCTACTTTGTCTTGAAAGCAGAAGGTTTGGATGTTGAGGAAGGGGGGGAAAGCTGCACAGAAGGAGAACTTAGACTGGTCAGGTGTCTCTCCTTGAGTAAAATTTTTGTGCTGTTGCTCTGCTGCTCTTTCTCCATCTGAAATCCACAATCAGGTGGGACTTCTCTCTGGTTTCTACAGCTACAGTGGTACTAGTGTAAGTTTTGACTGAAGTCCTGTACATCAGGAAAACACTTAGGAAAAACTGAGCTTCCAACTTTTTGTAACCCAGTTGGCACTTCCCCACCAGTTGAGAAATACCACCAGCTGTCAGACATACTTTGCAATAACTGGAGTTTCTGATGGGTCAGTTGAAATAGCTGCTTCTACCTCATTTTGTGAAATGCTTGTCTGGGTTTTCTAAAACTTAGCCATCTGCATATGAGCTGGCAAACCTCTTAAACAAGAATCTTCCCTTAACACAAGCTGGAATACTGAAGAGCAGTCCCTTGAGCATCTGTTTCCAGAAATCAGGTTCAACTTCCAATTATTTGTATTTCTTACTGGGAGCCAAAATTCATCTTTCTTAGGAGCTTCTGTGAAGAAAGTGATTTTTGACTCTGAATTTTTTGATAATGTGTTACTGAACCACTAATCTTTAGGCAGAATGTCAGTCTCTGAAAAGTTCTGCCATAACCGTTGCAAATGTAAAGCCTTTGGAATGTCAGATCTGAACACCTTTGAATTTTGCATAGTAGTCCAAATGAAAGAAAACAAATCGTTCACGAAACACTCAGAGCAGAAGGGACTTACAGAGATAATCTAGTCAACTCCTCTTTCTCAAGCAGGTTTTCCCTGAGCAGGTTGCCCAGGACCGCATCCAGTCAGAATCCAGGAGTAGAGACTTCACAAACTCCATGGGTGGCCTGCCTTAGTGTTTCACCAGCCTTATAGTGAAAGCTTTTTTTTAATTGCAGATTTGCAGAGTAAACCTGTAGAAACCAGTTCAAGCTTGTCCTGAACAAATTACTGGATTTTGTGCAACTTCATAGCCTAGGCTGCTAATACTCATCAAGTTTAAAAACTAGGATGTCTCATGAAGAACCCAGCATGAATGCTGTCCTTTGTAATAGCTGATATGTTTTTTGCCTGTAGTGGTCTGAGTGGTTTCAATGTACAAAACAGACTGTGTGAACACAGGGGCAGTAGAAACAATTTCTGCACATCTTTTTCTGTTCACTCTGAATTTGTGGGTAGTGTATTTGAAACATCTTACATGAACTAGATTTCTTTTTGAGATTGACATTTTTTAAGGTTGTGGTTTAAATTCATTCCTAGGAGATTACTGATGCCAAAGGTCAGCATTTCTGTGTTCGGAGATAAGATTAAAAGCCGTGCACCAAAAGACACTCCTTTATCTTGCTCCTTTTTGGAGACGCTGGTGGAAAGATTTTCTGCAGACATCGGGAGTGATGGAGACAACAAGTACAGAAATTATTGCTCTATAATCGAACTAATAAGGGAAAAGGCACTTCTAAAATAAGAAACTTAGCTATATCTAGCTAGAGCTGCAAACGAATACAGAAATGCTTTTGCTTATTTCAATATAGTTTGCTATAGAAACACAAAATTGCTGAGATCAGAGGCACTTCTGAGATCGTGTCGACCAGATCTGCTCAGAGTAGGGTGGTCTAGAGCATGTTGCTCAGAACTTCCTCCATTTATGTTTGGGTGGATGGTTTTATTAATAGCTTGCAAATATTGACGTGTTGGTTGCTTCATCTAGCCAATTCATTTGTGTTCATGTGTGCTGTTTTGAGGAGGAGATTGGGATGAATGGGGATAGCTTTGGAGGCTGTGGTGGTGGTGTCCTCTTGTGGTTGTACAAAGTTATGAGTGTCAGTAGTGATGGGCTTTTTATTAAACAATTAAAAATGTTTTGTTCATCTGTCATCTGAATTACCGATACTAAAAGAATCTGAAAATGTTTCGTCTTTGGATGGTGTTTTGCTCATGACCAGTTACTTGTACCAGTTGTTCTGAATATAGGAGCACAATGAGCAAATTCTTGTTGCTGAGAGGGTCTGTTTAGTTTGTGAACAACATCTGCAGAAATTCAGCTTCAGATTTTGCTGAAATTATGTTACTGTGGTGTATTTGAAGTGCACTTGGTTTTAAGCACTGGTCCAGAATTTTGCCATTACACTATGTTCAATTAAAGGTCCAAATTTAGTAGTGGATTTTTGATGCTGTCTTACCCTTGAAGTTCCTGAACTGCCTCTAGTCTCTTAACAGATCACAACAAACTCCTGAACCTGCTTTGCATAGCAATTTTTAAGTCTTTCACTAAACTGCCTTAGCCATTTCTGTGTTGAACATAGGGTGGTCCATGGTAACAAAGGAAGCTAGTTAAAAAATCACTAACCTTGCTGGAAAAATTCAGTGTTGTGAGCCTTTGACACTCTATCTGGGGCAGATGCTGTCTTTAATATAAACAATATATGGTCAGTGTGTCTGTATGTGTGTTAAACACTATTACTTGTTTCATAGCATTTGCAATACTAATGATCATTTTTCTCTTTAATCAGGACAGAGCTTGGGTTATGGTTTTGTGAACTACGTGGAACCGAAGGATGCTGAAAAAGCTATCAATACTCTGAATGGATTGAGACTTCAAACTAAAACTATAAAAGTACGTAGTGTTAATTATGATTTAAAGAAACTGAAATGCTTTGACTTACTGTTGATCAGATACATGATTTGTTTTCTCTTTCCAAGTGTAACTTAATCATTCTGCTAATGTCAGTGAAATAGACTGAGATGTTATGTAACAGATGGTTAGTCCTTTGTAGTCTGTTTAGGTTTAGTTAGATTATGATTTATAGAAAATTTCTTTCTTTTTTTTAATGCACTTAACGTTTTAGGTGTGAGCTTGGAATTGTTTTAACTGAGGAATTGTGTTGTATGCCTTAGTTACAGAAATGCAATGTTGTATATAGTCTGAACACTGCACTATGTGCTTTCTGCTTTCTTAGTAATTGTATAATTTACTAATAATTCATTTTCTAGGTTGCTAGTATCTTGTTTCTCTTACAAATCCTTAAAATGAAATGCTAAAACAAGTCCTTTGGTAATATAAATTATTGGACTTCTAGGGCTCTACAGCTCATGTTTGGGACCCCTGTTTGTTTTTTTTCTGTTTGTAGCTGCTTCATCTCTTGCTTACTGAATTCAGTTTCTAGAATTTCTAAAAGCAGAAATCTTGAATTATTTGTTCTCATCTACTGTCCTGATCCATTATGAAAAGAGTGAGGATACTCACTTGAGCAATTGTTTGAGCTCTGAAAGTTTGAGAAAGAGGAGATGAAATAAAATAAAATAAATCCGGTCATGCAGAGTTTTGAACGTGTTTAGCAGGTGTATGTGCCTGAAGGCCATCAATATTCAACCAGACTATCTTTTGTCATTAAACATCAGGATTTGCTAGCTGATTGCTTGGATTGTGGCTGCCCTTCAGCAGAGGATCATGTTTGAACCATAAGATAAAGCTCACCTCTAAAAAGGTTTAAACTTAAAAAGCAGTGTAGAGCCACTTAAAAATGATTGAGACAAAAATAAGGTAGCAGTAGTCATGGTAGAGTGCCCTACTGGTTCTGGATTCATCAGTTTTAATGAAGTGGATTACACAATTTGAAACTTAAATGCTACTGTTTAACAAATGATGAGTCATGACTCACAATAACAATGAATTAAATACATGGATAAATGCCTTGCTGCAGAAAGCTCCCTATGTGCTTCTGGCAGACTTCTTGCTCCCAGGCAGTCTCTCCCATTTTCTGCTCTGGGGGAAAATGGAGGAAAATCTTCTCATGTTCCAGGTTCTTTGAAGTTGTCTTTTGGGTGGTGAGAAAGGGAATGGGTTTGTGTTGCAGTAGTATTGCAGATACATGGTATCTTTGCATTTAGTGTCGTGATTTGGACAAATGAAAAAGCATCTGTCCAGAGTAGAAATTTGGAAGTTCTGGTAACTATATCTAGCCAGGTAAAAAAGGATGTTATAGAGAATCAAAATCAAGCCAGGTCTCCCAAACCAAAATGATCCTGTAAGCGGATTTCCAGTGACTGACTTTGTTGCCGGTATATGAATTCTTAATCTTTGTTCACCTTGCTAAATAATTAACACAGTAACTGTATTTCTGCAACTAAAAATCACTTGTTAAAAAAAAAAAAAAGTCTGGGTTGGGGGGAGAAGTGAAAATAGAGTATACAGATGTGGGTGGTGATAATGATACTTTTCCTTTCCTGCCTTCCCAGGACATGAAAATAGAATTGTAGGTTGTGAACACCACCAGAGACCCTTGTAGTGAGATTAAAGTTTATGTGTAATTTCTCAGGGATTTGTGCCTGAAATGTCCTTAGCTAAAGAAAACCTGGAACATCTCAGCTGTCACAAGCTAAAATGAGGACCTCTTCAACAAAATAAAGACTATTTGTTTAGTTAGAAAATATATCTGTAAGTGTTGCTTGTTCATGTTACAGGTAAATCTCTGTATCTAGCTACCTACATTCAGCTCAGTTAACTCCAGGAGAAGCTTTCAGTGTTAGCGTACGTGATTTGAGGGACAGAGCTGCTTTACTCCCTTCTCTTTTACTCTTCTTTTTGGGCACAAGTTAGGTTTCAGGTTGAGTTTTCATGACTGTTTAAAGAGGCTGGTTTTACTTCCACACTGCAGAAGGGGCAGAGGCTGGGTGGATTCCTAGTATGTTTTAAGACAGAGGCATTTGTACGTTGTACAGTTGCTTCTGCTGTTAAAAGGAGGAGGTCTGTGCGGCAGTGACTTGAAAGGCAACTAGCCAAGAGCTGTCTGCCTTTACCTGAATCAACAGAAATCCTGAGCCTACTGTGAGGCACCTTGTAATTTGTGTATTTTTCAGGTGAGCTGGGGGCAATACTGGGCAGAGTTAAAGTTGATGCCTGAGGCCTTCACTGCCTCTGAGGGCAACATCTGGGTGGAAGAGGTCACCCAATGGAGTTTGATAAACTCTGAATCTAATCCATAGATCTACTTCCAACTTATAACAATCTCGATGACATCTATTTTTTAATATCCCTTCATATGAAAAATGGTTGGATACTCGCAATGTTAGTGGGTATTTTGATTTCAGAAGATGTTTGTTCTGGCTGTACATTTTGGAGACTTCTGTAGAAATGCTTGTTTCTCATTAATGTATAACACTGGAAGGAACTTTGCTGGTTAGGTGATGGACCCTTATATTGTGGGTGACTTGAGAGCATTCCCACACGGAGGGAGTTGTCCTCATCCTGATGTGTGTGACAGTCTATACTGGGGTCACACCATACCTCTGATCTCTTGTTTCTGTACTAGCTTGTTAGTCATTGAATATATGTTCTTTCTGTGCAAAGCAGTATACCTACACATACAATAAGGTGCCCTCTGTGGCATAATTTATGGGGTTTTTACGTTGTAGACAGCTATATTTATGTTGCAAGGAGCCTGTGAAATTTGGACTTAATTTAGTTATTCAACCTGAATGTGAAAATAAGTTGTATCTTAGAAAAGGTATATGTTTTTTGTCTTCTCTTTTGGAAGAAGCTGTTGCTGAGAAGCACTTCAACTCTGTTGTATTTAAAAGCCAGTGAAAATTTCTGTCTGGAGTGATTAGTCTTCTTACCCACTTGCTTGCCCATGACTTTTTATAGTTTAAGTTAAGTTGTCCTTCAAAGATCAGTTCTTACCAAATAGAGAAATCTGATAGGAGCAAACAGCATATAAGAGCCACTTACTTGCACATAGTGGCAGGAAAATTCAGTGCATTGTTTTTGCTGGCCTGGCTTCTTCTTGGAAAAGCAAAAATCCTCATTGGCTCCCCTACCCTTGCTCTAGGGAAAGCTTAGAAAGATACAGGTGAACTTAGTATGAGATTATCTGAATAGGAGCATTTTCACCATGACAGCTACAGTCACGGAGCACTTTGCTGCAAAATTTAATATCACTAGAAAATGAAAGAGTGGTTTTGGATTAACTTCAGAATCAGGGACTTAGAACTACATGAACCATATGCAACTCATTCACCAATTTTTCCCTTTGGCAAAATAAGAAATAAGGCTAAGATAACTTCTTACTATAGTGTTACCTATTGCTTTTTTAAGTACTAGTTTGATTTGTCTAAGTAGAGCAACAGATTCCACAGACTTTTAGTCTATAGGTCATCTTCTGGTCAGCTATTTAAAGAACATATTCCAGTAGTTAGCTGAATAACAACTGTATGCCAGAGGGTGTAAGAGGAAAAAAAATGCCTTCACTTACTGTGGCGAGCAGAATGCTAGTACAAAACAGAGAAAAATACGCAATAATACTGTCAGATGGGTATTTTATAACTATGAATTGACATCTTCTGCATTCTGAACTTATGATCTCTGCCAAATATTTCAAATTGATGTAGAGGCAAAATATTCATAGTGCCTTAATCAGGTTCGGAAATGTGACTCAAATTCATTGGTTAACTGGAAAATTGTATTTTATTTTATATAATTAAGGCACATCATGTTAGTGTTTGTATTAACATCTTATAACTAAAGTAAAACCGCTTTGGGTAATTAGCCAAATTCCCTCATATTCTGCAGTGTCCAAAAGACATCTCAAACCTTTGATTTCATGTACTTCAAAGATGTGAGTGAATGCAAGAAAGGTCACTTGAAAGTACAACCAGCAACACACAGATTCCACAAAATTCAGAAACAAGATATTGTGAGTACCCCCAAGCTCTGTTTTCATACTAACCCCTACTTAGTGGCCATATTCGAACTTCACAGATAAGTTTTGAGTCCTGTACCTGAGATAACTTCCTGGAACTCACCTACAAAGCTCTCATTATGGCTTCACTTGAAACTCATGAATTCTCTTACTCAGAATGAGTAAAGCAAATGTGTGCACAAACTATGTAATTTGCTGATTGCTCTTCCCATTTCCTTTTTTCCTCTTTTTAGCTAATTCTGACCCAGCCTGTTTGTCCTCCCTTTTGTCTTTTCAGAATTGTACTTACAAGCCACACTAAAAATCAACAATACCATCACCATCTTCTTCCTTGTGTCATTTTAATTTCAGTTCTTAGGTAGAAGTCCCTTTTCCAACATCCATGCTTTACTTAAGATATAATTAGAAGCTTCAGGCAGCATTTCCCGCTTAATTCTGAAACATCTGGCGTTGGCCACTACGAGGCTTCTGTATGTCAGTCTGTGTTTGCAGAATTAAAACCAGACTAAGGTAAACCTTGACCAAGCAAAATGCCAAAAATGAATTCCAGGATCTATGACAGATCTGTGTCCACTTAACAGAGGCATCCTCATCTCCTTATGAACCCTTGCCTCTATTACAATAAGAAATTAAAGGCAACAAGTAATAATAATAATAATACATAGATGACAGAGCAGCCTGCTATTGGAAGCATTTCTTCTCCTCCTTTTCATTCTGTCATGTTAATTTGTGCAAGCAGTAACAGAAAGTAGGAGAGACAGTGTTAAATAAGCATCCACAACATCTTACGCAAATGTTTCTAGTTACATGAGGCATAAAAAGAGGGAATTTACAAACTTGGGGTATATTTTGGAGTTGGATCTGTTTTACTGTGAAGTATATTCCAAAGAAAATAGTTTACCCCACCAGATAGGGTATCATGCAGATCTGAGATGAATTCATACCATTGTGTTTTCACCATTAATTCTTAAGTGAGTTAATGAGTTCTACCTAAGAAATCCTCAAAGACAGAAAAAGGCAGGTGACTCTAGTCCAGGATGCAGAGCCCAGGCTGAACCGAAGACAGCTATGGCTGCCCACTGCTGTCTACCTCACACCTGCCAGAGCTGTGAAAAGCTGGTGCAGTTGCTCTCACTATCCCAGACGTGTTGAGGAGGATTCCTGTTTCCCAGGTCCACCGCTGCCTGTCTCGACTGCCAGCAGCATGCCATCTTCTCCTCCCCATCCTCCCCAGCAGCCTTGCCTAGTCTGCTAAGACATCTTGAGGTAGGTCTCCAGTTGTCTTAAAAGGAACTGAATCATAAATATGTAAAAGGACAGAAGAAATTTTTTTAAGTTGCTAGGTTTTGGTTTACATTTGCTTGTAGGGTGAGCCTTGCTAAAAGTTACACACAGATGTTACTTGCCAGACTTGGTTCTGTTCATCCTAATCATACAGCAAAAAGAAACCCAACCCTGGAAGTGCTTAAAGCCAGGCTGGATGAGGCTTTGAGCAGCGTGGTCTAGTGAAAGGTGCCCCTGCCCATGACAGGGGATTGGAACTAAATGATCTTTAAAGTACCTTCCAGCTCAAAACATTCAATGATTCAGTGTGGTGTAAGGGACTTCTGTATTAAGAAGATGCAGTAAGATTCTTTAAGTGGACAGACAAATGGCCTGTCTTGAACAGGCATAGAGCTGTGTAAGAGGTGATACATACATATATATGTAAATACATGTTAGGGGAAAGAAAATATTTTGTGCAGGCTAAAGGCCTTGGAGTTACCATTTCTTATAAGAGGCATTGTTTATCTAGCTGTTCGTTACTTAGCCTAGTCATTCTTAAAAATCAGAGTTAGTAAGGTTCCTTCTCTTTTAAGTCTGGTGGACTATTAGGGTGTTTACATGGGTAATTATCACCTGTCAGGGGACTAGAGATTTAAGAAATATTTTATCTGAAGTATTAAATATCTAGGTTTTCTTCCCACTCCTCCCAGCTCTACATATATTCTAAAAAAAAGTAAAAGGCTTATGAAACATTTTGCCAACTTCTGTTGGAATGAAGTTTGGCGAGATCCTTGGCTTATAAGCAGATGTCCTACTTTGCCATCATCATCTAGTTAAAAAGGTCCTGCTGTAAAAAGCTGTGTACTGAGAAGAGCTAGTTATCGCTTCTGCGTAGAACAGTGAATACTGAACTATCAGCTTTATATATGATGAAATTGCAGTTCAGCAAGGTTAGACTTGGAAGTGAGGAATGTGCTACAACTTTATTAGCATCCTCTGAGGTAGAGTGTCCTTAAAACTGGGCATTATGCAATGCAGTTTCATGTGCTGCCTTGATCCTTTGCTTAGATTTAGAGTAAGATTAATATTAAAGGACTTAACCTCTAACTTGGGTGTTCAAGATCTCCACCTCTAAGAACCTGTGATAGTACTCTTGAAAATGCTGTGTACACTCAATAGAAAACAACAAAATGCTGATAAAATAAACATGCTAGTTTTGATTTCTGAGTTGGTGCAGCAGGTAATAAATTGAGATTGTTCCTATCTTCACTGCTGATACTTGTAGAGGAAAATTCTGGTAGTGTCACTTCTTTTACTAATTTTTTCATTTACTAATGTCTGTGGGGATTAATTAAATATGTGAGTTGTGTAAAAGTCTGTTGAAGTACCAAAGGCAAGTGAGCTGTGAAGGTGAGAGAAACCTTCCTTACCTTCTCAATTTCTTTTTTCCTTTTTTTTTCCAGCACTAAAGAACATTGATCTAGTGAGTAGCAAAAGGGATCCCATGTGGAGATTTAATTAAATATAGTGAGGTTTACTGATGCTATCAGTCAGCAAAGATTGAGAAAGAGGGGCATGGTGCCAGACCATTTAGTGGTCTTGACAGGGTAATTAAATACCTCAGGACTGTATTCTTAAGGTAAAATTGAAGTGCTATAGCAGATCTGAAGCAGAGGAACAATTTGTCTTGGAACAAAGGTAAAGGTGGTGGGTATTTTGGGTTTGGTTTTTTTTTTTGTTCCCTCCCCCGCAGACTTCTCAGGAGTTAAATGAGTGGTAATTATACACTCTTATGGCTATGTTACAGTTAAAGCTTTGACAGCATTTCCATTATAAACCGCCTCCCGACCCTACACATGACTCTTCACTTGCAAGTAAAATTCGTTCTTCACTGTAATTCATATCCCCTCAGACTTTGAATGTTACTTCACCAGCTTAAGCTGGCTGCTTGTTTTTCATGTTGCTGAATAATATTGAGAGAAGGATTCACTTCTGAATGTATATTGCTGTCGCTTCATGTAAACCATATTATGGCTATATGGTTGTTCATCAATGCCTAACTACTCAGAAGGAAATAACTGTGTGTCAGGCTGAACGACAAAATGTGCTAATCACGCCTCCAGCAACTACTACTTCAGGAGCTTTAGTAGTGGCTGCCCCATCCCTGACAGTGTTCAAGGCCAGGTTGGATGGACCTGGTCTAGTGGAAGATGTCCCTGCTTGTGATAAGGGGGGTTGGAACTGGATGATCTTCAAGGTTCCTTCCAACCCAAACCATTCTATGATTCTCTAACTACACAGCTTGTTTTGTGTTGGGATCCCAAGTGCTGTGTTGTAGCTTATTAGAGTTTCTTGCAGAAGTCTGTCCCTGATTTCCCTGGGGCAGAGGATCCTTTGACAGATGCAGCTCACCCTAAGACTGCCGAGCAGGTTTGCAGAGCCAAAAACCTCTGGTGCAGTCAGGTCCTTCCTAGAGCCTGCGTTAGGGGAGTTCTGACACACAAATGGAGGTAATAGAAGTAACCAACAGCACTGAATGGAGCTGAAAGACGACTGCAAGTGTTGCTTAAAAGCTAAGCCCTATGCAAGTGGGAAAAGCCAACAAAACCAACAAAAACCTGCTTGTTCCTACTGAAATAATTTATGCATCTTTTGGTCCTCTGACCTCCCCATGCTGTTTAAGTAGGATATTGCTTTCTGCATGTCCGGAAGGCTTCAAATGCTAGGCATGGAAATATGTCTGGGTTTGTTTTTTTGTTGTTGTTGGATTTTGTTGTTTTAATCCAAATACTTGTTTTGTGCAAAGAATGGGTTTTGGTTTTTTGTTTGGGTTTTTTTGGGGGGTTGTTTTTTGTTTGTTTGTTTGTTTTGTTTATTTATTGTAAAATATGGCTGCATTTATTTTTGGAATTATGGAAGTCTTTGGGACAAATTGACCTCTATTAAGCTAGTGGCTTACAATTTTTTTTGACACACTAAATATTGACTCTGGGTGTCTTTCATCCATGCATTAATAGTTTTTCCTGAAAGGTTTTAAGGTATTCCAGTGAAGCAATAACTGTAAGCGGCAATGAAAGTTTTGTGCATTTCTATAAGGTGTATCTGTGGAATGAATACTGCAAGAGAGACAGAAGGGATGTGTTTGCCAGTGTCTGTCAGCAGCAGCAGCTCCCTAGACACAGTATATGAAAGTTGAAGTATACTTGTTTCCTTCAGAATAGGGGAAAACTTGTAAAAGGTTCATGTCAACCCCAAAAGCAGGAGAACTGGGGTCTGCTGTTCTGATATTTTGTTCTTGTTCTTATTATTCCTGAGCTGTGTATTAATTCTGTTTACTCTTGACCTCTGAAGTATGAAATGATATGGATTTTTTATTGTAAGTGTCTGAAGCTTGTGATGCTCTTGTTCACTGGTTGGGCATGAGTGGGGACAGAGTGTTCATCAGAATCAGGAATGGACAGAGGAAGGACTTTGAGACTATCTGAAAGTGAAAAGCAGGAAACTAAAAGTGCTTGTGAATGATCTCTTGTTTCTTATCTTTTATTGTACTTTAATTCTTACTTTTAAAAAGGCAGTTGTAGTTACGACTGCAGATTTTATTCTTCTTTCAAAGGCAAAACAAAAAAACCCAGAAGCAAAACACAGAAAAGGAGCACAGTCAAGAGCTAGGAACTGAAGTTCCTAACTGGGTTGAAGTGCAGTTACCATTGGAGAAGAACTAACCAACAGATCTGGTGAATTCTGTATTTCAGTTACTCTCCTCATCCACTCTGTTCTTACAGTAGAGTACCTGTGTTCAGAATTACCTGAAGATTACAGGATTAATTTAAATTCTAATGCAGTTTAGGGCCCATTCTACTAGAAACAATGCAGCTTGGAGCCCATCCATCCTAGTCATCATACCTGTCCTTTCTGATCTTGACCTCTGCAGCAAACAGGCCCTTTTGTCTTCATCAGTGATTATATCAGGAACACAGAAGGAAAGCCAGTTCACACTTACGGTCAATCTCTGTGGACACTTTCCTGTGATCAGGTTTCAAAAGCTGTGAGAGACTACATCTGCAAGGAGACTTCAGTGGAAGTTACCTGCAGAAAGGTCATTCTGTAGTTTTGAGAAACACATCCCTTCTTTTCCCCATCCCAGACACCATACACTATACTGAGTTTGTATTTGTGAGTCTTGGGTGTGGTGTGGTATATTTAGCCCACAGCTCTTTGGCAAACTCTTTACCTAGATAAAATTATGCTAGTTCAAAGGAAGAGCTTTATAAAATAAAGGTACTCCTGTGTAAGCTAGTCATGCTGATGTGAACTACTATGCCAATCAGTAATAACTAAACATTATAGAATCATAGAATGGTTTGGGTTGGAAGGGACCTTAAAAATCCCATTGCCTTGCTGTGACAGGGTCACTTTCCACTACACCGGATTTTATGCCTGCTTTTACAAAAAGCTCATAAAGAAACTGGAGCTTCAGCACTGTTCTAGTCGGGCAGGTGATTTTGACATGGAAATGACTGCCCTAGTCAGTATAGCAATCCTTGTGTGACAGGGTTGTAGAGGATTCATTTTCAAGAGTACAAGTAGCAACTGACATTATTATTCTGTGCTGCAATATCTTGAGACAGTTACTGACTTTACAGTTCCCTTATAAATACATCCTGTTCGTGTAGACTTTACAGAGAAAGCTCTGATACCAGGGCAGTGTATTGGTGAGCCATTTGTCCTTGGAAGAGTAGCTCATCATGATCCCCCACCAGTTACAACTTCATGGCCAGATCTGGTTGTCCCTTCATCTGTTCTGTGCAGGAACAAGCTGTTAGGTGATTTCATTCATGCCCTCAGCTGAACAGATGTGGATCCCATGGCTGACCTCAGGACCACTACTCTAGCACTGTCAGACCTTCCACCCTTCATGAGACATGGACCTTTTCTGGTGGTAGTGCTGAAAAGCTGTTACTTTTGATGTCCATTTTTTGAATGTGGTGCCTATTGCAGGGCAGGCTGTAAAAGCAAAGTATTTGTGGGATATGATTATATTTATTTAATCTACACACACAAGTGCCACTCTAAGTAGTGTATTTTTATAGTTTTACAGAATTGAGTCTAAATTACCTTTACAGAGGGAAGTCTGTTGTGTTTCAAATTTGCTCTGCCCACAGGAATAATCACTGCTGAAAACTTGCACTGAGAACCTAAATTTGAGACAGCATGTACATGTTTAACAAGGCAGTCTTGTATATACTAGAAAAAGTGGCCTTCAAGCTTTATTTGGAATGCCACTATCTTTCATTTGAGGGGAGACAAAGTAAACTTGGTAAGGGTACAGCAACATACCCTGCTGTTTCAGACAGCCTATCACTGGTTAGTAACAGCTGAGACCTGGTCTGTGCTGTGTGCCTTCCCAATATTAATCTGCTTGGTTTGCAGGAAGGTTTAACCCATTTTCATCTGTACAGGCTGGGTGGTGATTTATTTGGACTTTTTGTTGGTTTTTTTTGTGTTGTGGTGGGTTTTTTTTTTGGTTTTGTTTTTTTTTCCTTACTGAAACCATCTTAGAACTGGGTACTATCCACAAGGCAAACAGTGTTCTAAGCTGAAAGTTTACACTGGAAGTTATTGAATGTAAACACATTGAAATACTGATTTTAACACTGAAAGATTTCAAATTTAAAGACTTGTAAGAGTATCTCAAGTAAAGATGTTTGGAATTTAAAATCACTTATTCCTGTAATTCTTGCAGGTAGTGCAAACACTATTTGCCTTCCATACTACCAACAGAGTAGGAGATAAATAAGGTGGAAGTATAGTGCTAAGGTGCCTAAAGGTAGTAGCATACCGTAAGAAACTGAAACACTCAGTTGTAGGGACTGGATCTCTTAATTCTTTTTAGAAAATCCTTTAGTTTAACCCGCTAGCTTTTACAGTTTTGACTTGAAAATTGTAAATCAAATCATCTTGATGCTAGAGAAATTAAATATTAAAGCAGTGGAAATATGTGGATTTAGCAGGGTAATGTTTTCATTTCTAGAAACAAGTTACTTTTCCTGCTAACTGCAGTACAAAGCTTCAGTGAAACTCTTTTTAAATTGGTGTCTCCAGGGTAACTGTGTTCAATATTGTACAGTGTATGTGATCATTAACTATTTAAAACTGTAGGCTTTGTGGCTACTCCTTGACTTGGTGCCGTGAACAATGGTTTTGACATTGCATAACATTAATGCTTATTCAGTGTTCACCTGTTGAAATAGCTGAGGAAGTAATATTTTAGTGCAGCTATTAATTCAGTGCATATGTATATTGTTTGAAGAAACTGAATCTAGAACTGTGGCTGGGTAGTTATTACATGAGCCAACTGATAGGATACAGGTAAGGAGATGAATCTGGAGAATCTTTAAATCTGCATCACAAGTGAAAAAACTGGACTTCAACATCAATGATGAGTAGAAATGGTGTATCCAATACTTCTGGCAAGCTTCTTTTGCATGGGAATTAATTCCCTTATCCAAGTAACAATTTGTGGAGCATTTTTTTCTCTAGTTGTGCTTACATGGGATAATCACAGATAACTAGTAATGTTCTGCCAAAGTAAATTAAACTTCAGTCACACTGGGTTTCTGAAGTTCTGGGTTTCCTTCCTATTTCTTGCCTGGCCAAAACTTCTAGTCCTTGGCAAGATAGATAGAGATAGTGTTTGGATATTGGTAATGAAGTACTGGTTTCATTTTGTATGTTATATCTGTGACTAATATGCCCAGATCCCAGTATGCAACCATTAGGATACAGCAGTCATCACTGTTATACTTTCCACATAAGGTAATCTGTGATTGGCATATGTTACTAGATGTGAAAAATACCGTGTACACTTCAAGAATTCAAAGGCAGTGACACCAAAACTGAACTGGTAATGGCAATGTTTACTGGCTAGAATTTACTGCTTTAACTTACTTGCTTTCTTTAAATTGCATTCAGTATAGGCCTTAACTGCTATGTCCAGCTCTGTTCCAAATGACATTTACCAGCTATGGCATGGGCAGTAGATATCAGTGGATTAGCTGTGACTGTGAAAAAAAGTCATATATTTTTCAGAGGAAAATTGAGAGGAGTTTTGCAGATACTGCTTTATATCTTGACAGATTCTAGTTCTGTAGTGTAAGGTAAACTTGCAGGAAGTTAGCAGACACTTTTTGTGGATTTTGCCCCTTCTGAATGGCCCAGAGTGAGTTTATATCCTTGATATGTGACAGCATGTGTCCAGCAGTGTTAATTCCCCTTTGGAACATGTTATCTATCTTTAACTCCTCTTGGAAGGAATAGGGGGAAAATTACTTTATCCCTGGTTTTATACAAAATCCTTTATCCTGGTGTTGTTACCTTCACTTGATTCAAGTTACTTCCAGACTCTGGGTAGAAGTCTGTTTTGAAGAGTTTCCTCAAGATGTGTTGTTGCGGTATCACAGGATGGCTGAGGTTGCAGGCATGTCTGGGTCCAGCTGGATTTTGAACATCTCCAGGGTTAGCTACAGAACCTGAGTAACTTCTAATGCTTGACCACCCTTTATCATGAGAAGGTGTTTTCTTCTGAATGAAATCTGTACAGAATTCCAAATGAACTTTTCAGTGCTCCAGTTTGTGCACTTTGCCTCTTCCTGTTACTTGATACTACAGAGAAGAGTCTAGCTCCGTCTGTCTTGCTGCATTTGTCAGATTTTTCTGGCTAAGATCCTGTTGAGGTGCCTTTTCTCCAGACTGGGCAGCACCTGATCTGTCAGCCTTTCCTTGCGACATAGATGTTCAGTCCCTTAATAATTTCTGTTGCCCTTTAGTGGACTCTTATCTGGCTTTAAATATCCATGTTATACTGGAGGATCATAGAGCTGACCAGTGCTGAGTAGGGGCGAAGGATAACTACCCTTGACCTGCTGGTAATGCTTCTACTAATGCAGCTTGGGTGGGTGTTGGCTGTTGGCTGTCTTTGTCAAGGGTATGTTCTGTTGGCTTATGATCAGTTTGGTATCTACCAGCACTCCAGGTTGTCTGCCAAGCTGCATTTCAACTAGGCAGCTCCCAGCATGTATTGGTACATGGGATTATTTCTCCCCTCTGAAAGAACTCTGCTTTTCCTGATGTTGAATTTTTTTTGAAGTTCCTGTTTGCCCATTTGTCCAGTCTGTTGAGGTTTCTCTTGATGGCAGTACAACGTTCTGGCCTATTGGCTACTCCAGGTTGTATCATCTGCGAAGTTTCTGAGGGTACATTCTGCCCATCATCCAGGTGATGTTAAGCAATACTGGATCCGGTATTAACAGAGGCCAATATCTAGCCTCCAACTGGACTTCATGCCACTCATCAAAACCCATTGAACCTGGCGGTTCAGCCAGTTTGGTCTACGTCACTGTCCCACTTAACTAGCATGTGCTTCATACTTGTTTAGTGTGTTCTTAAGTACATGTAGGTGTACTTAAATGTGTGCTTTGTAAGGAATATTATTATAGAGAGTGTCAAGTCTTACTGAAGTTGAGACGAACGACATCATGATTATCCACTTGTCTACTAGGGCAGTCATGTCATTATAGAAGACCATTAAGTTGGACAGACATGACTTCACCTTTATAAATCTGTGCTGACTACTTCCAGTAACCTTTTTCTCACTTACGTGAGTGGAGATTTTCATGATCAGTTCCTCAGTCACCTTCTCTCAGGTGGAGTTGAGGCTGACTGGCCTGTAGTTGCCCAGAGAACAGGAGAATCTCTTGCCAGTCCTGGGGATGGGAGATGCTTTTTCCTACTTCTCAGAAACCTCCCCAGTTCCTCATGATCTTTCAAAGACAACCAAGAGTTGCCTTGCCTTACAGTGACATTCATCAGCTCCCTCAGTACTTGTGGATGCAAAATTTCAGGCCGCATGGACTTTGTGCAGTTAACTATTCCTCAGTGTGATCCTGCCCAACTGAGAGTAAGTATTACTTGTTCCAGGATTTCTGTTGTCTCATGGGCCTGGGATTCCTGAAGGTCACTTATACTGGTAGAGACTGAGACAAGGAAACAGTATACTAAGTATTCGGTGTTCTTCCGATGTTCCCTTCGTCAGCAGTGGGTTCACGTTTTCCCCAGTTTTCATTTTGCTGCCAATACATTTGTATAGATCTTGGTTTTGCTGCCCTTCAGATCTCTCACCAAATTCAAATCCAGGTGGGCTTTAGCTTTCATAACCTCATCCATGCATGAATTGACACCATTTATATATTCTTGCTTTCATATCCAGTACAAACTTTTATGTTAAGAGTTTAATCCCTTGTTCACCCAAGCAGCCCCCCACCAATACCTTTGCTTGATTTCCTGCTTCCTAGGATGATTGTTTGGCTTGGAGGTGATCTTTCAGTCACTGGATATGGTGAGCAGGGATATCAGCACGGTTTTCGGACCTATAAATCTGCTCTGGCAGCTTGCTTTGTTAAGAACTATGATATCCACATCTGTGCTACTGGGCTGTCATGTATACATTTTGTGTGGTAGGGCCAGTACAATAGCAAGTAGAATTGCAACCCTGGACTTCAGCAGGGCAAACTTTGGCCTTTTCAAGCAATTGCTAGGGGAAATCCCATGGGCAAGGCTGCTTGAAGGTAAAGGGGCCCAAGATAGTTGGTTGGCATTCAAGGATTGCTTATTCCGAGCTCAAGAGCAGAGCATCCCGACACGTAGGAAGTCAAGGAAGAGGGCCAGGAGACCTGCGTGGCTAAATAAGGAACTGCTGGGTATGCTCAAGTGGAAGAGGAGAGTTTACAGGTCATGGAAGGAGGGGCTGGCCACTCGGGAGGAATATAAGGCTGCTGCTAGAGGATGTAGGAAGGCAGCTAGGATGGCTAAGGCCTCCTTAGAATTAAATCTGGCGAGAGGGGTCAAGGACTGCAGAAAGAGCTTTTTCAAATACATGGCTGATAAAACTAACACCAGAGGCAAGGTTGGCCCACTGGTGAACGGGATGGGTGCCCTAGTGACAGAAGATACAGAGATGGCAGAGTTATTGAATGCTTTCTTTGTCTCTGTCTACTCTGCCGGAGGCAGTCCTGAAGAGCCCTGTACCCCTGAGACCTCAGATGAAGTCAGGTCACTGGAGCAGTTTGCCTTAGTCGATGAGGAATGGGTTAGAGACCAGTTGAGCAATCTGGACATCCATAAATCCATGGGTCCAGATAGGATGCACCCGCGGGTGCTGAGGGAACTGGCGGAAGTCATTGCTAGACCACTCTCCATCATCTTTACCAAGTCTTGGGAAACGGGAGAGGTGCCTGAGGACTGGAGGAAAGCAAATGTCACTCCAGTCTTCAAAAACAGCAAGAAGGAGGACCCGGGTAACTATAGACCGGTCAGCCTCACCTCCATCCCTGGGAAAGTGATGGAGCACCTTATCCTTGATGCCATCTTAAGGCATGTCAAGGATAAGAGGGTTATGAGGGGCAGTCAACATGGCTTTACCAAGGGGAAGTCATGCTTGACCAACCTCCTAGCCTTTTATGAGGAAATAACATTGTGGATGGATGATGGCAGAGCGGTGGATGTGGTCTACCTTGACTTCAGCAAAGCATTTGACACAGTCTCCCACAGCATCCTCATAGCTAAATTGAGGAAGTGTGGTCTGGGTGATCAGGTGGTGAGGTGGACTGCAAACTGGCTGAAGGAGAGAAGCCGGAGAGTTGTAGTCTATGGGGCGGAGTCTAGTTGGAGGCCTGTATCTAGTGGAGTGCCTCAAGGGTCAGTACTGGGACCAGTATTATTAAATATATTCATCAATGATCTAGATGAGGGAATTGAGTGTACCAGCAGCAAGTTTGCTGATGACACTAAGCTGGGAGGAGTGGTTGACACGCCAGAAGGCTGTGCTGCCATCCAGCGAGACCTGGACTGGCTGGAGAGTTGGGCAGGGAGAAACTTGATGAAATATAACAAGGGAAAGTGTAGAGTCCTGCATCTGGGCAGGAACAACCCCAGGTTCCAGTATAGGTTGGGGAACGACCTGTTAGAGAGCAGTGTAGGGGAGAGGGACCTGGGGGTCCTAGTGGACGGCAGGATGACCATGAGCCACCACTGTGCCCTTGTGGCCAAGAAGGCCAATGGCATCCTGGGGTGTATAAGAAGGGGGGTGGTCAGTAGGTCGAGAGAGGTCCTCCTTCCCCTCTACTCTGCCCTGGTGAGACCCCATCTGGAATATTGTGTCCAGTTCTGGGCCCCTCAGTTCAAGAAGGACAGGGACCTGCTGGAGAGAGTCCAGCGCAGGGCAACTAAGATGGTTAAGGGAGTGGAACATCTCCCTTATGAGGAAAGGCTGAGGGAGCTGGGTCTCTATAGTTTGGAGAAGAGGAGACTGAGGGGTGACCTTATTAGTGTATATAAATATATAAAGGGGGAGTGTCACGAGGATGGAGCCAGGCTCTTCTCAGTGGCAAACAATGATAGGACAAGGGGTAATGGGTACAAACTGGAACACAAGAGGTTCCACTTAAACTTGAGAAGAAACTTCTTCTCAGTGAGGGTGACGGAACACTGGAACAGGCTGCCCAGGGGGGTTGTGGAGTCTCCTTCTCTGGAGACATTCAAAACCCGCCTGGACACATTCCTTTGTAACCTCATCTAGGTGTTCCTGCTCTGGCAGGGGGATTGGACTAGATGATCTTTTGAGGTCCCTTCCAATCTCTAACATACTGTGTTACTGTGATAATTTTACCTGTAAAAGAATAGGAAAGTGACTCAAGATACAGAAACTGTTCTAAATATGCATGTATGTAATGTAAGGGTTGAACATACAGAATTTGAAAAAACATTATAGTTTGCAAGTATAGGGCTTTGGCTGCACAGCCGTACACTGGTAGCAGATTTACCACTTTTTAAGGAAAACAAAACAAAAAACAGAACCTTGTTTTTACAAAACTTTGGTGTTAAACCCTTAAGCACAGAACTTGTAAAATCAGCCTCTTGACCCACCTGTGTCAACCTGCTGTACAGCTGGTAGCTAAAACTTGATTCCTCTTCTCTTTCTGACTTGCAAGACTGCTTTCCCCTCAGCTTTATTTCTGTAGTTTTTCTACTGCTGCTTATCGTCCTTGACTTTGCAAAAACTCATATAAGGAAACAGGATGCTTAGTTAAACAAAAATGGCAAAGTAAAATAACAGGAGGGTCTCTCCTGTTTTCCTCTGAAAGAGCTAATGTTGCTGACGAGATCTGTATTTGAGCCTTGAATCTACTCTAGCAAGTTCTAAGAAATCTTAAGAAGCCTTTCCTGAAGGATCTGCTAAATTTCTCATCTACCTTGTGAAAGGCTCTTGGGAATCAAGTATTCTGTCATGCATGAACGTGACTGCTGTTCTCATAACATGTATTATCTGGTCTCTCATTTCCACCAGTTTACAAGATTCCATCATTGCTGTAATTAAAAGTGGTGCTGCAAAGTATATGGACAGATTACTTCCAGTGTTGCAAAATTGCCATAATAACATTTTACTATTGCAGTTCAGATAGTTAAAGAGGCTTCTTGTGGCAGGTTACAAGCACGTAAGTCCTGAACACTCCTGCTGTGTGAATCTAACTCTTAATAGTTGATACTGTCTTCTAGGATTAATCTTACGTAGACTTTCTTAAATGGCAAGAATCAAGGCAAGATGGAATGTCTAACCTTAAAATTCCCAGCTGGTCTACAAAACAAGCTACTGCTTCTGTGCACACTGTATCTTGAAGTAATTGTGAGATATGTCAAAGACATTTTTGAAGGTGGGAGGAGAATTACTTTCTTTTAAAATGCCGATTGTTACATCTGTGACTGCATTTATAGAAGAGGCCCCTGTAACATGGGAAGCTGAGGTAGGATTTACACATAGCAGATTCCTGGTGGAGTGTTTTTGTTGGTTCATTTTTTACACTTTGATCATACACACTGGATCGGTTTTTGTTAAAGGGTCTGTGGCTTTCTACATGGCACTGTCATGATGGTAGTTTTCATGAGCAGTTCTATGGACAGTTCCCTAGTGCACATTTCTAATAATACAAAAAAGTGAGGAGCATGTAGAAGAGGGCTAAGTAATCTTTAGTTCAGTGGGCTCAACTCCAGTGGAAAATAATTCTTCAGTGTGGCTTTACTGCAGTTAAAACAAACTGAATGGAAACTGGGAAATTGTTATTCCTGTTGTAAGGCTGGGCATTGGCAGCTTTTCTGTGGCAATTGAATTGGCACATCTCCAAAAAAAGTTAATTAGGAGAAAAGGCTGAGGTTATCTCCAGCTGCCTGTGTGGGGGATCAGTAGACAAAAACTTTGAACACAGGTTTTTAGCTCCTGTGTGGCTCTTGCATTAGAAGAGCATGGTGCTGTGGCTTGCAGAGGTCTGTGTTGGGTAGTGCATTATCTTGGACAGCTACAAGTTTTGTAGGTCAGGCTTGTTCAGTGAGCTTTGGAAGATCCCTTGCACAAAGCTTCTTGGTAAAAGTTTGAACAATCACAGCACTGTTCAGGGTACTGCTTGTTTAGTCTCCAGGATGCTCTATCTCAATTGCCTCTTGCTGTAGTTCCATAGGAGTCTTAAGAGTTTGCTGATGTGCGTGGAAATAATACAGGCAGAGGATTTGAAAATAAATGTCAAAGTGTTAGGTGAAAGATACATTTACAGAGCTAAGTTCAGCTTTCCAGAGCTGGCTGACCCTGCGTTGCAGGGAGGGAAGGAAAGGAGAAAAATCTGTCTGCTTTTTGAGGCTCATTTTTATCTTTATATTTTCTACAGTTGAAAATCCCAAATAAAGTTTTTTTTCTTGTCCTGTTCCACATGCATGGATATTGTGGTCTAGTCTTCCCTGTAATAAGGATAAAACATTTATATAGACTCTGTGGGAGACAGTGAAATCTTCAAGATACTGTTTCTGTAGCATATGTCTAGGGGTTGAAGAATATAATTGATAATCTTAAAATATTTCTGACTGGCTCTTTGAGGCAGCAAGTAAAAACCTCTGTCCAAAATGACTTGAGAAGCTCACTGTCACTTGGCACTTAGTTTTAAGAAGCATTATTTCTGGTGCAGAAACTGGTAACCTGCTGCTGAGATGAAATGCAAGTTGCATTCCTACTTTTGCCATTCATTTTTAGGCTTATAAAAGCTATGTAGCAGAGTGTCTGGACATAGTGAATGGTAGCATATCATTTGATAGCAAGCTCAACACATGTACAGAGGGCACAGCACTTGAAAAACAGTTGCAAACCTTTAAGAGCTTTTTTGGGCTGTCTGTGATTTTGACCTAGAATCTGAAATCTTTATTCCTTGCATTTTTAAAAAACTTTTAATGATAATTAAAAGGAAAACAGTCTTGGATCTTCCTGAACTTGTCTTTGTAATCTTAAAGTGAGCTAACCAAGAACATTTTTTCCTCATCAAAGCTTGCTGTGTGTGTACCTAGCTTTCCACTTTATTTGAAAGTACTCCTTAAATTACATATGAGTTCATGTAGTCAACTGCTTCTGCACAGTCTGTGTTGCATTCTTTCAGTTTTTTCACAGAAGCCAGCTCCAAAAAGACCCTACTTAACTGGCTTTGCAAGGTAACTTTTTCTGGCTGCCCTTAAAAACATTCCAAACTCTCAGAACAGCTTACACAGTTCTATTTCAACTGTTTAAAAAGTGTTTGATGTCTAGGTTTTTTACTTTTTTCCTAAGGTTTCCTATGCACGACCAAGCTCAGCTTCTATCAGAGACGCAAATTTGTATGTTAGTGGACTTCCAAAAACCATGACCCAGAAGGAACTGGAACAGCTCTTTTCCCATTATGGACGCATTATTACTTCTCGTATTCTGGTTGATCAAGTCTCAGGTAGGTAGGCAGTTTTGCGCTTCCTCTCATTTTTGGACTGGCAGTTTAAAAAATATTTCACCTTTCAGTACAACCATCTTGTCATATATGAAGGGCCAAAAAATTCAAGCCAGAAAATGCAATTTTCTGATGGAGTTGTTTGTAAATATGCATGGACAGAAATAGATTGTGGATTGCACTGGACCAGCTTGAGTAATTTCCACCCTGAAGGTACAGGTTTGAAGCCTCTTTCATGGCTTGTAATAAATTTACAGCTGCTATAATGTTCTTTTCCAAGCTGCTGTGTGAAAATAGTCCCTATGCACCTTAAGAAATGCTTTTAAACACATTTTTATAAAAATAAAATTTCAGGTGCAAATGCAAAGCTAGCTCTCTGAGGCTAGGATGCAAAAAAACTGAACTAGTAATTGCTGTTTTCAGGGTAGCCTCATTAACTTCAGGCACACTAGAAAACATGAACTTTAAGTTCCTCAGGAGCAGTTACGTTCTGTCTTTGAGGAACTAAGCTGTAGCAGATTAGTTGCATTGTTACAGGATGTGTGTTAACCAGTGATTGGGTGTCAGTGACACTGGTTACTTTTCAGACTTGGAAAGTAATGCATGTAATTTTGCTGGATTAAGTGGCAGACGTTGAGGAGCTTTATATTTGCTGCCTCACCTGCTTCCAGCAGGCCTGTTCCAAAAATAAGCAATCAAATGAAATGCCAAGTACATGACGGATGTACTGAATGTGCAAAGCAAAGTACAGAGGAGCTGGGCTCTCAAAATTCTTATCTACAAAAGAAAAAAAAACAACGAAACCCCAGAAAAACCAAACCAAAACCAAACCAGGGCTGTGGGACACAAGAATTAATGTACTCTCGTAATAATAAGCTAGCTTGAATTTTTAATAGCTATACCAATTCAAAGTTGCATGTATTGTGAGTGACAAAGCTTTCAGCTGTAGGAGGTCATAAAGTGTTCAAATGGTCTTACTTTGAAATGGTTGCACATGCCATTGTTTGACATTTGGCTGGCCTGTAGAGGACCTCATATATAGTCCTTTGCAATTCCATTATGTTAACAGAAATCTCAATACTAACACATAATATTTAAAATGTTTTTATAGTGTGAGTTGGTAAAAGTGTAGAGAAGCAGGAAAAGGAAAGCTAATGGCCAAATAGGAACTTCTAGATGCAGTCTTTGTGCAATAAGAAACTTCTTTAAGAGTATGTTTCTATATATTCATGGATAGACATAGGTGGAACTTTACAACGGGGTGAACTAAGTAAATATAATCGAACTTTTAAATATGTAATGTAACTCTTAAGTATCATAAATCCAAGTATGTGCACAGTGGTTCTCTGGCATACAGTGTTACTCAGGTTGAATCTTTCCTCTTCCTTCCTAGTAATTTGGAAAAGCTAGGCTCAAAATGGTATGAATAATAAGCTTGTGATACCAACTGCCATGAGAAATGCAAAATTGGATATTTGCCTCTAAAGCTTTCTTATGCCTGCTTATTGTCATTTTGCTGGTTTAAATTGTCATTATTTATGAACGGAATACATTTCTTGTCATTAATGTCTTTCTCAAGTGAGGACAAGTGAAGTATTGACACTTCAGTGTGTATTTAAGTGTATTTAAGCCACAGTGTAAAGTTTTGAGTTGTGATGTTCTAAGACCTTCCATAAACACTTGCTGATCCCCTTGCATATCATCCTTGACTTTTTCTATACCAAGGAGAAATATATGGCCCAATTAAAGTTTCCTTTAAAAGTAACACCCACAAAAGTATGGTGGTGTGCTGCAATTGAATCTTTTACTTAGAAGTAACCACAGGCTGTGAAAACAGAGCCACAATAACACTATTCCTGCAATTTACATCCTGCAGTCTGTCTTCATCCTCACTGCATATTTGCTCCAAAGGGAATTTCAAGGAGTGCTGCAGGAGAGCATAAGCCATTTCTTGCTACTATGGAGCAGATGACTAAGCTATTTATAGAATTTCTGTGGATTTAGATACTACAGAGTAGCATGAACTGAACAGAGATTACAGTGCAACTGGTTCTACATTCATCTCCATCCCTCTTCCAGTTGCTTTACTTCACAATTACCCTTTGGCTCACTGTTTAAGTTGTCTCCACTGTAATTTCTCTCAACTTTCCAACATTATGTCTTATGTTAGTTAAATTTAAAAGAAAACAAAACAAAAACCAGTGGAAAAGTCTTACTTTGAGCAAAAGCTCAGGTCTAGTAAGCTCAGAATTATTATGTATTCACAGAAACTGGCCATGAGCATAGCAATTGGTTATAAGTGTTAGTTTCTAATTCCAGAGTCTCTGAATTAATTACTACATGCTTCCTTCCCCCTATGCAGGAGCATCAAGGGGTGTAGGGTTTATCCGGTTTGACAAGCGAATTGAAGCAGAAGAAGCCATCAAGGGCTTGAATGGCCAGAAGCCTCCAGGTGCCACAGAGCCCATCACTGTAAAGTTTGCTAACAATCCAAGCCAAAAAACCAATCAGGCCATCCTTTCTCAGCTGTACCATTCTCCAAACAGAAGGTATCCAGCACCTCTGGCTCAGCAGGCTCAACGTTTTAGGTAAGTCAAAAGCATACTTGTGTGCAACTGCTGGAAGCAAGTGTTTTCCACCTTCCTTGCCTTCTGCAGTTGTCTGATTTTTATGTGTGTGAAGTAAGCACATGAAAATGTTGAACTTCAGCTATGCTTCCTACAGCTGAAACCAAAAATTTCATTGTATTGATAGCATTTCAGTATCTAATAAAACTACTTAAACAGATGATGTCTTTTTCTTTTATGCAGTCACTAAATAAAGTCCCTTTTGAAGGTTATTTTTAATTTCTTAGATTATTATGGATTAATGTGCAACTTGATTCAGTTAACATTGACCTAAGCAATTCAGCTTCCTTCTTGGCCATATGGCATGCCACAGCCAGCCTCCTCTTCCCCACTTGCTATCTTTCCTCCCTCTTCTGGCTTTCAGGTTTTTTCTGTAGTTGCCCAAGTCCTGCGTGCCACACTGTCTTCTTTTATTACAGACTTTTGTAATGAAGATCATGCAAATATTTTCTGCATGTCTGTCTTTGCAAATATATGTTCCCATCATGTTGAAGCTACAACCATACAGTTCCTTGTGATATTTAGTGAATTGAAAAGGACAGATGGTGAGAACAAAGTGAAACAAATACTGTATTATCTGCATTCATGAATACCTCAGATTTTTCTCAGTTATTTTGATCATTTCTTCCCACCTTCTACCCCTGGGCTATGTGACTGGATTGTGTTAAACAGTAGTACACTCAAGCATTTTCCATTTTATTTTTCAAGAGACAAAGTCTCTTGACTTTGAGATAGTGTGCTTCAAAGAGAATATACCAAACTTGAAAAGCTCTTCATCAGCTACCCTCAGTTTTAGACATAGCATTCAGATTTTATTGATTGCACTTCTGGCAGGACTTCTGAATTTTTCTTCATCTTTTCAGCCTCATGTGCTGTATCTCACAGGTGTGAAAGTCGGCACTAGAGTAGCCTTTCTGCCTTAAAGGAAGGGAGAACCAATTTCATTATTGATAGATTGGGATAAGAACAGTTTAACGAAAGTTCAATGTAATATTATTACTACTACTAATAAGGGAAATAGCAAGGGGAGAGAATATAAAAGGGAAAAGGAAGAAACCAAACCCACCAGTAAATGCAGGTGATGCACAATACAATTTCTCATCACCTGCTGACCAATACCCAGCCTGACCCAAAATGCCCCCAGCTTCTATACTGAGCAGGATGTGCTGTGGTATGGAATACCCCTTTGGCTAGTTTGGGTCAGGTGTCCTGTCTCTGCTTCCTCCCGGCTCCTGGTGCCCCTCCTCACTGGCAGAGCACAAGACTGAAAAGTCTGTGATCAGGGTGTTACTGAGCAACAACTAAAACAGCCTTGGGTCATCAGCGTTGTTCTCAGACTAAAGCCAAAACACAGCACTGCATTAGCTACTAGGAAGAAAAATAACTCTATCCCAGCTGAAACCTGGAGCATTTAAATTTCATGGGAAAATTGTTATTTTGGGTGTGGCTTTGTTATTGTTGTTTGGGTGTGATTTTCTGTTGTTGTTTGGTTGGTTGTTTTGTTGTTGTGTTGGGTTTTTTTTCTTGAGAAATTAAGTGTAAAGTGATGCCTAAAGCAACCATAATAGATACCGTGATTTGCTCCACTTAAAAGTATAATGGTTCAAAAAGCACTGAGTAGGTACCAGTTCTGTAGTGAACGAGATTAAAATCTTTCTCATTTTATAGATTTCAGGGAAGAGTAAAGTTGAAGTAAAACTGGTCAAAAGGTAAATTGGGTTTGCAGACAAAATTAGATATTTTTCTTCGTATAATTTTCTGGGGAGGGCCTTCACGCATCTGTTTCCGCTCTAAAAGAGGCAGCCTTGCCAAATTTTAAGCTTTTATAGCTATAAAGGCAAATTGTCCCTTGTTTATTTAGTAGTTTGCTTTACTGTTTTTGCAGCATTCCAGTTCTGTTGCTGACTGTGTAGATCAGATTGCACTGATACTTCAGATCCTTCATGTCTTTCACTTGCAAGAGATCTTAGCTGTTGACTTTTCAGACATGATTGCCTGATATACTTGCACTGTCTCTGTAATGGTGGACAGAGACCTGAAAACAGAATTAGCATAAGCTTTAATAATAAAGAACAATAGGGTAAGTAGAGTGCTGCCTTTTTTGTTACTAAGAAAAATCTTGAGCTGGACTTCGAAAAGCAGCTGTATATAACTGTTCCTCAGTTTCTGTAGGATGCGTCTTTAAAAATTTTTGGCGTCTTTAAAAATTGTCCAGTGGATGGCCCTGATAATTTTTCTGGAATATTTTTAAGTCGTCCAAGTAACTAATGAAAACTGTTACGGTTTGATACCATTACTATATTAAGGACTCAGCCCAGTGCTATTACAACAAGGACCTGTAAATGGTGGTGTTTCTGGAACTCTTCACTCTCCTTTCCACACCCAAATATTATCAACATTAGACTTCTGTCACCCACACTAACTCTACTGATAACAGTCAGGCATTTTTTAAATTTCCTTTTCAGGTTTTTAGTGGCTTGCTTTCTTGTCAGCAATTTCCACAAACCCTGCTCACTGCAGAATCATAGTGCTCTGTAGTTTGAGACTTTTACTTGTTTACAAATAAGACCAGGTATTTTTATCTTCAAACTTTTTGTGCACAAATTTAGTTACACTGCTGCAGCACTTGAGTTTGGATTCTGTATGCCAGTAATGGTTATTAAATCCCATAGCTCATTACTGGAGAGAAATCACAGTAAGGAACAGATCTGTAAGGTAACTGTAAGCTACAAATTAAAGTAAGTGTACTTTTTCTTACTGAAACTTATGTTTTGTGGAGTCCTGAAGAGATAAGACTTTCTCTTCACATGCCTAGACTTTCCCAGGAAGAAACCAGAGCTTCTTTAGGGTAGAAATTTTCTTTAAAGACTTCAGGAACAACATTAAGAGGACTGGTAGGCACTCCATGTTCTGAGTATTACCTAGGTAATTACAAAGGGTTGAGTTGTGGTGGCACTCTGCAGTTCAGCAGTTTGGGGGAAGAAACACATGGAGGAAAGTTTAAGGGCTAATAGATGTGTGCATATATATTCTAAAACCACTCTACTCTGGAAGAGAGTAGGAAAACAAATTTTTATTTACAGTTCATAGTCTAACATTTGTTACTGATCCAAAACCCTGAATCTCTCTGCGTATTCATGTCAGTAGACTGTCAGAAGCCTCAGTAAAGTCTTTATCCACAACAAGTTAGTAATTTGGAAAATTTCACCAAGGTGATCACTCTCTAGCGTTATGCTTAAGTAGTGGTACTTAATAGTGGCACTTTTGAGTTGAACTATTTATAATTTTGGATGCTGCACACGAACATCTGTTTTTCATTTGCTAACTGTATCAGGTGTAGTAAGGTACCACAGCTCTTTCAGTGGTGATACTTCCACTTAGCATGAAGTTCTGTGCTGTGCAGGGAACTTGGCAGTAACATATCAAGTTTCCTTAAGACTAAAGGGTGAAAAAGTCTGAAGATTGAACACATGCTAAATGTTTTGCAGGTTGGACAATCTGCTCAATATGGCTTATGGAGTGAAGAGGTAATAAAGGACTACTGGGTTCATAATAACCAAATTATTATTTGGTGTACTTTTACTTTTTCAGTAAGGCTTTTGTTGGATTTTTGCATGTTGAGAGTTCAGATTGTTCATTTTGGTGCATTGTGCATGGAAGAGAGAAACCATTTGTAGCAGATCCCTGGAATTCCTGTTTCAAATGACTTACTAATCCTGACTGGTTTCATAGCATGCTTTTCTTTTGATTTTTCTGTGTTGTTTTATTTCAGACAGACCTAGCACTGTTCCCCTACTTGTGTATAGTATTGTACATAGTATTTGGGGTGTGGGAGAATAAATACTGTAATGTTACCTTATTAGTCTGGCCAGTATGTTCATGCTGAGTAAAGCCCTGTATCATCATCTTTTTTTGTTTTGAAATGTCGTTGGTGGAATTTTCTGTGAACAGCTACTTCATGACTTTGTTTTGTTTTCCTCCGTTCTTCAGTAGGTTTCCTCCAATGACCATTGATGGAATGACCAGTTTGGCTGGAATTAATATCCCTGGACACGCAGGAACTGGATGGTGCATTTTTGTATACAACTTGGCCCCTGATGCTGATGAGAGTATCCTCTGGCAAATGTTTGGACCCTTTGGAGCAGTAACCAATGTGAAAGTCATCCGTGACTTTAACACCAACAAGTGCAAAGGTTTTGGATTTGTGACTATGACAAACTATGATGAGGCAGCTATGGCAATAGCCAGCCTGAATGGATATCGCCTTGGGGACAGAGTATTGCAGGTCTCCTTCA
The DNA here is from genome assembly GCF_963264785.1 of Psittacula echo. Classification (NCBI taxonomy): domain Eukaryota; kingdom Metazoa; phylum Chordata; class Aves; order Psittaciformes; family Psittacidae; genus Psittacula; species Psittacula echo. Next base: position 58,964,800 of record NC_137742.1, on the reverse strand, counting down.
AAACAAACAAAACACACAAAGCCTAACAAGTTATTCTCAGTGCATTAATACATGAAAAACTATACAACAAAGACAGTTTACAAGATGCTTTACGAATTTGTAAATGCCTTTGTTGTATGTCAGTGTGGAAATGGGGATAAAATGACTACTTAGCATCCTAAGAATATGTGAGATTTTTTTATTGCTAATATTTGAATTAAAACTTCTTAAATATCTTTTGTGTTTGAATATTGACAAGAGATACAGGGTTTTTGCCTGTCACAATGCATATTCTATTACCTTCTTTGAAGAAGGTGGACCTTCTGAAATGTTTCAGTTAAAGAAAGAAGTTGTTTTTTGTTGTTTTTTGGTGTGTGTTTTTTTGTTGTTTTTTTTTTTTACATGACTGCCTTCAACCTATGAGTAAATAGTGAGGCTTTGTGATTTATTTTATGTTACTTTTTAATTTGCCTTGTGTTTAATTTACGGTTTAATGCATTACTGTTTTGTTGTTTAGTAAAAGTATTTGAAGTTTACTGTTTATTTATAAAGTTATAAGCAGTATTTATTTTCTAATTATCATTTGGGTTGGGGAGTGGGAACACATTATAAAAAGCTTATTGTAAGAATACTGGAGAACTTTTCATAAAGCAGTACCTTGCCAAAGAGATAAGAGCCTCTTTGATGTGGGTTTAAAAAAGCATCTATTTTTATAAAAAAAAAAAAATAAAAAATTTGGAGAAACTTTTTACTGGTCCTGGAACAAATATTTTGACTTGAATACTTTGAGAAATCTCTTCATATGACACCTAATGAGCTTTCGAAACTTACCAGGAAATTTGCAATTGCTGGGGAAAATTTAGAAAGATTTATGATGTAGAGATACTTTTGAGACCTTTGTGTTAAGACGTAGAGTCAATGGGATGCACTGTTGGTTTCATTTTTGTAATCATCAGTGGAGTCTTTGATCATCCTGGTTATTAAGTGACAGGTGGCTCACATTAATTTGTGATTTTGAAACAAATTAAAATTCAAATAATACAAGAGCAAGCAGGAAACTTAAATACTGAGAAATGGGGAAAAAAAAAAAAAAATCTGTTCTTCCTAAAGAATTCCCTTCAGATGGAGCTCATGGTGTTTAGTGATGTACTTGCTATTGTTTGAAGAATTGTTTTGTCTTAAGAAAAGACATTGAGCATGGTTTGCACAGTAGCAAATCAGCAGAAGTGGCCTAAGTTGGGTATGTTTGGAGGTATTTTGAAAGTTGTGTTCAAGCCTAGCACCTGAGCTTTGTGTAATGTAAATAAGACCTTGAGTTATGAACCTTTCAGCTAATTTTGGTTTTAGTTTATTTTTCAAGTTACATGCCAAGTGATGTTCAATTCTGAATGTTTTTGTATTGAGTTTTTTCTTTGTAAATGGCATTAGCACTGTTACTTGAGGTCTGCTTATTCATTTTTATTGTCCTGAGGACTTGAATTTACAGTGCATCAGATCTGTTGCTATTTTTGTCTGTAGATAGTCTAGCTTAGCTGTTTATGGTGATGCTACATTTTTGTTTATAAATATGTTTGTGGTAAAAAATGAGTATAATCATAGGTTTTGAAATTTCCTTACATTTTTCATACAAAACCCATAAATACCTGTATGCTGTTGAAATTTAACTTTGTATGATGCTGAAATCACTATTTGGGGAAATATAAAAAATCTTTACCATGTATTGAAGAAATTTAAGGAAAAAATACAGAATATTTTCTAATTAGCATCTAGCTTATAATTAAATTTTTAAAAAAGCTGAGGGTTTGATGCCTTCACCAGGATGCACTGACAATTCCATAGTTACGTCCTGCTTTTTGTATAAACTGAGATGCTCATATGCTTCCCCTTAGAAAAAGCAATGTTCTATGCATAACATAGTTGTACACTATCTTTGCAGTTGCTTTTGGTTCTTATTCTTTTAAACTGTAGTTATAAATTTTTCAGTATAGTACAGTACATATACTGTGAAGTGCGTGCTAAAGTGAATAAGCGAGTTTTCATGCTGACCCACTCAATGCTATTCAAAACTCAATTGGCTTCCTGAGCACTTCCTCATTCTTAGGTGCATTTAGATCGTTAAAGCTAATCCTGTGCATTAAAAATTGTATATACTGTAGAAATCACAAACTTTTCGAATTTGGGGAAAACAGTAGCTACATGCTTCTTTCCTATACTACTGTAGCAACTAACGGCATTGATGAGAAGGCGTGTAAATTGGGCTTCACTTTACAGTGTTTATCAGAGCACTTAGTAAAATATAAGGCTGGTATTTATTTGAAGTTGTATAGTATGACTTAATTCACATCTGTTGGAATAGAAGATATATTCTGTTGAGTATTTAAGAGGTTGTACATGTTTTCTTTTGTGTTTGGATCCTTTGTACTTTTTCATGTTCAGTACATCAATAAACAAAGTTGAAGGGAACACAGTGTGTCATGAGCAGGTCTTTTACCATATTGTCCTCTGTGTTAATGGGTAAGGGATCTGAGTGAGAGGTTTCTGCAAAGCTCTTGAGTTCCTTTTAACTTAGCTCAAGAGCCTAGTTACCAATGAGAAGGTGGGACAGTGGATCAGCATACCAGTTGTTACATTAGAATTAGTGTTGAATTTTTTCACTTTGGTTTTATGTGAACCACTCAATATTAGACTGATAAAAGAAATGAGGATCATTAAACTCATTCACTAAAAATTATTTTACTGTCTAGTAGACTGCTATTTAGTGTAGCTAAGTTAATGCCCTTGTGTGTTAGGACAGGGAGAAGAGGGAAGGATTTACTCCTTACTGCAATGTCCACTTGCTGTTTAATTACTGCATTCATTTCTGGGCTCCATGAATGGAGTTAATTTTAGTTTGCTGTTATTTTCGCTTCCCAGCTTTTGAAGAAATTCTTTAAAAATCAGTTAACTCTTGCCCTTTTAAAGCACATATATTCATAAATTAATTTGCTTTTTCTCAATTGAGTGAGAGTGAATTTCCACCAGTGAGAATACAGTTCCAAAAATGGCTTATGCAGTATGGCTTTTATTTTTAACTGCTTTCTTTCACTTTTCTTTTTTATATCTTTACTGAGATTTTTTTTTTATGCAAAACCTTGTAATATGTTGTGGCATGGAGCATCTCTCATTACTACAGTGTGATGGAATTGAGCTTACTTGGATTGTGGGGTTGTAAGTCTGTGAGGAACACACAAACCTCAAGATGCTGGTCACAGCCAGTGTTAACAAACTGCCTGTATTTACTTACAGAAATTATGTGTACTGATGACTATGCATTTATATTCTTTGGCTGGAGTACTGAAAGGATGCAAGAGATAGTGCTTGGCAGCAAATAAGGAGCTATATTTGGAGTTCAATATTCCAGCAGGAGCATTTGTGTTCAGCTTGCACTCCTTCATGGAAGGATAGTTTTTAGTTCTCAGCTTAAACCAGTTTAAGTACAGCGTAACTAGCAACAGTTGAATTATTTTATTATCTGGAAATGAGGACAAAAATGTGTTACATAATTCCTTTCAGATAAAAATCAAAACTGCTTATATTTTGAGAGTTAGCTGCAGATAAGCAGGCAGTTCAGGAGCAACACTGAAATTGTTGGTTTTAAGTGCAGCTGCCCAGAGGTTAGTGCTGAAAAATACAAATTTGATTATGTGTAGCTGAGCACCTCTGAGTAATTGGACCTTATGAGTCAGGAAACTAATGCAAATTTATACAGAAGTAGTACTTTTCTTGCTATATTAAAGTTTTCTGATAAAGCTAAGGAAGAACATGTGAAACTGCTTCATGTAATGTGGTAGAGGAAGACTGGTTCCTTTGGTGCCTAAATGACGAGTTCCAGGAATATATGTAAACATCTATGAGGGACTAACACTAATAGGTGGACAAACTGGAAGCATGACCGTGGCAGAAGGTGAGCTGTAACTGAGGGACATGAGTGTTGGCTGGGACACTTGTGGAAGGGCTTCATCACGGCACACCCATGCATGAGGCTTGTGTCACCTCTTCTGCAGAAGATGCATGCAATGAAATTAACTGTCATTGGTGGATTTCCCACCTGTGTCTAGAAAAGCTTTTCTTTAAGACAGCATTTTTTCAGTGAATGAAAAAGGTGCATTTCTTTAAGGCGTATGGCTGTCTGTTAGGGTTGTGCACTCAGGGGTCATCAAGACATAGAAGTCTGGGGTAAGTACTCTTACCTGTACTGCTGAGCAAGTCTGACTGATGTTTAAAATATATTTCTTTGTTTTGTGACTTCAAACACACTGCATGAGGGTGCCTAAAAGTATGGGAATAGTGACTTAAGTTAAATCTTCAGAAGCAGCAACTAGTTAGGACTTACTATCAAAAAATGGATATCTTTATTTTATGACTAGCAAAGAGCATTGCAGGTTTTCTTATTGTAACAGTTCGGGAAATTAACCCATTTTGAGGTGCTCCATCATGGGTAAAATAATAGCCTGGGATTGTGTCATTCAGGCCCTGTCAACACTGTTGATCGAGCTGTGTTTACACTTTCTTTAACATTGGGCTTTGCCTGTCCAGCTGTGGCATTTAGACTTCAACATTTCACTGCTGTGCCCTTCTGAAAACCAAGAACAATGCACTTACTTTTTACTTCGATTTTCCTAATTAAACTTTGCTGTAATGCCTCTGTAGGGGCACCTGTCTACAGAGCTACTGCTGTGATGACTAATGCTTTGGGCCAGCTGATGTGCTGCCACATCAGAGGTCATCTGTGCTTAGCAGCTTGAAACAAAACTGAGGAGAGATTTGGACTTCTGGTGAAGCAGGGATACTGAGGTAATGTGGGAAGTCTGATGTTGAGGTGAAAAGCAATTTTAAACTTGACTTGCTGCCCACGCTTTTAGTAACTATGACAAAAATTGAGGGAGCAATGTAAACTTTCAAGTACCTTAAAAGCAACATAAGTGACTTCACTTCAGTCAGTTAAGAGATTGCCTAACAATGCTGTCAAGTCTGATGTCTCATCTTGTAACTTTTCTCCTATTGTCTTTTTTTGAACAACATTCTCCTCTGAGGCATAAATGGTAACAAGGAAAACATTTCTTAGAGATATATATATATATATACACACACTGCTAAGGCCACTCTAAATACCAAGCATTATTGCAGGAAGTTAAAATATCTAATTTCTTATATATCATGTGACTCATAAGTGAATTTAAGTAATAGAATCATAGAATGGTTTGGTTTGGAAGGAACCTTAAAGCTCATCCAGTTCCAACCGCTCTGCCATGGGCTGGAACACCTTCCACTAGACCAGGTTGCTCAAAGCCTTGTCCAGCCCAGCCTTTAACACTGCCAAGGATGGGGCAGCCACAGCTTCTCCTGGCAACCTGTGCCCTTGTTTTTTACCCTCACAGTAAAGAACTTCCTATAATACTTAATATATAAATATCTCATCTTTCAGTTTAAAGCCCCTTGTGCTCTTCCTACATGCCCTTAGCTTTCATGTAGGCCCTCTTTAGGTAGTGGAAGGAAACATGGCATTTTTAGTGATCCTGTAATTGTGTAAGGAAAGTTGCTACAAGTGTTAGCAGAGTGTTTATTATAAACACTGCTTACTTAACAAAAACATAAGAAGAGCTGAATTTTAATTTGAAGCATTTCTTCTCATATATGCAGTAGGATCTTTGCTTAGTACAGCAAGTGTATTTCTGTTGCTTTCAGTGCAAAGATGTTCTTAATTTCAAGTTCTGCTGATAAAAGCTTCTGCAGGTTACCTGGCTGCTGATACAACAGGGCTATTTGCCAACACTTATCAAAGGTAATATTCTCTAATAAATTAAATAGCACTGATAGTTAGTCCACCCCTTCTTAATGTCTACTGTCTACCTGTCTCAATAATTTGGTACTACCTTTTAGAAATAAAAGATATTCTGTAGCAGCCTGCTCTGTAAGAAGGAAGTTGGTCAGAGTGAAGCACTTGTTTCCTACTACTGTTGTCTTTGTGTATAAAATACCACAAGCAAAAGCATGGTGTCAGGTTTCCATTTTTTTTTTTGTCCTTCATTCAGATTGGCACTATTCTGATGGACCCAAAACAGTTCAGTTGTACCCTTCACTTCAAGCTGCCTGTATCCCCAACAGTTCATACTTTCTGAGAAGGTATGACTCTAGGGACTTCCTGGTTGAATTAGTTCTTTCTGGAAGTGATCGGTTGGATGTTTATTGCAAATGGCTGCAGTATCCATTTTTATTGCTGCGAACTCAGAAAAATTATAACTGAATTTTGAAAGCAGCTCTAGTGCTTGCTGTCATTATGCCCATTGATGATGGGCTTTTTCTGTATAGGCAGAAGTACTCAGTAAGTTGAGTTCAGGCTTCCTCAGAGTCCTGTTCATTGTCCTAACACCTGACAGCCATGCATGATGTGTTGTGCCCCATTCCACCTCTGATCTGTTACTGACCAATCCATTCATCTTGCATCCAAGCCACGCAAACAGATTTGTGCAACAGAGGAAAACCTAAAGAATGAGACAGCTATGTGTTTTACAGACTTCAGGGAATACTCAAAAGGGCAAAATTAATCTTCAAATTATTTCTGTTAGATTGCATAACCAGGACTTACAGAAACTCATCCACAGGTGATTAACAATGTCCTAGTGAGAACAAATTCCTGAATGCTACTGGTTACTTTACAGATTTAATACACATTCTAGAAGCAGTGGTTTTGCCATAACTGTGAAGCTGATGCCTTAGGAATTTACATGGCCATGCCTCAGAGCTACTGGGAGAAGAGAGGAGGGAACCCCAAAAAGGTGAAGCCTGGACCAAAAAAGAAAGTTCATGATGTTGAAAATTCAGGTTATGCCTGAAGTTCATCAAGACTTCTCTTGTTTCAAGACTACCCTGTTCATTCCTTTGGCTTGTTCTTGTTTTCTGTGGGATAATGGATATTTTATTTCCTCCTACAAATATACCTACTTTAAAAAACTAGAAGCAAAACAAAAAAGGATGTGAAAAAAATAAAAGCAAAGGCAGCAGAAGCCTGAAAAGGAGCTTTCAAATTGTGATACCAAATTTCAGCAGTTCTGGCAGTTGATAGTGGACTTCTTTGAAATATACACGAAGCACAGAGAGAAAAAAGCAAACTGAAAGCCTAGAAGTGAAGTAATAAAATTCTAATAAAATAAATTGTAAGTAAACTTCCTCTGTGATTGATTGAATTGCCACCTGTTAAATGTGTATTTCTTGAGGACATCAGCTCGTAATTATAAATCTCTGAGGAGACTTTGAGAGCCCCTGCTTAAGCATCTCGTCTTAGCAAAACTCTCTAACTATTACCTAGGAAAGGCAATGAAAAGTTGTGAGAAAGTGATGACCGAATTTCCTTTGTCACGATGGAATTTGAAGTAAATATTAGGTTGCATCCAAATAACTTACTTCAATCTCCATTCCACACAGACTTCTTTTCTTAGCAGCAGCTCTAGATGAGGGTTTCTGTAGGAGAATAAAGGAATTGGTCAATACCAGGCACTAAAAGGCAAACTGTTTTCTTGGAAAAAGTCGTTATTTCTCCAACTATGTGAAGTTCTTGAAGATGTTTTGCTGCTGCAAAACCCTTATTTGCTTCTTTGCTCTGAAAACTAGCAGGTATATTCTTCCATTGATGAAGATCAATTTTGTAAAATGTTCCAGGTAGGAATGTTTTTGTTTTACTTCAGGATACTAAGGCTGAGATCATCTTACGGCATTGTCTAGTTCTTAATGTTTTACTTCTATAAACTTCGAACTGTAAACAAGCTTGTTAGAGTCTAATCCAGGGAATATATGGTATATGATTTCAGAAAGTCTCATCAAAGCATTACATGACCATGTTTGCTGCTATTTGGTGGTATTTTCTCCTTAGATGGTTCTTAAATATGAATGGCCCTTCAGTTGTACGGCAGTACTGTGACAAATGTCATAAAATATTCCTCCTCAAATTGTGATCATTAGCTTTTCTAAATACCCTGATGAGAAAACAACCCTGTGATCAGGTGAGTGTACACTGTGTCAAGTACCTTTCAGCAGATGGGGCTTTGAAGAGTTGGGTAAACTTGCAAATTCAAAGCCATTTGACAGAATCCAGCAGTGGTCATTTTAACAGGTACCAGCAGGTTTTTGGAGTGGAAGCTCATTTGAGATTTTTGTGGTTTTGTGCAAAGCAGTCTTCTCCAAGTGTCCACACATTAGAATAAAGCAGTGTAAGGCTCTGGGAGAGATCCATTCCTATCATAATCTGGTTTCACTGGTTTCACTTAGATGGAAAAATCAAGAGGTGAAATTTTGGGTTCAGAAAGTTGAACTTCAGCATTACAGCGAAAGACACTAAAGTGACAGTAACAAATGGGATGAAGTAAGCAGCTCAGTGCTTGGATATAGGAGCGTATTTAGCCAGAAGAGACACTTCAGCTTCTTAAACAGCTCAGCTTGGCAGTGGACAAGAGGAGATAGAGTGTGTTCGAGGTATCCAGTCTTCCATCAGACTTGCTGCCATGCTGTTCTTGACCTAAATGAACCTACTTGTGCACCAAACTTTGGAAAGATAGCTACATTTTTCTTCATGCAGGTATTGTCATCTCTTCACTTTGAGTAACTCCAGGCCATCACAGAAATACCATCTGAGATCTACCAGTTTAATTCTTGCTGTCTGTTCAGGCTCCTTTGCCTATAGACAAGCAGGTTTGTCATGTTCACAGTAAATGGCTCTTCAACTTGAATGCCATAGTTGCTTTGTTTCTCATTAGGGCCTCTTAAATGTCTTTGGAAGTTAGCAAACCTTACAGTTTCTGAATTGTTCTTTCTAAATTCAGACAACTGCTCACCAGCTGAGCTCCATCAACCCTCTTAAGATTCTGGTTTTCTTAGTAAATGAAGGAAAGCTGATTTAAGAGAAGGTTTATTTTATATCTTAGCTTTAACTGCCACGTATCAACAATTCCAGCTTTGGACTGGTATTTTGTGCATAGTGCTTTATGTAATAAGTGTTGTTTCATGTTCACATATGTTAGTGTATCAGTATTGCCAGTATGATGTTTTCAGACTGAAGAAAAGAAGGGTGCAGAAGGATAGACTGGCATTTTGTTTTGGACACAGGTATGTTTTTCTGTCCTCTTGGCTACTAACATGATCTCACAAGCTAAGCATTTTTCACTGAAGCTGTTTTCTTTCCTACTGTGTGGACTAAAATGCAACATGCAGCTCAAACAAGTCTATATTCTTAATTCCGTCCTGTCCTAAAATTAGAGTTACACCCTACTGCATATACTACTGATGCAAACAGAAAATTACAAATTCCCACTACTACAAGTTAAGTTATGACAGAAATCGGGTGCTCTGGAACTCCTGTGGCTCCAGTAGATTGGCAAAATAAAAATAAGTCTCCCCAAACATGAGGGAGCAATTCACAGAGGGAAGGTTTAGGAGGGAATGAGAAATACCTTGATGTGTAAATATTAATTTTTTTTTACTTTAGCCTACATGTGCTTTTTTTATTGCTGCAAGATGCATGGATGCAGTTGACAAGATGCATCTGTTCAAGGTTCAGGTAGGGAGAAGACTCAAGGAATGAAGATCCAATTACCTCATTGACTGGGGAGGGTGGAAAGACACCTTCATAAGCCATTGGAAGCTCATGGGGATTCCACTGCTAGCAGGTAAGAAGAGATTGCATTGTTCATTATTTCAGTATAATCTTTCTTTCTGTGCATTTAAACACAATCTTTTCACTGTTCCAGGGTTGAAAGAAAGATCTGTGAGGAGTGTGGGACCGACAGGCCAAATGATTTTAAACATCAAACATAGCACAGGTACTTTTGCATGTTTAGCTTACAGGGGTAGAGGTCCCTCATTGGGTAGGCAAATCCACCGTGCACGTCTGCGTGTCTGAGCAACACTTTCATTCCATGTAAGCATGGCATTTTTCATGCCGCTCTTCCCCAAAAATGTATTTATCATGTGTTCTCTTGTAAATAGCATAGTCAATTTTTAACAGGAGTAGGTTCCAAACATGTTAAATGTTCACAGCTATAACAGCTCCCTGAAAGCACACATCAGGAAATCATAAACTGTCATATAGTGCTAAAGATACACAAGAATAGCTACAACAGAAGAGTGAAACCGGACTTTCTGTGTATGAGAGTTAGGATGCTGTGTTGGGTATCTCCTGTGACAGGTCTGGCAGGCTTGTTTAAGGAACCTTACCCCTTGACGCTGCCTTTCCTCAGGGCTGAAGTGGGGGCAAGACTAAACCCAACTTCAGATGTAGCGTGGGAGTATGGGCACCTCTCGGTGATGGTTCAGAGTTTATTTGATCTTTTCAGCACAAAGACTTCATATGCAAGGTCAGGCTGGTGTTGCAGAACGTAGTGTGTCCTGGTACAGCTTCTGTCTGGCCACAGGTCTATTGCACTTGTGGTAGTTTACTACACGGTGTACATATTTGCAATAAGGCAGGCTCAGCCTTAAATGTCTATGGACAGCTATTCCCTCAGAAATCTGTTAAAGGTTTTTTGGGAAACTGAGATTTAAATAGATGATAAATGTTAATACAACTCACTAGGATAATCTTTTTTGTTGTTGTTGCTTTTTAGGAGCCTCTTTTTTGGTTTTTATGAGCCTTTGTCCTAGGAAATTTCAGAAATTCTGTGTAAAAAGTAGAGAATTATGCAATACTGATGAGTTCAAAAGAGAAAAATGGCACTGAGATAGAATTGCTTTGTTTCTTCTAGAGCAGAAAGAATTGTAATAGTGGTAATTTTTCACTGTGATCTTGTTAACCCTTTTTTCTGTAGCTATTCGTATTCTTCACTATATTTCAAACAGAAATTGTAAATACGTTGAAAATTTTGGAAGTTGCAGGGTGGTTATTTTTCCTAAAATTAGGGCATTTACTGTGTTTCAGTGAACATGCTAGAAATTGTATCTGAAGGGTTAAGGTCAAATCTGATCAGTGAAGCTACTAGCCTGTGTGCTGGTTTGTTCTTTTGGCGTTCAAGACTTTTTGAAGAGGTCAGTGGAGCACCGAGCCCTTTGTGATATCAAGAAGCTGATTTTCATGAAAAAAAATTGTATATAGAAAAATTCTTAAGGTTAAACTAGTCTTTAAAGGCTCGTACCTATGAAAATGCTTTCTCTTTCCTAAGACCCTCCATTAAGTGGGGCTGCATTTGTTTAATATTTAGTATTTGGAATATTCATTGCCCTTCAGGAACAATGGTTATCAGTTGTTCTCTTCAGTAGAGGTAAGAGGATTCCCTTTTTACCAGCATAGTCAAGTGAAAAAATGTTTTGACCCTGTCTACTGCAGAAAAATAAACTGCAAAAACAAACCACCATTTAGCTTGAGTTCTGTTATGTAAATTCCACTGCTAATGATTTCTTTACTGCACCTTGTCACTGTGGAGGGGAAAACCAGAGTTCTTGCTGATTTCTGCTGTACCACTGTCAGGTACAGAACCTATAAGCAGTTTTGTTGGAATTGCAAGATCAAAGGCAAAATGAGCCTTCCAGTTCTGTGCTGTCAGAACAGTAGTTTCATACATAGCAAAGAGATGTTATATGATCTTAACATGTTATATGAAATTGAACATGAGCCGGCAGTGTGCGCTTGCAACCCAAAAAGCCAACCGTATCCTGGGCTGCATCAAGAGGAGCGTGACCAGCAGGTTGAAGGAGGTGATCCTGCCCCTCTACCCTGCTCTCATGAGAGCTCACTTGGAGTATTGTGTGCAGTTCTGGTGTTCTCAACATAAAAAGGACGTGGAACTGTTGGAACAAGTCCAGAGGAGGACCACGAGGATGATCAGGGGACCGGAGCACCTCCCGTATGAAGACAGGCTGAGAAAGTTGGGGCTGTTCAGCCTGGAGAAGAGAAGGCTGCGTGGAGACCTCATAGCAGCCTTCCAGTATCTGAAGGGGGCCTACAAGGATGCTGGGAAGAGACTCTTTATTAAGTACTACAGTGATAGGACAAAGGGGTAATGGTTTAAAACTTAAACGGGGGACGTTTAGATTGGATATAAGGGGGAAGTTCTTCACTGTAAGGGTGGTGAGGCACTGGAATGGGTTGCCCAGGGAAGTTGTGAATGCTCCATCCTTGGCAGTGTTCAAGGCCAGGTTGGACAAAGCCTTGGGTGGCATGGTTTAGTGCGGGGTGTCACTGCCCATGGCAGGGTGGTTGGAACTAGATGATCTTAAGGTCCTTTCCACTAACTATTCTATGATTCTATGATGAGCTAGGTAATCAGCTAAGGCAATTAATTGGGCTTGATGCTAGATTCTACAGTCTGGAAACACTGCAGCAATTATTTTGTGTAAAACGGAAGGGAGAAGAGAAGAAACAAAGAGGTTAGGAAAATTAGATCTTTATCTGAGCGTATGCTATTCCAAACAAATTTGTTCTTCCCAAGATTCACTGGAAAATGGACCTATTTCATAAAACAGAGGCAGATTTGCGAAAGCAATTAGAGGCCTACACATTTGTGGAAATGGTGCTTGAAAACAAATAGATTTTCCGTTTTTCAGAGGGAAAACTTTATTCTTTGTTTCCTATCAAGAACAAGAAGACCTCCAGGCTTCAAGGTATTTTTTCCAACCTAGTTCATTCTGTGACTCTATGATCAGCCATGATAGTTCAGGTAATGCCACTGATCCCAGGGTATCCCATGGACGTAGTTGCAAACACAAAGGCTCCATGCATGTGAGAGTGGCTTCGTGCTGATTTTATTTTACTTTATTCTTTTTTTTCTTGGAGGGATGGAGGGTAGTCATAAAGCTCTTGCATACATTCAGAACAGGAATGAGCCTGTGAAATGCTGAGCCTTATAATCACTGCTCTCTAGCAGAAGACTGATTTCCCTGACCTTCATGTGTATTAACCACTGGAGGTTCTTACTGCACCTATTATTTTTAGTGTGTTTGCCATACCATGACTGTGACTAGGTCCGTGGCATTTTATCATTGGTTCGGCTGTAAGTGCTGCTGCTTTGAAAGGCTGTTTTGAAAGAGCTCTTAAGTGAAGGGTATTTGGTTCAATTTGAACTCAATGTAAACATATTAAATGTCAGTCAAAATGAAAATGTTTTAGAAGAATTTGCTTCCGTTGGTGGAAATAATCTCTATCTAACAAGCTCATTCATTGAAGTGATATGAAAAATGTAAGAATACGACTTCAAACTTGCTTTAGATACTTTGTCCAGTTTATGAAGAAGGGCCTGGCTACAGCAGTTTCATATTTGCTTCACTGCTGGGCTACATCCTTGTGTTGACTTGGCTGGAGACATACAATAATGTGTAATTTTGTGCATAATTGTGTGATATTCTTCATGGTTTGTGCTGCTAAAACTGCAGGGAGCATGTTTGCTAGTGCTTTCAGATTGCTGTACCATTTGTGTGATGCTAGATGCCTATTTTGAAATGCCTAATCAGTGAGTCCTAAACAGCAGATCTGTGCTAAAGAATCACTAAAGCAGCTGCATCCATCTGGGATGAGGTACATCATGGTATCCTGGAAAATGTGCTCACAGGCTCAAAGAAGAGCAATCCCTAAGAAGTTATAGTTAGGAGCTGACTACTATGAGAAACAAGAAAATGCAAAATTTAATCATGTTTAGGCTATGCTGTAAACTATTTCTATGAACAATGCGCCGCAGAGTAAAGTGTCTCAGATAACCAAGAGTGCCTGAAACAGGAAAAACATAAAGCTGTTTTCTATAATGAACTTTGACTGAAAAAGTAAGCTCTGAACATTTCCTGAAATCTTTTTCAGAACATGCTGCCTTTTTTTTGCTAGTCTGTAAAATCTGGTAGAGGAACAACAACTTACAGAAGGAGTTTCACCTTTGAGAAAATTTGAACCAAGATTCAGAGCAAACAGCAGCTGCCTAAAAGTGCATTAATATTTTACTGGTAGAGAGCCTTCTTCCTGTAGTGATTGTTTATTCTTTTTGTTGCTGGGAGTAATTGGCTGGAGCAGACGCTTGCAGCTGTTAGACACTCTGAGCTCCAGCAGAGTTCATCAAGGCTTTGTGTGCACTTAGGTTCTGTTTGGAAACCCCTGAGGATCTGGACCAAGTTACAGCAGGGAATGCTTTTGACAACTGGAGGATCCACTGAAAAAAATGAGATGCGTAATCTAATTTGGTGTGTGTAAGAAAGAAAAATAACATAAATGCAGACTGACCTGTGGGAATTCCCTATATCTGGAGGATGTACAATTTTGACAGAAAAAAAACCTTAAATGCCCATCAGGCCAGGTGGAAGGTTGCATCACTTTTTTTCCCTTGTGTGCATAGAAAGATGAGCAGCTTTCAGTGCCTAAAGGGGGCGACAAGAAACCGGGAGAGGGCCTTTTGACAAGGGCATGTAGTGATAGGACAAACAGAAATGTCTTTAAAGTAGGAGTAGACTTAGATTAGGTATTAGATATAAGGAAGAAGTCCTTTACTGTGAGGGTGGTGAGGCACTGGTGCAGGTTGATCAGAGGAGATGTGGCTGCCCCATCCCTGGCAGTGTTCAAGGCCAGGTTGGATGGGGCTTTGAGCAACCCCGTCTAGCTGAAAGTGTTCCTGCCTGTGGCAAGGGGGTTGGAACTGGATAATGTTTAAGGTCCATTCCAACCCAAACCATTCTAGGATTCTAGAATTCTCTGTTATAGATAAAATTGTTTTCTGCAATGGATGTGTCTTTCTCACCTGCACTGAGACAAACATGAGCATCAGTTGTTTGGCTTGGTTTTTGTTTTTGTTTTTGTTTTTGTTTTTTCTTTCCTGCAGGGTTGGAAGGCAGAGTTAATAGCCATAGTTTAATTTTAGTCTCCTCATATCTGATATTATTGTGCATATGTCTGATTCAGAAAACAGGTGAATTTATTTACTGTTTGTGACTCTTTGCTTTGCAGCAGATAGCTGCACCAAGATATCATGTAGGAAACAGTTTCCATTGCAGGTATTTGTACAAGCAACAACCAAGTTCTGCCCTGAAGTTCTACAGCTTGCTTCATATTGAGCTATCTTTGAGGAAATATCGTGTTGTGTGGATCCATAATTACTTAGTTGTTGTTATAATATCTTTGTCGGTGACATGGACAGTGGGATTGAGTGTGCCCTCAGCAAGTTTGCCAATGGCACCAAGCTGTGTGGTTCAGTTGATACGCTGAAGGAATGCCATCCCGAGGGACCTTGACACGCTTGTAAGGTGGGCTGATGCCAACCTTGCGAAGTTCAACCAAGCCAAGTGCAAGGTCCTACACCTGGGTCGGAGCAATCCCAGGCTCAGCTACAGGTTGGGCAGAGAAGAGATTCAGAGCAGCCCTGCAGAGAAGGACTTGGAAGCATTGGTCGATGAGAAACTTAACATGAGCTGGCTTCAGTGTGTGCTCGCAGCCCAGAAAGCCAACCGTATCCTGGTTCCTGGGCTGCGTCAAAAGGAGCATGACCAGCAGGTTGAAGGAGGTGATCCTGCCCCTCTACTCTGCTCTCCTTAGATCCCACTGAGGGCACTGTGTGCAGTTCTGGTGTCCTCAGCATAAAAAGGACATGGAACTGTTGGAGTAAGTCCAGAGGAGGGCCACAAGGATGATAAAGGAGCTGGAGCACCTCCCGTATAAAGATAGGCTGAGAAAGTTGGGGCCGTTTGGCCTGGAGAAGAGAAGGCTGCCTGGAGACCTCATTGCAGCCTTCCAGTATCTGAAGGGGGCCTATAAGGATGCTGGGGAGGGACTTTTTATTAGGAACTGTAGTGACAGGACAAAGGGAAAACAAACTAAAACAGAGGAAGTTTAGATCAGATATAATGGGAAAGTTCTTTACTGTAAGGGTGGTGAGGCACTGGAATGGGTTGCCCAAAAAAGTAGTAAATGCTCCGTCTCAGGTTGGACAGAGCCTTGGGCAATACGGTCTAGGGTGAGGCATCCTTATCCATGGTACAGGGGTTGGAACTAGACAATCTTTAGGTCCTTCCCAACCTAAACCATTCCGCAGTTCTATGATTCTTTAGCCATTCACATCTAAGTAATTGATCTTGAAAGTAAGAGCTCGTAATTGCCAGCTCCTTTCTAAAAGTGGGATAACACCAAAGCTGAAAAGTCTTCATGCTCCTCAGGTATTTGAAAAGAACTGGAAGTGCTGACCTTTGGTTCCTTCAGTACTTTCATTTTTACCCCTGTCTGGAAATTTAACCTCATTAACTCCCTAGGAAACCAGCAAAATTTAAACATTTGTTTGAAACATGGGTGGTTTCATTTGTTTTTTTAATGGAGCAGTTACAGTAACTTTCTAATCCTGACATCTGGTCAAAGAACTTAAAATTCTAAAGCATTTGTCTTTATGGAGATGATGTGTTAAATCTTATCAGTATGAAAAGTTTTATAAAGCATAATATTATAAATTTCGTGAGATGTGTTTTCCCAGGATAGCTCTCATTTGCATTTCTGTTGGCATAATACTTAAAATAATTTCAAGAGGAAAGACAGACAATGTATGTGGACTGATCTTGGAGGCAATATTAACTTTTGAGACTTGAGAGTAGGTAATACTGAGGAGAAAGTACAGAGGAATTTACAAAATTATTAATTTCCAATGACCTTGATTAAAATATGTAATAATTAATATAAAAACGGAAAGCTAGTGGGTGTTTTTCTTCTGGCTTTTTGTGTATTGATTATAAAACCATGGCTATACTCAATCACTGCATGCAGGGTTGTGTTGTAATTCATCTCTCCTTTCTGCCTTGAAATTGTGACAGTTGTGATAGCTAAATGTTTAAAAATTTAGAAGATGTAGTTTTAATAAGCTCTGGAAATATTAATGTATATTTTAAAAAGGTTTGCAGTCTCAGCAAGAAGTGGTTTGTCTTCATTAAAGAAGCATTTGGAAGACAATGCATAAAGAGCAGAAACTATCTGCTCGTGCAGTCTAGAATTATTTATACTTATCTGCTTGTTGCACGTAACAAATATCTACAATAAGTACAATGTAAATGAAAGTGTGGATTATCCTTGAAAGTGATATTACCATATGTGAGTGTATGAGAACATTTTATACAGGTTCCAGTTTTTTGAAGGAGTGTCTTTTTCTCATGAAGTTGGGAAAAGCAATGTCATTTGTTTGAGGTCTCTACAAGCATTTTACAATACACAAGAGAAAGGTACTATAGCTAATTACTTCAAAATTAATTGCATTTTAATTTTGGCTGCTATGACCTTTTCTTTCAAGATATATGTTGATATGACAAACTGATGATCAGTAACACTGAAAGGGATCATGATTCTAGAGCTTGCATTTCTCTTCTGATCACAGCAGTTTGCATTCCCAGTCACTTAATCAGACTCTGTGTAGGAGCTAATGAGCACAGGAGAATAAATGTCAGAGAGTCCTCTCCTGATGAGCCACAGTTATGACTTCTGCTTTTATTTTCATGTACAGTTAGTGTTTTCCAGGAATTGTCCCTGGACTTCCACAATGCCTGTTTCCCTATTACTCATGCAAAATACTGCATGGGGGAGATTGTGGGTGTTTTGTGGACCCTTCAGTGAGCACTTCAAAGTCAGCTTGACTTGACCTCTTATGTCTAAGTGCTCTTTTTCCCTGGGGGTTTCTTTTTCCCTCCTGTCAGGAGGTTTAATTTACCAGAAGCTGCATCTACCCCTTCTGTAAATAGTAGCTTCTTTCGTTGGATTATAGGAAAACCTGCAACAAGTTTTTGAAGATACCACCACTTGTACCAATGTAGTCTCTCCTCCCTATCCTTATACAGGCCACTGGTGATCATGTTAGGGGCAAGAGAGGGGACCTTTTTAGAAGAATGGCACCAAATCCAGATCCATAACAAAGCTGAGGTCTTTCCTTTTTTCCTCCTATGCAGAAACTTGTCTCTTACAGGGTAGCATGAAACTTAATGGTAATCTGTTGTGACTGATCCTTATTGCAAGCATGAACTGTGGCTACCTGCCATGATTCGGCAAGCAAGTCTGTGTTGTTTATGAAGACAAGAAGTGATACTGCAACAAGACAGGGAGGTGTGATTGCAATTTGCACCTCTGTTACATTTGCCCAGAGGATCTGTGTTTTGTTTGTTGGTATTTCAGAAAAGTGACCAGGGGACGCTAGCCAAATGCACTAATAACAGATGTAGCAGTGGCACTTAAGTGTCACAGAGTCTATCATTCATGCTTAAAGCTTTCTGCTTGAACATATGCATTGCAGGGAGCCCACTACCAGCAGAAAATATCTGCTAATTGTCAGCGAGACTCTGAGTTGTTTCACTCGCTGTAGCACTTTAAAATCAGAGCTGCTGTGTTATGTGGTTAGTATTTATCCTTAGCAGTATTCTGCCAGAAATACCAGGTGCCAATGTGCTCCCTTCTAACGCAAATACAGTGATGCCATCAGCCCTTGGTGAACAGCAGATTTAATTTTGCTAATGAGCCTCTTATTAATACATCAGTCAGCTTTTGTTAAACTGACATCATAGCCTCTGCCTCTATGAGGGCCTATGTTTAATACAGATTTAAGCAGGAGCCTATTAATGGCATTATCATTACTCATCACTGGCAATTTCATTCACATGAAGACAATCACAGTTTAAACTATGAAAACGAGCTGTGGCCATATTGAGAGACAGATCCATGGCCCCAGCTTGCTTTTTTTCTGCATCTGATGGAGCAGATACAAAGAGAGTTATTCTGAGTGCTGGTGCTCTTTAATGATAGGCATTCTTAGAGTGCCTAACAATCTGTCTGCTTCGGCATTTAAATACTTCACACACATGCACACCTCAATGAACGTTATCACTGGCTAGCCAGCTGGCCTTAGACTGGCGCAGTTCCCCTGGTTTGTGGTTGCCACTCAAGTGACTGACCTGTGGTGAGGCAGCTCCCATATGACTTCTGAGTGTCCCTGGTAAGGCTACGAGCCGGAGCAGAGCAGACCTGCTTCAGCAGTGGCTCAATGTGAGGAAGGAGTTTTCTGTTTTGTTTCTTAAAAGGAATCTCTGATCTTCCACATTATTCGAAGTTACCCTGGTGTGGACTGTTAAGATTTCTCCAGCTGCTACTGTACAATGGAGGAAGTCCTGATGGAAGGAGGTAATCTAGTAAAGTGTTATTCTCCGTTTAATAAGTATCCCAGAGACTGTAGCCACTTGCCAATCAGCCTACACATAAGCTGTACTAAGTGCTGTTTTTCACACCCTTGTCCATCTTTGTAAAGTACATAAATTATTCAGAGTTGCTCCTGAAGTGGGAGAAAGAAGCCTGTTTCTTAACACAGCCGATACATCGCATGCATGCTGTTGCAGAAGTCATGCTAGACAAAGTACTTTTTAACAGCTGGTGAATGCACATGTGTGAATGTGATGTTTCATGTCTCTGAATGTTTTGACCTTTTTGTATTAAAGCCAAGTAATGAACTGGTATCTGAAACTTGGGAGGACCTCTGGCATTCCTCAGACTAGAAGCATATACTCTTCTAAAGGGCAATCAAACTCAGTCCTTTCCATTCTTCTTCAATGTGTCTTTGGTGATTGTGCACCCTGTGGAAGTTTGCTTTTGCATGATCATTTTAAGATAATTTTTGTAATTGTCCTGATTACATATTTGAACCCATAACACCAAAGGTTTTCTTTATGAACAACTGAACATTTTATTGTGCAAATAGTAGTCAATTATGAGAAATTTGATTTCTACAGGATCATATCTATCTATAACATCACTACTGTCATGCAAGAGTATGATACCATCTACCAATACAGCTTTCTGTCCTGAAATGTAAGTGCTTTCTTTAACATGCTGGTATCTAAGAAGATGCTTAAATCCAGGGCACCTGGTTCTCACAAAATTATTTAATGTGTATGTTTTGTTGAGGGTGGTGAAGTGGCAGTAAGAATACTTACTCCCATAGTTGTATGTAAATGAGACCAATAAACCATGCTTGAAATACTTCCTTAAACTGAAGTCCATAAATTCACGAAGAAGAGGTTTTGCTGTACAGAAATAATGCTGAGTGGAATCTTATGTACCTATGCCTGTACTTATGTATCCTCTTGTAGGTTCTCCATTTCTTTTAGTTATTCTCTATAGGAGTAATTTGGAGGTTTTGTGTGTATGGTAAGTAAAGTTTCATTCGAATCTATCGAAGTCCTTCAGACAATCTCAGTGAAGGTACTCTAAGAATAAGAATGACCAAAAAGCCACTGCTTCTCTGGATAATAAAATTTTTGTTAGCGGTATTAGGTGTAGCCAGTGCTGGTATTTCTGGAGACAAAAGATTTGACTTTAATAAGTGTTATCCTATGCCTGCCACTGCACTAATTAAAGAATGTAGTCTTATTCTTGGCCTGTCAGTCCTTTTGCCATGGCAATCCAACTGTCAAAAATCTGGTTGTGGTGGGTTTCAATGTTTAGTACAGAAAACTTCTGATTTGGCTTTTCTGTTGTTTAATCCTACCAATAAAAATACAAGGCACCAAGCAGGATTCCCACAGATAACAGCCTTTGAGCGAACTTGTTTTGCAGGAAAAATTTCCCAGTGGACTGGTACAAGGTACCCAGCCCTGGCATTACATACCCTGACCAGTTTGAGAAAACTTAGCTATCTTTTAATGAGTCAGAGCACTGTGATATTGTGCATCCTCTGCTTTATATATTTTTAGTCAGAAAACAGCCATTATTTGAGCACTTCCTGCATATTCCATGGTTATCGGTGCAGATTAGAATGTCTAGGCCAATTTTCAAAAACTTAAATTTATTGAAATATGTTTTCAAACATGAAATATTGCTTTATTTCAGTATTTGAAGAATATATACTTAAAATTATGCAGAAGTAAAAGCTTGTTTTGGTTCAAGAAGCAATTGTGGGAATTTTAGCGGAAGATCAAATATGGTGATTTTGCCTTAATATAAAAATATCTTTCCATGAAAAAAGCAATTTAGATACTTTTAAAGTAATTCAGCTAAAGACTCATTTCTCTAGAAGCAAATCAGTTGTTGCACTTGCTACTTAAAAAAAACCCCACCAACATTTTGGCAAATATCATACTTTTTTTTAAGCTTTTCTTTGTTTCAGCCATGAAGTGGCTTGAAATGGAATACGCATTAAGGTTTTCATGTTGGAAATGGATGAATCTATTTAAGTGAACTACTTCTTCAAGATCAATGCCCTTCAGATACAAGGTTTTTAGAAAGTCATGAGATATGGGCTACATTTCAGTTTTCTTACCACAGTGTTTATGAGGCAATTGCACTTCAGTTGGCAGGGGTGTTGTTTTCCCTTGTGCAGTCAAAACAAGAAACCTTGCTAGCACTTGTTAAAGGCTCACCTACAAAATGAAGTGGCAGAGGGAAGAAAATGTATAAATTAATGTCTCATACTCCTACTGTCTTGGTCTGTGGAAAGTTGATGTTAATGCAGGAATATCTCTGAAAAACTGTGACTTTAAAAGATGAAGAGTTGAAAAAAAATAGAGAACCAAACCCGAAATCTAACTTTATTGTACTTCCAACCTTAGGTGCTGCAACCTCAGAGGCACAGCCCATGGTCTATTTAGGGACTTGCAATGCTGCTTATGAGATGTGGTTTTTAAATACCTGTCTGCAGTAGTTTTCTGCTCTTTCTCTGGCTGTCCTGTGCAAATCAAACTTGTAACATTAAGGTGAGAATCATTGGCTTCTCTTTCCAGAATTGCTGTGCCCCAGAAATGGTGATGTTGCTTGGTTTCTAGATCTCTGGACAAGCTGTTTGGGAACAAAGAAAACATGCCAGTGTTAGCAGCAGTCTTTTTTCAGCTGTCAACTAGAAAAGTTGAATTTTTGTGGTGCACCATAATTGGCATTAGAAGGCATGTTCCAAGGGCCTTGAATGGGTTTGGTAGGATCCATGAGAGCCTTGTGGGGGGCAGCTCCATCAATGGAGAGCTGCCAGCAACACAGGGTCTTCAAATGCCTGTTCTTAGTATTTATTCCAGTTGCCAAAAGAGCCTTATACAGGAGAAAAAAAGATAAGAAGTGCTTTTGACTGGGAACTGTTACTGACTATTCTAAATTAAACCGTCGCTGCAACTTAATTTCGCACATTAGCAGTGGTATAAGCCTTTTGAAATGTTGAAAATAGTTTGCAACTTAGTCAAGAAACATTTTGTCTTCCTCCATCCCATGTTGGTCTCTGTACGGTTTGAGATGTAATTTACTGATGTCTCTGAACTCTTGCATTTAGGATGACTCTCAAGTATGAACTGCAAGGGAGCCTAATTTGCTGTGTATGGTAATGAGTATGTGTGACACAAATATAAATCATATTTATGTTTAGATAGGAAAGGGAGAAGAACAGGAAATGGCATCAGCTCTTTTTTCAAGACTTTGTCAAGTGACTGTTGGCCTTCTTGCTCAGTTGTGTTAAGGCACAGTGCTACAGGAGTCTTTTATCTGTTGTGGATCATACTGATTTGTTTGCATGTGTGCTCCTGTGTTACAAGAAATGCAGCCTTTACAAAAAGTGAAGTAATGAGATTATTATAGTCTTTTCATCATAGTCAGTTTTTTTTTTCCTCTTGTCAACAGGGGCTAATTGTATGGAAGGAAATTGAAGGGTTCCTTACAGAATACATATGCAAGCTATATTGTTAGGAATTTTTATGTCTTTAAATGTTAGTAGAAGGTAATTGAAGATCAGCTAAAATTGTTGAATTAAAAGCTCCAGAAATTAGAATTTGTATTAAAATTCACTGAAGAGATATACATGTGGAGTAAATGTGAAACAAAATTTGGGCAGTATTGCGACTCTAAGTGATATTTAGAAATTGAAAGTATCAGCTCAGCCGAAGTACAAAATCAAAGCAACCTCTGTGATCAGCTTTTACTGATTTCATTTTTATTTGTCCCCCTTACACTATTTGTGAAAGCTGGTCAACCCTTGAGGGCCAAAGGGGCAAGATTCTAGCTTACTAGCTGATATTTTAAAACGTATAGAGTAGTCAATCACATATGCTAAAGTTAGTCATGCTAATGCTATTTTTGTATTTAAGCCTCTCTTTAAGGACAAATAGACAATGTTTAGTACATATTTAGGTGATTGAAGAAGCTGTTTCAGAAAGGTTTGCAAAGGCAGTTGTTGGTTGGCAATTAACCATGAACAGCAGGTGGTATAGGAGATGTAGGAAGGAACTACTTTACTTTTCATACTTAGATCTGACTACAAGCTTGAAGAGTTCTGAGCTTGAGGGGGCTTCAGGGGTTCTACCTGTTGTTGCTGGAACAGGCTTAGGGTGCAAATATGAAATGTCTTTGCCTAACAGTGTTTGCAGGGTGCCACATTTTATCAACAAAATCAGCAAAGTAGGCTATTAATTTCATTAAAGGTGGCAGCGACTACACTAAGAAAGACTTAAACCAGAATATATGACTGTTGTCAGTTGTCTTCAAAGAATACTTTCCATTCAGTGTCTCAGCTTAGCCTGTATAACTTTTTATTCATTCTGTCTTCCCCTTGTGGTGGGTAACTGAGGCACAGATGAGGTGGAAAAGGTTGTTCAAGGCCATGCAAAGAAACAACCCATCTGAAAATATTAATCTTACAGTGCTTTAGAAATTCTAATGGCTGAGAGCCCTCATAGATGACACATTGTGCTTAAATTTAAAACCATTTCAGACTATTCCATTGCTCTGCTTCACAGACCAAATTATGTTCACTCTAAGAATGTAAATTGGGAAGAAATTTGCAGATGAAAATTTCTTCACAGAGACATTACAATTGCCTTGTTGGTGTAAGGCTGTTGATCCTTATAATTTAATTGGTAAATGTTCCCTGCAAATACATGAGGTTCACTGATAAATTAGCAGTGCACAAGTTTTTTGCTTTTAATCTCCAGGAAACTGGTCATGTTTGCGCTTTTGCTGCAATATCGTCCCTTAAAGGCTCCTTAAAAAGACTCAGCTGCTGCTTTGATTTTTTTTTTATATTTTGCTTTACAGATGAGGGACAGCTTTATATATGCATTCATAAACTGATGAAAAGGCCATAACAGAACTACAGATCAGGAAGTAAGTAATGTATTTCATTAACAGTGATGTAGGATTTGATGCAAGAAATCTTTAAAGTTCTCTTCCTGTTCTGTTTTCAAATGGACTTGAAATGCTATGTTTTTTATTCATAAATCATAAAGCTCATAGGTTCCATTACTGGTGTTACTGTGCTTTTTAATAACAGAAGCTGTTGTATTGTTTGACATGTCTTATTGTATAAATAATTATAGATATCTAATGCTCTTGGTCCATTACCTGAGGGATAAATAAAAATATTCCCATTAAAAGAGGATGTATGTGGATGTATTTTACTCCAAAATAAGTAAGTAATATTTCACTATGTTTAGTTCATTAAGTTCTTTTTTTTGTTTAATCCAGATTGGAAAGAATAACTACATGTTGAAGACAAACTTAGTCTTCACATCTAAGACACATTAGTTTTGTATTTGGATTGAATATACTGAGATTCCAGCTCAGTATTGGTTAAAAGACCGTTATAATTCTAGTGTAGGTGATGTGGATTTTCTCTTGAATTAAGAGGAGAGAGATCATTGCAAATCTGGTAGTATTTTAACATTTAGTCATTTTATCATTTCCCATTGTTGACATTCATGCAATCAATCTTGTCCTGCCTGTGCTCTTGAGATTATTTGTACCATGTCCTTGAGGAAAATGTGGGATGGCATTTTGCATTCTGTGAGATATTTAAATTGTCTTTTTCCAACTGATGTTGGTACAGTAGGATATGGAAGAGGCAGCAGTTGTGTTATAATAATTTGTAGTATAAATAATCAAAGCTGTCTGACAGCAATTTGAGAAAAAGTAATGTTTGGGTCATTGCATCTCATCCTCTGTGATCAAAAAGCATCAGTAAACCAGAAGGATTTACAAAATTTTTGCTTGTGAAACAGAGATAAAAAGAGCTTACTATTGCATCCTGACTGTGAAATATTACAAAACCTATGACAAGAACATATAACAGGAGACATCAAGAGTACCTATGATCACTGTCATTGCAAGGACTTCATAAAATACGCCGAAAGTTGTGTTTAGGTGGACTGCAGGCAACTTTGTGAAGCACTATAGAGTGCAAAGAAACAGGCAGTTGGGAGGCAAGTCTCAGATTTGAAGCCCACAGCAGAATTCCCTTATATATGCCTTTTAGCTTTTCAAAATGCAACAGCTTCTTACATTATTACACTATTTTCCTTGACTGTAGAAATGCGTTCAATCAACCTGCATAGTTTATACTTCTGTTGCTAAAATTAATCGTGGTGTCAGTCTATAATCAATCAGGAAGATAACACGCAAGTTGAGTGACTGCATGTGTTCATATGTACTATATATCTTTCTATATTTTGTACTCTTAATTTTCAGCTTGGATGGAATTGGAGTTTATTCCTGTCTAAGTAGTAAGCCTGATGAGATGATGTTAAGAATCCAGATGATTGCACATCAGTTTGAAATAGAAATCCTATACCTGGACCTTAGAATTCTTGTGGTAATTAAAATATGGTCATGCATGACTGTATAAGTCTACAGTTTCTTGGGGACCTTCCTCAAAGGATGAAAACTGCTTGAGAGAGATGCAATGTATCTGATAATGTGGTGCAGGAGCCTCCTTGGAAAGAGGTTTGCTAATTTTGTGAAGAGACCTTCAAACTACAGGAGATTTCCCATGACCTGAGGCAAGTGAGGGTCCATGGGCAGAACAGGGGTGTCCAGGGGAACACAAGACTAGGGGAGTTACAAATGTGTAAAGGAAATGAAAGATAACCTGGGAATAAGGAAGAGACACCAGGAGGTGGGTACTCACTGCCTGAATGTGGAGTGATGAAGGTCAGCACTCAGCTGCACCTGAAATTGGTGAGGCAATGGAGGGCAAAGAGAATCTTTCTTGTTTTACATCAACAGGAAAAGGAAACACTAGGGAAAATGTAGCACTTCTGCTCAATGAGGAGCAGGAGACATCATGACAGAGAGTGAAAAATGTGAAAGTGTTTAAATGTGGTTTTGCTGTTGCTGTTTTATGTTTGTTTTAATTGAGAAGGCCTGCACTTGGGTCCCTGAGCCTCCTAGGATAGTCAGGGGTGACTGATAGTACCCACAGGAAAGGCGGTTGAAGTTACAGAGCATTTCAGTCACCGGGACACAGGCAAGTTTGTGGCATCTTTGGTTCCCTCTGTGCTCTGGGAGCTGACTCATGTCACTGGAGGCAGCTCTGTACTGTCTGTGAAAGGTCATGTTACCCTGGGAAGGTTCCTGATGAAGGAGAAAAAGGCGAATGTTGCACCCATCTTCAAGAAGACCAAGAAGAGGGTCCCGGGTAGTGACAGCCCCTCTAAGCCCCTGGGAAGGCCATGGAACAAATCCTCCTGGAACCCTCTTCCAGACAGGAAGAAGGAGAAAGTGGGTGAGATCTGCCAGCACAGGTTTACCAATGGCAAATCCTGTGCAGCCTACCCAACTTCTCTGATGTGACCAGCACTGTAGAAGCAGAGGTAGACTTTGACTTCAGCAAGGTCCTTGTCACAATCTTCCATACTTCTCACCAGATTGGTGAGATAAGTGAATACGAAAAGTAAGTGGAAAGTTTGGTGGAGCTGATGGCCTTAGAGAGAGGAAATGACTGAAATTTTTCTAGGATGTTTCTATGTGGGGATACTTAAATCTCAACCAGAAAAGTTCTGAAGAACCCAATCCAGATGAACCTGGTTTGAGCAGGGTGTTGTACCATGTGATTTTCAGAAGCTGCTTCTAACGTGTATGTTCTTATGCCTCCATGAAGTACCAATACATTGTTTCTTTTCAACCTTGCCTTCAACATCAGAGGTGTTTGTCACCATCCAAGACAGTTTTTTATCTGCCCAGGTAAACTGAGAGCTTCACTGCCGCCATATACAATGGCAATGGATAGTATGTCACTGCATTTTCTGATGTGATGTGACAAGCTACCACTTCTAGATCTACAGTAACTTCCACAGCAATGAATTGTAGCTGGAAAATCAGATCAGTAGTACTGCTTGAAAGGCTTCTGCAGACCACTGTGTTAAAAGTCTTTGAGCAATCTGGTCCGGTGAAAGGTGTCCCTGCCCATGGCAGGGAGGTTAGAACTAAATGATCTTTAAGGTCCCTTCCAATCCAAACCATTCTATGATTTGCTTTTGATTACTATGTAATAAGCACTATATTTGGACTAAGAAACTACCTTTGTAGTCTGCTCCCAGCCATCTTTTCTTTGACCCTACTGTGCCTTTTTCAGGTACACACTCATATGTTGCAGCATGTATACTGTCTTTGCATGGTTGCAGTAAAATTGATATGCCTACAAGAATCTGATTTCTATTTGTATTGTGCTTTAAAGCAGCACATCTGCAATGAATCAGTTAGCTGGGAGTCTACTGTGTGTGCCATCTCATTCATTAGGTCCCCAGAAAAAGTCTGAGGACTTGTACTGTACTGCTAGCTCTGATGTAGGAAAGTGATCTTCACAGTCAGAAAGGTGACTGTGCTCCTCTACATCATGTGTCATGGAAGAAAGTCCTAGAAATTATGTGACAACACTGATAATTTTGTGGAAATGGCGTTTGTCTTACAGAAAACTGCTGATAATTTAGCATGGGCATCTAAATTTGTCATTAAAATTTTGTGTGGAAAGTGTCAATTGCAAGCTATTCTTATTTTTTTGGCACAAGTCTGCATATTCTACATCAGGATGACATCAAGATGATTACACCCTTTTAAAAAATACTCATGCGTCAATTACAGAATTGTAATTTAAATATCTTAAGCTAATTCTTAATTAAAAAGCCTCTTTTGACAATTTCATTTAATTATTCAAATCAATTTTATCCCAGTTATTTTGCTAAGGCTAATCTGAGTTTCAACTCACTTTGCACATCTGTTCTTTTTGTGTAGGTGATGAGTCCTAAAAGAAAGTTTTGCCACAGAAAACTGACCTGAACCTGTGTTCCAGCAGTCCTTCTGCAGCTCTTGTGATACGCCTTCAGGTCTCCTCTGCATTACTAATCCTTTTCTTGATGTTGTCAGTTTCCCATACCTCCATTAAACTCTTATGGGAGGGGTAGCTGCATGGTGTATAATGAAAAAAAAGTTTACGAGTGTTGCAGCGGATGACTTACTAAAGTGGATGGTGTGCCTCATTCTTCTTCAGGGCTGGGGTGAGAGGAGATGGAGAAGGAAGAACAGGTGTTTTATTAGGAAAGAGTGTAGAGATTTGCTGGTTTTTTGATTCTGCCTGTGTTCTAAACCATAGCACAGGCTGTTGAAAGGTGTGGGTTCCAAGGAAGCTGTTAAAAGACAACCATTCTTTATGAGTTCTGTAGAAGCAGTAGCCAATGGAGCTCTTAAATGGAATGATTTTTTTTTTTCACGAGTACAGCAATTATTTTTTAATTACTGGTGTTTTCTGCTGTGGGTGTCTTTACTTACCTCAAATTTGGATCAGTAACAATGAGTGAAATGAGTCGTTTTCTGTTGTCCTGACAGGTTGAAAAGTTTCTTATGCGTATTTTTAGTTTAGCCTGTTTTCTATCCCTGTGAAGAGAGAATGGCACTGGACAGCTCACTGCTCTTAGGATGTTTTTATAACAGTTATGTATGTGACACCTGGAAGAAATGCATAGCTTTTCTGTTTTCAGTTACTTTATTTAATGGCTAGAACTTGGTGAAACTAGTTGTACTGAGCATAAATTTGGGATGGTAAGAGGATATTTTGCGCCACAGAAGAGTGGGGACGAGTTAGTCTAATATGTCACGGACTGCCAGGTAGCACTGTGAATGTTCCCTCTCCTTTTTTGGCTTAAATATGTGGCAATCACCTTGAATTTTATTTATGTAAAGTGTGATTTTTCCTGTTTCATCTGCTTACTTGATATTTCTGTTTATACCCATGTTAAAGGGAGATACAATATTTAATCTCTTCTTGAACTCTCAGGTTATTACACACGTCTTAAAGTTCATACCAAATATTTGCAGTTGCTCTGGGTGTTGTATCTGTTTTGCTTAGAAACCAAGTGGCTGTAGGTCATTTTGGAAATGCTGAGTGCTTTACGTTGCTGTATCTTTTCTAAGTGAAAACTAGTGTTTGTTTCATAAAGAATACCTTATTTAGTACCACCAGCTCTAGTTGTGAGGCTTCCTTAGAGCCTCTCTTTTTAGAGCCTCTTAGTGCTTCCTTAAAGCACTCTGTTTTCAGATGGTAGAATATTTTAAGCAACTGAAATGATCTGGATGATGAGATAGAAATTCCTGTTTTAAAAGCAACAACAACAACAAATACATTTAAATTCTGTATTGTATATGGAGCTAGAATTAAAACAAAACAAAATCAGATGCCATTGAATGCCTGTGTTACTTCATAGTTCAAATGTGTTCAAATGGTCAAGGCTTATTCTCATGCTGACTGAGTCCAACATTACTGTAAACAGTCTGATCTCCATGGGGCTGCTTCTGGCATAGAATGAGATGCTTGCACTGTTGTCAGATTGGTAGGTTATTGTTAAGAGATGGTGATAGCTACTTTTTATCTTGAAATAGTTGTAGAAAATAGGTCAGCTCTAGTTGCATAAACTATAAGCTCCAACTTTTCACTGCCATACTCCAGAAATACACAAAGAAGCTAGCATTTACTATTTTTCGAAGCTTTGTTTATGAACATGAAGTAGAAAGGATCAACACAGCTGAAAGAATTTGCCATCAGACAAAGAAGATGCTTAGCCCTGAAAGAGCTGAATTCCTTTGCTGCAAGGTTTTGCTTAACTAGAGCTCTCTAGCTGTCCTGGGTCCAGCTGTAACAGCCATTTTAATCCATCTTAGTAGCTGGTGCAGGGCTGTGTTTTCGACTTTAACAACAACTCTGATAGCACACCGATGTTTCAGTTGTTGCTAAGTAATGCTTTTCTTGATCAAGGACTTTTCAATCTCGTGCTTTGCCAGTGAGGAGGGGCATGGGAAGCCAGGAAGAAGAGGAGAAAGGACACCTGGCCCAAAGTAGCCAAAAGGATATTTCATATCACAGCACATTATGGCCAGTGTATAAACTGGGAGGAGCTATCTGGAAGTTCCAGATCGTTGCTCCCATTGGGCTGCATATCGGTCAGTGGATGGTGAGCAATTGTCCTGTTCATCAGTTGTGTTTATTGTTTTCCTTTTCCCCTTTTAGTTTTACATTCTCTTCTCTTGTTATTTCCTTTATCATTATTATTATTGGTGGTGGCAGTAGTTGTTTGTGTTATACCTTAGTTACTGAACTGTTCTTCTCTCAACCCATGGGAGCTACATTCTTTCTGTTCTCCTCCCCAACCCTCTGGGAGCAAGGGGCAGAGAGTCAGCGAGCAGCTGCATGACTTTAAGTTACTGGCTGGGCTTAAATCACAACATGAGCTTACATGCTGCCTCCTCCTGTGTTCCAGAAAACAGGACATACTGATGCCTTCGTGCAAAAGAGAGCTCTGTCAAAAGACATTGCCCTCACTGATCTCCCTCGTCTAACCGGAGCAGTCTGCAAGAGCCCTCATTTTTGGAAAGCCTTGGCTCACAGGTTTTGCAGAACTTAGAAGCTTAAGTCTTCTATTCCTAACCCAGATAAAGGCTCTGTGACCTGCTATGAATTTGTATCCTAAGAAAGAAAAGCAGTGAGCTTCCCACAGCTACCTGAAAACAGAACTAAGCAATGCAACTCTTTACGATACATATTAAGCACAGCCATAAGGCAGCAGTCTTCTAAAGCAGCCCCCAAACTAGCAAAGAGGTATGATGCTCAAAAGCTATGGTTCTTGATGTTAGGTCTCTGGACTTATGTCTGATTAAATTACATTGTGGGCAAATTCTGTATTTGGTGTTGGGGGTATCTTTTAAGAACGTACTTTTATAGCCACAACATTCTAAAATTTGAGGAAGAATAACCTGTCTGGAATGCAAAGAGAAGCATTGTGCACTGCAATCTTACCTCTTATTTCTTCATGGATTGCCATTTCTACTTTTTAAACTTCCTGTGTTCCTACATCAAGTACAAACTGGCTTCAGCCTGAAGTATATGCTCATCAGATTAAATTAGGTGCTGCTTCTGCAGTCTGTAACATACCAAGCGTAGAATTAAGGAAGCATTAAAACCTGGAGATCATTATCCATAGGAAATAGCTTCTTTTAAAAAAGGAGCAATTAGCATTTCTCCTTATTTGCATATAAACTTTTAAACTTTCAGAATTATTCATAAATGCTTACAGTTTACAATATTTATATTGCGATATTTTTTTTTTAATTGGTGTGCTGTAGCTGCATGTTAATGGTGAAAGATTTTCTGCTTCATGTAGATCATCAGGTGGTTTGTAAAGGGGGGGCTTGCTTGTATATGACATGTAAAGCACACCTAAGAAAGGTGGTTGATACTGAAGATTTTGCATCAAATGAGTCCAAATTTCAGTCACATGTAGACTGGGATTTTTTAGTTCCTGTCTCCCATTAGTTCTCTGTTGCTCTTCTGCAGCTGTCTTGTTCAACAATGATGTTCAATTGGATTCATTCTCAAAGCCATAACTGCCATAGAATCATAGAATGATTTGGGGTGGAAGGGATCTTTAAAGGTCATCTAGTCCAAACTCCCTGCCATGAGCAAGGGCAACTTCAACTAGATCAAGCTGCCCAGAATGACATGCAGCCTGACTTTGAATGTTTTCAGGGATGGGGCATTCACCATTTCTCTGGGCAACCTGTGACAGGTTTTCATCACCCTCACTGTTAAAAATTTCTTCATTGTATCGAATCTGAGTCTGCCCTCATTTTAGTTTAAAACCATCGCTCCTTGTTATATTGCTACAGGCCCTACTAAAAAGTCTGTCGTCATCTTTCTTGTAAGGCCTTTATAAGCGTTGAAAGGCTGCAATGAGGTTTCCCCAGAGCCTTCTCCTCTCCAGGCTGAACAAGCCCAACTCTCTCAGCCTGTTTTCATAGAAAAGGCGCTCCAGCCCTCTGATCATTTTTGTGGCCCTCCACTAGACCTGCTCTAATGGGTCCATACCTTTCCTGTGCTAAGGACTCCAGTCAGACACAGTACTCCAGTTGAGGTCTCATGAGATTGGAGTACAGGGGCAGAATCACCTCCCTAGACTTTCTGGCCACCTTCTTTCGATTACCATCACAGGCAAAACAGACTCAACTTGAGGAGACTAATTTAATTTATTACAATTCAGATGAGATAAGGAAAAATGAAACCAAATGTTAAAAACACCTTCCCTCCACCAGTCCTTCTTCCCAGGCTTAACTTTAATCCTAATTTTCTCTACCTCCTCCCCCTCAGGGGATGGGGAATGGGGGTTATGGTCAGTTCATCCCTAATTATTTCTGCCACACCTTGCTCCTCAGGGGCAAGAATCCTCACACTCTTTCCCTGCTCTAGTGTGGGGTCCCTCCCTCAGGAGACAGTCCTCCACGGACTTCTCTAACGTGTGAGTCCTTCCCGTGAGCTGCAGTTCTTCACAAACTGCTCCAGTGTGGGTCCCTGTTGGGTCACAAGTCCTGCAGCAAACCTGCTCCAGCACAGGCTCCTCTCCCCACAGGGCCATAGCTCCTGCCAAGAGCCTGCTCCAGCTTGGGCTGGCCACAGGGTCACAGACTTCTTCAGGCATCCCCTGCTCTGGTGTGGGGTCTTCCACAGACTACAGGTGGAGATCTGCTCCACTGTGGACCATCATGGGCTGCAGTGGAACAGCTTAGCTCACCATGGTCTGCACCATGGCCTGCACCATGGCCTGCGGGGAAATCTCTGCTCTGGCACCTGGGGCACCTCCTGCCCTGCTTCTGCACTGACCTTGGTGTCTGCAGGGCTGTTGCTCTCACAAATTCTCACTCCTCTCTTTGTCTGCAGTTGTACAGCATTTTTTACTGCCTTCTTAACTATGTTATCTTAGAGGTACTCCCACCCTTGCTGATGGGCTCAGCCTTGGGCAGCAGTGGATCCATCTTGAAGCCGGCTGGCCTTGACTCTATTGGAAATGGGGGAAGCTTCTGGCATTTCCCTACAGAAGCTATTCCTTTAGCCCCATCTCCCCCCACTACCAAAACCTTGCCATACAAACCCAATACTGGAGTTCACATTGCAGGCTTATGTCCAGCTTTTCATCCACCAGCATCCCTAAGTCCTTCTCTGCAGGTCTGCTTTTAGTACCAGATGCAGGATCTTGCACTTGGCCTTGTTGAACCTCATAAGGTTCACATGGGCCTGCTTCTTGTGCTTGTTCAGACCCCCTTAAATGGCACCCCATCCCTCAGGTGTGTCAGCTGTACCACTCAGCTTGGTGTCATCTGCAAATTTGCTGAGGGTGCACTTGATTCCACTATGTTGCTGATGAAGATACTAGCCAGTACTGGTAGCAGTATGAAAGCCTGAGAGAAACTGGTGTCCATGTGGACATGGAGCTATTAACCACTACTTTCTGGATGCAACCATCCAGCCAATATGTTAGCCACCAGACAGACTACCCATCAAATCTGTATCTCTCCAATTTAGAGAGAAGGATGTTGTGGGGGACCATGTTGAGGGCCTCAGAGAAGTCCAGACAGTTGGCATCCATAGGCCTTCTCTCTCCAAAGTAACATAACAGAATATTCTGTGAAACTTATTTCCAAATAGTATAATACTTAGCTTTTTAGACTCAGAGTTATTGTAATAATTCTAGGAGACCTGAGCTAAGAGGAATACTATAGTTTAACATATTTGTTGTTTTGCAGATAGTATGTTTCTATAATAATTTTGGTATACCTCTATATATGAAGTGAATTTTGGTCAAAGCAGGAACAGTATGAGTAAAGGGACCTTATATAACTGTTGTGACCAAGTTTGGAAAGACAATCTTGTCAAATCCTACTTTTCAAAGAGCTACCAATAGTCAATGTTAACAATGTCCATATAGATTCACAAATTTAGTCTCCTCTGATTATCCACGAAAACTGGTTCACTTTTACCATGAATATTTATGGTCTGCAATAATCTGATTAACCATAACTTTAAAAATATGTTCACTCTGTGACCTGATAATTCCTTATCCTTGCAGGGTCAATGATGCATTTTGATTGATAAGAAATTATAAGAATTTATTGGAGGTTTTACATGATTGCTCCGTGACAGAAATATAACTAGCTAAATATATTGCAATTTAAAATATGTAAATCAGTGGATTTAGCTCGCTCATGGTTTTCAATTTTTTTGATAATTTACGAAGAAAAGTGTGAAACCTTCATAAAGTACATCCTTGTGGATTGCTACACAGCACAGGAAAACTCACTTATCTAAATCATTCCTCATTTGACATCCTTAAAATTGTATTATGAAACTTCCAAGATTCTGAAGACCACAAACTAAAAGCACAATCAATGTTAGTCAGTTGTTTACATGGATAATTTTTTAGTTTTCCAAAGTTTCAGTTATCACTAACTGATTCCAGAAGGCATAGATCTTTCAGCAGTTTGTCAGCAAATATTCAGCACAGCTGGCTACATTATGAAGAGCACTGCATTTTGTCAGGCAGTGTTGCAGTTGTCAGGGCACTGCCTTTTGGAGGTGATTGTCTTGTGCCTCTGCTGTACCCGGAGACTGGCATTACTGGCCTTGCACAGGGTAGGACAGTTTCTTTTAGCAGTTCTTAAGTCAAAGACAATAGATGAAACACACAGGAGCAAGAAAATTTATTTAACTCAGTCTCAACATCCTTTAACAGAGGCAAATGAGTTTAGGAAACCAAATAGTGTTGGAGACGCAATTTTTTCTAACTCTCAAAGAGAAGTAATGATTTTAAATCATCTGTAATATCTGTCATTCTCAGAAAATAAGCATGAACAGCATGACTAGAAAGACTGTACTGTGTGACTTAAATTAAGAAACTTAGCAGGTAATTACAGTTTTTATAATTTTTTTGCTTTTAGTAATCAAAGTTAATAGCTTTAACTCTCTGCACTTTCTGGACCTTCATTGTCAGGTACATAATTTCCAATGATGTTTTTCTTTTAATGACTTTCTCCAAGCCATGGTGTGCAGATGCTTTTCAAGCATTCCCCATAATACCCATCTGTGGAGTAAAGTGATTGACAGACAGCCAAACTTCGAAAATTTATTCGGAGGACTAGAGTTGTAAGCGCTACTTCAATTACACATCATAAGTAGGGCATTTTCTGGTAGTTCTGTAATGAACAGCATGTATTATTATGTCCAGAGGAACTACAAAACCTAATTTTAAAAATAACTAGGGGATCTGTTGTTACCTTATTTTGCCTGTATAATGTGATTTAAATTTAAAATTAAAACCTAAAAATTCCCTCTTGATCTTTCTCAATGTTCAGGTAGATTCCTGTGCAGCACACAATTTTAGTGGTCCTTCTACTCACAGTATTTTTTTTTATATAAAAGAATAGCATCTTGCCAATACAGTAGTCATTATGGCTTTTCATGGGCTCCCAGAAAAGAAATTCTTAGATGGTATTGAATGCCTAAAATATCAGGACCTTTCAAATGTGCTGTGAACAGCAAAAGTAAGTCACAGATCTAATGGGTTCTATGTTTTTTTCAGAAGCAGTTTTTTTATCAGCAGAGGAGAGCAGTGCCTGATATTGTTCCAATTGCTTGCGTTTTCATAAAAGGTGTGTGGCACAGAAAAATTAAGATACCCAAATGAAGGTTTAAAGTTGGAGACTAATGCCATTTCCCATTCTTCCATGAAGATACATGAAAGTCACTGGGTTTGCACACTTGTATGTGCTTAGCAATGTGAGCAAACTCCAGCTGGCCACAGCACAGATTGTCCTCCACTAAGCAAGAATGTGGCCCTGGCTCTCCTAAGGTAACTTTTCTCCCAGATGAAGTAGCTGGAAAGAAGACAGGAGTAGCAGTTAAAATGCTGCTTCCCATAGACTTCACATGCCATTTGAAAACTGAACAGAACTTTTCAGCTCCCTGAGCAGCGAGGCACACCTGACTCTATTTGGATGCCTACCACAATTAATTTGAAGACCTGCGGGGACAAAATAAATGCCATTGTCAACAGAGGCTCTGTGAGTAACACTGGGAGTCACATGAGCATGTAACAGTTATTGCTAGCTTCTTAGATACCTGAGTGATGTCCCAGCTGCATGTGCAGAGGGAGTTGGGAGGCTAAAGCTACCCGTCCAGGGCTGCACAGCCAGGAGGTGGCAGGCTGGGTTAATCTGTGCAGACCTGCCTGCATAGAGGAAGCCTGGAGACCTTTTCATTTACCTGTTTTTGATGTTGAGTGAAAAGTGAAGTAAGAATTCACAAATCAGTAAGAATATGGAAAGCCTAGCTGGTATTTGATCTGCATCAAATACTGATCTGCTTTTGATCTCTCTGAAGGTTGTGATGAAGTGCTCTGGTCTCACTTGATCAAGCCAGCAAAAATAATTTTCTTCTTGTTAAATAGCTGTAAACTTTACAGGATTTTGTGAACTTAGCCTAGCAAAGGCCAGACAGTGATTAGAAAGTACAAGCAAAAGTTACTCAAGTCCCTAAGGATAGGCCTCTATGTCCTGACTGAAGAAAAAAAATATTAACATCTAGTTATCTAGCATTTAGTGTTCTAAATTAAGTTGGAAGGGGAAAAGACTCAGACAGAAGACTGATATAAACTGTCTTACCTGGAAAGCTAAAATTTTCTTTTTAAATGAGAATTAATTCGATTGACCTCAGCAAAAAGGAAGCGGCATTATGTTGACTTTTACTTTTTTTGTCAATTGGTTGGAGTTCTGTCACTCCACAGTGGTTGATTTTGTAAGTTTTAAAAGTACATTTACTTAATAATTTTAAGATGTTGTTATTCTTTAGTGAGAGGGCTTGAAAAAGGATGAAGAAGAGCAAATTTTGCTGTTAAACAGCAAAATGTGAGTCTTCTTTCAAACAACTCAATCTGCATATGGCATTCTGAAGTGAATAACAAATATTCATGCTGTACTATAGAAGCATACAGGATAAATTCAAAAGTATAGAGAAGATGGCTGCAAAAACTGTACCATGCAATGTAGGGTTGTTTCAAAATGCATTTGAATTTATATCTAAATTTGTGTGTTATGTTTGACTACACAAGAAGGAAAAAATGCTATTGCATAAACCATGTCTCTAAGGCTGATTTCAGATAGGACATATCCCACTTTATGTCCTCATGTAGACTGAATGTTAGTGATGGAAACCATGTGGCTGCATTAGCTCTACATTACATCCATGCTAATTGCCAGCTTCTTAGCAGAGGTGATTAACTAGAAATAGAAGCCTGTGTTAAAATGTGATACTTTTCCTTAATCTAGTTTCCGTTTCTCTACACAATTTTATTGTGCTGCATAGGCATGCCCTTAATAATGTCATTATGTTCAAGCCTGTTATCTATTATTATGCGCTCTGTAAAGGAAGGCAAAAATCTCAACTTTACCATGATCTAAGTCACTTTTTTTGGCTCTGTAGAGGCAGTAGAGAATATTTCCTTTATAACCAGCGTACACACATGCAGAGAGAATCTCTCACTTTCTTGTAATTACGCCTTTTTTGTTCCTGGCTTAAGATACTTTTAAGGAAGGAATTTTCACAGTTTATGTGAAAGAAAATTGAAGACACTGTTCCTAATGATAGGTCTTCAGACTGTTGGGAAGTTAAAGGTGAATCTGTAGTAACTGGATGTTGAGCTGCCTG
Source organism: Psittacula echo (assembly GCF_963264785.1). NCBI lineage: Eukaryota > Metazoa > Chordata > Aves > Psittaciformes > Psittacidae > Psittacula > Psittacula echo. The sequence continues at coordinate 58,927,067 of NC_137742.1, read as the reverse complement.
CATCTGGCTAAGAGGTATCTGCTTCTCTAAAAGTACTGTATCTATCTTATTAGTATTAACCTCTGCTCTCTTTGTAGTCTCCAAAACAAAGTATAAAAGGTAGATGATGGCAAAAGTTTTGCTCTTTGTTTGCTGATGTTATAAGATAAGCCAATTCTAAAACCTGACCAGAAATACCAGCTTCTGTGTACAGAGCTGAGGTATTCATGGCAAACACAGAGGAGCCTTAACTAACTTGCTTAACTAACATAATCCACTACTATTTTGATGTCTTAAAACACATACCTTGTAGACAAAGGCAGTATATTCTTCATGGGGCCTTTCCTAGTTTGAGAAAGTGGTACTTGGCTAAAGAAATGGAAAGCTTTATTGATGCCGGTTTGAACAGCTTTGACCTGCTCTGGTGCTATGTGACTTTTGGCATTTTTATGCATTGGACTAATTTCCAGGGATATTAGGAAGTATGTGGGCTGCTTTTGGATGTTTTACTGAGTATGTAATAGTAGAGTGGTGAAAGAGACTACTTACCTGAAATTACTAGGAATTTACAGAGAGCGAAGTGTATCCACAAATACAATGTCATGCTGTTCTCTGATATCACACTGTCTATGATAGTAGCTTCTATACAGTGCCTTTACTTTCTTGTTACAGAAGCCTGTGATGTGGTCTAAAAATTTTTTAGGTTCAGATATATCTTGTAGTGTATATGACATTTAGTATAAGCAGGCCATTATCCCAGTGCCTCTCTGTAGCTACTGCTTTAAACCGAGCAACTAAGAATGAAATGCCAGCTATACAGTTACAATGAAATTTGTTATTAAATGTAGGCTTGAATAGATAATTATATCATAATGAAGCATAGCAGCTGGATTTAAAGGTAGAAACACTATAAGCTGGTGTATGATTCTTTAGTGATAAATGGGAGTTGGAGTTACTTTCATAGGTATGGTTGGATTTGTGGTTTTGATCAGGAATGCTGCCTCTTTCACTTCTCCTGCAATAGATACTAGAAATATTAAAATCTAGCATCACATAACGAGTTCTGGGAGAACTGATAAAATTGTGTACACTAAAATTTTAAATGCATTAACTTTAACAAGTTTAAATAGTTTTAACAGTTTAAAAAGCACAGATGTGTCTACCTTCCTTCCCTGAAGCCAGAGAGTGGGTTTAATGGGTATTTAAGTTAAACGCTAACAAAAATGCTATCCATGGGTGTAAAATAATATGATTTGTTTTGTAAGCAGATCAAACAACCATTATTAGATGTCAGAGAAGCAGCACTTTGTTAACATTTGAGTGTGTGTATTTTCTGTTCGTTATATTAAATCAAAGTATTTATTAGGGATTAGAGTTAAACTTTCCTGCTTTCATGTGCATTAGACACTGCCAAGTTTTAACTGCAAAAAATATCCTTTTGTCTTCCTGATGTGTAATATGAAGGAGGTGAAAGAATAAAAATTTGGAAGAGTATGAAGATCAGGAGAACACACCAATTGTGCAGCCTCAGGCCGTAATTTCAGGAGCTAAGTGGTGCTAAGGATTTCCATGGGTGAAAACCTGTGAGTGAAGATGGTTTCTTTAAAGGTTGCATATTGTATTTGTGATTGTAAAGTTGTGTGTTTTAGAGCAGGAATTTAAGTCCCACATCCAAATCTTTGTTATCTGCAAAATTCAGGTAACACTATTCTGTCTCCAGTAAACCATACTAGATTTTTCTAATTAGTTTTCCTTTCCAAAGTATTTTGAAAAATTATACTGTGCCCATACAATATAATGCAAAGTACAAGCCATGGCTGTGATTGCAAATAGCCTAGCATTTTAATTCTGAGTAAGTCTGGTAACAGCCCTATCGGATACCCTCTAGCTGATATCTGAATTGCTATCTATACCCTAAGTGTTCCTTGGGCTGAGAATAGGAGCCAATTGTGATTAGATTTTAGCCTCTTTGGCAGACATCTGTCTGTTACTGTCTCTTAGTTGGCTCCATGAAGCCCCTGGGTCAGTGCTGAACTTTGAAGATATTCACTGGTTTATAGACCAAATTTCTTACTACATCAACCTTGAGTATATTTTGATGTTCAGGGACACATGCAAGTTGAAGTAGGCAACATATCAGGTTATAATGGCTTCATACAAAATTATTCTGATTTCAGTTGGGAGAAAGAGATGGCTGGAGGTGAGAGCTAGATGAAACTGGCTTTCCATGGATGATTTTCTCATCTCATCTGCAGGATCTTTGGGGTGTGATCAGAAAATTTAGGAGCATTGTGTCCTCTTTTTGGACTGTTACTGTGTCACATTGTATTTGTGTGTGTTTCAGTCGGATTTCTTTTATCTTGGCTGATTCTGTAGCTAAATTAAGGTTGTATTTGCCCATTTTTTTCTTTCTTCCCCAAGAGCTGCTTCCTTCATCAGTGCTTCGCAGTTCTCCAGTCCCTTCCGTCCTGAGCTTGGAGGGAATAATACCATCTCTTCAGTGTTTCTTCCCCGCATAAACAGTGGGGACACCCCTTGCCCAGCTTCCAGTTATTTCACTCACTGTGGCTTGGTTGACTCTCAAATTACAACATAATAATGGATAAAGACGTCTGCTTCTTACACCTATGGCAGGTATATGAAACAGAGAGCAGAAAAAGGTAGTTGTAAGGCACATGGATATGCAATTTATCAAGTCAAGTTTGTGTTCTTAGCTTGAATATAATTCACAAGTTTTTCACAGCTCCTTAAAATGCAAATAGGTCTTATCAGTTTAGCCAATTAGCATTTGGAAAGTGGAATAAAATTTCCAAGGTTGCCAGCATCTCCTAATTCCTTGTCAAGGAAGGGCAGATTAAGCCATATTGTTAACAGCAACAAAATCAAAACAGGGTTTTGGAGCAACTGTGAGTAATTACAGAATAAATGCAAGGTTGTCATTTGAGTACTTCAGTTTACAATCTTCACAATTTCTCAATGTGAATATTTACTTTTGTTCAGTAATATTATGTAAGTTGCTGTCTTCCAGTGGTGGAAACACCGATACAGGGGTAAAGATGGGGGCAACTGGTAGTGATCTCTTTTTCCTGGCGCACTACGTTATAGAAGCAAAAGAAATCTTAATAGAAATATATATAGTGGCTGTTTAATGAACACTCTTATGAAATTCCATGGTTTACAAGAAGAAGCTGTGGAATAGAGAAGTGTCTTATAGTGTTTCTTTCCCAGAACTCAGTTTCACTTGACTGAATGCTTCAAGGGTGAGAAATGGTAACTTGTGCTTTCGTTCTTCATCTAAAGTTCAGCATAAAGAACTGGCTGGATGGCCACACGGAAAGAGTTGTGGTCAACGGCTCCATGTCCGGCTGGAGACCGGTAACGAGTGGTGTCCCTCAGGGATTGATGTTGGGACCGGTCTTGGTCAACATCTTTGTCGGTGACATGGACAGTGGGATTGAGTGCGCCCTCAGCAAGTTTGCCGATGACACCAAGCTGTGTGGTTCGGTTGATACGCTGGAGGGAAGGAATGCCATCCAGAGGGACCTTGACACGCTTGTGAGGTGGGCTGATGCCAACCTTATGAAGTTTAACCATGCCAACTGCAAGGTCCTACATCTGGGTCGGAGCAATCCCAGGCACAGCTACAGGTTGGGCAGAGAAGAGATTCAGAGCAGCCCTGCAGAGAAGGACTTGGGGGTGTTGGTCGATGAAAAAATGAACATGAGCCGGCAGTGTGCACTCGCAGCCCAGAAAGCCAACTGTATCCTGGGCTGCATCAAAAAGAGTGTGACCAGCAGGTCAAAGGAGGTGATCCTGCCCCTCTACTCTGCTCTCGTAAGACCTCACTTGGAGTATTGTGTGCAGTTCTGGTGTCCTCAACATAAAAAGGACATGGAACTGTTGGAACAAGTCCAGAGGAGGGCCACGAGGATGATCAGGGGACTGGAGCACCTCCCGTATGGAGACAGGCTGAGAAAGTTGGGGCTGTTCATCCTGGAGAAGAGAAGGCTGCGTGGAGACCTCATAGCAGTGTTCCAGTATCTGAAGTGGGCCTATAAGGATGCTGGGGATGGACTATTCATCAGGGACTGTAGTGACAGGACAAAGGACAATGGGTTAAAACTTAAACAGGGGAAGTTCAGATTGGATATAAGGAAGAAATTCTTTACTGAGAGGGTGGTGAGGCACTGGAATGGGTTGCCCAGGGAGGTTGTGAATGCTCCATCCTTGGCGGTGTTCAAGGCCAGGTTGGTGAGGCCTTGGGTAACATGGTTTAGTGTGGGGTGTCCCTGCTCATGGCAGGGGAGTTGGAACTAGATGATCTCAAGGTCCTTTCCAACTCTAACTATTCTATGATTCTATATCTTAAAACATCAGAGCATTTGAGTACTGAGATTGAGTTTGTGCCACCACTGATGCAAGGTTGGAGGTCCTGTGCTGCAAAGAGATGGAGTTGTACTGCAGCAATCACAAGGCCTCAGAGACATTTTTTTCTGGTAATTTCCAGAAATTACCAAGTCCAGTCTGTTTCCAGACATTGCCAAGCAGAAGTAAACCAGTTCCTGTCTGGAGCTGCAGCTGTTTGATTGCCAGGTTGAATGTACAGTACTTGCTAAAATCAATAGTTTTTCCTTTCCAAGAAGACTGTGTAGGGTACAGCACATATTGGAAAAGAAAATTAAGGCTGCAAAATCCAGGTCATAATGGTGGAGAAACACGTCCTTGCAGCTTTGCTATATCCTTTACATGCTCTTAATTCCATTGTCACATTGATAAATACTCAATCCCATAGAATTTAGAAGCAAACATTATCATAAACACTATTCGATAAATGCTTCCTGATTTTAAGTAAACTCTCCTGCAAGATTTTAAAATGTTTTATGTGGAATTACTCTCCAGAAATACAATCTTTATAAGCTAATATACAAAACACCAACATATTACAAAATAAGCTTCACATTAGCCCCCAAATTTCTTCGATCAGGCAATTAAAAATATGATAATTTAGATATATCTAATTTTGTGAGGTTTATCTGAATGTTTCAACCAAGTGATTCTGAGATGCTTTCTGAAATTCAGAGTATTAAAAAAATCCCAACCCAACCACCCCCAAAACACTACAATTAAACTGTTATGCTTAATTCAGTAGATTATTCTTGTCTGGGAGAATTACCTATATGCCTGATCTCTACTGTTTTCCATCTCACCTTAGAAAACATTTGTTTTGAACAGGAACAAAACTGTGCTTTAGTAGTGAACTGAAAGTCAGCCAAATGAGTATTTATCAAAAGGATGTGCAAGGTGTTGCTTTTACTTTCATACTGGTGCATGAGTTGTACTGAATTTTTTATTCCTTACACTGATGAGAATAGACACAGGTGAAACAAACAAGCAAAACAAAAAAAAAACAAACCCACCAACCTAAACCAAAACTAAAACAAAACCACTTTTGACAAAACAGAACAAGATTGTGACTTGTGTAAGAGCAGCTGATACAGTTTGTGTTGTTGAGTCCTCCATGCACACAAACAAACAAGGCAACAATGCTGTGGTGTTCCAGTGCAGGATGGAGGCCGAAGTAAGTCAACAATGCACTCTGGAAGTGCAAAGCCTTCAGCATCTGTCGTTTTGTTTTCTGTCCTCCCCTGTGCCTCCAAATGTCTATACTCACCTTCACTTTGCTAATTGTTGCTTTATTTCAGCTCAATACTTACTGTAAATTGACAGCTGTAGGAGTAGAGATTTTAGACACCATTGAGCTAATCTGATTAGAGACTCAAGGTACTGCTGTGACCAGCTAGTGTGTGTGTGAAAAGACAAATGGAAAAATGCTCCCTTAACAGTGCTTGTAATGAGCTGTTGCAGTAAAAGTGTGACTTGTCAAGACTCTGGCAAGAGACTGACCTTTATTTCCTGTCTCCAGCCACATGTCATGATTCAGAGTTACAAAAGGTTTCATCTGTAATATGGTAGAAGCCACTGTTCTGGGGGTTACTACAGGCACTTAAATAAGCAACTTTATACCTGACCTATTCTGTTGGTTTTGTTCCTGATGGTGGGAGATTTTTATTTGGGAGACTTATATGAGAACACAAGTTCATCATCCCCTTGCCTTCTAAGTTATATGTTGCCTGGGATATGTTTTTTGTGATGGTTTTCTGACTGCAGACGCTGATATTTCCCAGAGGAGGGGAAACAGCCCTGGCAGTAGGTAGTTCATGTGTTGTTTGGAGCTTGCAGATCTAAAGCTCACTCAATTTTTCATGCCTTTTTTTTTTTCCCTTTCTGTGTTGAACGAAAGGTTGAGCCTAAAATGATTTAGAATTATATAATCACAGAATCACTGAGGTGAGAACAGGCCTTTAAGATCAAGTCCAACTGTTAACCTATCACTACAGGTTTACCATTAAAACATGTCTAAGTGCCATATCTATATAACTTTTCAATAGCTCCAGAGACGATGACTCAACCACTTCCCTATGCAGCTTGTTCCAGTACTTGACAACCTTTGCAGTGAAAAAGACAAAAAAAATCATCTATAAAAGATAAAAATCTAAAAGAAACACATCACTTTTGCAAAGTTTGTTGGAACCAGTATGGTATCAACATCAGCAAACATAAGCTGAAGCAAAATGGGAGAATGAAAAGTATTAAAGCAGATGAGCACTGTGCTGCAGTCGGGAAGAAAATGCTATGTTTAAGCTGATTCAGCACATTAATTTGTTTTTGGAAATATTAGTCCTAAAAGTGAAGTTAAATTTAGTAGGAGGTAAAGTAATTCATGGATTTACTGAAGTGAGCTTATTCCTGCAAAGAATTGAGATAATGTGTAAAAATACAGACACGGCAGCAACAGGGAAGACCTTTTTCAAAGACTGTAGAGGCTGGTTTTGGATAGTGCAGAGTTGTAAATGCCAAACTGTCCCAGCAATCTTACCTGTAGGAAAAGCATCAAAGACGTGTGTATTAGTATAATTGTTCTCAGCATTGTAAGTAGGAAGAGATGGCAACAAATCTTCAGCTGCACAAGGACCAAAGATGAAAACTTTTTTAATATGCTTTCAGAGTCATTAAAAGAGCATTGGTTTTTGAAGGAGCAGAACTGGTGTTGAGCCATTTTCTATTTGAATTGTCACTTGAGATTCTGGTAGGTGCCCTACAAAATGTACATGTGTGAAGAATCACAATTGGGAGACAGCTTTCTTAGAAGCATGGCACCAATTGCAACCTTGCCTGATGCATTGCAGCAAAGAACAGTGAATGCTGTTTTTACAAGTTCTGTTTATTTCCAGTCTCTTCTTATACGAGGGCCTCTGTCTTGGTGCTGATAGCAGTTTTGTTTGGAAAGCATCGACCTGGTTCATGGACACTACTGCAAAAAAAATGTTGAACAAGACATGTAATCAGATACAGGAAGGTTACAGATTGCAAGACAGCAGTGTTTCATGCTGTCCTGAAATGGACAGTGACACTGAAGATACTATTAGTGCTTGTTGTGTATGTTAGAACTTCAGACCAAATCAAGGAAAAGTGCCTATGTAGAAATTGGCTGACACTTTCCTACTTGGAGAAAGCTTATGCTTTTTAGAGATTTCTAGAAGATATTTTCCTTTGACAATATTACTAATCAAAGTATTATGGTCAAAAACGTGACGTGAATGGGTGATCAAATGCCAGAATTCAGTCGGCATGCATTCAAGGACCTCACAGTGGAATGCACTTTTAGCTGCAAAGTTGCCATCCCCTATAAGCCCTGGTCCCGCACAATGGAGGAATGCTGTAATTTAGAGCTGTTAAGTCTGCAGAAGGGCACTGATGAGACGTGAGTTATTCAAACAAACACTGATGCCAGTAAATGCAATTTTGAGAACATATATGATAACCAAATATAAAGGAACATGAATGTTGTACAAGCAAATGAGCTGGAGATGAAGCCAAAAGACACCGAAGTGCCAATTACTGGTCTGGTCAGTGTCATCACTCTTTTTGTTACGTACTTTCTTTTGTTTCTCCTGCTCATGCATCACCTTGATGCTGCTACATAGAGAACTTGATCTTTCTATGCTATTAAGATATCTTAGCTAAGGTGTTCCGGAATTCCAGGACTATATTTGAGCATATTCCACCCCGCATTTGTGTTTGTGGCCCCATTTCTGTAAGCAAAAGATGCTACAAGAGGTAGAAACATTCATTGGTTGACACAAAAAAATTGCCTAGGTAGCTTATTTATTTACTTGCAACTTGACAACAACACCACAGCTTGTATAAAAATAAATCACAGAGCATGGGAAATCATCTGGAGATTACATTTATCTACAAAATTGTTTGCTTTTTAAAGGTTTTTCCCATGTGTTTGACAAAAGCGGTAAGTAGATCACATTCCATGATTTTTTCTTTCATCATCATTTCATGCAACACTATATGTGGTTGCCTCTTACTGTAAAAAATTGGAATGAAATATTTCACTTTAAATATAATCTTTGGACTTAGAACACCTTATTGAGGCAAAGGTGCAGCACTCTTTTGAAGTAATTAAGATTATAATTTACATAAATTTCCTGGGCTTCTATAAAATATTATGTATTAAAATTTCTAAATATTATTAGCCACTCAGTTCTTCTGAGTGTGCTGTTCTGCGATGGAAAGTGATACTTTGATTTGCTACTATCTTCTCCATGGCTCTTGTTTCTTTTCCTTTTCTTACCTACTTTCTTCTCAACTTTTTTTGATGATATAGGTATTGAATGGAAAAACTGAGTCCGTGCCCTGCAAGTCAAAAGTCGTTAGGACATATGAAAAAATTTGGGGTTTCCTGATTTATTTTTTTTTCTGCTACATAGGACGTGAGATAAAATCTACAAGCATAATACACTGCTTCAGCTCTTTTGTTGACAGGTGTTTTTATTGTAATAAAGCTAATATGAGGAAGTATAAATAACCTTTAATTATGTGGTTGAGGTTTGAGGGGAAAAAAGCCCAGATGGTTTAATTTTAAATGCTTGGATCACAATTTTTAGTGCTGGGAATTGTATCTTACCTATTGTATGAGTATTAAAAAAAAAAGTTTGCTCCTCTCTTACAAAAAAACCTGAAGATAAACGGCATTCTCTGAGTACATTTTCTTTAATGACTTTCATTATTAAATCAAAAATTCTTGGTCTTGTTAAGCTTAAAATCGTTCTTAGAAAGAGAGAAACCTCATGCCCTACTTTTACTGTCCCATTTTCTCTGATATTGCATATATGCTATTTATATCCTTTGGGTCTTTTTAATTGATATAGAAAATTTTGATCATATACACTGTTACATCAATTATCCCTCTTCAAATGAGCTTCTCATTATCTCTTTTGTTGGTTTGCTTGTCCTGGGCACATTTCAAGTGACCTCTTGTTTTTTTGATCTCATTATACTCTTTGGACAGCTTCTTGATATCTGTTGTCTCGGTAACATGATGATTAAACACTTTCTATTTATCAACATTTTCTGATATCCTCCATTTTTATGCTAGATCTTGTGGGTATCCTGCTGGATACCTTTGAGAAAATGTGAGGTTCTGTTAGGGTCCCAATGGAAAAAAAATCCCAGTGCCAGACCCGTTTCCTTCGTGATCCCAAGAGTGAAATTATCCCCAAAAGTCCATAGTAGTTGCTGAAGGTGGGTTTTCTCATGGAAGGTGTCATTGTGGAGATGTCTTCCTGGAGCTGTCCTTGTGGAGACTGTCCCTGTGGAGGTGTCCTGTAAAGGTGTTCTTGTGGAGAGCGTCCTCATGGAGATGTCCCATGGAAGTGTCATGGAGATTACCTTTTCCCACTTTTAGTATGAGTTGGCAGGGAATACCTCTGTTCTTAGTGTCAGGTACTGCATGTTCCTGGTGGACCAGTTCTGCTGGTCTTGCATCCAGCTCTTCAACTGCAGGTATCTGCAGCAATTCTTGGGATAATGGGCAGCAATTCACCACACCAATTGTTGAGATAATGAGCAGAAAAGTTTTATTTCAGCTCCTCCCACCCATCTTTGACAGAATGGCTGGTGGAATCCCATCTTAGCTTCTCATGCCAAAGAAGATTTGGCTGTCCCATCCCTGGCAGTGTTGCAGTATTCAAGGCCAGTTTGGTCAGGGCTTTGCGCAGCCTGGTCTGGTGGAAGGCGTCCCTGCCCCTCGCAGGAGGGTTGGAACTGGATGAGATTTGCAGTCTCTCCCAACCCAAACCATTCTGTGATTCTTTTAGATTGTAGGTACATAAGTAATATTCATATGTAAAACTAAACCAAATTTTCTGACTTCAGTTTTTGTGACAAATTGGTATTACTTTTTTGTTAACAGTTGCTGGAACGTGAGTCATTTTTGTGTGCATTAAGTTGGTCTTTTAAAGATGTGCAAAATTAAACACTTCTTTGCTACCTAGGCTTGACTAAGACATATCTGTGTTTGCAGATGCATATTCCACTGTCTTGCAGTGATGCCTGTTTATGATGTCTTTAAGTCTCTCTCATCACTATGCACAAGTAAATGGAGTGCTTTCAATAGGAATGTCTAGGAAATTTATTCTAAGGGAATGTGGGAAAGAAGAGGTCCCTTTTTCCTGAGAAAAGAGAAGCTTCCTCATACCAATATTTTTTATTCTGGGTGTACCAAACCATCGTATGGTGTGAAAGGAGGTAGTGTTGGTGGCTCTGGTTAATTAAGGTGGAGGATAGAGCCCACCTACACCCACCTACACTTGTCTAGTCCTCTCTGGGATGTGGCAACTTCATCACTGAGCTGTTTGGTTTTGAATATGAACACAGGTAAGTATATTATACTCTAACAAGCAGCCTGTAAGCTTTTTACAACACAACTGTAAGCAGTTGTGATTATTAGTACAGTCACCTTTGCAAATATAATATGTTCTATAATATCCTTCCGAACTGAGATTTAGACAGGTAGAAAAGTTTGTTTCTTACAAAGATTATAATTTGGATGCTGTAGCACATCAAGGTTCATCCCTCTGAATACACCTTCTGATCTCTTTCAGGAAGTCCTAACAAATCCAAGTCAAGTAATAGATTGGATATCCTAATCATGCACCACTTTTTAGTTAGAAAGTACTTTTGTGAGACATTAGAGAGGTAAAATATACAAATTAGGACAGCTGTTGACCTAGCAATATCCCTACATGATCATAACATCACATCTTACTTGCTGCATTAATTGCAGCAACTTCTAGGTCTCCCTTTAATTGGTGGTATCTTAGCCATACAAATAATAGCTATGACCCAATAGCTAGTATTTAATTTTGAAATTGTAATAATGCTTATGATTAATCACCAAACTTTGGCACTTACAAAGGCAGGATTATGTTTTTTGAATGAAGTGCAGCTTTAAATCCTGCACCTTATCCTTGCACTGCTTGCAGTCTGCTGATTTTAGTTAGCTGTGATTCTGTACCTAAAACTGTGTAACAAGGAGTACTGGTAAGCTAGCAACTCTGTTGTGACATTTCTTTGTCTGCCTTGGTGATTTCTACTGCCTTCATCCAATGACATACATACAAAACAATCCTATTTTTAACTCTAAAATAAAAGAGAAATAATAACTTGTCTTACAACTCTTATTGCTACTTAACATTAAAAAGTCACCTTCTTGTAGCAGGAATTTGTCAGGTACTTGGTATGAAGTATTGGAGATAAATCAACACTCAAAGCAAAGGTGTTAAGCTTATTACAAGCAGATGAGTAATTACATTTGTAACTCTGAACACACATTTCTTTTGGAATGGCAGATCAAAGTGTTATCACTTATGTTAGGTTTTCATATAAAAAGAACATTTTATTTTTCCTTAATTTGAAAGCATGTGTCTTTAGTCTGTATTTATATCATTATTTATCTATATTTAATATGCATTTGTCATATACTTCTGTAAATAAAAGCTTCTATTCCAAAACAGTGTGTTTGGTAGCAATGACTAATTGCATTGGAGCTGGAACATAAAGTGGCAGCTCTTTTTCAGCAAGCAGGCAAGTAGTAATATTTTAAAAATGCATTTAAAGGAACCAAAGCCTTTGTCCTAAAACCTGGTGTATTTTCAATAAAAAAGTGCCAAATCTTCTTTAGAGAATTCTTAAAAGCTGCATGTTTATTTTGCAATTTATAATTGTGAGAATAATTTGTCCACAATGATTGATTTTGTTTTTTTCTCTTATGTAGATTTATAGTATTTCTTTCTTTCTTTTTAAATGTGTACTACGTATCTTAGCTCAGATTTCCTGAAGTGCAATACCCTGTAGTTCTTGTAAGTCACCAGACTAAAACAGGATACCTCAGCCCATGAGAGGGTGGAGTAGGCAGACACTCATGGCAGACCTAGGAAGAGGTTCTCTGTTTCCTCTGTTTGGGAGACAGGAAAATTATTATATGTGTTTTGGAATGAAAGCCTTTGTGTGAACCTGGGAAGCGTTCCAGAGCTCTTCTGGCTATATTATTTCAAAGAAAATGTTTTCCACAAAAGGCAGTACAGTACGTTTGTGCAGTGTTACCGTTTTTATAACACCTTGGTGACCTGATGCAATTATAGTCTTTTTGTACCCTCTGCCCTGTTTAGGAGATTAATTCTATTTCTTTCTTTGATCACTGCAGAATTACTGTTTCATTCACCTTTTGGGGCATCCATTTGTCTTTAGTTTTCTTAATTATCATCTCTTTCTGTATCAAAACTTCTATGTATTTAACTTCTATGCCATGGACTTTTGCCCTGGGTTCACTTACCTTCATCTCTCTAAATTTCTATCAATTGTGACCTGGTGAAAAGTGTACTGACATTCTACTCTTCTTTTCTTTTCTTTTTTTTTTTTTTTTTTTTTTTTTAAGGAAAAAAAATCTTTTCTTATTCTGATCATCCTAAATGTGTCATAATTAAATTCACTAAATCCAGTCTGGAAAAATGAATTACGAAGCCCTTACCAGAACAAATTATGGTACTTCTGTAGGTTTTGCTTCATTCTTAACAAACACATTTATTCTTGTGCAAATGCTCCTACTTTTTTCTGGAAGTGAAGGACTGTGAAACATGCAAACACAGAAATAGGAAAGTGGAGGAGAGATCACTGCACATCGTGTTGCTCTAAATGCTGCTCTGCTATTACAGAATGGCATGTGTGATTGAGCAGAGCTACTCTGAAGGATCATAGAATCATTGAATTAACTAGGTTGGAAAAGACCTTTAAGATCAGGACTTACCCCAGGACTGCCAAGTCCACCACTAAACCATATCACTAAGGGCCTCAACTACATGGTCTTCTGAACACTTTCAGGGACGGTGGTTCCACAGCTGCCCTGGGCAGCCTGTTCCAAGGCCTGAGCATCCTCTCTGTGAAAAAATTGTTCCTAATATCCAATCTAAACCTGCCCTGTTGCAGCTTGAGGCCATTACCTCTTGTCTTATCACTTGTTACTTGCGAAACGAAATCGACCCCCACCTCACTACATCCTCCTTTATTATTGAGAGCAGTAAGATCCCCCTGAGCCTTCTCTTCTCCGGACTAAACAACCCCGCTTCCCTCAGCCATTCATCATCAGACTTGTGCTCCAGACCCTTCACCAGCTTCGTTGCCCTTTTCTGGACCTGCTTCTGTACCTCAATATCTTTCTTGTAGTAAGGGGCCCAGAGCTATCTTGGTGCTGTTTCCACCTTTTTTGGTCCAGTGATCTTTGTGATGCCAACTTAAAGTTGAGGACGTCTGAGTTAATGGCATCTTCACCATATTGCTATTTCCCTGAAGATTTAGTAACTGTGATGAATATCTCTGGAAAATTTTTAATGTTATGTATTCTTTGCTGCTGAAGAATATAGTTTCATACGTGTACAGTGAAAGATGCAGGTCCTGAGGAAGCTCTGCCATTGCTTTCTTTGTACAAATATGTTTTTATTTAATCAGCAGTACAAGGGCTTGAGGATCCTTTGTTAGGAGTAACAGTATGGGATGTTTGCAGCTACTTCTGTTGTATTGCTTGAGGTCTCATAAACAGGGTACATCCTTTTATTTTTTCTCTGTATCATTTCTTTGCAGTGTTGTGGTTATAAATCTACAACAATTTTTAAATAAAAAAATTAATATTTTATATTAGAATAGAATAGGTACATACCATATTAATAGGATATGTGTAAAACCTTCTTTGAGGTGCAAGCTGTATTCCTCAGGCAAATCTCTGCAAAATAATGACACTATCACCGAAGATGCATAGGTGAATATCTTACAAAACAAGTTAGTATATCATATCTGGAAACCAAATAGATTCAATGTGTATTTTAATACTTCTTTCCAGCTTGATAATCTATATTTTGAACACAAAGATAAATTATCCTGTGTAGATACAGCAGCAGTTAATGTGAGAAAAGAAATGACCAGAAAAACCAGTAGCTTTGTGCTGTCTCATGTTCTCATGTTACAAGATCTGGTAAATCAACCTAAGGTTATTCTGAGGGAACAAGAAAGGCTCAAACTATCATCTGTGGTTTGACCTGGGAGGCTATTTTTCCATTTCTATTCCTAATAATTCTCTATGAGTTATATGCTGTAGTTGAGAATACAGATTTTAAAACAGCATCAGATGATCCTGAGCTGGGAAATTGGTCCCACTGAGTGTTCTTAGGATTATAGGATAAACTGGGCCAGCTAAACTTAAAGAATTTGGGTAAGAAATTAACAGATTCCAACTTAGTCTTGTCAACCAAATTGCACTGTTTGTTCCCGAAGCGACTATACCTACCATGTCTCACAATTAAATCATCTTCTCCTCCTCCCCCATGATACTGATTCACACCTTCCGGAAACAGACAGTTCCAGGTACATGATACAGCGGGGCAGTGTTTCAGAAGGCCAACACATGTTTCATAAGCTAGTCTTTGTCCATTTCTAGTGGTGCATGAGGGAAGCCAGAAATTAGCTTTAGGGTAATTTCCAATTGCCTACTGTAAATGACAGTGCTTTTCCTTTCTGTTTGCCAAATCCACATGTCTCAGAACTATTTGTTTCCAGACATTGTCTTTGATAACAGGACAGAGTCTTCAAGTTCACTTGATAATAGGGACTTCAAAAACTTTTCTCATTTTTATGCATGAGCTGGGAGCCAAATTCTGTTTGAGCGCTTCATATGTATCAGATTAACCTCACAGTGCTCAGTGAGGCTGCATTAGATTTATGGCATCATTGCCAAAAGATAATTTGGTCTCTGGCCACCAAGAATGCAATGTATCATGAAACAAAGCCAGTAGGGAGATTCTATAAAATCCATCTTTGGTTGAAGCAGAAATTCATGTAGAAGGAGGCAAACACCAAATGAACTTTAGGGTTGTTTGAAGTAATTTGGCTTTGGTCATACTTATATTCTTGATTTTCGAATAGTACATTTACCAATAAAGTAATATGCACAAATATTAAAAAAAAAATATTGTTATGTCCTTTGTATAGGCTTAATACTTTAAAGGCAACTGCTGCATAAAGTATTCTGGCTTCGTAATGCTGTTAACCACAAGAATACAGAAGTCTTTTCTCTGTTGCCAGGTAAATCCTGTTCTACTAATATATAAATAATTGTACCGCGGTAGATATACTAGCGCAGAGAATAACTGGTAACGTCACTATATATTTCAGTGCAATTTTGCCATCTTTAGGACTTTTTACTTATTAGTATAAAGCACAATTGGAACTCTAAATTAAATAATTACCTGCATCCTGGTATAAATTCCAAATACAGATGAAGCCTTGAAAGTTTAGAAGGCTTGTTCACTGAAATTTCCATGTCATTGTAAACAAACATGTAAGGCAAAATCAGCTATTTACCTTTTCACGCCTTATTGCGCCAGCTAAATGAAGGAGCACGGAAGTTTTTTGAGTGAACATTTCGCATTTGAAGAACTTTACATACCATACTCTCGTTAATAGTGAACGAAGGGAAAATAGTAAATCGGCAGGTTTTTACTTATTCAGATGTAGCAATGAAGTACATGAGTAGTCAAGTTTCTAAAACAAATTTTTCCAGTAGATTCCATTTCAAAACTGTACATAGTTATCTTCTTGTCAATGCCCAGAATCTTTCCTTTCCCTTTTTTTCTTATTCTGAACCAGCAAAGGAGATAATATTCTGACTCAAGAGTGTTTATAGTTTTATTTTTCTGGCAGATTTGAAAGAAAATCTTGTAAAATCCTGAATTTCTACAATGTGGAATCGCACTTAGTTTACTGAAGTTTCAGTGCTCCGCACCAAAGCTCCACTGGCTGTAAGACTGTGTGTGGAACTTGACCTGTTGCACCAACTGGAATTTCAGTTCTGTTCTTAAGAAAATGGTTTGCATGTTAAGTGGGTTGGAATATAACCTTTGTATCTCTTTTCTGAAGAGTGGATACCTGTTTTAGGAGAGAACTGGGTGACACTCTTGAGGTTGCTGACCCTGGATAAAGACAGGCAAGATGCCAGCTGAGGACAGTGGTATTTTCTTTTGTCAGGTTTATAATGATGACAATTTAGGACAATTAGGACATCTCTTGTTTTTTTGTAATAGAAATAAAAAGTTAAAGGGTGGATCTGTGGCTGATTTTCCTGTAATCTAGCCTGTCTTGTGAGTTTTCTCACCAAGTCTGCAAACTATTTCCCTTGTCTTCGTGAATCTGAGCCTAGACGAAAGTATGTCACTGCCTTGTGTCCTGTCAAGTGTTTATGCAATGCCTCTGTAAATTTCCTCCTGAAGCAGTGTTAATATATGTAAGCATACATTCAGAAAACCAAAAGGTAATGCATGCTATGTCTACATCTTTGTGGGTAATGTTTCTTTTATGACATTTTTCTTGAGTGACCTTCTGCTGCCACCTGTCTCTGAAGAATTTCTATAAAATCTGCAGCTGAAGAATGAAGCTCAGAACAGGCTGCAGTGTGTGCAGAGCTGCCACTGAAGATTTGCTGGTCATCCTTTAAAGCTTTGTACAATAGAAAAATAAACGTTACACCTGTAGAGTGCAGAACTTCTACATTTATCGGAGATGAAATGTTGATTATGATGTGATAGAATGACTACACAACATGGATTAGAGTTTTGCATGGATGTTTTTCTGTGAATTGTGTAAGCTGTGAATATGCAGTTGTGGAAACAGATAACCCAATAGATATTAATTGAGTTAAAAGATGAAGTTACTGTTTTCATTGTAATGGAAGCTGCATTACGTATGGAAGGTTTTAATGTGTAGCAGATGCGATGAGCTTAATCTTGCATTTTACACTGACAGAAACAATTGTGCAGAAGTGGTGAAGGAGCAAAGCGGTGGTGAATTAACACAGGGCAGTGTGCCAGATGTCCACATTGGGTATTTAAGTCCCCTTCACTGTGGTAGCCAGTGTTTTCCTTGTCACTTACTAATCTGCCCTTGCAACACTTATTCTGGGCTTGACTATGATGCAAAGAAATGATACATGTAAGAGTCATTACAGATATCATTGCTGTTACAGGCACATTAGTTCAGCAATGAGACTGCTCCTACAAAAAGTGAGTGCATTTCTCTGTGATAGGCAAACGTATAGGGACAACAGAGATGATGCAAAGAGGTTTCTGTAGTTATGTCAAAGCATGTTCCAGTAAGGGAACCCTGAAAGTCAGCACTTCTCAAGTGATGAGATGATACGAATGAGCAATGTGGTATAAAATAGATGTGTTCACACAAACACAGACACTCACGCATTTCTTGGAGGATAGATTGTTAACTGATCAACGGGTTAGCATGCCTGAGAAGTGCCGCCACAACTTCTTCAAGGTCAAGTGGCTGTACTGGATAGGAGTGCAAGATAAAGACAGAAAACTCAGCTCTGCAATCTTGGTTAAATGGCAGAATCACTAGATTTCACAAAAAAAAAAAAAAGAAATTGAGTGCATAAATATGTCTTCTACACATTTGCTTGCTGTCCTAAATAGCATGCCTATCTAGGAGTTTTTTGGAAGTAATTTGATGATAGATTCTTTTTGTTCTGTTCTGTGCAACGTCCTGATGAACTTGTCTACATTGTCCTTTTTATTATTATTTTTTTTAATGTTGCTGGGCACACTACTTAGCAACAAGTAATAATGTTTTTTTTGTATTTTGTATGACTTTATAACCTGGACACTTACTGCCTGTCTGTAACCTGGGGTGGATGAACATAAGTTCATATAACTGTGATATATTAATATGTGCTAGTTATATATGGATTCCCCTGGAGAAATACCTGTAGAATTTGTTTGTATGAGATTGCAAGGCAGACTTACTAGAAAAGAAATAGCACGATATTTTATGTGAGTGTGGAACATTATGGCAAAAGGGGCTTGGTCTTGAATAAGGCAATCTCTGCCTCAGTGTAAGTTATAGCTATTGTGTGACTGTCAGAATTTGCCACATGACTTTTCAAAAAGATGCTTTACCACTGTTGCTTTTTTATTTTCACATAGCTGAAAAGACCATCTGCCTGAATCTGTTAACACGCTTAAAAGTACATACTTCAGCTCACAGCTGGGTCCTTTTCTGAGTTTCATCAAAAATTGGATGCTTTAAAAGAGTGTCACCTAAGTGTGGCAAGAAGCTGTGATAAAATTATGAGGGAGCCCCATGACCAGCTTAGCATTTTTGTCATAACAAAACCTGTACCCTCCAAATGATATCATAGTGTAGCCTATTGCTGCAAGATCTTCTCTTTCACAGTGAAGTGCGCCTTTCAGTATAGTTTACATTTTGCTCTTTCTATTCATATCTTGCTATCACAAAGCCCATTGTTGGTGAGCCTATGCAATTAATTTTTGTATTCCTACAGTAACTTTATGGAAGTTTGCGACCATTTTCTGATCACAATATAAAATCTTTCAGTCCGTAGAATCATAGAACTGTTTGGGTTGAAAGAGACCTTAAAGATCATCTAGTTCCAATCCCCCTGCCATGGGCAGGGATACCTTCCACTAGACCAGGTTGCTCAGAGCACTGTCCAGCCTGGCCTTGAGCACTGTCAGGGATGGGGAATCCACAGCTTCTTTGGGCAAACTATGCCTGTATCTCACGACCCTCACAGTAAAGAATTTTTTTGCAATATCTAAAGTGAATCAACCCTTTTTCGGTTTAAAAACATTACCTCTTGTCCCATCCCTATGTGCCCTTATTGAAAGTCCCTCTCCAGCTTTCCTGTAGGTCCCCTTTAGGTACCGGAAGGCTGCTGTAAGGTATCCTCAGAACTTTGTCTTCTTCAGGCTGAACAAGTCCAATTCTCTCAGTCTGTCTCCATAGCAGAGGTGCTCCAGCCCTCTGATCATCTTTGTGGCCTCCTCTGGTCTCACTCCAGCAGGTCCATGTCCTTTGTATGTTCGGGGCCCCAGAGCTGAATCCCTCACAGTGGGGCCTCACAAGAGCAGAGCAAAGTACATGGGTAGAATCACCTCCCTCGATCTGCTGGTCACGTTCTTGTTGATGCAGTCCAGCATATTGTCACTTTTCGGGGCTGTGAGCTGTGAACTGACAGCTCATGTTGAGTTTCTTGTCCGTCAACACCCCCAAGTCCTTCTTTCAAGGTTGCTTTCAATCCATTCTTCACCCAAACTGTATCTGTGCTTGAGATTGCTCCAATTCCATGACTTTCTCATCTCAGTCCCTGAAACAGCTTCCTGCCCTACCTCCTCCACTCCCACCACCTTTGATGCCCCTTTATACTGAAATGTCTTCAAAACCCTTTATCCATTGAACTATTTGTTTTGACTGCTCCTGTATGAAGTTCATTTTTTCTACTTTTCTCTCACTGTGTCATGTTCAGATGGTTGCTCCCAACTCTTGTTCCTTTCATCCCTTTGCTTCCTCTTTCTTTATGTTTTCTCCCCATTTGACAAATTTGCTGCTGCAAGATGTCTCCTTTTTTATCAGTTTGTGAATCAGTTTCTTGCTCAGACATCTCCATCCTGCAGCTTCTTATGACTTCTTCAATAACTAAAAAGTTTTCTTTTGCAGAATGTCCAACCATTCCAGGTATTTTGGAGTGAAATAAAAATCTGTGGTCACATGTGCTGCAAGAACAACTGGCCCAAAAGTTGGTGCAGTAAGGTGGTTTTGGAGGTCTCTGTCATAGATAGGCCATTCATTGATGGGTGTAGTGTTTGTCACAAATACAGGAACAAAAGACAAAGGAAATAGTGGCAGATGCTATACATGGCTCACTTTTTAGCAGCTGATGTTCAGATAGAACAGGCAGGTGCTGAAATATGAGTACAACGTATATGAGGACAACAGGCTAAGCCTAGCCTTTGCCTAGGCCAGGCCATCGAGTTCATATATGTGGCAGCACTTGGTCTGTTAGCAGTTTTTTTTTTTCTGGGCTTGAAGAAATCCATGCAATGATCTTTGTAAACCAATGTGTAACTCCCCACTTCAGAAGAGGATAATTTCTTGCAATAAATTCCTCCAGTGTACTGCTCTTCTGCTGATGCCTACAAAGAAATCTATTTGGCAGCTGGTCTACAGAATGTTGACTCTTTACTGAAAAAGGGATAAATCAGGAACACAGAACTTCTTTCTCTTTTTTCCCCTCCCTGTCTGTGTATTGTTTTGCTTTTGTGCTGCATATTATTGGGAAGATAGCTAGAAGAATGTGAATTCTAGCTTTTTTTGGGATATTTACCAATAAAGGTGCACCTAGATACTCACTAGAGATGTCAGTTCCATGTCCTTTGACTCTATCAGCTATGACTTTCGCAGCTTCTTTTGTATTCTCCATGACTAAACCACTGTACGAGTGCCAGTACATTCTCCTATTTTTACTTAAGAAAGTTCTCCAGATTATGTTAAGTCAGGTTGAGATGTTTTCTCTAGATATGTAATGTATGGTTATTTATGTTAGATATGTAATTTATGGTTATGCCTGGTGTTTCAATCCATTCTGTTTAGTGGCTTAGGGATTTTTTTTTTTTCTTATATGTTTCTTGCATCTCAAGAAAAAAATACGTATTTAAGTCTTGTTTAGAAAAGTAAGATTTTGTCACTTTTATGCTCAAGAAAACAGTGGCTTTTCAGAAATTTTGAGAATAGGATGAAAATGGTGTCTTTCTACCTTTGTGGAAAATTCCTGTAAAAATAAATACAAAATGGCGGTTTAAGTGAGTTTGCATATAAGATTTAGTAGCTTAATAGAATTAAAAGTATCTATTTCCCACTGAAAAAATGTGGAAGAAGGCGGCTTAAAAATACAAAGTGGGTTGTTCTCCACTGAAAATCTTTACTGCCCAAAAGGTAATTTCCAGATACCCCTTTTAGTTTTGTGCTCATTGAAATTACAAAATAGGGGGGATTTTTTTTTGTCCTCTCTGCCAGTAAAAATCTGATGGCCAATTCAGACCATAAAATAGTGAAGAAAGGATATGATTTCCTATAAAACCAACATGGAAGGGTTTTTTTTCTCCTGTGAGCATCCATTCATATCAGTCATGCAGAATGCTATTGAAATTGGTGGCATGAAAGCAAAGGTCCTGGCAAGGGAGCATCTGAAAGATCTGTTTTCGTGGATGGCGTTTTCCCACCAGACGATTTCCGTTTAGCTGTAGTGATACGAACATTGATAACTTTTTGCCAGAAACTCACAAACCTCTACATTTGACCTTCATTAACAGCATTAAATGTTTCCAAGACTGGTACAGCCCTTTCTGGGCTATGTCACTGGCTTTATACATAGATAGCAGTCTGAAACAGTAGCAGCCACATGCAGATAGTTAAAAGTCTGATTCTTTTCATCCCATTCTCTCTTCTTCCATCTAAGAAGTGGATTGCCTAGGAACTTCTTAAAATCACAGGAGTGCTTTTCCTCAGCTTTCTGAAGTGGGGTCCAGGTTTGACATTGGGCTGATATTTTGCTACTCCTAGATAAGAAAAATTGATGTGGGGAGGCAGGTTCCCTGTACTGTTGCTAGAGCTTGCTCTCAACGGGATGAATGTAAACTTTAATTTACGGTTTCAGTCTTATTTTATCTTTGTGAACCAAAACAACGTAGGTAACAGCAATGTCAAAGCAAATTAATTCCCCATATACTTCCTAATTCTGAACTTGCACAGAGTGTGTTTGGTAAGGGAACAGAAGTAAGGTAAGTGCATCAAGGGCTAATGCTTACATCTTTACAGCAGGATGTGCGGTTACCATAGCAGCAATCAATCCACTAAATAGGGAGCAACATAAACTGATTCAAAGGCAAAGGCTGATTTAGGTCAGGGAACGACACTTCATAAAAAGAGAGACTTCTCTGTGACTTGTGATTGTTGTTTTGATTTTGTGAATGCTCTTGCACCACATATTGAGAAAATGCCCGACTGCTACAATCAGTGTGTTAGGACTCAAGAACCCTTGAATACAGTGGAGAACCAACTCATAGCACTCCTGGCAGCTCCAGTGTCAGCTGTAGAAAAGTGTAGATAAGGTAATGAGATCTTGCTTAGTTTATGTTAGTTATGGGTTCCTTCCTCTGGAACTAAGGAAACGAGCCTTACGAAGATGTTGCATGAGTGCTGCCCTGTTCTGGAAGTTAGATGAACTTGCACTGAAAATGCCCTGAACTGTGGGATTGCCTGCTTGTCTGTTGGAAATGTCAGTGGTATTTTTGGTAGGCATGCACATACTTGTATGTGTATGTACACATATTTTTAAGGGGATTATTTGCTTCTGGAGGAATTCAGTTGAGTTACAAGGAAATTTTTTTTTTTTTTTTAAATAAAACCCCCAACTCTTCATATAACTCTAGTGATGTGAGTACTGAGGAGCTGTTGAATGACTTCAATTTCACTGTGGCTTGGAGTATGTGGGTTAGTTCTGGCTTCAAGCTACTAAGCACTTGTGAATCAGCAGGAAGATGTTCAGTAGAAAAGACTGCAATTCCTGAGGATTTGGATGTGATGTGACAGCCACCACACTGTGACATGAAGTTCTGGTGCCCACTGTTGAAGGCAGAGGTTAGAAATGGGACTTTTGAAGCCTCAGCAGTGATGTGTGATCAATTAAGGAATTAGTTAACCTCCTTTATAGAGAAACATAAAGTCAATCCATTTAGATTATGAAAGCAAAGATTAACAACTGTCTTGGACAGTCTTAGTTTAGGATTAACATGGGCAAGAGAAATTTGGTAAGAAGAGCTCCTCACTGTAGTAACCAAAACCACAGCAATATATGATGGAAGTTGAAGCCAGACAAATTCTCATTAAAACAGGACACGGTTTGGGCAGTGGTGGTAACTAATCACAGGAATAATTTGTAAATTCTTCCATGAGGTGCTCCATCATTGGAAAGATTTACATAGAGAGTGTAGACTCCTCTAGAACACACATTTTAGATTAAGCCCTTGCTACAGAAATCAATGTGGAAGGGCACAAACCCATGACATGCTGTGTACAGATGTAGGGTTAGACCCTTCTCAGCCGGTGTTCCCAGATCTGCTTGTTCAAACTGCTCTACAAAACTGAAGGCAGGTAGTACTGAAAAATAGGCACATCCAGCAGTTTGCTTGGAAACTCCTACTGTGAAGATGTTTCTGGAATCTAGTTCAGCTTTCTTGCCAACTTAATCTCTGCTCAAGGCTAAAGGAAGGTCATCCGTTATCATGATCTTTTTCTATTTTACTTAAGTGAAGCACATCTGCCTGTTAGAGTTGAGGGTGCAGCTACTGACTTAGGTCACAATGACTTAAATACCAGCTCACTTGATATCAAAGCACTAACCTGAGCTTGCTGTCTATGTTTTACTAAGTAGCCCCACTGTTTGCTTCATGAATCATCCCTCATTTTGTTTTCATGTCATGACAGGACTGTGCTGCACCTTTCCATGTACACACCAAAGAGCAGTACAGTAAAATGGAGATTTATATTTTAGGTGATATATTTTCATAACAGCAGCATTACCTGGTGCTATTCTTTTTGATAGCATGATAACAGATTTGACCCAGAGAATGCTATTTGAGAGCACTTCCAATTCAGTTACTCACCCATCCCTATAAACTGCTCTTCACAAAATTTATCTCTGAAGGCTGTGGTAATGTGATGAATTTTGTAGGATGATAAAATTACCTGAGCTCCAAAGTTATTGACAGCAGTCTTCCTGGACACAGAATGATTTCTCCCATGGTGCAAGGAACTTGAAAGAATGGTGCCCTATACCTTCCAGTATCTGTGGTGGTAGCTGAAATGTGAGATTAGTGTAGGAAATGTAAGCCTGTACTATTCAACCAGTGACCACTTCTGGTGCTGAGAATATTTCGTTTTACTCCTTCATTTATGAGCACTATCTCCTGGTTGTGTTCATTAGTTTTTATGTTGTCAAACAAAAGTAAAATGCTCTTCAGATGAAAATAAAATGAAAGGCAGGGAGGGGGTAAATGAAGTTGCAGAAAAACTAGAGCTGGAGATGATATTGCTGTTCACTGCTGTTTCCACTTCCTTTTTCACAGATTTAAGTATTAGCACACGAAGAAGACATGTTTTATGCTAAGGCATTTTTCAAAATTTGAATCATATTGTGAATCCAAATATTGATCCGTATTTACTGATCTTAGAGCCAAGACACCATTAGATTTCCCCCTGCCACCGCGGCCTACAGAACAGCGTCATGCCTATTCCTTTAGAATGAACATGTTCCCTATTCTAAAGAATTTCTGACGCACATACTCTTGACAGTTGAGGGAAATTGCTATGGAGAAAATATGCCAGGGTCTGCAGGCCCCCTGTCAGGGGATAAAATCTCTTTTTTGATCTGGTCAGAATTCCTTCTCTATCCCCCTTTAAAAATATATTATTTTGCAACAGCTTGGGGTAGAAAGGTTTGAGATTAGCATCCTCTGCCTGTGATGAGGAGATCAGTTTAGTGAGAGCTCTCACTGCTCCCTTCACTGTGTCCTCTATACTGTACTTCAAATATTTTCTTTCCCTTGCTGCTTAAAGTCACTGTCTCAAAACTGTTTATTACAGTGAATAATGAAATAAGTGATATGGATCTCAGTGAACAATAGAGACATCCTTTTTGGGAATTATTTTAATTGCATTACGTAGCCTACGGGATCAAATATTAGTTGCTCTTGAGATTCACAAACGATCTCCCTGTCATTCCAGTGTCTACTGTGTATGAGGAGTATTTTTTCTCTTTACCTGGACCTGGTCAGTTCTTCTTATCCTGATGTTTTGCTGATCATCCTTTCATTTGTTATGACAGGTGACAGAAACAACATTGGGAGGAATTTCTTTAAGCTCTGTGATCAGAGCTCCCAGAAGGAATCAGGTGTTTATCAGTTGATAACAGTTATCATTCTGGTAATTGAAGAGCTACTGGTAATCCTAACAGTGGATAATACTGGTCTTCTTTTTTAACATGACATTTGTTTACCTCTCTCACTCCCTCATCTCTTGGGAAAAAAAGGCTTGACTAGCTACCAATAGAACAGCAAGAATCCCTAGTTTGCTTACAAATTCCCTCTTAACCTCAAGTTTCTAGCCATGACCCTGAATGAGGTGAGGAGTGGGTTGGAAAGCTTCCGGAAAGCTCTTGCAAACTGAGGAGAAACCCCCCTGTTTCTTCTAATATATAGGTACATCAGGCAAGCGTGAGATTTTCATACTGTGGAGAAAATTACCTGTCCACAAGAGCAGTATTCCAATATTTGAAATTGAAGAATAGGCAGGGATTTAAACCTTTATCACTGGGATCATTTGTTCTGTGCTGTAAAGCTTGGAAGACCCTTAACATAACTCAAGTTTTTATAGTCCTTTTGAGCTGGTGATGCTTTGGCAATCCAATCATGTAGACACAGATGTAGATTGTACATTGTATTATGCAAACTGCATGTGTGTTATGCTGAGTGTTGGCACTACATCCCATGTCCCATGTTGCTGCATCAATGGTGTAAAACAATCACCCCCATCTAAGAAACCCCTAAAAAACAAGTTTATGTTACTGTGGGCATAATCCAACCTGAAATATAAAGGCCTTTCTAAATTTGTGTAAAAATGATACAATGCCAAAACTATGTTTGAATTCTTGACTTGCTTTCATGTTTCAGTTACGTGTTTTCCATCTGATGATACCTGCGAGGTTAAGAAGACCATTATAATTTCCCAATACAGTAAGTTCCTGCAAGTGGACGTGTAGTTGAGCACAGACAAAATGTTCTATTAGTGTTAAGCAACATATCATTATACTTACCTGCAGCGGTTTTAGCCTTCATTAAAATTTCTTACAGCATGAATGAAAAATAGTGGGTTCAGTGCCAGCTGAACTGACTGAACTAATTGAAAATTGTTCCTGACAACCTTTGTGCTTTGAATAACGCAGGGTTTGATAGTGATGACTTTTCCCAGTAATGAATGCTACAAATGTAAGAGAAATAAAACTTCTAAATTCAGGGTTGTTGTTTTCATTTCCTCTACCACTAAGAAAATTGGTCCTATTTTGATATAGTTTAGGATAAATGGAATTTAAAACCATATAATTTTGGAGATTGTTTTTATCTTTTTTCCTGTTAAGTAACATAGCCAGCCTTTCCAGTGCCATAGTTGTGAAGTTTTTTCATAGCTGGAAGTGCCACTGGGTTTTCTGGGTAGTGGTTTTGTGATTTCAGGTTTTACATTTGGGCAATCTGGGTTTAATCACTGCATCTGATCTTGGACAAATCTGAGCCCATGATAAAGATCTATGATCCTTAGCAGCTTGAGCAATAATTTTTACTGCAAACCAGGTCTTCAGTTTTGCATTTTGACTTTTTGAAAACATATTTTTCATGTGATAAGGTAAGATATGTCTTTTTTGACTTTCTGTGCCTTCATCAGGAAAATATAGAGAACTCTATTTTGTAAAGAAATTGTAAAGTTTGGGACTACACGATCTGAGGACAATTCAGGCCTATAGGTAGCTCAGGAGATGTCCAGTCCCACCGCCTGCTCGGAGCAGCCTCAAGCCATGGGGTCAGACTGAGTTGCTCAGGGATATAGTCTATGGGGGACGAAAATCCTCCAAGGAGAGAGATATTACCACCTCCCTCGGACTGGTCCCACTGGAGTAAAAAGGTTTTCACTTGAATCCAGACTGAACCTCTATAGTTTCAGCTGATGCAGCTGCAGCTCACTCTCTCGTCAGATACCTCTGTGCTGAGCCTGTCCCCATCTCCCCAGTCCGCTCCATAGAGGTACTGAGGTCTCGGTCGCTGCAGCAAAGCCACAGTTTAGTGGCTCCATGTGGAGCTTCAGTCCCACCGGGTTGTTTCTTTCCCTTTCTGCACACATTTGTGCATACCCTGTGGTGGGAACCTTCTACCTGTGATACCCTTCCTGAGGTTGGTCTCTCCTGCTGCCCTGCACCCTGTGCTTTCCAAGCAAATTGCTCTGTGATTTTTCATGTTCTTCATCATCAGATCTTCTCACATGCCAGCTTCTCTAACCCTAGAACAGTTTTGCAGGGAGGCTCAGTTTTGTTGTCGGCATGTCTCACTGTAGTGCTTGCTTGAATGCAGGAGAAAATATACCTGTGACTATTGGGCCCTTTGTTTTCTGTCGGTTGCTCGTCTGTGTAGCTTCCTCTGTCTAGCCCTGGGGAGCCTGTAATTTCCTAACCTCAGTGGTGCAGCCTGGCCACTCATGTTCACTCCTATGATACCACCAACCAAGACTCAAGTTTTGCAACAATGCTCTTCAGCAGACCAAAAAAAAAGGGATACAGCTGGTATGTCCATATGTCAGCTTTAATGATAGCAATTTATCAGTGACACTGAGTCTCGAGACTGAATAAACAAGACCAAAGGGGAAGAGGTGAGTAACAGTGAAAGAATAAATCACAAACGTGGCTCTCTGAGTAAATGTGTCTCTTTTAAAGGAAAGAAATTGTGCCCTGGGGATTGCTGTATGTGAGGAGCAGCTGATACCCTGCTGGCTGCCAGACACTGCTGCAGCAACAGGCGCACAGAGCCTCCAGCTCACACGTGACCCCGGGGCTGCATGCCTTGCACTTGGCAGTCCCATGCACCACACTGCTATGAAAAATTGCTCTTCCTGTTTGGCAAAACCATCTGTGTCAATTTCAGCTCCTTTCAGAACACAAGCTAAAAAAACCCCGAATCCACCAGCTGAAGTCCTTAGGGGAAAAGAGTGTTTTCAGATTTCTAAAAGGATAACACGAACAATTGGAACTACAGAAAAGCATATAAAAATAAACATCATAGTGTCTTTTAGTGGGTTTGTTGGCCACTTGGTTGTGTAGGTTTTTGTGTGGGTTTTTTTTATTATTTTTTTTGTTGTTGTTGTTTTGTGCTTTTATATATATATTTTTATAAAGCTACCAAAAAGTAGGGCTAACAGAACTGAAATGCTTATTTTTAACTTGAAATGTAATCTTCCCTTTTATGTTTTCACGACTGTCACAAAGCAGAAAGGAACACTCTATTTGATTGCTTTCCGTTGGATGACTAAATGAAAAATAACAGGAGAAACTAGTAAGACTGTTTATGTGGGTGTTCGCTTACTAGCAAACACTTTTTATGCAGAATAAGGGCCATTTAAAAAAAAAAAAGGCTGTTGTGAATTATTTTTTGGTATTGAAGTTATTTCTTTATTTCAGGTAGAAGGAAAAATACCTGCTATTTTAATACCATTGTAACAAAATAGTATTGAGAATTGCTCTGTTCTGTTTTACACCTCATCTTTTTTACTGTAAAAGTATGTAGTAAGCAATGTATAAAATTCATTCCAAGCAGTGTAACCAAAATGAAAAAGCCCTTCATTTTGCTGGCCCATAATTTGATTATTATTGCAATTCTGTGCTTGTACATTCACATGAGAGCAATGCACAAAACTTAGGAATGATTTGGAGTCAAAGGCTGAAGGTTGTAAAATCAGGACAGAGAGAATTCGTGCCCCATGGAGAAGATGGACATTCTCACTGCTCTCATCCAGACAAAATACTGCAGTGGCATTAAGTAGAATGAAGATGTTTCCATAGGTTTGGTTCAGACCTCACAGTGGTAGAAGAAACAAAAACAAGCAGAGGAAATTCTGCTGTTTCCTCATACTACTCAGTACCTGTGATTTGCTCACCAAGAACACTGTGAATCTCTAATTAACTTGTTTTCCCAGTGTTACAAAAAAGGCACTAGAAATCTATCCTGGTAAACAGCAATACTGTTAAAGGCAAATACAAAACAATTATCCTGCAAGAAATGCAAAAAGTATTCATTTGGCATACTTCTGGATTCCTAGTAGTGATAAATTAGTGTACGCCAGTAACACGACAACAATCACTGTGAATTACACCAACCTGCTGACCTGTTAGTATGAATTGAAAAAATACTGAATTAAATGAAAATCAGCCACTCTTAGCATTTCAACAGATTCCTCTTTATTTTACCTAAGACTGAAGTAATGCTGCCAATTCAGGTTTTCATTCCTCTTTTTTTTTTTTTTTTTTTTAACCTTTCTTCTGTGTTTTTACCATGTTGCATCCCTTTCTGTGAAAAAGCCATATGGCTTGTTGAATTTACGGATTGTAAATGACCACAGTACACATGGAGTAGTTATTTATACTGCAGATGTCAGCTAAAAATTGGTGCTCACAGATTTGTGTAAATAATGCAGAGGCAGCAGATATATTCAAAGCTGGATGCTGCTGTTGAAATTCCATATAATCCAAACTACCTGCTCCCTATTACTTTAAAGCAAACAAACATGAGCTTACACATCGGTTGTTTGATGCATACCCTCCGATGGCAAAGGGTGTCAGGTCCTGGTTCCAGTGACTTCAAAGAGAGGCTTATCAATACTAATAATTCAATCAGACAGTGGTCATTTATTCCTAGGAAGTAGCTTTGTGGTTAGATGTCGATGTGGGAAGTTTATCTTTTAACAACATATTTTAGTTTGTCAGGGAAGTGACTTTCATTCCTCTTGGTTCCTGCTAGCAGGTAAAAGGATACCTGCTGTGCTTTTCAGGCCTACTCAGATACTTTTCATCTCAGCATACCTATCACATGGCTCTTTAAGCACCTTTTCTGTTAGGAGGAACATAAACGTGACCCTCAGTTCTGTCAATAAATGAAATCTAGAGCTCTGCTGTCCAGCTGCTTCTTATATTTTTGCTCTAGCCCTGTATTTTCAATTTTATCAGATATATATTGGACTTCCACTTGTGGACTTCCACAAACCAAGAGGCTCCTCTATGATTTGGGAAAGCACTGATTTCAGAGCTGAGAATCTGAGGTAAATTTTTTTCTTTTGTGCGAAGAGTTTAAATCTCTGTCTCCCTCTGAGGCAGTATGTGAAAGACACAGAGACAGTTTCATCCTGTCTCAGAACAATTTCCTAGCTTCAGGGGATTTTGATCTGGGGATCCCAGATCCTCTCACTTATAAGGCATACTGCTGTTGAAACCTCTCACTTACAAGGCACACTGCAATGTCAATTGAATAATCCAAAAAGCCTGGGATTAGGTACTGGGGTTGTAATCTATGTTCTGCTCAATATATAGTTATGTACCTAAAAATAATTGCAACTGCCTTGATGAAAGAGAGTGAGAGGTTTCTCTTCTGTTGTCTTCTAGCAAGGTCATCGAGGCATAGTTTTGCAAGCCCAACAGCTCCATTCCTCTTATAAAGGATAAATTCTGTATTTGCGCATTAGAAAGGTGAGGAACAATATCCAAAAAATAACTAGACTAGTTGCTGGGCAGAACTGACAGCACATTTTCCTTTTGACAAAGAGTGATTGTTCTGCAACCGAAATGAGTATTTTCATGAATGAATGAAAATGGAATGAAATGGAAGGGGTTTGGGTTTTAAAAGATGAATTAATATAGCCAATTTGACAGAAAACTGTTATGGTTTTTTTCTTTATTTTAACCTTTTCAAAAAAAAGAAAAGAGAAGTAAAAATAAATAAATTATTAACTAAAGAAGTGTTGTGTTTTATCCACATTAATTTAACGTAGCAGGGAAGTGTAACAGGATGTGTGAAGTTGAGACTCCCTGGCTAAGATTTTCAAAGCTATGCCACAATTTGAATGCTCA
Source organism: Psittacula echo (assembly GCF_963264785.1). Taxonomy (NCBI): domain Eukaryota; kingdom Metazoa; phylum Chordata; class Aves; order Psittaciformes; family Psittacidae; genus Psittacula; species Psittacula echo. Next base: position 58,896,055 of record NC_137742.1, on the reverse strand, counting down.
GCTCCCATCAGAATTTGATGGGAGTTTTGCTTCAGGCAGCTTTTGATATTCTCCCCTACTGGTAGCAAAAGCAAGACTGTATACAAAATAAAAACATCTTTGAAACCCTAATTTTTCACCCTGCCTCATCTTTTTAAAAGGTATTGTATCTGTGGGCTTTCCAAGAAAACCTGTACAGTTTTAAAGGTATATTTAAATTCTGAAAGCAGATACACTGAAACCATGCAAAACATTGTGAATGCTACTGTAATAAGGCAGAGATGCATTTTAACACAGACCTACCCTATATACAAACACTGATTCATGAGAAGCATGTTTTAATTATTTTCTTTAGTTTTCTGAGCTTTCTTTCAGTATTGTGGTACCTTTTATCTGCAGTATTTTCCTCCTGAGTTTTATGTATGAGAAAACACTTTACCATTTTCTGTCTAGCCTCTACAGACAGATAGGCTTGTGCAGGCCTTACCTGTTGAGGTATCTATGGAAGAGCTGGCCAAGGACTTTTACTGGTATTTTCCTTAACTTGATCACTGACCATGGCTCCTTTCATAATTTGCTTAATTAGGAAATTAACAAATTAGCCTCCTACTCTCTGCCTTCCTCTGGCTGAGATATGCAATTTATGCACCACTCCTTTTGTGCATCCAGACTGCCATCACTGCTATGGCCTGCTGCACTGTCAGGTCTCCTATTCCCCAAGAGTACCTTCCCTTGCACAAGAACAGCAGTGGAGACCCTCCATGTCTGTCATCACAGTTTCAAAACACACACCTGAGCTGTGTCCAGTGAGGATGGATTGTTCCAGGAGCAATGTTGTATTAGAATAACAACATCTATAGTTTGTTCCCAATCACCTCTTTTTTTTTTTTTTTTTCCTCTTCCTCTGCCATAAGTAGTATCTACATTTCCCTAAGCATTTTCCTGATTTCACCAGCTTGTCTCATCATGCTTGAATGACTACCATAAGCAATTCAAATTTATCTGTGGATGTTTTACTTGACTCAGTAAGGTGCTGAGTTACAAAGTTTGGATTCAGATCAGGGTTGTTTGAATTTAAAGAACTTAAAAACTCTTTTCTTCATGAAAGTGTTCCTTATTCTACCTGTGGAAGCATGAAAACAGCATTTAAACATCCAGCTCTTTGGGTGTAGTGTTTGAGTCCAAGATGGACATACTGATCACAACTGCAGAAGAGGAATTTAATTACCGAGATTGCCACTATGTTTCTCAAAACTTCTAGAACCGTTGAATCTTGGTCATTACATTGCTCAAAGTCTAATGAATAACATCATTCATGGTATTATGTAACTACGGGCAATATGTAGGCAGAGGCAAACCGTGCTTCAGCTAATATTCATAATTTACAATGAATCACATATTTACTGATTACAGTGGCCAGATTTAGGTGTTAGAATTATAATATAAACTTGACCTTTTAAAAATTACATTACTAGGGGTTATGTGGGAGAGGCACTGTTCATATGTTTACATAAATATTAGTCTGGTTGTAAATATATACACATATTTAATGCAGCTTTTCTGTAAAGGTTCTGTACAACAGCGACCTCAGCCTTTTTAAGCACCATCTCCTTTTCAGCAATCTATTTTACTCCATTACACCAGACCAGCCTACATACATTGTTAAAATGAGGGATATGACACTGTTCAAGTGAGCATAGGTATCCTGGAAATGCAGGAAGATGCAGAGTAGAGTGTATATGTGACTCAAGTGGCATTCTTTATTTTTCTCTCGTGTTTTACCTCAGCATATTCCTACTCAACAGGATGGATAATCCCACGAGAAAAAGTTAGTAGCAGTTATGATCTCTTTCCGTGAAAAGTAGATAATCCCTGGCATTCTCAAAAGGAGATTAGGGGAACATACTCCTGTAGAAGTACCCATCAGATAGTCTCTTCCACTGTCCCTTGCCTTCTGTGCCAGGTGCTGGATTTAGTTTTATATTTTTATTACGAAGAACCCCAAAGAATTATATGTTGCTCATCTTGTTCCCAAATATCTTCTGCGAAAAATTTCTGTGAAATTAATGGTATCTGAGGTGCATTAAGAATATAGGACTCACCTTAGTAGGACTTTGTCTTTAACTAATGTGTCAAATCTCCATTCCCCTCTGAAAGAAATCTGTAACAAATCTCCAGCTGACCTCAGTAGGAAGGTACTTGGCCGAGCACTGCCTTAAATGTTAAGGTAGTACTTCTTACAGAACTCAGGAGTTTTAGAGCAGAATAGTAGAAGTTGAAAATATTTTTTGCTAGACCTGTACATATATATTGTATTTAATCTTTAAATATAGTTAACATAAATTATTAACAATGTGACAGAGTTCTGTTTATGTCCCAATGACATTTAGTATTATCTATGCAATATACATGAAATGTGCTAAACAGTTCACTTGAAGTTTAACAGGAAATAACTATATTTAAATAAAAAATTTACATAGTCAAATCTAAAAAACTTGAAAAATTGAAAAAGCAGACTATTTACAGCTTGTGGTATAGTAATTGGTATCTGCTGTGTCTTTTTCTCCCTTTTTAGTCTAATTAATAATATATCAGAGCATTAGTGGTATCCTAAAAGTGCTGCATTAGCTATGTGCTTTGAGAACCATTTCCTGCTAGATTTGAATCAAATCACATTGATTTCAGCAAGATTTAAGTGTTCTCAGTTTTTCATAGTTTCCGCAATGACTTCCTTGCTATTTCGCTTATGATATAGATATGAAGCCTACCAAAGTGGCCCTTCACTGATTCTTTGTCCTGCTTAATCCCGTGTTGCCCTGGCCAAAGGCCAAACTTACCTGCAGCTGCTTGACATTACACAGAAAAGTGATGTCCAGCAGAAGGGGTGGATTCAGAATTATGGCCCTTCTTCCCACTCCACATCTCTTCTGAGCAGAAATCAGATGCAGGAGAAGTAGTCTGCCCTGTGCTAATGGATGCAGAAAATAACCTGAGCAGGCAACTACTGCACCCTGAGCAACTACAACAGCTGAATTCAGGTCCTGAAATAATTGCCTTACTAGAGAAGGTGACCAGGTCCCTTATTACACATAAAATCTGCAAAGGCTGCTAGAAACCAGATTTCATTAATATTGCAGCCACTAAGGAGGATGCAGGATGCAGGGGAGATTTGTCTAATGATCTCCTCAAGACATCACTTTGTTTAATTTGGGTTTGGTGACTGCACTTTTTTCCCCCTCCCTGCCACAATGTGGCTGATGTGGCTAAGTCAAGTCACTTCCTTCCTGGCAGATGTCTATAGGTATGCCCTTCCCAAATCTTCGTTCATGAAGCCGAGCCATCATCATCATCAACCCCACACTAAAAAGCGTACGTGTGCTACTACCTTTTCTCTGCTTTAAGAGCTGTGTGTTAGGTATAGCTGGATGAAGGTAGGTATGGTTCTCAAAGGCAGGTCTGCAGAACCAAGTTCTAGCTTGGTTCATCTCAGTGGGACTGGGTGCAGTAGACATCCACAGCAACTGCAGCGTAAAGAGTGCTGTGCTGGTGACTGATCTCTTTCCAGAGCCTACTCTGGTTCTAGATAAAATGACTGCTCGGAAGCAAACTCCATTTTTCCCTTCAATTTCAGGCTGCTCTTTTGTAGCCCAGAATAAGTGACAGAGACTTCAGTGATATTTATCACTGAAGATGGCTGAGACAGCCTTATTCATCTGCCTAAGGGCTGAAGCAAATTCAGAATTGCCTGGAATTTCAAGGGAAAAGGAATTATGTTTTTCCAGCATATTTCTGTTCAAACTAGGTTTCCCAATCTTTATAGTTTCCTGTTTATTTTGGAAGTGGACATACTTAGAAGCTCGAAATTCTTGCTGTTTTGAATGAAGCAACACAGAAAGTATTTACTCACCTGCAGACCAAAAAAAGCCATTAGACAGTATATCACCAAATGATTTTTGATCTTTTTCAGCTGGTGACATTTACAAGAAAGCAGCCAGGATCGATTTGCTTTTTCTTTGCGAATTTCTCTGCTTTTTCTCTGCTCAAGAACTTGAAGGATCACCTAATAGCTTGAGTAGGTTGATTTTATTTTTCTACATTTGCATTTAGAGTATTGCAAGCTGTTTGTTGTTAGGCTGCAAGACTCTTGTTTCGTATCCTAAGTCATGCAGCATGTATACACCAAAAATATTGTGAGTTGCACTAGAAGATTATTCCAATTATTGAGTATTGGTTTTGTGTCATTTTCCTGATTGATTTTAACATGCCTAATGGAGATGTTTTTGTTTACTAGAAAGGTACCTCCTGTAACTGATTGGTTTTTGTTGTCAGGGTATTCTTCCATCATCTCTTTTTTCTCATGCTTTAAAATACTTTTTTAGAGATTGATGGGTATGTTCTCATTTTCTTAGAAACTGCTTGATTGTTGATGGTTGTTCAACAGAACAGACTTGTTGTGCTGCTATGAGTTTTGCAAGTACAGTAAATCCTGCCACACTAGTAGAAGCTTAATGGAATAAAGGCAGCTTGCAGGATGTAACCTATGAAGAAGGGATCATTATTAACTCTGTGCAATATGTTATTCATCAGGATGATGAAATTCCTCAGCCATCTGAAATTCAGGGCAAATCTACAATAACTTTCAATTGTTCCAAAATATCACTTTTGAATTTATTTTTACCTACCCAACGGCAGATATAGGTGTGCAAATATATATTCACAATAAAGTGGTCAAACTATAAGGAAGTATATAGGAAGAAAAATTTCATTATGAGAGTGGTGAGGCACTGGAACAGGATGCCCAGAGAAGCTGTGTCTGCCCCAGCCCTGGCAGCGTTCAGGAAATGGTTGGATGGGGTTTTGAGTAACCTTGTCTAGTGAAAGGTGTCCCTGCTTATTGCAGCAGGGTTGGAACTAATGATCTTTAAAGTCCCTTCCAACCCAAACCGTTCTACAGTTCTGTGATTCTTCATCACTCCTAGCACTCTTTGACTCCTTTTGCCTCCTCCCCCAGCCATTTATCTATATTTGTTCTTTCTCCTACTTCTTTGCAAGTCCATGTATTATGCTCTAAATGAAAATTAAGCTATTCTTTGCTTAGATAATGGGTTGAGTCCTGCGTAGTGGTAGGGTAGTCAGTCAAAGCCATAAGTTCTCTGTTCTTGTTTTAGGTCAATGTGGCTCTGGAAGTATGTGATCAACAGGAAATTGGAAAGATTGGAGCATTCATGAATTAGGCAGCTACACTGTCTGCTGGGCATGCCTCTGCTGAGCAAACGGAAACTTGCTTTATTTTCAGACTTATGGTGGCACTAAAGAGCATATTCTCATCAGAAAGTTAACTCCTTTACAAAATTGTGTGTCCTTGTTCCAAAGCATCAGAGGATGATGTTCTTTTTTCAAAAATGAATCACAGAGAGGTGGGATTTTTTTTTGTTTGTTTGTGGGTTTTTTTGAGTTTTTGTTGTTGGGTTTGTGGTTTTTTTTTTTTGGTTGGTTTTTTTTTTTGTTTGTTTTTTTGTTTTTGTTCTTGTAATTGGCCAACCACTTATTTTTGCCTTTTTCTCAGAAGTGGCTGAAACATTTAAACATTCCAAAACCATTCAGTCTGAGGGAAATCTCGCAGCATAAAAGACTTCAGTCCAAGATTTAAGCAGTAGAAAACATTCTTAAAATGAGAGTTCTGGGGTCATGTGTATGTATTTGTGACCAATACACCAATTCATCAAGAGAATTTCACATACTGCTGTGGTTAAAGGAAGAGTGTATGTACATGCGTAAGCATTTATACTTCCTCAAGATGAGAAATTCTTATTACAAACAGTTATTTTTAAGTCTATTACGTGTACTTCTTTCAGAAGGATACAACCCACATATTCATATTTTCATGAGAGAACTTATAGAGATGAAGTAAGAATCAGTTTAAGTGTCTAGCCAAATAACAAACACAAGAAAAATAGTTTCTGCAGGTCTTGTCACTGCTAGTTTGTCAATATGGATGCTCCTAACACATATTCTCTTTTGTGCTACCTATGAAAAGTAGAATCGTATTGACAGAAAATATTATTAACAACTCTTCTTATAAAGAATGACGCTTTTGTAAGAACCTCCCTTTCTGTTAACTGTTATTACCATTTTTCACTAGACTATTCTCACTTACAGCCCACATACAATATCTGAAGATAATTTCAAATTTAATTATGATGGTTGAAGATTTTATACACTTTGAAGGAAAAGAAAAATGAAAGATTTCGACAGTACTAGAAGTCTTGATTGGAAATCTGCCAGAGAGAAACTAAGAAGGCGCAGTAAGAAGCTGCTTTTAAGGCTCTGGAACAATTCAAGGGGACATTATGAAGTCTCCCTCTGCATGCAGTGATTTTATTTTCTTAATTGCCCAATGAAGAGTCAGCACTGTACACGAAGCTCAAGTCACATATTTCATCATCTCCCATATTTTCAGCCTTTATTAAAGCAATCCTAAAGAGATCCCCCCCAATCATATCTCAAAGTATACAGCCTTGCTGGTACTTCATATCTAGAGCTGAAGGATTCTCCTCTCTCCTCCTTTATGCATTTTTTGTAATTCATTATTTCCTTTTTTGCATACTCTTCTTCATTTTCTTCAGTGTAGCATTGGTCATCACTTCTAACATCCTGAAAAAGTATTATGTGGACCCTATAAAAGTCACACTAGTTGTGCTATACCATTCATCCAGATGTGTTGCTATTGAAGAAGGAATTTCTATGAAGGGTTTGAAGCCTTTCTGTAGCAGATAGGTAGATACAAGAGAAATATCAATGTCTCTATAGATTATAAGATAGGATCCTCTGCTTAGTTACTTGGGGGAGAAATACAAGATAAATAATGGGTGAGTGAAATATGCAATACAGCTGACTTTGGAAGGGATGAGGGATGAACAGGACAGTGGAAGATATGTTGCACCTTACAGCTTTATGACACTTTGCCTGTATGACAGCTATAGATGACCACATGCAGGATCCCATTAAGTATTTAAACATGAAATAACTTTGTTTCAGAGGAGTAGAAACACTGATGTTATTAAAAGCCCAAAGGCATGCCAAACTCTGGAAGGAAAATGCATGTAATCAAAACATTCAGTTTCCACATCTCTGTCATGGGAGAAATTAGACTATAGTTCTCCCTCAGATTTTGAGCTGACCAAGCATGGCTTTTTTTTTGTTATCTCTTCCCTCTTCCTGGCACTGAAGGGACCTTTCTAGCTCTTCAGTCGTATTTGCACTCTTGTAGCTTGAATCATACAGGATATACTATTTATCTGTCCTCAATGTAGCAGAAGGAAAAGAGTACTCCTTACTTTCCCTAGTGTGATGTTTCAGAAGTACTTCCCTGCTTCATGGCCTGTCAGCAGTACAACTAATTTCTGCGGCAATCTAGGTGGATGAAATGAGAAATATTATTTGGAGAGGGCTTATTGCAGATGGGAGGTAGTGTCTTGGCTGAAGAGGTGTATGGTGGTAGGGTTTCATCTTATGTCTAAGTGGCAAGTGACTTACAAGCTACAGCTGCCAAGACTATTTGCCATGCACTAACTGCTGTGCGTAACGTTTTGCCAAGATTGTGCTTTTGGTGCCAGCAAGATGGGATCAAAGTGATCTTGATAGTTGGGAGCTGATAATACATAATGAATAACCTTTCAAATCATATGCTTCTTTATACGTCACAGGTATTAACTACAAGACCATTCATCTTTTAGTCAGATGCAGTATTTCTTACACTTCCAGGACAATACTTTGAAAGCAGTCTGTGAGGGCTCAGCTATTGCATGAAACACCTGGAGCTGGTGAAAGACAGATTGCCTTGTCTAAACATTAGTTCCATTGCATGACTTACCTACCAAGTGGGCTTTGGGTGTAAAGCACTGTTCTGATTGTGTTACAGAGCATAAGTAGTAGTGCTTCAGAATGATAGTGTTTAATGAAAACAGGAAAAATCAGCAGCCTGCTTTTAGGACTGATCACTGGGAGATGAAAGAAAAAGAGCAATCGTCTTTGACAGTGCAAGAGCCAAGCAGTTTCTGTATAGCTGGCAAAACAGGAGGAGGATGGCCATACAGAGGAGAACACAGTGGGAAGCAATGGGCCAGGAGGGGAGAACGTGTATTTAGTGGGGATGAATAAAGAGGAAAAAAAAATTACATAAAATTTTTCCAGCATGAGAGCTCCAGGGCAGCTGGTTTTCTCAGAAGTATTTTAATGATAAGGTTTTGTCACAACAGTTTTCATGGGAAAATAATTTTAAAATAGAATTCTGCAGATTCTGTTTTATCAAATGCAGATATAGGGGCAGATTTTATTTATTTTTTTTTTTTTTTCCCCGATGTGTCTCTGTTTTTCTCTTTTTTAAACCTGCTAAACTAAAAGAGCATTCAGGGAAGTTTTTTAACAAATCAAAATGTGAAATGAAAAAATTCACTCCATAATAATGCAGGGGAAAATATGCTATCAAACAAAAAGAGAGATGGACTTCCAACAACATGATGTAGATCTTATAATTATCAATGAAGATGTCATGCTCTAAGTTCAACATGTACTTAATTTTTTTTTGAGGAACAAGAAAGCTTTGCTGAATTAAAATCTGAAAGTTGATTTTTTTTTTCTCTTTTGTTTTTCAGTTTAGTTATTTCCTAGCAACACTTCCTAGCTCTGAATGAAGCCTCTCATGAGCTGAGTCCTTAAGCTCACATAAGCAGTAAAATTTTGTATACTGTGGCATAAAAAAGTGGGTTTGGGGAGGATTTTTTCTCAGTGAGGGGACTTGCCTCTTGTGGGTCTTTGCATAAATACTGCATAAATACTCGATACCTTTTAGCCAACAGAAGGCAAGTTTAATTGCAAAAAGTGTCAAATGGCAGAGTAATGGGTCTGCCTAAGAAAAGTTAAAGAGATTTTTGACCCACTGCACTCTGCTACCAACTAAGTGATAAAGTTACTTGAAAGAGTACAGCACCACCAGTGTAAAGATTCTTTCTTTTCTGAAGAACGGTATTTCATGTTCCCGGGTCTATAGCTTTCTTTGGTCAGAATAAAGCCACTAGAGGACATTTCAAAATCGTTTCAAATCATAGTTCTAGTGGTCAGAGAGAAGACATGGTTCTCAGTTCTAGTCTGTCTTTGTCGTCACTGTGCGAAATGAAGATAGCTATGGAGCCAACACTGAGCTGACCCCACTGGCGGTATTGGTGTGCATGGTATTTTGGCTGAACAACTTGACATGAGATGTGAGCATATGAGGCTGAAAAAAAACAACCTGGGAGAGATAGAGGGGCATGATACTTTGATTTTTATTGTTGGTCCTATATTACATGCAATGTAAACACAGTGCAGTGATTTGCTACATCCAGGGCTCTGCTATGTGTGTTTGTTTGTGAAATCAGAACTAAATTATATTAAATGAAGTTTTCTTGCCCTCCTGAGGGCTCTGGATTCAACACTTCCAGCTGGCTCAGTGCTGGAGACAGAAGAAAGTGTAACCATAGTGATGGAATGGAAATGACTCCTTTGTTTCCAGGCTGCAGTATCCTACAGACACTGCCATTTTCAAGGTCAAAAATATATTAAGAAGGGATAAAAATTAAAGAAAAAAGTGCTGGCTTAGCTACAAAAACTAATTTAGTTTATGCATTATAAATTATTTTAAAAATTACTAAAATGAGATTTCTCAGCAAGAACTAAATGTGTAGTTTCACAAAACTAATTTCCAAAGATGAAAATAATTACAGAATTTAGCTTTAAAAGCTTTCAGGCCATCAGAGAAAACAACAAAGCTATCAATTACCAGACTTTAGTGGTCCTTCTGTCAGAAATATAATGGCAATCCTAGCATTCTCCTCGGCATTTACTGAATTAAGAATGTCTGCAAACAGATCAATTAATTGAAACATTATTTAATTTAATGAAACATGATCTGTCAAGGAATGATAATCAGGCTTTAAAACAAAACATTTTGGCATCTCTTTCCAAATGGAGGAAATTTCCAAGAAAGAGGAGGGCCCTGACATGATGAGGTGGCAGTTGTAATTTTGAAGATTTGAGGGTAAGATTGAGCATTCTTCTGAACAAGCAGAACCCCTTCTCATCAGGGTATTGCCCAGCATTGAGCTCTGACATACAGTGTTGCTAAGTTCTCCCAAAACTATCTTCTAGCTAGTAACCTTGCCACCCTTTCAATCAACCTGTTTCTCTGCTCTCTGCTTTTACTCTTCCAAAGATGGATGAACGTGCACTAAACGCTGTTCCAGATACGATGCTCAAAGTCAGTGTGAAGAACTCTGAGGATCAGAAGATTTGTAACGCTGCAGATCTTCAGAAAGTCTCCTGTCCTGCCCATGAAAGTACACAAAGTTGGTTTTCCATTACTTGTGCTCTGTAGTACTGCAGTGGCCTTGGCAGTAGGCAGCAATTTTGTGGAGGGGGGAATCACAGAAGGTGCTCCCTGGCAAGGTGGCCTTGCGTGAGTTTGAGGAAGTGTAGATGTGGCAGTTAAATCATTTGTTTGCAGCTGAGGACTAAACGGATTCTTCTACGTGATTCACAGCTTTACTCAGAATGAGTCATTGCAAAAAGCCCATCCTCCTCCAGTTCCATAGTGCGGATGTGGGCCAAAGCCACTATGTCTGCTATGGTGTGCAAAGAGATAGTCAAGTGGAAAGAGCAGAGGCGGCTTTCAGAAGTAAAAAGGAGATTCCAGAATAAGCAATCAACTAAATCAATTTTGTGTCTTTTCAGTCAAACATGCTTTCTTTCTTTGAGCTTTCTCACTGCCGTTTTGCAGCCTGATGGTGGGGAAAGTATCTTTGCACAAACCACGGCAAAATTACAGGAACAAGTCTAATCAAATAATCCAGCTCTCAAGCAAAAATGACAACCAGTAGGAGGCCACGGTCACAGGAGCATTGAGGCTGTCTTCCCCATTGACAGCCATTACTGAGACAGAATTGTAGGCATCGACTTCTGATCCTATGCAGATTCAGGTATCTGATGTGAGTGCAAATGAGAAAACTGACCTTTACTTTGATAATTCAGGATTGTTTTCGTTTTCTCCATTACACTAACACAGCTCTAATTTGCATCTGAAAGACCCTTGATATACCTATTACTACAGCAAAACCTTCTGTAAGATCTGTAGGGCTGAGGGTCTAGATTTTTTATGACACTTAACTGAATCAGTTTTCCTGTTAACAAATTATTTGGTGGCTTTGCTTCTCATCACTTTCTGGATTTTGGTGTTTCATGGGTATGAGGCATGACCAAATAGACAACACTTACAGAAGGACAATGAAGGTAGCAAGTGGGATGAGGGGACAGCTAGGAGACAAAACAAGTAAAAGAAGCAGCCGATGCTTGTTTTTCCTGCTGTGCTCAGGAGCATGGACTCTAGCCATAAGACCTGCTGCCAGGGATGGTACTGCCTCTGACTCTGAGTACAGAAACAAACCGATTTGCACTGAAAATGACAGCTTTTCTCTTTGGAATAATGATGAATTTTCATATTCTGCCTCTGCCTAGTATATTTCAAGATCTTCGGAAACAGCTGTTTTATAAGTGGAAAGCACTCACTTTGAGCTGGGTAGCTGAGGCATTATAAGCTTTCTGTAGTCTTAGCCAATGTCACAACCTGCCTCTGTGCTTCTGTTTTTTTTATGGGGGGTTTTGTGATTCAATCTATGTTCAGCTTGCATCATCTTTTAATAAGCTTCCTTCTTCAAATTATTAGTGTTTAATAGCTTGTGAGGAGGAAAGGATACAGAGGACTGAAATAGTTATAATAACATTATCTACATTTGAAGCGTCTCGCCTTATTAAGCTCCAAATAGTCTGGGATTCAATCACAAGATTTTGTGACCTTTTCTCAACCCCAGCTGTATCTTTTTTCTCTGCACTGTGCTACCAGGAAGACCCACTGACGTACTTGGAAAAATCCCTGGTTCTTTGCTTATGGCAGCTATTTGCACTGTTGAAGTACTACACAGTTCTTTGCTCCCCGTATCCCCTCAAACTCATACCATTCATACGTAAACCAGAATGTGTTCACTTTGATATTGTTCTAGATAACATTTGGCTATGTGAAGATATTTTTTTCCTGAGTGCAGGCTAGCTGTAAAGACTCTGGCCCATTTGTCTGGCCGTGACTGTTGATGTATGTTAGGATGGTAGCATATGAGACTGTCTCTCCTTTTTGTCCTATATTTAGGTGCTTTCAGATGAAGACTGGGAGATTCTGTGCCACTGCAGCATTATTGACAGATGTATAGACTGAGACAGGGAAAACCTAATTTCTAAGTAAGGCTGAGATGTGATGAATTCATGAGGATGTTCCTGTTCCAGTGAGAGCTCACAGATGCTGGACTGACACATCTCAAATTTCTGCAAAGGGAGGATGATGACGCTGAAAAGCAGTTCTTACACTGCTGCAGAATTGGGACCCATATTTTTGCATGCTTTGAGGGATACAAATAGTGTTTTTATATGGTCTGAAGAAAGCTGATTCAGTTATTTTGTAAAAGAAAAGGAAAGACTTCTGAAGTGGGAGATAACTGTTCCATTACTTTACATGACAAAAAAAAATCACAGATTTCCTTTTTAATAATGGTAATATTGCCCAGGTCCTTGTATGCTACCTCCTTGAGATTAACAGAAAGAGGAACATTTTGGCAGTGATACTGGGAGCAAACAAGACAGCCAGCTCTCAATGCTGGATTTTTACAGGGGTTACTATCTAATTTATCATTCTTTATTAGGTTTAAAGAATTGGCTTCGGGACTGAGAATGGATTTCTCTGAGCCAGTGATGCAGTTTGTGAACGCAAGCACATTTCTAGCTAGTTTTCAAAGTAGAAACACAGATCATTTGGGATACACAAAGCAGCACTGAGTATTATTTTGAAGAACTATGTATCAACAAGAACTTGACAAGGTTGGTGGGGATCAAAATTACAGATCTGATAATGGCTTGTATTGACTTTTTATCTCTCATCTGAATATAGCTGTTTTTTTATTGGTGACTGTCTCAGTATTGCTTGTCAGCCTTCTTGGATGAACCTGTGATATTAGATTGTGTCTTCAAGTAGAACATCTGTCTTGAACAAACCACTCTTCTCCCACGATAGTTGTTCTTTGTTTTTAATCTTGCTAGGTCTGTTCATTGGAACAGAGTTAAGCAAGACAGAACAAGGATGGCATGAAGACTGGGGTGCAGAACTGTACAAGATTGTCTTAATATCTGCTCAGGTCTCACCACACCACTTAAGATGTTTTCATGTTCATTTCCATTTATGGCTTCAATCAGTTCAGCCACTTGCAGCAATGTGACAGATTGCTTCATGCTACAGACACACAGGATGAGACTGACTTTATACTTCTTTGCCTACATGTACTGTCTTCATGCCCACTTGAACGGAAATACTGGGACCTAAGTGTGGCCAACATCAGCAGCTCATATCAGAACACAAAAGCATGTCGTGGTACTGACTGGGCTGAAAAGAGGCTGGTGATAAAGAGAAACGTTTGTTGAAAGATTTTAGTCTGGTTTAGTTATTCTTGAATGAAATTGTTCAGGTATCCTTGCTTATACATGACAACCTAATAAAAAATATTCCTTCTTTCTGAAATACTTTGTCAAAAAAACCCCTCAAACTTCATGGACCTGGAAAGTGAATGATTGAAAAGAGCCTAGTGCTGGAGAGAAAAGAAATTCTTCTCAAACCAGCTTGAAAAAATGCAAAGAAGTGGTGTCTAACCTGCATTGAAACTTTTAATTATCACAGTGTCTATGTTTCTTGCATTTTCTATACAGCTTTTTTTTTTTCTTAATTTATTCCTTTCCACAGCATGCTATCTCATAGACCAATAGATATTACTATCATTGTGATAATCAGCTTTAAATTTACTTTTCCAAAATGTATTCTAGTTATAATTCTTGTAGGTATTAAATAGTTCCTTGCTCTGAATGGACTTAAACACTCACTCAGATGTTTGTAGAATGTTAGTTAAGCAGACAAAAGAAAAAATAAAAGCAGTGCTTTTTTAGTGGTTTATTTATACCTTTAAGAAATGAAGACCTGGCAGTTATGCTCATATCTGCACATTCTCATCCCTGATAGATTTATTGTGTCTCTCTTCTCTCCTTCTCTCTCTGTCTCTCTCTGTACCCTTCAAAGAATTTGCAACAAGCATGCCAGCATCCCTTTGGTGGTGATAGTGTTTTTCAAGAAAGGATCCAATGTCTGTGTAGTGTTAGGATTGGATAATTCAATCACTCCCATTCGTCCTTCCAGGGAGTATCAGCAGAAATTATGTGAGGGGAAAATCAAAAGATCCTTAATGGGTGCAGAATTTGAAAGCGTTTTTTCCTTTATTTTTTGCTTAGCCATCTGTATTCTTAACACCTTTGCTTGTCTTCAAGTGCTTTTCATAGCTGAAAAGTGCTGTAAATAAAAGCAGCACTTTTTTTCCAGAAACTTTACTGTATATAGTCTTCCCTGCTGGTAAGAAATTGCTGGAGCCGAGAAGCAGAAAGGCAGCATGAAAACCTGGGATAATCTGGGGTAATTTGACTTTCATAAGTACCACTAAAGAAGAAGAGTGCTATTTTAAATATTAAGCATAGATGCAGATGGCAGGTGTGTTACATACAAATGCTTCACTCTCTGCTAGTGAAGGCACCAGTGTCCTTTGCAGAGCCTATGAGAGTCCCTGTGAGTGTGACAGTCTATGCTAGCAGACAAGACGGCAGGACTGAGTTTCAGCTTTTAACATAAGGCCCTGTAGCTTTCTTCTTAAAATTTGCTAGAACCTGTTATTAACTGAGTTGTTCAACGTTTGTAATAAGGTACTAGTCAGCACAAAGACACTAGTGTAACCTCATCTAGGTGTTCCTGCTCCGGCAGGGGGATTGGACTAGATGACCTTTTGAGGTCCCTTCCAATCTCTAGCATACTGTGATACTGTGACATAAAAAGACAGGTTTCTTTAGGAAGATTAACAAAGAGCAGTCCTCTTGTCCTGGCTTTAAGTACTGGAAATAGGTATCCATGGGACCATCATAGAATTATAGAATTGTGGAATGGTTTGGGTTGTAAAGGATCTTAAAGATCATCCAGTTCCAACTCCCCACCATAGGCAGGGACAGCTTCGTCTAGACCAGATTACTCAAAGCCCCATTCAGCCTGGCCTTGAACACTTCCAAGGCTTCTTTGGGCAACCTGTTCCAGTGTCTCACCACCCTCACAGTAAGGACCTTCTTTCTAAAATCTAATATAAATCTACCCTCCATCAGTTTAAAGCCATTGCTCTTGTCCTGTCTATATATGCCCTTGTAAAAAGTCCCTCTCCAGCTTTCCTGTAGGCCTCCTTCAGGTACTGGAAATCTGATCCAAGGTCTCTTCAGAATGTTCTTGTCTTCAGGCTGAACAAGCCCAACTCTCTCAGCCTGTCTTCATAGGAGAGATGCTCCAGCCCTCTGATCACCTTTGTGACCCTCCTCTGGACTTGCTTTAACAGGCCCATGTCCTCAGAGCTGGACACAGTACTGCAGGTTGGGTTTTACACAAGTGGAGTAGAGGAGGAGAATCACCTCCTTCGGCCTGCTGGACACACTCCTGTTGATGCAGCCCAGGGTACACTTGGCCTTTTGGGCTGGAAGGTCACACTCCTGGGTCATGTTGAGTTTCTCAGCAGCCAGAATCCCCAAGTTCTCCTTAGGGCTGCTCTCAAGCTGTTCTCATCTTTTGCATCACAGTTCTGGCCTTTATTTCTCTAAGAGGCCCCCATTGCCTTATAGACTTTCATGTCTGTCAAGGCTGAGAGTGTTGAGGTTTCCTTTTCACTCTGTAGAAAAAACCCTGTTCATTTTTTGGCACCCTAAAATGGGACAATAAATGCGTTTCAAAACTTCTTGTAGAAGCACAAATCTTTCCACACATCCTATGCTACAATCAAAATGTTCCACTCATCTCAATTACCTTCATAGCAGTATTTAGAATAAAAATAATATTACCTGGAATAGCAATTCTGAAACTAATTTTTTTTTTTTTTTTTAAGTCTCTTTGTCTTTTTATTTCCGCCACATCATGGACTCTGGGCATTAAAATCATTCCCGTGGCAGAACTTACTGGGCACTTGCCTTAAGAATGGACTCTGATGACCAGCTGCCTTGCCTTCAACGAAGACTGAATCCATAACAAAGCGGTATCAACTCACCCATCAGTAGAAATGCATCTCACTTAAAAACATCAACCTCTTTGCAAGTCTCCTTTCCTTCAGACCAGATGAATGCTTTGCCACATCATATAATGCTGTAGAGAGGATGCTGCACCACAACAGTATAGCCACAAGAAAGGCAGATGAAAATATGATATTTTAAAAGAAACAAAGCTTTTATTTTAGTTTCAAGTTGTAAAATCTTTCGGCAGATCTGCAATAAAATAGGTCTGTTATAAACAGACTTTCAAAGAGGAGTGAGTGAGTTCAGCTGTGCTCTATCAGCCAAAATTAAGAATTTTCTGTAAGGAAAAATACATATTTACTCAGACATCATGTTTTGCCTCTCACTTTCTGGAAAACAAATTGAAGCCGACAAGGAATTAGATTGGCTTAAATCCTTTGGCTCACGAAGAAGAGTAACTCATCGGTATTTGAAGAAAACAGGACATATTTCTGTACTTCTTAGTAGTGCTCTTCATTTTATCTTTGAAACCAAAACAGCTCAAAAATTGTTTCGTTTTTATTTATACCAGCTTGGATGGTTATATTGTGGTTTATGTATATCTGTATTTATTGTATCCTCCTCCTCCTGAATTAGAAGCTGGGCAAAATCACCGAAAAGTGTCTTTGGATATCTTCAGATATCTTTGCTTTGTCTCTGAAAAAGCAAGTTAATTTTCTTGAATTATAAAATACTTAGTATATTTTTTTTAAACTCCAGTTTCAAAGGAAAAATATGAGTTGTTGCAAACTATTAAATCACTCTATTTGTTTACCTTATCAAGCTGATCTGTCAGGATGAAATTTGTCATTCTATGCATTTATAATGCATTTGTCACCATGCTAACTGGGAATTGAGTACACAAGTTAAATAAGAAAAACCCCAAAGCAATGTTTCCTATTCTTCATTTGGTTTTGAGTGTTTATTTTTTAAGATCAAGATTCTTCTGATGTTTCCTGAAGAATTTATGGGATTTCTCTGTTGCTTGTACAACCAAAAGAATTTTCATTGCAGTCTGACAGAAGCAATGCCTGAGCAAATCACTTTATCTTTATTGCTATATGAATGAAATATCTGCATTTCGCCTTCTGCCATGTCTAGTGTTTCACTAAATAGGCTTGCTGTTAAGGAAAAAATCTTTACAATTGACCTAAAATGTAAACCAGTATCTTGCAGTGGTTTCTATCATGGGTTGAGAGTGTCTGGAAAACTTTGCATCAGAGGAGAGGGACACATGGATGATGGTCATAGCTAGACTAAAATGGAACCTGCTACGTCTTAGTTGTCAACAGTAAATGGTGGAGAAAATCAAGACACCAGTAACAACTGCACAAACAACAGCAGTGGAAATGAAAGCTGGAGTTGCCTCCACATTTCAAGTACTTTCCACCTTCTTTTAGCATTCTTTTTTAAAATACAAGCTAGGATTGGAACTGACACAAATATCTTTAGTCAAAGCTGATGAAGCAGCTGCATTTTAAGGTCTGTTTTCCAAGAGGTTTTTTGATTTTCTAATTCTTTTCAAATTACATGAATTCAGGAATGTTTTCCTTCTGTAAGCCTTCAATGTGTGTGCTTGTGAGAGTATGTTACATTCGTAAAGCTGGAACAGTTTTGGTTCAGCCCATTGTTTAAAAGAAATCAGCTTTTCGCCAGGCCTTTTGTTGTAACAGGCTTGTATTTGATAATGCATTTTCAATTGTAGTATTTAAAACCCTTTATGCTTTGACAGAATAAAAGCACATGTCATGTATTCATGGTGAATACATTTTAAGTAGCAGTAAAGTTTTCAAGCCTGGTCATCTGTGTGTCATAGACAAATGCCCCACTGTCTTTGTATCCATGTAAGATTTGGTATGTACCAATGTGTTCATCCTTTCTTACTGGTTAACCTCTAAGAAACTGAAGATCGTAGGTTCAGAGGTAGGATTTATGTTTGTTATAGCAGTCAGAGTTCAATTTTTAATTTTACTTTTGTGTGTTGAGAAAGTGATTTTTGGGGGAATGGGATGTGACAGTATTGTTGAGAATGTCAAAATTCTTTTTTACTTGCTGCAGTCTTAGTACTGACTTCTTGCTTCTGAAATGCTTTTTGTATCACAAAACCAAATGCAGGATTTGATAAAAAATTTTCCACAATTTATTTTAATAAATATAATTTTGCCTGATTTATCTGGCAACTTTACATGTGAATAGAGTCCTTAATGAACACAGCAATATATTTCAAACAGTGTAATATGTTATAAATACTATAATTTCTACATTCCTACTGCTCAACTGCCAGATTTCTTTTGCTTGTATTTTTTAATTCCCTGTTAACATTTCAGTGTGCTCCCCTGGAATATTGCAACATGCCAGGTAGACTGGGCAGTGCAGGGGGTATGTAGCTCCCAAAGGACCTTGTAAATTTGCAAGAAGTGAAATTATTAACTAACTCTGTATTTATGTTTCTATTTTATTCACAGGCTTGATTTGTTCACACTAATGGCTGATTCACATGAATCTTCTTGGGACTGCATTACTGCATAATTAATCTTTATAGCCAAGTGGCCCTGTTTCCACATGGATGCTGCTTAGAAAATTACACTCAATTTCATCATGGAGGAATACAGACTGGGTGGAAAGGTTGAAAGGAGGTGTTCACCCTCTGCTCTGAACAGAACCAGATCTGAGGTTAGTTTTCATCTGGAGCAGGAGGAGGTGATCAAGAGCCACAGTATAGGCATGCAGCTTCCTTATGTGTAAATCACATTGTCCTGTTCAGCCAGAATAGGTGAGGTAGGAAATATATTTAGCCCACAGGTATATGAGCTACTTTCTCTTGAACAAAACTCACGTAAACCACAGCTGTCATATCTCAAAAAAATCTCTTAAGCTAATTTCTTTCCTTTTTGTACTGTGCTTTTATACTCATCTGTGTTACAGAAAACCATTCAGACAAATCCAGCTTCCTCTAAGTAAGGACATTTCTTCATTGTTTCCAAATTTCATCTCCTAGGTTGATCTCTGCCATCTTTCAGCAAAAAAGAATATTCAAACATTTATATTTCAGATTCCAGGATCTACTAAACAAGCTGCCAGAGCAAAAAATTTCCAGATATATCTACTGATGAGGCATGGGGAATATTTACTTTCTTCCTTTCTTGTGTGATTCAAAACTTTCCATATTTGGCATACTATTTATCTTTTTGCATTTGGGATCACATGTTTAAATTAGGAAAATCAGGCTTAATTTTCTACTTTAAAGTCTTTCAACAGATCCTAACCGGATTGAGATATATTCATTCACAAATACATCTACTTTTCCCAGTCCACTTTCCTAAGCTTCCAAGGTAGTAATTAAGTATCCATACCAACTAAACACAGCAATACTGAAAGTGCTAATCAGAGTGGGAGACTTCAGATTTGGCTAGGAAGGGGCTAAATGAAGTCAAAGTCTTTTCCAGTTTCAGCTTGCTGTGGGCTCTCTTTGCAGAACAAGCTGCCACACAGTAGATGTGAGGAACGTATGTACAGTCTCTTGATGGGTGGTTCTTCAACAGATTTCAGAGCTGTCTCTGCCTTTCACGTCAATATGATCTAGAAAAAAAAGGCAGCCAAGTCAGCTCAGGTCATCATCAGAGCTGCAGCCTTCATTGAAATCTCCTGTTTCCCTAAGGTTATCCTAAACACAAATTCCATTTTCTCGAGCAAAGTGCATCGGGTTTTATTCTCATCATGTTTTGTCAAAACACATTATTGAAAACTTTGTCTACAGCAGTGTCATGAAGTTCATAATGATGGACCAATGAGAAACACAGCCTGGGATCCATTGTATGGATGACAGACTTAATAAGTGCAGGAAAGTTCAGTCATTTTGATTGGTTGCTGCTGCAGAGGATAATGAATATTTAAACTCTAAATCATTTCATAGGTGACAACTATTGTCAATTATTATTCTTTTCTGAAGACCATGATATTTGCAAGATATTTCTACTTAGCTCTTCCTAACTGATGATTTCTGTGAATAAAATATGGCCTGAAGTGTCCTGGAGCAGTTAGGACGATTTTCACTTTGCTTTACCAGCTAGTCTTGCTGGATGTGGGACAATCCTACTGTTCTGAAGAACTGGAGAGACAACACAAAACTTCCTTATATCTTCCTCTAAGAGACTTTTCCAGTATCTTTAGAAATTAACGTAGCTTTAGAAAGCAATATATAGCTTCCTCTGTCATATTAGATCAACATAGTTGTAGGAGAAATTCTGTAATATAACAAGCCAAGTATTAAAATCATTATGACTGCTATGATGATTAGATTTGAGCACCATATTTTTTCCACCATACAATCATGGAAGTATATTCAGTATTACCCTTACATCCTTTTGCTGCAGAAATCTGACTGGAGTCTGCAATGGCTTTGCAATCTCAATGTCTCTTGGAAAACAAAAATAATTTATTACATTGTACCTTTCCTCTCCCTCAAAGTTTGATGCATACATTTCCCATCTTTCCTAGTTCTTTTGTAGCATCCACTGTATCTAGAGCCACTTTGTTTCTGGTGTCATGGTTGAAGTGCCTACAATAATAGAGCTTCTCTGACAGCAAATTAATGACAGCTGATGAGCTCCCAGGCTTCCCATCACTTCACCATCAGTCTGGGAAGTGGATAAAAGAGGGGCGATCTTTCCTTGTGCTTAATTTTATGGCTAATATTTTTCAGAGAACTTTCAGAATTTTGCAGAAACAGCTTGAGACATCTCAAAGCTTTGCTTTCAGATTTGCTGAAACTACCCTATGAAAACAAAGTCTCTTTAAAATGTCACAATTTTGTTGTTTGCTCAGAAATGACTCTTCAAAACCCCCTGTCCAGAAATCTTTGGAAATAACCAATTAAAGTACATTCCAGCTGTACATATAAACTACTTAGTTGTTCAGCATTTGCAGCTTTTCCTTGTCCAAAAGCATGAGCTCTAGGCAGTGCTGAGTTCTCAAATGATTTGCTGGTAAAAAACACTTGTTCAGTCCTTCTATAGCTCACCTGTCTCTGAGTTACCCTTGAATTACAGTTTTATTTGGATCCGCTGACATAGTATTGTATATGCCACAGTACTGAACCAAAACTCCAATGCAGACTTCGTGTTTAGGTCCTTCTGGTAAGCAATATAATAGCCTGTAGCACAAAGAGTTTCTGGCCAGTGAGAGAAACAACCCAGGATTTTAAAAAACGTTTCAAGATGGAAGCAGGCACTTAAGCATCCCGTGTGAAGACAATGCCGTGGAAAGCAGTGGAGATGGATATTTTTAATAATATGTGAGGCAATTTAACTTGAATCTGACATCCGACTTGCAGCAAATCAGTTTTGCATACAGTCTTGTCAGCTCTAATTGAGTGTGAAAAATGGTTTTGTGGATTAGCTCAGTGCAAAGAGGAATTTTCTGTCATTGTTATGTCTAAGAACAGAAGCCTACTTCCTTGCCTCCTTCCCTACTTATTTCAATTGTAAAACTGTTCAGAAGAGGTTGAAAATATGTTCAATTTTTAGAAAGGGCTTGTTAAATAAAACTGATTTCTAGATTAATTGTTTTTATCCGGACTTAAAAACCACCCACATTCATCTGAAGGAAATTCTGGACTCTCTCAGCTAGAAGAAATCTGCTGAGAGAGAGGGAGTCAGGAGGTGGAATGTTCTGTGATGTTCATAATATTTTAGGATAGACTTTTGGTGTGACTGGATTAACTAAAGTGAACACGATGCAGCGAACAGATTACAGGGAAATGAATGGGTAAAAATACCCCATAGAAATAAGTCAGTAAAAGGAGATAGAAGAGACAAAAGAAGGATGTGCACATTTAGGATAGGCTTCAAAAGTGGATGGGAGAGAGGCAGCGGCAGTATTGTTAGAAAAAATTTTAATGATATCATTTCTAGCAGATTATTCTGGTTTCAACAATATGCCTGCTCCTGATGACTAGAGTCTCTTCCCCCTCCCTTCCATCTAAACTCTCAAAGAACCTACTGCTGTGAAGCTGGCAAGGCAATTGTGGCTAGTTATTTTAATAACTGTATCTTCACTGTAATATGTGCTGCGAGAAAGATCCTCCTGCACTGCTAGATTTTCTTTCTTTCTAAAGTACATAATTAACAAAGAAATCTTTTAGGTTTTTGTATGGTTTTGTTTGTGCCCAGATTTCAATATTTCTACATATTCATTCCCAGGAGCTTCATCCTCTGAAATCCATTTACCATTTTGAGAAGAGAGTGGAAAAATTTGAAGTGAAGTTATTCTGTTGATCACCTTGAGGCAGTTTTAATAATAAATGACTTAGAATGCTATGATTCAGATAGTAATTAGAATAAACAAAGTTAACAAAAAAAAAATTCAGCTGTTTAAACTCTCTGAAGTACTTAGGATAATAGTAAACTATGATTAATTTTTCAAAAAGCTTTCTTATGTACAGTTCTAAATAAAGATATGGTGTATTTAAATGCAGAGGCTCTTTGAATATTAGACAAGTTAGAAAAATCTGGATGGACAGTGGCAGATGTTTGGCAGCCCCAATGACATACAGCATCCTGAGGGTTGGGAAGAAAGCCCAGGAGGAAGGCAGTTACCCCTGCTGCTTGAAGGCTGGATGATCTCTCAATTTCTAAGGTCCAGCTAGGTACAGGCTTCTATGCAAAATTTATTTGGGTCTCCAGCCCTGTGTCTTATGTGCATAGCCACTCTCTCCGTAAAGATATTGTTGTTCTGATGATTACCTTGTACACATAAAATTTAAACTGGGTGTGGGCCACTCTAAATGGTGTAGTGTGAGAATCACATCTGAGGATTACATCTGGCTTTTAGAGCTATGTTGACCGTACAATAGGTTTTATTTTTCTGGTTACTTCTCTTCTTAAGCTTCACAAATAATCAATCACAAACTGCACCTCACAAATTTGTGTAAATCACAAATTGCCGACACTTGCACGAGGAGTTCCTTGACTTACACTAGTGATCCTTTGATATGGCAGGAGGTGACTCTGTGGGCCAAGAATGAAGGATGGCCAAGTTTCAACAGCAAGAGTGACTCTAGTTTTTGTTGTATGTATGCTGTGCAATGCACATTCTTCTGTACGGGAATAAGCTGGTTCTGGCAAAGGAAAAAGCATTTTTATAAATACACAAGGAGATAATTTCATAAAATGCGTATTAATGACTTAAGCAAATTTGTAATGTAGCATATTTTAAAACATGGTGCCTATCACTCATATCAAACATTCCTTCAGCATCTTTTTGATAAAGCTCTAACAGAAGCAATACAATTTATAACCATTTTTTTTGTAAATACTATGTTGCTGGAACCAGCAAATGTTTATTTTCTTGAGTTATAGATATTTTTAATGACTTATTTTATTGCATAATCCCCTGAGTGATAATCTACTCATCTTCCCATCAATCATTATTCACCTGTCACTCTCTTCTAGCTTCATTTTACTTGTCTTAAGCATACTTTTTTATTACTGAGGCCTTCAGATTTTGGATTGCCATCTCTTTATCAGTGAGTTAGCTTTAATGTAAACAAGCAAACAAACAAACAAACAAAAAAAAGACCCACAACCAAAACCAAAAGATAGGTCTATCCAAAATTAAAAAAAATATATTTATTTTGTAAAAATTCAGATAGTTGGATAAATATGTATTCATTCAACTGTTACTAAGCTTTCTGGTTTCTTCTGACGTTGAAAGAGAAAGGATTGAGTAACATTGAAGAAAAATTCAGGTTTGTTTCTGATTTGACTGAGTTCAAATGAAATTGAAAAAAACCTGCATAGTTACTGATAATTCCTGATTTCATAATTCCTGATAACATACTAGTCCTCTGACTTTCTCTCAGAGAAATTTTTGAGCTATTCCCTTACATCACAGGCATACCTCAGTTCGTGTTTGCAGTTGACGGATTGGTGGTTCAATTTCACAGTGAGATAAATAAACAAAGCTATACCCTACAATAATAAATGCAATCCATTTGTTCTACTCAGCATTGGCTAAGTGGCCAGGCTTGTGTGTTCCCTCTGCGAAGCATCTCCAGTTGTCACTGTTGGAGCCAGAATACAGGGATAGAGGAACCCACCAGTCTGACCCTGCAGGGTAGCAGTTTTTTGTCTTTTTTTGAGGAACTGGAACTTAAGAAATACTGAAGAGAGTGACAGGAATAATCACAGGTCTAAAAAGCACGACTTCTGAAAAAAATTCAGTGGTATAACTGGTGTTGCATCACCCACAGAAATACAAACTTGGCAGAGAACGTGAAAACATGATAATAGTCTTCAAATATGTACCTGGCTACAGCCAAGAAAAGAGTTAATCTCTTCATGATGACTGTTTAAGCTAGCAGATATATAGCATGCTTACATTTTTGCAGAAGTATCAAGGAACTGGATTCAGGTAAACTTCTAGTAGCACAGGACTGCTGAGAGCAGCTGCCTAATATCAGTTATTGCAGATTAGCTTAGAACAGTGAATGCAAAAATACAACAAGAGGAGCATGGGGGTAGCTTTAGATATATCTAGGGAGTTAGAAACGTAGAGTGGTTAGTTGTCCTCAGCTCAGATGTTCCTTTGTGATTTTAAGGGTTTACAGAGATCAAATACTCCTTCCCAAAACAATGTGAACTTATGTTGGCTGTACTAGGGCAATGTAGACATTCAGGATGTTCTCACAGCCTTATACCGTGTCAAGAAGTATCAAAGAATCACATAGTGAAATACAAAAGAGTGGCTACACATATTAGTTACATAAGCAACAAGTGAGGTAGCTTTGGTAGTGGAAACAGTCCCATTTTCCATGAAATTGTGGGTTTGTCGCCAGACAATAGTGAGCATTTGATCTATCATTTTCCTTCAGTTCTCTGACATTTCTGCAGTAGAGCTCCACCTCACTAAGAGTAAATGACTTAGCTGAGATGAAGGGTTCTGTGTTTTGGCTGGCTTAGCTGACTACGTGAGCTCAGCAGCTCAGGTAGTTCCATGCAAGTGGTTTCTTTACCACTGAGGTAGAGGGGGTGTATTGAATCTGGCTGGGGCAGAGTAAATTTTCTTCATAGGATCCCATATAGTGCTATAGTGCTGTGTTTTGGACTTGCGACTAAAACATTGCCGATAACACACCAGTGCTTTGGCTATTGCTGAACCGTACTTGCACATTGTCAAGGCTTTCTTTTTTTTCACTCTGATCTCCCCAGCAAGTATGCTACAGCTGGGCAAGAGGTTGGGAAAGGACAGAACCTCATAGCTGACTCACACTAACCAAAAGTGTGTGACATACATCATGGTCAGTAATAAAAGCTGGGGTAGAACAGAGGAGGAGGGTTGTGGGAATCTTTCTTTAGCAGTTGTTGCTATAGGACTGGCTGGGCATTGGTCTGCTTATGGATGGTGGCGAGTAGCTGCCTTTGCATCACTTGTTTGTCTGTTTTTTTCTCTTCCTTCACTTATCAAACTGTCCTGATCTCAGCCCACAAGTTTGTTTGTTTTTTTTTTCATTTTTGCTATTCTGATTCTCTCCCTGCCTTCTGCAAGGGATAAGGAAGAGTGAGCAAACCACTGGACGAGTGCTTGGTTGCTGGTCAGGGTCATGCCACCACAGGACGTGTGAGCACAGTCTGGCTTAGGGATGATGTAGACCCTGAGTTAGGACAGTGCTGTCTTTGAGTTACATATGGTAGCACAAAACATGGCTGATCTCCTCAGGTGGAGCATGAGTAGAAAACAGTTTTGCTGATGATGATCTCAGCTGCAGTATGCAATGGGCATTCACCCTTGGACATGATTTATCAGTCAAAGTCAAGAGAAAAAATGATTTCCAAACACTCGATAATACCTTCTTTATCATGGTAAAACGAGGAAGCAAATAGAAAAATCGTATGTCGCTCCACCAAAACCCCCAGCCTGTGTCATGTGACTCTGATTCAGATTTTGCATACATATATTGTTTAACTACCCTGGCCAAACTAGAACTTATGTAAGGCCTTCTGAGTCAGCTACGCTATAGAGAAAAGTGTTGCATCTTCGGGAAAAGAGAATGTCTTCCTGTCTGAGAAGGGCCATGAACTAAATGAGATTAAGGTCCTTTCCAACCCCAACTGTTCTATGATCTGAGGGCTGAAAACATATTTTCTGGTATTTTGAAGCACTGTTGTATAAGAATATCTGCTTTATTTCTGTGCCAGCTTTGCACAGCGGAGACTGTTAGAATGAACTGTGGATAAATTCCCTCTAGGAGCTGTTGATTTGGGTTTGGTTTTCTATTTGAGAGCTTATACAGTGTCAGAGTGACCCTGAACAGTGTGTACTAGCAGGTGTTTGTGTAAGATTGCACGAAATGAACATAAGTGCTGTGAAATTTCTGAATAATTGCTGCCTAAATGAGTAAACCTGCCTGCCTGAATTGCTTCTCACAGTTAGAGTGGAAGGAAAACTTCAGGGAGCATCAGAAAAAAAAGGAATGAAATCAGTTCTTAACATTACAAAATGTGCACATAAACCTTACTTGGATTTTCCAACTATGCAGATGAGTCATTGGAGATATTACTGTCTTCAAATTTTGCTCAGCTTCCTGGATATGAAGAGCCTCATTTTCTTCCAAGAAGGAGTTGGGCAGCCCAGCAGGGCATGATCAATAATGCAGGTGTGTGAGACTCTATCTATCTGCTACATGGAACTCCTCCAAAGAGAGATGAATAATTATAATGACTTTAACATCTCTCTTAAAGAGGAAGATCCTTCCCCCCTAAACAGAAAGAACAGAATTACATACAAGTTCAAAAGGCTAGGAGAAGAAATGACACTGTGCTATAACATCAGTGTTACATCTAAATGTCCATGTAAGACCACCACTGTTCTTAATTGGTTTTATTCATTGTTTGAAATTTAGGAGGCTCACAATTCCATGAGCTAAGAAGCTTTTGTCATTCATAGTTGTTTTAACTGATATGTAAAATTTATCATAACCTCAGGCTCTGTCTTTGAAATTCTAGAAGAATGCAACAATTTCCAGTGGTGAAATAGAAGCCAACTGGTAGAATACATTCATAACATGTGGAGGTTGTAGAGGGATGGCAGGTGAGGAAGTGAAAATGCCACTGCCTTCCAAACAGATGTTTCTTGTGATTAGGCCACTGTTATCCTGAAGCTCATACTTGCTGCCCCAGACTTATTATGACCACATGCAGAAAATATTATGATGTTATTTATAGACAATGATGGTGTCTGTTTTACTTTTTCAGCCTCTTTTTTTCAGGTTATGGTGCTATCAAGGGACAGGCAGGAACTGGTAGCCAGAGGCCATCCCATCACCTCAGCCAGGGAGCCGGGCAGGTTGGGGCAGAATTTTTTCAGGATGTTACTGTGAAGAAGGACAAGGAAACCAAAAATTAACATTGTGCAGAAGGAAGGGAGTGAGGCCATGGGATGGAGGACTTGGTGGTGACCTGCATTCCCCATATCAGAGATTTATTTGCAACTACAAAATGGACAAAAGCTTGTGGAGTTTTCATCTGGCAGGCTAGAAAACTGAAGAACAGAGAAAACATGTTTTCTACTTTTGTCTATCTGTACCCTTGCACAAACGGAAAACTCAGCATGTCACTTCATTGTGAAATTCTCTTTGGCAGCAGGAATTTTCTGACGAATCTAGCAGCCTCTGTTCTGTCACACAGCGTGTACTCTGTGAAGACAATGTGCCTTGCTTCTGCAAGCAGTGCTGCAGTATCTGTGATTTGATCACCACCTTGGTGAGTTTAAACATGTAATTGTCAACTGAGAATGAAGTCTGCAAGATACATATTCCATGCACTTTATGCTCCTCATCATTGTTGAATATTGCCTGCTTCTCAGCCAACATTGATTCAGCCTTCTGTTGTTGTGTTAGAATGATCTCCTGCTTTCTGTCTCTGTAATTGCTGCCTTCAGCCAATGAACATTTTCTTCAGTGTGATCTCTTCCTTTCTATAACTGCTGCTTGATGCTGGGTCACCTGCTAGTAGCATATATATGTATCTTACTTCTGAAAAATGCAAAAGGGGTATATCTGATCAAATGTTAGCAACTGGACTCTTGACTCGCTGATCAAAACTATTTCCATTGGGTGCAAGCAAGCTCTACTTATCCCATTAAAAGAAGTTTCGTACCACTTCCACAAACCCAGCCAGGATACAGTTCACCTTAACTGAATCTTAGACACAGCAATACTGATAACGCAAGGATACAAGTTTTTTCCTTGCCTCTTCCTTGTTTTCAGCTTTCTATGGCTATTCTTTCCTTTTAATTTTTTCTTTCTCAGTGACTTAGTGTTTAGAACTTACTTACTTTTCAAATACATGCTTATCAGAAATTTCACTGCAGAATATTATAGTACCTACTTAACTTCCTACTGTGCAGAACTGGTGTTTTTATCAACAGTTATAGAAAAACTAATACATTTTAACTCAAAAAATGTGGACTAGATAAGCCATTAGTTCAAAGAGCTTGCAATATGTGTTTTGAATGGTAGATAATAACTTTGAAATGAAATGTGATCTTGTACAATGTCAGAGTGATCATAAGTTCACTTAATCTTTTTAGGGAAAGACTTTCTTAAAGTCTGTTCTGAAATTAACTCTCATGTGCATTATGGATTTCTTATGATTTATGATTAAGCTCCAGTTTGCAAAAGTAACGTATGATTATTTGATTGTCTGTGTGACATACTCTGTTTTCCATTTCTTAGCCAAGAGACTATACTGAGTGCACCAGGGAGGTAGTGTGTTGCAGGAATGAGATCTCAAAGGGACATATATTTGGAAAAGTGATATTTTTCTATCTTTGCCCACACTCTACTACAGTGAAAAGTAAAATAGTATTTGTGAGTTATCTGTCTCAGTATATGGAACATTTAAAAAAGGAGCCATCCCATTATATGGAATTTGAAGGGGATGTGTGTGTTTGCAGAACTTCCCCCCTGGATGGATAGCTGAAAGAGGGGATTACTGATGCCTTAGTGCATCACTGATACTTGCACAAGGCAGCAACACGGAGCATAGCTGTGCTGGCAGGGGCTTTATGCAGCTAAAATCCTATTCCTTTCAGTGGTACAAGATAAAAGCTTTTGCACCCAGAAATGAATCTGAAACTTCACGGAGCCAAGCAGATGCCCTCAAATATGTTTTTGTTTAGAAAGCTGCAGTTTTATAAACAAAAGTTTGCCCCTTCCCACACAGAGAAAGCTTTAGGAAACCTATAATATGGTCCATAGGCAGTTTGATTGATGGACTCTGACTTACTGAACCTTTATTGTTGGTTGTGTAAACTTCCATAACTCCAGAGCAATAAGTATCATTGTTACATCTCTTGCTACACAAAAAATCAATTTTGTTTGACTCTGCACACTTCATGCACCTTGATTTATGATAAATGCCATCCAAGGCATCATTTTCCCTGCTGGAAGGATGTACACTTTTGTCATAAATGGCTACTTGTTTGTTGGTTTTTTAATTCAGAACCAGGGATCATTCTTAACTTTAAAAATCTCCTTCATTCCAGTTTCCAAAACACAGACAAAATAGATACAAGCAAAAAAGCATTTCCTCTGCTTTCCTATGCGGCAAGTTTTTCTTTTTTAGATCTGATGGAAGAGGAAGATTTCTCACATGCAACTGTCTGAATTAATAAAATCTTGATGCCAATAAGTCATTGTGCTATCTAGCTTTAAACACCTTAAAATGTAAACAAGCTCAGTCAATGGAAAGATTTTAGTGACCTGGAAATTGCTGTACTTTTTTCCCCCCTCTTTAGTTCTGGTTTTTATTTTAATAAATTGTGTTATTTTTAGGTACCTTAAGGTCTTGCAAACATTTAGTTCGTTAACTTTTGGCATTTTTAAATAGCTGTTATTACCTGGTTGATACCCATGTGAATGATTTTTAAAACATTTCTTAAACTTTAGGCTGATTTAGTTTTTCTGAAGAAGAAATGGTAGAAAGCTTTTGTCAGCATAGATATGGCAAGATATTCACATTGAAAGGATTCATATTACTAACTATTAGATTAAAATAATTATCACGAACACAACAGCAACATAATACTGGTCACAAGGGGTTACTATTTATAATGACAGCAGCTGTGATAAAGTAAAATTCTATGGCTGAGATAAGGATGAGGCTTTGTCAGTGATGTGAGTGTGGAGTTTTGAATACCTAAGTTTTTTGCATGGAAAATTGCTATTTGATTAGGCAAATTAAGAGAGTCAGTGAACACAGAGCTGTGATGCGTTGCAGGCCATATACTATGCCCCATTTTACCTTTAATGTGCCATCAGGATGAGCCCCTGGCATCAGGGGATGGGAGAGAGAGGTAGAAGTGACAGCTGGGCACTGTGCCTGTGCTTAGGGTGCACTCCTTGTTATGCCACCCAGAAAATGTATCCCGAAACTCCCCTGACTTCAAATGTTCAATGAATCTCCCAATCAGGAGCCTACCTCTACCCTAAAGTAACCATGAACAGGGTTTGGTCAGGTCTGAGGGTTTACTGGGAGCAGGGAGAACTGGGTTGTGTGTATTTGCTTCCCCTTTCTTCCAGATGTTTAACTAACAATCCTCTTTAGTATGTGCTCCTGACACCTACCTAGCACCAATGATAAGAGGAATTCAAGACTGCTGTCTTTTCCTTAAATTTGAGAACAAATATCACAACTCAGGCCTCTTTTTGATGTATTATGGAAATATTTCTAATGAAACCATCTTTGTTTTCCTTTCATGCCACTGCCTTTCCTTGGGAAGGACTAAGCAACTTGTTTTACCTCATCCCTCTGAACTTCTTACTCTGTTGAAAGATTAATTATACTTTGGGCTATGACAGTCTCAAAATGTCAACTTGCAGATCCCCTAGCCAGAAAGGAGACACATTACCAATGAGCCTCCAGTACTTCATTTTCCATTGTAAGTGCACTTTTCACTTGGTGTTTCAAAAAAGCAGCAGAACATATAGCTTTCTCTGTGTCATCCTTTATTTACATCTTGACTAGATCTTCTTTAATCACCTTCTCTACGTATAAATTGCTGCTTATCTTGAACATCCCCTCAAGGTACTGTGTTAAGTTTCTTGCACTTCTGTGAATATCTGTGTTTATTTTTGCCCTCTTTATTTCTTCATATTGAGAAATATATAGTAGACCAAGGTGGAATAGGGTATGTTTGAAAAACTGATGGATATGAGGGTGATATATTGTGAGGGTTCTAAATTATACTTATTTACCTATGCTGAATTTGACTACATTTAATATAACACCCTTCAGATTATAACGTAATAAGAAGAGTAGAGCCAAAAGTTTCAGTTGTACCTCTATAAAAATGAAAACACTTAAATCCCTTTTGGATATGGAACTTAATAACCCCAGCTTCCACCAAAGTCAGACTATGAAGTCGTGTGAATGTTTGTTACTTGTAAATGAGGTCACCAGGGAAAAGTAAGTTACTTTTCTTTACACTAAATAAAGGTATGAAAAATACAAAGCTGTTGTATAACTGTGTCTTTTCGAAAATATAAGAGGTGATGTTAATGGGAACAAAGATGTCAACTTCTCAGAAAATAAGGTTCCCTGTAGTTGGTTGCCTAAATTTGAATACTTCAGGAGAATAACTCAGGTCCACAATATTACAAATTTTGACTGTGTTTGCTACATGTCCTTCAGTAAGCTGAATAGAAGAAATAACTCTGAACAAATGGTACATCTCCCAGGGCAAAGCTATTTCCCTGTGTATTGTGTATTTGCTTACACAGCCTGGCACACTTTCTGCAGGTGAAGAAGCCTAACTGCCTTCCTATCTCCTCTTTTTATGGACAGGACTAATATTGGCACCTGAAACAATAAAGAAGAATGAGCTGAACCAGAGGGCAGTCTAACAGGGTTGCCAGCAAACCTCAGTACCACAGTAAAGCTTACAGGAGGTGAGGTTTACTCTGCAGCAAGGGGTTAAGCTGGCTTGGGCAGCAGTGTGAGGTGGCAGCAGAGGTGTCGCAGAGTAAGGATGTTCTCAGAGAAACATTGTGAGCGGCGACCAAAAGAGAGCAGAGCTTTACCAAGATCACCTGCTCTCCTCTTCAATATCAGAGCAGTGTTTCAGTGAAGGAAGAGATGTGTTTCTCCACTGGGTTGCTATTCATAGCACGGATCACTCAGAAAGCATGGCCTATTTTACTGACAATAGCCATTTATTACAGACTGGTCAGCAGATACAGATAAATTGCGCAAGATTGAATCAGAAGGAATGAGTCCACTCAAATCCACATCAGGATGAAGCAAATTCATGCAAACTGTTTCCTCACAGAAGGTCTGTACAGTGCAGAATTAATGTGATTAATGGTCTCTGGAACAAACAAAGGAATGAAATATGGTTGATTATTAAATAGTTCAGAAATCAGGAATTACAGTCCAAAGTCAAACCTGAGACAGAAAGAGTTAAACACCATTTGATACACCATAACAAAAGCCATTCTAACTTCTTGAAAGCCAGTTCTGTCAGTTAGCAGGTACTACGTGTTCATCTCTTAGGAAATATGATGGGAGATTAAAATAATAGCCTTAAGTGACTTCATGACTATCTCATGAAGCAGCTGGAAGGTTTCAAAGGTAAATAACATTGCTCATGAGGGCAAAAATCCGTGTCCTGATTACCTAAATTGTCCTAATTGACGTGAGAGGGAAAAAGAAAAATAAAAATCCAAGCTGTAGTCCAAACAAATTGGTTTTATTCTTTGTCTAGTGACCAAAATAGGATTTGAGGAAGAACTTATACAGTCATTGACTATTATGTAATAATGCAACAGAATATGCTCTTCCTCTGAGGCTGAAATATTCTGCAGAAGTTGTCAAAAGTATACTGGCCAGATTTCCATCAGAAATATGTTTGGTGTTTAAGCAATAAAAGTGCCTGAAATTTATTCTATTAGGTTGACCTAAATTCCACCTAATTTATTTGATTATGTATAGCTTTGAAGCACTCAGAAGAAGCCAATAAGTTTACATGGTTTTTGAGATCCTAATGTGATGTCCCATCAGAAATGCATGTTCAAGATACCTGCTCTGTCTTAGATGCAGTAAACAGGACTGAGCAGCAATCTGATTAAATGAGTGAAGGG
Organism: Psittacula echo; assembly: GCF_963264785.1. Lineage (NCBI taxonomy): Eukaryota > Metazoa > Chordata > Aves > Psittaciformes > Psittacidae > Psittacula > Psittacula echo. The sequence continues at coordinate 58,862,694 of NC_137742.1, read as the reverse complement.
AAGGCTTGAACGTCCATTGCACACATTCTAGGAGTCCTTGTTAGAGAGAGACTTGACATGGCTTTACTTTGTGACAAAATGCACAAAATGTTTTGTTTTATTCCTATATTAAACAAAGAGCAAATATATTTTCAAACTTTAAAGCTAGTCTCCATGCACATTCTTCCTCCTTCATCTTTAGTAAATAAACTTCACTCTTTATAGCATTTTCCTTGTTACAAATTAAATGTCAGGCTAATAACTATTTTGCCCTTCTGTGATAATGTAAAAGTACTTTTTTAATGTCAGAATTTTTATCTTCACGGGTCCTTTTGGTCACTGATTCACTTATCATTAGATTCTCCAATAAATGTAATGAATAAAAACCCTTATAATGGGTCTGAACTCAATGAAACTTCTGAATCTCTGTTAAAGGGAGCCCACAGGAGGGACATGAAGATGATCAGACAGCTGGAGCATCTCTCTTATGAAGACAGGCTGAGAAAGTTGGGCTTGTTCAGCTTGGAGAAAAGAAGGCTCTGAGGAGACCCTAGAGCAGCCTTTCAGTACCTAAAGGGGGTCTACAGGAAAGCTGGAGAGGGACTTTTTACAATGTAGTGACAGGACAAGGCACAATGGCTTTAAGCTGTCAGAGGGTAGATTTAGATTAGACATTAGGAAAAAAATTGTCTCTGTGAGGCACTGGCACAGGTTATCCAGAGAAGCTGTGGCTGCCTCATCCCGGACAGTGTTCAAGACCAGGTTGGACAGAGCTTTGAGCAACCTGGTCTAGTGGAAGATGTCCCTGCCCATGACAGGGAGGGGTGAACTAGATGATCTTTGAGGTCACTTCCAACACAAACCATTCTAGGATTCTATGAACTTTTGAATTGACAGTGAAAGCTGGCTTTAGTTCTGTGCAAGGAACTTTGTTTAAAGGTAAAATATTTCCTAGGCAACAGCCATAGCTGTTATCTGGTCACAATTAACAGCTTTATCTTTTATAGAAAAAGTGCAAGTTTTATTCAGAACAATTTGATATGCAAGGATTTGGTAATAGGAAAAACAATGGTCATGACATTAAGACTTGTCTTTGTTTGTCAGTGAAAACATGTTCTTCATTCAATTCTACTTAGGTGTCACAGACACTGTAACCTCCAAAATCTGCTGGTGATGAGAGACACAACTGGCTGCCTATTGCAGGATTGCCACATGCAAACGGCTGCAGAATTTGCATGCAAGGGCACCCCTGCCCTTGGTCTTTGCCGGTGAGGGAATGGCTGCAAGTTACTGCTCAGAGCGGGAAACAGACCAGATGTCTACTCTGCAGTTGTGGAGAGAACAGACCTGTGAATGGAGTAGTAAACTAATTTGTGATTAGGATTTCCAACTCTTCCACGGACATGAGGAACAAAAGATGCTGTTACATATAATAGCTTCAAATGATCTAACATTACTGACATATTTTGGAGAAGAATGATGCCGAAATAATGTGTCAATTCATAAAATATTTTTTGTGGGAGAAATGGCACTTCACAGAACAGTCCTCTCCTTTCTGCATTGCAGCTGTTGTTATGGTACCCTTTCCCTGAAACTGTACTCTGTCTCACTTAGAAAGGGCTAGAAAAAGCACAGAGGAGATCAATGGAAGTGTGAGAGTCTGTGGAATATTGACCTCGGAGGAAGGATTACTGAAAAACATTCAAAAGGTACACATTACTTTTAGGTCTAAATCTAACAGAGCTGATCAGACATACCCAGCCCATGTTGTTTGCCAGCACATGACTGCACATCCCTATTTGTCTCTGCATCATGACTTGCAAACACACACTGAAATAGTCATGCAGCTAGATCAGAAGTGAGCTTCACAAAAAATGTATTTCCTTACTGAAAGGTTTACCTCTACATATGTGAAAGGATAAGCACAGGTAATGATGAACTGGTATTCAGAATACTAAAAGGAAAAAAAAATATGATGAGGGGGTGAAGAGAAAGCCAAGTAAGTTAAGCTTACTACATGGGTCACATGGTCAATATGCTCTAAAATACCTCAAGTGAACTCTGCTGCTTGAAACTGTGAAACTTTCTCCAGACAAATTACATGCAAGCAGCACTATGGAAAGTAATCCCCAGTGTTAGAAGAGATGAAACAAATGACCATTCTATTTCTTGCTTACTTAAGTTATACGGTATGTTTCTTCTCTGTGTAATTCATACAAGCTCAGTACTGAACTTTACTTCCCTCTGTAAAGTGGTTGCAGGTCTGCAGAAGAAAATTACTGCATAAGAGTTGGCTGGTGCGATTTATCAGAGTAAAATTGCTTTTCGTGTGGAATTGTTCAATTGTAGATGGCAGATGAAGGAAATAAGATGGAAAATGAAATGTTAAAAATGGAATATTCTTAAATAGAAAATTAGAGCTACATTTGTAACAGAAGCAGCAGGCAAGACTGCCAAGGAGAGTGTTAAAGTCCTAGAATTATTTCTGGGTTTTGTTTGGTTTTCCCCAGAATGAGCACATCACTCTTCCTAACTTTATTGTTATGAAGAATAGATTAAAAATTGGCAGGAAAAGAGAAACCCCACATTTTCCTATTGTGAGCTTGAGCACCAGGCTTATTTAATTTTCCCCTTCTCTATTGTTTTAGCCCAACCACATGTCCACTGTGTTTAAAGTAAAACAAGCTTGTGATTTTGCTTGAGGTCCATTTCAAACATGTTATGAGGCCTGCAACTGGACCAACCTCCAACCAAGCAGAAACAGGAATTTGTAGCATTGCTTTTCTTCTTTGGTAAGGTGATCAATGAAAGAAGTCAGCAGAGCTCTACCTTACAGATGTTTCAGATTATAAACAGTTCTGATTAACAGTAAAGGGACTACAAAGGAAAGAAAAAGGTATTTGTGATAGCAAAGGCAAAAGGAAAAAAAAAAATCAATTTATTAAACACATTGTAGAAACATTATCTGTCACAGCTCCTAAAGAAAGTGGGAGTGGGTTTTTTTTCTATTTGTCAGTAATCTATTGCAGGGTTATGATGTCATATGAAATGATGCAGGTTTTATTCCAATTTCTAAAATACCTGTTAGATTCCATTGAATATTATTTGTTTCAGTTCTGTTCAAACCTATAGGTTCCAGACCATTTTTTTGCATTTGCATTACAGCTGCCAAAGTCCCCCTGGGATGAACATTTCGGAGTGAAAACTCTGACCTTCTCAGTCACAGCTACTTTTACAAAAAATATCACAGATATATGAAAAAATGCAGTGTGGCACTCATCAAAGTTCAAAAATAGTTCTGTACTAGCATTTTTTCGCCTTGTTTTGAATTTCTTTCCATTTTCTTTCACATGGTTGTTCTGATGACCTTATTATTCTAGAAGTGCTAGTTTTGTTGTGTGTCTTGCTGAGTTGTTACAAGAACCTCAAATTTTGAATTCTCTTTATTTTATAAGTCTAGCTTCTTTTGTTAAGGTGGCATGAATGTAAAGACCACAGTTAATTCTGCTATGTATCAGCATCATTTTTTAAAATCTAGAGTTCTGTTTTCAAGTGTGCTAAATAGAAATGGAAACAATGAAAGATTCCATACGTATCAATAAAACAGCATAAACGCCTACTATATGAAAAGTCAAAAAACTTATTTCAGAAGCTTTGGGTAGACATCTCATAAGGACTTTCAACAACAAATATTTCTGGCTTTCTAATTTCTGTCAAGTTGGATACTCTGCCGCTCCATGAAGTCTATGCAGCTACATTAACTGATTATTCCAATGGGATTGGGTTGAGGTTCTCTGGTAAAAATGTTTCTGCAAGTGCAACTTGCTTGGAAAACATGAACATTTGAAAGTTGATGGGTGGGCATTATTCAAAATTATTCAAAATTATTCAAATCTGATATATAGCTAGCTGTAGTACATACTTCTAAATATTCTAACTTTGAACAGTGTTATTTTAATACTAAAGTCTAACTTCAAATTTAATTGTATCAACTTGGTGATTTCCGCATAATATCCATAAGTAAAAAAAAAATTCTAAATGTGTAAATATCTCTCGGTGTACACATCTACGTGTGTGACTGGTACAGCTGAACCCAGGACAACTTGTCTGTCAAATAAAATGACTGTAGTTGCTGAGTAAGAATAGACTGTCTAATTTGAAAGAGGAAAGGGTTTGGTCTATTCCTTCTACCAAATTATAATAGATGCCAGAAATGGAAGGGCCAATAGGAAGAAAGAAAGCATTAGGTTGTGCCAGGTGGATGGGTCTTGGGCAGGAAGTATAAGATTGGAAGGGTGTGGTGTTATAAACCATTGCTGCAGATGTTTACAGTGGTCTAGCAGCAGGCACAGATTTGTCACAACTGCAGTAATTCACAGCACACTTACGACCTGTCTAATTGCAGCCTGGTAGCTTCTTTTGCCACTTAGTAAATGCATGGGTCTCTTTGTGTTCTTGTGATGCATCTGAAACCCTAAGGAATGCTTAGAAAATTGATACCCCTGTGAGTGACTCTACACAGATTTCAGACCTTCACGAGACCTACCGAAAGGATTTCACTGTTTCCAAGCTATTCTAAAGCACAGGAATAACCATGAACAAAACTATAAAGTACGCTGAAGGACTGTAGCAAACAAGGGCTAAAATATCCCCCCCCAAAGGGAAAGAAAAGATTGAGAGAAACCGCCACATAGCAGAGGGACAAGATTATCTTTTTTTCTGCCCAGATGTAGAGAAGAGGAAGAAAACATGTATCTCAATTTCTTTCTCCTTTTCATTCCCACAGAGAATTATTCCCTTTGAGCATTAAATCATTTGCATTTCTTTTGTTTGTACTGGATAATGAGTAGATATTTTGACAATACCCAGAAGTAGGTGTAAAGATTGAGTACTTTTACCCTAATATTCTAGATTTCAGAAGGAATGCTTAACTTTAATTTATTGCACAATAGTACTTTAGCATATGCTCATCTTGAAGAAGCTTGAACTTAGCAAATACAGAAAGAATATAAATTGGAAGACAAAAGAAAATAACTCTCTGATATGGTTAACAAAAGCACTATGTCAAACACAGAACTAGAGGATTTTCAATCTCTGTAAAAGACAAACAGTTTTTTGGGTTTTCAACTTGAGGTATTGTTTAGAGTGCAGTCAAATGCTAAGGTGCTCTCACTGCACCCAGCTGGAAAAGACTATGGGGTCATGTTCTTACTTAAAAAATAATGTAGGGGGAGTAGAAAAGTAAAAAAATTACAGTAATTCATGAAAATCTGGAGAAAAATATATAAATATATCAGCTGTGAATACATATAGGGAAGCATTAAAAATTCCCCTAAACTGTTTCTTAGAAATAGACATGTCTAAGCTACATAATTTAATTAATATTTAGGTCTAATCTCTATAAAGAATAATTGGCTTATTTAAAAGCTGATTAAATTAATGTTATTATGGTGACAATAGAGCAGTTCTAAGCACATCTCATTAAGAAAAATAGAAGTGTTAGAGTACATGGGGATGCCAGCATGAAGGGAAGTGAGTGAAGCTGTATTTCGAATGTAGCAAACTGAAGGATATTTGGATCACAGACCTATTATGCTTTCTATGATTTAGCATTTCTTCAGCATGATGCTGAGCTGGGACGTGCACAGTTTGATGCCTTTGTATTAGGAGGAAGGAGATTTCAAAATTTCTCTAATGTGGCAGCTGAAGGAGCAGAGATGGTTTGGGAGCAGTCTGTGTAAGCTTAGTTTCAACTTAAAAGCTTCACAGAGTGAAAGTTTAGAAATACAGGGATTTGTGAAACATGGCAAGTTGTAAGGAGAAACGGAGGCTATGCTAATCTAGCAGCTGACTTTGCTCAAAACTCAGTGGTGGTTTTCTCCAAACTAAGATTTTAAATGTATTATGCAGTATTCATGTTTGCAAAGATCACAAAGCATATCACCACTACTCCTCACCATTCTAGCTGAGACTAATTAAAACCGATATTTTAAGAATAACATCTGGTACTTCTTATTTAATTTTTTTTTAATTTGGCTGCAAGTCATGTTTCTGAGCTCTCCCCAAAAATCATAATTGCACCCGCTGCTGCCCTATGTCCCCTCAGGAACTACTAAGGGATAAAGAACCAATTTGGGTTTCTTTAGATGATAAGAAAATCACCTAGTATTAAAAGAGCTGTGGTAAAACTGCAGTTGTGTTGCTGTAGTTTATAAGTTCATAACCTGTGAGGAAGGAGACAACATCCTTTGTGAAGTAGCTCTCTGTGTGCCAGAAGTACTTGCGTGACTTCAGTTTTGTGTGTTGTGGTCAGACGACTTTAGTGTCTCGAGAAATTTCTGGTTTCTCTCCATGTGCAGACGCTAGTCCATACTCTCTTTTTTTCCCCTCAACAGAAGGAATTTACAGCTTCCCGGTCCTCAATATGGCAGCCATTTTTGCGAAAACTGCAGGGGTCGAATGATCTTCAACATCTGTGTTAAATGTGATTGAAACCAATCAGCAGGATAAAGATGTTAATAGGAACATTCACAGACAAAGCATGATTTCATAAATCTTGTTTACACATGAAAACAAACAAAACCCAGAGAAAAGCTGCATGACCTATGTATAAATGAGTATTTCATTACATTGCTAGGCCTTTGACCAAAGTTTTTTGTGAGTAGAACTAATCTCAAAGATTAGTTTGGAAGAAAGACCCTTGTCTTTAGCTGGTTGCCTTGTGCAATATGTTTATCTTACAGCTGAAATCTAAATCTGAATCATTAGACACAGCTAATATGTCTTGCTCAGATAATTGATTATCGCCTTCGTCTTTCGAGCACCTTTTCATATCACAGGCACAGGGGTGAACCTTTACCTATGGATCTGAACAGCTTATTTTGTTCTACAGATCAATAAATGTGTATCTGAGTTGGGCTGGATAGGCAGGTGCTATTGCACAGTACTGCTCACCCATATTCAGTGCTACAGACTTTCTCAAAAGCTATGTTTAATTATAGATTTCCTGTATCAAGCTCAAAGCTGGTGATTACAACAGCAAAATAGCCAAAAGAGTGTAGGAAGGCATTAGGCAGAGCTGTAGCATCAGACTAGTAAGTGTCTAAATATTCTCTTTTTATGAAGACCACTTCAAGCAAGACCGATGAATTTTGTAGGACAGCTTTGGTAGCTTCCAAACGAGAATGTAACTTTTAAGATCCTTCTAGTGGGAAATGCTGGAATGGGGTACTATGTACTACTGAAAAATATCTTAGGGTTTAATATAGGCTTCCTAGTGAGTGAAAGAAGAGTGTTGAGACTAACAAGCATTCAAATAAGTGTGCCTGTGTTTTGAGCTAACCCTTAAGTCTTCTAATACATGAACAAAAGTAATGCTAAAGGAAAATCTACAACAACAACAAAAGAAAAACAAAACAAGAGGTCTCTTTTGTGTTTTCTATGCCTGTTTGTATCACTTTCCATGAGAAACTTCAGTGCAATCAGTTCTTAGGTCAAGTGAAATTCTTAACTAATAGAAGTCTGCTTAAGTATACAGGGAAAAAACGCACAGCCTTTTTAGGCAAGATGAACCAGCTTCTCCTATGGCTTTGTTTGCCCACTGAAAACAGAAGAAATGAATCCAATCTCTGTTGCCTCACCTACTGCTTCTCTGGAAGTGGCAGTCATGCACAAAAGTCACAGCAGCAGCATCAGGCATGGGAAATTGTATCTCCAAATGATTTGTCATCAGCCACTGTTCATTCTTGAGGGATCCTGTGTGCTTCAATGTTGCTGCTGCTGCTGCTGGAGTAGAAGGTGAGTCTGACTTCAGGAGAGGGCATGCCGGGTGGCACTGAACTGCTATTCAGCCCCTCTCCAGCCACTCCATGGTTCCCTCACAGGGTTCCCCACTGTCCTGGCCATGGCCAAGGGGACTGCTCCCTTCACACAGTGTGCCTGAGGCTTTGCTCTTCCACCTGTGGTGGATGCTAACAAGAGACCAGTCAGGCATGTGTGACACTCGGCATGTGATGCTAGTAGTGCTAGACTTGTTGCTCTGTTCCACCAGACTTCCACAGGGGATGGCCGTATATTTTGTGCATCCTGCTGCCTTATTAATATTGGATACTGGGCCCTAGTTTGAATTTCTTGCCTGTGTTTAATATGTCAATCAACCAGGAGATTTCTCCCACAGGGAGAAGGGGTGTTTGCATTCCAGTTGATCAGCTATGTCTATTATGAATTGTGCTAACAAGCTACTTATTTCAGACACTTGCTTCATTTCATGAGTGCAACAGGGTGTATGTTTGCAGTACTGCCACCAGTTTAAAGAAAAGAATTGACTGGATTTATCTCTGTCTTGCTCTCAGACTGACTGCTGTACATGTTTTTCAACTGTTTTTTCCACTTGGCAAAGTCAACTCCCTTAAGTTGAGCAAACATCTTGACACTGGGACTGAAAAAATCAGCTTTTTTTTTTCTTTTCTCTGTGTGTGCTGCTCTTTTGCCAGAATATACCTTGGCTGACACACTTGCATTTTGTTCACATTTTCGGTCACTGAAAAAGAATCAGTGGCTGGTTATCTTTTGAATGGTTAGTGTCTTTGTGAAAACTCACAAGTGCAAAAGAAATAAAAAAGAAGGAAAAGAAAGTAAATAAAATCTGCCTGTTCCAGGGTATTCTTCAGAACTGACTGAGTTACATCTTTCTATTCTCACATATTCCTAAGCCCGGAAATGCTGTGCATCAGGCTGACAAAGGATGACGAAATTAATATTTTGTTCTCTAGAAACAGACAGCAGCATTCCATATGCTGTCAGCTGCTAATATCAGCTGTAAATTGCAACGAATATTTTCCTCTGTGTCTGACTTTTTATACATTTGTAAGTTTTATATGCATGCATATTGATACAGTTACACAGTTAAGTACACTTGTACATGCATATTTGAAATCCATCAACAAGTCAAGATCACACTTTTGATAAGAGTTATTTCCAGTTCCTAGCCCACACAGCATGGCATGAATTAACTAAATACACTCTGTATGCGTGGGGTTAGATACAGTTTTCATCTTCTGATGAACAAAAATGTACTTAAATTTTGCAATTACCATTACAGAACACCAGTGCTAAAATCAATAATGGAACCAACATGCCAAGTATCTCCTTAAACATAACAAATAATATATATATATAATATATATATTTAATATATATTATATTTTTATAGATTTTTTTTTTCTCTCTTTGAAGAAGACCCTTAATAGAAGGAAGAAATAAATACTTAGGAGAGAAATCAGTCTGAGTGCATACTCATGCAGTTTATCTTTTTGATTCAAAAAGCCATTGCTGACTTTGTAGAAAGCCAGAATTGGAAACTGAATGTCTCCGAACTGGCAAGAAAAATGTGCAATCCTTAAACTACGCTGCAGCAGGCTTCTTACAGGTTCTTGGTAACAAAAACGTAATTCCCTAGCTATGATTTCCTTCTTGAGTGAATATAGTGCAATCACTGTGCAATCTCTGCACCCGTGTTCTCCAACTGTGAGAAGGGAATCATAACCTCTTCTTTGCTGATACAGTTTGACAAGGGATGGTTGAGGTATAAAAGACAGATGCTTATAAACTCAAAGTCCAAAATGCATTTGCATTTAAAAAAAAAAAAAAAATCATAAACCCTCTATTCTCTAAAATGAATTTCAAGCAAAATTTATGCATTTTCTCCCTGCTTATCTAAATCTAAAAAGCCTGTTGGTATTGCAGGTGCTTGAAAAACAAACATACATGTCTCTGATCTTCATGAGAAACAGAAGGATAAATGTTTCTTTATGAGAAATGAAAACGAAAATGAACACAGCACAGTGCCTTGTTTGTAACCACACCACTGCCTTCAATATGTACATGAGCAAAAAGACCCGAAGCAACAAATTTAGCAAAGGGAAACCTCTAAGTTGTCCCCACAAACTTTATCTTCTTTTTTTTCCATCTTATTTCAATGTCTCAAAAAAATGTCAATGAATATGCAACTTTCTAGCCTGGGGACCTGTAAAACTGTAAGCCAGCCATAGTTGCAATTTGCCTGTTGATTCACATTTAAGTAGTTGTCACTCTTCATGCAGCCTCTTCAGAGATCATAGAATCATAGAATAGTTAGAGTTGAAAAGGACCCTAATATCATCTAGTTACAACCAACCTGCCATGGGCAGGGACACCTCACACTAAACCATATCATCCAAGGCTCTGTCCAGCCTGGCCTTGAACACCGCCAGGGATGGAGCATTCACAACTTCCCTGGGCAACCCATTCCAGTGCCTCACCACCCTCACAGTAAAGAACTTCCTCCTTATATCCAATCTAAACTTCCCCTGTTTCAGTTTTAACCTATCACCCCTTGTCCTGTCACTACAGTCCCTAGCGGAAGAGTCTCTCTCCAGCATCCCTGTAGGCTCCCTTCAGGGATGTAGTACTGGACGGCTGCCATGAGGTCTCCACACCCCCTGCTAGAAGTTTTTAATCCAGATCTAGACACTGGTAACTTTCCAGTCATGCTGATTTGTGCCATCATGCAGGAGGAAACCAGATACTCTAAGGACTTAAAAAGGCTTATTTCACGTCCTGTACAGGACCAGACTATAAATTCAGATCACAGCTCTCTGCTCTCACAGAACATGAAACCACCCCGCTTTTCTTTTCTGCAAACGTTTTATTCCTTGCTTCATTGGCTACACCAGGTAAGAGACAGCTATTAAACTGTTACCCATAAGTACTAAGGTGTTTCAATGTTTCTCTAATTCTTGGCTGCAGCTTCCCCAGTGTGAAGCATTATTCTATAGTAGGGTATCTCTTTGCCTTCATTTCTAGGGAAACACCATTTGGAGCAAATTAAATGCTGGTATGAAATATTGTGGAATGGTTTTTAATTCAGCATAGTACCAATGGAAATGGTCATGGCTTTGAAAGCACAGCTTTTTTACATATAAGGGGTAAGGCTGTTCCTGTGATGCCTCCTTGGTGCTTGAAAAAGAAACATAATTCCAGAATGATAAGTGACAGTTAAGTAGTGATGAGGGGCTTGTCATTATCAGCGCGTTAACACAGGTATGTATCTTCATGTTCTATGTAGAAGCACCTGGAGATTCAGACCAAATGTCACAACATTTTTCTCAGTATCCCAGATATCTTACTACACCTCAGTTGGCTCCACTGCACCCCATCACAGTGTGCTGCAATGCAACTTCTTCAAACATTAGTGCATTACACAGCCAAATTCTATTTTGCAAGGAAATGAAATGAAGGTAAATCTGGTGCTTATTGACTAATTTGTCTCCAAAGTTAGAGTAAAACTTTCCACAGAGCAAATGAAAGAGCAGAGGGACAGAGATTGTACTTGGTGGGGAAAGGTAAGGAAAGAGCCTGACTGTGACTGGGATCCTCTCCATGCAGGAAAGTTCTCAGGGCTGGAAGAATGAAGATATGAAATACAGCTGCAGCTGCAACAGTGTGATACTTGCAAGTAAAACAAGAGCTATAGAAATATTTTAGGTAAAAGGCAGGAAATATCAAGTCACTGTTTTGTTTCTCTAGATGATGCAGAAAGTTTCCAAATAGAGAGCAGAGAGGACATATACTCCCCATTATGGAGTGAGCAAAACCTGAACTTTATTCACTTGAAAGACAAGGATCAAATATTTTTAAAACAGTGCTATGTTCTGAAAGCTTATCTATGTCGAGAACTCCTGTTGAGTAGTGTTTCATTTGCAGCTTTTCTCTGATCAGCCTGAGTAATTACCTCCCTGAACTTCTGGATAGCTAATAAAGAGAAAAAATGGCAGAGAAAACACTAGCCTCATTCACTTCTTATATATCTCTGAGGAAAGTATATAAGCCTTTTTCAGAGCCTGGGTACTACTCAATCACATTTTATTGTGACCATCTTTCCACTTACAAGAACAAAGATATCCCAAATTAACACTGGTGTGATTAGCTAATAGAACTGCTTACCAGATACATGCTTTCTTGTATGACTTCCATACTTTCATTGATGACTATTTACAAGGGAGTAAGGGAAGGTGGGCACTTTGGAAAGAGGGTGAGTTTTCATCCTGTCAGAAAGACTCACAGTTTAGTGACAATAATGACTTTATTCAGTACAGGTTTGCTATGGAGTGATGTAAATGCTAAGCTGTTATTTATCTGTGGCTATTAGCCAAAATTAAATTGCAAAAGGAAAAAAAAAAATCTTTTGTTATTTTGTTATGTATCTAATTAGACATTAACACCGCAACAGCATCTTATGAAAGGATGTATTTAAGATGCATTTTGGGAATTGCAGTAGTAACAATGTTTGCTCTGTGTGGTAAACAGAAGCATTTTGGCAATGGGATGCTTTAGTTTTGAAAACTGACAAAAATTATTTGCTTATATGCAGAACTGCAACTACGCACTGTGCCTGTGAATCATATGGAAGCAGGACCAGGGTAAACATGGTGCTGTAGTGAAAAGGTGGGTGTGGAGGAAATGCACATTATTATGCTGGCAAGCTAAGATACAGGCAGTGCCCTGTCATAAAAGGGAAGAAAGGAGGGGCTGGGAGGAAGAGTTGAAGTCAAGCCTGGATATTCTAGTGTAATTTGGAAGGGACTGCAGAGTAGTCTAAATGATAATGGTTTTTGACAGTTTGATATGTATTTATAGCTTTTGCCAGCCCTGCCTGAATATTATATAGGATTATCTGGGATTTTCTGGGTTTATCACCACAGGCATGCAGGATTAACAGCCTGATGAAGTCAAAAAGACTTACTCAGCCTATCCAATCCCTATACCTATATAGAGCCCTTCACGAAAGGTCCCAGAGCACTGCATGAGAAATACAGTAACTGCAAGAAAGGACAGTGAAATAAAAATCTGCCATCTAGGTCTGAAATCCACCATGGAGCAGGGTTCCAAGGTATCTCCTAATAGAAGCTGCCAAAGAGTCAGTGACTAGCAAAGCAGAGAGGGGACACCACTCGTCTGGCTCCCCACTGATAGCATTAAAGATGTTTAGGAATTTTTTAGTACTCAGTGCTATCTCAGTGGGATTATACAGGGTGATAAAAATTGCCAGAGGCAGCTTGAAGCTAGATGAAGGGAGATGAAGCTATTGAAGGGAGCCTCAAGCAAAAGTGAATACTAGGTACTTTTCCCTGTGACACAGAATCACTGGTCCATCTTACCTGTAGCTTTTCACTTTTTATCTTTTAGTGTTGTCCAATCCCTGTTATTTTTTTTTATGTGAAATTTTCCTAAAAATTTTATCTTCAAATTCTGCTGTAGCATCCATGATGCTTACATTTGAGGTTCTCATGGATCTTACATGTGTGCAAATAAACTTGGCTCTGCTGTCTTAAAAAATTTGCTAACCCTTCAAATGCACTTGATTTCTTCAAACAGAAAAAAAAGCATCCAAACAGCAGTAAAGCAAATAAATATGAGCTGAAGTACAGACTGAAGGTCAGGGCAGTGGCGAAGACCATCTCCACATTCCCCAACACAGGGGGGAACACAGTAGTATCTTGTACCCCACACCAGCCAGCTATCAGAGTTTGTCTTGTCTGACACAGACAGTCTAAAGTAGTTGCCCTTAGATTGTAGGGCTTAGGGAAAGTGCACAGGGCTCCTTAAGTTTCAGCTAGAAGTGAGGGCTAACTGAAAGCCAGCAGCTTCTTTCTGCTGTTATCAGTACTTTAGCCAATTGACTTGAAATTGATTTGGATACATCTGCACAAAGTTCAGCTATAGAGAGAACCAGATAAAACTTCAGGCTGCCTGAGCAACAGGCTTCAAGAAACAGTGTTAAAACATTGTGTGGTTTGGCAGAGGGTATCTTGCAGGTGATCGAATGAGATAAGTGTACCCCTGAAACTGGATTGAAGTATGTATTCGGTTTAATGTTTGGAGCTTTGCCTGTCACAAAGAACAAGAGCTTCTGGTAGTCATGCAAAGTCTGAAGTGTTTGCCCAGGGGTTTGAAGGGTGAAAGACAGATGTATTAGCAAGCTGATCTCAGCTCTATTAATTAGAATGTGTGTTTTACAAGAGAGATGTGGGAACTAGAGCACCTTTACTGAAAAATCACATTAGGACACTTAATGCTGCTCATCAATGTCACTCCTGCTACAGTACTCTGCCTTCAGCTTTTGAACTTCTTACTCAAGCAGAGTTTGATAACATTTTTAAAGTCAGTGATACAGAACACAACAATATGAGACAATAGTTGTATACAATGAAAATAGTTGTATACAATGCCTGTGTCACGTGACAAAATATAGATGTCACAGTATATTTATGGCTTGAGAAAGGGCATTAATTGTGGCATTGCTGACACAAGAAAGCAATTTCTTTGCTCCTCAGTAATTATTGTGATTACTGAATTTGGAGGTGAAGGCTGCCTGGCCAATTTTTCCTGTAAAATAAGTCTTCTTTTTTTTAAACATGCAGGCTTTAACATTCATTTTGTGTGAATGGCTCTGTGCCTGGCAAAATCTTGGAGCAGATTCTCCTGGAAGGCATGCTAAGGCACATGAAAAACAACAAGATGCTTGGCGACAGCCAGCATGGCTTCACGAAGGGGAAATCCTGCCTGACCAATTTGGTGGCCTTCTATGATGGGGCTACGAAACTGATGGACAGGGGCAGAGCAGTTGACGTCATCTACCTGGACTTGTGCAAAGTGTTCGACACTGACCCACATGACATCCTTGTCTCTAAATTGGAGAGACATCAATTTGATGGGTGGACCACTCGGCAGATAAAGAACTGGCTGGATGGCCACATGCAAAGAGTTGTGGTCAATGGCTCGATGTCCAGCTGGAGACCGGCAACGAGTGGTGTCCCTCAGGGATCGGTGTTGGGAATGGTCTTGTTCAACATCTTTGTCGGTGACATGGACAGTGGGATTGAGTGCGCTCTCAGCAAGTTTGCTGATGACACCAAGCTGTGTGGTTCGGTTGATACGCTGGAGGGAAAGGATGCCATCCAGAGGGAGCTCAACACGCTTGTGAGGTGGGCTGATGCCAACCTTATGAAGTTTAACCATGCCAAGTGCAAGGTCCTACATCTGGGTTGGAGCAATCCCAGGCACAGCTAAAGGTTGGGCAGAGAAGAGATTCAGAGCAGCCCTGCAGAGAAGGTGGTTTAAGCCCAGGCCGTAAATCAGAACCACGCAGTATACTTCCCCCCGCCACCTTTCTTCCCTCCACTTCTGGAGGGATGGGGAGGAGAATCAAAAGAATGCAACTCCCACGGGTTGAGATAAGAACAGTTTAATAACTAAGGAATAACACAAATCACTACTGCTACCACTAATAGTAATAATGATAAAGGAAATAACAAGGAAGAGAATACAACCGCTCACCAACCGGTACCTCGCCCCCACCTCGCAGTGATCCAGCCCTTCTGGGAACTCTCAGTTCTACATCCTGGGCATGACGTGCTGTGGTATGGAATACCTCTTTGGCTAGTTTGGATCAGGCGTCCTGTCCCTGCTTCCTCCCAGCTTCTCCTCCTCCCTGGCAGAGCATGAGACTCACAAAGTCCTTGGTCAGGGTAAACATTCTGACCAGCAACTGAAAACATCAGCTTTATCAGTATTATTCCCAGGCTGAAAGACAAAACATAGCACTGCACCAGTAGAAAAAATGACTGCTACTGCTAAACCAGGACAGAAGGACTTGGGGGTGTTGGTCGATGAAAAAATGAATATGAGCAGGTAGTGTGCGCTCGCAGCCCAGAAAGCCAACCATATCCTGGGCTGCATCAAGAGGAGCGTGACCAGTAGGTTGAAGGAGGTGATCCTGCCCCTCTACTCTGCTCTTGTGAGACCTCACTTGGAGTATTGTGTGCAGTTCTGGTGTCCTCATCACAAAAAGGACATGGAACTGTTGGCACAAGTCCAGAGGAGGGCCACGAGGATGATCAGGGGGGTGGAGCACCTCCTGTATCGAGACAGGCTGGGAAAGTTGGGGCTGTTCAGCCTGGAGTAAAAAAGGCTGCATGGAGACCTCATAGCAGCCTTCCAGTATCTGAAGTGGGCCTACAGGGATGCTGGGGATGGACTATTCATCACGGACTGTAGTGACAGGACAAAGGACAACGGGTTCAAACTTAAACAGGGGAAGTTCAGATTGGATATAAGGAAGAAATTCTTTACTGAGAGGGTGGTGAGGCACTGGAATGGGTTGCCCAGGGAGGTTGTGGATGCTCCATCCTTGGCGGTGTTCAAGGCCAGGTTGGATGAGGCCTTGGGTGGCATGGTTTAGTGTGAGGTGTCCCTGCCCATGGCAGGGGGGTTGGCACTAGATGATCTGACTATTCTATGATTCTATGAGTCTATTTTAAAAGAATAATGGATTAATTTTTTTCCTTAAGAGTTATTTTTGACTGCTTTGAATATAGCTTTTTATTTTAGTGTGTCTTCGTGACTGTAATAATGAAGCAGTTCATTTACAAGAAGAGATTCAAGAGCAGGTTTTCCCCAGGCTACCAGCTAATGTTGTTCTGCGGGTGCAGCATGGTCATGCTGACTCACAGAGGTGTGAAAAGTTGTTCTACTAAGCACACCTGGCTAACAGGTTTGGGTCTTTCTCTTTCTGCCTGCCTTGTATGCTATGCTGAGTGGAGTTTGCAACCCCTTATGTTAGTCCACAGCAGGATAGTATCCCAGGATTTGTGTTCATTTGCCTTTGTAGATACTAGGGCAGACCACATTAGGAATCTTAACTGTAGATATATCTATCTATGTAGCAAAATGAAGGCTTATTCATGGAATGAATTGAGTCAGTCAGGAATTCAGGAATGAATTGAGTCAGCTGATCGGAGCTAGCCCAGCTAGAGCCGGAGCCGGCACGCTTCAGAGACCGCAGGGTTCAGCAGAGATCAGGAAAAGCAGAGGGGACAGCGCAGAGACATCGCGATTCCCGACATCTCCCGATCCCCGAAGCCCCAGCAGCCCTTGCGAGAGAGCGGCTGACGTGGCAGGGGGCGTTCCCGCGGTAACGGCGACCGCACCCCTGCCCCTTGCCTTGAAAGAGCCTTTGGGAGGGCAGCGACGTCGCTGCCCACCAAGCGCGAGGAGGAACAAGCAGGTCGTGTTGTGGACTCTGTTGCTGGTGTCCCAGACTGCTGACCAATATGGTCGCCTCCAGAAGGAGAGCCTGCAGTAAGGAGACTGTAGCAACTCAGACAGAGACCCTGCCCCAAACCGTGGCTGTTCAGGTCTCTGGCTGCAGGGAGTGCCAGAGCCTGCTGCTGCCGAGGGAGGGAGGCCAGCATTCCACCTGTGTGAGGTGTGAGCAGGTAGAAGATCTGCTTAGATTGGTGGCAGAACTTAAGGAGGAGGTCGAGACACTGAGGACCATCAGGGACTGTGAAAGGGAGATCGACTGGTGGAGTAACTCCGTGGCGTGCCAGCAGGAACGGTTCTAGGGAGATACCCCCCACAAGGGGATGGACCCCCTGTCCTCTCAGACAGAGGGGGATGGCCCGAGACAGCCCCTGCCCTGTAGCTGTCGCGCAGAGGTAAGGGACCAAAAAGACGATGAGGGTTGGAAGCGAGTTCCAGTTCGGAGTCGTGGGCAACCTTCCTCCCTTCCTGCCCTGCTTCCCCAGGTGCCCCTCCGTAATAGGTTTGAGGCCCTGGATCTTGATGGAGAGGTAAGTGAGGATGTGGTGCAAGGCCCGCCTACAAGGTCACATAGGAAAAGGCGGTCGACTTCGCACCTCAAGACTGCCTCTGATAAGAAAGAAAGAAAGGTCATTGTCGTAGGCGATTCCTTTCTGAGAGGAACAGAGGGCCCGATATGCGGAGTTGACCCTCATCATAGGGAAGTGTGTAGTCTGCCTGGAGCCCGGATCAGGGATATCACCAAGGCGCTCCCCAGCCTGGTGCACCCGACAGACTACTACCCGCTGCTGGTCTTCCAGACAGGTGGGGGGGAAGCTGCTTCCCGCAGTCTGAGGGGGATGAAGAAAGACTACAGGGCCTTGGGGCGGATGGTGAAAGAGTCTGGGGCTCAAGTGATCTTCTCCTCAGTTCTTCCATCTTCCGGTGATGATGTGTGACTGAATGGGAAAATTCAGTCCGTAAACAATTGGCTACGAGACTGGTGCTTTAGGCAGGGCTTTGGGTTCTTTGATAACGGCTGGTTTTATAAGGCTCCAGTCCGGATGATGGCACGTGGGAAAGGTTTAACTCACAGAGGCAAAAGGATGCTGGGGCATGAATTAGCAGGGCTCATTTGGAGAGCTTTAAACTAGATTCGAAGGGGGATGGGGTTGTAACTGGGCTTGCCCCAGTGGGGCAGCACTCTAGGATTGATGAAGACTGGGAGGCCTCCTATAATCCTAGGGTGAAATCGGTGAGCTCAGCTCCCTCCTTGAAATGCCTATACACCAATGCGTGCAGCATGGGAAATAAGCAGGAGGAGTTGGAGACCTGTGTTAAGTCAGGAGATTATGATCTGGTGGCAATTACAGAGACGTGGTGGGACAGCTCGCATGACTGGAATATAGTCATGGAGGGCTATGTCCTTTTCAGGAAAGACAGGCCAGCCAGGCGGGGTGGTGGGGTTGCTCTTTATGTGCGAGAGCAGCTGCAATGTACTGAGTTCTGTCCAGGAACAGGGGACGAGCGAGTTGAGAGTCTGTGGGTGAGAATTAAGGGGCAGGCTGGCAGGGGCGATACTGTTGTGGGTGTCTGTTACAGGCCACCAGATCAGGGTGAGGAAGTTGTCGAGGCCTTCTACAGGCAGCTGAGAGCGGCCTCAGAGTCACAGGCCGTGGTCATCGTGGGGGATTTTAACTTCCCTGATGTTTGCTGGAAGGACTACTCAGCAACCCAGCCACAGTCCAGGAGGTTCCTCCAGTGTATGGATGATAACTTCCTCATGCAAATGGTGGATGAGCCAACCAGGAGAGGAGCGCTGCTGGATCTCATCCTCACTAACAAGGAGGGTCTGGTCAAAGCAGTAAAGGTTGAGGGCTGCCGTGGTTGCAGCAACCACGAGATGGTGGAATTCAGGATCTTGTGTGGTAGGGCCAGTACAATAGCAAGTAGAATTGCAACCCTGGACTTCAGCAGGGCAAACTTTCGCCTTTTCAAGCAATTGCTAGGGGAAATCCCATGGGCAAGGCTGCTTAAAGGTAAAGGGGCCCAAGATAGTTGGTTGGCATTCAAGGATTGCTTATTCCGAGCTCAAGATCAGAGCATCCTGACACGTAGGAAGTCAAGGAGGAGGGCCAGGAGACCTGCGTGGCTAAATAAGGAACTGCTGGGTATGCTCAAGTGGAAGAGGAGAGTTTACAGGTCATGGAAGGAGGGGCTGGCCACTTGGGAGGAATATAAGGCTGCTGCTAGAGGATGTAGGAAGGCAGCTAGGATGGCTAAGGCCTCCTTAGAATTAAATCTGGCGAGAGAGGTCAAGGACTGCAGAAAGAGCTTTTTCAAATACATGGCTGATAAAACTAACACCAGAGGCAAGGTTGGCCCACTGATGAATGGGATGGGTGCCCTGGTGACAGAAGATACAGAGATGGCAGAGTTACTGAATGCTTTCTTTGTGTCAGTCTACTCTGCCGGAGGCAGTCCTGAAGAGCCCTGTACCCCTGAGACCTTAGATGAAGTCAGGTCACTGGAGCAGTTTGCCTTAGTCGATGAGGAATGGGTTAGAGACCAGTTGAGCAATCTGGACATCCATAAATCCATGGGTCCAGATGGGATGCACCCGCGGGTGCTGAGGGAACTGGCGGAGTCATTGCTAGACCACTCTCCATCATCTTTACCAAGTCTTGGGAAACGGGAGAGGTGCCTGAGGACTGGAGGAAAGCAAATGTCACTCCAGTCTTCAAAAAGGGCAAGAAGGAGGACCCAGGTAACTATAGACCGGTCAGCCTCACCTCCATCCCTGGGAAAGTGATGGAACACCTTATCCTTGATGCCATCTTAAGGCATATCAAGGATAAGAGGGTTATGAGGGGCAGTCAACATGGCTTTACCAAGGGGAAGTCATGCTTGACCAACCTCATAGCCTTTTATGAGGAAATAACACGGTGGATGGATGATGGCAGAGCGGTGGATGTGGTCTACCTTGACTTCAGCAAAGCATTTGACACAGTCTCCCACAGCATCCTCATAGCTAAATTGAGGAAGTGTGGTCTGGACGATCAGGTAGTGAGGTGGACTGCGAACTGGCTGAAGGAGAGAAGCCAGAGAGTTGTAGTCTATGGGGCGGAGTCTAGTTGGAGGCCTGTATCTAGTGGAGTGCCTCAAGGGTCAGTATTGGGACCAGTATTATTTAATATATTCATCAACGATTTAGATGAGGGAATTGAGTGTACTATCAGCAAGTTTGCTGATGACACTAAGCTGGGAGTAGTGGCTGACGCACCAGAAGGCTGTGCTGCCATCCAGCAGGACCTGGACAGGCTGGAGAGTTGGGCAGGGTTTTTTTATTTCACTTGATGAAATATAACAAGGGAAAGTGTAGAGTCCTGCATCTGGGCAGGAACAACCCCAGGTTCCAATATAGGTTGGGGAACGACCTGTTAGAGAGTAGTGTAGGGGAGAGGGACCTGGGGGTCCTAGTGGATGGCAGGATGACCATGAGCCAACACTGTGCCCTTGTGGCCAAGAAGGCCAATGGCATCCTGGGGTGTATTGGAAGGGGGGTGGTTAGTAGGTCGAGAGAGGTCCTCCTTCCCCTCTACTCTGCCCTGGTGAGACCACATCTGGAATATTGTGTCCAGTTCTGGGCCCCTCAGTTCAAGAAGGACAGGGACCTGCTGGAGAGAGTCCAGCGCAGGGCAACTAAGATGATTACGGGAGTGGAGCATCTCCCTTATGAGGGAAGGCTGAGGGAGCTGGGTCTCTATAGTTTGGAGAAGAGGAGACTGAGGGGTGACCTTATTAGTGTATATAAATATATACAGGGGGAGTGTCACGAGGATGGAGCCAGGCTCTTCTCAGTGGCAAACAATGATAGGACAAGGGGTAATGGGTACAAACTGGAACACAAGAGGTTCCACTTAAACTTGAGGAGAAACGTCTTCTCAGTGAGGGTGACGGAACACTGGAACAGGCTGCCCAGGGGGGTTGTGGAGTCTCCTTCTCTGGAGACATTCAAAACCCGCCTGGACACATTCCTGTGTAACCTTATCTAAGTATTCCTGCTCTGGCAGGGGGATTGGACTAGATGATCTTTTCAGGTCCCTTCCAATCTCTAGCATACTGTGATACTGTGATACTGTGAATGGGTTCAATACTTGTCATCTGCTTGCAAAGGTAAAAATGACTAAAAAGTTGGAAGGTTGATAAATTTCCTATAAAATTAAACAATAATGGGAGGGAAAAAATTGAATTTAATAAAAATTTTTAAGTAATACTGAAACATTGCTTTCTGATTCTTTCCAACTTCATAAAGTCACAGGAAACAAAACTGTTCAAAACATCCTGTTCAATCATATTTGGTCTTTTCCATTTTTCTGGCAAAACAGAAAGCTGTTACAATTTAATTATTTCAAGAAGAGTATTTCCTTCTGAGAGATTACTATTTTTGATACAAAAATAATGACCAGGCTGCCAACTGTGTCCATGAAAGGAAACTGGCTTGTGTCTCAGCTCAGGACTATTTTTGTAGAGTTTTCAGTATTTAGAGAACTTTCAGGAAAACTTGCTCCAGTAAAAATTTTTTTTTTGCCTCATGGTCACAGCCTTAGTGCAAAGAACCCAAGGAAGGGATAAGCAATATCTGTCTTCCATTTCTTTTTCATCCCTTGTCTCTCAGGAAGGCATATGTTTGGTTTATTCCCGTATTTATGCTACAGTGAGCAAGGATGAGTAGGTGGCTTTTGTTCTCCAGGCAGGATGATCTGGGGCTTAGCGGCTCTTTAGTGCCTGTGCGAAAATGACAGCGTCTGAGAAAACTTGTCCTATACCGATGGGCTTCAGCATTGTGGGCCTCATTGCTGATGTATGTGTGAGCTTTTCTATCCACGATGTAGGTTTGTGTATGTATTGTACAGTAAAAATGATTGGATATCCTTCGTTTTTAATCTGAGTATGCACATACTGAAATACATGGACACAAACCACCTCCTCGTGTGTGCACATGCACGTAGTTCTCCAGTGCCTTATGAAAAAGAAAAAAACAGTATTATCCTCATTTTTATGAGGCAAGCAATAAGGTTACCAGGCTAATAAATGAAACATGAATTATTCATTAGACTGCATGTCGCATGGATTTTTTAAATTACAGCCAAAGAAATGGTAAAACTGTAAGCTTCTCCCATTCTTACAAACCCAATTTCATTGCAAGGAGACAGTAAAGTTTCTTCCCCTCTTTTAACCATTTGCTATTTTAATGAAACTAGATGTAGAAGCTTAGCTAAATTTCCATAATATACAGCTAATGAGATACAAGGTACATTAATAATTTACAGGCCTGAAGAATGCTGGACCCTCTTGAAAGGACCTTTTGCAAATAATATAATCACGCAAAAAGGATCTCATATTTCCTGCACACTTTATTTAACAGAGGCTTTGCCTGTATTTATAAATTTTGTATATTAGCAGCTGAATTTTGTATATTAATGAATTAATTTTTGTGAACATTTTCGAGCACACTAAGCTGAGACAAGGATATACTTTCTTAATCTTCTAGGAAAATAATTTTATTCAGGGCAAGCAAAGGGAAATATAAAAGTCATAAATAGAGGTATGAGATAAAGCATTCAGCAGTATCTGATGTCACCTGTGATTTACACTCTTCTCTGTCAGAATATGTACTTTCTTTAATTTTATTGAAAGTGCTTATACAATCACCTAAAAGGCTGTATAAATAGTTTTATACAACTGTGTAAAGAACTGTTTTATACAGTTGTTTATTTCAATGGATACAGTAAACTGTTAATGATTTTTATAACCTTTTCCCCACTCAGCAGCAAGATATAAGGGAAAGGCTAAATTGAAAAAGAAAATTTATGAGGCAAATCTCAAATGATGTAACCAGGTCTTTCATAACAGTGTAAAAGAATTACATTTGTTTACTTCAACAGAGTCTACAGATTTGTAACAAGGGAAAATCATAATCAAGACAGAACGATGGCATAAATAAATGCTCTGTTTTGCTCTCTTTCCTCCTTCTGTAAGCTCATATTAAGATTTATATTTATCCTATTTTTTTTTCTCATTTATCAGAGGCATAAAAATTATCTTCACAACTAGATGTACTGAAGGAAAATGTACAAAAAAATGCAGAGCAGAAACATTTTCCCTCCATGAATTACTCTCAATGATTAAATCCCATATTTAGGCAGAAAATATGCTACATTTTCAAAGATGTGCCTAAACCCACTCTTTACACAGACCTCAGAGTTACTGCTAGTGTCCAGGTACTTCCGGGTGAATTCTCAGTACACCTCACTACTGCAAGCAAAATCCATTTATTTTGGGAACCCTGGATCATCAGCAAAAGTATACTATTTTAGGATCTCAGCTACTTTTCTAGGTTTATTGTTCTGCTAGGCTTCCGTCCTTATGCTTTTAAGCTTTTGGAACACAAAATGGCCTCTTCATAAGGAAGAACCAAGCCACACATTCTCCCTGAATGTCCACTTCAACTCTACAGCCAGCACACCAGATAGTACTCTCCAGAATTAGAGATATAACTGTCAAAACCCACACATTTTGCATATTCTACCATTTTATAGTTCTCAGCCTCTCAACCATAAACAATTTCATAGTCATGTCTGAAATGACCAAAAAATAATCATAATGTGTACACAGCCTGAGATGGCAAAAAAAATAAGTGTCAGATGACTCACTGTTGATCAGAACTGACGGAAATCGCACATCTTTTTACAATGGTTACAGGGAAACCATTTGATACCAGTGCCCACGCTGGGCTACTTCAGAAGGGGCTGGAGCATTCAGCATGAACAATAAAACAACATGAATGTGGGGTGTGAATGAGTGGAAGCCATCTGACTTCAAAAGCCATGATGCCAAAACACTGCAAACGCAATGATATCATCAGTATTTTCACATAAATCATGCTTCTGCAGTGGGTTGCTTACCTCTAAACACTCAGACTAAAAAGATACTTTCCAGTCAGGATGCACTCATTACCAAAAGAGCACACAGGGAACTGCTGTTGGAAACTGTTGGTTTAGGATAAACAGAAAAAACACCGCATTTTCATAGCTGTCAATCTCTCCAATTTGCTAGTACAGAAAATCTTACCAGAAGAACAGACTAATGAGCTGGGTGTCACCACATCTTACACATCACCAATAGAATTGTCAGTTGAGTTCAAACTGCCAAGTTTGCAGCATCAGACAACTTAAGAGGCAAAAAGATCTCAGCTTGATTTTTCAGGTCCTTGGCTGAGCTTGCTGTCTAGCAGCACAAAAATGCATCTTCCAGCTTTTAAATTGAGCAAATTAGATGTGAAAGAACATTGAAGTAGAACAAATATGGAAGCTGTCACATACAATCATTTTTAGGGAGTTATTTTTGTGACAGTTACTGAACTGAAACAGAGGCCAAACCTGCCACGAAACCATCACTCTTTCATTTTATGATTTTTTGAAGTTGCATGTTTCTAGAAAGGATAAGAAAGCAGTTGTAAGGCCTACAGGAATCCTTCAGGGAGTGTGTTAAAATCCTTAAGGGGGAGTGTTAAAGGACAGTGCAATATCAGTGAAAGCAGCTGATACTGAAATGGATCATGCTAAAGGTCTGTCTGATGGATTGCTGCTTCATGGAGGTGAGAATTAAGAGTGGCATCATCAGTGGTACTTACTTTTTTTTTTTGCCTTTTTCTTTTCTTGGAATATGTCTTCAGCAGAGCAGAGGAATCAAGCAGCACATCTTTCTCCACTTTGCATCCCCTCACTTCAAAGCCTGATGCAATTATGCTCCACATATCGCTCAGTGGAATACAGTGCTTTTGTGGCAGCATGCACCCAGAGCAGTGTGGCACCATGCTGTTCTCAGAGGATAATTTATTCTGGGACACTAAGCTAACCCTGGTGCTACACAGTTAAGTCTGCATGGCCACAGGGCAAATATATCCGCGCAAAGCTTGATCTAGGTATGTAATAGCAACAGGCACAGAATACCAAGGGCTTTGACACTACTCAGAAAGCACAGTATTTGAGAGTATTTAGAGACCTCAAGGATTCTGTAGGCTGATAGCTGATACAAATTATGTTGGTGTTTTTATTACTTTGTTATCTCACTCTATAATAAGGCAAGGGTTGCTAGGCTTGTTTGCTGCAATCTGACCTTTATTTTGCTGTACAGAAGCACATAGCAGGCAACCTGTTTTATATAATTCACTCATTTCTCATGCACAGGCTGTACCCCTGGAGAAACAGTACCAAAGCCAGCATACACAAAAGCCAAAATGGGGAAATGACATTAGTTGCAGTTCTTTGGTAAGTACCCCTTTATCCTGGAGCTTTGTTCATTGAACACTTTTTAAAAGCTATCAAACTCCTCTGAAAATGTAGCTAACCTGACTTTTAATCAAGATGGCCAGATCTGCTTGGTGTGATTCAGCTGGCAAGTGCAGTACAGACAGCCCTTTTTCTAACTTGTGATGTTTGAATTCCTTCTTTAAAACAGCATAGAACAGAAATCTCTATAGAGATGATGACACCAATTCTGGCAAAGAAAGTTTTGTCTTTCGAGAGAAGAAAGGATGTGCAGAAAATTGCAATGGAAATGCAAAAAGAATTAGTGAAAATTAACTTTGAGAACACATAATCTTTTCAATGAAAGTTTTCAGTGAAATAGCAATCTCTTTCTCAGTAAGCAATTTTAACTATTATCTCACTGAAAATTTTGTCAGCTATTAAATAGGTCACAATTTCTGCCCTGTGCTCCTCTATGGCAACATTATTCTTTTTCTTTCCTCTTTTCCCTGAATATGTATTTATAGACTTGTCATATCTATCTAAACTGAAAAAGCTTATCAAAGAGCTTACCTCATAATTCTTCTTGGAGCAAATGATCAAGTAAGCCAAATATTACTGCAACTGTTTGAGAAAAGACATCTTTGGACACTCACAATGTCTTGAGATACGTGTCAAAACAGCTGAAGAATGTCAATAAAGGAAAAAAACCAGATTTTCTCCTTGAAGATATCCCCAATCTACTTCTGGGCTTGTTTAGTTTATTAACAAAAACTCAAATACAAGTAAGTAAAAGTACCTTTGCTAGAGAGGTGGCAGCTTCACATACACCCCTCTTTGTATTCCTTGACTTGGTGAGAATTCCTGGTCTGACACTGTGTCTGAGCCTGGTTTAGGCAGGAAGTTGGACTAGAGAACCCAAAAAACTGCCTCCAGAGTGAAGTATCCAATGACCCTATGAAAGTGAAATGGTGGGAAATTTTACAATAAACTCCCTTCAGGAACATAAGAAATATGGCAGATGACATCCCTAAATTCTCCCTGCCTGTTTCTCCAGAGTTTTCTCACCTGGTAATCCTCATTACCATTGTGACCTCCCAGATTTTCCTAACTGGCTCTTCCTCCTATTCTCCCTTCCCTCAGGAAAAAGGTAGACAGGTAAATCCAGAAGACACTTTTACATTGATTAGTTCTAGAGATTTCAAGATGATAAAACTGTGTCTTTGGCTGTCTGGAAAAAACTCAGGTGGTTTTAAGTGCACTAACATTTCAGACATTTGTGCTATTTTTCACATAACTGTAAAAAATTTTATCTCACTGTTTCACATCAGTTATGTCACTTTAGTTATTAACATGAGGCCATTACCTCACCATTCAGCAGTAGCAGGAAATTTGTCCAATGTTCCCTATGACATTTGATGGGAGTTAGGAAAAGAAGATTTTATTCCGTGTTTCTGTGCAAAGGCATGCAGATGGGAGCTGAAAGGAGACATTGAGAAAGAAGTGATTGAAACCAATGTGTCTTTTTCTCATTTGTCTTTTTCTCATTGGTAAAGGAGCTGTTAATTTGTTTTAGGAAAGTGCATAACAAAAAGTATTACTTGAAAAATAGCCTGTTGCATCTAAAATGGAAATGGAAATCGGGCACTCAGAGACAGTGAATATAGATTTCTCAAGCCAATATATCCTATTTAATACATTTTATAGATGAATAAGAACAAGAGTTTCTAATTTTAATGGATGATTCTGGGTATTGATAAATATTACCAGTAAAAGCTAAATAGGCAAGGAAATATTGTACAATGCTAAAATGGAGAAAATGACAGATTTTTCTTCCTTTTTAGTGAGAGCTTTATTAAAACCACAAATGACTGTATTCTCTCCCTCCTACCATTGTAAATGTCAGAAAACAGAAAATATTAAGAGCTGGGTGGATAATGGAGACTGTGGGAATATTTATAGTTAGGTAATTGGTTTACTTTGCAAATACTTGTTTTTCGTAGTTTTTTCATTGAGTTTTGGGGCTGAGAAGGATATCAATAGGTGAGTTAATCCGTACACTGGCAGCATCTACCTTTTCTCTATCTTTTACAATATTCATAAAGACAGAAATTACAACTCATATGTTTCAAGCAGTCAACTGCAGTACTTCCTTGTCCTTACCTGTCAAAGGTAACTACAGTACTCTTACATATATTCTTATATACAGTATTATATTTAACCTGAATGGTACTCCATTTGAATTCCACTTCCTTTTTGCCCTATGCACTACAGGTGTGGAAAAAGACACTTTTTTTGCTCCTAATCCTGAAATATGTCCTACATATTTACTAAGCAACATGTGGGACATTTCATAATAAAGAAAACTGTTGAGAAGGTCAGCACATGCATTTTATAAGCACATACATGATAAAGCACACCAAAATTCTAGTGGAACTTAACAATGCACACAGGATTTCATTCATGTTCACAATTATTTCATTCTTGATATATTCACCACGTATGAACATTGAACATCCTTGAACATATGAAACACCAAAACTTTATAACACTGCAAAATAGTTAAAAGGATGTGAGAGATATAGATGTGCTAATGCAAGATCACAGTTCAATCTCAGCCTTAGAAAGAATTTTGTATAGAAACTCAGCCTGATTCATATAAAAAACCTCAGAATTCACCAACAAAGTCTAAGTTGACAAGCAGGTATTCTTTATTGCAGCGCCAGGAGACATGGGGCATAGATCCTCCGAGTGTATCTCACTTGAGCACCAAACAGGCTGTGATTATATAGTCATCAAACATACATATTCATGACACTACATGCATATCCATAAAACTACTTATACATGACATCATTCTTCTAGAAAATTCTTCCTGCATGCGCACAATAACGTGGTAGTGGTCTTTGGGACCCCTGGTGGTCATTTCTTCATCATCTTTCTCTTTGTCACTTCGTCCTTTGGCTGAACTTTGGAATTGGCCAGCCTTGTTGTCCATTTGCCAGCTCCTTAGTTGGCTCTACCTGGTTTCCCTAAACATTAACTGAAGAGTTCTCTTCCTTATCATTGTTATAGAGTCCATCTGGGGTCCAGGTTCGCTTAGTTACAAGCAAAAGGTTCATTCTATATACAATGAGCTATCCTTCATTCTGTCTTTCTTGTTCTTTCCCCATCTCAAGCCAAACACATGCAGAATAGATATTTCCCTCCCATTCACTCTGTGGCAGTTAAAAAAACACCTGAGCTTAACTTCAGTTTTTGCAGTTTGTTTCCCCTATTTTTTTCTGTTTTTTCATACAGAGAAAATAGCGTAAGTGTAGGCAAAACTGAAACCATGAAAATTTCATTTCATGCAGTGTAATTTTCCATCTATTGGCCTAAACTGGTGTGGGTTATTCTTGTAGGAAGACCATTTTTAACCTCAAATTTAAAGTTTTCTAAAATTTTATCTAAAGCTACTATTTATAAAAATTTGCATCCACAAAGTTTCAGATAAAAAGAATAATCTCTGCTCCAGTTTTAAGTATTTGAAAAAGACCAGTACAGGGATATAGAAGAAAGAGAGTAACTGGTCATGTATAAATCATCTTGAGTCCCCATACATATCTTAACAAAAGTGGACATTTTAGAGAGGCAAGGAACCTGAACAAGGAAGAGAATACATAGGTGAGCACAGCAAAGTTATAACCATGAAAAAGAAAAGTGATTATGTGAAAAACTGATAAATTTCTCATTTCACAGGCAATACGAATGAATACTTTAATACCTTCAAAGGTGCCAAGTCCACAGTTTTGTTGAAGTAGTCGTACTGTATGAAAGTTAGATTACTGCACAAGATTAAAAAATACTCATTTTTGTCAAAAAAGGTTGTGATCATTTTCAAACTTTCCTTTCTCACTCAGACCATCAATATTACTTTGTTACCTAATGTCACACAATCTTAATTCTACATGAAAACGACAAACTTGTGCATGTTGTGAAATTACCTGTTATGAAATGCATGCACAGTATTTTGAGAAAAGCCGAAAAGAGGTCAACTGTGCATGAAAATGCAGGTTTGGAAGGCTTTTTGTGCATTTTTTCTGTTGGGCCTAGTGCCTGTTCAGGTAGCTAGAGGTCAGAGCAGGTAGTTGCAAAAGACCCCCCAAAACCATGTCACATGTTTGTGGCGTACCCTCAAGACCATACACCTTCTAATTTAAATTCAGAAAGGTTTCACAACTTCTAGGGCTGAAAGAACAGTCTGCAGGAATGCATAACTCATTCCAGAGACAAATGATTTTTAATACATGACTGTCTGCAAGCTTAAGCATTTTCTCACTCCAAGATTTTGATCAAATTCATAAGAAGCAAAATACAGAGATCTATGAAGAGGTCTAGCAAAAGCACATAATGTTCCTATGGAAATACTTTCATAACACTACTCAGTTTTCTACTGCGTTTTCTTTTCTTTAATTCTTTCACCTGGATAGTCAGTCTTACAGACTCTAAAAGAATATTAAAAAGACACCCAGTTTATTCATGTGCCAGTGGCAGAGTTTTTATGCAGTATATTTGACGGATCCATTAAATACTTCAGCAAAAGTTTAAGAATGTGATTTCCAAGTCCCAGATTTGGGATTTTTGGCACCATTTAAAAATATATACGTTTTTATGATTTGAGTCTTTTGTGGACTCTTTCATAAAGAAATGAATCATGAGTCCAGACATATTACTCTGATAATGAAAGTACTTTCAGCTTAATGGGGAAAGCCGCTGCTAAAAGGCCAGAAGTCATGTGGAACTACGCATTACAAAATAATTTACTAGGAAGTTATTGTGATTTAAATATCTTGCCATTCTTTCCTGCGGTTAACATGGTCCGTTAAATGATTGCTGAATCTGTACAATGCTTTGGGAAAGAGCACAGTAGGATAACAAACTATGAGGAAGTCCTATGGAGATTGTTAAAATTTCCAGACTTTCTAGTATGACTGTCAAATGCTCTGTGTCTGAAGAGGGACATTATCTACCCTACAGAATAGATAGCATCCTCTCTGTACATGCAAAACCAAAGTTGACAGAAATCTCCCATAGAATATTAGTTCCTACTGTTCCTACTGTTCCAAGGCAGGGGGTTTTATGCTTGTTTCTGCAGCCTTCAGATATATTTATGATGACAGCGATATTTTAACCCTGACAGTGATTAACATAATATTACTGATACTTTAGTTCCATCTGAAAAAATAAATGTAGGTTCTCTCTGGATTTGTTTTGAGCATTGTGAGAAAGCTCTGCCTACTGCTTTTTTTTCCTTGGCTTTTCTTTGAATCAACATATTTTCTTCAGTTGAAGCAGTCTTAATCTCTAGAGAGAGGGCTCAGAATATGTCAGGTCCTACTACAGCCTTACAAAGAGGAATGCTAGGAAATCACTTTGTTTTCAGTGATGTTCAAAATATGCCTTGTGCTTGACTCTGTGATCGCTGAAAATCTCAGGCTGATTTATCAGTGATCTTTTACGATGCTTCTTTCTACAGAATTGACCATGTCTCCAGGAAGCAGCTCGGCTCTTCCTCATATCACTGTCTGTAGCTGCTCTAATACTTCAGAGAAGGCAAAACTACTCTATAGATCGCCATTAAGTCTGATCACCTAAGTTTAAGGCACTCAGAAGGTCCATTCTAACATTGTTTCATTTATTTACTTTTCTGTTTAAATGTGGAAATTTGTAGTGACAGATGTGTTACTTCCCTGTTTCACCCCCAGGAAAAGCATAATTGTGCCATGCAGGTCAGCAGTTCCCTGTCTTTTAAACAAAATATGCCAGAAATAAGAGCAGAATGAAAGCTGCCAAGAAAGATCTGGTTCACCTGGAAGCTGCAGGAAAGAAGTAATCTCAAAATACATGAAAAAATCCAACTTTCTGGCACACTCATTATACTATCTCAATTCGGGGAAGAAAAACCATCAAAACCCCCTAAAGCAGAAAAACCCAAGACTTCAACATCCCAGTATTAATGCAGTATTTCGAAAAAGCATGAATGATAAAGAGATGGCAAAGTAAATTATATACATAGCTTCCTTGAATGTAGCTTTGTGAATAATGGGTGTCTCAACTGGTCTGACAGTCAACATTGCACTTAGAATTTGCAGGTAGTGTTTAAAAAGCTAGACTTCAGCTTAGCTCAGTTCTCATTCTTTTTTCCAAGACTTTTCTTCATACTTTTGACCACCTATGCTCATCAGAGTTACTTCTGAGAAAGTTAACTTGATGAGTTGAAAAAAAAATGTGTTGCAGCCAAATGCTTGCTCAGTGAATCCAAATATGATGTTTTGTCCATTATAATGTGGTTTGCGTAATTTTTATCTCTCATTTACAAATAACTTTACTGGACACCCACTTTCTTTAGTGGAAAAGTCAAAGAAATGAGGAAAAATGTGGTGTGGACAATAAAAGTGCTGATAACACTTCCAGGCCAAAGATTTCTATGAGAGAATTTCTGCTAATACACAGTATTCCTGACAAATTTCCTTTCATCTTGTTCTAATTTTCTTCTTGAGGTAAACTGATTGATATTGCATCCCTTTTACTCAGTCCTGAGTCTATTCTTTGCTTCTATATTGTCTGTTCTGTTAGGCAACTGAGACTGTTGAAATACAGTTTTTTACATATTGGAAAACAACCCAATCACAGATGGAAAATTAAGTAGCAGGTAGTAGTTATTTTGTTTTGATCATGCCAATAAACAAGTCTCAGTAACTAGGATGCTGTTATATGTGAGGAAAGAGAAACTCCGCAATTTCCTTAGCTAGCATCTGAAAAAGTGAAAGATAGGAACAGTAGATTGCATACTTTTATACCAGCTTCTATTATTGCACCATCCCAGGATAATATTGCTCTTTATTTCAAGCTTCTTGTTGAAACAGCCACAAGAATGGTAAATAAAATGAACAGTAAACTCTCAGATATATAATTAAATCAATTTTCTAGTCTATATATGCATAAATGCCAATTTCCTCTTCTAGGTGCATATGCATACTCAATTACATAAATATCTCTGTGTGTATGCATGTGTGTGTATATAGGCACATCTCCTCAAAGAATAATTTCCACAAATGTAAAGGTAATTTTAAAATGTACTCTGCTGACGGATTTTCTGACAATCTGTATCTAGGTAAAGGAGCTATGGCCCTTAATCAGTCCATATTGAAGTATTTAATTCTTATTCACATAAATCTTTGATTTTAAGCATAATCTGAACGACTGCTGAAACACATGTGACTTTAGCACATGCTAAAAATTGCCCATAAGAACAGATGTTTTGCTGAATAGGGAGGAACTTAATAAAAACAAAACAAACAAAAAAAAACACCCCAAAATGAACCAAAACGATCATCATCAGATGATCTTGAAAGATGGCATGTTTTTTCCTGTAGTTTTATTTGGTTTTCTTACTTGCTTTGTTATATCAGTTTTGATTTGTTTTGCTCTTTTTATGCTAAGAAAGTTCAGAAAACTGATTGTGTCCAAGAATCTTTAAATTAAGGAGACATTTGCCGCTCACTGAGAAACCACACAGAAAACACCTTCTTTTTTCTGAGCAGCCGAAAAGAGGATTGAAAGGGGATAGCCTAAATGGCATGCAGTATATACTTATTAAAAATATAATTGCAGGTACTGAAGGAGAATACACATTTGGTTTTTGTTTAGTTAAGTTTCAGGTATTGAAAAGATATTGTCCAAGATTTTCAAAATTCTAGAATTGAGTCTCCTGTTTGAAAAGAATATGAAAATATTTCTGTATCAAAAATGCTGATCCTCAAATTTTTAACAAAAATATATTTATTTTAGTAAGATGCTGTCAAACAAGTGCAATTATTTTTTTTCCTCAAAAAATCAATTATAAATTTTAAGTATTATAAGGTTTGATGGGATATTAAGTCATTCCAGTAATGTTTAAATGAAATGTTTTATAATGCCTTTCCCAGAAATGTCAACATTTTGCCTTTATATGTTTATTTGGGAGAAAAAGAATGTTGAATATCAGAATCGTAACGTAAGGGAAATATCACTTTTTTAACATCCTTACAGTTAGTATCCAACCTGGCATGATTGCAGGTAATGGATGCTCAAAGTCTGGACTCTTAGTTATAAAACATGAAAATCCCTGGTTTCTCCTGGAATACTGTGGTCTCCATGATGAGAACACTTCCAACAGGTCCCTTAGCTGGTCCTGTTGGTTGTTCTTCTTATCTTCAGGAGGTGCATAAGGAGGTGGCTGACCCATGGGCATGTAAAAAAAAAAAAAACAACCCAGCCAGTAACTCAGAGCCACACAGCTGCTCTGCTCTCTCAGCATCTTTGGGTGGATCCCATGTGCTTCCATAAGACTTGTGTCTAAGTGGTGTAGCAGGTCACTGACCATTTCCCCTTGGATTATGGGGGCTTTATTCTGGTCCCTTCCCTGGCCTTCCAGCTCAAAGGACTGAGTACCCCAAGAACAACTGTCATATTATTAAAGACTGAGGCAAAAAAGGCATTAAGTGCCTCCACCTTTTTCTCATTTGTCACTATTATTCCACCCACATACAGTAAGGGATGGAGATTCTTCTTAGTCCTCCTTTTGTTGTCAATGTATTTATAGAAACATTTTTATTGTCTTTTACAGCAGTAGCCAGATCAAGTTCCAGTTGGGCTTTGGCACTTCTAGTTTTCTCCCTGCATAACCTCACAATGTCCCTGTAGTCCTTCTGAGTTTTCTGCCTCTTCTTCCAAAGGTCATAAACTCTCCTGACTTTGAACCAAGTATTCCCTGTCCAGCCAGACCTGTCTTCTTCCCTGCTGGCTTGTCTCTCAGCACATGTGGACAGATTGCTCCTGCACCTTTAACATTTCTTTCTTGAAGAATGTCCAGCCATCCTGGACTCCTTTGCCCTTCAGGACTGCCTCCCTGCAGTGAGGCACCATTTTTTGGCCACTTCGACCCTTTTTGTCTGGCCCAGTGCTGCAGCCTTCTGCATCCCTCCTGGGGGACCAGCTCCCAAGGTCAGTTGGAAGCAACACTACCCTAGCAGGACAGATCAAATGCAACTGGAGTCACTTCTTGGCTCAAAACAGGTCTCCATGAAAAGGAAACACAGCTTTCTAGCTATTTCTTCTCTCTTCCACTTCCTGTTGTCAGGAGGTGGGTTCCACACTGTGATGTCATCCTGCAACACAGGCATCACAGTGATGCTAGAGAACTTTTAAGGCAGCTGGAGCCACAGCCTTTCATCCTGCTGACTGGCAGGACTGAGCCTGGCTCATTAGGGAAAGAGCCCTGGCTGCAAATTGCAGCCAAGCTGTGAAAAGACAAGTCGCAATGGAAATGTCTTCACTAGAAACATCCTTGTCTTCTGACTGGGAGGAGCCAGCTTGGTGGGAGGCTTCAGCTTTTAACAACCACCCAGAAGGTGATATGGGAGCACCTTCAGGTGCTGCCACAAAACCTCTCACAGAAGAAAATGACCTTCGAGTTTTGCCTGATAAATCCTGGATCGCCATCATGCAATCTTGTTTCTCAGAGATCTCTGCTAAAACCAGCCCTTCTTCAGCCCTCTCTTTCCTCGTGAGGCTCTGGAAGACAGCTGGAAGCCGTCACTTCAAATCAATCTGGTGGGCTGATGATGGAAACTGCATTGTCATTGCAGAAAAACTCTTCAGAAAGGAAGTGCTGGGAAAGAGTGGACCCCAGAAGATTTTTGAAACCAAATCCATGGCAGGCTTCATTCTCCAACTTAATTTCCACGGCTTCTGCAAAATGGAAGGGGATTCTCTCATAACCACCTCCATTGAGGAGCTGCAAGAGTTAGCAGAAGCAGGGTCTGGCCTGGGCAAGGTATGTCTGTTTACACACTGAAGTACCCTTGGAAC
Source organism: Psittacula echo (assembly GCF_963264785.1). Lineage (NCBI taxonomy): Eukaryota > Metazoa > Chordata > Aves > Psittaciformes > Psittacidae > Psittacula > Psittacula echo. The sequence goes on along the minus strand of NC_137742.1, from coordinate 58,827,388 downwards.
ATTGTGTGGGGAGAGGTTCATGTTCAGATAAAATAAGCCTTGAAAAGGGCGATGGGGATGGGAGAAAACGTCTGATTTTGTCTCATGGGTCATTTTCAAGAATTCTCAAGGCAGAATTTCAGAAGAGCAGAAATTATGAACAAAAGAGATTTTGGTTATTCCTATTACTTTAAATCTGTGAAGCATAAATATAGTCCCATCGTATCATGCTGGTTTTGTGCTTGCACCAGCCATTTAAGTAATCTTGTGGCATCTCCTGAATGCTGACAAGAAACATGGTAGCATCAGCATTATTCCCAACATGTCCATTCCACACTAAGATACCTGAAAATTAGTGATGTTTGGGTTTCTCCATTGAGTTTTGGGCTTTTGAAAACCCTACACTTCTCTGCTCCTAAATGCTGAAAAGACAAGGGGCTATTACTTAACAAAATTCTATCTTAATCTTCACTTCAGCTGAAATTTGATGTTTAAAATGCCCTGGAAAGCCCTTTTTAATACCCATGTTTGTCTTTTCTGATGCAGATGATTACTTATTGGATCTCTGTCTTTCAATGATGGCAACTAACCCCTCTCCTTTACATTTTGTAGCTGTTCTTCTACTACAACCCGTTTTTCAAGAGAGACTACCCCAATCTCCTAAAAATGTTTACAGAAAGTGCTGGCGATAAAGAGCGAGCCCCCTCTGCATTCGCTCTGGGCCCCAGGATGAGGAGAAACTGCAAGAGAAAACAACAACCTATTGCTCAGTCAGCAGAAGGTGCCTCAGGGGGAGGAGAACAGCACCCAGATATCTACAGCTACCAGTTCCACACGAGAGCCAGGGGCTGACACAGACACCCAGACAGACATCGCTGGTCCATCCGCATCAAAACAGCACTCCACCCACAGCCCTGCATGTGTCCAGGAGGTGGCTCCTGCTCCATCCACAGCTTCACCCTACCATGACACACTTTCTCCTCAAACAGTCATTTAACACCAGCCATAGGATTCCCCACATTTCCATCTGGGCAGCCCAATTTAGCTGCTATGCAGGTCCTCTGTGCTGGCTTGCCTCTGCTCTGTGCTCCACAGCTTCAACCTCAGTACAAGCTAGGCTAGGAATGGCAGAGATCATAGGTAGCAAGTAAGCACCATAGAGGTGGAAATACATTAGTACAGGATTAGATAGCAATACATTGTTCATTGTTCTCAAAAATAAATCTTTTCAAGTTGCCTTGTCCTCCTGTCTCTACAGTCCCACAGTAGCTGTCTGTACACCCAGGGCAGAGAATTGCCTTCAGGGACAGAGAAGGGTTTGGCTCCAGCTGATGAAACTCAAAGGCTGCTGGCACCAGCATGTACACTTGTGAAACCCAGCAAAAGGCCAACCTGGGGCTACTCCTGGAGCTGCACCAGTATGCATGATCACTCAAATCAAACCAATCCCTCACAGCTCTTAAGAAGTCCATTTCCCTTCCACCTCAGCTCAGGCCAGGGGCAAGGGGCAGCAGGCCTGCAAAGACAAGGCTTGGTTTCTCCTGCCCATCCCACGTCATGTCTGGCGGTAACTACAGCACTGCAGCTGGGGATGCAATAGATCTGTCATACAGGATTCAGAGATTGGACTTTCTGGAGAAAGAACCTTTCCCATCAGCATAGAATCATAGTAGTTTGAGTTGAAAAGAATCTTTAAAGGTTATTTAGTCCAACCCCCCCTTCCATAAACAGGGACATCTTCAACTAGATTAAGTTATGCAGAGCCCAGTGCAACATGACCTTGAATGTTTCCAGGGATGGCCAACTACCACCTCTCTGGGCAACCTGTGCCAGTTTCTCAACAGCTTCATCATAAAAAAATCTCTTCCTTATATCTTGGCTGAATCTTTAAAACCATTACCCCTTGTCCTGTTCCTACAGGACCTATTAAAAAGTCTGTCTCCATCTTTCTTATGAGACCCTGTAAGTATTGAAAGGCTGCAATAAGGTCTCCCTGGAGCCTTCTCTTCTCCATGCTGAATAACCCCAACTCTCAGCCTTTCTTCTAAGGACAGTGCTCCGGTCATCATTTTTGTGTCTCTCCTCTGGACCCGCTCCAACACATCCATATCTAGCATTTACCAAGGCTCCATAGAGAAGAGGCTTTACCAGAGCATTTAAACAGGACACAACATCATAATCCACTTTTTTCCATAGAATGGAATTTAAGTTTTTTGGTGAGAGCAGACCTGTAACACCAGCTTTGGAGGATGCTTCTCTGCTATTTATACAAAAAGTATATAGTGCTCATGACAAATTGCATCAGCAGTTCACCCTCCCTGAGCTTTAACACCTCTCTGCAGAGTGAGGGAAGCCTGGCAGGTCCATCCCGTCAGCAGAAAAGTCCCTGCCAGCTGGGGCTCAATGCAGCAGTGTGCCAAACCCCATCCTCACACCAGCACCAGGGAGCCTGCCTGCCTATGCCAGAGCCACCCTTGAGTGCTGAGTCTGCACTGACACCCTCTGCTCTGGACTCACAGAGGCACTGAGAGTCAGCAACCATCACCAGAACCCCCTTCTCACCTCTTCAGTTACAACCTCCTGCATGAAAGGTTGTCCTTTAAAACAGAACAGTCCATTTGAAGGGTCCTAAAAAACCCGTCTGGTCCAACTGCCTGAATATTTCAGGATCAAGAGCTGAAACATCCTTTTGGCCTTTTCAACACGGACAGGCATGGGGAGTTGATCACCCCTGTGAGAAGTCTGTTCCAGGGTTTGACCAGCCTCCTAATAAAAAAATGTTTCCTAATGTCCATTCTGTACCTGCCTGGGCACAGCTTTGAACCATTTCTACTATAGATATATATAGTATTTTTATATATAATGATAGGAGCTATACATCTTACAAATATCCCATCATTATTTTACCTTTAGCATCTAATGATTCCAGTAGATGGACTTTTATGACACCATCCTTTGGCACTGAAGTATTATAATTTTACTAATAGAAAAAGACAGCATATATAAAATAGAAACTGTATTATCAGAAACTAGCAAATGTGAGTATTCTGAGCATCAGATTAGTAATTATGGATCTAATATTGTTTTGTTGATACAGCTGACAAGATAAACAGTTTAAAAAAATTTCTTTGTGCTATTATTGCAGACACATTTTTTTTTTTGTTGTTGGGTTTCAGTTTTGTTTGTTTTTTATTCTAAAAGATGGCAATTTTATGAGGAGAGTAAAGTCTATGTTACAGGAATTGCATTGAAGTGTCAAGTAAAAGGACAACTGCTGTGGTTAAAGGAGTGGATCCAACTTCTGGCTGCTCAGCAAGCTTTCTGCATTACTTCGTAATAGGCACCTTCAGCCTCTGCAAGTTGACAAGTCAAAACCAAGTTTCTCCTTTCCAGAAGTGAATTTGTCAAAAATTCACTGGATAATTTGTAACTGTATGCCTATTCCTACTCAGTATCTCTTGTGTGTGCATTATGTTTTTTAGGCATCAATTATGTACTGCCTATGGTCTGGGGAGACATGGGAACCTGAATGCTAGCATAGTTTCACTTTTTTCCCTGCAAGGCTTTTGTCGAAAGTGGGTTCTCTTAGTTTAGCTCTGTTACCCCGGGGAAATGCAAATGATGGCTGTTGCTCTCGCTACCATACTATGTATCACAGAAATCTGCTTTGACCTTGAAAAAAATGCTGAAATCTTGACTCCTTCAAACCAGGAGAAATCAGATCACCTCATTGACAGAGGAGAGGTAGCAAATATTTTGAATGTGAGCTCTGGAAAAACAGACCTCTTCATTAAAGACCTAGTGACTTCCCAGTGGTGTAACTTGAGTAACTCCAAGTAATGTTAATTAAAGCTGCAAAACACACAGGTAGGGGAAAGATAGGCAATTTAAGTGAGGACACTGTCCTTCATGTTATTTTGCTGTTACAGTGTAAAAACTTAGGCTGTTCAGTCTGGTAAATTAGTTTTCTTGGAAACTTCATCTAAACTTTACCCATGACATGTCCAGAGGTATAACAGGAGGAAATGCTTAATTTCTTCCAGCAGACAAACAACACTCCATAAGGACAATTTGATTATTTACCTTGTGTGAAGTATACACTTATTATAGAATAAAACCTAAATGTGAAAATCCAATAGCACTTAGTTTCCTAAAGGAAGAATAATATTGCTATCACTGCTATAATTATTATGTTTTGAGGCGCTTAGGCATGTTGCATCTAAGCATGGATTAATAACTTTCTTCCTCAGTCACAAGCATTTGCATAAAAATAAAACCATGAAAACACCATTCGCCTGCTCAAAAGTAAGGGAATATTCACCAACAAATAAAATAAAAGCTGTAGTTTTAACAAACATTTTGTTAACTCTGAGCAGATTTGATTCCTGAAGCTATGGATGTTGGAACATTAAAGCAGTGTACGGCATAGCTTGTCTAAAACATGCCAACACCGCTGACAACTCAAACCCAGGCAGTTTCATTTGCTGGCAAGTGTCAAGTTATTTGTGGTGTACAGGAAGGTGAATTTCTCAGCAAACATGTAGAAAAATCAGAGGGACTTAAAGTCAGTTTGGAAGAAATATCAGTAGCAAACTGCAAAGAGGAATTTGGAATTGCTTATATCACCTCGTGTTGCTTTATTCGTGACTGGTGCAGTACACCTGAGGACATTTGAAGCTTCACTCCTGGCTCCAGTGGCTGCAGATGACACTGGCCACACTCTGTGGGTGAAGGGTGAAGAGGTGACACATGGGGTTTCACATGGAAGGACCTTCAAAGAGAATTCAAAGACAGCCCAAGCATTTTTCAGGTGTTCTGTGCCAGCTGTCATCAAGCACTAGGAGACAGAGCTGCAAGGGAGGACAGAAAGCAAAAATGCTTACCAAACTTGTTTTTGTGCTTTGAAATTCTCAGGGGAAAAATGCAGAAAGGTTGGCCAGACCTATTGACCTGTTGCCAAAGTTTAACTTCATCTTTTCACTTCTTTTTTTTTTTTTTTTTTTTTTTTTTTTCCCCACCCCAAAATCGAATAGCTGGGAAAGAGCTAATAAAGATCTATCACAGCATACTCTCTTATCTTGTCATAACTGTGGTGCAGCTTGCATCTTTCATAGAATCATAGAATTGTTAGGGTTGGAAAGAACCTTAAGATCATCAAGTTCCAAACCTCCCTGCTGTGGGCAGGGACACCTCCCACTAAACCATATCACCCAAGGCTCTGTCCAACCTGGCCTTGAACACTGCTAGGGATGAAGCATTTACCACTTTGAGCAACCTGTTCCACTGCCTCACCACCCTCACAGTAAAGAACTTCTTCTTTATATCTAACCTGAACTTCCCCTGTCTAAGTTTGAATCCATTGCCTCTTTTCCTATCACTACAACCCTTTCAGCTATCAATCAGAAACATCAGATGGACAGGGGAACAGGCTTATTTGTGAACATACTACCCTGTGTATATTGCCCTGTGTTATCTTTCTACTTCTGTTTGCAAATGAAAGTAGGGCTAATAAACTACAAAGTCTTAACAGGTTTGTGCTTTATTTATTTTTCCATCTGCAGGCCTATGCCAGTGGCAACAAAAAGAAGAATTCTTGGTACTCATAGATGTGAATTCTCAAGAAAATATGCATAAGTGACAACAACAACAAAAAAATAACTGTGGTTTTAGATTAATAAAAGCATTTGAAGAAATTTTGCTATAAAAATTCATGTTTCTTGCCTGTTGCAGGAAAAACAGTTTTGACAGAAAGGAGCAAAAGCAACTACATCTAGCAACAAAAATAACCTGTAAGGTGGTTTTCTAAAGCCAGCACTTTAAAGAAAAATATTTACACAGTGTTAAGAAACTGTGTCTTAAAAACCTCTTTGCCTCACCTGGAGGTATATTGTAAGAAAGTTCAAAGGTTTTATTTGTGTTGTGGTTTAAGCCCAGGCCGTAAATCAGAACCACGCAGTCTACTTCCCCCCCACCTTTCTTCCCTCCACTCCTGGAGGGACGGGGAGGAGAATTGAAAGAATGCAACTCCCACGGGTTGAGATAAGAACAGTTTAATAACTAAGGTATAACACAAATCACTACTGCTACCACTAATAGTAATAATGATAAAGGAAACAACAAGGGAAGAGAATACAACCACTCACCGACCGCTCTCTCACCACTCACAGACCAATACCGATACCTCACCCTCCACCCAGCAGCGATCCAGCCCTTCCGGGGACTCTCAGTTCTATATCCTGGGCATGATGTGCTGTGGTATGGAATACCTCTTTGGCTAGCTTGGGTCAAGTGTCCTGTCCCTGCTTCCTCCCAGCTTCCCCTCCTCCCTGGCAGAACATGAGACTCACAAAGTCCTTGGTCAGGGTAAACATTTTGACCAGTAACTGAAAACATCGGTTTTATCAGTATTATTCCCAGGCCGAAAGTCAAAACCACAGCGCTGCACCAGCTACTAAGAAGGAGAAAAAATGACTGCTACTGCTAAACCAGGACAATTTGTTTCTTTCTTTCTTTAGGGTATGTGTCTTTACTGTTAGGAGAGGTTAAACCTCAACTGACCTGAAGATCTGTCATCCTTACCCCACAGCATCAGATACATATGGGTATAAACCTCTGAGCCTTCTTTATGTCATACAAAACAGTCCCTTAAAAAATATAAAAAATACAAAATACTCTAAGCCTTTCCTTATACAACAGGTGCTCTAGTCCGTTCATCATCTTTGTGTCCCTTCACCAAACTCCAGCAAGTCCATGTGTCTCATACTAGGAAGCTCAGGACCAGACTCAGCACTTCAGGCGCATCTCACTAGGGCTAAGTAGTAGAGGGGAGCGATCGCTTCCATTGACGTGCTGGCAATATTTTTCCTAATGCAACTCAAAGAGCTGTTGGACTTCTTTGCTTTAAAGGCTCGCGTTCAAATTGCTGAACTCACCAGCACTCACTTGGCCCTGAAAAATTGCAAGTTGCTCCCCAGGATGTATGAAGGCTGTGGGTTATTTCTGAAGGTGCAGGGCTCTGCACTTCACTTTATTGAGCTTCTTGAAGTTCCTGTCAACCCATTTTCTCAGCCTGTCCAGGTTTTTCCAGATGGCAGCACATTTTTCTGGCCCATCAACCTTCCTCTCCAGTTTTGTACCATCTGTGAACTTGCTGAAGGTACGCTCTGTCCCATTGTCCAGGTCTTTAATGCACATGTTAAACAGTATTGGCCCTGCTACCAACCCCTGGGATATACCCTTAGTGACTGACTTCCAACTGGCACTTTGTGCCACAACCTTTTGAGCTAAGCAGTTTAGCAGTTCACCTCACAGACCACATATCTAGCATGTCTATCTTCATATCTCTATCATCAGTTTGTCTGTGAGGTGCAAGGTCCTGCACCTGCGTTAGGGCAATACAGACTAGGTGGAGAATGGGGTAGATTTAGATTAGATATTAGGAAGAAGTCATTTACTATGAGGCTGAAAGGACACTGGAACAGGTTGCCCAGAGAAGCTGTGGCTGTCCCATCCCTGGAAGTGCTCATGGCCAGGGTGGACGGGGTTTTGGGAAACCTGCTGTAGTGGGAGGTGTCCCTGCCCTTACCAGAGAGGTTGGAACTAGGTAATCTTTGAGGTTCCTTCCAACCCAAATCATTCTATAATATTATGATTCTATGATGTTATGAAAGACAGTACCAAAAGCCTTATCAAAGACAAGCGACATCCACTACGCTTCCTTTAAATAACAGGCCAGTTACTTCATTGTAAGAGGCTATCAGGTTGGTTAAGTATTATTTTTAGTTCTTAATCCATGATGACTATTCCAAATCACCTTCTTCTCCTTCCTGTGCCTGTGGAAAAGATTTCTACCTTTTCATCAGCTGCTCAGGGATTGAGATGAGGATGACTGGTCTGTAGACTCCCCCATCTTTCCCTTTTGCTCCTCTTAAAGATAGAAGTGATTCATGCTTTCTCACAGATTTCAGAAACATTTCTCAGTCACCAGGACCTTTCAAAGTTAGTCAAGAGCAGTCTCATAATTCCGTCAGCCAGCTGCCTCAGCACTTTTCTGTGCAGCCCATCAGACTCCATGGACTTATGTACACCCAGTTAGTTTAAGGGCTCCCTAACCTGGAAGCCTACTAAGGGCATGTCTTTCTTGCTGTAGACTTTCTCAATGGTCTCAGGACCTGGGATTACTGAAGACTGATATTAACAATAAAGACTTAGGTGAAGAAGGCAATGAGCACCTTATCCTTTTCTGTGTCCTTTCTCACCATGATTCCTGCCCCATTCAGCAGTGGGGCCACATTTTCCTTAGTTATCCTTCTACTGTTCATATATTTGTAGAAATCATCCTTGTTTTCTTTGACATCCCTTGCCAGATTCAACCCCAAGAAGGCATTGTTTTTTCTAGCTGTATTACTGCACAATCATGTCTCTCCACTCCTCCTGGATTGCCTGCTCTGCTGCCCTATCTTGTACACTTCGGTTTTTGTGTGTGAGCTAGTCAGGAACCATTCAGGCTTTGCCATACTTGCTTTATTTTCAGCTCAATGAGACAAATCAGTCCTGAGCTTGGGGGAGGTGTTTCTTGAGCATCAACCAGCTCTCCTAGATCCCTCATCTTCCAATGCCATGTCTCATGAGTAATGGTTAGGCATCACCAGACCAAAATGTAAGACTTACTATAGGTAACAGTTCTTTGATTATGAGAAGTTTCCAGGAGCACCAGCTACTCTTATTGGATATTTTCATTAGTGATGAACTTTCAAGGCACCCATTCTCCCTAACTTGTTGATGCTGCAGCAGGAAAAACCAAGGTCAGTCATTGAGTTCAGGTACTAATCTGCATTCATAGCTTTTTAAATCTGTTTTAAGATAACTACTGCTAAGATGGAAATGTGAAAAGAGAATCCACTTAGTCTTCTCACTGCTGTGCTCCAAATACAACACATGTGAAAAGATCAGAAGACTGTTAGATGGATTATATTTATTGAAGCTGGAATTGTACTCTGTAATTGCATACCCCAATACATATTCATATAGGCTGCCTTGCGATTAAACTTTCCAAATTCAGTATTCAAATGGTAGTTTTGTTAAAATATATTAAAAGTATTCCCTTTTTTTTTTGGACTGTACTTCTAAAATGTTATATAATCTCACCTATCAGGAAAGCTTTCTGTTAATAAACAGACTCTGCAACCTACAATAACAGATCATCTGTGCTGTAGAACTTTCAAATGAAAGATATAATCCTTACAGTCTTGATAAGGTCATATCTGTCAGGATAAATTGTTACTTTGTGCCAGTCTCCAAAGATTTCAATTTACTTTCAGGTATAAAACAAGAGTAGCCCTACACAGATATGTCATAAATGTAACTCAATTCTAATAAATATAAATTGTCTTTTTACTATGAAGGATGACACCTAGCTTGAAGACGCATTAATAAAATATGAACTAAAAATCAGTGGTCTTATTTTCATTTTTTTTATTGTACCTGGCATGTAATGTTTGCCAGACTCAAGAGAATTATTTTTTTTTCAGTGATGGGCTTTCAGAAGTGATATCTAATATAGACAATTTATGGAGAAAATCTTACTTTTTTTTAAATCAGCCTCAAGGTATCATGTCATTGATGACAATAGCAAGCACAGACAAAATTTTAATTTTAGGTTTTTTTGGGGTATGCCAGTGACCACAAAATATAGCAATGAAAGTGTCTTTCTAAACTCTAAATGCTATCCTAAGACACTGTATTTTTGAATTTTCTTTTCAAGGACATAAAGTTCCGTAAAAAGCATCACCTGGAGGGATGCTCTATTGAGCAAAGGTGAAGGATTTGGATGTTCTCTTTCAATGACATTAATAAAAGTGAGATATGGAAATTCATCCCCTGCCAATTGTAGTTTTCCAGCTCAGGCTCTCATATAGTGCTGTTAGGTCAGGCAATGCAATAAGAGAACGAGACAAAACCACAAATTGATGGACTCTAATAAATTGCATGGATCAGTATGTGGACTAAATCATAAAATCATAGAATCACAGAATAGTTAAGGTTGGAAAGGACTTTAAGATCATCTAGTTCCAACTCCCCTGCTATGGGCAGGGATACCTCATACTAAACCATGCCACCCAAGGCTCTGTCCAGCCTGGCCTTGAACACCGCCAACGATGGAGGATTCACAGCTTCCCTGGGCAACCCATTCCAGTGCCTCACCACCCTCACAGTAAAGAATTTCTTCCTTATAGCCAATCTAAACTTCCCCTGTTTAAGTTTGAACCCGTTACCCCTTGTCCTGTCACTACAGTCCCTGATGAATAGTCCCTCCCCAGCATCCTTATAGGCCCACTTCAGATACTGAAAGACGGCTATGAGGTCTCCACGCAGCCTTCTCTTCTCCAGGCTGAACACCCCCAACTTTCTCAGCCTCTCTTCATACGGGAGGTGCTCCAGTCCCCTGATCATCCTCGTGGCCCTCCTCTGGACTTGTTCCAACAGCTCCATGTCCTTTTGATGTTGAGGACACCAGAACTGCACACAATACTCCAAGTGAGGTCTCACGAGAGCAGAGTAGGGGGGCAGGACCACCTCCTTCAACCTACTGGTCACGCTCCTCTTGATGCAGCCCAGGATACGGTTGGCTTTCTGGGCTGCGAGCACACACTGCCGGCTCATGTTCATTTTCTCATCGACCAACACCCTCAGGTCCTTCTCTGCAGGGCTGCTCTGAATCTCTTCTCTGCCCAACCTTTAGCTGTGCCTGGGATTGCTCCGACCCAGGTGTAGGACCTTGCACTTGGCATGGTTAAACTTCATCAGGTTGGCATCAGCCCACCTCACAAGCGTGTTGAGCTCCCTCTGGATGACATTCCTTCCCTCCAGCGTATCAACCGAACCACACAGCTTGGTGTCATCGGCAAACTTGCTGAGGGCACACTCAATCCCACTGTCCATGTCACCGACAAAAATGTTGAGCAAGACCATTCCCAACACCGATCCCTGAGGGACACCACTCGTTACCAGTCTTCAGCCGGACATCGAGCTGTTGACCACAACTCTTTGTGTGCAGCCATCCAGCCAGTTCTTTACCCACTGAGTGGTCCACCCATCAAATTGATGTCTCTCCAATTTAGAGACAAGGATGTCATGTGGGACAGCGTCGAAGGCTTTGCACAAGTCCAGGTAGACGACGTCAACTGCTCTGACCCTGTCCATCAGTTCTGTACCTCCATCATAGAAGGCCACCAAATTGGTCAGGCAGGATTTCCCCTTCGTGAAGCCATGCTGGCTGTCGCCAACCACCTCCTTGTTTTTCATGTGCTTTAGCATGGCTTCCAGAAGAATCTGCTCCAAGATTTTGCCAGGCACAGAGGTGAGGCTGACTGGTCTGTAATTCCCTGGGTCATTCATTTTCCCCTTCTTGAAAATGGGGGTTATATTTCCCTTTTTCCAGGCTTCAGGAACTTCACCTGACTGCCATGATTTTTCAAATATGATGGACAGTGGCTTAGCAACTTCATTCGCCAGCTCCTTCAGGACCCATGGGTGAATTTCATCAAGTCACATGGACTTGTGTACATTTAGGTTTTTAAGGTGGTCTCGAACCAGATCCTCTCCTACAGTGGGCCTAGGGTCTTCATTCTCACAGTCCCGGCGTCCACATTCCAAGACTTGGGTGGTGTGGTCAGAGCCTTTGCCAGTGAAGACCAAGGCAAACAAGTCATTAAGAACCTCAGCCTTCTCCAAATCCAGGGTAGCCAGTTCTCCCAATAGCTTCCAGAGGGGGCCCACGTTGTCCCTAGTCTGTCTTTTATTTGCTATGTACCTATGGAATCCCTTCCTGTTATCTTTCACATCCTTTGCCAGATTTAATTCTAACTGGGCTTTCCTAACCCGGTCCCTTGCTTCCGGGACAACATCCCTGTATTCTTCCCAGGCCGCCTGTCTTTGCTTACACCTTCTATAAGCCTCTTTTTTCCCTTGAAGTTTCCTGGGCAGCTCCTTATCCATCCAAGCAGGTCTCCTGGCCCTCCTGCTGCACTTCCTTCTAGTTGGGATGCAACACTCCTGAGTTTGTAGCAGGTGATCCTTGAATATCAGTCAACGGTCTTGGGCCCTCCTGCCCTCTAGGGCTGTATCCCATGGAACCCTAGTAAGCAGGTTCCTGAAGAGGCCAAAGTCTGCTCTCTTGAAGTCCAGGGCAGTGAGCTTGCTGCACACTCTTCTCACTGTCCCAAGGATCTCGAATTTGACCATCTCGTGATCGCTGCATCCAAAGCTGCCCTGGAGCATCACATTTCCAACCAGTCCTTCCCTGTTGGTGAGCACAAGGTCAAGCATGGCACCTCTCCTTATTGGCTTCTCTGTTACTTGCAGAAGGAAGTTGCCTTCCACACAGTCAAGGAACCTCCTGGTTTGCCTGAGCCAGGCCGTACCATCCCTCCAACAGATATCAGGGTGGTTGAAGTACCCCATGAGGGCAAGGGCCTGCAAGCGTAAGGCTGTTCCTATCTGTCTATAGAGTGCTTCATCCACAGAATCCTCTTGATCAGGTGGTCTGTAACAGATCCCCACAGTAATGTCCCCCATCGCTGCTCTCCCTTTAACCCTGACCCACAAACTGTCTATTGGCTGCTCACCTGTCCCCAGACAGAGTTCCATACTCTCCAGCCTATCCCTAACATAAATAGCAACTCCTCCTCCCCGCCTGCCAGGCCTGTCTTTTCTAAAGAGCCTGTAACCTTCCATTCCAACACTCCAGTCGTCGGAGCCATCCTACCATGTTTCCGTGATTCCTATTATATCATACCCCCGTAGTCGTGCACACATCTCTAATTCCTCTTGTTTGTTCCCCATGCTACGGGCATTTCTATAGAGGCATCTGAGCCGAGCTCCAAATGAAGCCAGCTCATTGACTGGAGCGGCTGGAATATCTCTGCATCGCTCCGAGCGTTCATTATAGGTGCTGGCAACTGACTGGGTGTGTTGGGATGAAACAATGCCTCCCTCCCCCAACACATCTAGTTTAAAGCATCCTTGACCAGTCTGGCAAGCCTCCTACCAAAATCACTCATTCTCTTCTTTGTCAGACCAGCTCTACCAGCCCCCAGTAGACCTGGCCTACTAACTTGGGTCCCATGTTCAAGACACCCAAACCCCTGAATATGACACCATCCTTTTAACCATTTATTAACCTGGCCAATCCTCCTAGCTTTTTTAAGGTCCTCCCCTGTATCCTGGAGAATTGACAAAAAGACTGTCTGAGCTCCAGAGCCCCCAACCACCTCTCCCAGGGCTCTGTAGTCTTTCTTCATGTTCTCCAGGCTACTTTTATCAACATCACTAGCACCCACATGCCACTGGGGTTAATTTATTTCCTATCCTAGCAACTACTGGATGTGCCAATAATGTTGGGATTTTTTATCCATTGGACTAGTAGCTAGCTGATAGTGAGATTATATAAATTTAGGAGAACCTAGTGAGACATTTTAAATCTGGACCACAAATCCACTACTACCTCTGCCATATCTTGAACAGATTTTGTGAAATTAGTGTCTTATTGTTAGTTTTCTGGGATAACCTGATAATTTAGTTGTGGTTTTACCATTTATGAATCATGCAAATTAGTGTAAATCAGTGAAATGGTTAAACTCTCTGTTACACAGGGCTCTGGAAGATGTTTTGCCTGTGTAGTGTAGTAGCAATGAGCCTGTCACCATCAGTGGACATGTTACTGTAAAGAGTGAAAATGTATTACATTAGTAAGGTTTCTGTTGCTTTATGAGTCTTTAAATAAACATGCTAATGCAAGGAGCTGACATGAAATCCAGAGGAAAGACAAAATGAAAGTTGGATTTTTTCAATCAGAACACATTTCAGACAGCTCCACTTCACCTCCACAGTTCATGATCATTGGCTCTGTGTGCTCCCCAGCAGAGTGAGTTGAACCCAAGGAGGCACAAGGAAGGGAACATTTTGCGGCACGGAGACAGTCCTTTCCCAGCTGTGCCTTTAACAATAAGACTACTGTTAGCTTCATCCTCTCTCAGAATTGTCTCCCCATATGTTTATCTGTGTAAATATCATAGATTAAAAGAAACACAGTCAATACACATGTGTGTTTTATACGTTTCGCTTAAAGTAGAAAACTGATGAATTTGTGCCTAGCCTTACCAAACCTGTTTGCTTCTTTTACCTATTTGCTTCTGAAGGCAAGCAGAAATCCCTGTGTTGTTGTTGCTGAATGTGTTTTGTCTCTCATTTTTCACTACATTCCCATGTCCTAGTTTTATGTTCTGTCTTCTACTTTCCTAGCCTTTTTTCCAAGTATAAAAAAGGTGTTTCTAACATAGGATGGCATTACCTGAGCTGTCAAAACCAGCCAAGCATCACTGTATGTGTAATTGCACACTGCCTCTCTGTTTGTAATGCATGCACATGTAGCAATATCTGTGTTTGCAAATTCAGAATACTAAACAGTTGTATTTCTAGTATCTTCAGATCAACATAGTATCTTTTGTTACCCTGTGGATAGTTTCCATCTAGCGTGTTAGAGAAAGCATGGCTACTTCTGACATGGAAGTTGCATCTCTCAGGCAGTCAAAACCACCTTATTCTTTTCCTTAGAAATTCCCAGAGGTACATTCATGCTTGAGGTTTCAACAGCACGTGAGCATGGTTTTCTTTGACTCTTTTTCTTTTTTCTTTTTTTTGTTCTCACTGCAGTTATGTTGAGACTAATAATGAGTTTTTTCCAGTGTCGTATGTTGACATGTCCACAGCAGTCGGAAACAGCCTTGAGATTGAGTGCTGGGAGAACCGAGCATTGCTTTCAGACAGGACCGCTTCTTCAGCAAGGGTGGGAGTTTCTTGGGCATTGCACAGATGGACACAAATTACAAGCTGTCTTCCTGAGGTGACTTTGAACTCTTTTGATTCCTGACACTTGCATCTGTGAGGATTCATGGAAAAAGGTAGACAGTGAAAAACTGTTCTTCTGACATTCCTGTGGCTCTTCTGGTTTCCTTTTTCTCTCCTCAGTTCTGATCCTTGGGCCTACCCAAAGCAGCAGCATTTTTACATGTTGTTGCACCCGCTTTTGGTTTCCTGGTCTTCTTTCCCCATTGTTCCTTCACAGGAAGAACAGGCTTCCTCTTTCTTGTCCTGACTTCTCCATGACTGAGAAATGCAGCACTGCCTCTCTACTCACATTTTTTTGCTTCTGTTTCCATCAAGAAAACTATTTGCAAGCCTTTTCATGGTCCTAGTACCCCTGGGCATGTTGAATGTTATGCACTTCCAGGGTCTGGCTGGCTGCTCAGGGTCCCGAGTGGCCCCCTTGAGGGCATCATGCAGCCAAGAAGGGGTGGAAAATATGGAGAGAAGTGTTAAGGACTCAGGAGACAAGCCACCACAGTGTCACCATCACTTGGCACAGGCACAGATGATCGAAGTGTTCACCTCAGCAACGGATCAATGATGCAGGCACTGCCGTAATCCCTGGCTGAGACTGGCCATTTCTTTTTGTTTCCTTTCCCACCTGGCCACCTCCCTCAATTTGAGTTTTAATTGTCTTTTATCTTGGCAGCTTGTAGCCACTGTTGTGTTCCTAAAGCTGTCCACTCTGCAAGAGGCTCGAGATGCTGGTCTCAAGCTGTCTGCACAGGAGGACATCAGCAACAGGAAATAGAATGAAAGCACAAATAAGTAAAATACTGTTACAGTAGCAGCAGAATTTCTACCTATCTGGGTAGAATTTCTACCTGTCTGCTGTGGGAATGTCTTTGACTCTGTTATTGCTGGATCTGGTTTTCCCACACCTGTGGGTTGTGGTTGCAGTTACATGCAGTAGCATTACAGCCTTCACACATTCATCTAGTGTACTGAAAAGCAAGATTTGGCTGGTGAGAAGGAAAATACAGCGTTTCTATTTATGAGATATTTTTATCCATTTCTGAGACAGCATCATTCAAAGAAAGGACAGCAATGTTTAAAGTGGAATAAAACAAGTCTGAAGATGTCAAGCAGGCAACTTCTCTCATACCTGCCAGATACCTTATTATGAAACACTCTTCGACTGCAACTTGAACAGATTGTCTGAACTAACACGGTGTTAATAGCTGTGATATATTGAATTGTGGTCATCTTGGTGACCACAGATATTACAAAACCAGGACAGCCTGGGTCATAGTGCTCAAAGATCATAATTATTACCCAATACAGAAGAATGACAGTCAGGATGGAGTTCATAAAAACAATGGATATTTTGGGTAAGTTTTGAGTTGTTTCAGTTCTTGCGGGGCTGTGTTGTTAGCATGTGTGAGAGTTTAAGTGCCCTAAATGCATTGTAGGCCTGGGAAACAATGAAAGAGCCCTTGCTGTTAAAAAGTAAATGGATTTTCCACTTGTAATTTTGTGTAAGAGTTATAAAGCCTACGTAGAAAAGCCTTACAAATGTAAAGGCTGGAAATGGAGTTAATGTAATGGAGATATCTTCAATACAAAACTAAATTGGTGTCTCATGCCCAAGATAAAAAGGCACAAAACAGGGAAAGGCTATATTTATAATAGGGATTGTATGCAGGAATCTGGGACACCTCTTTTCTCAGCAGTTAGCATGAGGAGCTAGCTAAGTGGGTAGAAAGAAAAGTCAAAGAAGGAATAATTTAGAGGAGACTATTGTCTCATGAACTGTATTCAGGACTTTATGGACACAGCTTCTGGGCTATCTACAGAACATAATGTAATAGACTGTGAGGGCTACAGTTTTGTTAGTCAGCTTCTGAAAGGAAAAATGCGCAGTCAATTACTCACCCAAGTTGTCAGAGTCATGCATATAGAAGTAAATGAGTATACATCTCATAGACTCACAAATCTTCTACCTATGAAACTTAGCAGTCTTCTCCAGGCATAGAGATACGAGTCTTGCAAAGACTGTTTTACCCATTTTCTTCACACTACTGAAGATCAAAACTCTGTAGGTTATCTTCCATTATGAGGTGGAGAACATGCTGCTAGAGGAGAAAAAAGCAGCTATTTGCACAGCACGGAGAAAAACAAAGGAAGATTTTTGCAATGCAAAAATAACAATTATTCCCACCAAAAGAATGTGAAAATGTTAAAGAAAGCCTCTTGATCACACTGGACTGAGTTTATGATGGCTTGCTCATTCCATGAGGAAAATGAAAATGTGAACATTGATCAATGTATAGCTCCCTTTAGGGCTTAATAGCCCTAAACTGGCCAGCATCTGCATGGCTATGTACCTATTTATGTTCCTCAGGTCTAAGACTGTTGGTATCCTACTACTGAAAGACTACCACTTGAAGAAAATTATTTAGAAACACTTTATTCAGCAGGATATTCATAATGGATGTGTTGCGAAAAAGGAAAATACCCAAATCCATCAAGCTTTACAAGGTACTAGATCTCAAATACTTGGATGATTGATGATCAAATACTTCTCAAATGACTGTGTGATGCTTGGATGGCCCTTGAGAGGATTTTCCAAATCCTCAGAAAGCCTGAAGGACCTGTTTAAGACAGTTCAGGGCAGCTCTAGATCTGACCTTTTTAAAACTCCAGTGACACATCAACATAGCAAGTGCTCTCTTCCTAGTCATCTAGATATGATGCTACTGCTGTGTCACATTCTCAGATCCAGCCAGTGATGAAACATGGTGCAAATTCCCAGTGGACATGCACTCCCTGCATAGACACAGATAGCCACAGCTCAGTATAGACAGGAGAACAGTGACTTTGCAGGTACTCACATAAACACAAACAGCAGTCATGACATGAGCAAGACAAAAGACATGAAATTGCTCTTACCAGCTAATAAGGCCTGAAATTCTCTATCTGGATCTCATCCATACACCTGCACCCACCTGCAGACACACACAAGTTCACATGATTGTCTCCAGGAGCCTTTCTGGTAGCTTGCTCCTAAATCACTTTATATCCTGTAATCATCTTTTTTTTAATCTCTTTTTTCTGTTTTCTTATAGTTGCTTCTCCTTGCTGTACGGAGATCCTTTGCTTCCTTTAGTCTTTCCTCTAAAAGTCACATAATACCTTGTACATTCTCACATTCCTCTTAAGACATTGAACAGTAAGCTTTATACAGTCCCAGAATCTCCAAAAATATCCCATTAGTTTGTACTTTCTTATGAGACTCATACCAATAGGCTATAATTAACTTGTTTCCTTCTTCCTGCCTACTAACTAGTGTTTGTTGGACCCCTTCAAAGTCACCCAGGAGTGATTCTTGCAACAAAGGACTGATCAGTGCCTCCTTGTCTTCTTACAGTCCTCACTGCTCACTGTCAGGCAGCAGACTGCTTCATGGGAAACACAAAATAGAGCTGGGGGCAGCACTCACACAGCCAGCTCATCAAGGCAGTGCACGTTTTCTCCATCACAGTGAACAATATTTTTCCCTTTTTCTTTCTCTTTCCCTTTTCCCTCCACCTCCCTCTTCCTCTTTCTTTTCCCTTTCCCCTTTTTTATTTCTTGTTTTCCTTTTCCCTATCCCTGGCCAAGTGTCCATTAGCTTGGTCAGGGAGAGGAAAGGAGGCTAAGGATAGGTGCACAAGCTCCACCTTCCCCTTCTTGGCTTTTTCCTGAGCCAGAGGAAGTCCTTGAAGGGCCATCAGACTGACCCACAAGTAAGTGTTGTGCAGTAGACAAGTGTACCAGAGCCAGGGAATGGTGAGTGATGGTCCTTAAGTGGATGAGGGCTGAGAGGCTGATGGCTACCCTGCTACCCCTTGTCGTGGTTTAAGCCCCGGCTGTAAATTAGAACCACACAGTCTAATTCCCCCCCACACCCCCAGAGGGATGGGGAGGAGAATCGAAAGAATGTAACTCCCACGGGTTGAGATGAAAACAGTCCAGTAACTAAGGTATAACACAAATCACTGCTGCTGCCACCAATAATAATAATGATAAGAGAAATAACAAGGGAAGAGAATACGATACCGCCCGCCGGAAAAGAGAGCCCGACAGAAAAGAGGACGTGCCCTTCCGGGTAGCTCCCAGTTACCTCCCTGGGCATGAGGTGCTGTGGTATGGAATACCTCTTTGGCTAGTTTGGGTCAGGTGTCCTGTCCCTGCTTCCTCCCGGCTTCTCCTCCTCCCTGGCAGAGCATGAGACTCACAAAGTCCTTGGTCAGTCTAAACATTGGTGTTATCAGCTCTGTTCTCAGGCCAAAAGTAAAAAACACAGTGCTGCAACAGCTACTAAGAAGGAGAAAAACTGACTGCTGCTGCTGAACTCAGGACAGTATCCACCCCTTATTCCATACCATTCACGTCATGCTCAGATCCCACATTTTCCATATACCCTCACTCTCATCTCAGTGCACTGTTATCTTAGTGCATGGACCAATTCCTATAAAGCTGCTGAGTCCGTTCGGTCCATGATGTTGGGCTCCATCTCTTGTAACAGTCTTTCAGGGCAGGAGAGGCTGTGCGCAGTGTTGGATCGCCGACCGCTGATGCTGATCGCCCCCCCACTGCAGAACTCGTCCGGTTCCACCGAAGTTCACTCTCTGCTGGGATGACGGCCAGAGGGAAGCCAGGGCCAGTCGCTGGTGCCCTGCAGACCTCTATCTGATGGGCTATAGCAGGCAACAGCGTACAATTGAGTTCATTGTCTGTTTTCCCCTAAAATCAAATCCCCTTGAGGTACGCATCGGACTTCCCCATCTTCCTGCATTACCCACCAAGTATAGCCGGGTCCCTGAGCAAAAGCAATCCCACGAGTGGGTTTGCATTTACCTGAAGCAGGAATAACCCAGACTGTCTCCCCCAGCAAATTCTTCATGTGCACCACAGGAACTTTGTCCCCCTCTACAATATGTAAAAGTTCTGACTGGGCTGGGCCAGCCTTGGTGGCAGATCCTCTGGTGTTGACCAACCAGGTGGCCTTTGGTAAGTGTGTATCCCAATGCTTGAAAGTTCACCCACCCATTGCTCTCAGTGTAGTTTTTAACAGCCCATTGTACCGTTCGATTTTCCCGGAGGCTGGTGCATGGTAGGGGATGTGATATACCCACTCAATGCCATGCTCTTTGGCCCAAGTGTCTATAAGGTTATTCTGGAAACGAGTCCCATTGTCTGACTCAGTTCTCTCTGGGGTGCTGTGTTGCCACAAAATCTGTTTCTCAAGGCCCAGGACAGTGTTCCGGGCAGTGGCGTGAGGCACAGCGTATGTTTCCAGCCATCCGGTGGTTGCTTCCACCATGGTAAGTACATGGCGCTTGCCTTGGCAGATTGGTGGGAGTGTGATATAATCAATCTGCCAGGCTTCCCCATATTTATACTTCAGCCATCGTCCTCCATACCAAAGAGGCTTTAACCGTTTGGCTTGTTTAATTGCAGCACATGTTTCACACTCATGAATAACCTGAGCAATAGTGTCCATTGTTAAGTCCACCCCTCGATCATGGGCCCATCTATATGTTGCATCTCTGCCTTGATGACCTGAAGTGTCATGGGCCCACCGGGCCAAAAATAATTCACCTTTATGTTGCCAATCTAAGTCCATCTGAGCCACTTCAATCTTAGCAGCTTTATCCACTTGTTGGTTGTTCTGGTGTTCCTCAATGGCCCGACTCTTGGGTACATGGGCGTCTACATGACGTACCTTCACCACCAAGTTCTGCACCCAGGCAGCGATATCTTGCCACAGTGCAGCAGCCCAGATGGGTTTACCTCTGCGTTGCCAGTTGCTCTGCTTCCATTGCTGCAACCACCCCCACAGGGCATTTGCCACCATCCATGAGTCAGTATAGAGATAAAGTACTGGCCACTTTTCTCGTTCAGCAATGTCCAGGGCCAGCTGGATGGCTTTCACCTCGGCAAACTGACTCGATTCACCCTCTCCTTCAGCAGTTTCTGCAACTTGTCGTTGAGGACTCCATACGGCTGCCTTCCATTTCCAATGCTTTCCCACAATACGGCAGGACCCATCAGTAAACAAGGCAGACTGCTTTTCACTTTCTGACAGTTTATTATATGGTGGGGCCTCTTCAGCACGCATCACCTCCTCCTCTGGTGACATTCCAAAATCTTTGCCCTCTGGCCAGTCCATGATGACTTCTAGAATGCCTGGACGACTGGGATTTCCTATTCGAGCTCGTTGTGTAATTAGTGCAGCCCATTTACTCCATGTCGCATCGGTTGCATGATGTGTAGAGGAGACCCTGCCTTTAAACATCCAGCCCAGCACGGGCAACTGGGGTGCCAGGAGGAGCTGTGCTTCAGTGCCAATCACCTCCGAAGCAGCTCGAACCCCTTCACAGGCTGCCAGTATCTCTTTCTCAGTTGGGGTATAGCTGCCCTCAGATCCTTTGTATCCCCGATTCCAAAAGCCGAGGGGTCGACCTCGAGTCTCCCCTGGAGCTTTCTGCCAGAGGCTCCAGGTAGGACCATTCTCCCCGGCTGCGGTGTACAGTACATTTTTTACTTCTGGCCCGGTCCGGACTGGTCCAAGGGCTACTGCATGAACTGTCTCACGTTTAATTTGCTCAAAGGCTTGTTGTTGCTCAGGGCCCCATTTAAAATCATTCTTCTTCCAGGTCACATGATAGAGAGGGCTTACAATCGAACTGTAATTTCGCATGTGCATTCTCCAGAACCCCACAGCACCCAAGAAAGCTTGTGTTTCTTTCTTATTTGTTGGTGGAGACATTGCTGTTATTTTGTTGATCACATCTGTAGGGATCTGGCGACGTCCATCTGCCATTTTATTCCCAAAAATTGAATCTCCTGTGCAGGTCCCTTGACCTTACTCCGTTTTATGGCAAAACTGGCTTTCAGCAGGATTTGGATTATTTTCCTCCCTTTCTCAAAGACTTCTTCCGCTGTATCACCCCACACAATAATGTCATCAATGTACTGCAGGTGTTCTGGAGCTTGCCCCTGTTCCAGTGCAGTCTGGATCAGTCCATGGCAAATGGTAGGGCTGTGTTTCCACCCCTGGGGCAGTCGGTTCCGAGTGTACTGGACGCCCCTCCAAGTAAAAGCGAACTGTGGCCTGCACTCTGCTGCCAAAGGAAATGAGAAGAATGCATTGGCAATATCAATCGTGGCATACCACTTGGCTGCCTTTGACTCCAGTTCATACTGAAGTTCTAGCATGTCCAGTACGGCAGCACTCAATGGTGGTGTGACTTCATTCAGGCCATGATAGTCTACTGTTAGTCTCCACTCTCCGTTAGAGTTTCGCACTGGCCATATGGGGCTACTAAAGGGTGAGTGGGTCCTGCTGATCACTCCCTGACTCTCCAGTCTACAGATCAGCTTATGGATGGGAATCAGGGAGTCTCGGTTGGTGCGATACTGCCGCAGGTGCACTGTTGTGGTCGTGATTGGCACTTGCTGTTCTTCGACCTTCAGCAACCCCGCAACAGAAGGATCCTCTGAGAGACCAGGCAAGGTGGACAGCTGCTCAATTTCCTCAGTCTCCAAAGCAGCAATACCAAAAGCCCATCGGTACCCTTTTGGGTCTTTGAAGTACCCTCTTCTGAGGTAATCTATGCCGAGGATGCATGGAGCCTCTGGACCAGTCACAATGGGGTGCTTTTGCCATTTCCTCCCAGTCAGGCTGATCTCAGCATCCAGTACAGTCAACTCTTGGGATCCTCCTGTCATTCCAGAGATATAGCTGGGTTCCACCCCTTGACAGCTTGACGGCATCAGGGTACACTGTGCACCGGTATCTACGAGAGCTTTATACTTCTGTGGGACTGATGTGCCAGGCCATCTGACCCACACAGTCCAGTAAATCCGATTGTCCCCTACCTCCACCTGGCTGGAGGCAGGGCCCCTCTAACAGTCATCACAACGTTGGACACCTAAGTCGTGTTGAAAGGGATTATTCTTCTTCATCACAGGAGCTGGAGTAAAATCAGCTCTTCCGCTCCATCTGGGAACCTGCTCACCAGAGACTGAAGCCGCAGCTCTCATGGGATGATCAGCCTTGACCCTTGTTCCTATTTTCAATTCATGCACCCATTCCTCCAAAGCTGAAGTAGGTTTTCCATCCCACTTTGTCATGTCTTCCCCATGATCCCGCAGGTAAAACCATAGGGTGGCCCGTGGTGTATGCCTTCTGTATCTTCTGTCTCGAACGTCTTTTGTTAACAGCTGAGACGTGTGTTGGTACACGTGAGGAGCTGGATAAATCTGATAGATTGTCTCTCAGCTGTCTGAGATCCTGGGACAGTTTTTCCACAGCTGAGATGATGGAAGGGGTGAGATTGTCTTTGAACTCTCGGAGTTTATGAATCATTTCATCCACTGTTAGTGGTACTACGTCATTCCAGGTTACTGTTGCCAATGAATGGGCATATGATGATGTTGCATTCCGTGTAAGTTTTCGCCACATGGGTCGTGTACATTCGACTTCATCTGGGTCTATGGGTATATCTCCATTATTCGGTTTGATGTGATAGGTCATTTCTACGATGGCTGATTCCCTCAGAGACTGGATGCCTTTGTTGAAAGTAGTCCACTTGGCCGAACGACTCGTAACATCGTCCTTGTATGGAAACCTTTCTTTCACAGCTGCCAAGAGCCACCTCCAAAGACTGAGGGACTTTTTCTCTCTTGCAATTGCTTTGTCAATTCCCCCTTCTCTAGCAAGTGATCCCAGCTGCTTGGCTTCCGTACCTCCTAGTTCGTGACCATCGGCCCCATTGTCCCAGCATCGGAGCAACCAGGTGATGATGTGCTCCCCTGGTTGGCAGGTAAAATCTTTTCGCATATTCCATAGCTCAGTTGAGGTCCGAGGTCGAGAAATCACCTCTTCTTCTTCTTCGTCATGTGATGATGACTCCTGATCAGATGGTGGCCCAGGTGGTGAATACATTGTTTCTTCATCTTGCTTCACCCTTCTTGCCTCTTTTTTGCTTTTTCTCTTGCGTACAGGGGCAATCGATATTGGTACGGATTGGTCCTCTGGTTTAGCTGCAGTCATTATCACTGTGGTTTGAGCAGCAGCAGTACTTGTCACTGGGGGTGGTGTAGCTGCTGTGCTTGGAGCTGGGGCAGCTTCGCTGTCTGTTGCAGTTGAAGTTTGAGTAGCAACAGTACTTGTTGCTGGGGGTGGTGTAGCTGCTGTGCTCGGAGCTGGAGTAGCTGCGCTGTCTGTTGCTTCGCCCTCAGATCCAGGGACATTTTTTCCCTTTTGAAGGTGCTGGATAGTGTTGAACAAGGCCCGGTAAGCATAGGCCAAGCCCCAGCACGTTGACATGATTTGTCCCTCTCTGGTATGACCAGGATGACAACACACCTCATTTAAGTGTTTTACTAATTCTTCTGGATTTTGCACTTGTTCGGTGGTGAAATTCCAAAACACTGGAGGGGCCCACTGACCTAGATACTTGCCCATACTATCCCACACACCCTGCCACTCATGGCTGTCCAGCCTCGGGTAAAAACCTCTCGGTCCCCCTATATTGTTGTCCAACCCCAGACAAGACCCAAACCCGACTCTGCTTAACTCTTGAGATCAGACGTAATGGTTGTGGACAAAACACACTCTGTATGCGTGCCAACATGGTGACCCCCATCACAATCAGCAAACAGGTCTCAACAATATTAAAAGGCCACTCAAAAACTTCAAAACTCTCAAACGATGCTGTAAACGGTCTGGGAGGGGCACTGGGAGGGTAAAAGAATGTCTCCTTCATAGGTTGACCACCCAGGAAGGAGAAAAAAGATGTATAGTTGCTAAGCACTTGTATTATATACTTCCCAAAGTATAAAGGTGGTGACCACACTGGGAACATAAGCCAGATCAGTTTCATGATCAATTTTTCTATTGTATTACAAGTCATTACCATAAAATACAATGAGACAATAACCTTAGCCCAAGCCCCACACTCGAAAAACACTAACACAGCAAATACCGGCTCTAAGTAAGTTACGGCATATTGAGACTGTGAGATCAAAAACAACAACTTTGAGAGCCAATAAATCAGCATTGTGACGAGTGACTATTAATCCAAAACACTGAATGCTTATCACAAATACGATTAGACACACTCTGGTCAGATCTGTCGTTATCTCAACCCTTCGTGCCCCACGTTGGGCGCCAAAAAGGACTGTCGTGGTTTAAGCCCCTGCTGTAAATTAGAACCACACAGTCTAGTTCCCCCCACCCCCCCAGAGGGATGGGGAGGAGAATCGAAAGAATGTAACTCCCACGGGTTGAGGGGTTGAGATGAAAACAGTCCAGTAACTAAGGTATAAAACAAATCACTGCTGCTGCCACCAATAATAATAATGATAAGAGAAATAACAAGGGAAGAGAATACGATACCGCCCGCCGGAAAAGAGAGCCCGACAGAAAAGAGGACGTGCCCTTCCGGGTAGCTCCCAGTTACCTCCCTGGGCATGAGGTGCTGTGGTATGGAATACCTCTTTGGCTAGTTTGGGTCAGGTGTCCTGTCCCTGCTTCCTCCCGGCTTCTCCTCCTCCCTGGCAGAGCATGAGACTCACAAAGTCCTTGGTCAGTCTAAACATTGGTGTTATCAGCTCTGTTCTCAGGCCAAAAGTCAAAAACACAGTGCTGCAACAGCTACTAAGAAGGAGAAAAACTGACTGCTGCTGCTGAACCCAGGACACCCCTGCACCCCCAGGCAAAAGCAGAAGGAGAAAGACATGACACGGAAGTGAAGACCCATTGCCATCCTGCTTTTCGGGTTCTTACTGTGCTTTGGTTGAGGCTCCTGCTGTTGTCGCTGACCATCCCCATGCTTCTAGTTGTGGAGCCCATGGTGGGCCTGACTGGCACAGCCATGAGTGCATGCTACAGCTGACTGTTTTCTGCACAAGGTGTTTATACAGGAGTAAGGATTAAAAGAAAAGGAACGCAATAGAAAAGGGCAAAATGGCATGAGAATTGACATAATTTGTGGCTATTGTGTGTGTTGAACAAGGAAGGCCTAGAATAACATTTTGTTTAAAAGGAAGAAATGGCATAAACTCAGTTGTGCACCACTGAGCTTTTTTTGTTCAGGGAAACAGTTTGGAAGGAGCCCTTTCGTGCACCACTGTGGACTGAATTTTTTGTTCAGTATTTGTATGTCAAGTGTTTTATATTCTATGTGGCTGCAAATCATGCTTTTAACACTGCAACTCTCTTCATGTGAAGTGGTTAGTGCTAGTGAAGACTCTAATTTTCTTCTTCCAGTGATCTACTTTTTCATGAATCCCTTTCCTAAGACCCTTTTTATATCCTTCTTCATGTCTTCATTTTATTCTCCATTCCTATTATTTTCATAGCTTTTCTCTGGTTCATTGTTGGCCAACAACACCCTTGAATGTATTTCCTTAATAATTAATTTTAAAATGCAAGAAAAAATTATATTTTACTGTCCATTAAGAGAACACTGTTGCCTTCTTCATGAATTTGAGACATCGGCTGAGGTCATAACTCAATGCAGGCATTGCACAGCTGAAACTTTTCCCTTTGGATCTATGGGTATGCCTTAGCTCTGTTTTTAAATACTGTTATGGCCAGACATCAAACTGCAGCCAGCAGTTTCTCGTGTAAGAGAAGTGTCTAAATCACAACCTTGTATTTTCCTTCCTATGTAAAAGAAGAACCTTATCTCGGCTCTTTCTGGATCGATGAATAGGGGAAGGCTCAGAGGAGAAGACAACAGTAAAGTGCTCGTGAAGATTGGGGAAGGGGAGTGACTGTAGAAGATGCAAAGAGTTCCCTTTACAAAGGGAGTTCTTCATGAATGGGTGAGGATGGCCCTTTATTAGGTAAGCAGCTTTTTCTGTTGAGTGTATCTGCTGGCTATGTCAGTCAAGTTAATCAGCCAGTTATGTCATTAAAGTGTTTCAACCAACTGTGATGTTAAGCGTATTATAGAAATCTGTGAAAAAATCACAGTTATTTTGGTTCAGATGCCTAATGCAATTGCTATACTCTGCTAAGGGCAATCTGTATTTGTGTTGTAGTTTATGTTCATTGTTGTATCAGTTTGCTACATCAAAATCCTGTGTAAGGTAACCTCATATAAGTAAGTCTGATATTGAAGAATAAATCCTCCACGTGTGCAATATCAAGAAGAACCTGGACATCAGTTAGTGTCATGGACAGGATATTCCCAAAGTGTAACACTACCTGTTATTCTACGAACAGATATATTTAGGAGGAATAAAGAAATTAAAAAGTTCTGACAAGTTGAAGTAGGAAGTAGGAAAACCAGGCTTGTGCTGGCTGCTAGGATGTTGCTTGCAACAGTAGTGAATAAGCTAGAAGAGTAAGACTATGTAAGGTTAACATGCTAGAACTATAGAACAGTAATAAATGATAACGTTGATAAAATATGACATACACAGCTAGAAAGTCAGAACAGGTCATTAGAATGACAACTGCAGCACTAGATCACAGCTGGTGCCCACATACACAGGGATCACTTACAGTGGTTTAGTTAAATAGAGCTGGTTAAAGAGATGGCCACTATTTATACTGAAAATAGTGAATGGTGAGAAGGTATCTGATTTGATTCCAGCTCTCCCAGTCATCCTCACAGTGATGATTCAGATGACCAGTGAGAAGAAAACAAGCTGAAATTGATTACATCTGTGATAAAAATCAAACAAATAGTGGATGTCCCCTTCAGACAACTGCAAAAGGTTTATCTTCCTTGAAAATAATTGACCTTCAGATAAAGTTTTCGACTAAGTCCAGGGAATGTGCCCCTAGAACAGATGGCCAGTTTATGGGCAGAGAAGGAAATCAGATACTCTCACAGTGGATGAGGCTCAGAATCTGGTGTTAGGACCAAAAGCATTCCTACAGACCTCTACCTGCAGCAGGCTGCCTCACTATGGGGATCTGCTCTTCACCAGGTCAGGTGGCTCCCCCTATCAAGGATGGGTGAGGAACTGATACCCTCAAAATCTTGCTTATGGACAAAAATTAAATGTCTATATCATATTACTTTCTTAATTTTTTCACTGATTTTTAGCAAGCTGTTTCTCTTCCATGTAGGATGAATAAATTTTTATTATTTTCATCCTAATTTACAGTCCCAGGTGCCAGTGATTTTTAGATGTTTGTGGAAAGGGCTGGTTGGACCTTTTTAGTGCCCAGGGGGACTTGAAGCCACTGTTATCAAGCTCTCTGTGTGTATATGTATTTTCGTTTGTCCCCGGTGGATGATTTTAACAGAGAGGTTATCAAAGGCATCAGGTTCAGGAGCATTCCTCTGTTTTTCTCAGAAATAGATGAGTGGAGAGAAGAAAAAGAGCACTTCTTCAGAGGGAAAGCTTAGGAAATATTTTTTATTAAATATCAGCGAATCCACATAGGCAACTACAAACAGAAATAAAGTTTCAAGAGAATTACTGCTTAAAGAGCTTCACTCTGATTTTTTTTTTTTTCTTTTAACACAAATTTGAATTATTTTGAATTTTCTGGTATTTTTTCCTCTTTTCTAGCTAGTGTAAGCCTACTGCTGCAGAACAAACAATCTTATTTTTATTCCTCTGTCCTATTCCTTCATGCTTGTTAGAGGATTAACAAGCAGTCACACACAGAGGTATTTTTATTTGCTTTCTTGGAGACAGAGACCAGATGCTTTTTGGCTTTAACTGTCCTTCATACTCCTATTTTCACAGAAGTCCAGCCACACATGCAGGGCTGCCGTGCTGGACAAGTCCTTCCTTATCACAGTTCCAAACATTATTTGTTTCTAATAGCAGTAAAAGGTTTAGCAAGTCCTGTTGAGGGTTTATTCCTCACAGTCCTAGAAAGCAGGCAGCATGTTCAGAAACCTTTACTGGGTCCCTCTGCTTCATTTCCAGAAGAAATTTCTGGAGTAGGATTCTCTGTTCTCAGCACACTCATGTTGAAATCCAGCCTGGGAAAAGAGGAACAAATCAACCCTTAGTTATACAATTTTATCCTTACGCTTTCCCATTGATTGCTTTTTTCTTCTTGGTCTGTGCTAAACTTTCTGGAAAACTAATTTGCTGTAAAATGTACTTAAGCCCAGAAAGTTTGTTTTCAGATTCCTTAGCTCTTTGTTTTACTTCATTTACCTGTCCTTAATTTCATTTGAGTCACTTTAGGAACTGAACTTTCATTCTATTAGCTAATAAAGAATTTTCATATACTTACTTACTGTTTTCTTTATCTGAGATGCTCCACCATTAAACCTTTTGAAGAAGATAATATGGTCATTTTGGAATCAAGTTCTTTGCCTAGAGAGAATGGAGATATTTCATGGTCTTCTATTTGACTGGTTTAAATTTAAAGTTCTTTTTGTAAATTGATCTAATTCCTTTTCATTTTAATTTCAATGTAATACCTTAAGTGAGTTACTTGCTATGAAATCTCACCTGCTGTATTTGCAGTGTAACTTGTTGGCTGTTATAGGGGACACGTATACACTAGTATTTCACTAGCTTTTTTGCGCTGCTGCCAAACGACAAATATTGTTACAGGAAATATTTGTCTTCTTTGATTGTGAAAGACATAAAATCGAAAATCTTCTTGGAAATGAATGAAAGCATTTGCTCCTTAAATGTCAGTGTTCTAGCACTGCTGGAACTGGAAGTAATTTATGTATATTGAAGAATTAGTTTAAGAAAGGTGAACGGCATACTTGCTGTTGTGCATGTGCACGCCTACAGCCACAAAGCACTGAATTATACTTACTTCATTTCTTTCGGTGGGAAAATTATGTACAAAAAGTGATGTCACCACATACTAATTCTAGGAATGTCCAGATATGCAAACCTAAGTTGAAGGGCAAAACAGAAAACATTTTCTAGATCATTCCATTCCAACACTCCCAGTCAGTCGCCAGCACCTATAACAAATGCTCGAAGCGACGTAGAGGTATTTCAGCTGCCCCAGCCAATGAGCCAGCTTCATTTGGAGCTTGGCTGAAATGCATATATACAAACACATGTAGTACAGGAAATAAACAAGAGGAATTAGAGATGTGTGCATGGCTACAGTGATATCATATCACTGGTGTCACAGAAACATGGTGGGATGGCTCCTACGACTGAAGTGCTGGAATGGAAGGTTACAGGCTCTTTAGAAAAGACAGGCCTGGCAGGCGGGGAGAGGGAGTTGCTATTTATGTTAGGAATAGGCTGGAGAGTATGGAACTCTGTCTGGGGACAGGTGAGCAGCCAATAGACAGTTTGTGGGTCAGGGTTAAAGGGAGAGCAGCGATGGGGGACATTACTGCGGGGATCTGTTACAGACTGCCTGATCAAGAGGATTCTGTGGATGAAGTGCTCTATAGACAGATAGGAACAGCCTTACGCTTGCAGGCCCTTGCCCTCATGGGGTACTTCAACCACCCTGATATCTGTTGGAGGGATGGTACGGCACGGCACAAGCAATCCAGGAGGTTCCTTGATTTTGTGGAGGACAACTTCCTTCTGCAAGTAACAGAGAAGCCAACAAGGAGAGGTGCCATGCTTGACCTCGTGCTCACCAACAGGGAAGGACTGGTTGGAAATGTGACGCTCCAGGGCAGCCTTGGTTGCAGTGATCATGAGATAGTTAAATTCGAGATCCTTGGGACAGTGAGAAGAGTGTGCAGCAAGCTCACTGCCCTGGACTTCAAGAGAGCAGACTTTGGCCTCTTCAGGAACCTGCTTACTAGGGTTCCATGGGATACAGCCCTAGAGGGCAGGAGGGCCCAAGACCGTTGACTGATATTCAAGGATCACCTGCTACAAACTCAGGAGTGTTGCATCCCAACTAGAAGGAAGTGCAGCAGGAGGGCCAGGAGACCTCCTTGGATGGATAAGGAGCTGCCCAGGAAACTTCAAGGGAAAAAAGAGGTTTATAGAAGGTGGAAGCAAAGACAGGCGGCCTGGGAAGAATATAGGGATGTTGTCCGCGAAGCTAAGGACAAGGTCAGGAAAGCTAAGGCCCAGTTAGAATTAAATCTGGCAAAGGATGCGAAAGATAACAGGAAGGGATTCCATAGGTACATAGCAAATAAAAGACAGACTAGGGACAACGTAGGCTCCCTCCAGAAGCTATTGGGAGAACTGGCTACCCTGGATTTGGAGAAGGCTGAGGTTCTTAATGACTTGTTTGCCTTGGTCTTCAATGGCAAAGGCTCTGACCACACCACCCAAGTCTTGGAATGTGGACGCCGGGACTCTGAGAATGAAGACCGTGGGCCCACTGTAGGAGAGGATCTGGTTCAAGAGCATCTTAAGAACCTAAACATACACAAGTCCATGTGACCTGATGAAATTCATCCGTGGGTCCTGAAGGAGCTGGCGAATGAAGTTGCTAAGCCACTGTCCATCATATTTGAAAAATCATGGCAGTCAGGTGAAGTTCCTGATGACTGGAAAAAGGGAAATATAACCCCCATTTTCAAGAAGGGGAAAATGGATGACCCAGGGAATTACAGACCAGTCAGTCTCCCCTCTGTGCCTGGCAAACTCTTGGAGCAGATTCTCCTGGAAGGCATGCTAGGGCACATGAAAAACAAGGAGGTGGTTGGTGACAGCCAGCATGGCTTCACGAAGGGGAAATCCTGCCTGACCAATTTGGTGGCCTTCTATGATGGAGGTACGGAACTGATGGACAGGGGCAGAGCAGTTGATGTCGTCTACCTGGACTTGTGCAAAGAGTTCGACACTGTCCCACATGACATCCTTGTCTCTAAATTGGAGAGACATCAATTTGATGGGTGGACCACTCAGTGGGTAAAGAACTGGCTGGATGGCCGCACCCAAATAGTTGCAGCCAACGGCTCAGTGTCCGGCTGAAGACCTGTAACGAGTGGTGTCCCTCAGGGATCGGTGTTGGGAATGGTCTTGCTCAACATTTTTGTCGGTGACATGGACAGTGGGATTGAGTGTGCCCTCAGCAAGTTTGCCAATGACACCAAGCTGTGTGGTTCGGTTGATACGCTGGAGGGAAGGAATGTCATCCAGAGGGAGCTCAACACGCTTGTGAGGTGGGCTGATGCCAACCTGATGAAGTTTAACCATGCCAAGTGCAAGGTCCTTCACCTGGGTCGGAGCAATCCCAGGCACAGCTACAGGTTGGCCAAAGAAGAGATTCAGAGCAGCCCTGAGGAGAAGGTCTTGGGGGTGTTGGTCAATGAGAAAATGAACATGAGCCAACTGTATCCTGGGCTGCATCAAAAGGACCATAACCAGCAAGCAGGTCAAAGGAGGTGGTCCTGCCCCTCTACTCTGCTCTTGTAAGACCTTACTTAGAGTATTGTGCACAGTTCTGGCGTCCTCAACATAAAAAGGACATGGAACTGTTGGAACAAGTCCAGAGGAGGGCCACGAGGATGATCAGGGGACTGGGAGCACCTCCCATATGAAGACAGGCTGAGAAAGTTGGGACTGTTCAGCCTGGAGAAGAGAAGGCTGCATGGAGACCTCATGGCAGCCTTCCAGTATCTGAAGGGGGCCTATAAGGATGCTGGCAAGGGACTATTCATTAGGGACTGTAGTGACAGGACAAGGGGTAATGGGTTCAAACTGAAACAGGGGAAGTTCTGGTTAGATATAAGGAGGAAGTTCTTTACTGTGAGGGTGTTGAGGCACTGGAATGAGTTGTCCAAGGGAAGTTGTGAATGCTCCATCCCTGGCAGCATTCAAGGCCAGGTTGGACAGAGCCTTGGGCAACATGGTTTAATGTGATGTGCTCCTGCCCATGGCAGGGGGCTTGGAACTAAATGATCTTAAGCTCCTTTCCAACTGTAACTATTCTATGATTCTATGATTCTATGTACTTACTCCTTTTATCATTCAAGTGCATGGGTCCAAAACTGGACTGGTATACCTTTTTGCTTTTTGTATCATGGATGCATATTTACAGCTATAATTTTCCAAAGTAATTTGTGCAGAGTAACTTTCAAGCTATTAAGTGTATTTTTATGGCAATCAGAAACAACAACAGGCATGTTGTTGATAACAAAGAAACAAATTGTTGATAACAAAGGAAACAGGCAAATTGTTGATAACTTCTTCAGAATATCCTATGGTTATTTGGGAAACTGGATGTGGTGAGGTACAGCAAGTCCCATGTATTAGACTTTCAGTGTTGATTTCAAATGTTCATCAGACAAACTGGTTGGCACTAGGTGGGTAGGAGAGAAAATTGGCCACACGCTATTCCTCTGGATGTTACGATGTCAAAGTTATTTCCCTCTTGTTTGTGTATGATTTTGCTCAGGGACCAACCTGTGAGGTTGGGTACCACTCTAAACCTGGCCATGCAGAAACCACCTGGAAAACTGCCATCACTTTCAGTGGAGTCAGACTTTCATCCCTGCTGTTTTATTGCAAAAGCCAACATATGCATAGAAAAACAAACAACCAAAAAAATCTCACTAGTCTGTTGTCCCCCTGGGGAGGAATGTAATAATAAAAAATGAGGCAAGCCAAGATACGCATCACTGAAGCATCCAAGTTCAAAGTACAACATAATACTGGTCAAGGAAGTCTTTTGAGGCCTGTCCTCTAACTTGAAAGGAGAAGAGTTCAGCTGCACTTATTTCATTTCTTTGAAATATGCAACTTGGTTTACCACTAGACTTGGCGAATTGCAGCAGATACAGCCCTTTAGTGTCCCTGTCTTTGAGATTTGCTTTAGGCTCCTTTCAAATGTGAGAAACATGAAAACTCTAGGTTGCGGCTTTTCTTCAGAATGTGAGTACATCAAACTGTAACACAGCTGGGCCTGACTCAGGCACAGCTAATGCTGCAGCTTTTCACTGCTGGTTGCATCCATCAGGAGCTCTAAATTAAAATGACAGAGGCTGCTGCTTTTTACCTTGTGCTAAGGGAGAATAAAAGGTCATGATCTGTGTGGCAAAAGCGTGCACTCTACCCAGCAGCAGATAGTGTAAATGACAGAAGTTACAGGGGGCTTTAGTGGGATACGAAGTCATATGCATACTTTAGGAAAAAAAAAAAAAACAAAAACAACAGACAATCAGGTGAAAACAAAAATAGGTGATACATAGGACAGTACTCCTGATGAAGAGGCCTTATTTAGCTACAAAAGCACTAGGATTTTGCATCTTGATTTCAAATCTTGTTGGAGGACAGACAAAGCTCTAGGCGAAGCCATTTACCCATGGTCCAGTAATTGCCTTGATTCATCTGAGCTTTTTCCGTGGTTATGTGAAAGGACTGATTTTCAGTTCTGGCCATTTTTATTTTCTAGTAACCACTGCCCACCCTGCAAATTATCAGTTTGCCACAGAAAATTGAGGAGTTAATTACAAAGATGATCAACAAAATCAAGGAGGACTGACAAAACCTGTGTTGCAGGTTAGAAGTGTCAACAATATCCTGATGAATAAATGCAACTCACAGATCAGCAAGGGAGCACCTGATGAGCAGCACAAAGGACTTCCAACCACTCCAGCCAATAACCTAGTGTCGTGGTTTAAGCCAGTCGGCAAGTCAGCCTCGCAGTTCCTACTTCCCCCCACCCGCCCCCCCCAGAGGGATGGGGAGGAGAATCGAAAGAATGTAACTCCCACGGGTTGAGATAAAAACAGTCCAGTAACTAAGGTATAACACAAATCACTACTGCTGCCACCAATAATAATAATGATAAGAGAAATAACAAGGGAAGAGAATACGATACCGCCCGCCGAAAACGAGCCCGACAGAGAAGAGGACTTGCCTTTCCGGGAAACTTCCAGTTACATCCCCTGGGCATGACGTGCTGTGGTATGGAATACCTCTTTGGATAGTTTGGGTCAGGTGTCCTGTCCCTGCTTCCTCCCGCCTTCCCCTCCTCCCTGGCAGAGCATGAGACTCACAAAGTCCTTGGTCAGGGTAAACATTCTGACCAGTAACTGAAAACATCGGCTTTATCAGTATTATTCCCAGGCCGAAAGTCAAAACACAGCGCTGCACCAGCTACTAAGAAGGAGAAAAACTGACTGCTGCTGCTGAACCCAGGACACCTAGCATCATGAGGGCTCAACTGAAATGCCTCTATACTAATACACATAGCATAAGAAACAACCAAGAGGAGTTAGAGGTGAAGGCTATGACTTCATTGGCATCACGGAGACATGGTGGGATGCCTCCTGAGGATACACAGGCTTTTTAGGGAGGACCGGCTAGGGAGATGAGAAGGAGGTATCACCCCCGATGTCAGTGACCAGCTGGAGTGCACAGAGCTCTTCCAGAGGATGAATGAGGAGCCGACCGAGAGCTTATGAGTGAGGATAAAAGGGACGACAGGGAAAATTACAGTGGGGGTCTGCTGTAGGCCACCTGACCATAAAGACCAAGTGTGTGAGGCCTTTCATAGACAGACAGGAACAGCCTCACGTTCACAAGCTCTGGTCCCCATGGGGAACTTCAACCACACTGATATCTGTTGGAGGGACAGCACAGCAGGACAAAAGCAATACAGGAAGTTCCTGGAATGTGTTGATGATAACTTCTTTCTCAAAATGATAGAGGAACCAACAAGGAGGAGGGCTATGACAGACCTTGTCCTCACTAAAAGGGAGAGGCTGGAGAATGTGAAGCTGGAGAGCAGCCTTGGTTGCCAGTGCCCATGAAATGGTGCTGTTTAATTCCATGGAGTCACTTGGCACTACTGTGGCAATGGGCTGAGCCTGAGATGACATCAGCTGTTGGTGGAAAGCATGACTGTACACGGTTTTCTCAGGTGGTGTCAGGTATCTGCAAAATGTTTCCTATGTCTGGTGTGTCTCATCTCTACAATGAATGATATCAAAATGTTTTTTTAAAAGTACTGTAGGGCCATTTAATTTATTTGTAATAACGTGTGTATCTGTTATCATACCATATGTGTATATGTATCATATATATTTATATGTTTGTTTTTTTTTTTTTTTTTTTTGTTTGGTTTGGGGCTTTTATTGGGGGGGTGGGTGAAGGGGGATGTTAAATTGATATACTCTAGTTATCTGCAGGTATCCAGCATCAGCTGCAGTGTTTCAGATCCTATCCATTTGCTGTTAAAACTAAAGAAAAAAAAAAAAAAAAAAGGAGGTGAAAAGATCAGGAGAGAAACCAGAATATGAGTGTTTTCTATTTTTTCAATATTTTTTATTTTTCAAAATATTTTATTTTTTCAATAAAAAATCTTTTACCTGCTGTTTTGAAATTGTTGTTTGAATTTAAAATATTCAGCTAAAAAACCATTCCCAATCTTTCTTAATAAATTCTTCCCAATGTGCTTACATGGTCCCACGAAAGGAAATGCTGTACTTCTACTGAAGAGAGCACGAAAGTTTTACCACACAGAAGTATGAAAATATAAAATAAGCCTATCCTCACTTGGAGTACTGTGTGCAGTTCTGGTGTCCTCAACATCAAAAGGACATGGAACTGTTGGAACAAGTCCAGAGGAGGGCCACGAGGATGATCAGGGGACTGGAGCACCTCCCGTCTGAAGACAGGCTGAGAAAGTTGGGGCTGTTCAGCCTGGAGAAGAGAAGGCTGCATGGAGACCTCATAGCAGCCTTCCAGTATCTGAAGGGGACCTATAGGGATGCTGGGGATGGACTCTTCATTAGGGACTGTAGTGACAGGACAAGGGGTAACGGGTTCAAACTTAAACAGGGGAAGTTTAGATTGAATATAAGGAAAAAGTTCTTTACTGTGACGGTGGTGAGGCACTGGAATGGGTTGCCCAGGGAGGTTGTGAATGCTCCATCCTTGGCGGTGTTCAAGGCCAGGTTGGATGAGGCCTTGGGTGACATGGTTTAGTGTGGGGTGTCCCTGCCCATGGCAGGGGGGTAGGAACTAGATGATCTGAAGGTCCTTTCCAACCCTAACTATTCTATGATTCTATAATCTCTGCCAACTATTGCACATATTCTTGGTATACTTATGTGTGTGTGAATAGTTTTGACACAGGGCAGGGCAGGACTAACAGTCTTGGTCTGCTGCTGTAGGCCCATCCTAGCCATCCTAATTAGCTATTCTCTAGGGAAAATAAAACCACAGATGCTGCTGCATGGAGGTTCTTGACTCAGGTTGCATTAAAATAAGCTAATCCTCAGCGAAATTCAGTGAAGTTTAAACAATTAAGCATTTAACACATTTACCCTGTGAAGATTTTATTTAATATTATTTTTATTTTTGTTTACAGCAATGTACCTCTCATGTGAACCTGAGTACTTAATTAATACTACAAAGTTTGTTCTCATACAAATGACAAGGATATTTCACCCTGCTTAATACCTGGTGTTTTCTCCCTGTGCTTTAGAGTGATTCTGAAATGTCACCAGAATCTTAAAAAGAAATATTACTTTAGTCAGTCATTTCCTAACCTTCAAAGTCATAGTAAAGTTTAGGAGTTAACTGCTTGCTGAAATAAACTTAATATCTTAAGGAAATAGACACCACTGGATAAGGCTTGCTGATTCCTAATCACCATTGCAAACCACTAAAGTATTCCCATGAAGTTCATTAAAAAAAAAACCAAACCAACAAAACCAAAACCAATGCAGCACAAACTTAAGTTGTTAACTTCTGGAAAGCTAACTGTATCTTGCAGATATGCAGAGTGCACCCACCTGTGTTCTAGAAGTACACAATGAAAAAGCAATACTGAAAGCCAGTTGAAAAAGTGTTATCCTTCTGTTTTCCTGAGCTGTACCAGTGAGGATGTCAATGCAAGCAGCAGTGGGTAGACTATAAAATCACACCAAAACTAAATGGGTAAAACTGAGCAGTGCTATAAAATTACCTCTTGTTTGGCAATAAAAAAAGCAGAATTAGTTTGTAGTTCTGATGCTAGTGAAGAAAGTTCTTCAGAAACAGGAGGCAAGATTATCATCTGTCTTTGTAAGAATGTCACTGAATCTAACAGAGAATGAAGGCACATTCCTTCCAGGAAAATACCATTTGGACTATAGTTGTCGGTTTTTCTCAAAGGTCCACAGTTTAGCAATTTTGCTACAGCAAAGCCTGCAATGGTCAGAGATGTTACTTTAACTATTGGGGGTGATAATCCCTTTTGGAATAAGCCTGGTTTTACTTGACAAAAATGAGGAAGAGAAATTTATGCGTGATAATTCTACATCTGATCCTTCAGCCAGAACCAGACAGGTGTCAGATGTTAGAATGAGATTCTACCTAACTTAATTTATGTAATTGCTATTGCCAAGAGTCCATTGCCTCTCTTTAGTCAATATGCACAAAAAAGTAGGTTGGATAGAATCATAGAATCATAGAATAGTTAGGGTTAGAAAGGGCCCCAAGATCATCCAGTTCCAACCCCCCTGCCATGGGCAAGAACACCTCACATTAAACAATGTAACCCAAGACTCCATCCAACCTGACCTTCAACACTGACAGGGAAGGAGCATTCACAACTTCCTGGGGCAACCAATTCCAGTGCCTCACCACCCTCACAGTAAAGAACTTCTTCCTTATATCTAACCTGAACTTCTCCTGTTTCAGTTTGAACCCATTACCCCTTGTCCTACCACTGCACTCCCTAATGAAGAGTCCCTCCCCAGCATCCTTATAGAATCACAGAATCATAGAATAGTTAGGGTTAGAAAGGGCCCCAAGATCATGTAGTTCCAACCCGTCTGCCATGGGCAGGGACACCTATCCTGGGTTCAGCAGTAGCAGTCATTTTTTCTCCTTCTTAGTGGCTTGTACTGTGCTGTGGTTTTGACTTTCAGCCTGGGAACAACGCTGATAACACCGATGTTCTTAGTTGCTGCTCAGTAATGTTTAGTCTGACCAAGGACTTTCTGAGTCTCGTGCTCTGCCAGGGAGGAAGGGAAGCTGGGAGGAAACAGGGACAGGACA
This sequence comes from Psittacula echo, assembly GCF_963264785.1. Taxonomy (NCBI): domain Eukaryota; kingdom Metazoa; phylum Chordata; class Aves; order Psittaciformes; family Psittacidae; genus Psittacula; species Psittacula echo. Next base: position 58,788,610 of record NC_137742.1, on the reverse strand, counting down.
TCTGACCCAAACTAGCCAAAGAGGTATTCCATACCACAGCACGTCATGCCCAGGATGTAAAACTGGGGACAGTTACCCAAAAGGGCTAGATCACTGCTTGGTCGGGCAGGGTATCAGTCTGTGGGTGGTAACTCTCCCCTTGTTATTTCCCTTATCATCATTATTATTGGTGGCAGCAGCAGTGATTTGTGTTATACCTTAGCTACTGGACTGTTCTTATCTCAACCCGTGGGAGTTACATTCTTTCGATTCTCTTCCCCATCCCTCCGGGAGCAGGGTGGGGAAAGGGAGGCAGAGTGAGAGAGAGACTGTGTGGTTCTGATTTACGGTTGGGCTTAAACCATGACAACACCTCAAACTAAACCATGTCACCCAAGGCTCTGTCCAGCCTGGCCTTGAACATCACTAGGGATGGAGCATTTACAACTTCCCTGGGCAACCCATTCCAGTAAACTTGCTGAGGGCGCACTCAATCCCACTGTCCATGTCACCGACAAAGATGTTGAACAAGACCAGTCCCAACACCGATCCCTGAGGGACACCACTCGTTACCGGTCTTCAGCCAGACATCGAGCCATTGACCACAACTCTTTGTGTGCAGCCATCCAGCCAGTTCTTTACCCACTGAGTGGTCCACCCATCAAATTGATGTCTCTCCAATTTAGAGACAAGGATATCATGTGGGACAGTGTCGAACTCTTTGCACAAGTCCAGGTAGACGACATCAACTGCTCTGCCCCTGTCCATCAGTTCCATACCTCCATCATAGAAGGCCACCAAATTGGTCAGGCAGGATTTCCCCTTCGTGAAGCCATGCTGGCTGTCACCAACCACCTCCTTGTTTTTCATGTGCCTTAGCACGTCTTCCAGAAGAATCTGCTCCAAGAGTTTGCCAGGCACAGAGGGGAGACTGACTGGTCTGTAATTCCCTGGGTCATCCATTTTCCCCTTCTTGAAAATGGGGGTTATATTTCCCTTTTTCCAGTCATCGGGAACTTCACCTGACTGCCATGATTTTTCAAATATGATGGACAGTGGCTTAGCAACTTCATTTGCCAGCTCCTTCAGGACTTGCAGATGGATTTCGTCAGGTCCCATGGACTTGTGTATGCACGTTTAGGTTTTTAAGATTTTGTGATAAGAGGACATTGATCACTGAAGAGGAATTGCTGAGCAATGCTATCCTACAGCCAAAAAACATCCCAAAACAACCTTCTCTGAAGAAGTCCTAAAACCAGAACCTCTTGAAGGAAAGTCCAATAAGTAATGTAAATATTAAATAAGATACAAGTTACATGTTATTGCTTGTTTAGAAAATAAGCCTCTTGTGAAAGCATGAAATATCTAATTGTTAATGGCTTCTTTGTTAAGGGATGTGCTGCAGAGAACTGCATTTTTTGGTCATAAAATAATAAGCTTTTCTAGACATTTCTACACATCACTTGTCAAAGGAGTCTATAAAGCACCAAAGATCCTGTGAAGACTGCCCTTGGCTACAATTTTTTTCACTTCATTCCTAATAATGTAATGAAAGGGACATTTTATTCCTGGTTTCAGTTGGCTTTGGACGTGGTTTACAGGAGGCACCACTTTTTCTTCCATCCTTTCTTTGTATTCTCTGTGGAATGTGTTGAAATCTGCTTTTGAAGCTCACAACTATGAACCTTTTTTGTCTATATTATTTAATCCAGCATCAAGGTCCAGATTTTCAGCCTGGTCAAGAAAAAGCCCCATAGACTTCCTCTTTTATACCAACATCTGTGCTCTGTCAATCTCACCAGCAGAATAAATGCAATTGTTCTGCTAAGTCTTTAAATATCGCACACTGTTTGAAGTAGTTTAGGAGTAACCCTTTCATTTTCTTCACTAATGAGGGGCAAAGATGCACTGCTGGGGTCTCTAAATGCTCTGTGCACTGTTTCAGTGTCCACCACTGGACCTTAGCTTTAGGTTCAATGGCTAGATAAAAATAAAAACTCAAACATGAGAATGAGTTTGTGGTGCACTGACAGACTCAGGACTGAGGGCCCTGGTGGTGACAGCACAAGATGTGGGAGCAGCAGGAAATTATGACCACTTACAAAACAGTATACAGAAGAACAGCATGCAGGGAAGAGAAGGGATATTGTTGTGGTTTAAGCCCCGGCTGTAAATTAGAACCACGCAGTCTACTTCTCCCCCCACCCCCCCAGAGGGATGGAGAGGAGAATCGAAAGAATGTAACTCCCACGGGCTGAGATAAAAACAGTCCAGTAACTAAGGTATAACACAAATCACTACTGCTGCCACCAGTAATAATAATGATAAGAGAAATAACAAGGGAAGAGAATACGACACCGCCCACCGGAAAAGAGCCCGACAGAAAAGAGGACGTGCCCTTCCGGGTAACTCCTAGTTACATCCCCAGTCATGAAGTTCCATCAAAGGTTCCATCAAAGTCTTTACCACCCAGAATCAGAATCAGAATCAGAATTACCAGGTTGGAAGGGACCTTCAAGATTATCGAGTCCAACCCAGGAATACCTCTTTGGCTAGTTTGGGTCAGGTGTCCTGTCCCTGCTTCCTCCCGCCTTCTCCTCCTCCCTGGCAGAGCATGAGACTCACAAAGTCCTTGGTCAGGGTAAACATTCTGACCAGCAACTGAAAACATTGGCTTTATCAGTATTATTCTCAGGCTGAAAGTCAAAAGCACAGCGCTGCACCAGCTACTAAGAAGGAGAAAAACTGACTGCTGCTGCTGAACCCAGGACAGATATCCACATGGAAAGGAAGGCACCAAGATATTAGCAGGGTGCTCAAACAAAAGACAGATTCACACATGATACATTTGAAGAGTTTTTCCTACAGTTCTTTTCTGTCTGCAGTAAAAATGTATCTCTGGATCATTGGTATTGCTGATCGCTCTTTCCAACTTCTAGTCAAGGAGCTCAGTGCACTCTGTAATTATTTAATAGCTTTAGAATAGACAGGTAGATGAGGCTCACCTGCTTTACAAAATGTAAATCTTAAGTGTTTTGGGTCAATGACTTACTGAGTCTACCCTGAGGTCCATCTGTTCTAGGCCTGAACATGCTTCAAAAGGAAGTGGCAAACCGTATACTTGCAGGGAAATCAACAACATCTTTTTCCAAATCACAAAATCATGAGATAGCGGAATTAGGAAATATTGGTGCAAACGCATTGCAAAGGCCAGAGTCTATTAGGTAACAGGAGTGTTGGGGTCTCTCCTCAGAGTGGCAGGGCAGGACCTGGCAGACAGGACCATCCCATTTCTGCATTCCAGAAGTACGGCAGGTAAGGTGGGCTATCAGGGGCAGTTCCATGAACATGGACGTCCATGTCAGGGGTTTGATAGTGGTCTGGGGAGAAGATAGGCAGAAACATCTGTGGATGTCCATCAAATAGTCATCCTGGCATGCTAATGTTTCTTTAAAGAATTTTTGGTTTTATTTTTGTAAAGTTAAAGTAAGAGATGTGATCTAACACAAGAACTTGACAATGAAAAATAATGTTTCCTGTCTGCTCAAATGAAGCATTTCATTTGCCTGAAATGGAACAAAACATTTGACTTGAGTCAACAAAATATTTTGTGTTGATATAAATCAATTTTTTGTATCAGTTTTTTGGTTCAGCTAAAATACCCCAAAAATCCATTATTTATACTGCTATAATCTTTCTCTTCTGGCTGCCAAATTACAGAGCTGTTGACACTTGTAATAATTTAAATGAAATTATATATCACATTCTGGCATATTGGATGTCTGCCATTTATTTATGGATTTGTTTCTTTACTGACCTTGACCAGCCTGGAACTGCCAACTGAAAGTATAGTATTTACCACCTCTTTATTTATCCAGGCCTCTAATCAGAAGTTTAGTGTTGAGCTATTGAATTACATGATATTGCTGCAGAAACTGTACTGTGTGGTTTTGAAATGTGTTGTCCAGACTGTTGGGCTGAAGAATACTTATATTTGAAGTAATGCATTCTTTATTAGGTTTATACTATATATAAATCAAAATACACATTTATGAGTGCCAATCAGTTTCAAAGTTTCTTGAGCTAATAAATCCCAGAGTATTAAGTTGATTAAGTAGTATTAGGGCTCCAACATGTGGAAAATGCTCACAAGCTCTTTTTCTGTTAATAACAGGTCTGCTAACCTGGGATCTTCTGCACTGCCATTTTAAATCAATTTAATGGGGCTGAACCAGATCAGAATAAAGCTTTTCAGAACTCCTGTCTTGAATTAAGATTCAGTTTCTGCAGGGTTTTCATATGAGATTAAATCAGGGACTTTTTTCATTCTGATTAGAAGCAGAAGTCTTGAGACTTTGACCTCAAAGTCTAAGAACAAGACAAGAAGAGCGGAAGTATTTCTACCATGTTGAAAAAAGAAGGCATGCTGACGTCCCTTTTTTGGGGTATAAAAAAACATCAAACAAAATGAGGAGGTCAAAGAAATTTGAAGATTTCTCTTTGGCAATCTTTGTTCAGATTTAAAGTTTCAAATGAAACATCCCTTCTGCAGTATGAAAGGCTTAAGAAAGAAGATTTTGTATTTAAACCATATTTAAATGTTTATGAATGATTTTAAAAGAAGGTGAGGAAGTTGTCTCAATGGGTATTCTCACAGTCTGCATAAAAAATTTAATAGAACACTCATATTCATATTCCAACGCTTCATGATCTCATCTCTGTATCATAATGAGATTGTGAAGTCACCAGGTGACTGATTATGATTTGAAAGATGCATGTAATGCTGTTCTGTTTGGGAAGAAAAAAAAACCAAAACCAACCAACCAAACAAGCAAAAAAAAACCCAACCAAAAAAACACCAAAAAAACTGAGAACAAAGTTTCTGAAAGTGTTAATGCAGCACTGAAAAATCACTCTCTGAGCATGGCATACCCCAGCCCTTACAATAAAGAACCATCCCATGTGAAAGTGGTAGCACAGTTAGCCTGCTGCTAAAGAGAAAATAGTATGACTTCTAACACCCATTGTACAGGAGCTCAGTGTCAAAGATTTGTACACCAATTTAAATCCTGCTTTGCAACTGACTTAACACTCAAGAAAAAAACAGCATTGTTTAATATTTAAACAAAATGTTTAATGTTTGAACAGTAAAATTATTTTTCTGCATGGCAAAATAGACGGAAGGATTGTTTAGAGCCACTTAGGGAGACATAACAAGACGTAGTAGGATAAAATTCAGTAAAAGTGGAATGGAAGTTGAAAACCAGACGATATGTAACTGTAGTCAGTTAGAACATGATATAGATTCTGGAAAGTGGAAAAGAAATTGGAACACTGGAGTGCATCATATTTAGATACAGTAGCTGGAGATGTTCTGTATTGTGTAATTTTGTCTGAATTCTAAAACGAATTAACTTGACACATTATTTAACAAGTTTGTGGCTTGTTTCATGTTTTTGAAATCTTATTTCAGTCCCAGGATGAGCACATGCTTCAGCAAGTTTGGCAACTTGCTAAACTGGGGATATTTTTCTTTTCTAAGTTCTCCATGTTTGTGCATATGGCTGAGAATCACAGCATCAACCAAGCATTAGATTAAGCAAAATATTTACTGCTCATTATCACTTTATCTTTCAAAATGAGATTTTCAAAATCGTGCAGCCCAAGAATTTAAAAGGAAATTTGGTGTTTCAATTCCCAAAACTGTGTTGAAAATCTCTTTTTAAGTGGAGGACTGACAGTGACAAGTAGCCCTGAAAAACTACAGATCTTGGGCTCTACTCTGTCCTCTGATGTACTTGCAGATATCCAAAGCCTATTGTCTATCAAAACTCTTTACTTATGTGGAGTAAGGAGGTAACCAAATCTCTAAGAGATCATAGAATTGTAGAAAAGTTAGGGTTGGAAAGCACCTTAAGATTACCTAGTTCCAATCACCTTGCCATGGGCAGGGACACTGCACACGAAACCATGTCGCCCAAGGCTCTGTCCAGCCTGGCCTTGAACACCTCCAGGGATGGAGCATTCACACCTTCCCTTGCGCAAACCATTCCAGTGCCTCACCACCCTCACAGTAAAGAATTTCTTCTTTATAGCCAATTTAAACTTCCCCTGTTTAAGTCTGAACCTGTTACCCCTTGTCCTGTCACTACAGTCCCTGATGAATAGTCCATCCCCAGCATCCCTATAGGCCCCCTTCAGATACTGGAAGGCTGTCACGAGGTCTCCACGCAGCCTTCTCTTCTCCAGGATGAACAGCCCCAACTTTCTCAGCCTGTCTTCATACGGGAGGTGCTCCAGCCCCCTGATCATCCTCGTGGCCCTCCTCTGGACTTGTTCCAACAGCTCCATGTCCTTTTTATGTTGAGGACACCAGAACTGCACACAATACTCCAAGTGAGGTCTCAAGAGGGCAGAGGGGCAGGACCACCTCCTTTGACCTGCTGGTCATGTTCCTTTTGATGCAGCCCAGAATACGGTTGGCTTTCTGGGCTGCGAGCACACACTGAAGCCGGCTCATGTTTATTTTTTCATCAACCATCACCCCCAAGTCCTTCTCTGCAGGGCTGCTCTGAATCTCTTCTCTGCCCAACCTGTAGCTGTGCCTGGGATTGCTCCGACCCAGGTGTAGGACCTTGCACTTGGCATGGTTAAACTTCATCAGGTTGGCATCAGCCCACCTCACAAGCGTGTCAAGGTCCCTCTGGATGGCATCCTTTCCCTCCGGCGTATCAATCGAACCACACAGCTTGGTGTCATCGGCAAACTTGCTGAGGGCACACTCAATCCCACTGTCCATGTCACCGACAAAAATGTTGAACAAGACCAGTCCCAACACCGATCCCTGAGGGACACCACTCGTTACCAGTCTTCAGCCAGACATCGAGCCATTGACCACAACTCTTTGCGTGCAGCCATCCAGCCAGTTCTTTATCTGCCGAGTGGTCCACCCATCAAATTGATGTCTCTCCAATTTAGAGACAAGGATGTCGTGTGGGACAGTGTCAAATGCTTTGCACAAGTCCAGGTAGATGACATCAACTGCTCTACCCCTGTCCATCAGTTTTGTAGCCCCATCATAGAAGGCCACCAAATTGGCCAGGCAGGATTTCCCCTTCGTGAAGCCATGCTGGCTGTCACCAACCACCTCCTTGTTTTTCATGTGCCTTAGCATGCCTTCCAGGAGAATCTGCTCCAAGATTTTGCCAGGCACAGAGGTGAGACTGACTGGTCTGTAATTCCCTGGGTAAGACCTGGTATTACCACTTCATGACTGAACAAACAACTGCCAGGTATAGCCTTCTACATCAGAAAATATTGACACTGTGTCGTGGTTTAAGCCCAGTCGGCAACTCAGCCACATAGCTGCTCATTCACTTCCCCCTGCTTCCTTCTCCCACTCCTGGAGGGATGGGGAAGAGAATCGAAAGAATGTAACTCCCACGGGTTGAGATAAGAACAGTCCAGTAACTAAGGTATAACACAAACCACTACTGCTGCCACCAATAATAATAATGATAAGGGAAATAACAAGGGAAGAGAATACAACCACTCACCAACCGCCAAACGATACCCCACCCGACCAAGCAGTGATCTAGCCCTTTCGGGTGACTGCCACCAGTTTATATACTGGGCATGACGTGCTGTGATATGGAATGCCTCTTTGGTTATTTTGGGTCAGGTGTCCTGTCCCTCCTTCCTTCCAGCTTCCTTTCGTCCCTGGCAGAGCACGAGACTCAGAAAGTCCTTGGTCAGACTAAACATTACTGAGCAGCAACTAAAAACATCGGTGTTATCAGCACTGTTCCCAGGCTGAAAGTCAAAACCACAGCACTGCACCAGCTACTAAGAAGGAGAAAAATGACTGCTACTGCTGAACCCAGGACACACTGTCTTTCTCGCTACTGTGCATTTTAATTCATCATGGCCGTTTCGCCTTGCAGAAATCTGTGCCAGTCATTTGGGGTCTTCAGTCCACACTATTTACATCTTTAAAACTTTATCTTAATGTGCCTGGTTCATTGAATCCTCTGATGCTAGGACTTGGGGTCTTTTTTTTATAGCTAGATACAAAATTTCTCAGGAGCGCTTCTAATCAGTCTGAGGCTTATGTAGAAGACAATTTTCTTTTTTTTCAACATTCTTCTGTTGCATTTTAAGTGTTTGGTGTACTCTCAACAGGATGAGTTACAAAGTGGTATTGGTTTGGTTTGTTTTTCCGAACGTGCACAACAATACAAAAACTTGTCTCTGACTGACCTTAATGGGTAGTAAGCTCAACATACTCAAATGTGCTGTCTTCCACAGGGGACATTAGAAAACAGATATTACATATGCTGTAAATGGTGTTTGTAAGGATCACAGTAAGTTCTTATCATTTTTATATATAAAATTTTATCCTCCACTGAACCTTTTACAGTATCCATCCATATTTTCAACTTTTTGTGGCAGAGTCCTGCTTTGCCAATGTATTCATGGCTTAGCAAATCAGTTAAGAAGGTGTTCTCATTGTATGGCACAGCGTTGTCTGTAACAAAATTTAAATATTTGCTTTGTTAAGGAAATCTTACATGATAAATAATATGTTCTGTTACTTCTCCACTGTTCTTGGAATCCTTGCTTGGGATGCTATTTGCTATAGGTAAAAATAAAAGACACCAACATTTTCAGACTCAAAATTTAGCGATTAGTAGCTTTTCTTGTCACTGTGAAGTGCCCCAGATTTCTCTTAAGTGTGTTACTCTGAAATTAGGTTTTAGGCAATCATAGTCCACTGGAAGGTCAAATCTGAAGCTTTTACCATTGATTGGACTCTAGAGAAAGCTTCTTTCTTGTGCTTTCACACAGCCTTGTGAAATATTTTTTTAATGGTTTTTACACATCTCCTTTCAGTTGTAACTAGAAACCATAGCTGCTGTGTAGAGGAACAAGCACATAATTTAGGAGTAGCAGTGGAGTGATTTTCTGAGTCTTAATATTGAATTTGTATGCTTCTTAAATGAAGAGCTATGAGTAAAGGATAACTTCTTGTTCTAGTCAAAGTTTAATTATATTCTCCAACTGTTACATATTTCTTTAATTATTTTTCCACTCTTTGGATTTATCATGTGAACATTTCCTACTTTCTCCTGCATATAAAATTAGTCTCACTATTGCATTGTTCCCCATGGCAATGAGATAATACTTAATGAAAAGCAGAACCCATTTTGTTAGATCCCTCTTCATGGAACTACATACTGATTCACATGTGAGTCAGAGACATATTCAGGTGGGGATTTTCTGAGGTACAAGTGGATATTTTGGGTTGGAAATCACATACTGAAGACAGCTGCATTTGAATGCTTCCCACAGGTAAGAAATCTACTCAAATGGGGAGACTCTACTCTTTCTGGCAGGAAATACTGTTGTCATGGAGTCTGTAATGGGACGGTGAAGGTAGTAAAGGCATATTGGAGAAGGATTATTTTTTTTTAATCCTTTTTGGTTTTTTATACAGTAACTTCTGTTCATTACTATTAGTACAATCCATTGCCATGGTGATGCAGATAGAGTGAGCTTGATTCCTCTCTGCTATTCTATTGTGAATTATTTACACTATAGTTTCTGGGCAAAGCAAATAAGGGAACAATGGTACCTTTAGATGTCTTTTGCAGCACATAGTTAACTATCACAGATAATGTCATATTCCACAAGAGTATGAATGGTACAGAGTACATCCTCCCAGAGAGGTGGAAATGCCAACCTCATCTTTTCCTCCTCTGCAGGGGTCATCCTGCTCTAGGGAACAATCTTCTGAAACGCAGGAGAAAAGAGGAGAATAAGCGTTTCCCTCTTTAGATTGGGCTTCTGACAAATCTGGTCTTCCCTGTATGAAGTTGCAGGCACATGTATGAAACTGGGTAGTGGCAACGGGAGAGTGGCAATTCTCCATATCCACTGCCCACTCCTGACAGGTGATTTCTCTACCAAACCAAATTTCCCTCCTAGGAGAGGCAAACGCTTGCCCAGGATCAGATGCAGCGACAGTGGCCTTCTCAATGGAGGAAAAACCTGTCCACTGTCCCAGCATCTTATGCAAGAAAAGAACACTGATCCTCTCTTGTGTCACAACACAAGGAAGCAATGGGAATGAAACAGAAAAAAAATCTCTTCTGAGGTCTTATGCACAAAACGTTTTCTTCTTGTACCTAGTCAGACAAAAACATCGTCTAAATGCATCTCTGTGCCAACAATCTCCTGCCAACAGTGAGGAGCAATATATATGATTCATTGTAATTTAAAAGTATGCAGTGCAGCAAACCAAAATAATAGAAAAAAACCCTTCTGAAAAGCCTGGTTTCCTGCCACTTTCCTCAAAACCATCAACTTTTCCCACCAGTAAGATTATACAAAGTCATTATTTATGGGGCTAATAAGTACTGGTTTCTAACCATAGAAACACTCAAGAGGAAAATGTATTTTCTTCAAAACCCCATTTCCTCCACCTACTCTCTTTCCTGTTGTTCAGCTATCTAAGCAATACTTTTAAGCAAGGCTTAAAATATCTTTTCTAAAATAAAATATAACTCTTTATATATATATTATTGCATGTCTGAAAAAATTCTCAATTGTGGTAGTATATCTTGCTACAGTACAGATGCAATGGGAGAAAGACTGAGGAACAGTACAGAGTGGTAGCCCCTTTGGCAAGCAGGGAAGTGAAAGGAAAAAGCTATACAGTGGCTGCAAATTAATCTAGAGAGGCGCTGTCAGCAAGCATGGTTTCCCACAAACAATGTACTCTCTGAATACAGCTATGTCTTGTTTAAATATTTTGTGTAGCTGTAACACATCACACATGCCAATACACACAGAGCTGTGTGTATGATGTGCCTCAGCCTGACATGTCCCTGACTTGCTAAGCCAGTGAACAACTTTCTGGTTTCAAGGTGTTTAAGCAAAGCATAGAGGTAAGTATGCAATAAAAAGTCTTTTGCCTTGCTTTGTTGACAGATTTGGTGGTGGTTTCCCCAGGTAAAGCAGAGTTTCTATCTGTCTTAGAGCGTATACCGTGACACCTCCAGCAAAGCAGGAGCACTGTAATGCACCTGGCCACTTCAGACTCCCATCAGGTTTCGCCATACGCCTTTTGAGTATTGGAAACAAGTAGGTGAAAGCACAGCATAAACACGGCACAGTAATGAACGCAAGAGCGGGGAAGGAATGAGACAGAGGCAGCAATTACAACAGCAACAAAATGTCAAAAGGAACAAGTTCTGAAACAAAATGAAAAGAGGTCAGGTTTTATCTTTATGGGAGTCTGCAACAATGCCAGTGACATCTGAAAGAAGTTTCATGTGAATTGCTCCAGGCAAAGCATTATTTGGCAGTGGATTGTTTCTCCAGTCAGATTTTAATCCGTCCTGTTTTCCAAACCTTCAAAAGAAATCCCTCCAGGAGCATTTTCAGAAATAGCAGCTGTTGGGTTGAAGTCATGAACAGCCACAATGTGTTTTGCCTCCAAGTAGATGTGGCTGCATATGAGTCGATCCTTGCAGTGTGTGATGCTGGTACAAATGCACTGCTATTTCACAGTGCCACATTCCTTAATCCATGGGATAAAATCTTTCTTAAATCAAGTTTTTACTGTGCATTTTCAATGACTGTTGTTACCTCTAATGATGCTCTATAGCCAGTGTCTTATAGACTATCTTGCCATGAATATTATTCGAATATACAAATATGCCTGCAATAGGCATCAAATGTGGCTTCAAAATAATAACCAGTTTATTAAAGTTCTGAGAGCCTTTCCTTTATATGGCAAACCTTCATTTTTATCTGGAGGTACAAAAGGGTTCTCTGATTTGCATTATAGTTTACAACTAAGCAGTAAGTTATTTTCAATTTTTATTACAGTTCAACTGTCATTAATATACCAGACAAAGTCCTGCAACCGCTGAAAATTTAGGTAGGTCTCCATGGCTTACACAGGATCAGAATTTCAGTGCTTTGTGATCCAATATGCCCATCGTATTCAGATTAATAAATCTTTGTTTCACTTCCACACATTTTTTAATTTTTTCTTTTTTTTCTCAAGGTTTTCTGTCCCTTTTGAGTGGAATACGCAATGTTCTTTCGACCTAGAATTGCTGAAAAAGGTAGATACGATGTCTCTTCCCTTATAATTTCCCAACTCAATATCTTTGTTACTTAATTAGCAACCTGCTAGCTTGGACTTTCTCCTCACTCAGTGCACTTTCTTTGGGAAAGTCAGGGTAGAGAAGAGTGGTACACTTTTATGCCTGCCACTAGTTACAAAAATATATTCTTTGTCCTTTTTGGTTTCAAACCAGCAGCTGATAAACAATTCATTAACTTACAGTAAAAATCTAATTAGAATGATACTTTTTCACCTCTGTAATGCAGTTGCAAACCTACCTCCACTAAAACACATAAAACAAGGCAATGAATCTTTAGCATTAACTGAGAACAAAAATCTGGGTGAGGAAGAGCACTGGCTTGTTTATGTTGGTGACTGCAGAGCACTACTTGCTTTTGACCCACTTCACATCTTTCTCTGTTTTAAATAATTCCTAGTATCTGATGGCAATCACTGATATTTCAGATTTTATAGGCCCTTTGTCAGGAGATAAAGCTACCCAGCAGAAAAGCCAAATAATCTTAGCAGCAGAAATGCTCCTTCTTCTTCCTCATAGACAAATGAAATCTTGGCAGTACAAAAGACTCCATTTGAATTAACAAGTCCTCTGTGACCTTGTCTGGGGTAATACTGCAGTACTCTAACCCATAAAGGGAGATAAATGATGTTTTCTGACATTATCTGTCGGATTTCTTCACATTCGTTCTATGTGGTATGTTTTAAATGTTTTTAAAAGTCATCTCCACATTTTTTTAAAGATATAATTTCTTGAAACATTTAAACAGTTTAAAAAATATATATTGTGAAGAGTATTTTTCTATGCCACTACAGCTACTATATAACATGTATATAAAATTACGTATGTATTTACAGAATATCTTTGCCTCTGTCACTTGCCACACACACTTGCCATTCTCCCACAAAAAATAAAAATAAAAATTACATTCCTTCTGCTCCTTTTAATCTTGCCAGGCTTCTTTTCTTAACAACTGCTTTAGATTTCTGTGGAATAAGGAGGATTGGATGAAAAATGTACGACCTAACTTGGATATCTTGGATACCAGAAGTATCACCTCCTTTTCCTCTCTCTGTCTTACTTTGCTTTTCTTTTTCCAGTTCATCTTGATTAGGAACACCACTCAGCACCAATACACTCCCACCTAAAAGACTGCCTGCGTGTGGTGGAATGCAATGTTCTTGTGTGGTGGTTATACACCTCTCCCTGGTCTGACAAATACTGACATCCTAAACTCAAATCTCACCTCAGGCCATATAGGTTTTTATGTTCCTAGAAACAGTGTCTGATAGTTTCTTTTGAGAAGACTTTTAGGCCCCCAAACCTGTGATATTAAAGTATTCCACTGGACATTGGAAAATGTATTGGCACCAGCACGAGAAATTGGGGAACCTGAGCTTTGCCACAGGCTTTGCCACAGGCTAAGTCTTACAGAAAGCTGTATAGGAACACTTGAATTTTGTCTTGTGAATAACTACCTTTCAGTACATACAACTTTCATGGGACAAGTCTTCATGGCAGAACGGTAACTTTCAATAGCGAAATTCATTTAAGGGGCTTTTATCACTATTTATCTTCCTAAGATGCCATTTCAGTATTTCTTCTTCCTAAGCAATTCAAACCTTTTAGTTTTCGCTTTTTCCACCCTCCTCTCTTCCCAGAGCAACCCTGAAGAAAGGCAGTCCTGTGAAGAAAGCATAGCTGATATGAAATGTTACAGCTTGTTGATGTGGTAAGTTTATGTATGTGCATGACATACACATGCATACCCTGCCAACTGCTGTCATATCAGCTCAGTTTGAGAGTCAAAATAATATTTTTATTACTTTATTCTTTGCAGATTATACTGAATTTAGGAGAATCAAACTGACTTTATTTTCTTCGTTCAAAATCAGCATTATTAAGGTACTACAACATATGTTCAGTTTCAGGAATTATTATGGTTGTTGAAGGTGTTAGAAGATGATAGAAGGCAGCTTGGCTTTGACTAAGCTAAATTGCTCCTGTAGGGCTTATATGAGCTGAAAAAAAACCCCATAACTATGAATTCAGGGAGGCTCTGTGCACAGTACATACACAATATGCCATTTCACTAATTTTTCTTATCAACAGATTAAAGTGAAATATGAAGTATTTGCTGCAAAATAACTTCAGACTAGATCTTTCATACGTAAATGAAAAATTTAGAGTTAATTTATTTATGTAGCAAATATTACTAAGGTTTATATGAACCTTTTCTAAAAGGAATTTGCTTGTAGGGAAAAGCTAACTCTTTTTCAAAGGCAGACTTTCGTGCTGTTAAGGTGCAATGCTAAATGGGCACTTTGGGCACTTTCCCTGTGATTCATAGAAAGAAGAAGGTAGGGATCCAACTAGGAGGGCAAATGAAATGGGGATCTGTGCTTATGCAAATATTCCTGTGTGGAAAGTTCTTGTGACAAAAACTTCATTACTTCTGGCACAATCACAATTCCAATTATTTTTCTACATAAACTGCTCTCTTCCTATGATAAATTACAGTGTGGAATGTTTTATCTTGTCACTCTAGGCCAACCAGCACAGACACTGATCTAAATACAACACAGTATTACTGAGCTACCTGAAGCAAGACAGAGAATCACCTATGGGATAGCAGGGGTTTTGAGGACTTGAATATGTCTCTTTCATCTTGTTATTGTAAGATATGATATAGGTACCCACCTTGCTGTCTCCAAACACCATCAACGAATTCATTTCGCTAAGAAAAGGCTGCTGTTCAATGCCATTTTAGTAAATTATATGAAGAAGCTTTGATAGTAAATGAATGGGGCCCCAGCTATCAGTGTCTTGAGACTGCTTTTATAAAGAATAAAAGAAGCATCTGTGAGTGATCCTATATGAAATATCAAAGGGAACTGTTCCCAACCAGTAGAAGATCATAGGAAAAAGATGAAATAGGAAAATGGCAGATTCTATTTCCTAAACTACAACTGAGAGCTACTTACAAATGACATCTAGGACTTCTTAATGCATCTGTCTTTCACTGAAATACGTCAGAGTGAAATGTGCCATAATATGCATGACAACTTGTTTATTTGTCTGTTTACTTTCTAACTTCCTTCATTTTACCTGCTTGGAGGAATTGAGACCTGAAATCTGGGAAAGCAGATACCTTGAAATATGGCTGGACAAGTAGCTTCCTGAGAATGAACTTTGTATCTTAGCTTGCTGCTATTTGGCTGTTAAGAAAAATGTGGTATTAGGGTTGTTTTGAAAAACTCAGTCAGTATCAAATACCATTTTCCTTGCCTTCGGATTAGAGAAATGGATGCATTTGTTTCTTTTCTGCACTATTTTCCAGCTGAAATACCGTCTTTCCTAGCTGTCAGCAGTATCACTTTCCCTTTTCCTTGTGATGGGTTTCTACTCTTTCTTATTTTGAAACAGAGGTGCTAATTAATCTTCCCACATTCAAGCACTGCAAACATATCTCAATTTCAAATGAGATAAGACCCACGCTTGAAACACCCACACTTACAATTTTAGATAGTTTTGTACCACATATTGTAACTGGCCTGAATTTTCTTCATGACATTGACATTATCAACAATGAGCTTGTAAAGCTTTATATCTAATACACAGACTCTACATAATAGCTTGCCAATTCATATGAGAGTTGGAAATGTGCAGAAAGGGAGAATTAAGAAAACAAATTACTGTTAGCCCGCATACTGGGCTTGTGCTTTCCAATATCCACATACAGCCTATTTAGATATATGCCATCCACTTAATTTTCCAAAATCTGCAGGACTGCCATGCCCCATTTAATTATTTACTCCATTATTTACTTAACTCATATTTAAAGCCAAGAGGCACAAACTGAAGTGCAGGAAATCCCATTTAAATAGAAGAAAACACTTTTTTCTTTGAAGATGATTGAGCACTGGAGCCAGTTGCCCAGAGAGGTTGTGCATTTTCCATCCTTGGAGAAATTCAAAACCCAGCTGGACATGGCTTTGGGCAACCTTGGTCCTCCACTGAGCAGGGGGTAGGACAAGATGATCTCTAGAGGTTTCTGTGACTTGTGAATTTGCTGAGTGAGTTGCATTTTAACTTCATGCTGGAATTTTTTAAGTTCCTGAAGACTATAATCCTCTTTCCTTCAAGAGAGAATTAAATGTACTCCGTAGCATTCTTTACATCATAAACCATTCCTCATCACTTTGTTGGCATGAATATTCATAGCAAGGTAACAATTCAATGCAGGGTCCTAACCTGAGCAGCTGAAGACTCCAGTTCTGCTGTACTTGCATTTCAATATCTGATTTGCTTACTTTCACCTTTGCTAAGAAAGCCTCTGTTTCTGTCCTCTCTTTTAACCCTATTCTCTGACAATTTACAATTTTTGATCATGTATCTCAGGTGAATTCAAGTCTCTGTTGTGCTGGATGCAGTGATAATCCTTTAGTTTTCAACCCAAGAAGCTGATTGCATCCCTTGTCTCATTAGGCTTATCCTGTCGCACCACAGGAGCGAGCCACATACCTTTGTCTGTCTTGTGAACCACTATTGATCAAGACTAGGTCTCAAAATCTAGCACCAGAAAAAAAAAGGAATAAAAGAAAAGAACTGCTGGTGTTACAACACATACAGAGAAATGAGGTAAGGGCAGACAAAATATTTCTGAAGAAAACAGGAGGCAAAATTCATCTCTAGAATCCAACTCCAGAGCTATCACTGTTGAGCAGGCTTTCCTCTTGCTTTTTCCCTTCACCAGAACTCAGTTCACTGCCTGTGCTGTTTCCACACGGTAGGATATTATCACTCAACACCAGTACCAGTGTACTGTGTCACACACAGTAGGTGCTTTATTGTGTTGTGGACTAAGCTGTGCTCTCAGTTACTCTGGTATTAACATAGATTAACTCATCAAATCAGTGTTGTTGAAGTTAGTTAATGGGATTGCATGAAATTTACATCACAGTCATTCAGAGAAAAATTTAACACCATGAGTTTTTTAGTTTCAGCACACTTTTATTATACTTCAGTATCACTTCTGCTGCTGTAAAAAAAACAAAAACAAACAAACAAACAAAAAAAAAACCACAAAAAACAAACCAAACAAACCAAAAGCAACCAAACAAACAAACAAAAATTCCCACCACTTTACAAAAGGAATAGTAAGATTAATCACACAAAGCATTTTCATGGATTTGATTGGGTTTTCTTTTTTTTCATTATGACAAGGAATCCTCTTTTCCATGCTCTGATTGTTGTACTGGGCATGACAGCAATATATTGCCTGGCAATATACAAATGCAAAGTCATCATGCCATGATCTTCAAATTTAGTAAGATACTCTTCACCTTCATTAGACAGAAAACAGTCCAGTTGGTAAATAATAACAGTGGTAGTTCTTCAGGTCTATCAGGTTGATACTGTGAATGTTGAGGTTAACTGGTATTTGTTATTACAAACACTATGGCCTGTGATCCAAATAACTTAGGATGAGTTTTTAAAGAATGCATTTTATAGTCAGGTAAACTGAGGCATGCAACAGCAATAATTTAGAAGGACATACTAAAAACAGGAAATAACATGCAGACATTGTAAACATCTAGAAAGGCTATGGGCTAGTCGCTGGAGCTGCAGGAGCAGTGTTGCCCTCATTCACCTTTGTCGTTATATGTTACAAGGAAAATTTTGCTGCCTCTGTTAATTTTATAGGCTCTGTTTGTTTGCTCAGATGTCTCCTAAAGTGATTATTCACCTGAGAACCTGCCCCTACAAGTCAGTAGGATTCCCAGCAGGATGATCTTGGAAATGGAAATGGCTGAAAGAAAACACTGAGGATCTAAAAGTATACTGGATCTTGAGGGTCTTTTTTTTTGGCTATATAATTCAGGGTGAGGTTTCCTAAAGATTGGCTATGATTCTTAATTTAAAGTATTTGTTTATGGCTACATAAGAAAACAATGAATGTACCATCTGCTTACATTTTCCTCAAAAGGCTTTACATTTTTTCAGGAAGAAGTTACCTTACATATCCTGCAGTTTTATCTAAAATGTTTCATAATTTCACAGTGTCCGTGTTAATGAAGTACAGTATGTGCCCTTTAATATGCCAAAATAATTCTAAATTGATGACAGAATCCTTCGATGTTGTAAAAACATAGAAAAGCTTCTGAAAAGGAGAGGTCCTCTCTGTCATCATTCTGTACTATTATAGAAGGGAAGACATGAGAAAGTTACATGGGAATAGTGATTCAGACTCTACTATGAGCAGGAAATGGAGAGGAAATTATCTACTGATATTTCAGTTTTAACAGCCTACAGTGTCAAGTAATTCCCAGCTTCTGAATTTCTTCTTCTGGCAGTATTTAGGTAGCCTTTGGAAGTTCCTTCTTTAAGTTTAGATATAAACGTTAGGATTTGCCATGCAGCCTTTTTACACTGTTTTATAACTACTCTTCATCACTGCATGCCCAAAACTTTCCTGGTATTAAAACAGCTATTCACACAGCACATTTGCTCTTCTCAAGACCTAGTAAATAGGCTACACAGGTGAGTATCAAGGAGCAAGCAGTGACAGATGCAAGTTGCAGTTGAATGAACTACTGAAAGGGAGCAGAAGACCTCAGTTGAGTAGCTTTAAAAATGTGTTTAATTTTAATCATGGGACTTGAGTAACATTTCTGGGGCTATTTAGATGATTTAGCAAATGTTTTAGAGGAGTGGGGCTATATCTTTAGAATGTCTGGTTTAGACTAATCTTTTGCAGGAGGACTCACTGATGTACTTGTCCCCATACATCATAGCATAGACGATAGGTGTTATAAAGGCAATAGCATCAATTATATCCTTTTCATTTTTTAATTTAATTTTGTTTGTGAAAAGCAAAACATGACATTTCTTTGCACTTGAGGCACCCCAAATCTTCAAAGTGCAATTGAGTGCATTTTTTTAAAAGGGTGCCAACCGCAGCTCAGGATCTGGAAACAAAGGCCCAGGTGCAAAATGAAAGATAGATGAAATAAGCATGTCCACAGCTAATTATGGAGCATCCCTGAACCTGAGTCCTTCAGCATCTCATGCTCCCTTTAGAAATGATGAGGGGCCACACAGAGTGCTAGATTTGAGTTACTTTGACCCTTCATACAGAGCGCTCCTAAGGTAGCAACATTTCCTATATTTTCCCAGTATTCTCCAATTCATTTTCTTTCAGCTGCCAGGTGTGCCATTTTCTGTCTAATTCATTGCGGAATATGCATGTTAAACAACAAATTAGACATTCAAAGCACCTGGAGCAGATTTCTGCTCTGGATCATTTTCTGAGGGAGCATTTTTCTTCGACTACATAAGACAAGTGTCTGAACACGAACACTTACTTAGTTGCATAAAAGTAGGCAGCATAAGTGCGCTTATCAGTTCACAGTTAGCAACTTGTCATCACTGTGCGTAAGTTTCTCTGCATGGTTGGAAAAATGAACTGTGGATTTTCAGAGGTCACGACTGGAAAGATTAATTCCCATTGCACCTTTGGGAAGTAGCTCTAAAAAGTCCCTAAAAGTCCATCTGGCTACAAATAGGGCATGAAATTTACAAAGCTAGTATTTACAATGGGATGTGGGTTTGTCACCTGGAAGCAATGGGTAGCTCCATTTCTCCAAAAGTCCTGTGAGGAAGAGACAGTTTCTTTTTCTATGCAGTGTGCTGCATACTGCCTGGAGGTGTGTTGTGGTTTAAGCCAGTTGGCAAGTCAGCCACGCAGTTTCTACTCTCCCCCCCTGCCCCGGAGGGATGAAAAGGAGAATCGAAAGAATGAAGCTCCCACGGGTTGAGATAAAAACAGTCCAGTAACTAAGGTATAACACAAATCACTGCTGCTGCCACCAATAATAATAATGATAAGGGAAATAACAAGGGAGGAGAACACGATACCACCTGCCTAAAATGAGCCCGACAGAGCAGAGCACGTGCCTTTCCAGGGAGCTCCCAGTTACATCCCCTGGGCATGACGTGCTGTGGTATGGAATACCTCTTTGGCTAGTTTGGGTCAGGTGTCCTGTCCCTGCTTCCTCCCAGCTTCCCTTCCTCCCTGGCAGAGCATGAGACTCACAAAGTCCTTGGTCAGGGTAAACATTCCGATCAGCAGCTGAAAACATCGGCTTTATCAGCATTATTCCCAGGCCGAAAGTCAAAACCACAGCACTGCACCAGCTACTAAGAAGGAGAAAAACTGACTGCTGCTGCTGAACCCAGGACAAGGTGCCTGAGTAGTGCTGGCTGTCTTCTCCGTGAATCTCCTGGCAAGTTAATCCAACTCCAGCAGCTCCTAGATGCTTCCCTGGAGGTGGGAACAAACAAGGGGTCCTTTCTTGTCTCTCCAGCCAATGTCATGAGACACTGCTCATGACGCAACATTAAAGATCTAACTGTAGCTAACTCTGAAATGTTTCAGAGGTAACAGTTGTAGCTGCAGTGGGAAATTGACTAGAAAGACAGTAGGTTAGCTAGTGCATTAGCCTTCTGCAACTTGTACTGAAATCGTATGTAGAAGAGAAAGTTCATTATCACTGCTGTCCTCTGACAACTATGTCAAGGCTGAGGACTGAGGTGCTTTCCATAATGTATGTTTCTACTGCTGTCATTCTGCAAGTGCAGTGTGAGGAGAAAAGGAAGTAAAGTGGTTGAAAATTGTAATGCCTGTTTTAAATTTTTCTAATCACAGTGAAGTGAAATGTGTTTAAGAGCTCTGTAATGCCTGTGTGCTCTGTGTGGTATGACTTCCATCAAGGTGCTAATTTCCTTGCCTCTAGTGACAAAAAATAAAAGTGACACTTTCTTAAACCCAGCTGTTAGGGTATCAAAGGAAACAAAATGAGAGGAAGAAATGAAGTGACTGCAGTGTTTAAAGGGAAAACACACAGAGTGATAATGAAATGAAAAATTACACCAGAAAATGGAAATCAGTAAGTGAATGGAAATGGTGAGATGACAGTTTTGAGTCACTATCAAAAATTCCTGTGAAAATATGACTTATGTGCATGCCAATCAATGTCAAGACCTGGTTTTCACTTTAACAGAAGCAGAGAATGATGATATATAGCTATACCAGTTTCACATGGTTGCAATGTTAGCAGCCTGTCTTTGAAGAATTTACTTCTTGGTAAGATTCTTTTTAAATGATTGTTTGGATTGTTAAAATCTGAAAGAAGGCAGAGGAATTGGCACATTTCTTTCCAAAGAGCATTTCCACTAATGAAGATAAATGTACTCTTGTTTCTTCTCCTGAACTATTTAGAAAAGGTTTATCCCTCTTGAGGACAGCCTGTGATTCAGCAAGCGACTTTCTATGATCCTGCAGAGGGGCAAGATCCCAAATCATAAGAGGATGTAGTGAGAAGAACTGTGTGTGTTTAAAGCCATCTAGGAGAACTGAGGACACAGCATCTCAAATTCATTTCCTCGCTCTTTTCACCAGGGTTTAGCAGACAGCTTCTGTTTGGACTTCTTGGAAGAACACACTGAAACTAGCAGTCTATAGCAAGATCCTCAAAAGAGGCTGCCAGACTTTCCTTCTCACTTGAAAACGGGAGTTCTGGATATCTGAAAATGAGGAATTCTGGAAGCTGTGATCTGTGTTTTAAGGCAGAAGGAAGGCAAAAGGTCTTTTATTTTCATTATAATTGTCACATAATCCCTTCTCATTTATCTTTGCGTTGGTGGCACAGAGACTTTTCCAAAACCCTGGTCAAGGCCATCAACTACTGTCATAATATGAAGAAAAACAATCCATGTCTCTAACAAGTTATATTGTCATTTGGAACAACACAAAACAAATTAACTCTTTCTCACATGCACACTCTCCTTCTCTCACCTCATCTGCATTGGGAAGAAGACTGACTACATCAGATACTTTCCTGAGAGGTAATTGTGCCTCTTTCAGATTGCAACAGTCTTTTCTTCTGCAGCTGGAGAAGAGCCAGACCTTGGAAACCTTCTTCTTGAAGAAGTAACCAAAATCAACACACCTCTGCAAAAACCTTCTTGGAAATGTTTCATCTAGTTCCAAATGTGGCAACAAAGAGAAATGGGAAAGCTGTGAACAAAACTTGGCAGGGGAATCTGGGCCTAGGACTATACACCATACAGATGATGTTTCTTTTCAGCTTTCCCCAATCCCAACATTATCTTTGGGAAAGAAGAGGTTTCAAAATTTGCGCCATAGATATTACATGTAGAAAACACTTAATAAAATATACAGAAAATACATAATTTTAATTCCCACAATTCCCTTCAGGTTTCCTCTTAGAAACACAATTTAAACTGAAATGTCATAGCCTAGTGGCTTTCCTGCTTATCAAAAATTGCTACTTAATTAAAACAAGAGTCCTCATTTTTATACCATGGTGACTCTAGCTCCCACTTCTTGAACAGTATGATTTGATACAGTGAATAGAATTAAAACTTCTCAATATCACGAGCTGGAATATCAGTCTTTTGAAATAGTAGATAGGCACATGAGTAATCTGATCACTGTCAGTGGGGCTGAATGTACTGGGGGTAGGCAAACATAAGAAGATTATTTATCTCATGTTAGTGTTTCTCCTTGCTACTATTATTGAGGCCAGACTTTACGGTGCTTACTTTAAAATACCACTGAAGATAATGAGATTATATTTGTCATGATCAAAGCCTAAGAAGGCTGCACATTTTAGCCCATTATAATTTTACTGTAATTTATATGGCTCCTCAGAGCTCCCTGCTGCCCTTCCTTAAAACTCAGAGAGCAAACAGTCCAACTGACCAGTGCTAACATTAATTGAATGCTTAACTTGCAGCACATTGCAGAAGTTTTCTTCTAGGATTGTCTTCTGTACTTTGGCAAATTTGTGTTTGTTTTATAATACTTGTTACTTTTATGAATAATTTATTGCTATGGTCTTGTGTGGTTGCATGTAAAGAGACACATTCTGAATTGTGCTTGCCTGAATGATGGAGCAAAGGTTCAAGGAAAGTTTCAATCTTACCCTGCTTCTTAAGCACCATACCTGTGGAGGGAGTAAAGTATGAGAAGTACTCACAGGCTGAATCTGTGCGGTTTTTAAGAGCACCCCTGCTTAAGCATCCTCAAGAAAAGATTTTCTAACCACCTTCAACATCCTTATAGTGGATCACTTCAGGAAAGAGCTCAGACTAGGAGGTTGCCTGGGCTTTACATAAATCCCTAACTTCCCTCCAAGCAGCATGCATGTCTCAGAGGGAGAGCAGTTGCCCCTGCTAATGTTGGTGTTCACCAGCTTGTGGCCACCTGCATGATGATGCTGTGCATCACCCCCCCTCACACACCCCATGGGATGTGGAGACTTGTGCTGCCTCACTAGGAGTCTTGGTGGCAGAAGATCCATGGGTCAGGAGGGATAGATCCTCTAGGACAGTGCTTGTCTTGCTCAGCCCAGGGTACCTGCCTCTTTCCTTGTGTGTAAGCTGTGTTAGTCCTGATGGGTCAGATTAGCCCTGATGTACTCCAGAATGGATCCTGCTTGTCTGCACTCCTTCTCTGAGGAAGCCGGATCAATTTTGGACTGAGGGTTGCCAAGCAACACAAATTTATCTAGCAACTAGATAAATTGGCTTGGCTGCAGTGCAAGTGGGCAGCATAGCATGTTTTGTTCCCAGAGTCACATGTATGTGGACATCTGTTTCACACCTTCATAGGTCCTGCACACCTACTCTGCCCCCCTTACCTTCCAGCCTGCGCAACCTGTCTTGCTGCCTCATTTCTGAGTGACCATTACCTCCGTCCCACAGCCTTTCCCACAGACACAGAGAAAAACCAATAGGGAAGGTCTGTTGTTTTCAGACCACCACCCCAGCTGTACAGACCCCACCACCCTTGGCCCACATGCCACCTTTTGCCCTCCTCTCTCGTCCCCTGCATTGTAGCCCCGTGTGCTGCAAAGGGAAGAGCACTTACAGATCTGTCACGGAGCTGCTGCCTAGGCACAACATCGGCCAGATCATTTATGTGTCTCAGTGTATGTCAAAAAAGCTATCCAGAGCAGCCCAGGATGAAGTCTGTTCAAGCCACACAGGGGGGCGTATCCTTAACTCCCTCTTTGTGCTTTCAGTTGTCTCCCAGTCCCTTACATTTCCTGCAGACGATGCTCATCACCACTCCCCCACCTTTCACATGGACTCATTTCCAAACAGTATGCCTTTCCTGGGAGAACCTGACAGTAACTCTGGTGACTTTATCAGGGCAGACCTGCTGGGTTTGTTGAAAGCAACAGATGGGAGGACTCTGTGGTTTACGTAACAGGGAACAGAGCTGTGTGAAGAATTAATTTGTTTACAAAATGCTGGTCAGGTCTCTCCCAGATCCTTCTCCCTCCTGAAGAGTGCAAATGGGATATATCCCCACAGCTGGTGACAGCCAGGACTGGTCTCTGCAGCTAGGAACTCAGACTCCCTGTTCATTTGTTTGCCATGATGAAAAGAGGAACAGGCTCTGTATAAGCCGTGATTTGAATCATGGAAGTGATTGCTATTTTTAGTGGTTGTGTCACCATTTATTGCTGAAAGCTTGGTGCTTTCTTTTAGAATCTCTCTTGTAGCTGTGCCTGGTCTTTGGGATGCCAAAGGTATTTATCCAGCTTCTACTTTAAAAAATTGTCAAGTAGAGACCCTGAAGCACTTACAGGTAAATTGTTTGGTACTTTACTTTTCAGCATACAATCTGGTGTAGTTTTTTTTTTTTTCAACTAAATATTTCTAGAATTATTTCGCATCTTAACCTTTCCTCTATAAACATGGAGGAAATATATAAACTCATATATATAAACTCATATAAACTCATAAACTTCTGGAATGTTTGGCAACTCCTGTAATACCTCCATTTCAATTATATTCTTCTGTATAAATAAATCTTTTCACTGCTTACTTATAGGTCACATTTTCTGTATATCTTTCATTGTGCTCTTCTTAACCTTCTCTAGTTCTCCTAGAACTGCTGCAAGCACAGTGCCAAAGTTGGAATGCATACACAGGCCAATGCACTGCCAGGGCTAAGCAAAGCAGAAAAATTAGATCTTGTGCTACCCGTGTTACTTTGGACAAGATGACTTCTTAACTTTTTGTTCATTTTCTGCCTTATACTCCTTGTACAAGTCTTAGTGAGGTGGGCACTCTATGGAAAAGTGGGAGATTGGTACTGCCCTTGGAGAGCAGCTGAGTCTCTCATCTACCTGAGACTACGGAGCAGAGGGAGCATGAATGAAGTTTGGAAACAGCAGCTCCTCAGGCATCAGGGAGTCTTGACAGGAGCAAGGAAGGACCGCCAGGCCTTGGAGAGGACTTCACATGGACCAGGGGGCTGTTATCCCTCAGTAAGTTCCTGATTTAGCTAGAACCAACCCATCAGGAATCTAATCCTTGGTGGGGATGCAGGAAACTGGGTTTAAACTGTTTCTTTCCTGAGAGATCTAATCTAATCTAATCTAATCTAATAGCTTTTAGTAGCTCTTTCATCCAGAAAAGCTAAATATTCAGGTCATCATAGGAAATTGTGAGTCTTTGGAGTGTAAAAGGCTAATGATATTTTGAAGAAGCTTACTCAAGCAAGAAGGTTAAAACCTGTCATTTATCTGGAGTTCAACTGCATCATATATCAAGATTTGCCTTTCTTGCAACAGTAGTGATTACTAGCTAAATTTCAGTTTGACATCCACTTAAGATAATGCAAGTTTTTTTGGACATATCTTCCATCTGTCTAATTTTTCTTATTTTCATGTCTGCATCTGATTTATGAAAGCACTGAATGGTAGCTCATATTAGTATAAAGTCTACTTTGTTGGTATTTTCTCTCAGACTGACAACAATTTGCCCAGCTAGCATGCTCTATATTGGCTTGATTACAAGCCAAATATTTATTCCAGTGGCTGTTCATGTCATGAATTTGGGCTCATGTGTCCCCCTCTAATCTCTGTTCTTTCTATTACATACTCATTATGTTTGACTTTTTTCCATGAGTTCTTGAATATAATCATTAATATTTAAGTAATTACTTCAGCTACCTCTTTTAGTGTTCTTAGTGTTCAACTTTGTGAGGCTCTAATAAGTCAGCAACCTAATATAGCTGAACACTTTAATGATTTCCCCCTCTTTTCTCACCCAGGTTCCTACTTCACACTATTAACATTAATTAATACTAAAAATAATCTGATCATAATTAATCTGTTTGTTACAACTAAAGCGCAAAAGTCATTGCACGTTTCAGATTTCTCTGTGTAGTGCATTACTTACTCACTTTGTTGGTTATTCAATGAACCATCATCTTTCTTTTACTGTAGCCCACACTACAACATTGCAACCCATTGTTTCCATGGCTCAGAGACATTCAGCACATCTCTTTCCCACATTTTCTGAACTGCATAGACCATGTACTCTATTGACACATCATACAAAATCATTGTTTAAAAGTTTACGAATTCAAGAGTTAGGCCCCTATTCAAATCCTGTGACATATACCATTCTATCTCAGCACTGCTAACCACACCACAGTTTTGACTGCATGTGACTTGCAGCTCTTCTTTTTTATCCCTAGCTCTAGAGAGTGGCCATACAGAGGTTTCAGAAACTTGACTACTGCTTCTCTTTTGCTTCCTTTATGACCCCATTGTAACTTTCTGTTAAACTCTTCAAAGCATTAGTTTGCCTGGCTGCATCTCTCCTTCATACACACACACTCTAACACTTTTCATCCACTGAACCTTCAGCAGCTAGCTCAAATTCAAATAGCTCACTGTCTAGTTAACCAGTTAAACTGAAAGACAAGCCAGAAAAACCTGAAGAGGCTCAGATTTGGCATAATAAGTCTTTAAAGAAATACGTGTGCTATTCGCATTCTGCTACCAGATTGGATAGCCGTAGTTTGGTAACTTAAAACATATAATGAAGAAAAGCTTTTTTGACTTTAGATCAGTGTAGCCCTAAAGTTTCATTACACACACTTAAAATAAATTATGCTTTTACACTTGGCATCTGTTTGTTAAACAATTCAGTTAGTTTAAATTCTGTCCAAATATTTATTTATTATTTATTTTTTTATTTTGAATTTATGGCTTCTCCTGACAGGCAATAACATGCAATAAGCTAAGTGCCTGGGGAGGGAATATGAGAAGTTATTTTTTGAGGGAATATGGTAGAGACAGCATGAGGAAGGAGACTTACAAATGCCACATGCACTAATAATTTACTTAGTGTGACAGAAGTGTGTCAGCATAGTGTGAACACTTGTAAATGAATGAGGTACATGAATCATATTTTGTCTTGTTTATGAAGCTCTAGACTGAAATATTGCATGACTCTTTTTATCTTTCCCTGACTGCTTAATTGCTCTCCCTCGACATTGTTGAGGGAACTGATAGAGCTGAAATACCTTTCTTTCTGGGCAAATAGGCACTTCAGTGTTCCTTCAATTTTGTATATCTTTAAGGAACCTCAGACAGACATGCAAAGCAAAATTGAATATACTACCTTTGCATTGATCAGTTTTCTGTAGAAAAACTTAGACCAATGTTCAGACAATCTTTTATATGAGGCAAGATCTCAGCAGTGTATTGTTGAAGCAGTAAATAGTTTGCCAGAAAAAGCTCATTTTCTTTTGCTCTTTCCTCAAACTCATGAATGGACTTATTCAGAAAGTCACTACAAGCTTCCTCTTCTGAGCACAATATTATTCCTCAGCAAAGACGTGTTGAATACACGGAGCAGCTTAGATATGAGTTTTGTCTTATATGCCTGTTCAATGGGTACATTTCCAGTCCTCAAATATGCTCAGCTACTGCATGCTTCTCAGAGCCTCATACTTCAGCTCACACCAGCAGATTATGTCTCATCTCATCCACTGAATGCTGTTTTGGAGAGATTATGAGGAACAGTGAAATTAGAAACAGCAGCTGTTAAATGGGAAGTACTAGAGGCAAACTCCCCAAAGAAATGTCCATACCCAGGTAGCATTCAACAGTTATGAAATGCCAGTGCTAAGCTGACATGCGACTTCAGTCCAATTTTAAGGGAAAGTAAAGAAAAAAAGATTAATTCTCCCATCTAACAAAATCTACCTGCTCCATGACAAAGACAGTTTTGTTTCTGTAAATGTTTGAAAGGAAAGTCTGCAAAGTTCCTAGGTCAATTCTTCCTTTTTCTGAAAATCTATACATTCCTGAAGTATCAGATCACTCTTAGCCTCAAATGTAAGTTGCATTAGTAATCCATGGGCTTTTTCCAAAACAAAACTCATTTTATGTATTATTAGCTTTGAGTTTATAACAACCTGTAGCTTTTTGTGATGACACTTGTGTATTTCTTTTACTTTTTGGCTCTCATAAAAGTACTTTCATTTTTTCCCCTTTTTTTTTTTTTTTTTTTTTTTTTTGTGAGATAATATGAAGCAGCTGGTTAAGAGAAAAGGATTAATGGAGACAATCTCTTAAGAAACACAGTTCATGTGCTACCAGGTTCTCCAACTATGATCTTTTGTTTTCTGCATCCATGGCAGAATGGGTATCCTTATGCTTAGGTTTTAGGATGCACATAGTCATATTCAGTCAGAGATAACGCAGAAAGAGAACTGTAAACCTTCTAAGGCTTCTGTATACAGCAGGTGCACGAACAAAGGCATTCCTATAGAAGTTTAATCAAAACAAGGTGCAAAGACAGCTTGTTGAGATTGTCCACTGAGAAAAAAGGTATTTCTTCTCATGCACAGTCAGGAAAGTGCCCAGGCTCTGTCTGTCCACATCAAGAGCAGTCTGAAAGATGAAGCTAGCAGTGCTGGTAAGGACACCACCAGTCAGAAAAGGGTCACTGCTCCAAAAACTTTGCTTATTACCTGTGTGCTGCAAGAGAAGACCAGCCCAGCTGTGGAAAGGGTCTCTAGCATTACTCCTCAGGAGTCACATATGGGCCCTGCAGTCCCAAGCCACCTGGAAAGCAGGGCAGGGAGATAGGGTTTGTGGACAAGTGTTCCTTAGAGAAATATGGCAGCCTGAAAAACGGGGGGGACACTTGTGGTGAGGGATCAATATAACTGCTCTGTATCACTTATTTTTAGCGTTCTGCTACTTCAATTTAGAAATCAGAATCTGCGAAGTATAGCATTTCTGTTAACTGACTGGTGATTATCAAAAATTTCACAGGGCCCAGAAACCTGGGAAGTATCCTACTGTCAGAGCTTTTTGCTGTATAACTTTAGGCTGCATCTTTCATAAGAATTGCCCTTTAAAGACAAGCAAGCAATTGCTCCACCCTCCTCCTAAAACTTAAAACTGTCTTTTTTATATGATCAAATAAGCACTGATAGCAAGAATGACCCATTGCAGAATTTTCTTATGCTTTCATTACTATTATTAATTAATTCATGCTACTGTGAGTGCTTGATTTAGAAAGAAGCATTACCAATTAAGAATAATTGAGAACCAGGGTGCTAGATGTGATTTTCTATATATATATTAAGAGTCGTAAGTAGAGCATCTACACACACCAACACATCTCTGTTCATGTCTCTCCCTCTGCCTGTTACATTGTAGCACTAAAATGAGTTTTAAATAGATTATTAGTAACTGATATTTATTCCAGACCATGCACCAAGAAAGAAATTAAGTTCAAAGAGATGCTAATTAACTCCAAAGTGCACAGACTACCTGGAGTGACACGAATTCAAAGTCATTTGTACCAGGTTCTTTTTCCATGGTCAGAGCCATATTCAGTTGATTTTAGAATAGATTTATATCCAAAACAGTGAACACTTTGATCCCACAATATTTGAAATATCAAAGATTCATATGAATCACTGTACTTAAGTAGGATCTAGCATAATGCATATGCTGCAGTTTCTTCTAAAAACCTGTAGCACTTAACTCTCTTCAGCTCCTGGGTTCAAATAATGGAAAAATGCACTTGACTGGGTGCTTTTCTTAAAAAGTATTGAAAAAAGACTTGCCAGAACATGTCTTTCCAGTAGTTTTATGTCTATGTCTTATAAAGATTCCTTTCCCTGTGCTGCATTTCTTTAACTTCAAAGGTTCATATGGAAAGTGTCAGCCTGTTCTCATTATTCACTCGCTAATTTTATTTCAAATATTCATTGTTACGTTTTGCAGAATGCACATTGGGTTTGTCTTAATTTTAATATAAGCTTCATCCATGCATAATCTAGGCCTAAAAACATCATGCCATTTCCAGTCTTGCAGCAAGCTTTTAACCACAGCTCAGGTTCCACCCATGAGAAGTGAAAGAAGCTCTACAGATTTCTGTTTTCTAACTATATTTTCAATTTCTGAAAATTTTCTGCAACTCTTACCTCTGATCAAGTTAAAATCATGAAATCAAACCAGAAGGTGTTTTTATTCTGTCTAGCTGGTTCACAACACATATTTTTTATGACATTTGCTCACTGACATGCAACTGGATTAAACTGGGAGTGTGGGTGTGTGAAGCACAACTGGATGCTAATCCAAATGTTGTTAAACTCTCTGATGCAGGTAATAGCAGCAGAAAAGAATATAAGCTTCAAAGCCAGACCATCCAAGCCTGGGACACCTGGGAATGTGCTCTGGTTGCCAGCCTATGCCAAAGTCAGTCCTGCTCTCTTTTTGCCATTACTCCTAGCTCAGTGAAATACTTTAAACATTCTTAGCCTGGCAATCCAGTCTCCAGACACAATGTTGGCAATACCCTGTGTGAGCTGACCTATATATCCCAGTGCCTACATATACATCTCCTGACAGGATCAGAGACACTGCTTGCAGAAAGATTGCATTATAGACTCTGAGTAAATTTTTCCTTACATAAACGACCATAAGCTCTGCTGAACATTTCCCCTGGAATTCTCTTCTATATAAGTCAGAGTAATTGTTTAAAACTCTTTTTAAGGTCCACAATAAGCTTTCAACCGGAAAACTAGATATCCATCAATCTCCAGGATAACTTTGGCCAGTAAAGTGATGTGAGACACGTTCAGGGGAGAAGAAAATTCTGTAGTCCAGCACTTGACCCAATTCCTATTGCTGCTATGGTAGTTGGATGAAATCTGTTTATTAATCCATAAGGCTTTTTATGCATCTAGAAACCTACATTTTTTTTAGCTACTTATATTAAACATGCCCCTTTCAAGTTTGTTTTGTGAACTAAAACGACTGCTAGTGTGGATTCAACAGATCCATTGAAAGTTATGAGAAACAGGAAAAAAAGAAAGTCCACAACCAAAGTACTGAGTCTTGAACATTTTTACCACAGAAAGAAAACAATCTCACCACACTTTTCAGAGGGTTTAAATCTAATTCCTTGTAATTGTGATGCAGGAGAGAGGACAGGATGGAAGATCAACACCTCCTCAGCTATTCCCCAGCCCAGTAGCTCAAGTTCAAAAACACAAAGATCAATGGGCACCTTCTGTTTGCTACAAAAAGCCTTTTAGTGGAAGTATTAGCACATGAGAAAAGGAAGAGTAGGAATTTACAGTTGTTTGACTTGAGTGCTGTTTTCCTTTCGAAGCAGGGCTGGAGTGGAAGGGCACTCAGCAGCCCAGCTCCCTTCCCTCTTGGCAGACTGGTGTGCCACACTGCTGACTCCAGAGGGAGAAGAGGATGAAAAGAAAGACTTTTATTATAACCAGCTTCTTCTCTTGTTTTCCAAAAGTATGTATCATTCATCCGTAATGCATAATTAATTGCTGGGTCTTTCTTCACAGTAACCTTATCACTAACGTTACTCACATTAGCAAGCCATGCTGGCCTGAAACCACACATACAATCAACTTGTGAGGACGTAGGCCCATAACAGGAGGAGTTAAGGAGGAAATCAAGGTACTGCCTGTCAGTGCTGACAAAGCAAGAATTGGGCAAAAACTTATATTATCTACCAGAATAAACTGACCAGCATTTGCAGCTTTCATGACAGAAAATTACACTGCTGTCATGGCTGCTGCTGCTGCTGTAAGCATCTGTTTCAGACGCAAACCCAGGTGGCATGAGGATGGAGCCAGGCTCTTCTCAGTGGCAATGATAGGATAAGGGGTAATGGGTATAAACTGGGACACAAGAGGTTCCACTTAAACTTGAGAAGAAACTTCTTCTCAGTGAGGGTGACAGAACACTGGAACAGGCTGCCCAGGGGGGTTGTGAAGTCTCCTTCTCTGGAGACATTCAAAACCCGCCTGGACACATTCCTGTGTAACCTTATTTAGGTGTTCCTGCTCTGGCAGGGGGATTGGACTAGATGATCTTTTGAGGTCCCTTCCAATCTCTAACATACTGTGATACTGTGTGATATTATGAATTATTTTCCATACTACTAGTGGAAAGAACATGGTACTCTGATGAAAGCAAGAAACAGTATTCAACAGCAGAAAAGTAGGATTCAACAGACTCTCTCAATTTGCAATATTCGACAGTGGGAAATTCTACCTAAACTGGGATACATAGGGAAAGAATTGCAGAGTGAGAGAGGGCATCTGTAAAGGGAGACTGTATTGCCATGCTGCATAGAAAGTACATATCCAGAGATAAAGTAGATATTGTTATTCTTTCCTTGTATTTTTCTGGCTTTAATCTCACTACCTTTCACCATGTTGTCCCTCTTCGTTCATACCTGTCAATATACACTGAAAGCTTTGATTCGCTACCTACAAACTACTTGATCTTTCCTTTCAGACAGTTCATGAACTACTCATGCAACCTCAATATATTCAGCCAAAACCAATACTAAATTCCCTTCAGCAAGCTTGAGCCATCCAAGTACTTAGATTTTCAGGGTAATTCAAGAAAAAACTGGTTAGCCTAGCCTAACTAGAGAAATTAAAAACTTCCACTGAAACTGAGTTGCATATAAAATCAGTGGAGTTTAATACATTATTTGATGTTTTTCTTCTTTTTGTGCTCTTTTGTTTGAAAATGGGCAGAACAGAAGATATGCAATGCAAGACATATGCATGACCACCTCCTATATCAGATAAAAACATGTTTGAGAACCAGCTATTGTTTTGTTTGGTGGTTTTCATTGAAAACTAAAGATTTCTCTGAAAACATAAACAAACATGATATATTTTTCACACTGAAGTTTCAGCTTAAAAGAAACCAACCCAATCCAATTAGCCAGAGAAACACCAAGACAGTGTTTCTTTGCTCAGCATGTTTGCTACTTTACCGAGCTTGGGAGGCTGAGACCTCCACTTGGAACAACACAAAGGTGGACTAGAAAGGAACTAACAGTTTATTACTGTCCTATGAAGCCTGTGAAAAACCTGACACCCTGCAAAGCTGAAGTCTGCACCCAGCACCATTGCTTCACAGACAGTACTAGCATCCCCTGTGGCATGTCAGATTCCTTAAACTGAAATTCTCCCCCTCTCCCTCCTGCTGCTATTGAAAGCAGGTTTCTATGATGCTCCTACAGCTCTGTATCAAAAACCTTGTCTCCACTGCACTCATTTGTCCACAAGCCTCTCTGTCTGCGAGATACAGAGAAAAGCAAGTTTCAAGGCAGGATCTGCCTTTAGACCTTTTTTCCGCTTTTTCTGCATGCAGGCATTGGCTACTTTGTCCTCTGCATTCTAAACAAATCCTCACTGTGCTGCACTGCAGAGAGCCTCAGCAGATGACAGGCATATTATAGTCTTAGTCCTGCTGCACTTCAAGACCTCTACAAGCCCTTTGAGGTGCAAACCTACACAGGTGCCGTGTCCCACTGAGCCTGGCATGCTGGGCTTGGTCGCCTCCAGGATCAAAGAAACAAGGTTTCCCACCATCCTAGGTGGCCACCAGAGGAAAAGATTCTCTCTCCTCTTCTTCTGCATGTTTCCCTGCATGAACTGTTAGTCAAAGCGAGGTATCAAGGCAGTCCATATCTGCATGAATATTGAAATAGGCATTAAGCTTTAAGAAACAATAAAGTCTGGCTTGACAGGTGCTAATGACTCCATCAATTTAATCTGAAACAGATCAAATATTCATTTTGGTAAGACCTGAAAAGGCCCTTTCTGAGACTTCTTTAATTTCCAGAGCAAGCCATTGAAGGAGAAAATGAGGAGACACAAGAGACTGTACTTTTGAACTCACCTCAATGGTGGTATTCAGCAAATCAAGAAATGTTTGTAGCTTGAGTCCTTCCGGGTTTGTTTATTTATTTAGCACTGACTTCCACTCCCATTACAATTTTGGCAGAAAGACTGCAATGAATTCTTCCAATATAACATAGGCAAGCATGTAATTTCAATTTGTTGCCTTATTTACCTATTAAGTTATTAATTTCTCAGCTTGCTAAAGGTTATTTAAATTCATAGCACTTCTAACCACAGATAAGGTTTACACACTGAAGAAAATCAATATTGTTAAGGGTTAAATAGAGAGTTTTGCCCTTTAAATGAATCACACATTCTCTCCAATCAGTCTTCTACTGATTTTTGTATTTATCACTTTATTTCATAATCAGAGAGACTTCGTAATTGTGGACCAAGCTAATAATTTGCATGGCAAGAAGAGAATTCAAGCAAAAGTGACCCATGTAGGTACCAACCACAAAGCTGATGATGTGGAAAGGAAAATACCGGCGTTGAAATATTATCAGTAGAAAAACAAACAAACAAACAAACAAAACAGGTTAAATTACAGGGGTTTGTGTATTTGGATTGCATGTTTGAATGCAAGTGAAATTGGGGTGTCTGTTTTGTGTAGGTTCTAAAAAATAATCCTAGATGTGCCTATTCATATAAATCTGTGTGTGTATGTTAATGCATTCTTAGGGTTATGTATATCACAGATTTCAGTGCCCTGTGAAACATTCACTAATCATGGACCCCCAGGTGCATCACGTGTACTTTGCCTCATGGTCTGCCTCCACAAAGCCTGTCTCTAACAGCCAAATCTCTATGCAGCTCCTACCTGCTGCCAATTTTTGGAAAACAGACATCAGTCTCCCAGGACAACACATCATTCTTCTGACTAATTTGAGAATCACCTTATGTGTTCATGTTAGCTTCACTCCTCTTTGCTTTCCTCCCCTCACAGCGGCCTTGGAAGGAGGCAATGAACAATCCTCACTCTTGGACATCTAACAGATATAAGGTCTGATTCATTGGCAGTATTCCTAGTAGTGACAAACAGGAATTTTATGTTATATAGATAACTTACACAGACATGTATTACACATATAAAAACTACTTGATGTTGCTTTGAAAATCCCTGACTTTCCATGATTCTTTTTTATTGCACTGGACAATCCCTTCAAAGAAGAAGTGAAAAATTGTCACATAAACCAGCATTTTTACAAGTCCACCTCTAAGTGCCTAAAATGCTACCAAAGGAATTGTCTATGTAATGTTAGATACAGAAAAAAAAGACAGTATAAAGTGATTATGCATTTCTTCTGTTCTCAAAGCACTTTCTTAACTACTTACTTCTCAATGAAGTTCTAAAGAACATGTATCTCCTCCATACTCAGGCATTCAAAGACCTTACAACCTTTAATACATTTACTTGCAGCAAATGTCCTTTGGGAAAGAGAAATGATATTATCATTTTGTTAGAGGTGGAACACAGAAAGTAACATGGGTTTCCTGAAGCCACACAGGAAAACTGGAATAATCCAGTCTTGAATCCAGGAGTCCCAGACAAAGTTGTTATCTAGGGGCATCTTTCACCACCAGCTTTTGGTATGACTTTCACACAGCTGCTTGTGCATAAGGAAGTCATTGCACTGCAGGAGTCTTTCAGTCAGAAAATTTCAGCTGTGGTATCTTTTGTGCAAATTTTAGCACATATTTGGACTCAAAATACAATTCTGCTCCATTTGCTAAAGAATTTGGATACAATTAGTTTTCATTGCAACTCTGAATCTAGGTGTAAAAATATCACAGTTCTTCCTGAGCAAAAGAGTCCTGTTCTTTCAATACTAGATGCAACAGCAACTCACTGCATTCCTCATCCAACCCTGGCTGCATTTATATGAATGTTAGATTTGCTGAGCTACAGAAACAGATGTAAAGTGCAGTTTTCTAAAGCATCAAGTTACCTAAGTCCTTGAAAGTAGTCAGCACCTGGTGTTCATTTAGAAAGTCAGGGAACCTAAACACCTAGGATCTCAGGTAGGAAAGAAGATAAATACCTAGGTTCTAGGATCTTCCAGTATCTGCACCCAGCTTTTACTTCTGAAAATGGGATGTACAACCCTCAGCCATCAGCATGTGAATCAGAATGGCTCAGACCTTGCTATGGCTTTCATTATCTGTGCCACTGGGTCCTGAAGGTCACTTACGCTGCTTTGTTAGTTTTCCTGAGTACAGGAACAGGCCAATTAAGTTTCATTTGCTAAAGTTTTGCAATTACATAATTTAATATTTCTACCATTGTGTACTTGCATCATGAATATTTTACAGCCTTCCTTCATGGGTGATGGGAAAGATTCTGCCCTTTTTCTCTAGGGCTCCAGTACAGGTGAAACTCTCAAAACTAAGGACAAATGACGATCTGTCAGAAACAAGAACTCAAAAGGTTGATTAAAGCATTCCTGTCTACCGTGGAAGAAAAGCTTTGCAACTTATTTTCTTTATATTTTTTCCTGACAAAAAAAAAAAAAAAAAAAAAGTTGCCTGTGACATTCTCTTCTCCTAACTTTTTTTAGAACATGGAGTAAGACTTTAAATGTTTCCATGAAATGCACAGCTTCAGAATCCAGAAAAATACTGTGAACCGCTGATGAAGACATTTATCTCAAAGAAGCCACTTCCTTGTCCAGAAGCAGACATGTGACTTCATGTGGACAGACCTCCATTTTATTCCAGCCAGTGCAATTCTGACAAGAGACTTCTAGGGTAGATTGACATAATGCTCAGTTCTTCCATGTGTCATGAAAAAAAATGCTATTTTAGGGAATTCCACTTAATCTGAAGATTTTCCTGCAATTTATGTCAGTGAAGAAGCATGGTGGAAACAAGCCTAAACAAACAAAAGGAAAAAAACAGGATAAGTCTCTAGATCTCACAATATTTTATAGACAAATTCAACAGTGTGCAGAAAGAATGGCTTTGTCTGAAAGATGTTTCTGCCTCTTCATAAATGAAACATGGAAATAGGTGACCTTATTATACAAGAAGCAGAGGAGCTTAATCAAAAAAAGTGCATGTCTGAAGAAAAAAGGAGCAAATTTACAATCTCTTCTCACATTTGAAACAATTTTTCCTGAAGCAATACTCTCAATCGGCACGGTAGGCGATGTAGGAATTGCCTGAGTTCATGGCAGCTTGGTTGTTTCTGCTGCTCCACCCTATACAGCCATGTAGCTTGAGCAGAATTCAGCCCTTGAAATAAGAAGAGGGAAAATTGCAAGTGTGCTGAAGGTCAGGAAAAATCCCCTGATGGACTGCAATTCTGGCACAAATGTTATTCAAGACAAAACTACTGCTATCTTTAGCTTTGTTTACTACATCTAGTAATTTTGCCTGAGACACGAAAAAAAAAAAAAAGGAAAATGCATGAAAAACACAGTGGAACAAATACTCCCAGCATGAACTCACTTCTGAAGATGTAAAGCAAGTGTCTTCTTTTATCCTGCAACTACAGGCAACACGCATTAAAATACTTTGAGACTAGACCCATGACTTCAATGTCACCCTGATTATCAGAAGGCCTCTTCCATTTCAAGCTAACTTGTGAGTATATTGCTCTGTCTGCCTCTCTGTCTCTCTCTCTGTTCCCTAAAATTAGATAGTTATCTCCTTGAAATGATCTCAAATATATTTGTTGAATAAAGATGAAAGAACAAGGCTAGAGGGAGAAGAAAAGAAATGTGTTATAGAGCAGCACTGGTAAGATGAGTAACCATGAAAAAAACAAAAGTAAATCTAGCCAAGAGAACGTAATTTTACCAAGATCAGCCCTACTGACAAAGCCACCAAGGAGAGGGCAAGACATCAGCTACAACTCATTGTGGGAAATCAGTCAGGTCCTCTTTCTGCCTAAAGTTGTGCTCAAATATCTGTCTGTCACCAGCCCTTTGCAGAGGGGCCAAAGGACTGCCTTGGTGTCACTTTCATTTCAAACATTTTTTAATTGCTTGTGTTTTCTGCTACTGCATGAAAGGCCAATTTGTTAACTGCTTAGAATCTCAATCTCCTATTTATAAAATCCTGCACCTGTGTCTTCATTTTTGCTCATGTAAGTAATCAGTTATGTAGGCAAAGCTCATGCCTACACATCTCAGTAACC
Organism: Psittacula echo; assembly: GCF_963264785.1. Lineage (NCBI taxonomy): Eukaryota > Metazoa > Chordata > Aves > Psittaciformes > Psittacidae > Psittacula > Psittacula echo. The sequence continues at coordinate 58,750,233 of NC_137742.1, read as the reverse complement.
ATATGTTTGTGCAAACATTTGGTACGTGCACACAGTTTTTAATGAAAGTGTTTCAGTTTTGCTTTTCAGAACAAACCTCAGGCTTTGCTTCTTTAGAGTGTGACCAAATACTGACCCAAATACTGGCAGCATTTGAAAATCTGGTTTCAAAATTACAAACATACTTTGTCCTTCCTAAAAGACTCAACCAGATTAGACTGATATCTCTTTGTTTCTCAGCAACAGTACAATGGAAGCTTGCACCTGTAGTTTCAGTGTTGCTGTAGTCATGCAAATCACACTCTTGTTGACTGGTGTGTAAGATGTGAAGACCATTAAGAAAAAATTACATGTATTTCCTGTCATGATCTCCAGACTTTTTACTGGCCTCCACAGTGCCTTAATATGGTGCAGAAATCCCCTGGTCTTGCAAACTGACTAGTTTGCTTAGTTCTCCATATTGAGATCTGACTTAAAAGTTAGGAAAATATGTAACTGGCATTTTAGTTGATACTAATCATCCATATGGGCTACTACTGTGATCTTGTTCAGCTGGTTCTAGGAAGACAGCCTGCAAGACCAGAAATAGAAAAAAGATTAAATATAACCACATGAAAACATGGTCTGTGCTAGAAATAATAATCATCATCATCATTATCATAATCATAATCTTTAGTCTCATTTTACACTTTATACTGAATCCTAAATGCCCATATATTGTATCAGTAATCTTTGGTATTGTAGCCAATACAGGAGTTTCCTTCTGCATTGCTTGTCTTTTATTTTGCCTTAAATGAGTCCCTCATTGCTGCCAAAGCTGACTGACCCTTGAGCCTTGAAAAGCGCTTCACTTTTGATTTTTGACACAACCATGGCAGACCCTACTTGGGGCTGCCTTTGATGTGAAGTGCCAGACAGCAGTGAAAATCTGTAAGCCCATGTATGTAATGTTTCAGTCTGCTCACATCTTAGTGAGATTTTAGATGAAGCATTTTGTCATGATTCAGTTAGCAAATTTGGCAGACAGCATTACAGTCTACCAAATGCTGCCTCATAACATCCTGGGTATGAGTGTGGCTCCTGTATGAAGTTAGGGTGGGAAGGGACAGTAAAGAAAACAACCTGGGCCTTCTCCAGTGTAGAGGCATACATGCTTTTATTCTGATGTTGCTGGAAGTGTTAGATTGCCTCTTGCATTGCTGTCTAGCTGGGCTTATTTTGGGGAAATAGTTCCAATTGTTTGCTTCAGTTTTCATGCTTTAAGTAGGACAGTGGCTTGGCTGCCAAAATTGTGGGGTATATTTTCTGTCTTTTATCACAGCAGATGAGCAATTACCTGCTGGGTCTAAATGTGGGGCAGAGCTGACCTAAGCAAGAGTCTTAAAATGACATGCAATCAGTGATTAGGGAAGCTGGTGACCACTAGAGCAGAGAATAAAAAAAATAAATAGAACAATTTGCTGAGTACTCTTCTGGTCCTCTTTTCTTAGAATCATAGAATAGTTAGGGTTGGAAAGGACCTTAAGATCATCCAGTTCCAACCCCCTTGCCGTGGGCAGGGACACCTCACCCTAGAACATGTCAACCAAGGCTCTGTCCAACCTGGCCTTGGACACCGCCAGGGATGGAGCAATTACCACTTCATCGGGCAACCCATTCCAGTAACTCACCACCCTCACAATAAGGAACTTCTTCCTTACATCTAACCTGAACTTCCCCTGTTTAAGTTTGAACCCTTTGTCCTACCACTACAGTCCCTAAGGAAGAGTCCCTCTCCAGCATCCTTGTAGGTCCCTTTCAGATACTGGAAGGCTGCTATGAGGTCTCCACGCAGCCTTCTCTTCTCCAGGCTGAACAGCCCCAACTTTCTCAGCCTATCTTCATACAGGAGGTGCTCCATCCCCCTAATCATCCTCGTGGCCTTCCTCTGGAGTTGGTCATGTCCTTCTTATGTTGAAGACACCAGAACTGCACATAGTATTGCAAGTGGGGTCTCATGAAAGCAGGGGAGCAGGATCACCTCCTACGACCTGCTGGTCACGCTCCTTTTGATGCAGCCCAAGGTACACTTGGTTTCTAGGCTGTGAGCGCACACTGCCGGCTCGTGTTCAGTTTTTGTTGACCAGCACCCCCAAGTCCTTCTCCACAGGGCTGCTCTGAATCTCTTCTCTGCCCAACCTGTAGCTGTGCTTGGGATTGCCCCTACCTAGCTGCAGGACCATGTACTTGGCCTTGTTGAACTTCATAAGGTTGGCATCAGCCCACCTCACAAGTGTGTCCAGGTCCCTCCGGATGGGATCCCTTCCCTCCGGCACATCAACCGAACCACACAGCTTGGTGTCATCGGCAAACTTGCTGAGGGCGCACTCAATCCCACTGTCCATGTCACCGACAAAGTTCCCAGCTTTTATCTGTGGTCAGTTTTATACACTTATAAAAAGTGGTCATAATGTATTGAATAACAGTACACACATGGTGCATGCTGCTGTATTTGCACCTCACCTGTGCAGGTGTGGAATTGCAAGAGCTGCTGTACTCTTACACAAAGCTGAGGGCCAACCCTGGTTGTGTGTATCTCCTCGGACTGATCCTGGTGGTCACTCTTAAAACTCACCTTACAGACAGTGCTGATATTTGTAAGTTGACATTTCTATCATCACAGGAAGCTGTTTCTCAGAATCATTTAAAGAACAATTTCTGTATCTCACTGAGCAGAGTGCTGCTAAAATTAAGAAACATTTCAACAGCAGCCTATAAATTAAGAGGCTCACTCATACTCCTCAACCCATACCATAAGGAAAGCAAAAACTTTTGGGGGATTATGCCATCTTCACTTTTCAGAACACATGCAAAAAGAAAAATAAATAAAATAAACCAATATGAATTAAAGCAATGGCTTTATTTTATTGCGTTGTAGGGTGACTATAAATCAGAAAATGCAGACTTGCATTCATCTGATTCATGAAGGAATTTTTCCGTCTCTGTTAGACTTTAAATCAACTGTCTAGCAATTGCAAATGTCAAGAGGCTTATAACGATAGAAGAAAGCTAAGGAACAGAAAAAGAATGTGCTTTTTAAACTTATTAAAATCATTATAATGCTGATGATGAATAATCACTGCAATAATAATAATGAAATAAGAGTTGATGTTAGCAGCACAACAACAGTAATGCCACCTCTATTTTACATGGGCTTACTCATAAAGAAATAATGGGGAATTGCAGGAACTCATAAAAAAAATTACAAACATCATCAAAATTTCTTATTAGAGGCTGAGTTGGTAACACAAGTTTGCAATATTTCCTTATGTGACTGTTTTCCTGTGACAGGTTTTAACAGTTTGCAGCTGGTGGTTTTCCAAGTAGGCAAGGTCAAATTTGGTGGAAATTAAGAACAAAGAAAAACTTCTTGTTTAATCTTTGTTAAAAATGAATAAATGAATAATTATTAGTCAGATACCTTTTGCCTTAAGTAGATCATGTGAAAATATGACCATCTGACCCACACTGGGCATATGACAAGCCTGAGAATCAGAGTTTGTGTACATTCTGGGAACACTTAGCAGACCTGAATGTTTAAAAGCTTTCTTGATACTGTTCTACTGGTTTTTCAGTGTCAGAAGCATTCTTGTGAATGACCAAGCACTCTCCAGCCTGAGCAGCTCAAGCAAACTTAATTTCTATGGCTTTACACAATGTGGAGAAGACAAGCAGCAAAGCTGACTACTGCACTGTGACTGACCAGTGTCAAGAGAAAAGGAGAAGGTAAAGGCAGGACAGGGAAGCTGTCTCTGATGGAGAGACAAAACTGCTTCAGGGTAAGGGAGAACTGGCCTTCATGACCTTCCTGCACTAAAAACAGGTCTCTTCTCAAACCTGGAAGAGCATATGAGGTTCACTTAATCTCTCAAATATTATGCTGTCATGAAATACTAAGATAACTGATCTCTACTTCTGGTCACTCAGTTCAGTTCTATATGGAACTTTTGTCTTTATGATTTGCTTTTTATTTTATATATATGTCAATTAGTACAGCAACAAAATAGTCTACAGAAGCATAACATATTAAAACTAAGGATTCTTGAGGGGATATGTTTGCATTTTTATAGTTTACTGCTGATGGCCTGCTATTACACCGTATGGTCTTGCTTCTTCCATTGCATTCAGTTAAGGCAAGTAGAATTCATGGAAGTATCAATTTGTTTTAAGTTAATGTTTAGCACAGCTCACTGCACTCATCTTTATTTGATAACTTGTATTTGCTATGTGAGTTTGTCAGTTGTTGTCATGTAGCCTGGCACATCTATGCAACGTCTAAAAAAACAAACAAAAAAGAGTAAAACAAGCTCCCAAAACAACCTCACAAGTTGAGTATATGTTTGGGATGTGTATTTAAAGTCCAAATCCCTGCAAATGCTACTTTCCCTCCTCTTTAAGCAGACTGAATGGGTATGTTTTATTTGGACACTACATCAGAAAAGAAATGGAGGAGGGGAAAGAAATCTGGTTCCCAGAGCATTTATACTTCAGGCTCAGATCTTCAGTTTGGTGGGTGGTGGTTTTTTTTAATTCCTAGCATAAGAAAGAATTAATAATTCATGGACTATATTAATGGCTGAGTTAAAACTTCAACAAGTTGGTGTTACAAAACTGTCAAAAATGTAACAGCTCCTGCCTTCTTCAATTTCAGCTGCTTCTGATGAAGGGTAGGGAAATGCCTCATTGGTGTGCAGTGTTACCAATTATCTGACAGAGACAGAGTGTATTTCCAGCTACTCAGAAATACGAGCGCAGAATTAAATCTCCTGTGTGAAACTCATCATTTACATATTTATGATTCAGAAATTATAATAAGGCTAATGAGAAACTCACATGGTGCCTTTAAAAGTCAAGCCAATCTTACTGTTAATTTTCAGCAGATAAAGCTTCACTGGTACACAGTAGTCAAAAGATAGGCCTGTTGATTACAGTTTAGTTTAATTAAACATTACAATTTGTTTGTGCGGATCCATGCATGCTTTGCTTCAAAGGGTTAGTTACATAAGCTGGAGCTCTCTCAAGAGAAGTGAATGGACAAGGGCAGGCTGCTAGAAAAAAAATATATGGGAAAGGTTATTTCTGCATTCATCTGGGTACAAGCACAGTAAGAAGAAAAGAAAGAAAACCAACAAAAAATCCAAAACAACAAACCCTGTAAACCTCTCTAATGATAAGGGAGGGAGAACAGTGCTCCATTAAAACCCCTCTGCAGCAGCAGCAGCCATGTGCTGCATGTGCAAGCTACAGGGTGGATGACAGATCATGAGATCGTGGTTGTGGTCTTTAGGCAAAAACTCATCTCCAGTCCGAACATCAATACCAACCCACGTGCCCACCCATGGTCATTGTACATAAAAAATAGCTCTCAGAGGCTGTTGAGGTTGCAGGTGGTGGCAGCTGACCCTTCCCATGCATTAATAGCACAAGCTTCTGTTCACTGTGAGCATCCTGACTTGCCCAACGGTGGGTACAATTTTCGGACTCTATATAGATATAATCTGCTATGATCACTGCACTTGTTTTCCAGACATGGCTTGGTTATGTATACATGTCCTCAACCACACAAAAAAAAAGAAAAAAAAGTGAAAACTTGGCTCTGTCTCCCACAAGAAGCATTTCCATTTACATGTGTGAGGACGTATGAGCAGGAGTAGGATTGTGCTTCACTGGGCTCCTTTCCAATTGCTGTCTCTTGACTTTGCAAAGAGTATTTTGAAACTGCATGGTTAATCCAACTATGGGGGCGGGGAGGGGAAAGGAAAAGAGACTGCTTGGCAGCCACACTAGCATTGCCTTGTGCAGTGTTGCAGTAAGCGGTTTCCATTGCCCATGTTCTGTACACAAAGAACATTTACATGCATATCTGTGTATGTCATGACAACACCTGCCATCGACAGGACAGGGAAAGAAGAACACTCCAGTGCTGGCACAGTAAAGTGGTAAAAGTACTGTTAAAAGTACTGTTAGCTGTGACCTTTAAGTGCCTCTTCTTTCCAATATTCTCTATCCCTGGCATCCTCTGCAGCTGATAAGGACATGAAGTTAAGTCATTATAATAACTTATAAGTTACCTTATAAGAAGGTAACTTCTTGTAATTGTAAGCATTGCAGCTTGTGGTGGGATCCTTGAAGCCCCTGCAAGGTGATGGGCTGCAGTAACGCAAGCACAGCCCTCAGAATGCCAGGCATGCTTAAGGTGAAACACTGCTGTGCTTCTGCTTTTGCTATTGGTGTGCTGTTGCTCACTGACATTAACGATTATACTTCCTGGCCAGAGGCTCTTCCAGCATCCCTCCACCAAAGTCAGTGGAGTGACACTTACAAAGAATTTTGCCTTGCAGCTCTAGCTGTAATGGATGTTTTTCATTTTTTCATTTTTCACATCCACACAAAACTGTTGTGCTTCCTTGCGAATAACACCCATGGTTTTCATAAGTGTCTGCATTTAATTAGCCTCAGATTAGAAACCTGAAGCACTGCGGTAGAGCAAATACTTTGATAGTAGCAAAGGACCAGGATAAAAAAGGTTGGGTTTTTCTTTTTTCCCCCTGAAGGGAATCATTCACAGCTGCAGCAGCAGGGAGATAGACATTTTAAAGGGCTTATACTATAGACAGTAAAGATCTTTATTAGTGTTGTCTGGAAAAGTTGCCACCCTCAGATACCAAAAATACCCCTCAAGGCTACAGAGCTACGGAACTTTCCTCACTTTTCAGATGTAAAACTAAACATTAGCTACATAAAAACAACCTGCTGAAAAGGTTGACTAGTAAATATATTTTCTATGCTTAACAGAACATGAATTAGAAGAAGCTTATTTTGGTTTTGAATAAAAATTGAATGTATATCTTTCAGGTTCGGGAAAACTACTTCAGCTTTCAGCAAAAAAATAATAATTGTATTGTGTAAAAAAATGTCTATGCCACTAAAAATTTCTCCCTGGAACTCTTTATGTTCCCCGAAATCCATATGGAAGTGCAAAAGGGGACATTTTCAACATTGAGGATAGAAATACATGCCTACCTGGAGCTATGAAGTCCCTTGTGCTTTTGAAGTGCAACCCAAAAGAGAGTCAAAGAGGAAGCAGGCTGATTTTTGGAAGTGAATTATTGGGGTATCTTTTAATAAAATAATTAGGATAACATTTGTGTGGGCATGGGGAGAACAAGGCTGGGGATGTGATCTGACTGAATGACACTCCCATGGCAATAACAAGGGAAAGGTGATTTCTTAGTCTGGTCATGCCCTGGGCACAGATCCTCATGCACAGTCTTCCACAGATTTTTCTCCTTGCATGAACAGCTTCATCAGCTCTTGCCTCTCTGTGCCCACCTACCCCTGAAATATGTCAGCACCCACTTCTGTGAGGCAGCACAGTGATCAGATGGAGAAGCTGATCTGCAAAATGAGAGGCTTTATTTTCAGCCACGTTCTTTCCTTGGTGCAGCAGCAACGGCTGCACTGGAAGAGTTCAAGGGACACTTAGTAGAAAAGGACCAATGGAAAGAGGGAGGTGAAGACAGCTTTCAAGCAGTGTAGATAGCAAGACCCAGACTATGGGACTTCCGGGTACAAACAGCAAAAAAAAGGTAGACAGCATAAGAAGATTGTTTTCTAAGGCTCTGTATACTGCTGACAACTACAGTGAGCAAAAAATGGGCACATGAATCCACAGATCAACCTGCAACATCTAACTCACAAAAAAGGAAAGATACTACTAAGTGTAAGGCAGCAGACAAGTATTTTGAAATGAATCATGACATAGAAACTGTTATACTCAAAACCAGAGATGGATCACCTGGTGGCAAGGTCAACAAGCCGGGTACTGCTGTGAGGGACTAGTTTGCTAGGTAAGTGTCTTGGTGAAAGAGAATTACTTCATGGATTTGATAAGGTAGGCAGTGGAGGGGAAGGAAGCACTTTCCATCATTTTTGGGAAGGGAGGGTTTGAATAGCTATTAAGTAAAAGCAAATTTTTCTGGCACCCCAAAAAACTAAAATGTAAAATCCTGCTAGAGAGATAGGTTGGCAAAAAAGCCAAAGTGTATCTCAAGCTATGGCTCCCCCAGCATTTTGTCAGGAGAGCTGACCCAATCCCCATCCTTCCCCACCACTTCAGTTCCCTAATGTAGTTTCTCGCTACTCGTGTGGTGAGGGACGGAAGCACTAGTTCCCTCCGAACTAGGGCTGAGACATAGAGCATTCACAGAATGCGGGTCATCAACAATTTATTGCGCAGTTACAATTCCTTATATCTGCTGCCTAAGCACCTCCCCAGGGTCAGCTGGTTCCTGTCCCTCCTGACAACCTCCCGTCCATGTACCAATCCCTACATCTCCCCCGCCTCAAGACTAGAAAACTCAGGGTTTTAACAGCTATTCCAGATAAGCAACTTATAACTCTTATTAACTAAGTAAGAAAGGTTTGTGCCACTAAGTATTCAAACACAGTGCGCATTACATAATCAAACAAGAAGGAAACAAACATCCCAATACTAATAAACACAGAGCATCAGCCTAAAGGGACCTAGACGCAGGTGTTTCCTGTCTGAATGATGTCGTATTCAATGGCCGGCTACAAAGTTCGTAAGGCACGTTGTGACTGGATCCATGAGTGAAGTCATCTGGACACATAAGGGCCATGGATGTCATTTCACACCTCTTTCCATCACTCTCTCCCAGATACAGCCGAGCGCCAATCACCACCTGTGAAATATAGCTCAAATACAAACTTACAGACACAACTACAAATACAGCAATAACCATTTTGCCGGTGCCCAGCTTAGCCCAGTCTCCCCCTCCACACAGGCATAGCCTCGCCCGTGAGCACGTAGGGCAAATGGACCTATCTTGCCCTTTTCCAGATCTTTCACCCGTACCTGTGGATACTGGGGTTTGTCTAGAGGTGGAGCAAAGTGCGAGCTCATCGGGGATTGTTCACTTGATCCACGCGAGAATTGATTTAAACTAGTCAGAGCAGAAAGTAAAAGGCGCACACGGACTGCAGGAGTTTCCCCGGGTACAGACTCCCCCGCCTCAAGACACACGAGGCGAGCTTTCAAAGTCCGGTGCGCGCATTCGACGATAGCTTGGCCAGTGCTGTCATAAGGACAACCGGTCTTATGTTCAATGCCCCACTGTCATAAAAATGAAGCCACCAGTTGACTTGAATATGCTGAACCATTGTCTGTCTTGATCTGGCTAGGGACTCCCAAAATCGCCATGACATCGCGCCAATGCAAAATGGCCGCTTTGGCGTCTTGCTTGCGTTGTGCCGTAGCCAAGATGACACTGCTACAGGTATCAACCGTGACATGTAAATAAAAACTGGAGCACAACAGTCAGGAACTGGCAGACCTTGTGCAACACGGTCTGCACTATTGTTACCTTCAGTCAGGAGTCCAGGGATGTGCGAATGACTATCACCAGTGTTTCGGGCAAATTTCAGCAGCTTGCTCAGACAAGGCCTGAAAAAGGACTTGCGCACACTCCGTCGTAGCCTCAATGGCTAATGGGGTCCACAGACCACTGTCGTAGCACAGTAGCTACAGTAGCTACAGTATATGCTTCCAGAAATTGAACTGCTATTGGCTAGACGTAACCAATATAGATTGTGATTGGCTCAGAAGTGCAGTCCACACATTTTGAAGCAGACAACAAGCCAGCTAAAATTATCCATTCGCTACCTTTCTCACATAACTTGCAGTTTCACCATCCCGCTCCCACATCTTGTTAGCCTTGAGCAAATGCCAAGTTCCTTATTCTACTGCACGTAACTGTCCTTTAGTAACCAAAGGCTAGGCCTTGAGCCTGGGTAAGTTGAGTTCAGGCCTTGCAACTTAACTCAGAGTCTGGCTAAGACCAAAGAGCTGGGATTGCTCACATGTCCATTGTTCAGCTGTATTCTTCATAACCACCATCTCCTAAGGCTAAGACCTCTGGGTTGGTCATGAAATGTCCATCGTCCCTCAGACACTCCACAATTCTCTCTTTTTGTCTTTGAGCAAACCAGACAGATCTTACATTTTTCTTAACCATAGATATCACACACCGCAACATAAAACTTGCTACTAATACAAATAAAACTAACACACATAATATAGCTACTCCATCCATCATCTTTCGTTAGCCATTTAACCCCCTCTTTCAATTGTTGTATACTCTTATAAATTGATTCCAAATGATCTAACAAATTCATGCAGCACATCCCCTCAAATTCAGCACAACCATGCCCCTGTGCCAACAATAAAAAGTTGATTGCTGCCCTATTTGTAAGGTGGCATGACGAACACTATCAACATCAGTCAAGAGCCCACTTAGTGCAAGCATAGTAGCATTTGTCAGTTCCTTCTTATCTTGCTGTGATTCCTTCAGCTTTTGTTGTCCCTTGGTTCATGTCCGACTCCACGTAGGCACTTGCTGATCTGGGTACATGGCTGTTCTTTGCCAGAAAGTCATCCACATCTCCGCCTTTTTCTTTCTATACAAGCCAAACACGCTTTGTAGCACTCATAATCATTCGTTGGATACATTAAAAATACACAGCAACAAAATCAAAATCGTTAAAATGACAATAAACACCATTAGTCCACCTTTTACTAGAGCAACCAGCCAACCTGTCAGTCCCCATTCACCTAACAAATTGTTCAGCCAAAAGGCTTGCCCATCCTCATACACCATGTGTAAGATCTTAGCATGTTTCCATATTTCTTCAACACAGGTCAGTCACAGGCTGCTGGGTCTGCCCTTTTTCTCCTGGATGGCTCTCTGATAACAGGGGAGGCCATCCCCTCACATCAAGGTCTGGCATGGCATGTGTCCCCATCGCTCCACACCTGCCGGGTTGCAGCCAACAGCGGAGCTAAAGGTTCTTCTTGGTGGCAAACACAGAGGCCAACCCAGTGTTGCCCTTGACTGTGGCAGCAGGCATTTGGTCAACCTCAGTTCTTGTACCTCGTTGTCAATGCAGAGTTTCACCTGCTTCATCCAGTAACAAGTTGCTACTGTGGCAAAGCATACACAGATTGACATTACCAGAGTAACTATTACAGGTTACAACAGCATGTTGAAAATGCTGATGGCAGCAAGAAACCAGCCAAAGAATTTTCTTACCAGTGGAGTTCTTCCACCCTCTTAATTTGTTCCATTACCTGGTTTATAACACTACCATCATATTAAAATCTTTCTAGCTTTTGCCTTAGCATTTTCTAGCAGCTGCTGCAAATTTGCATGCTCTAACATCTTTTACAAGTAACAAATCCACACAATACAAGGTATAGTTTCTCATTAGCAACTGGCTAGTAAATACAAGTGGGTTTTATACACAAAATCACAGCCTCTAATAACAGCTACGTTACAAGCACACATATTCAAGTTGTTACTTTTCAGGTGCCCTCAAGTGATGTCCTGTAATCATTTATTTTTCTCCTCCTCTATCTCATTCTGCTCGGGGTATTCACTGTCAGGTCCTGTAGCTGAGGCATCGGGTTCCTCCACTTGTCTGTCCAGCTCATGGCAAGGCTTTGCAAACTTTGCAGGCAGCTGCCATGGACCTGTAGGTAGGAGAACACAAACATACCCCCTCTCCCACGCTATCAGCTCCTGAGAAGGAGGCCCGTTAAAGTGATTCAAAGGCATTCTGATGGGAAAGAAATGTGAAGCTACAGCTGCCTGCCTGCTTATCAGCAGCAGTAAATACCTGCCAGCAACGGCAGTTTGCATTAACCCTTTCTTGTCCAAAATGTTAATCTGCTACCCATTAAAACTTTTACACAAACCCAACAACAAAAAATACATAGAGCACTGTCCGCCCTCAGCACACACACACGCACACACGCATGGGATCCCACAAGCACACTCCATACAATTACAATATTTGAAACACAAACCCCAAACAATCATTATTCCCACTATACGGTCCCTCATACAGAACGTAGCATAAGGACCCTGTGAAGACAATCAAAAATCAGCTCCAAGCAGCATCACTGCAGTGTAAGGTGGCAGGCTCAACTTCAGCAGGCGTCCCCGCAGAGGCTCTGCCCCCCCCCACATCGCACGAGCCTTGGGCTTTCACACTGACCAAAATGCACACTCATTCCGATGCAGGTGGCCAGCCTACATGGGAAGAAGTGGTCAGCAATATCCATAAAAATTCTCCAAGGGCTAACAGAAACATGGATATACATGGATATATATTTGCCAACTTCTAGTACATGTGGATCACAGAGAGACTATCAATTGAGTTGTATATGGGGTTTCAAGTCCACAGCCCACCACAGCACTCACACACCGTGTTCAAAAGGCTGTAAGGGTACCTTTTTTTTTTTTTTTTTTTTTTTTTTTTTTCTGGAAAATCAAGACCAAACTGAACACTCCAGCCTGGTAGCCAAGGATAAAGACAATGTCGTTAGTAGGGAGGATTCCCCCAGGGTAGGCTTTGAGGGTTGCTGTCGCTCGTTGTGGGGAACCCCCCTGTCCCCTGCCCTGTCGCACAAAGGGGAGTGTTGCCAGGGCTCACAAGACTCCACTTCCCGGTTTTTTGCTGTTGCCGCGGCCGCGGTTTCTGGCAGTCTCGCTGCAGTCCCGGCACTGCCCGCTCAGCCGCGCGGCTCGGGGGCTCCGGCCGCGCCTCCCGGGGCACCTTCCTCCACAGCTCCCGCGCTTGCACCCGCGGCTCCTCCACTCGCAGCGCCTCCGTGTCCCGCGGCCGCTCCAGCAGCTCCTGTCCTGGAGACAACTTTCTCGATGGCACCCCACGTCTCCCCTAGATCTCCTGCTTTCTTTTCCCCAGCCAAGACCGCTTCCAAAAGCTCTTGGCAGATCCATCCCCATCGGGAGGTATCTAATACGTCCACGGGGGCCTCCACCGCCCCCCGGCCTCGCAACCATTGGATGCAGTGGCCCGCTGGCTCCGAGTTTATCGCCTTCGGCAACCCAGCTTGCTGCACGAGGGCCTCCAGTACCTGTACCACGTGGCTCACATCCATCGCTATCACGTCGGGGTGACCACTTGTAGTTTCTCGCTACTCGTGTGGTGAGGGACGGAAGCACTAGTTCCCTCCGAACTAGGGCTGAGACATAGAGCATTCACGGAATGCGGGTCATCAACAATTTATTGCGCAGTTACAATTCCTTATATCTGCTGCCTAAGCACCTCCCCAGGGTCAGCTGGTTCCTGTCCCTCCTGACAATCTCCCGTCCATGCACCAATCCCTACACCCTACCATCAGTTCAGAACTTTGAGCAAATGCTGCTCAAAGTCCCCCTCAGGGCAACTGAATTAGGCTGAAAACAACAGAGTCTGAGGTTTTATTACCAGGTTAATTTCTTGACACAAATCATGGCCTAGCTGCCAAACATCTGTGCTGTCACAAATCACAGGAGGTGCAAAGATAGGAGAGAAGCTGCTTTTTAAGTTTTTAAAAACTGAAATATGTTTCAATCTGTTTCCTGACATTAATATTAATATGTTTAAAAAATTTTAAATGTGTGAGTTTAATACTGCTTCAGAGTAGAAAGCTCCAGCATTTGAAGCTCATCTTTTCTTAACCAAAGCACAATTCCCCAAGCATCCAGTTTGTGATTAGAATTTTATGAGCAAACTGTAGAAATTCCAACATAAATTAGACTGATTCCACCCAAATCAATGAGATTCATCTGATTTACTTCAGCAGAGGGTGCAGTCCAACAGCATCACTCTGATCAGCTGAAATGGCAGAATTTATCAGTCAGTAGCCTTGGTTCTTCTCTGTAGGAAGCTGATTTTCGCAGCGCCCTCCTCCTGCCTGTCTCCTTTTCCTTCCTTGTCACACTATTGCCCTCAGCCTCTACTACTGGGCAGAGGAATTACTGATTAATTTACTGACATAAGTTTTCCTTCTGAAGATCAGGCATAATGCAGGTCTGCAGCAGTACTCCCTTTCCTTCTTTTACTCAGTTTTTTGTGCAGGAGCTGCTCACTACTCAGCTGTGAAAATGCTCCCCTTTAGCATAAGCAATTTTAATGATAAGGGCTTTGTAAACATGGTTGGCATTCCTAAAAACCATGCAAAGGGATAATTAAAGACCCTGTTTGCAGCAGTGGATCAGACTGACCCTGGGAGCAGGTGGCATGTGAGTAGTCAGCATTGATGAAACATCATATGATTTACACCCAACTCAGCTGCAACTAAGCCAACAGTGACAGGTCCTGGAGCTTTGTATCTTTAGACTAGCCGCAAGATCAAATTCCTAAAAAGAGTAAAAATCTCCATTGAAGAACAGCTTGTCTTTAAACTCCTGTAACTAACTAAAGATTAAAGGCAATTTAAACACTTAAAGAGAGTAACTAAAATGCCAAGTGAACTCCCTGAAGAACTTGTTGATAGAAAGAGGATTCTACCACTGTGCCCCAGACAACTTCACATCTATGTCAGTTTTGCCATCCAGTCATGATGCATTCTTAACTATTGAAGAAACAGCTATTCAACATATCTTTGCTCACCTTTACTTTCTTTCCTGTTAAGATCTGCAAATGTATTTGCTGCTGTAATTCTGTGGCATCTTTTAAATGCCTTAATAAAAAAGTGTTAGATTTTTTTAATGATTGTACTGCTCTGTGAGCTGCTACCCGATTTCACTTCAAGTGTAGTTTCATTTCAATGGTTCAGATTTTGAAAGAATACTAACATATACCTTTTAGGTGTGCAGACTGAAGGATAAAATGCAAGATGTGAAAAATATTAAAAAACATGGTTGTTTCCAGTTGGAGCCAAACACCACCACATATCTCTTATGTCTTATTCAAAGGGCTGGCCATGGCAAAGAGTATAACATTATATCTTATATATATATACTTATATATATATAAACATATATATTAGAGTATAACACTATATCTTATATAGGTAGATATAGATATAGAGGATATAGATATAGATGATACAAATATGCAAAAGATCTGAATCTAAATGGAGACACAAATGTTTTTTTCTGGGATTTCTTCTACATGTTTGTTGAATGAAAATATTTTTTAAATATAGAAAAAAGGTAGAAGATGGGAAAAGAGCTACAGATCTAAAATTATGCAGAAATACTAATAATTTTTCATAAACAGCATACGAATGGGCCATTTTCTTCAATTATTTCCTTCAGCTGCAGCTTTCTCCTATTGTTAGTAATGGACTGATATGAGCTTCCACTTCAGAATCATTTTATCATGGCTTAACATTCAAATGATTATACTTTCAAAAGCTACCTTTCTGCTCACGAAGGAGCACTAGCTAAAAGCTTGTCCACTTCAGGAAAGCAGCATCCACTTTGGCAATACTAATTGCTTCCTGTAGTATCGGCGGAGATTGAGCACTTACTAAGAAGGGACAGGCAAGGAATCCACATAGAGTAGCTTTTGCATTATGATATTCATGCCCAAGATTGCTGCAGCTTAGCCTCCTTAATTCTAACACAGCGCTTGAGTTCTATTACTGCACATTTATGAAAATTAATAGATTTGTTTCTTACAGAAGAAAATGCATTTTCTCATTATGAATATGACCCTAATCTTCATTCCTAGCTTTAAGGCTGCCTCTGTAGTGGCAAGACCATAGCAATATGGCCCAGAAAAGACCACATTTATGATAACAAATCACGTATATCTCTAGGACAAGGTTGCTGACTGTGTACTGGGAATTACCTCTGGACTGTTTTCAGGATCAAACCAAGCCAGACCAAGAGCTGTTTGAAGAAAGTGTTGTCAGAATACAGTTAGAGAGAAACCCAGTGCCACACCCTGTTTCAATTCATGATCCCAAGAGTGAAATTAAGACACAAACGAGGTCAAATACCATAATCGGATAGTTGGTTTATTACAAATTACAAACCGACAGTTATTGTAGAGGGGAAATTATTGTAATAAAGGGAATAGAGATAGGACAGATTGGAAAAAAGGTAGAAAATGAAGTAAGAATTCAAGATGTAGAGAGACAGTCACCACCATGGATCCAGCGATGTCCCGGGGACCTATTGTCATCGTCACTGGTGGTGGGAGTTCTTCAGGGTTCATAGTCTCGTAGTATCAGAGCAGTGTCCCCCGAGAGTCCATTGGCAGTGGGTGTCCTCATGGAGGCGTCCGTCTGGAGTCCCCTTGAAGGTACCCCGTGGAGCGTGTCTCGTGCAATTGCCCTCATAGCAATGCCTCATAGAGGGTGTCCCTCAGGGTCCGTAGTAGTCATCCATGGAGAGTGCCCTCACGGAAGTGACCTTCTGAAGTCATCCTCATGGCCATGGCTCCCTGGCGATGTCCCTATTGGTGATGTGTCTCTTGGTGATTACCTTTTCCCCTTTTGTAAAGATTTGGGGGGGGTACCTCTGCTCTTCATGTCACATATTACGCTTTCCTGGTGGACCAGTTTCCCTGGTCTTGCAGCCAGCTCTTTGGCACACGTGTTTCCAGCAATTCTTGGGATAATAACTCACACCAATCCTCAGAGTAATGGACGGAAGAGTCTTAGCTCTTTCCCACTCATCCCTCAGACAGTGGATGGTGGGGTCCCAGTTCAGCTCCTCACACCCTTCTCCCAGGCAACGGATACTGGAGTCTTATCTCAACCCCTCCCACCCATCTCTGAGACAAAAGATAGGTGGATTTCCATCTCAGCTTCTCAGACCAACCTTTTAGACAATAGATAGTGGAGTCTGATATCAGATCAGTCCCTCACAAGTGCTCAAAAAATGTTGGTGGTGTAATAGGCCGAATTTGTGCCAGAGAGCACTGGTACAATTTGCTAGTAACAAGCAATTGCAACCTGCAGCCAAGTAACTCTGGAGGTTACTAGAATGTTCACATTAGCCAACACCTTTTACTAAAGTCATGATTATAATAAAGCCAAATAGCACAATTAATTTTGGCTACCAGCATCTGATAGTGGTCTCTTAAAGACAAACTCTATAGAAACTAAATTTACACACAATTGCACTCTGTCCATATCTGGGTTTTGTTACAGCATTTTCTTTCTGGAGATGGGCATGTCGGAAGAAAGGCATTTCTTTCATATTGTTCTTTCTGAGGTATTTCACAGTAACTCAGTTCAGAAATAGGTATTCAAACAATTTATTTGCTTTTCAAAGTGATTAATAGGTTTGCAAAAAGTGGAACTCTTTTTGAATAATGGTAAGTTTCTTACACACATACTCACACTCTGATTACTTATTTAAGCAATTCTACAGCAATTTTCTTTCTTTTTGAAGTATTTTTTTTTCAGCATCATATGTCTATCTATATAGACCTCCTGATCAGGACAAAGGAGTTGATGAGGCTTTCTACAGGCAATTGAAAGCAGCCTCACAACTACATGCCTTGGTCCTCATGGGGGATTTTAACTACCCCGATATTTGCTGGAAGACTCACACAGTAAATCATTCACAGTCTAGGAGGTTCCTCCAGTGCACTGATGATAACTTCTTAATGTGAATGGTGGACAAACCAACTAGGAGAGGAGCGCTGCTGGATCTAGTGCTCACCAACAAGGAGGGTCTGGTTGAAGTGGTGATGGTCAATGGCAGCGTTGGCTGCAGTGACCATGAGGTGGTGGAGTTTAGGATCCTGTGTGGGAGGAATAGAATACCTAGCAAGGCCACAATTCTGGATTTCTGAAGGGCCAACTTTGGCCTCTTCAATTGCTAAGGGAAGTCTCATGGGAAAGTGTACTAGGTGGTAAAGGGGCTCAAGATAGTTGGTCAGCATTAAGGACCACTTCTTCCAAGCTCAGGATCAGAGCATCCCAGTGGGTAGGAAATCAAGTAAGGGAGCCAGGAGACCAGCATGGTTAAACAAGGAACTGATAGGCAAACTCATGTGGAAAAAGAGAATCTATGGATTATGGAAGGAGGGGCTGGACATTTGGGAGGAATATAGGACAGTTGTTAGAGGATTTAGGGAGGCAATTATGACAGCTAAGGCCTCCTTGGAACTTAATCTTGCAAGTCGGGTTAAGGACAATAGAAAGGGCTTCTTCAAATACATAGCGGAGAAAACTAACACGAGAGGCAATATAGGCCCACTGCTGAACAAGGTGGGTGCCCTGGAGACAGAGGATATAAAGAAGGCAGAGGTGCTGAATGCCTTCTTTGCCTCTGTCTTTACTCCTGCAGACTCTCCCCAGGGGCCCCAGATTCCTATAGCCCCAGAAGGAGTCAGGATAAAGGAGGAGTTTGCTTTGGTAGATGAGGATTGGGTTAGGGATCAGTTAAGCAATCTGGATATCTATAAATCGATGGGTCTGGATGGAATACACCCACTGGTGCTGAGAGAGCTGGCGGAGGTCATTGCTAGGCCACTCTTCATCATCTTTGGTAAGTCGTGGGAAACAGGAGAGGTGCCTGAGGATTGGAGGATGGCAAATGTCACGCCAGTCTACAAGAAGGGCAAGAAGGAGGACCCGGGTAATTATAGACCAGGTCAGCCTTACCTCCGTCCCTGGAAAGGTGATGGAACAACTTATTCTTGACACCATCTCTAGACATATCAAGGATGAGGGGGTCATTAAGAGTAGCCAACATGGTTTTACCAAGGGGAAGTCATGTTTGACCAACCTTATAGCCTTCTATGAGGAAGTAACTAGGTGGATGGATGATGGTAGAGCGGTAAATGTGGTTTTTCTTGATTTCAGTAAGGCATTTGATACTGTCTTCCACAGCATCCTCTTAGATAAGCTAAGGAAGTGTGGGCTTGATGATCAGGTAGTGAGGTGGATCAAGAACTGGTTGAAAGGAAGAAGGCAGAGAGTTGTGGTCAATGGGGCAGAATCTAGCTGGAGGTCTGTGACTAGTGGAGTCCCTCAGGGGTCGGTGCTGGGGCCAGTGCTGTTTAATATTTTCATCAATGACCTGGATGAGGGAACTGAATGTACCCTCAGCAAGTTCGCTGATGACACTAAACTGGGAGGAGTGGCTGACACGCCAGAAGGCTGTGTTGCCATTCAGCGAGACCTGGACAGGCTGGAGAGTTGGGCGGGGAGAAACTTGATGAAATATAACAAGGGAAAGTGTAGAGTCCTGCATCTGGGCAGGAACAACCCCAGGTTCCAGTACAGGTTGGGGAATAACCTATTAGAGAGCAGTGAAGGGGAAAGGGACCTGGGGTCCTGGTGGATAGGAGGATGTCCATGAACCAGCAATGTGCCCTTGTGGCCAAGAAGGTCAATGGCATCCTAGGGTGCATTACAAATGGTGTGGTTAGTAGGTCAAGAGAGGTTCAACTTCCCCTCTACTGTGCCTTGGTGAGGCCGCATCTGGAATATCATGTCCAGTTCTGGGCCCCTCAGTTCAAGAAGGACAGGGAATTGCTTGAAAGAGTCCAGCGCAGGGCAACAAAGATGATTAAGGGCGTGGAATATCTCCCTTATGAGGAGAGGCTGAGGGAGCTGGATCTCTTTAGCTTGGAGAAGAGGAGACTGAGGGGTGACCTCATCAATGTTTACAAATATGTAAAGGGTGAGAGTCAGGATGATGGAGCTAGGTTTTTCTCAGTGATGTCCAGTGATAGGACAAGGGGTAATGGGTGTAAACTGGAGCATAAGAGGTTCCATGTGAACATCATGAAAAACTTCTTTACTGTGAGAGTGACAGAGCACTGGAACAGGTTGCTCAGGGGGGTTGTGGAGTCTCCTACTTTGGAGATATTCAAGGCCCGGCTGGACAAGTTCCTGTGTGATGTACTCTAGGTTGCCCTGCTCTTGTAGGGGGGTTGGACTAGATGATCTTTTGAGGTCCCTTCCAACCCTCTGGATTCTGTGATTCTGTGAAGAGTAGCAGTTAGTGAAACCTTATTCCATGTATTGCTCTCGAATGACTCACTCTACTAATGCTGAAACTGTCACCATCCTGTTACTCACTATTTGCACTCCATTTATAATTTCCAAATCACATGATATTTTTGAATGGCTCCCGATCCACAGAGCTGTCCAGATGGCCATGTGAATGCTTCCAGTGTCAATACTCATGCAAACATGCATTCACACTCTTATTTCTGATATATCACTTTGCATTGAACATTCTTTTGAACAAAAATTTGCTTTCATAAACATTTGGAGAATGCAAATGAAAGGAGCTCAGCACACTATAGAAGCTGATTCATGGTTTCTATTCAAATAAATGCTAGTGAAGCCTTCTGAAACATCTATAATCATGAGCATATTCTTCCTCTTGCTATGACCCAGATTTGAAGAGGAAGGAAGTAAGTACATGGGTAACTTTAAACATGCAAATAATGTCAGTTGTGCACAGATTTACATATGCAATTACATTTCTTGCTGACCCAGGAGCTGTATGATTCTTATTCATGTTCATCTTTTTCTGAAATTCTATTGGAAAACTGAAGGAATAACACTGTCGTGGTTTAAGCTCAGTCAGCCATGCAGTCTCGCTCTCCCACTTCCCCCCCTTTCTCCTCCCAGCTCCCAGAGGGATGGGGAGGAGAATCGAAAGAATGTAACTCCCACAGGTTGAGATAAGAACAGTCCAGTAACTAAGGTGTAACACAAACCGCTACTGCTACCACCAATAATAATAATAATGATAAGGAAAATAACAAGGGAAGAGAATACAACCGCTCACCACCCACCGACCGATACCCAGACCGACTCCAGCAGTGATCTAGCCCTTCCGGGTAACTGCCCTCAGTTCTACATCCTGGGCATGAGGTGCTGTGGTATGGAATACGTCTTTGGCTAGTTTGGGTCAGGTGTCCTGTCTCTGCTTCCTCTCAGCTTCCCCTTCTTCCTGACAGAGCATGAGACTCAGAAAGTCCTTGGTCACTAGATATTACTAAGCAGCAACTAAAAAAATCGGTGTTATCAGCGCTGTTCTAGGCTGAAAGTCAAAACCACAGCACTGCACCAGCTACTGAGAAGGAGAAAAATGACTGCTACTGCTGAACCCAGGACAAACATAAAACCAGCAAGTTGGTAAATATTAATCACCAATTTTAATGTCATAGTTCAAAGAGGAAAGAATGACACTGAAATAAAAGAAATAGAAGAACAAGAGGACAGATACAGAAGAAAAGTAGCCATGGAAAAAAGTTCATAAAGCCAGCATCACTGCCAGTGTAAGAATATAAGTGAAAAGTCAATTTTTACAAGGTTTGAAAATAATAAAGAAATTGCTTGAAGTAATTCCAGGGATAGAATTGGTAGACAATAATAAACAAGATGATGCTCTTTTTTAAAGTATTGCTAGGAAAAGAAGTCTGCATGTGAATTGAGGGAAATAAAAATACAAAAATCATGTGGCTAAGGCTCCTAGTCACTGTAACATCACCCAACAACAGAACATCAGAACAAATTATTTGACTGTTTCTCCAGTAATCACATTACATTCATCTGAATATATTTTCTTTCATTTCCTTATTATGCATCCATTCAGAGCTTCTTCCTTAACAAAAAAAAATAAAGATTAATTTCTAATAGGAGCCATGAAGAAGCTAAATGCTAAACATTTTATTGTGTAAGTTTTATAACAGGGTACTCAGAGATACACTGAACAAATCTTTGAAACAGATGTATTTGCTTCAGGAGAAGTATATGATAGTATTGGATTTCACATAACTTTGGGTACAGAATCAGTCAGCAGAGATAATTTAAGCAATTATTTGCAGTGCTACTCTTCTGCAAGTCCTACAGATATAACCCACTCAGCCCCCTGCTCCTTGAATATTATTGACAGGTGGCACAGAAAAATACTAGGTAGATTACTCAGAAAGAGTAATTGCTATTAACAACATCTATTTAAGACAGTGATGCTGGCTCTAGCTTGTTTTGTAGTCTATGTCACAACGCTCTAGAAAATTTGGGGATCCGTTAATTAAGGGGTGAGAAAACTAAAAGAAGATAGCTGTTAGCTGAGGAAGTAAAAGAAACAAGAGAAATACACAGGGGACCACAAGGCTAGAGATACAGTTTGAGTAGAAGAAAACTGTGTAATAGAGTATACAAGAAAAATAAAACAACTGGAGCTGAATTGGGTTCTTTATTTACTTGTTTACCATATAAGTGTGATGCCCACTTCTCAGTCTTTCTCAGTTCCCCTCTTAATATGACACCAAAGAGTTGGACTTCATTGCTAGTAAGTAGTTGCAAAAAGGTAGGAATTGAAAACGTTTTTTTGCTTCTTTTGTGTCAGACACTTTCATACTATTCTTATGTTCCTGGTGTAAGTCCAGCAGCCACAGTAACATACCTACCCTTCCTCTCTTCATCCATAAACCCAGTGAGCAAGTTTCATAATTGGGGAAAGATGCAAATAACAACTTTGCATGACATCAAGGGGAGGATGATTGTCTTCTCATCAATTCTCCAGGATCGAGGGGGAGACCTTAAAAAAGCTAGGAGGATTGGCCAAGTTAATAAATGGTTAAAAGGATGGTGCCATAGTCAGGGGTTTGGGTGTTTTGAATACAGAACCCAAGTTAGTAGGCCAGGTATACTGGGGGCTGGTAGAGCTGATCTGACAAAGAAGAGGAAGAGAGGTTTTGGTAGGAGGCTTGCCAGGCTGGTCAAGGTTTCTTTAAACTAGATGTGTTGGGGGAGGGGGGCATCATTCCATCCCAGCACACCCAGTCAGTTGCCAGCACCTACAATAAATGCTTGGAGCTATGCAGAGATATTCCAGCCGCTCCAGTCAATGAGCTGGCTTCATTTGGAGCTCGGCTCAGATGCCTCTATACAAACGCCCATAGCATGAGGAACAAACAAGAGGAATTAGAGATGTGTGCACGACTACGGGAGTATGATATAGTAGGCATCACAGAAACATGGTAGGATGGCTCCTACGACTGGAGTGTTGGAATGGAAGGTTACAGGCCCTATAGAAAAGACAGGCCTGGCAGGTGGGGAGAGGGAGTTGCTATTTATGTTAGGGATAGGCTGGAGAGTATGGAACTCTGTCTGGGGACAGGTGAGCAGTCAATAGACAGTTTGTGGGTCAGGGTTAAAGGGAGAGCAGCGATGGGGGACATTACTGTGGGGATCTGTTACAGACCGCCTGATCAAGAGGAATCTGTGGATGAAGTGCTCTATAGGCAGATAGGAACGGCCTCATGCTCACAGGCCCTTGTTCTCATGGGAGACTTCAACCACCCTGACATCTGTTGGAGGAACGGTACGGCCCAGCACAAGGAATCCAGGAGGTTCCTCGACTGTGTGGAAGACAACTTCCTTCTGCAAGTAATAGAGGAGCCGACAAGGAGAGGTGCCATGCTTGACCTCGTGCTCACCAACAGAGAAGGGCTGGTTGGAAATGTGACACTCCAGGGCAGCCTTGGTTGCAGTGACCACGAGATGGTCAAATTCGAGATCCCTGGGACAGTGAGAAGAGTGTGCAGCAAGCTCACTGCCCTGGACTTCAAGAGAGCAGACTTTGGCCTTTTCAGGAACCTGCTTAGTAGGGTTCCATGGGATACAGCCCTAGAGGGCAGGGGGGCCCAAGGCTGTTGATTGATATTCAAGGATCACCTGCTCCAAGCTCAGGAGTGTTGCATCCCAACTAGAAGGAAGTGTGTGTCCCTCAGGGATCGGTGTTGGGACCGGTCTTGTTCAACATCTTTGTCGGTGACATGGACAGTGGGATTGAGTGTGCTCTCAGCAAGTTTGCCGATGACACCAAGCTGCGTGGTTCAGTTGATATGCCGGAGGGAAAGGATGCCATCCAGAGGGACCTTGACACACTTGTGAGGTGGGCTGATGCCAACCTTATGAAGTTTAACCATGCCAAGTGCAAGGTCCTACACCTGGGTTGGAGCAATCCCAGGCACAGCTACAGGTTGGGCAGAGAAGAGATTCAGAGCAGCCCTGCAGAGAAGGACTTGGGGGTGCTGGTCGATTTAAAAATGAACATGAGCCAGCTTCAGTGTGCGCTCGCAGCCCAGAAAGCCAACTTTATCCTGGGCTGCATCAAAAGGAGCGTGACCATCAGGTTCAAGGAGGTGATCCTGTCCCCCTACTCTGCTCTCGTGAGACCTCACTTGGAGTATTGTGTGCAGTTCTGGTGTCCTCAACATAAAA
This sequence comes from Psittacula echo, assembly GCF_963264785.1. Taxonomy (NCBI): domain Eukaryota; kingdom Metazoa; phylum Chordata; class Aves; order Psittaciformes; family Psittacidae; genus Psittacula; species Psittacula echo. The sequence continues at coordinate 58,726,181 of NC_137742.1, read as the reverse complement.
AGGACATGGAACTGTTGGAACAAGTCCAGAGGAGGGCCACGAGGATGATCAGGGGACTGGAGAACCTCCCGTATGAAGAGAGGCTGGGAAAGTTGGGAGTGTTCAGCCTGGAGAAGAGAAGGCTGCGTGGAGACCTCATAGCAGCCTTCCAGTATCTGAAGGGGGCCTACAAGGATGCTGGGAAGGGACTATTCATCAGGGACTGTAGTGACAGGACGAGGGGTAATGGGTTAAAACTTAAACAGGGAAGTTTAGATTGGATATAAGGAAGAAATTCTTTACTGTGAGGATGGTGAGGCACTGGAATGGGTTGCCCAGGGAGGTTGGGAATGCTCCACCCTTGGCGGTGTTCAAGGCCAGGTTGGATGAGGCCTTGGGTGACATGGTTTAGTGTGGGGTGTCCCTGCCCATGGCAGGGGGATTGGAACTAGATGATCTGAAGGTCCTTTCCAACCCTAACTATTCTGTGAGTCTATGATTCTATGATGTCTATGCAGCAACTAGACAGGTTAGGTTCCCCTTCCTACTTTTGTTGAAACTTCACAGATGGTCAGTAATAAGGCTACAAGGTTGTCTCATGTGAAACTATGAGCACCATCTTCCATAAAACAATGTTTTAATGCTTTAACTGCGTCCTCTTTTCCAGGATACCATAAGTAATGAGGTTTATGCTGAAGACACGAATATTATGACTTTTCTCTACGCATTTTCATCTTTCTCCATTAATAATCGACATCAAAGAGAAAAGAAGATGGAATCTGAATACACAAAAGATGACGAATAACAATAACAGTAGGAATAATAATAATAGTAGTAACAATTACAATAGAATCACAATTCAGTTGCTGTCACTCAGCTAAGTGGGTGTGTTTTGCTCTGTTAGGATGTCATTTTCAGCAGGCTTAAACCAAAAATAGAGGGATTAAAATATTTTCTTCAAGCAAAATTTAAAATTTTTCCAGCCACTGAAATAAGTAGAATATTCTGTACTGTCTTTAATCCAGTTTAGCCATTAGGCAATTATTGTTAGATGCATAACTATGTACCACATATTCAAAAAAAATTTACAGTAGAAAGTCCATATGTTTGTGAAAATGGTATTACTAATCTGTTCTCCTCTGGAATCTCTATTTCTTGATTGGGACAAGCAAGTACACTATATGCACTTATAGAAATGTATTATAATCCACACTAAACCAAGATGTTCCTATGCATTGACAAGCCCATGAACGTTTTATTACATCTGGTCAAGGATTGGGCTCCAAATGACCTTATCTGGTGATTTAGCTTCAGGACTCTGAAATTGGTTTGAAGAGATATAGACCTTTCTCACTGAAGTGAAGCAATTCTTCTTTTTTAAATTAGACCACTTGGAGTAAGAACACATGATTTGTAATGAAAGGAACACCAATTTGCACACAGGCTCCCTTAAGAAATAGTATGTGGAGGTTGAGTCAAAGTTGTACCTGCTCTACGGCTTCCAATCCAAGATTCTTATTCAAAGTCAGTTAGCATCATTAGAAACTATCCAGAGGTCAAGAAACAAGGGAAAATTAAAAGGAAACATGCGAGAATAAGCTCTTTTGTCTGTTATTCTCTGAAAATGGGATTGTATTGAAGAACAGTGCTATTGGTCAACCTAATCTGTAACCTGTCCAGGTTTTCACTGGGAGTTGTGGCAGTTTAGATTCCTCTCCACCCCTGAAGGAGTTTCTCCAGTTTCAGAATAACAGCCTTTAATTTTAGAAGTCACTTTCATCTTTCAATTGAATGCCAAATAGTTCCCATTTACTGGCTGTGGAATAATTGCTCAGCAAGAATCTGTTCGGAATACTCATATTAACACCATTAGTGCATCTTCTCACTAATGGATTCTTAAGTATTTTAAGAAAAAAAACACATGACCAGTATAAACAGAAGTTAGAACAGCGTTTCTAACCTGTAGGTATGATACATTTGCCAGTATTGTGATTTTTTTTTTGTCTGATTTTGTTTATTTTACTTTAAAAACCTTAGAGACTCAAAAATGCAATTTATACCACAGCAAAAATTACTTTTTTGTGCCTTTTCACTGGTGGGAGCAACCAAAGTAATAATACTAAGAGATATGAATTTCTTCTTACAGTACTTTATAATCCAGGAAATTTATCTTTAAGCCAGAGGCACTGTGTCAGATCAGCATGTATAGAATACAGTCAACCGACAGCACCATCTTCTGCCACGTGCTTTCATATTGAAAACAAAACCCAAGCAGGCGTGAATGATGTGAAAAAAATAGGAACAGCAAGATGAGTGGTAAGAGATTAAAGAGGAGTTAAGAGATTTCAGCCTGTGCTCTGTTCCCATTTATGCCACTTGCAGACCAAGTAGCCTTCTGGAGGCCCATGGACCTTCAGATTTCATTTTAGCCATTGTATTTATTGCAAGAACTCAGACAACAGCTACTCAAAGAGCAAACCCTGAATAAAGTGTTGAGAGTAGTCTCATATGGATCCTAGATGGGCTTTGCCATGGTCCTGGATGTATGAGTTCTCACTCATTCATATGAAATGTTTCACATTTCTTTCCATGTTTCTAGTCTGTCAAGAACCAGGTAACAGACATCACCACACTTCCCAGCTATAAAATCAGGGTACCTGGAAACAGTTAATTTCTTCCTCCTGAACAGACCTCCATAAAATAACCAAATTGCCATTTGGTATGTTCCATACTTTAAATTCTTGCTGGTTAGAACTATAATTTACTGTAACTGTGCAATCCATAGAGCAAATGAACTTCAAACCTTGCCAAATAACAGAACAAATAATTTTACTGTGTATACTGCTGCCATCATTCTAATGTAAACCAGGTTCCCTGCGTTTGTACCTGTCAGTGTCCTAAGTGATATTTCAGAGCCCTGCCTATCCCGAGACTGCTGTATTTTAGCCCTGTTAGAGGGTTAAACAAGAACCTGACATGAAAACAGGAGATGGGTAAATTCAGTTACTGTTTGCAGGACAGAGACAACTAATCAGACTGCTTGTTTCAAAGAATTTCTAATTTTGTCCCTGCTTCTAATTATAAGGAAGGAGGTACTAATGGCCCACCATTAAGACTCCTGGGAGGTGGGGGAGATAAAAGCATAGAATTTGTTTGAGTGAATAGGTGTGTTAAGCATTTACAGGGAGCTCTTTTGTGCAGTTAAAAATAACTACAGACAGGTGTTTGATACTTGGAGTCATCTAACAGGATTAAGATGGGGGGGGGGACGGACACACACACCTTAGAGTTAATGGATTTCCTTATGTCTCAAAATCAGGGGTTGAGTCGAAATTGTTGTGTGAGCAATTAGCAGAAGGTGAGCTTTGCAGAAGTTTCTCTGCAAAGATAAGAATTGGAGAATAAGAAGCTAGAGAGGAAAGGAAAATAAATCAGAGGCAGACAAACCAGAGTGCACATGAAAGTCTCCCCTGCGCTGCTGGGAGAAGTAAGGAGGGTATGGTTTCTAAGTGAGTAAATAATGGTAACTACAGCACCCAGATATTATGCTGTAGATTTTCATCCAAAAAAGAATGCATTTCACATTTCCCCGAATTTTCCCAAAGGGAAACTACCAGCTTCTCCAGTACAATGATCTGTGGTGGGTATGTCAATTTTGCCGGAAATATGCTTGGCTGATTATGTATGAGCAGAGTTTATCCTCTGCAGCTTGAACAGAACTCAAATATATAGACTTTCATGTTCGTAAACAACAAATCTATGAATCAGACGTGGCAAATCAAAGGCTAATGATAGACCGAGTAGCTTGAAAGGACTGTAAATGACTCTGGGAGTCTGCTGCAAAAGGATTTGAAAAGGAAAGAAAGGTACACTAACACAGTCTGTTGAATTACACAGGGTCTAGGAACAGGAATCATGGAATCACCTAGGCTGGAAAAGACCTGTGATTCAGAGAAATCTCCAGGAACTCACCAACAAAGTTTAAGTTGACAAGCAGGTATTCTTTATTGCGGCACCGGGAGACAAGGGGGATAGCTCCTCCTAGCGTGTCTCATCCGATCATCAACCAGTCTGTGATTATGTTGTCCTTAAGCATACATATTCATTAGATTACAGACATTACATCATACTTCTACAGAACCCCTCCCACATGCGCACTAAAATGTAGTAGTGGGCTATGTGATCCTTGGTGGTTATTCCTTCATCACTTTGCTTTAAGATCATTGCCATATCCCTAACCACCAGGCATTTCTGGCAAAGCTTATCTCAGTCATTTCCTTTTCTCTACAGTTGCTAACAAAGCCTAAGGTCCTTGAAGTTACTTATTTACAACCCTGTTCTTCAATCAACCTCATTCTTCCATCCACCCTATTCTCCAATCAACCCCTTTCTTCAATCCCCCCCTTTTCATGTGCTATTGCAAATTCTTTTGCAACTGAGTTATATATAAATCGAGATTATGATCGATCCATCCTTGGCGGTGTTCAAGGCCAGGTTGGATGAGGCCTTGGGTGGCATGGTTTAGTGTGGGGTGTCCCTGCCCATGGCAGGGGGGTTGGAACTAAATGATCTGAAGGTCCTTTCCAACCCTAACTATTCTATGATTCTATGATGCAGTCTCACATGTGTGGGTTCTGAAGACTTGACTCCCTATATCTTCTCTGGCTCTGGTGCTTTCTTGACTCTTGATTAGCGTATCCAAGCAGGCTGTTCCTTTATCTTCACTGCTGTAAAGGTAGTCAGTAATAGCTGGTATGGTTCGCTCCACTTCTCTTCTAGGGGATCACCTGCCAAATTCTTAATATAAACCCAATCGCCTGATTTAAAAGGATGAACAGGATAAACTAAACCTCAGGATCTGGTCCCTAACACTCTGCCGTTTATTTCTTCTGTTTTCCCAAGTTTCCCAAGAACTGTTGAAGTTATCCTTCTCCTACTTCTTGAAGGCTCTCTCCTTTAAATTGAGATTTATATGGCCTTCCATTTAGAATCTCAAATGGGCTGATTCCTTCCTTTGACAGAGGTTTTGTTCTGATTCTCAATAAGGCCAATGGTAATGCTTGATACCAATATAACTTAGTGTCTTGACAAATCTTTCCAAGTTGTTGTTTAATTAAGTTATTCATTGTTTCCACTTGCCACTGGCCTGAGGCCTATATGGAACATGTAATTGCCAATCTATTTCCAATTTCTTGCTGATTTCTTGTAATAATTTTGCACTGAAATATGTACCACGATCAGAGGAGATAGTTGCTGTTACCCCAAAACAAGGTATTATTTCATTTCATAGCACCTTAATCACTTGTTTTGCATTATTTGCCCTGCAAGGGAGTGCTTCTGGCCACCCTGAAAAGGTATCTGTCAATACCAACAAATATCAATAACCTCCTTTCCTAGGTAATTCAGAAAAATCTACTTGCCAGTGTTGTCCCACATAATTCCCTTTTCCAATTGTCTCAACCTGATTCCTGTTTTTAGTCTTAGGGTTATTTTTCAGACATAGTTGACATTGTTTTGTCACTAATTGCACTATGGTATATAAATTTCTTCCTATGATCTATTTGCTTAAATGTTTATACACGGCATTTCTTCCCCAATGAGTTTTGTTATGTTCTCCTTGTATCAACTTCCATAATTGATTATATGGGATCACTACTTGCCTATCAAGTATTTTTATCCAGCCCTTTTCATTTTCCTGTCATTCCAAGTCTTCAATTAGTTTCATATCTTCTTTACAGTACCTAGGTATATTTTGCTCAATTACCAGTTTACTGTCAGGAATTAAGGACATAACCTCAACCTTTTCTGTTTCTGCCGCCTGTTTAGCCTCACGATCAGCCAAATTATTTCTAGTCTCTTGATCAGAGTTACCTTTTTGATATCATTTACAATGTATGATAACCACTTCATTAGGTAATTGTACAGCTTCTAACAATTGCAGAATTTCTGTTGCATGTTTAATTTGTCTTCCCTGGCTGTTTAAAAGTCCTCATTCTTTGCAAATTGCTCCATGTGCATGAACTACACCAAAGGCATATTTGGAATCAGTCCATATGTTTATCTGCTTGTCCTTCGCCAACTCCAAGGCTCTAGTAAGGGCTATTATTTCTGCGTTTTGTGCTGAGCTGTTAGAGGGTAATGGTTTAGCTTCTATTACCTCTGAAGTTGTAGTTATGGTGTATCCTGCTTGTCGCTTATCATCGTTAACAAAGCTGTGAACCAGGAATCTGTACCCTCCAGAGGATCCTCCTTCAGGTCTGGTCGGCTTGAGTATACTGTATCTATAGTGGCCAAGCAATCGTGAACCAATGGTTTGGTAGGGGTTTCCTGAAGGAAAGATACTGGATTCACAACATTAGTGATCACAATTTCCACATCGTCCAGTTCTACTAGGATGGCTTGATACTTCAAGAAATGCGACGGCGATAGCCAATGTGTACCTTTTTGTTCTAGGACTGTTGATACACTAACAGGGTAATCTTTTGTCCCAGTGTAAATTTTCGAGCCTCTTGGGATCTTCAAGATAACTGCTGCCACTGCTTTCAAGCATCCAGGCCAGCCTTTACTTTGTTCATCCAGCTGTTCTGAAAAATAGGCCACTGCTCTTTTATAAGGTCCCAATCTTTGAGACAAAACCCCCAAGGCTATTCGCTATTTCTTATAGGAATATAGCTAAAAGTGTTTAGTTATGTCCAGGAGCTCCAGAGCTGGAGCTCTTATGAGTTCTGTCTTTAAACTTTTAAATGCTTTTTCAGCTTGATCTGTCCATTTTAGAAAGGCTGGATTTTCTTTTAGCAGCTCATATAAGGGTCTTACCAGAACACTATAATCATGGATGCAGAGTCGACACCACCCTGTCATTCCCAGAAATGTCCAGAAATCTTCAACCGTGGATGGTAGTGGTGTTCAACAGATTGCTTCCTTTCCCAGCAAGTTCTCATTGTCCTCCTGTTATTTAATATCCTAAATAAGATACTTGAGTTTGAATTAGTTGAGCCTTCGATTTAGATACCTGGTATCCATTTAGCCCTAGAAAATTTAGCAATTCTACAGTCCATTGAATACATTCTGTCTCGATTTCGGTAGCAATTAACAGGTCATCAACGCATTGCAGTAAAGTGCCTGTCTGGGTGGGTGCTTCTCAGGATTCTAATATTCATGCCAATTGATTTCCAAAAATGGTCGAACTGTACTTAAATCCCTGAGGTAACACCATCCAAGTGAGCTGTGTCTTTCTTTCTGTTCCAGAGTTTTCCCATTCAAAAGCAAATAAATTTTGACTTTCTTTGGCCAGGGGCAGACAGAAAAATGCATCCTTTAAGTCCAGAAAGGTAAAACACTTCTGATTATTTTTCAATTTAGTCAATAAGGTAAAAGGATTAGAATCATAGAATAGTTAGGGTTGGAAAGGACCTTCAGATCATCTAGTTCCAATCCCCCTGCCATGGGCAGGGACACCCCACACTAAACCATGCCACCCAAGGCCTCATCCAACCTGGCCTTGAACACCACCAAGGATGGAGAATTCACAACCTCCCTGGGCAACCCATTCCAGTGCCTCACCACCCTCACAGTAAAGAATTTCTTCCTTATAGCCAATCTAAACTTCCCCTGTTTAAGTTTTAACCCATTACCCCTCGTCCTGTCACTACAGTCCCTACTGAATAGTCCATCCCCAGCATCCTTATAGGCCCCCTTCAGATACTGGAAGGCTGCTCTGAGGTCTCCACGCAGCCTTCTCTTCTCCAGGCGGAACAGCCCCAACTTTCTCAGCCTGTCTCGATACAGGAGGTGCTCCAGTCCCCTGATCATCCTCGTGGCCCTCCTCTGGACTTGTTCCAACAGTTCCATGTCCTTTTTATGTTGAGGACATCAGAACTGCACACAATACTCCAAGTGAGGTCTCGCGAGAGCAGAGTAGAGGGGCAGGATCACCTCCTTCGACCTGCTGGTCACGCTCCTTTTGATGCAGCCCACAATACGGTTGGCTTTCTGGGCTGTGAGTGCACACTGAAGCTGGCTCATGTTCATTTTTTCATTGACCAACACCCCCCAACACCCCCAAGTCCTTCTCTGCAGGGCTGCTCTGAATCTCTTCTCTGCCCAACCTGTAGCTGTGCCTGGGATTGCTCCAACCCAGGTGTAGGACCTTGCACTTGGCATGGTTAAACTTCATCAGGTTGGCATCAGCCCACCTCACAAGTGTGTCAAGGTCCCTCTGGATGGCATCCCTTCCCTCCAGCGTATCAACTGAACCACGCAGCTTGGTGTCATCGGCAAACTTGCTGAGGGCACACTCAATCCCACCGTCCATGTCACCAACAAAGATGTTGAACAAGATCGGTCCCAACACCGATCCCTGAGGGACACCACTCATTGCATCACAGTGTGACTTAGCAACTTCATTCGCCAGCTCCTTCAGGACCCACAGATGGATTTCGTCAGGTCCCATGGACTTGTGTACGTTTAGGTTCTTAAGATGGTCTCAAACCAGATCTTTTCTCCTGCAGTGGGCCTAGGGTCTTCATTCTCACAGTCCCTGCATCCGCCTTCCAAGACTTGGGTGGTGCAGTCAGAGCCTTTGCCAGTGAAGACCGAGGTAAAAATGTCATTAAGAACCTCAGCCTTCTCCAAATCCAGGGTAGCCAGTTCTCCCGATATCTTCCGTTCTGATCCTCCAGTTTTAAGGAGTATTGTTTTATTCTAACTGAGCAGCCCCCTTTTTTATTTCTGCTTTAATAGGCAAAGCATTTTTTGCCTTATCTGGAATTTCAGATGCCCATACTCCTGGATATACCTGGTTAAAGATTTCTTCTATTTCAGGAAGGTTCTCATTAATTTTGTTTCGGACTAAAGATGAGCTCAAAATTTTAATCAACTGATCATCTTTTACCTTCAATTCCATTTCTCTTTCTTTAAATGTTATTATTGCCTCCATATATTCTCATAAGTAAGGATTTTGGTGAATTTGGTATATATAAGAATTTAGGTACACCAATCTGTTTTCCCAATTTATATTTTAATGGTCTCAGAAAGAATGCTTTCCCAGAAGCCAGTAGCTCCCACAACTGTAACAAATTCTTTTCCAACCAGAGTTAAATTTTGATTCAGTAGCAAATAACTTACCCGTGTATCTATCAGGAATTCTACCTCCTTTTTTCCTTCTTCTAGCTTTAATTTAGAGAGTGGATCTGCTAGGGTAAATTCCCCAGGTCCTCATCAATCTAACTCTAGTTCAGTCACTGGTGTTCCCTGTTGTTTCCGCTGAGGACAGTCTCTCTTCCAGTGTTCAAATTCCTTCCATTTTAGACACTGATTAGATTCTACTTTGGGAGAAAAATTTGCTCTCTCCCCTTTACTGAACATTTCTCCTCTGCCTCTAACTGCTATTCCTCTTCCTCTGCCCCATCTTCTGCTTCCCCCGCAGGTCCCTGCATGCCTTAAAGCAGCTACTGTAGCAGTTGCTATTGCTCTTCCTAGCTTTTTCTCTTTTATCTGTTCCCGATTTCTATAAACTTTCCATACGTCATCTACTAATTTTTCTATATTTCCAATGTCAGGTCCTGATAGTTTCTGCAGCTTTCTTCTGATATCTTTTGTTGTATGACCTAGAAATAAGTTAGTGATTTGTAATTTCCCTTCCGTAGAAGAAGGGTCTAAGGTAGTATATTTTCACATTGCTTCTCTTAATTTGTCTAGGAATTCATTTGGTGGATTTTTTTTGGTCCTTGTTTTATTTCAAATAGAACTGACCAATTTACGGCTTTTGGTATTGCATTTTCTAGCCCAAATTTAATCAGAGTCTGATATCTCTCTAAAGCAGCATAATCTGTCTGATCGTCATAGTCCCAGTCTGGTATAGTCAAAGGAACATATTTTTCCTTTGCACTAGTGATTATTTGGGCATTAACCCGAGCACAAGCTGGTTTTATCACCAGTTGCTTTTCAGTTTCGGTTAATGCATCTAATATTAAGTCTGTATCTCTCCAATCAGGATCCTGACTTTTGCCAATCAATTCAAATTGTTTTGCTACTCCTACTGGATCGTTTCAATAATTTTTCTCAATCTGTTTCCAAGCATCTAAGTCTCCCATTGAAAAATTTATTCGTATTCTGGTTCGTCCCTCCAGTCCCATTGCTTCCCTTAAAGGTGCCTGTGTCACGGGTCCTGTTTTACTATGGACATGAGCAGCAACTGGGGTACCTTTAAATTCTTTCCTGCTATTACCATTGCTATTCATTTCTTCCTCCTCATCAGAATCAGGAGGACTTGCAGCAAGGGTTACCAGATTTATGGACCTTGCAGGTTTTGTGTCGCAAATCTTGGGGAGACATAATCTTCTATCTTCCTCCCTTTTTCTCAATTTCAGACATATTTCACCTATGTCACATCCTGAACAACATCTTTCTAATCTGGGTTTCAGTCTTTTCTATCCTTTTCTAAGGCTAGAATCAGAGGATCAGGTGGCACTCTATTTATTCCACATTCTTTCTGCTACTCTGGATGACTTCTCAATGTGAAAAACATATCTGAATACATTGTTTCATCCCATTTTCCTTGCCAACTTAAAAATAATATTAATTGCAACAATGTATTATAATTCAAAGTCCCATTTTGGGGCCACTTTTCCTGATTCTCTAAGGTATATAATGGCCACCACTGGTTAAAATATTTAATAAAAGTCTTTTTATTTACCGAGCCCCTGGTGGATCTTCCTAACTCCTTCCAATGAGCCAGAATACATCCCCAAGGGTTCTTTTCTATTATTTCTCTGCACTGTTGATTTCCCATTACTTTCTTATACATACTATACACACACATACTCACACGGGATCCCAAAAATTCCACTCACTTGCTCACAATTTTGAAAACAAAGACAAAAACACACACCAAGTACACAAATACTAATTAGCAGCACAATAAAACAAAAGCAGAAACATACGTCAAGTATACAAATACTAATTTGCAGCATGATAAAAATATATACAGTTTGTTGTTCATTAATTACTCAATCACAGCATCAAATACTTGTTTTCAGAAATTGGGTCAGATACCAGAAAAACACAACCGCGTTCCTGCATATGATGTCTTCTATGCCTTACAGAACAATTCAGAATGTATACCTGTATACCAAATGGATGCTAGCAGCCGGGTATACACCTTTACCTACGAGATTTTTCTATCCCAATTTACGGACAGCTCTCTTATTCCGGCTCATGGAATATTAACCACGTTCCTGCTTTCTTGTGTTGGACGTCTCCTATGCCTTATGGAACACTAATTGGCGTTCCTGCATAGGACGTCTCCTATGCCTTATGGAATGTCGTAAAATAATCAAAAGAATACCTTTACAATGATAGTGACAGTCGTCATCTGCTCCTGCAGTGATCCAAGTGAATGGAAGGGTCCTTCCGGGGAAATTTTTCCTGGGAGCCCTAGGTAGCCCTGTCCTCAGCGAGTCCTGCAGCCGAGCAGAGAGTGTCCCATCTGGGGTGCCAAATTGATTCGGAGAAATCTTCAGAATCTCACCAACAAAGTTGACAAGCAGGTATTCTTTATTGTGGCCCTGGGAGATGCCACAATAATAGGGGATAGCTCCTCCTAGTGTGTCTCATCCGACCATCAACCAGGCTGTGATTATGTTGTCCTTAAACATAAATATTCATTAAATTACATATATTATGTCATACTTCTAGAAAATCCCTCCCACATGTGCACTAAAATGTGGTAGTGGGCTTCGTGACCCCTGGTGGTTATTTTTTCATCACTTCATTTTAGGATGGTTGTCATATCCATACCACCACGCAAAGCTTATCTTAGTCATTTCCTTTTCTCTATAGTTGCTAACAAAGCCTAAGGTCCTTGAAGTTACTTATTTACAACCCTATTCTTTAATCAACCCCATTCTTCCATCCACCCTATTCTTCAATCAATCCCATTCTTCACGTGTAAGATCACCAAGTCCAACCATCATCCCTGGACTGCCAAGTCCACCACTAAACCAGATCACTGAGGGCCTCATCTACACAGTTTTTAACACTTCCAGAGGTGGTGAGTCCATCACTTCGCTGGGAAGCCTGTTCCAATGCCTGATCACCCTTTGACGTGAATTCCTTTTTGAAGAAATTTTCCCTAATATCCAGTCTAAACTGCCCCTAGCACAGCTTGAGGCCTTCCTACCCTCAAGCAGATCAACACTTCCACCCAACCTGGCGTCACCTGCAAACTTACTGAGGGTACACTTGATCCCCTCATCCAGACCATCAATAGGGATATTAAGCAAGACTGGCCCCAACACCAAGCCCTAAAGTGACCAACTAGATGTGATACTGTTCACCACTAGTCTTTGAGCTTGGCCATCTAGCTAGTTTTTCACCCAGCAGAGTATACACCTATCCAGGCCATGAGCAGTCATTATCTCCAGAAGAATAATATGAGAGACAGTGTCAGATGTTTTACTAAGGTCCAAATGAACAAAAAGCAGAATTGAGACCAGGCACATCTCTCCCTGACTCTCAGTATTCTCTTGATCATCCTGAGGGTATTAAGAAAAGGCAACAACTGATGGGAAAGAAAAAAAAAAAAAAAAGGAGATCTAACCACTTAAATAAACAAATTTTACAACTTAAAAAAAAAAAAGAATTAACCTTTGCAGTTAGACACAAGGACTAGGAAAATAAATGCAGACAAACTGGGAGCTTTAATGGGACAGTCTTGTAGAATATAAACAAATATGCTGAAAATAACTGCAAAGTAATTAAAACAAGTGACAGGATAAAATAATTTTGAAGAGGAATTAGGAATTCTGAAATTCAATGTAATTGTGAAGTTGTGAATTTTCACTTAAAAAAACATATACCTCTTAGAATTGTCAAAATATGATTTTTAAAGGATTCTTGATGAACTTGATGATGTGAGGGAAAACTGGGTCGTTATTAACAGCTGGAGTCTGCAGACCCTATCAGTGCTGGTTTCCATGCTCTGAGGCTGTAAATTACAGGTCTTGTCTCCCAACTCATTCTTAGGACTGGCAGCTAAAGTCATAATTGAAACCTCAAAATCCCAGGAAAGAAAACTTACAATTCCCACTTGAGCCAGGAATGGAAGACTCTAGGAGCTATTTAATCTCCAGCAGGCAGGTGGGCTACAGAGCTGTTAGGAAGAGGTTTTGGAACTTTTCTAAATCCTGTCTAACCTATCACACCTTCACAGAAATCAAAATGTCTCTGCAAACATTAGAAATTTGATGAAACTTCATTCTCTGATGAGAAAATCATTCCCTTTGAGAATTTCTGAACAGTCTGTTTAGCAGAGTTGAAACACATCACACTCCACAGATAAGGTGTGAGAAATGAATAAAAAAGGTTTTCTGCAGTACTTTCAGCGGTTTCTGAGCAAGCCCCTTGTAAGTTCTGCTCCTTTGCCTCCAGCTGTGATCATCCATGCCTACTTAACAGCTTCATCTCAACTGCTCAGATTCATCAGTCTGATAACAGCCAAGAAATTATTTTGACACTCAGTGCCTTCTGTCAAAAACAAAACTTGCAACTGCAGCATTCACTTGTTGCCACTGTGGTATGCTGCTAAAAGACCTATTTTCACAATTGAACACGCCCTCACAGTTTCTACAACTACAAAACTGAACCACTTGGTCTGTGATTACTGGAAGACTAACCATATAAAAATAACTGTAACAATTAAAGTGACGGTGCTAACTGTACACACAATGTACGGTTCAACAATTACCTCAGCACATTTGACGGTGCACTACCAAGTGAAACAAATTTGGCCTTTAAAACACACTTCTTTTGGTTTTGTTTTTTAGTAGACATTTTCCAACCAGCTGTGGTTTTAAGTTTTGGGTTTTTTATTTCAAGTATGTAAGAAACTCCTAATAAGGGTCTCAATGGCCCTGAGAATTTACTTCCTAGGATTATTTTTCAGTTTCTTTCCAAGCATAGCATGAGAAGATATTTAACCGTGCTTCACTATTATCATTAAAAGATTAGACAAGGTGTCCTGGCAGCTTCTTTCACTGAAATTTGTCTTACCATAATACTGGCACATTTAGAAAAAAGAGCCACGAATTGTGTGCTGGGATCCATCAGAGTTCACTTTGGGTAGTCAGCTCATGCTCATGATAAGAACATTTGGGTGCATGCTGATGATAAGAAATAGCAACTTGAATTACCAGCTCTGTAAATCACAGTAATTTATTTGATTTAAAGTTTCTTCTGGATTTGTTAGAAGAACAGAGGAGCAGTTATGCTTCCAGCTTGAGAAAGTTTTTCACTGTGTTTACCAGCGTAATAATAGAGCCCCAGTGTTGACTTTAAAGGCTTCTAAGTGTTTCTGTAAGGGAAGAATGGATTATTATTGTAATTTAAAGGATAGAAGGTTTGGGTTGGAAGGGGCCTTAAAGATAATCTAGTTCCATCCCCTTGCCATGGGCAGGAACACTTTCAACTAGAGCAGGTTGCTCAAAGCCCCTCCAGCCTGGCCTTGAACACTGTCAGGGATGAGGCAGTCACAACTCTGAACAACCTGTGCCAGTGCCTCACCATCCTCATAGCTAAGAGTTTGCTCCTGATAGCTAATCTAAACCTCACCTCTTTCAGTTTAGAGCCATTATGCCTTATCCTATCTTATCCATTATCTTATCCTATCCAGATTTCTTGTAGGCCCTTTTTAGGTCTCTTGGAGCCTTCTCTTCTCCAGGTTGAACAACTCCAACTTTCTCAGCCTGTCTTCAGGAGAGGTGGCCCGGCCTTCTGGTCATCTTTGTAGCCATCCTTTGGACTTGCTCCAACAGGTCCATGAAGACATAAAGACATTCAGGGCATTTAACTTACCGAAAGTGATGCGATTTTCCATAGATTATCAAGGTCTGCCTTTGTCTCAGTAAATTTGTAGTGCTACTTCTAAATAGGGCATTACCACATAAACTCTTGATTTGTAGGTCCTAGCTAGTACTTTGTAGATCTGTATTCCTTGGGTAGCCCAGGAAGAGCAGTGACCACATGGTGACCCAACGAACTTGTGCTCTAGGGGCAGAGAAGAGTAGGAATACAGGTATTTATTTTCAGAAATAGGGTCATGATTAGACATCACACCTAAGATATGTGAAACAGGACAAATATCTTCAGCTGTCTGAATTTAAGTACCTTGAATGTGAGAAACAGCATGTGAATATTGATTATCTTGTTCAGTTTTGTATTTAGGAGCTTAATATATGCTGAAATCTCACTTTGGGCTGCTTTTGTGCATGAGGAATATAACAAAATGTTAGCATGATCGTGCCCAGTGTAAGTCTCACAGAGTACCAGGGCTGAAAAGGAGCATTTTAGCTAGAAGGAAGAAACACTGGCTGTGCTCAGTACTATGCCACAGAAATACCCATTTTGAAAAAGGGTGACCAGCTAAATGCACGGGGAAGGAAATGGAAGAAAGAAATCCACTGAGGTGTTGTTCAGAGGCTGCTTTTCTGGCCAGACTGCTGCTGCATGAAGCAAGCAGAGGACAGATTTTTCAGGATCTCCTTGTGGAAAGATTTGTGATACCAGCTATGAAAGCAAGCAGTGCAGAACCTGGTAAGGCAGAGATCCTGTGAGCCATGACAGAAATACTCAGTGTGACTTTTTGGAGTGCAAGAAAGGGGCAAGTCTGAACTGCAAAACACAGGTACAGTCATCAATTCTGACAGCAAGCCAGAGGATAAAAAAGTGTTCTGTACTCATAGAAAGAAAAATTACACACCTCTTGGGTTTTGCAATGGGACCAAAGGACTCCTGCCCTCTTATGCTCTGTGCAGTTTGTTGGTGCAAAGCGATATGAATAAATTATACACAGTGTAACAACACCATCAGACTCTTACCTTAACTGATACAATGCAAGAGACTTGAGTGACATGAATTAGCTGGGACTCACATTCACTGACAGAGGGATTTGCTTCCAGAGTGATGGAGGCATTGCACAAAACGAGGAGAACTCGTATATGACAGGGGGGTTGGAACTAGATGATCTTAAGGTCCTTTCCAACCCTAACTATTCTATGAATCTATGAAAACAGTAATTTTAAAAGAGTTTGTGTAGCAGCAAACAAAACGTGTATTGAACGGGTTTGATTATCAGTTCAATAAACATTCATAATATGCTGATGTGTGATATTCACAGCTGATTCAATAAAATATCTCTCTTTTCTTTTTGAATGGTGCCCTATAATTGCTGAAATGAATTAGGTCTTTGTCTGAGGGAATCCTTTAGAACAAGCTATTATTCTGAGTAAAACATCCCCTTTCTCCTTAGCTATGCTGTTGTTATGTGTAAGGGACAAAGTAAGACTTGAGAAGGAGCTGTAGAAGCATGAAAGACTAATTTACTTAAGCCTCCAAAACTTTATTGTAAAAGTAGATTTTCATGCATTTTTATTAACATTGGAGGTATCTATGGATACAAGAGTATAGAAAAGTTAAAATGAGATTTAAGAAAAAACTGAGTAATTAATACACCTTGTAATAAAAAGGGAAAAGGTTTCAGTGTATTTTCTTGTGTTGGGGAAAAGAAATATTCTTAGTTGAGAAAAAATAATTCTGAGTAGTAGGTAACTTGTATGTTGGCTGTTTAAATGTACCTAGAGTTCATTTTGCTCCAGAATAAGAGCAGAGGCTGGACTGTAAGAAACCCCACCTGCTACTCATCTGAATGAATCACAGCTAGCACACCAGAGATTTATAAGTGATAAGGAAAAGTATCTCTCATGAGGAGAAAAAGTCATTGAACAATTTAGAAGAACAGGAACATTTGAAATCATTATGCTCTCTTTGCAGATTCAAAAAATCAGGTAATTTGTCTAACAAGTCAATTGACATGAATTATTCCCCATCAGAGCACTTCTGGTGACACATTTGCATGGAGCCTGTGTTGGGATGATACTCTACCCCAGTCCAGCAATCTAGACAGGCACATCAACATGGGTGCCGAGCATTTCTGTGTGAACACAATGATCCTGCAACCACACTGTTCTAGTTTTGTCTGGGATAGAGTTAATTTTCTTCCTAGTAGCTGGTGCAGTGCTGTGTTTCAACTTCAGTCTGAGAACAATGCTGATAGCACACGGATATTTTAGTTGTAGTTCAGTAGCACTTACACCAGTCAAGGACTTTTCAGTCTCATGCTCTGTCAGTGAGGAGGGGCACAAGAAGCTGCAAGGAAGCAGAGACAGGACAGCTGACTCAAGCTAGCCTGAGGGGTATTCCATACCACAGCACGTCATGACCATTGTATAAACTGGAGGGAGTCACACAGAAGGCCCAAATTGCTGCTCGGGCTGGGCTGGGTATTGGTCAGTGGGGGGTGAGCAGTTGTATCGTGCATCACTTTTGTTTATTGTTTTTTTCCTTTCCCCTTTTAGTTTCATATCTCTCTCCTTGTTATTCATATTATCATTATATTTCTATTATTATTATTGTTGTTATTATGATTATTATATTGTACTTTAGTTATTGGACTGTTCTTATCTCCACATGTGGGTTTTACACTTTTGATTCTCCTCTCCATTCTGCCTGGGGTAGGAGGAAAGAGGAAGGGGTGAGCAGGCAGCTGCGTGGTGCTGAGTTACTGGCTGGGTGTAAACCATGACACACACTAGAGCTGGTCTGTGTGCAGTCAGAGTAGTCATATCTTTTCCAGTCTCTGCACCCCTGGCTCCAGTATCTGAAGCACTCTAAAAGCAGAAAGTGGTATTTCCCTTTTGAAACTGCTTCACATTTGAGCTGCAGTGGGCTGCTGTAATTTTCTCTTTGGTCATGTTTGGGATTGGTCTTGTCCTGCTAAGGCATCTGCAAACCAGTCCATTTACTGATTGTGCCTTGGTTTCTATACCTACAAAATGTGACAGCCATTCAGATTTCCTTAAGCTTTGAACACTCTCATGTAGTCTTTTGTTAAAATAACCCCATGAGGTGAGACTTGCTAATTTTTCTTTTCTTAGGCTTGTCACACGTAAAGCAGACTAAAACATCAGAACAGCATGCATAAACTAGCACCTCTCCCACAACTTTAACTTTCACTGTTCAAATATTTAACTTTTCTGTTTCTATTCATCAGTCCATTAAGCAACTCTTTATAATTTCATTTTCTTTCTGCATTCATCCCATGAGTGATGGATGTTATTTTTCATAGAATAAGTAAGATCTGCACTTTTCTTCTAAAGGTATGATTTTGAGCACAAATGGGAGTTTTGATGGCTTGCCTCACACAGGCTTAATCTTCCTTTTACATGAGGAAATGCTTTTGCTGTTTTGTATTTATATGTGATTTTTTCCAGCTTTTAGGGAACACAGTATAACAGGTTTGGCTTTAATTTCTTTTATTGGGCTTTAGTCTGCTCTATAGGCAACACAGTTTGCTGGTTCAATAGTTGGAATATTCCTGAATATATGAATACATGTTTCCTCACCAGATGTTAAGACTACACTTTCATGTGCAAAAGAATGAATCTCCTTCCCCTCACACAGAGGTTCTGTTCCTCTGCACTCAAGATTGCCTGCAGCCAAGATGTTACGGAACAGACAAGTGGGGAGGACTTTAGTATCACAGTATCACAGTATCACAGTATGTTAGAGATTGGAAGGGACCTCAAAAGGTCATCTAGTCCAATCCCCCTGCCAGAGCAGGAACACCTAGATAAGGTTACACAGGAATGTGTCCAGGCGGGTTTTGAATGTCTCCAGAGAAGGAGACTCCACAACCTCCCTGGGCAGCCTGTTCCAGTGTTCCGTCACCCTCACTGAGAAGAAGTTTCTTCTCAAGTTTAAGTGGAACCTCTTGTGTTCCAGTTTATACCCATTACCCCTTGTCCTATCATTGTTTGCCACTGAGAAGAGCCTGGCTCCA
Source organism: Psittacula echo (assembly GCF_963264785.1). NCBI lineage: Eukaryota > Metazoa > Chordata > Aves > Psittaciformes > Psittacidae > Psittacula > Psittacula echo. The sequence continues at coordinate 58,707,307 of NC_137742.1, read as the reverse complement.
TCCTCATGACACTCCCCCTTTATATATTTATATACACTAAGGTCCCCCCGCAGTCTCCTCTTCTCCAAACTATAGAGACTCAGCTCCCTCAGCCTTTCCTCATAAGGGAGATGCTCCACTCCCTTAATCATCTTAGTTGCCCTGCGCTGGACTCTCTCCAGCAGGTCCCTGTCCTTCTTGAACTGAGGGGCCCAGAACTGGACACAATATTCCAGATGGGGTCTCACCAGGGCAGAGTAGAGGGGAAGGAGGACCTCTCTCGACCTACTGACCACCCCCCTTCTAATACACCCCAGGATGCCATTGGCCTTCTTGGCCACAAGGGCACAGTGTTGGCTCATGGTCATCCTGCTGTTCACTAGGACCCCCAGGTCCCTCTCCTCTACACTACTCTCTAACAGGTCGTTCCCCAACCTATATTGGAACCTGGGGTTGTTCCTGCCCAGATGCAGGACTCTACACTTTCCCTTGTTATATTTCATCAAGTTACTCCCTGCCCAACTCTCCAGCCTGTCCAGGTCTCGCTGGATGGCAGCACAGCCTTCTGGCGTGTCAGCCACTCCTCCCAGCTTAGTGTCATCAGCAAACTTGTTGACAGTACACTCAATTCCCTCATCTAAATCATTGATGAATATATTAAATAATACTGGTCCCAGTACTGACCCTTGAGGCACTCCACTAGATACAGGCCTCCAACTAGACTCCGCCCCATAAACTACAACTCTCTGGCTTCTGTCCTTCAGCCAGTTTGCAGTCCACCTCACTACCTGATCATCCAGGCCACACTTCCTCAATTTAGCTATGAGGATGCTGTGGGAGACTGTGTCAAATGCTTTGCTGAAGTCAAGGTAGACCACATCCACCGCTCTGCCATCATCCATCCACCGTGTTATTTCCTCATAAAAGGCTATGAGGTTGGTCAAGCATGACTTCCCCTTGGTAAAGCCATGTTGACTGCCCCTCATAACCCTCTTATCCTTGACATGCCTTAAGATGGCATCAAGGATAAGGTGTTCCATCACTTTCCCAGGGATGGAGGTGAGGCTGACCGGTCTATAGTTACCCGGGTCCTCCTTCTTGCCCTTTTTGAAGACTGGAGTGACATTTGCTTTCCTCCAGTCCTCAGGCACCTCTCCCGTTTCCCAAGACTTGGTAAAGATGATGGAGAGTGGTCTAGCAATGACTTGTGCCAGTTCCCTCAGCACCCGCGGGTGCATCCCATCTGGACCCATGGATTTATGGATGTCCAGATTGACCAACTGGTCCCTAACCCATTCCTCGTCGACTAAGGCAAACTGCTCCAGTGACCTGACTTCATTTGAGGTCTCAGGAGTACAGGGCTCTTCAGGACTGCCTCCGGCAGAGTAGACTGACACAAAGAAGGCATTCAATAACTCTGCCATCTCTGTATCTTCTGTCACCAGGGCACCCACCCCATTCATCAGTGGGCCAACCTTGCCTCTGGTGTTAGTTTTATCAGCCATGTATTTGAAAAAGCTCTTTCTGTTGTCCTTGATCTCTCTCACCAGATTTAATTCTAAGGAGGCCTTAGCCATCCTAGCTGCCTTCCTACATCCTCTAGCAGCAGCCTTATATTCCTCCCAAGTGGCCAGCCCCTCCTTCCATGACCTGTAAACTCTCCTCTTCCACTTGAGCATACTCAGCAGTTCCTTATTTAGCCATGCAGGTCTCTTGGCCCTCTTCCTTGACTTCCTACGTGTCGGGATGCTCTGCTCTTGAGCTCGGAATAAGCAATTCTTGAATGTCAACCAACTATCCTGAGCCCCTTTACCTTCAAGCAGCCTTGCCCATGGGATTTCCCCTAGCAATTGCTTGAAAAGGCCAAAGTTTGCCCTGCTAAAGTCCAGGGTTGCAATTCTACTTGCTATTGTACTGGTCCTACCACACAAGATCCTGAATTCCACCATCTCGTGGTCGCTGCAACCAAGGCAGCCCTCAACCTTTACTGCTTCGACCAGACCCTCCTTGTTAGTGAGGATGAGATCCAGCAGCTCTCCTCTCCTGGTTGGCTCATCCACCATTTGCATGAGGAAGTTATCATCCATACACTGGAGGAACCTCCTGGACTGTGGCTGGGTTGCTGAGGAGTCCTTCCAGCAAACATCAGGGAAATTAAAATCCCCCACGACGACCACGTCCTGTGACTGTGAGGCTGCTCTCAGCTGCCTGTAGAAGGCCTCATCAACTTCCTCACCCTGATCTGGTGGCCTGTAACAGACACCCACAACACTATTGCCCCTGCCAGCCTGCCCCTTAATTCTCACCCACAGACTCTCAACTCGCTCGTCCCCTGTCCCTGGACAGAACTCAGTACATTGCAGCTGCTCTCGCACATAAAGAGCAACCCCACCACCCCGCCTGGCTGGCCTGTCTTTCCTGAAAAGGACATAGCCCTCCATGACTATATTCCAGTCATGTGAGCTGTCCCACCACGTCTCTGTAATTGCCACCAGATCATAATCTCCTGACTTAACACAGGTCTCCAACTCCTCCTGCTTATTTCCGATGCTGCACGCATTGGTGTACAGGCATTTCAAGGAGGGAGCTGAGCTCACCGATTCCACCCTAGGATTACAGGAGGCCTCCCAGTCTTCATCAATTCTAGAGTGCTGCCCCACTGGGGCAAGCCCAGTTACAACCCCATCCCCCTTCGAATCTAGTTTAAAGCTCTCCAAATGAGCCCTGTTAATTCATGCCCCAGCATCCTTTTGCCTCTGTGAGTTAAACCTTTCCCACGTGCCATCATTCGGACTGGAGCCTTATAAAACCAGCCGTTATCAAAGAACCCAAAGCCCTGCCTAAAGCACCAGTCTCGTAGCCAATCGTTTACAGACTGAATTTTCCCATTCAGTCCCACATCATCACCGGAAGATGGAAGAAGCGAGGAGAAGATCACTTGAGCCCCAGACTCTTTCACCATCCGCCCCAAGGCCCTGTAGTCTTTCTTCATCCCCCTCAGACTGCGGGAAGCAGCTTCCCCCCCACCTGTCTGGAAGACCAGCAGCGGTCTCACTTCAGCATTTTTTGAGGGTCTCCTCCTGGAAAAAAAACAAGTGCTTCCCAGAACCGGTAAGCAAGTCTTCAACAACAGCAGTCCTGCTGGTTGAGCACTAGGATATGATTTGCACCATATTCCAGGATGAAGATGACCTCAGGTTCTCATAAGGGCTCCTGAAGAACTAGTGTCCCAAGTCCTGTGGAGTCACAGGCCTGGCTTCAACGCAGTGAAGCCTGGTGAGGTGGTCTCCAGTAAGATCTTCTAGTCTTGACATAAGAAAGCTAAAATTATGAGGTGGACTCTGAAATGTTTGTGGTCCAGTAATCCAATGCAGATGGTAGGAGCTGAGTAAGGGACCTGATCATATACACTAGCTTGTCACCATCTGCACCTATAATTTCCTATTAAACTTTCTGCTTCCAGTAATGGAAATGTGTGGTGCATAATGAAGGCCAACTAGATGCAAAGCCTTCCTAGTAAGAAAATGCTCTCCCACTTACTTTGCCTCCCCCCAGTATCAATATCCTCTCCACCGTGACATCCCCCCACTCAGCAAAGCAGCTAAGGGAAAGTAACATGCAGTGAAGAAGTGGTAAATTTCCATGACCTGTTCATTTATGATCCAAATAATAAAAAGCAATCAGGCCTTCTCTTCTCCAGGCTGAACACCCCCAACTTTCTCAGCCTGTCTCAATACGGGAGGTGCTCCAGTCCCCTGATCATCCTTGTGGCCCTCCTCTGGACTTGTGCCAACAGTTCCATGTCCTTTTTATGTTGAGGACACCAGAACTGCACACAATACTCCAAGTGAGGTCTCATGAGAGCAGAGTAGAGGGGCAGGATCACCTCCTTCGACCTGCTGGTCACGCTCCTTTTGATGCAGCCCACGATACGGTTGGCTTTCTGGGCTGCGAGCGCACACTGAAGCCGGCTCATGTTCATTTCTTCATCGACCAACACCCCCAAGTCCTTCTCTGCAGGGCTGCTCTGAATCTCTTCTCTGCCCAACCTGTAGCTGTGCCTGGGATTGCTCCGACCCAGGTGTAGGACCTTGCACTTGGCATGGTTAAACTTCATCAGGTTGGCATCAGCCCACCTCACAAGCGTGTCAAGGTCCCTCTGGATGCCATCCCTTCCCTCCAGCGTATCAACCGAACCACACAGCTTGGTGTCATCAGCAAACTTGCTGAGGGTGCACTCAATCCCACTGTCCATGTCACCGACAAAGATGTTGAACAAGACCGGTCCCAACACCGATCCCTGAGGGACACCATTCGTTACTGGTCTCCAGCTGGACATTGAGCCTTCACCACAATTCTTTGCATGTGGCCATCCAGCCCGTTCTTTATCCACTGAGTGGTCCACCCATCAAATTGATGTTTCTCCAATTTAGAGACAAGGATGTCATGAGGGAATGCTTTGTGTCGAATGCTTTGAACAAGTCCAGGTAGATGACATCAAGTGCTCTACTCCTGTCCATCAGTTTTGTAGCCCCATCATAGAAGGCCACCAAATTGGTGACGCAGGATTTCCCCTTAGTGAAGCCATGCTGGCTGTCACCAACCACCTCCTTGTTTTTCATGTGCCTTAGCACGTCTTCCAGAAGAATCTGCTCCAAGAGTTTGCCAGGCACAGAGGGGAGACTGACTGGTCTGTAATTCCCCGGGTCATTCATTTTCCTCTTCTTGAAAATGGGGGTTATATTTCCCTTTTTCCAGTCATCAGGAACTTCACCTGACTGCCATGATTTTTCAAATATGATGGACAGTGGCTTAGCAACTTCATTTGCCAGCTCCTTCAGGACTTGCAGATGGATTTCATCAGGTCCCATGGACTTGTGTATGTTCAGGTTTTTAAGATGCTCTTGAACCAGATCCTCTCCTACAGTGGACCTAGGGTCTTCATTCTCACAGTCCCTGCATCCGCCTTCCAAGTCTTGGGTGGTGCGGTCAGAGCCCTTGCCAGTGAAGACCGAGGCAAACAAGTCATTAAGAACCTCAGCCTTCTCCAAATCCAGGGTAGCCAGTTCTCCCAATAGCTTCCAGAGGGGGCCTACGTTGTCCCTAGTCTGTCTTTTATTCACTATGTACCTATAGAATCCCTTCCTGTTATCTTTCACATCCTTTGCCAGATTTAATTCTAACTGGGCTTTCCTAACCCAGTCCATAGGTTCCCGGACAACATCCCTGTATTCTTCCCAGGCTGCCTGTCTTTGCTTCCACCTTCTATAAGCCTCTTTTTTCCCTTGAAGTTTCCTGGGAACTCCTTATCCATCCAAGGAGGTCTCCTGGCCCTCCTGCTGCACTTCCTTCTAGTTGGGATGCAACACTCCTGAGTTTGTAGCAGGTGATCCTTGAATATCAGTCAACGGTCTTGGGCCCTCCTGCCCTCTAGGGCTGTATCCCATGGAACCCTACTAAGCAGGTTCCTGAAGAGGCCAAAGTCTGCTCTCTTGAAGTCCAGGGCAGTGAGCTTGCTGCACACTCTTTTCACTATCCTGAGGAGCTCGAATTTAAAGCAACTGACTCATGAAAATCCTAAGAGTTTATTCTCAAGAATATTTCTTCTGAAAGGATGAGGAAATGTAATTACATGTTGCCAGACTCCTTTTTTTCAATGCTTCATTATATTAGAGTGGTCTGTATGTACAGAACTGTTACAACATCCATCTTATATACCAAAACAGATATATAAGTTTACTAGCAAGCAAAGAAGCTACTGCTTCCAGTATCTGCCTTAAAAATTAATAGCTGGGGATAAGACTAAAAGAAGGGGGGGGTTTGGGGGGGGGAGGAGACAAATTCTGTCTAGCCTAAAATTTTTGTCAAGTAGTTTTAAATCTTGAGTGACTTTATACTGAAATGTGGAAGAAAGATTAAAATTAAGAAAAGAAACAAACAAAACCAGTGTCAATATTATAGTTTAAATGCAATTGTATACATTCCAATGGAAATGGCTTGATTTATGATGACATTTTAACAGTCCCCTCCACCCACACTCTTGGAAACTCAAATCCGAGCACAACAACTTTATGTTAACACTGCAAGGGAAATTTAACACTGATCAAGAAGAGAAAGGTACATTTTCATTTCAGTAAGGGAAATGAAGCACAAAAATGGTCAACAGAACATAAAGTGATTTAAATATATAAATTATCTACTGTGATAATACAAGACTCATTAGTTAACATATGAAAGAAATTGTGCAGGAATATAAGTTACCAGTGAAAGGAATATTAGACACAATATACTTCATCAATTTAAAAACCCCTTATTCAAATAATGAAATTAGCAACATAAAATGTCTTCCTACTCTGCATTGCTCACGCAAGGTCCGGTTGTCACCCAATCTCTTGCTAGTAGACTCTATATTGGTAGAGATAGTAACCCTATGACAGATGACAGCAAATATCTGGCCTGTGCTGACTGACTTCAGAAAGGTAAGTAAATGAATGACACACAGTGTAACATGATTCATTTGCTCTGATATGCTACTTTTAAAATGGCATGGTTACAGAAAGCAAGCAAGGATATTACTTCTGGGAACCTCAGGTCAGTATCAGTGACTTTTTCTGAGATAGTATCTTAGATTCCAGAATTGTTTTTAATCAAACCCTGACACACAGAAGATTACTGCTGTCTTGTGCAAATCACTGAGAGCCTGGGAATGCCCCAATTCAAAATTTTGCATTAACAAAACAATAACATGATATTTTCCCCAGCTTTAATCTTTCCTCACATCGCTACCTAAGCTTTAGCAGATAATTGCATTTTGTAGGCTGTAAAGAATAAAAAAGAGCAGCAGATGGGAAATGGAAGAGAGGTTCAAGATCGCTTTACCTAATACGCTGTGCAAATGATGCAGTAAAACCTGCAGAAAATGATTACTTCTCTCCTCCAGTATTGCTGTATTCCCAGCTGCTGTAGACTGCTTTTAAACCACTTGAAACTGCAGAAGTTATAAGAGTAATTCTGATACCTCTTCCCCTAAAATGCACTCATGTTTTGTGAAAAGGACATGGCTTCCTGGATCACTCACAGGTAAGACCTAACATCTGACAGATAAGCTTGTGTCCTATTTAACACTTATTTGACTTCAGCAGAACTACTCATACACTGCTGTGCTTTCTTATACACAAAACATCCTTAACCAAATTCTTAGATAGCCAGATTCTGCCCATTTAAAACAAACAAACAAAAATCCCTAACATTTTTTAAAAACTTTTTCCTGATTACCTTGTTCTCTTTGATACCTGTTCAACCTTTATGAGTAAGGGTTCTGGAGGATAACTATCCTGATTGTATTTTCACAGGTAAGGATATGCCGTTATATGCATTTCACAGGCAGAGGGCAAATGTCACATAGGAGTTGATTGAAGGGTCTCCTTTCTGAGACTGGTTTCTGTATGTTGTATTCCATATGCTGAATACTGGGTGAAACGTGCATTTATGCATATTTCTCTCTGTTCAATAATATGCTACAATTCCTGATTTATTTATACTTATTTTCTTTCTCATTCCTGTTAGCTTTTCGAAAAGATTCAGCTCATACATTGTGTAACTCATGGCCCTTAATTCAATTTCAAAAAAAATTTCCACCAGAATGGGAGACATACTTACTAGATTTTGTTGTTTGCATGAGGAACTTGGTACTGGTTTTGTTTATTAACTAAAAAGGTACAATCTATAGAATCAGTGTCACTTTGTGCATAAAAGTCAACAGTTTTCTTCTATGAATATTCTATAACATCAGATGTTTTAATAAGCTGCTTTGAAAGGTATTTCATAGATGAGGCATAGAAATGTCTAACTATAAAAATGGTGGAAACAGGAACAAGGTGTCATAAAGCAAACTGTCCCACTCATGTGGATCTTAATCTTTCAAGAATTCCTGTACATATATATGTGCTTAGGAATAGCTGGCGAGACTGGAGCCTTAATGCTTTCTATAAGATAATATTTATAAGTATTTTGTAAGCATATGCCTTGCTTCTCTGAGCCCTTCTCGTTAATGAATGATATACAGATGAACCATCACTCTTGGATTTTTAATGAAAAGTTTTGATAAGTTTTTCTGTAGCAGCCACAAGCTGTTATTGCAAAGGTAGAAAGCCTATGTGAAGAAGGGTCTTTGAGAATCTGCTCCAGAGTACAAATTCCATGTCCATCCAACCGTCTCCTCTCTATCCAGTACTCTGGAAAGCATGGCAAATACTGCTTAGCAGCTCCCACTCTAGAACTGAATACTTGTTGCATTTTTAATGGATACAGACTGTGAGGAGTGCCACTACTCTGGTGTGCTAGCAAATAATCCTCTCCAGTCAGAATTGACACTTGATATTTCTGTTATCTAAGTAAATTTTTTACAGCATAACAGATAATAATACTACTGTACTGTTGAATTCTTTTTGGCCTACCTAGGCATTCACAGGTTACCAGAGAAGTTGTTGATGCCCCATGCCTGGAAGTTTCAAGGCTAGGTTGAACAGAGCTTTAAGCAACCTGGTCTAGCAAAAGGTGTCCCTACAAGAGGGTCGGAACTAGATGAGCTTTAAGGTCCCTTTCAACCCAACCCATTCTATGATTCTAAGATTTGTTACTATCTTTCTTCAGAGGCATGTTAAAATCTCTATTACCCAGGTAATTACTGAGTAATTATCTTTGGCAAATAAATCCCTAGCCAAAGGGGATAAAAAGGGTAGTATCTGTTCAAATTCCAACGAGTAAAATTCATCATATGACTGTTAAAAGCAACACAAAAGCCAACTATTCCAAATTTGTTAATGAAGAGATTGCTGTCATAACCATCCTCTGATGGTTGTGGTCATACTCAAGAGCAGATATGAACTTTGTTAGTGGCTGAAGTTGATTGTTTCTAGTTGTGTGAGAAAAGAGTTATACAAAAAAGAGGTGAGGTTTGGGAGTGAAAATAAGTTTCTGTTTTGCCAAAGAATTTAACTGGAATCAACTTTCTTCTTTCTTTTAACTTAACTTTTCCTTTCAAGAATCCGGGTGCTTAGATGTAATCAGTTGATTTTTTTTCAGATAGTTAATGAAACTGCTAGTAAGTTAGCTATGCTTTTTTAGAACGAAAAAAAAAAAGGTTTGCCTTAGGCTTGCACCACACAATATATGGCATCTTGATCAGCACCCGAACTAGTTTAGCTTTGTGTTAAAAAAGTTCCTATCATTCTTTCACACCATGGGTAGTTCTTGTGCCAGATGTGCAGTATACTCAAGAGTTTAGCCCCCTTCATCAAGAGCTATAGAGTTCAGAGAAAAAAATCTACATGCTGTCAGCAAGACCACTAACTGAACTGACCAAAATCAGCATTCAAATTCTAAAACTTGTTAAATCTGTAGTAAGGCTGCAAGGTAATTAATGGACTGTCTTTTTTTGGTAGCTCTGAAAACTGAGCACCACTTTGACAGTTAAGTCACAACACCAGGGAAGTAACTCCTCTCTTCTCAGATGAAAGCGTGGTAACTGATGAAAAGTAAATACTCAGGGCCATCTAAGCAATGTGAATAATCTCACTGAATTAATGAGAAAGAATCCAGGCCCAGCTTCAGCAAGAAACTAAAGCAGGAAATGTAGTGAGATACAAGTTTCGTTTCTTTTGATCTTGGACTTCTGATACATACCTGCTGCTACTTCAATGTGTCCTTTACATCAGTGTGTCTCTGAGGATCCGAACACTTTAACCTCCTTTGGCTGGTTTTGTGCTGATCAACAACCACATGTCTAATAGCTTCTGATGTCATAATTTCCACAACACTGACCCCTGACAGGAAGGCAGGAGAAAAAAAGAACCCTGCCTCCAAAAATGTGGAGAGAGCTGGATGTCCCATTCCTAAATGTCATACTCCAAAGGCAGATTCATTTCCTTATTTAATGAATAGTGAATATCCTGGTTCAGCAAATCCAAATTTTTTTTGGCAAATTTTATTTACCATCTCATGGCTTCATGCAACAAGCCACGTTTTATGAAAAGAAAAGGCTGCCCTGCTTAGAACCTGACAGATTTTCCACATTCATTGTGGCAATAAAATTTGCATCCTTTTGCATTTGACGTGTACCAGGAAAAAAAAAAAAAAAAAAGAGGCAGTCAAGTTTCACCTATAAAAATCTGCCATGGCAAAGGAACACTCCTCAAGTTTTCCCTTGCCTTCCTGTTAAGGCACCAGAAAAAAATCTCATTGATGTATCATGCAGTCCTCAAGTATGCCCCAGAGCAAAACATTCTGAAAACTGACATTCAATTCTTCACACAAAAACAACAATAAGAATTACTTAGCTTTTGGTCACAGCTAAGTAGCAGCTGGAAACAAGGTATGAAATTGTACAAAGCCCAGTCTGAGACAGAGGCAGCATATCAGGTTGTACAGCCCTACTAACTCTCCAGAGAGCAGATACAGAGAGTGTCCAGCTGTTGAAGCTGAGTGTTGTGCTGGCACTGCTCCTTTCAGTGAATCACTGTGCCCAACAAGAGAAGACCAGGATCTTGGGTAGCCTCTTGAGCAGAGATCATGTAGCTCCACACAAATGCTAGTGCAAGGAGTTGTGAATGAAGGTTAACACTTTGCTGTGGAGATGCCTTTGACCTCTTAGTCCCTCAGCAGTCTCTTTGTCCTGATGGGCAAGGAGATTCTCTACTCCTGCACAGACAACATCTGGTCTCCACATGGCTCAGCTCCTTCACTAGGTGAAATGGTACAGAATGAAGGTTCACCCTTTCAGTGTGGTAGAAGGTACTGGATCAATCCCCTCCTGAAAACACCAAGCTGAAAATTCAAAATCACTGAGACCTATTCATGGAAATTTAGCCACCAGTAAGGTGGCTTCTCAGCATGAGTCATTTGGTCTCCTCCACTCTGATCTATTCAGCCAGAAGGCTGCTGAGGCCAAGTTTGTCACTGCTGCAGATACATCAGAAAGGGAGAGGAGAGCACAACTTGTCTCATTTCCAAAGCGTGGTCTTGCAGTACAGACACAGAGCTCAACATCCAAACCAGGAAATATTTTTGCTCAGATCAGTGAAGCATTCCTGATACAGGAACAGCCTTATACAATGCTCCCTTTAGGCTCTCAAAGCCTACAGTGCTGTCAGTTTAGGGCCATGTAATTTTGCTAGCAGGTTATTTGAATTGTTGACTCCATGGAATTCAGTTGTATGACCTCTGCCAGAGATATTATAGTTGATGTTTAGCTCAGTGCTCCACATCAACAGTATGTGTGCTATTTTCCATTCAAGTTCTCCAAAGCCAAATGATTTCATGTATGTATGTATATATATATGCATGCATTTATTTAGACCTCTGTAATAACAGACTTTGAAATGTTCTGTGCCTGGTTTTACCCAGAAATTCTCAAAAGACAATTTGAAAACAAAAAAAGAAAAGCCTATATACATGTTTTTTCTCAGTATCTTGGCTACAGTATGCTTTGCCTTATACAACAAAAGATTCAAAGCAGACCTGCAGAGAAGGACTTGGGGGTGTAGGTCGATGAGAAACTTAACATGACACGGCAGTGCTCATTCACAGCCCAGAAAGCCAACCGTATCCTGGGCTGCATCAAAAGGAGCGTGACCAGCAGGTCGAAGGAGGTGATCCTGCCCCTCTACTCTGCTCTTGTGAGACCTCACTTGGAGTATTGTGTGCAGTTCTGGTGTCCTCAACATAAAAAGGACATGGAACTGTTGGAACAAGTCCAGAGGAGGGCCACAAGAATGATCAGGGGACTGGAGCACCTCCTGTATGAAGAGAGGCTGAGAAAGTTGGGGCTGTTCATCCTGGAGAAGAGAAGGCTGCCTGGAGAATTCATAGCAGCCTTCCAGTATCTGAAGGGGACCTATAAGGATGCTGCAGAGAGACTCTTCATTAGGAACTGTAGTGACAGGACAAGGGGTAACGGATTCAAACTTAAACAGGGGAAGTTTAGATTGGATATAAGGAAGAGATTCTTTACTGTGAGGGTGGTGAGGCACTGGAATTGGTTGCCCAGGGAGGTTGGGAATGCTCCACCCTCGGCAGTGCTCAAGGCCAGGTTGGACAGAGCCTTGGGTGACATGGTTTGGTGGAAGGTGTCCCTGCGCATGGCAGGGGGATTGGAACTGGATGATCATAAGGTCCTTTCCAACCCTAACTATTCTATGATTCTATGATTCTAACATTGTTTTAAAAGAAAAACAGAAACAATGAAAGATTTTGAAAGAAAATCATGGAAGGGATCTTGTGTAGCGGAGCATAAATGGAAAAAAAGGTACAGATGAAGGGAGAACAGTGCCAAGTATATAACTTTTATGTGAATAGAAATCTTTCAGTGAAGTTAGCTGCCTCAAGTTTTATTAATCTCAGAAAGGTAGAAGGAAATTTGGTGTTGCTCTTCCACAACAATACCAGAGCCATTTTTAAATGAGCAGAAAGGGTAAATTAGCTGGTTAGAAGCCCTGGAAAACTTTTCTATGATGACTAATTATCTGAGAAATAAAAACATATAATTTGAAAAGTTGTATCTTTATGTGGTGTCTTTGTCATTTTCTGATTATGTCTAGCTTTTTTAAATTTTTCCCGCCTTTTTAAGAGTCAGTAGTGAAGGTTTTAAACTGTTTGCTCACTTTTACACTTGCAAATGCACAAAACCACTATTTTCAGAAACTTTTCTTGTTCTCAAACACTTCATCAAGGAAGAAAAATTCAGCATCTGTTTGTATACATAGTCAGAATAAATGCATAAAAAAGGATGTAAATATGAGCCTAACTAAATAGCTTTGGAGACTTTGAAGAAATACGTTCCTTCATGCTTGAGCAGTTCATACTGCTTTTTTACTTTTTAGTCATTGTATTTCTAAAAAATCAAGGCATCCTTGACAGTCAACTTGTTTAACCCATTTCTGCATAGAGAGAAATAAGATGCAGTGAATTTACATAGTTTGGTTTAGACTTTCTGAAAGGGTCTCTAGTAAGACAATTTCTTTGAGCAGTGTGCTAGCTACTAGCTTGCACAATCATTCACTTGGTAATAAATCAAGAGTGGTGTAGAGCTACAGGAGGGATCACACTGTGTATGTGCTTATTCAGATGCATATCTGAATAATCACCTGAAAGCTGCTTGAGGTCTCCTGTCAAGTTGCTGATGGGCTCAGAAAATGAGCTGCCAGCTACCTTTCCAGCTGAGATGCTCAGTGTCCCTGCCAGAAGTCCACATAGGGAGGTGAAACTAAGTGACTTGTAATACCAACTGACTTGTAAATCCAAGGTCTCGCCTGCCCAAGAAAGTGCTGTGAGGCATTGACAGCACAGCACGTGAGCTGGCCCTGCCACCACCACCTTGGCCATGGCCAGGGAGCTGGCCTGGGAGAGGCTCATACACTGCTCAGACCTTCTCCAAAGGCAGCAGTGAGGAGATCTTTAGTGGTGTTGAGATCTTGCATTGCCTTGCTGTGTTAAGGGTAAATTTCACACAGCCTTTGTGCCTGAGTGGATTTCATTTCCACAGTCACAAATCCAGTGCCATCCACCAGCTTTGCATTGACTTTCAACTTAATAAATTGGAGCAGACAGCAGGGCAGGGGAAATTAAACTAGCAAAGGAAAAAAAAAAAAAAATTACTTAAACAGACTGGAACAGTTATTGCTGCCTGCTAGGAAATGCTTTTCTAGTCTTTTATTACCACATAGAATCCCTAGTCCCATGTGATTAACAAATTCGCCTTGAAACACTGGTGTTGCTTGACTGCAGTTGAAAAATTAAGTTGGATCTTCAAATTCTTTCTTTTCAACTCATTGAAATGAGACATTTTGCAGCACTTGGATTCTAGCATATATAATCAGGCTCCACATTTCCTATCACATTGAACACCTGGCAATCTCCTGTGTGCCGACTGCGCACAGTGCAATGATATGTCTAGAGGTAATTATTTCTATTACCCACATAAGGGCAAAAGATACAAGAGTCATCACATGCTTACCTTTTGTACATCTTTCATTTTAACTTTAAATGCCTGGCTGAGTTGGGCCATAAAGGGAGACATACTTCATTTTAGAAAGTTGTTCCTGAAAATGAACGCTTGGGGACACAAATATGAAAGAAAGTGGCCTAATCTAGTGTCTTTGTTCAGAAGTCTCTGAAGTCTCAGTGACTGAAGGTCATTATTTGCACTGAAAAAACTTACTGGGATCACCGCAATGGGCAAAGAAATGATGAAGCAAATAGATTTTTTTCCATGACATAGAGGAGAAGCCCCCCAAAAAGGATCCCAGAAATTTTAATGAATGAAAATTGAAAGCCAAATCTTTGCCCCTTTCTTCAGCTTCACAGGAGGAAAAAGCTTCAGCTGTGAGCATATAAAAAGTCCTTTAGGCCAGGTCCTGCAAATGGAGCCATCACAGAGCCTCCCACCAGCTCCTGCTGTAAGCTACCCTGTCCTGTTCCTGGGAATGGTCAGAATGCAAACTAATTCCTATATCCAATGAAGGCAATGCAGGGTACTTGTGGGAAACACAGTGTCTGCAGAGAAAAGGATGCTGTGAGGCACCAACAGTCAGTGTGTGCATGCAAGAAGCTGTGGCAAGGTGGAAGCAGTCATCTCTGTACTATGGCTAATTGATAATGGGTACGAGTACGGGTAATAGGTAAGACTGCAGCAAGCAGGGTGGAGGCTTCATCTTAGCAGAAGCACATTGGTAGTTAAGTTAGCACCACCAGAGGGCTAGTAGAAGAATTTATTGAAAGCTGTGCCAAAATCACTAAAACGCAGTCACTCCTATGCTAGAACACAGAGGAATCCCCACTGGTGATACTTTATAAAAGTTTGTTTGCTCTGGAGGTTCTGCAAGCTGATTTCTTTGTTTTCCTACACTTTATCTAGATTTTAAAGTTTTTCTCAAAGCTGTGGGAAACCAGCAATACTTTTTGTTCGGCTTCAGGCAAGTAAACTCTATTAAAAACATTGTTAATGCTAAGATCTTGTATCAGATCATATACATGCCTGCAGAGGTGAGCTTAGGAGCAATGGGCAGGGAGGGATGACAGTAACAAGGAGAACCCCGCTGGTGTTCATTCTACAGATTGAAAATTACTGGCTAGGACTTTCCTCTGTGCTTACTGGAAACAGCTATTCTGAGGGACCTAAAATGTGCACAATGGTGCATGATGCTCTATTTGTAGCTCTATCTTCTGTTCTCAAAAAACCAGGGGTTCGTTTCCCCAGGTGGCCCTGAAAGTGTCTGAAGCATAGGCTGTGACCAAAAGTCCTTCACAAACAAGACAAGTAGCAGGGCTGATGAAGCTGTACTTCTGCCAAGATAGTTTGTCAGGATCTAGTAGCAGAAAATAATACAAAACATATAATTTCTTGTGCTTTGCAAATGAGCCAAAGAGCTTTAATGTCACAGCTTGTGTTAAAATCATGTTTTACCCCCCATCAGACATCAGAAATGGAGAACATGGGACATCAGAAATGGAGAGATGAAGTTCTTCAAGGCAGGATCTGTGATAAGATAATGGTCACTGACTTTTTCTTCTCAGCTTCCTATATTCCTTTCCAACCTAGTGTTACTTGTGATCACTAACTGAGACAGAAATGTAAAACTATACATGAGGCACGAACATGTATTTCAAACCCTATTACTGATGTTTCCCTGGCTGGTCCTTTTTATTAACTGCAAAATTCTGCAATGTGAGCATTAGGTTTTGCATTAATATTTCAGCCACGAACTGCAAAAACTAACCTCTGGATAAAAAACTCACTTGCTTTCAATAATTTTCCACACCAGCAAATAAGTTGAGATCAGCAGTTTCACTTCACTAGCAATATCTCTCCAGCTATTAATTAACAATAATGGTTAGTCAGCCTACATTCAGACCACTCTTAAGAGATATACAATAGAGTACTAAAAAATGTACTGTGAATGGTCCTCCATAAGCATAGTAAGTAAGAGTTTGTTCAAAAAATAAAAAAATAAACAGTGTTTGGATTCTACCTGTGTGAAAGACTAAAAAGACTGCCTGCAGAGATAGCAGGATGCTGCCAGCACAGGATACTTCATATAAAAATAGGCCTTTAAATAGAGCATTTATGAGCTCTCCACTGGCTTGAATGAAATGAGTTGAATCGTCTCAGCTGTGTTCAGAATAGGCAGTTATCCATGCTCAAAAATAAAAATAAAAATGCTAATTGTATTTGATGTTAGTAGGTGATAAGGAGTATTCTGAATTCATTAGGGTCACCGAGGACAGGTTAAGGAGAAACACTAAACACCGTTTGCAGTGGTTCCTCCAGAACACATCTAAGCTGTAGCAAGGAGGTAAGGAAGTTTTTTGGTGTGTTGTCCTTGTAGACTGCTCTGCAGGCAGAGGATGAAGATGTTTGGAGATTGGCACCTTTCCCTGGTCAGCATGTTCAGCTAACTGTAAAGGATGAGAGATAGAAGAACCTCTTGGCTGGGAAAGGAAGCAGGTAACAAGGCTGGAGTAGATCATTTTATCTGTTGGAATATGAAAGATTTTGGCTATACACAAGAAGACCAAGTCTCCATTCTCTACACAATTTTATTTTCTTTGCAATATTTTGCTTTAAAATACTGAGCTTTATTGTCATTATTTTACATAGCTGTTTCACAGTTTGAACCTTGTTTCTTCTATTGCATTTGCTATTTCAAAGGCTATAAAATTTTTCAGTGACTAGTTTGAACAGTTATTTCCCAAGATTCTTTTTTTTTTAGCAACATTTTTTAACTCAACCTTACAGCAATCTTTTACATACTGCTGTGACAAGTTAACTTTATCGCCATGATTTAGTTCTGTTTCTGCAGAAGGAAACAGCAAGAGCATGCTATTCACAAATACGGGACTCATTCAGCATCAGTTTTAACTGTTACGGGTAGAAATAGTACTTGGAGTGCTCCGATGTCGAACCAAGGGAAAGAAGCAAGCAAACTCATCCTAATATAGTGTTGGGTCAATATGGAGTTAATAGAAAATTCTGTGCATTTTTAAAATCATACATAAAGATCTCAGTTTCCAATTTTAACACTTTATTTATCCACCTGGAAACCAGATGGCATACTGTTAAACCTATGAAACCTTATTTGCTTTGGGCTTTTCTAGTTTCCATTGCCGTGCTGCACATGAAGATGCACAAAACTGAAGTCCTGCTTGCTGGTGAAAAGATGCATTATCTGCCAAAGTCTCACAGATGAAACAGCCATTGACTACATCTAACTCAACATAATTCTATGATATTCTAGAGCTGATGGTCCTGAAACCATAAGGATGTTTATATTGTGAAAAGTATTTGAGGCAGGCATAGGTATCTGCTTTTGCACATCAGAATGAAATATGCAGATTTAGCATGGTAGTATTTGACTGACTTTTCCATGTATTTGTTTAAGAAAATATTCCTTGTGTTTTGCAGATAAACTATTTTAAAATTTTTACCTTAGTGTCCTTCACCTCCACCTGTAGATTTAAAATATTTTTATTCTGTGATTTGGAGGTAACAGGTCATTACTTAATGAGAAATGTAGTATTTCTTTAGCTAATTATGTAATTTCAGATGCTGCAGTTTGAGACATGATTTTCTAGCTGCTTGCTATAAATTTTTGGATAACAAAGTTCCAAAGCATTTTCCTGTTCAAGTGGGACAACTCGTAAGATGTAAAGAAGAAGAAAGTTGAGGCAGGTGTAATTGGGCAGTTTTAATGTACAGAGAGTGCTGTCTTTAAGGATCTGAGAAAACTGCTAGATGCTCTCTGAAAGAAAACCAAGTGCAAGTACCAGAAATCAGAATTTCAGTCCTGAAGGAAGGATTCTTCTCTATCAGGTAACATGCATCAGAAGGCGAGATCATTGAATGCCTCTTGGGCTTCCTCTAAGGAGGAAGGCAGAGGTTTTGCCTTGCGCAGGAAGATCACAGGATCATCAAATCACAGAATCAACTAGGTTAGAAAAGACCTTTAAGATCATCAAGTCCAACCATTACTCCAGAACTTCCAGGACCACCACTAAACCATATCACTGAGGGCCTCATCTACACAGCTTTTTTAATACTTCCAGGGACAGTGAATCCATCACTGCCCTGCGCAGCCTGTTCTAATCACTGATCACCCTCTCTGTGAAGAAATTTTTCCTTATATCCAGTATAAACCTCCCCTGGTGAAGCTTGAGGCTGTTTTCACTTGTCCTATCACTTGTTACTTGGTAGAAGTGACCAGCCACCTCCTCTCTGCATTCTCCTTTCAGGTAGTTGTAGAGAGCAATAAAGCCCCACCTGAGCCTTCACTTTTCCAGATTAAACAACCCCAGTGGCCTCAGCTGCTCCTCATCAGACTTCTGCTTCAGTCCCTGCACCAGCTTTGTTGTCTTCCTCTGGACCTGCTCCAGCACCTCAATGTCTTTCTTGTATTGAGGAGCCCAGAACTGAACACAGTACTCGAGGTACAGCCCCACCAGTGCCCAGTACAGGGGGATGATCACTGCCCTGGCCTTGCTGGCCACGCTATTGCTGATACAGGCCAGGATGCTGCTGGCCTTCTTGGCTGCCTGTGCACAAGCTGGCTCATGTTCAGTGGCCAGCAATCAGCACTTCGAGGTCCTTTTCCATGAGCAGCTTTCCAGCCACTCTTCCCCAAGCCTGGAGTGTTGCATGGAGTTGTTGTGGCCCAGATGCAGGACCTGATACTTTGCCTTGTTGAACCTCATATCATCGGCCACAGCCCATCGATCCAGACTGTCCAGATCCCTCTGCAGAGTCTTCCTATCCTTCAGCAGATCAACACTTCCAGCCAACCTGGTATTGTCCGCAAGTTTACTGAGGGTGCACTCAATCCCCTCATCCAGATCATCAATGTAGATATCAGACAACACTGGCCCTAACACTGAGCCCGAAGGGACACCACTAGTGACCAGTCGTCAGCTAGATATGATGCCATTTACCACCACTCTTTGGGCTTGGCCATTCAGACAGTTTCCAACCCAGTGAAGAATCCACCCATCCATGCCATGAGCAGCCAGTTTCTCCAGGAGAACACCATGGGAGATAGTGCTAAAAGCTTTACTTAAATCCTTAAATACTTAAAGATGCCCAGAGATTTTTCATTGCTATTAGCTTTGCCTTTTTCTGGTTTTGGTTTTTGCCTTTGTTTGTTGCACATTGTTTTGTAGGGAGTCTTGGATAGACAGTAAGGTGGATTAAGCAATTCAGAACCAAATTGATTGTGGCCCTTACTATCATAGTTTGCACACTGTGAGCCAATCTTCAGTCCCTTTACAGTTTCTGTAGAAGGACTTGCAATAGTTTCACAGCTATGGTGACAACAATTTGCTTGTCAAAAGGACATGAAAAGGACAGCAATGTACAACCTGTATGCGGCCGAGTTTTTATCCTGAGCCTGATCCACATTTTGTGAGATGAAGGGATGGATCCCTGCTTTGTTCTGCAGGCTTAGTTTGGGCTAAGGGTTGGGGAACTTCCTAAAGTTCAGGTACAGCTGAACTTAAAAGGAGTTCTGTGTGAAACCTGTGTTAAGTTCTGGGACTGAAGAAGGGCAAATACTCTTTACTGCTGTTGGTAGGAGCCCTGACATTCAACCAGAGGAGCTGTCTTCTCCCAGAGGGACCCAAAGCCACAAGGAGGGCAGGATGGAGACCTTAGGGTTGCTGTGTCATGCCCATCCCCTCAGGAAATTTGGCAGGGTGGATTTGTTAGAAGCTTCAAGAAGATTTCATTCAGAAACATTCACTGTGTTCTCATGCTGGTTGTCTCCATTTCTGTATGTTTGACCACTCGCTCCGGACTTTTACAGCTGCCCCACCAGAATGATTCCTCTGTACCAAAATTATTCACCTGTTCTCTGATTTCTGTCCTCCCAGACCAGGGCTGGATTTGTTCAGGAGGGAGGATTTTATTATGAAAGCATAATAAAATACAGCATTCCTGTGTGGTACATGGCATTTCTACCATCGGTATACTGTTGCCCGTTACACAGTCAATTTTCTGCTGTTGTGAAATAGCTTTTTTTAAAAAAAAAAAAAAAAAAATTAAAAAATAAATTAGCCCTGTGACTGGCATCCATGGGCTTTTAGATAAAATCCCACAGATCATTAATTTTATCCATAACTTATACAATGCTTCTAAGTTTTGTAATACAGAAGTAGGTCGCAAAACGAAATGTATACAGACATGAGACCATTAGGTACTGCAAACTGTCATTTTTCATGTTAACAGACTATTTTGTCAGTGTTATGCAGAAGAAATAGTGATATATAAAGAAAAATTCCTAACAGATCAGTCACCTTTTGTCCTTTTTCTTTTTTTTCTTTGCATTTGTATCTAGTGATGTGAAAAAATTGGTTTAATTTTTAGCCCTTAAAAAAATCCCTAAGTTTCTCGTTTCATCTGGAGTCTCCTTGCATACTATTGATCCGTCATCTTCCCTGATCTGTAAAGACTTCACAAATTTCCAAGTAACCATTATAAGACTTGAGGAATGCTCTATGAAAGAAAAATTATGAGAACACAAGGATTACTTTGCTCTCAGGATATTCCACTGAACTAAAATCAATCATATGAATTAAAAGCTTTTGACAAATAAATAATTCATACACACTAAATTAATTACTGAATTTCCAGGACAGGCTTGGTACATTTTTCTGGGTTAGCCATCAGCACATCAGCAGAGCTGTAACAGCTCTGCCATCTTTGCTCCCTATAGTCATGATTCAGATTTGGAAACAGAACACAATTTGCATAGTACTTCAGCATTAGTGAAAGGATTTATACTTTTATTTTAGTAGCCAAAATAAGGCTGTACATATTTTTCTCTTTTTATGCCATGCCCCCACCCCCCATAGCAAGACACTGGGAGCAAAGTAACTGTTTCTTTATAAACACTCCAACTACTGCATTGAATAGAGCTGACATTTACATAAATGGATTGCAGCGCAGTTGTTGAACATATACAGGGATGATTCTTTAATCCCATTTTAATTAGATGGATGTTGCAAGCATGCAAAAATCACAAGCCTTGCTCCCTGTGGTGATGCCATACTGGCAAGGAATCAATCACCATGGCCCTGGTTGCCATGGAAACTGATAGCTCCTGCACCACCATCTAAGTGGTAAATGATTGCTGGTGTACTCGCAACACAGGGAGAGCAATGAGTTTTTATATCCTGTCCAGCAGCTGTGCCAGGGAGTTAATTAAAAGCAAAGAATACAAAATAAATCTAAATCTGTGAAGAAATTAAATGTACAGTACAAACTGAATTCCCGTGTTGGACAGAAATTAATATGCAGCACAAACCACAGAGCTGCCTGAATAAGCAGCAGCTATGAATCCTGGGAATGGGTACCTCTGTGATGGCTAAAACCCAAAAGTGGAGAGAGCACCTCCTTATCTTATTACCTAAACAAGTGCTTCCTTCAGTGCTTGTGTTGACTGATGCATGCAAATTGCATGCTCAAATATTAAAGGTTTGCAAAAAAGCAAGGAGGGCAAAGCTTAACCAAGATCTAATTAACAAATTTAGCAACTGCAGTTTATCAGCTGTGAACATGATGTAAGTAAATGTTTGCACTGATGTACTCAAATTTGCCAGACAACCTCTACGAAAGTCAATGTGTTTTTATTGATAAGCTGTGAATTTTGAATTCATATTTCAAACATCACAGGTATGGTAGCAGCCCCTGAAATGCTTTTCTCATAATAAAATTAGTTCCGCATAAAATATTTTTTGGTAGACTAGAATGCAGCTGACGAGGCATGGAATACTGAGCATGAAGGTATGGGACTCCGCAGCCCAGCCTCCCCTGCTCCAGCACTGCTGTTTGGGAGGCAAACACACTGGAGATGAACTCTCTCCACTGTACACAAGTGAAATTGAAGAGGGAAATGCCAACAGTGAGAAAGCTATATTCCAGCACCAGATGCAAGTGTGTCTTGGCCAGCCATGTTTGAAGTTAACCAACAAAAATTACTTTAGCACTGCCTACATCTGAGGCTTTTTAGGTGCTTTGCATCTCTTATCAAACCTTTTATTCAGTGGTTTCCCATGCTAGCCTCTTGGGTAAGCCAGGTTGAGCCCTGCTCATTTTCTTCCTCTTTTCCACCCCCTCTCTTTTCTGCTTGTCAGTGAAGACTCTTCCAGCTGATGTCATCTGAAACAAAGTCTCAAGATTTTTCTCAGACCTCTGAAATTTCATGAGGAAAGATAATACTGGACCCATTTT
Source organism: Psittacula echo (assembly GCF_963264785.1). Lineage (NCBI taxonomy): Eukaryota > Metazoa > Chordata > Aves > Psittaciformes > Psittacidae > Psittacula > Psittacula echo. The sequence continues at coordinate 58,685,055 of NC_137742.1, read as the reverse complement.
TTAAAATGAAGGTTTGTATGTTATCCTACCACAATATTTTTCACATTCTTGATTGTTTCTCTAAAACAGTAAAACACTGATTGTCTCCAAAATTTCCTTCTTTTTGGCTTTAAGTTCTGAAGACAAAAATAGTGGTCCACTGCAATTTTAGTAGATGTTTTACATCTTCCCATGGAGGGCAAGTAACAAACCTTACTTAGGTGGTAGCTATGTCAATTTCCTCAGAACCTTTCTTTGTGAAACTAGATGTCAAAAAACTTTTGCTTTCATCCTTTCCAACACTGCATCACCTACTGCTTGTAATATCTTATCCAGTAAAAGGAGAAAAATGGATCATCTGGAAGACTGCAAGTGTAGTAAACTACGAAGTATCACAGTCTGTTTCATGTGGTTTAAGCAATGTGTTGCACAAATTATGTCATAAAAAGCTGCTGCTGAACACTATAAGTGATTTCTCTTAACCCTTCTTGCCACTGTGTGCTCCTAAGCCATAGGCATAAATGGCAGTAAAAGCCTTAACAATTTCAGCTTAATAGGAAATTAGTAAAACTTCTCAAACACACTTTCAGTCATTTTTTGTCGCTTTACGTAAGTTGCAAAAGAATAAAAATACCTGCTTTGAAAAAGACATTTCACTAAAGCTGTTTTTCCCCAAAATAAAAGTTAAGATTAAAGAGAGCAAATTGAAATTTAAAAGGAAATTTCTAGGCCCTTTGGACGCCACATGTTGAAAAAGGGTATTTTATATCAACTTAAGGTGGAATTTGGAAGGTTAAGTTAACCGTGATTATAGGAGAGCATCCATGTAATGGTCCTCTCGGATTTAATCTTCTTGTCTTTATGCATGACTGGTTGATACAGAAGTTAATGTTTTGGGGCAGGAATTGTCAGATGTTTTAGTGGTGTAAAAGAATGATAGCTGTAGTTACTGATATTACACAGTTGAGAACTGAGAGAGTGATAGAAACTATTCGAATACTTAAAAAGTGAGTTTACACCACGGAAAATTACATTGACTTTTGGCCTGGGAAGAATCCCTGTATTGTGTACAAAGTAAAATGTAAAGAAAGGGTGAGTTAGGTATTCACTCCCATATAATAAAAAGGAAAAACAGGAGACTCGTCAAGCCACTATAGCTCCAGCTAAATTAACTTCATTTATCCTGGGAAGAGTATGGGGAGCTTGACCAGTTTTATAGGGATGGGGTCAGAAAGGCAAAGATGCAGCTACAACTGAACTTGGCAAGTGACACAAAATAACGGCTTCTACAGATACGTCAGCCAGAAAAGGAAGGTCAAAGAAAGTGTACCCTCGCAATCAACAAAATGAGCAAACTGGTAACAACAGAGAGGAGAAGAATGAGGTACTCCATGGCTTTTTTGCCACTTTTTTTTCGCCTCAGTCTTCACGGGCAACCTCTCTTTCCCACAATTTTCAAGTGGATGGGCCTCAAGGCAGGGATTAGGGGATCAGATAAGATTCACAACAGCCTGAGGGACCTAAACCTATATCACCCTATAGAACCTGATGAGATGCTTCCCAGAGTCTTGAGGGAATTGGCTGATGTAGTTGCCAAGCCACTCTCCATGATATTTGAAAAGTCATGGCAGTCAGGTGAAGTCCTTGGTGACTGAAAAAAGGAAAATATTGCACTCATTTCAAAAAAGGGTAGAATGGAGGACCCTGGGAAGCACATCAGTGCTTGGGAAGACCATGGAGCAGATTATCCTAGAAGATACACCTTATCCTTGGTGCTATCTTAAGGCATGTCAAGGATAAGAGGGTTATGAGGGGCAGTCAACATGGCTTTACCAAGGGGAAGTCATGCTTGACCAACCTCATAGCCTTTTATGAGGAAATAACATGGTGGATGGATGATGGCAGAGCGGTGGATGTGGTCTACCTTGACTTCAGCAAAGCATTTGACACAGTCTCCCACAGCATCCTCATAGCTAAATTGAGGAAGTGTGGCCTGGATGATCAGGTAGTGAGGTGGACTGCAAACTGGCTGAAGGACAGAAGCCAGAGAGTTGTAGTTTATGGGGCGGAGTCTAGTTGGAGGCCTGTATCTAGTGGAGTGCCTCAAGGGTCAGTATTGGGACCAGTATTATTAAATATATTCATCAATGATCTAGATGAGGGAATTGAGTGTACTGTCAGCAAGTTTGCTGATGACACTAAGCTGGGAGGAGTGGCTGACACGCCAGAAGGCTGTGCTGCCATCCAGCGAGACCTGGACAGGCTGGAGAGTTGGGCGGGGAGAAACTTGATGAAATATAACAAGGGAAAGTGTAGATTCCTGCATCTGGGCAGGAACAACCCCAGGTTCCAGTACAGGTTGGGGAATAACCTATTAGAGAGCAGTGAAGGGGAGAGGGACCTGGGGGTCCTAGTGGACGGCAGGATGACCATGAGCCAACACTGTGCCCTTGTGGCCAAGAAGGCCAATGGCATCCTGGGGTGTATTAGAAGGGGGGTGGTCAGTAGGTCGAGAGAGGTCCTCCTTCCCCTCTACTCTGCCCTGGTGAGACCACATCTGGAATATTGTGTCCAGTTCTGGGCCCCTCAGTTCAAGAAGGACAGGGACCTGCTGGAGAGAGTCCAGCGCAGGGCAACTAAGATGATTAAGGGAGTGGAGCATCTCCCTTATGAGGAAAGGCTGAGGGAGCTGGGTCTCTATAGTTTGGAGAAGAGGAGACTGAGGGGTGACCTTATTAGTGTATATAAATATATAAAGGGGGAGTGTCACGAGGATGGAGCCAGGCTCTTCTCAATGGCAAACAATGATAAGACAAGGGGTAATGGGTACAAACTGGAACACAAGAGGTTCCACTTAAACTTGAGAAGAAAATTCTTCTCAGTGAGGGTGACGGAACACTGGAACAGGCTGCCCAGGGGGGTTGTGGAGTCTCTTTCTCTGGAGACATTCAAAACCCGCCTGGACACATTCCTGTGTAACCTTATCTAGGTGTTCCTGCTCTGGCAGGGGGATTGGACTAGATGATCTTTTGAGGTCCCTTCCAATCTCTAGCATACTGTGATACTGCGATACTGTGATACGCTAAGGCACATGGAGGACATGGAGGTGATTTACGACAATCAGCATGGCTTCACCAGCATCTTGCCTGACCAACCTATCGGCTTTCTGTGATGAAGTGAATACGTCAGTGGGCAAGGGAAAAGCGATGGATGTCACCTATCTGGACTTTTGCAAAGTCTTTGACATGGACCCCACAACATCCTTCTCTCTAAATTGGAGACATATTGATATGAGGAACAGACTGTTTGATGGATGAGGAATTGGTTGATGGTCACATCCAGAAAGTAGTGGTCTGCATGGAGATCAGTGATGACTGGTTCGCCGCAGGGATCCATACTGGGATCAGTACTGGTTAGGATCTTCAGAGGCATAGACAGTGCAATTGAGTACACCCTCAGCACGTCTGCAGACAACACCAAGCTAAGAGGTGCAGTTGACACCCCCAAGGGATGGGATGCCATAGAGAGGGATCTGCACAGGATCAAGAAGTGGGTGCGTGTTAACAGGGTACCAATACCCCCGGTTTCAATACAGGCTGGGGATGAATTAATTGAGTGAAGCCTTGTAGAACAGGTCTTGGGGGTAATGGTGGATGAATAGTTGGACATGAGCCATCAGTGTGTGCTCACAGCCCAGAAAGCCAACTGTATTCTGGTTTGCATAGGAAGGAGCGTGGCCAGCAGGTCAAAGGAGGTGATTCTACCCCTCTAGTCTACTCTCATGAGACCCCACCTGGTGTACTGCATCCAACTCTTGAGTATTTAGCAAAGGACAGACATGGACCTGTTAGATGAGACTGGAGAGCAGGGTAGAAGCTGTTCCCTGCTCTGCAGACCCCTCAATATAGATTCCTGCATAAATACAGAAAGGCCAGTGGGAAAGCAACCACACTGAAAATGGCTGCGTTGTGTTAGTCCTTGGAAGATCACAAATCCTATGGGGTCACAAAGAGAAAGTACTTTTTATGTAAAGTGTTGGTCTGGAAAAGCAAACCAGAGAGACAAAACCCCAGCAGATCTCTTCTAAAATACCCTCCCACCACCCAAATGAGCATGGAAGAGCCCTGGAAACACAAGAAAACAGCTGGGTTGATGGAATTGTTGTTTCTAAGGCTGTGTGCTCCGGGGTCGAAAAACAGCTAAACCCAACCCAATAAAGCTGAACTGTTCTTGTGTTCTCTCTCAGAGCTCGTGCTGATAGGGTTCAGCTTGGAAGATGATACTTCCCTGCCAAAGCTCTCCTGGTACCATAACAGTGGGATTTTAGGAGAATATGAGCGCACAGGGTATGAGCGCAAAGAAGGAATAACTCAGCACATGCCTCTTGTCAAGAGCTGCACCTTCCAATCTCATTCTCCTTCTCTCTCCTCCTCTGGTGGTATTTCTACACTTCTTCCCTCACCCCACCTTTGTCCTGGAGCAAAGATGTTGCACAAAATGTCTCTGCTAGCCAAAGGAGAAGTGAAATGCTAGCCTGTATGAGGTGAAAGCTGAAGGACTTGTTCCTCTTGGCAAAGGCTGGGGCTGGTAAAAATCACTCTGTACCTGCCCAATACTGTTACCAGAGGCTTGCCTGTGGCTCAGACACAGCTGCGCGTTGTCCATGCCCCCTTGCCAGCCCTCTCCGCAGCGTGCTTGCCCTGCCTGATGTCAGAAAGCAGAGCGAAACCCGAGCAGAGCGGAAGTGTCTGTACCTGGGGAGAGAGAGGGACTGGGGCAGGCTGAAGAGCATCAGAACGCCAGGACACCAGATCCCCCTGCACATCTGCACTCGGCGTGGGCTGCGGTGCGCTGCTGCAGCAGGGATTTACTGCGGGAGGAGGCGCCGCGACACGGCCCAGGGGCCCAGGGGGCTATGGCCCTTCCCCACAGCAGGCTGGAACCCCCACAGTGGGGTGCGAGCGTCAAGGAAAGGCAGAGACTGTGTGAGGGGATAGTAGTGCTTCTTTATTCCCTTCAGTGAAGAGCTGCTGCAGCCCAAGTAGTGCTGCCGCCGGGGCGGCCCCTTGCAGGGCTGGGCAGAGTTCTGGGAGCTCCTCTTTGGGGCGCGCCTGGGCCCCTAGAGCGAGCGGCTGGTGTCCCGGCCGGGAGCGGAACGTCTGCAGCTGCAGCCACGGCCAGACGGACCTGAGACTGCCGCCGCCCCCCCTCCTCCTGGGGCTCCTCCTGCTCCGCAGGGGCGGGCGCTCACCGGAAGAGGCTGGGAGCCCTGCGAAGAGCGGCCTCCGACGTGCTCGACTGCTCCTCCCAGCCGTCCGAGTCGTCTGTGGGGCTGCTGGAGAGAGCCCGGGAGGTGGCGCGGCCGGAGCCGGTGGAGCTGCTGAACCCGGCCCAGAATGCAATGAGTCTGGAGTTGGCCGCAGACCTGTCGTCCTGCTCCTGCTCAGTGCCGGGTTGCAGCAGCCTCCAGGCCGGCGCACTGTGCCGCTCCTCAGTGGGCCTAAACTGATGTCACTGACCAGCGGTTCTGTACGTTCCCGAAAGAGAGGCTGCAGAGGCTGAACCATGGCCTCCCTACTGAGTTGGCTGGAGGACAGGACATTCAGGATTGCAGCTTCGGCTCCCATTACCTGCATCCACCGATGCCTGTGTATTGCCACCAGCTGCTGTTGGAGCCAGGGCAGCACAGGATCCAGGAGGTGCTGTTCTGTTTGGAAAAGTACTGCCCACTCTTAAGGCAAGAGGCTGGCCACAGCCTGGGGTCCTCCATCCTCCTGTGGAGAAGATGGAGGGGATGGCACAGGGCAGTGGGGAATGTTTGCAGCCAGGCAGTCGGGTGCTCTTCCGGCCTGGCTGCTGGCACTTGGCAACTCTTCTGAGGGTGCCACAATGGCCTCTAGATGCTTGTCTTCTCCGGCAGAGAAAGCCTGACAGTCTCAATTGGTGTTCTGCAGGATGGACAGTGTGCTCTCTCGTCTTTCCAACGTGTGATGCATCCCAGGCAGAACTGGTGACAACACGGCACCAAATAAATGATGTGATCCTCTGCCTGCAGGCAGATGGGGCAGGTCCGGTTGTTCTCCATGGCCAGTTCTCCTCCACAGTGGGTTGGGAGAGATGAGGGTGTCAAGCTGCTCCCTCTCTCTGGTGCTGCAAAACGGAGGCACAGTGGTCACTCGCTGTTCGAGGGAGGGGAGGAAGAAATGCCCAGGTCCCTGGAGAAGGACGCCTTCCCCGCTCCAGGAGTCCCATTGCCCGCCCCACAGCCACTACAGGGGAGCGTTTCCCCACACAGCTCATCTCCGCTGCCGCAAGCGTGCACACGGTGCCCGGCTGCCTGAATCAGGCAGGGCCGGGGAGACGCTTGATGGCTCTGGGATGGGCTCTGAGAGCTGCCAATGGCAGCCTGCAAAGCACCACCCAGCACCGGGAGTAGCCTCGCTCAACGTTCCCAATCTCGCAAGCACGAGTTCGACCACGAGCCAGGCTGGTCAGGCTGTGGCGGCTCCTGAAGATAAGCAGCGTGAGATGTGAGCTTGCTGATGTCGCAGCAGTCCATGTCTGCCAGTAACGGTGGGAAGTTCAGGCTGGAGACCAGAGGCCACAGCCTTTTCCTCGTGAGGACAGGCTGGCAGTGGGGCAGGTTTCCAAGAGAGGTTTCTCCTGCTTCTGTGCTGGTGGGTTCCCAGCCCAGGTGGGCAAAACCCTGAGCACGTGGTGTGACCTCGGGGCTGACCCTGCTTTGGTCAGGAGGTTGTACCAGAGACCTTCCGAGATCCACTCCACCCACATCCATCCTGTGATCTTCCCCTTACCTTGTGAGAAGAAGGTAAGATGGTCATCAGTAGAGTCCGTATCATCGACTTAACAGAAGGAAAAAGAAAATACCATTTTGGCTTTCGTGCTCAACATTCCTGTGGCACTCATCAGTTTAGCATCCACTTACTTTGCAAGTTGTTTTCTGTTTGTACAGTCCTGTTCAGTGGCAAAGTGCCGCACTCGTGGCAGTGCAGCAGACTGGATAAGCTAAAACTCAGATTGTCAAAAATGCATCCCTCTGGATCAGTAGGTAAAATACTGTTGTGAGGGATGTTTGCAGAAGACTCAGAGTGTAGACCTAATGCTTTCTAATAGTTTGAGCAGTGAATTCTGCCCATTTAACTCTGTTGGTAAGACCAGTTTAAAGAAACTTTGTATTGTCATTGCAAAATGCTTAATTGTATTTTCCTGTGTTTATGCTGTGCTCCACTCAGTAGTATAGAGGGAATGCTGTTCATAAGAAGCTTTTGGAAAGAAAGTGTTTCCTTAATAATTTACTTTCTGGGAGAGATCAACCTCTCCGAAGGCAGTGAGGGCTGGACTCTCAGGAACATTTCTGCCACACATTGCAGCTTTGTGACAGTCTGCAAAGTCTGTGGTTTGCATGTTCTCAGCAAAACTAGGAAGTCTGATTTTTTTTTCTGGGCTTGGAGAGTATAGCATTGGGTGCTGTTATCTGATGGAAGACAGTGTGTTTGATCCATGGCAATGTCAGAGAGAGACTGAGGAGAAGGACTCTGGGAAGAAAGAGACTGAAATAAGCAAATAAAGTAAAAGAAGGTACCAAAAAACCCCCTTACTTGCTGTATTTTCCTATAGAGGTTTTCTAGCAGTATTTTTCATTCTGTTCATTCAGGCATTTTACTTCTAGACTTTCAGTTGGCACTAGATGATCTTAAGGTCCTTTTCAGCCCTAACCGTTCTATGATTCTATAAAATCATAATGTTCTGATTAATATTGTCTATTTGAACTTCGGTAAAGCACCTGACCCTGTCTACCACATTATTCTCCTGAAGAAATTGACTGCTCATGGCCTGGATAGGTGTATCCTTTGCTGGGTAAAAATCTGGACTAATGGCAGAGCCCAGAGAGTGATGGTAAATGATGTTACATCTAGTTGGTGGCTGGTCACTTGTGGTGTCCCCCAGGGCTTGGTTTTGGGGATAGTCGTGTTTAATATCTCTGTTGATGATCTGGATGAGGGGATGGACTGCACACTCAGTAAATCAACAGATAACACCAGGTTGGCTGTGAGTGTTGATCTGCTGCACTGAGATGATAGGAAGGCTCTGCAGAGGGACCTGCATCAATGGGCTGTGGCCAACGGTATGAGGTTCAATAACGCAAAGTGCCGGGTCCTGCACTTGGTCCACAACAACTCCATGCAACGCTACAGGCTTGGAAGAATGGCTGGAAAGCTGCTCATGGAAAAGGACCTTGAAGTGCTGATTGACGGCCACTGAACATGAGCCAGCTTGTGCACAGGCAGCCAAGAAGGCCAGCAGCATCCTGGCCTGTATCAGCAATAGCATGGCCAGCAGGGCCAGGGCAGTGATCATCCCCATATACTGGGCACTGGTGGGGCTGTACCTTGAGTACTGTATTCAGTTCTGGCACCCTGACTACAAGAGAGACACTGAAGTGCTGGAGAAGGTTCAGAGAAGGGCAACAAAGCTGAGGAAGGGTCTGGAGCACAAATCTGATGAGGACCGGCTGAGGCCACTGGGGTTGTTTAGTCTGGAGAAGTGAAGGCTCAGGTGGGACCCTACTGCTTTCTACAGCTACCTGAAAGGAGAATGCAGAGAGGAGATGGCTGGTCACTTTCACAAAGTAACAGGTGATAGGACAAGTGGAAACAGCCTCAAGCTAAACCAGGGGAGGTTTAAACTGGATACAAGGAAAAATTTCCTCAGCAAAAGAGTGATCAGGGAAGTGCTGGAATCACCGTCCCTGGAAATGTTCAAAAACCATGTACATGAGGCTGTTAGTGACATAGCTTAGTTGTGGACTTGGCAGTCCTGGGTAATGGTTGGACTTGATGATCTTAATAGCCTTTTCCAACCTAGTTGATTCTATTTTATAAAATGTAAAATTTTAACAGCAAAAATGAAATAACAGGAAAACTGTTTCAGTTGTCAAATGCCAATATGTCACAACGACAATCATAACCATTTCATCACCTAATTATATATCAGATATGTCAGCAACATATTTAAATATAATGAAGAAGGCAGGTGCTGGGTTCAAAATCATAGATTCATAGAATAGTTTGGGTTTGAAGGAACTATTAAAGATCATGTAGTCCAGCCTTTTGACATGAGTCTCGGAAGACAGATGCAGGGTCTGTGAGAATGAAGACCTTAAGCCCACTGTGGGAGAGAAGATCTCAGGTTCGAGACCATCTTAAAAACCTGAATGTGCACAAGTCCATAGGACCTGATGAAATCCATGTGTGGCTCCTGAAGGAGCTGGTGAATTAAGTTGCTAAGCCACTGGCCATCATATTTGAAAAATCATGGCAGTCAGGTGAAGTTCCCGACGACTGGAAAAAGGGAAATGTAAGCCTAAGAAAGGGAAAATGAAAGACCCAGGGAACTACAGACCAGTCAGTCCCACCTCTGTGCCTGGCAGGATCCTGGAGCAGATTCTTCTGGAAGGCATGCTAAGGCACATGAAAAACAAGGAGGTGGTTGGTGACAGCCAACATGGCTTCACTAAGGGGTAATCCTGCCTGACCAATTTGGTAGCCTTCTATGATGAGGCCAAGGAACTGATGGGTACGGGCAAAGCAGTAGACATCATCTACTTGGACTTGTGCAAAGCGTTTGACACTGTCCCACACAACATAGAATCATAGAATCATAGAACAGTTAGGGTTGGAAAGGACCTTAAGATCATCTAGTTCCAACCCCCCTGCCATGGGCAGGGACACCCCACACTAAACATGGTCATCCAACCTGGCCTTGAACACCGTCAAGGATGGAGAATTCTCAACCTCCCTGGGCAACCCATTCCAGTGCCTCACCACCCTCTCAGTAAAGAACTTCCTCCTTATATCCAATCTAAACTTCCCCTGTTTAACTTTGAACCCATTACCCCTTGTCCTGTCACTACAGTCCGTGATGAATAGTCTCTCCCCAGCATCCCTGTAGGCCCCCTTCAGATACTGGAAGGCTGCTATGAGGTCTCCACGCAGCCTTCTCTTCTGCAGGCTGAACAGCCCCAACTTTCTCAGTCTCTAAATTGAAGAGACATCAATTTGATAGACGGATCACCCGGTGGGGAAAGAACTGGCTGGACGGCCACATGCAAAGAGTTGGCACATGCAAAGGGATGGCCACATGCAAAGAAACAGCTCAGTGTCCAGCTGGAGACTGGTAGCAAGTGGTGTCCCTCAGGGGTCCGTGTTGGGACTGGTCTCGTTCAACATCTCTGTGGGCAGCACAGGCAGTGGGATTGAGCCGCACCCTCAGCAAGTTTGCCAATGACACCAAGCTGTGTGGTTCAGTTGATACGCTGGAGGGAAGGAATGCCATCCAGAGGGACCTTGACACGCTTGTGAGGTGGGCTGATGCCAACCTTATGAAGTTTAACCATGCCAAGTGCAAGGTCCTACACCTGGGTCGGAGCAATCCCAGGCACAGCTACAGGTTGGGCAGAGAAGAGATTCAGAGCAGCCCTGCAGAGAAGGACTTGGGGGTGTTGGTTGATGAGAAAGTTAACATGAGCTGGCAGTGTGCGTTTGCAGCCCAGAAAGCCAACTTTATCCTGGGCTGCATCAAAAGGAGTGTGACCAGCAGGTCGAAGGAGGTGATCCTGCCCCTGTACTCTGCTCTTGTGAGACCTCACTTGGAGTATTGTGTGCAGTTCTGGTGTCTTCAACATCAAAAGGACATGGAACTGTTGGAACAAGTCCAGAGGAGGGCCACGAGGATGATCAGGGGACTGGAGCACCTCCCATATGAAGATAGGATGAGAAAGTTGGGGCTGTTCAGCCTGGAGAAGAGAAGGCTGTGTGGAGACCTCGTGGCAGCCTTCCAGTACCTGCGGAGGACATGGATCCTGGAGAGATACTCTTCATCAGGGACTGTAGTGACAGGAGAGGGGGTAATGGGTTTAAACTTAAATAGGGAAGTTCAGGTTAGATATAAGGAAGAAATTCTTTTCAGTGAGGGTCACGAGGCAGTGGAACAGGTTGCCCAAAGAAGTAAATGCTCTATCCCTGGCCATGTTCAAGGCCAGGTTCGACAGAGCATTGGACAATATGTTCTAGGGTGAAGTGTCCCTGTTCATGGCAGGGGCATTTGAACTATTTGATCTTAAGGTCCTTTCAAACCCAAACTATTCTGTGATTCTATGAGCAGCAACACCTTCAACTAGATTAGGTTGCTCAGAACTCCGCTCAACCTGACCTTGAATGTTTCCAGGAATGGGGCATCTACCACTTCTCTGGGAAACCATTTCAGGGTTTCACCACAGTCATCACAAAAAATTCCTTCCATATTCTACCAGTTTCTTCCAATTTGTACCCTCTTTCAGTTTAAAACCATTACTCCGTATGCTATTGCAACAGGCCCTGCTAGAAAGTCTGTTCACATCTTGCTTGTAAGTCCCCATTAAATATTGAGAGGCCACAATAAGGTCTCTCCAGAGCTGTCTCTTCTCAAGGCTGAACAAGCCCAACTCTCTCATTCTGTCTTCACAGGAGAGGTGATCCAGCCCGCTGATCATCTGGGCCCACTCCAAGAGGTCCATGTCTTTTCTACGCAAGAAAAGGAAATGCTTTATCAAAAATATACAGCAAATCTGTGATATTCTTTCTGTAGTATGCCATAGCTGCTAACAGTTTATTTACATTCATAACCAGTTGTGCTAGCTTATTGGAAAAAATCTGATAAATGGGCGTGCACCATCTCAATATCAAGAGGTTAAAAAAATTCAGCTCAGTGGAGACAGGGACCATGCACATCCTGCTTTCCCTCCTCTTACACTCTTTCCCTAGACATGCACTACTGGCTCCTGCAAGAGACAGGATCCAGGCCTAGACAGAGCATTGGTATAACTCAGGACAGCCATTCTTAAATTCTTGTTTAAGATTAGAGAGCAGTCTTAGGTCTTTTTTTTTTTTTCAATTTTATTTTTTTATTTCCCCTTTACATGTCCTTTAGCTCACAGAGGAAAAACGTTTCACAAGGTTTAGGAGTTTTTGTAAGAACAAAATAGGTTAAATCTTGCAAATTTTCTGTAACATCAGAATATTCCTTCTGTAATCTCCTGTTCTTCCTTCCTCCCTCCCAGCTGTAATGCAGAGCTGCCATACTTGCAACGTTTCAAAGAATGTTTTCAGGTCCCTTCAGGTTCTAGTTCCTGTTAAAAGGGAAAAAAAAAAAAAAAAAAAAAAAAAACAAAGAAGAAAAAGAAAACCTGTATCAGAAGCACTTTGACATCCCCACCAGGAACTGAAACCTGAAAAAAGCCTCAGCCACTTGTGAAATACCCCTGAATGCAGCATCTGTGTGCTCAGAGGATGAGACAGCATGCACACTGCCTTCCTCAGGTAATGGGTACACATATGGACGATGCACTATTTGGGTGTGTAGATCATTTCTGTATTTCCTCTCCATCTGAACAGTTCAGTTGGGTACATGAAAAGTCCTCCCATTTTCTTTCCTGAAATGGTAATCACTGAAATGGCTTTCACAGAACTCAATGAATTAGCAATTAAAAAAGCGGAGTCAGATGCTTCACTGGTAAAAATGGTGAAGCTCTGCTGTATTCAGTTGCTGAAGAGGAGTCGCAAGCACGCCTCTGGATGCAACAGTACTCTTGTGTGATTGATAGATTGTGAAAAATGGAAAATTACAAGGATGAATATCAATACAGCAAACACAGAATGAGGGGGAATGAGAGCAGCAGCAACATATCCACGCAATGGAATCTTTTCTCACTCCATTTTTACTACTATGTCGGTGAGATTTATTTATATGAGTACAATCATTGGGATTTGAACTAGCTTCTTAGCGTGAGTGAAACCTCCAGTTTGAAACCATCCACAATAAAGTTCACAGCAAAATTCACATTCACATGCATGCCACATGGCACTGGCCAGGGAGAGGACATGGCAGCTGTGCCTTCCAGACAGAGTCCATAGCCACAGTTCAGCACAAACACTAAGATTAAGCCAAACTATGTATGACTTCCAGAATTCATTAGTCAGAAATCTCAAAGCAGCTGAAAATTCTCTTTGCCTCTGTTATATTAATCAGTTATGCCACTAACCCATCCTATACATTCAGCCTCTTGAATGCATAGTACAGCACCAGCACAGCTACCTATGTGGACATGAGCCTTTACAAGCTTTACTGAGTGCTTTTCTCTAGGGTGCATTGACAGGTACGTAAAAAGAAGGAATTTGAACTATTCCCAAAGAGAACTCACCAAATGGGGAAAGTAAATAGCAAGCAAAACTCACAGAAATTGATTTTCAGGCTTTTAAATGGGCATGTTCTCTGTGCTTCCTAGATAAAAACCCTAGAAAAGTTAACAGAAAGGCAATGTAATAGATCTTCTGTGTTTTTTTAGACAATTGACATACCTGAAAAAGGTAAGATTGCTGTGCTAACAACAGGATGTGTTAAAATCGTACAGAAGAGATTATGCAGGCTACTTAGTTTTATGAGTTCAAAAAGCAATTTCTGCATGACTGTTCTGGTGCTATCCCCACTGAATTATGTAGAGCTTAAAAGCCTCTAAAAGTCTTTTAAGAGCACACGTTTCAAGTTAGCCATTTTTCTCAATCAGTTTTCAGACAGCTCTAAGTCACTCTGACCTATATAAAAATAACTAGAAAGAGTGGAATTTTCTATGATTCCTGTTCAAAATCAGTTTAATTCCACTGAGTTCAGAAGAATAATTCAGTTTAAAATTAGTGGTAATGAGATCATAAACAGAATCATTGTATTTTGCTTTATTTATTTGAAGTGAAGAAAAGACCATTTCCACACTGATGTGGAGGAGAAACTTTTTGGTGATGAATGGAGAGAAAAAGGAGTTTATTTTCTCTTTTGTTTGAAAATGGTTAAGATGTGTCCAGATGGCTCTGTTAATAAACAGTGAAAATTTTTAATAGCAAGAATGACTAGCAAGATATTCTAATGGGATATGTATATACATAAAAAATAAAAAAGCAGGTTTTGAATATGAAGGAGAGGAGTACTGTTTTCAGGGATCTGAAGGCAAACAGGAGTTTTCAAGGGAAAAAGAGAGACCATTTTTTCAATCACTTTTAGTCCAGTTCCTGCTATTCCATTTCAGAGGAAAGTCCAGAACCCTTATCCCTGCTGCAAAATAGCAGTGATTAAATTAATAAACTTGTTTTAACAGCCCAAAGTGATGAGATAGTGCCAACATCCACTTCTAGTTACACTTCTGGAACCACAATGGAATTACAGAAAAATCATAACTCATATAAAGTACTGTTGATGTTAGTTCACAGTCAATAGCTAATTGTTCACAGCTAATAAAAGACAAACAGGTACAGTGTCTGATCTTTGGAAAATTAAGCAGGCTTCTTCCATAAACTTACCGTTGCAACATGTGAGATTTGGCCTGATTCACGGTTGTTCAGCTGATTACATATGGACTTCTTCATAGATTTCTTACTTGCAGAACTGAGAGTGTAGATGATGAAAGATTCCCTCCACTTCAACACTGGCAAAGAACTACAGAGAAAGAGAAAGAAATTCTATGTTAGTGATTTTCCTGGGAGTGCCAGGGATAGCCCAACTCTTTTACCGTGTTACGTGATATTTATCTTTTCATAGGCAATCTTTGCTAGCAATAGTTCACAAGACTTTGCCCTTTAAAGCCACAAAATTTGGGAGATTTTAAGAAAAAATGCACAACAAAAAAAGTGGCCTCTTGCCTTTTCTTAAAACAATATAAAATATGGAATGAAAAAGGTTGAGATCACACTGATATGGAGAAATTCCATCAAAATTCTGAACACCATTTTTTTTCTCCACAGCTATGCTTTGATTACTAAAAGTACCATTCAATATTTTTCTCTTTCATACAATTACTGACAAATTGTGGGACAGGCAGTGTAACTAAGCAGGAAAGTATTTGATACCAAATTTGCATTGTTTAACCTTTTAGTAATTATTTCCATTACATTCTATTACATTATTAATATTTATAGTGGAAGTAAAATTAAGAAATGTAACAGATATAAAAATTGTTTCATGCCTGTTACCTCTTAGAGATCAAATACAGCTGCATTGAATGAAGAAGAAATTTTGCTGCCTGATTCGGAGTAAGGATTTGTTGAGTATCTTCTGTGCATTTGCCAGGGACATACCAAACCCACTTTGTTGTTGTTGGTATTGGAACTGGTGCTAACTGGCAATGCAGTCAACAATGAGGTGCTTTGCCATTACCTTTTTAGACCTGCCCATTAGCCTCCACTAGCTACAGAGAAACTGAGTCACAGCATTAGCAACACACTGCCAAGGTATTTATTATATTTTAAGAAATAACCATGCATCACCCTGCATGCAGAAACTGACTGCATATGCTCTCAGAGCTGGTGGCAAATGACATGTTTTAATTTTAATCAGCTTTAACTTCTTTTGCTGAATTATTTAAATTATTTTGTGCATAAGATCACATCTGCACTTCTAAATTTCCAGTTTCAAACACACTGGTTCTTTCTAGCCAAATTTTGTTGCAGCAGTTCAGCAGCATTTTTTGAATCCTTAGCTCTATCAATGAGACTTCAGTTCAAAAAATCTACCTCTTATTCCTGTTGCTTTGCTGGAAATTGCAAACTGTTAAGCTCTTTCTTAAATCCAGTCTTCTGTATTTTGCTTAAAGAAGATACAAAAAGATAGCAGACTAGTTCTAATGGAGCTAGTAGCCTGAAGCTGTAATAGTCTAAAATAACCCTATGGAGGCCTATGATACTGCCACAGGAAGGTCTCCAGCTTTTCCAGATGAATCAGGGACATTTACTTCCTTTCACAGGTGCTTCTCAGACCACATCTAGAATAAAATTTTCAGGATTTTGTGTCTGCACTGCAGGTATGAGGTGATCGTTGGCTACAATTTAAGTTTTTCAAGGTCAAATAAAAGTTTAGCTGGTAATTTTCATCAACAGAAAACTCCATTCTTAATAGCAAGGTATTTTCTAACTTTTGGCAGTGATACACTATAGGCTGCAGGCTTACTGTGTCTCCTCAGCAGGTCATATATTTTCCTTTATGCTCAACTGAGTGGAACTAAGATCAATTTTTAAGTCACACTGCTGTATTATCCATCTTTACTGTTGCAGACAAGGTGGATAATTGTTAGGTATCTTAGAGGTCCTTGAGTTACAAAACTAAATATTTTTCTCAAAATTGATTATTACTTGCTACTTAAAGGGTATTTGTGTATATCATTTCCACAGACAGAGGCATATGCATGACCAACATCCATACATACTCAAACCCAAATAATAAATTATTTCTTTTGCAAGAGTTGTCTCACAGGAGAATTTGATCACTCCTACAAACAATTGTGAAAGGAAAATAACAATGAAAGGGAGATTTCTGTTTCTGTTAGCTAAACAAAATTTATATTATAATAGAATAAGGTTACTTTTCATGAATATAAAGTACATTAACAATTCAGCTAAAATAATGAAGTTCTCATGCTCCACTACATAAAAAAAGTACACTACAAAGATGACCTAATTCTTAAAAATAGATCTTCTACAAGAATATGCTTTGTGTATACCAAACCAGATTTGCTCTTGTGTTTTCTTTTCTCTAAAACGACTAAATTTTTTATAAAGATGTCTTTTGCCCAGCAAAAGAAGATGTCTTCTGTGTGTGCAGAGGGGACAGAATGCATATTGTTACACAATGCCCTTTCTACAGGGAATTTTTTGCTTTTTCTCCACAGAATATTACCAGTTTCTGGAGAACTTGGAATAGTTATATAAGTGTCTTGATGAATTTGGACACTTTTCATCAGATCAGCCAATTAGCTATTCTGTATCTGATTGGCTCTGTAAGGTGTCATGGTTAAATATGCATCAGCTCAATACCTAGTTAGAATTTACACCTGCTGACTTGAGAATTGTTGGACTATATCTTCTCAGATCATACACATAACCAGTATGGTATTGTTTCAGAGGGACAAGGCACTATGGATTCAGTATGCAACATGTAAAGAAAGAGCAAATAATAGGTACTGCTGGAATGAAAAGAAAACCCCTCAAGTATATAATGGCTTAGCAGGGCCTTCTGCATTGGAACCTGCTACAGTGGATCAAACACTGGAACAATATTGCTGATATCCTATAATAAATTCATAAACTTGGGAAAAAAACATCAAAACAAGAGCTGCAGTTACAATGTGCTTCTCAAATAGGAGAGATATAGTTATTAAAATAACTACTAAAATGTGACTTTCCTGTAATAGGAGAGATGTGGTAGGTGAAATTCTCAAATCGTGCAAAGAAGGTGGCTGCTCTAACCTGGAGAAGGATTCCTTCTGGACCTAAAAATCTGGGCATTTTCCTAAACATGAGTTTGTGAATAGACCAGATAGGTCTCAGATTTTTAATGTCGCTTATCTAATTTATCATGATATGATGCATTCCCAAGCTTCAGAGGATGTCATAGGAAAAGGAAGCAAAATGTACCTGTATTTTTCTCCCGTCAAGGAATAAATATGTCCCAATATTACAATGGAAAAATATTCTGCAAGGCCCTTGCAGATGACCAAGAAAAGCGCTAAATTGATACCTCTGTATGAGGTAAATATGACACAAACCCCAAAAGTCTGGTGTCCTTTCTAACTTTTCTGCAGACATTGCCACATTGAAAAGTTAAGGACAAATACCGCTGATATAATTGTCCAGTATGGAAATTTCCATATCAGTGGAATAAAGATATCCGTGATACCTTTTGCATAAGGCACAGAAAAGTAATGGAACACCACCAAATCTTTTTGGAGTTTCTAGTGATGTCAGCAGAGGAATAGAGAGTACAAAATCGTTATCATGTTGCTGCAAGGAATAGTCAAGTCTGTAGTGAAGAGGAATTTCATCATGCAATGATCAAAATTGCGACTTTTTTTTTTTTTAACAGAAACTAAGATTATGCATTTTAGAATGGGTTGCAAAAAAAGCTGACATTATGCACTGAATTTTATTCTCAAGGTTTAACACATGCAATTCTCCTTCTTGTTTCCTTTAGTTGTAATGGAGTTTGTACACCTTCAGCTTCTACCTCCCATTCAGCATACTCAGTTTTGGCTTTGTGTGAAGGTGTAAGAGGGATCTGAGTAAGGAGCACCATATATTAGGACATAATTCAGGCTGTGTCAAGTTTATTTTAATCTCCATAAAGAGCCCAAATAAATCTGACCACTATTCAAGCTTAAGTGCCGAGTAGAGGAGCCATAGATGATGAAAATAGAAGACAGCAGCTATAGGAATTCATTGACATCATGCCAAATATTCTGAGCCAAATTCATCCCTCATGTAAGTACTTTGACTACAGTGGAGTTACACTTCAGAAAGAATTTGTTTAGCATCCTCTGATTACAGGGAATTTCAGTTCTAAACCAGGGGATAAAATCGCTGACCCAAGTATAATGAAGAGACATGGAACGGCAGGGATCAAATAAGATGGAAACTCATTGACTTGCATTATCCTGAAAGTCAATCTGCCCTTGTAAAACTTTATTCAAACATTGCAGCAGATGAAAAAATGTATTTCGAGCTCTCAAAATCATCTGTACAAGAAGAAGATAAAGCATACATTCACTGAGGCTGCAAACAATATTCTTGGGATTAAATCGCAGTAGAGGAAGAAAATGTGTTTTGCAGGCACACAACTGCAGGATCTGCAAAACAACTAATACAGACTTAAGAGGAAGAAGATGATGATACAAGGGCACAAAGAAAAATCACTGGACCAGCTTCCTTGGGCAGTGTACTGAGTTGTGATGACACACACAGCCTAATCAGAATGTTTCCCCAGAAACTATTGTGTTTAAGGATGCTTTTATATAAAAAATCTTTAGTATGCTCCTGCCTCCCCTTCCCTTCCCTTCCCTTCCCTTCCCTTCCCTTCCCTTCCCTTCCCTTCCCTTCCCTTCCCTTCCCTTCCCTGCTCTTCTTTCCTTTCCTAATGAAAACCACCATGGCAGAACTTTCAATATTCCTGTGTTTGTGGATGGAATCTCCATACAGCGTTCTCTTCTCCAGGCTGAACAGCCCCAACTTTCTCAGCCTCTCTTCATATGGGAGATGCTCCAGTCCCCTGATCATCCTTGTGGCCCTCCTCTGGACTTGTGCCAACAGTTTCAAGTCCTTTTTATGTTGAAGACACCAGAACTGCACACAATACTCCAAGTGAGGTCTCACGAGAGCAGAGTAGAGGGGGCAGGATCACCTCCTTCGACCTGCTGGTCACACTCCTTTTGATGCAGCCCAGGATAAAGTTGGCTTTCTGGGCTGCGAGCGCACACTGAAGCCGGCTCATGTTCATTTTCTCATCGACCAACACCCCCACGTCCTTCTCTGCAGGGCTGCTCTGAATCTCTTCTTTGCCCAACCTGTAGCTGTGCCTGGGATTGCTCCGACCCAGGTGTAGGACCTTGCACTTGGCATGGTTAAACTTCATCAGGTTGGCATCAGCCCACCTCACAAGCGTGTCAAGGTCCCTCTGGATGGCATTCCTTCCCTCCAGCGTATCAACCGAACCACACAGCTTGGTGTCATCGGCAAACTTGCTGAGGGCACACTCAATCCCACTGTCCATGTCACCAACAAAGATGTTGAAGAAGACCAGTCTCAACACTGATCCCTGAGGGACACCACTTGTTACTGGTCTCCAGCTGGACATTGAGCCATTGACCACAACTCTTTGTGTGCAGCCATCCAGTCAGTTCTTTACCCACTGAGTGGTCCACCTATCAAATTGATGTTTCTCCAATTTAGAGACAAGGATGTCATGTGGGAATGCTTTGTGTCGAATGCTTTGAACAAGTCCAGGTAGATGACATCAAGTGCTCTACTCCTGTCCATCAGTTTCATAGCCCCATCACAGAAGGCCACCAAATTGGTGACGCAGGATTTCCCCTTAGTGAAGCCATGCTGGCTGTCACCAACCACCTCCTTGTTTTTCATGTGCCTTAGCACGTCTTCCAGAAGAATCTGCTCCAAGAGTTTGCCAGGCACAGAGGGGAGACTGACTGGTCTGTAATTCCCTGGGTCATCCATTTTCCCCTTCTTGAAAATGGGGGTTATATTTCCCTTTTTCCAGTCATCAGGAACTTCACCTGACTGCCATGATTTTTCAAATATGATGGCCAGTGGCTTAGCAGCTTCATTCGCCAGCTCCTTCAGGGCCTGCGGATGGATTTCATCGGGTCCCATGGACTTGTGTATGTTCAGGTTCTTAAGATGGTCTTGAACCAGATCCTCTCCTACAGTGGGCCTAAGGTCTTCATTCTTACAGTCTCTGCTTCCGCCTTCCAAGACTTGGGTGGTGCGGTCAGAGCCTTTGCCATTGAAGACCGAGGCAAAGAAGTCATTAAGAACCTCAGCCTTCTCCAAATCCAGGGTAGCCAGTTCTCCCGATATCTTCCGGAAGGAGCCTACGTTGTCCCTAGTCTGTCTTTTATTCACTAGATACCTATAGAATCCCTTGCTGTTATCTTTAACATCCCTAGCCAAGGTCAATTCTAACTGGGCCTTAGCTTTCCTCACCTGGTCCCTAGCTTCCTGGACAACATCCCTGTATTCTTCCCAGGCTGCCTGTCCCTGCTTCCACCTTCTATAAGCCTCTTTTTTCCCTTGAAGTTTCCTGGGCAGCTCCTTATCCATCCAAGGAGGTCTCCTGGCCTTCCTGCTGCACTTCCTTCTATGAAGCACTTGGTATACAAAAATGAGATAACTCTTCCTCCTCAGCATAATTGGAGGGAATAGGCTTTCTTGCCATGTCCTGACACATTACATTTCAGAACATAAAACTGCTTTAAACTAGCCACAATTTAACAACCTTCCATCTCTATGATCACCAACTTTTCTTTACTTTTACAACATCTTACTTTCTTTCCCATAGGTATGCAATAGGCAACAGCTAAATAGCTAAATAGTTGCATATGAAACTGACGGTAGCCTCATGGCCGTAGGGGAGTACACCTCTTTTCTAAATGGGCATCCTCTAAGTGGATGAATTATGTTTTTTCCTAAGTGTAACAACAGATTATCTTTCCCTTTTTATTATTAAAAGTAACTATATTATCAGATTTATTTGTGCCTTTTCTTCTCAAGACTTATGTGAAAGATTATGAGTACTTGCATGGCATACTAAATTTTCTACTTTAATATAATGTATGTAAGCACAGCAACATCTGTCCTCAGTGGTGCATCAGCATGCCTTACTGTTGTAGAAATGCTTTTTTGGTTTAAAGAAAAAAATGTTCCCTTTGACACAACATGAAATAAAACTGCTAGGAGATACAGAAGTTTAGGATTAAAAGATTACAGACAAACTGAGAACTTCTTCACAATCTGATCCTTTGCTATTCAGTGTTACATCTTTTAAATTTGAAATCCAGCTATCGATATCAAGACACTACATGGACTTGGGGATGCATTTTGCATTGAAGTAAATACAGTTCTTCAACATATTGGTATAAGTTATTTTAGTTAAGTAGCTTTAATTTTCTTTTAATACTACTTGTTCCACATTTAGAATCATAGAATCACACAATGGTTTGGGTTGGAATGGACCTTAAATCATCTAGTTCTAATCCCTCTGCCATGGGCATGGAGGCCTGGGCAATGTGGTCAAAGCACTTGCCAGTGAAGACTGAGGCAAAGAAGTCATTAAGAACCTCATCCTTCTCCAAATCCAGGGTAGCCAATTCTCCCGATAGCTTGCAGAGAGGGCTCACATAATCCCTAGTCTTTCTTTTGCTGGCAACAGACCTATATAAGTGTCCTGGGTTCAGCAGCAGCAGTCATTTTTCCTCCTTCTTAGTAGCTGTTGCAGCACTGTGTTTTTGACTTTCAGCCTGGGAACAGAGCTGATAACACCGATGTTTAGACTGACCAAGGACTTTGTGAGTCTCATGCTCTGCGAGGGAGGAGGAGAAGCTGGAAGGAAGCAGAGACAGGACACCTGACCCAAACTAGCCAAAGAGGTATTCCATACCACAGCACGTCATGCCCAGGATGTAGAACTGAGAGTGCCCGGAAGGGCTGGAACTCTGCAGGGTGGGGGTGAGGTACCGGTTGGTGAGCAGTTGTATTCTCTTGCTTGTTATTTCCTTTATCATTATTATTATTATTGGTGGTAGCAGTAGTGATTTGTGTTATACCTTAGTTACTAAACTGTTCTTATCTCAACCCGTGGGAGTTGCATTCTTTCGATTCTCCTCCCCGTCCCTCCAGAAGAGGAGGGAAGAAAGGTGGGGGGAGAAGTAGACTGCGTGGTTCTAATTTACAGCCGGGGCTTAAACCACGACAATAAGCCCTTCCTGTTACCATCTCTGACATCCCTGGCCAGGCTCAATTCTGACTGGGCCTTAGCTTTCCTGATCTGATCCCTAGCTTCCTGGACAATGTCCCTGCATTTTTCCCAGGCCACCTGTTGTTGCTTCCACCTTCTATAAACTTCTTTTTTTCCCTCTAAGTTTTCTCAGCAGTTACTTATCCATCCATGGAGGTCTCCTGGCCTTCTTGCCCCATTTTATTATAGTCAGGACACATTGCTCCTGAGCTTGGAGGAGGCGATCCTTGAACAACCAGCAGTCTTGGGTGGCTCTGCCCTCTTTATCCCATGGAACCTTACTGAGCAGGTTCCTGAAGAGGCCAAAGTCTGCTCTCTTGAAGTCCAGGGCAGTGAGCTTGCTGCATGCCCTTCTCATTGCCCTGAGGATCTTGAACTCCAGCATCTCGTGATCACTGCAGCCAAGGCTGCTGGGGAGCGTTACATTCCCCACCAGCCCCTCTCTGTTGGTGAGCATGAGGTCCAGCATGGGCATGAGGCCAAGCATGGATGGGCATGAGGTCAAGAATGGAATACATTTGGCTGTATTTATATAAACAGTTCAGCTTGCTTCCTTGATACTTTTTATTTGCTTACAGATACAACATATTCAGTGGTTTGCTGAAATGCCAGCCATGTTTTCTCTCTCAACTTCTTCTTATACTCCAATATAAACTAACCTGTTCAGGATTTTTAACAATTATGTGAGTGTCATTGCACAGCATTATCATTTAAACGCTTTGAGGACTATCCTATTTTGCCTGGAAGCCTGAGTTTGGACAGTGACTAGAGTATAAAATGTCCTTCAGCCCAAGATTAGCAGGAAGGCTTCCTATCCAGAAAATTCTGAGATGAGTCAGCAAATTTATCATATTGACCAGGTAAATCACTGTAGCAGAGTAACCAGCTCCTGTGACAGATCTTTCTTGAACTGGGTCATCAGCTGCAAGCAGCTATTCTAAATAAAGTCTGCCAACATGTAACTCTTAGTGGCGCAAGACCATCCTGACAGCAAGCTTTAACAGAGACATCTTAAAGATACCAGAAATCATTTACTCAGAAGAGAGGCAATTTACTTAGTAAATTAAAAGATCCTTCAGAAGGACTTTCTGTGGACCAAATGCTGTACGCTGGATATCCAGACAAGAACTGAAATTTAACTTCTGCCTCCCTTGCGGAAAAGGGAGTTGAAAGATGATATACCTGTAGCAAACTGAAGCAGTATTAACAGTTTATCCAGGTACAGAGGTGACTTTTGAGGATTTTGAAGCTAAGTAATTAATTTGCCACAAATATAAAGCATGTGTTTCATGTACCACAGTTTGTTTCATGTTAATTGGAATTAACTGGTCAACTCCTGTTTCTTGGTGGAAACTGTTTTGTGGTGCATTAGGAGAAAAGTGATTCATTTCCATAAGCTGGTAGAACCTGCACAGAAAAAAAAAAATAATTTTGAAACATTTAGAAATATCCTTAAAACATTATTCTTACTAAAAGTCATAGGTCTAGACAAAGTTGGGGGGTGTGGGGAATCCCCCAATTTAAGTGGGACCACATCATTCATCCTCGAGCACCTAGGGCATCATTTTTTGTTATTTTTAATTTGTTTGACATAAGAGATGGGAACTGCAGGTCAGGATATCAATATCCACTGGAGAAAAGTGTCAGAATCTATTCTAAAGAGTAGGTGGACAGATGGGTAAGAATATTTTAATGACATTGATAATATGTATATATATATATAGATGATATAATTATATTAAATCTACAGAGTTTGTTGAAGATGTCACCTACAATGTGGACAGTGTATGTCTCATATATTCCGTCTAGGTTTCAGCCAAAAAAACCGTCAGTTGGTACTTTGATGAAAGGGCCTTTCATAGTACCAGAAGGTATAGGAAGGAAGGGTGAAATGGAAAAGGAAATGGATATGGAAATGGAAATGAAAATTAAAATGGGAATGGAAAAAGTGGGGAATGAAAGAGAAGTCATCCTCATGCCACTGTAGAGATTCACGATGTTTCTGAATATTGAACAGTTGATAAGAAAAACAGAAAGGATATAGTAGAAAAGTTACAAGAAAGGTGATAAAAATTATCTAAGACATAAAATGGTTTCTTATAGGGACTAGGTAGATGGTAAAACACAATGAGGAACCTAATTATCAACCAGAAGGTATAATAAAGCATGTACAATCACCTGAGAACTCTGACTAGTCTCAGATCTCTTACTTCTTTTTCTAGTCAGGGGAGTGCATTGCCATTAGATTATTTTAGAAAGACAAGGCATTTAAAACAGGTACTGTGATTCCACAATGCAACCTCAGCCAACCACCACCAACACTTTATGTCTCTACTATTGATTTGTGAACTTTGTCAAGGCATTTGGGTTTATTTATTTTTGGTTTTGCTCTTACTCTACTCACAGAAGGCTTTCAGGCTATGGTATTTCTGTAGATTTGTTGTCCAGAATTGTTTGATGAGAAGCTCAAAGTGAGCTGGCAATGCGTGCTTGCAGCCCAAATGCTAGGCTGCATCAAAAGCAGCGTGACTAGCAGTGTTAGAGAGGTGATTCTCCCTTTCTACTCCACTTCTTTGAGACCCTACTGGAGTACTTCATTCAGCTCTGAGGCCCTCAATATAAGAAGGACATGGACCTGTTGGAGTGAGTCCAGAGGAGGCCATGAAGATGATCAGGGGGCTGAAGCACCTTTCCTGTGAAGGCATGCTGCAATTTGGAAATCTGGAGAGGGGCTTGTAGTGACAGGACAAGGTATAAAGGCTGTAAACTAAGAGTATAGATTTAGACTATTTATATTAGAATATACATATTGGTATATATATATAGAATATATATATTAGGATATTAGAAAAAATATCTTTACTGTGAGGATGGCGAGACACTGGCACAGGTTGCCCAGAGAAGCTGTGGCTGCCCCATCCCTGGCAGTGTTCAAGGCCAGGCTGGACAGGCCTTTGAGCAACGTGGTCTAGTGGAAGGTGTCCCTGCTTATGGCAAGAGGGCTGGAAACAGATGATCTTTAAGGTCCCTTCCAACCCAAACCATTCTATGACTTATTATATTATTATATATATACATTCAAAATCTCTACTGCATTGGCTAATGGGCTCGATTACATCTTTCTCTGGATGACTGCAACTCCTATAATGAGGTTTCCAAAGCAAACTCACTTAGATGGTTTCCAAAACTATTGTAGACAGGAATGGATTCACATGAGAACATGAACGTACTCATATGAATGCTGAGAAACCAAACCCAAACAAAAGTTCAAATCAAGTGAAAACTGCAACATATGGCATGGAAATAGGGGTGTACAGCATGGGAATTTTTGTAGCAGATCGACAATTAGGTGCATGTCTGAGATGTTTCTCAAAGTCTTTGCACAACCTCATGGCAGGTTGCATAAATCAGCTCCAGAAAACCCTGAGAGCTGTGAAAATCTTTAGATTTACAATATTGATTGAGTTGTGTCAGCTTTGTTCTGACACTTGCTAACGGCTATGAAGAGAACTTGGCTTTCCTTTCTTTCAAGGACATTCTGCTTCCTTCCCCATGCCTCATCCCTTTCTCCCCACTTTTAGAATTTCATATGACAAATCACTTACTCTGTAGTCAGTCTCCTTAAAGCTCTACAGAAAGAAAAATTACTCTCACTAGATGAGAGGCCTCCTCCAAAACAGCTTCATCAAATGGTTTTCCAACTGACCGGTGGAAAGTCCCCAGGGGTTGGCCATAAAGGAAACTTTCCTCTGCAAGTAACAGGTGACAAGGAACTGCTAATTTTTGCAAGAGAATTCAGCCTGTCACCTTAGTTCCTCTTTCTGAGTTGCATGATGGCAAGCATTTTTAACATGCTGAGAAAACCCAGAGATTTAAAAAATATATACGTTCTTGAAGTTTAAGCTTTTAAAACCAATAAAAAATTGTAGGATAAAACATAGAGAAGTAGAGAGCGTGGAACAGTTAAATGAAAGATACACCCAAGAACAGTTATTTCATAAAGCCATTCCCCTGCCATGGGTTGAGGCTGCAGCACTTAGGAGAAGACATGGGGGCTAAGATGGCCAGACAGTTTCTTTTCTCCAGCAACATGCATCCTTTCTATAGCTCTCATACTTTCTTTCAGGGCAACTCTCTGGAGATGTCTGCTAGTTTATGTCTGTCACTGGATGAGTGTCTTCCTCCTGCCTCTGAACAGTGAGAGAGCAGGTTTTACTCTTGACACAGGGAGAACCTTTAAGTTGGAACTACAGATGAGTCAGTCTCACCTCTCTGCCTGGCAAGATCATAGAGCAGATTCTTATGGAAACCATGCTAAGGCACATGAAAAATGATGATTGGTGATAGTCGTCATGGGGCGTGTCCCTGCCCATGGAAGTGGGGTTAGAACTAGATGATCTTAAGGTCCTTTCCAACCCAAACCATTCTATGATTCTATGACAAGTTCTTGCATGTCAATGCAGGAACATCAGTGTTTTGATCATAATGTTATCTATCAAAATGGCTTTCTGAGTTCCAGCAACTAATCTGAATAGACACAATATTGTGTGAAACATACCCCGTTGAAATTTCTGCAGTGATCTGCTGCTACTTTTTCCAAGCACAACAGTATCAAGAGCTCAAGCTTCATGTAATCCAGATTATACCATATACTAAATCTTGGGCAAAATCAAAGATGTTTAACTAACATGATAATCACTTGGTTACTAACAAGGCTCTGGTACAGTACATGAGCAAAACTACATTAAGAAGGAATGATGCAAGAACATGGCAGTAGGGAGCAATGCTTAACTTGTACAGTAGTGCCACGCATGTGTCACATCTGTCAGGATGAAGCTACATGGGGGCAGCAACTATACAAACATGAAGCAACACAGGATGGGCACATACTCCATTCGCAAAAGCAAAGTCACACAATGAAAACAAAAAACCATCGTCTTATAAACAGAATGAATAACCCATTAAAAATATTGAGGTAAAGCTCTGATACGGATAATCCCTGCAGTTCCTACAGTGAACAATAGCATTGTCAATCTCAGATACTGACTAAAAAAAAACCACCATAGAAAATATATTTCTGATCAAAAGTCTGGCAAATTGTATCTGACAACACTGGCTATTTCACTTCTATTTTTATTCTTAATCTGTCTTTGTTCTTTCCATTATGCAAGGAGCGACATCGGTACTGTCTGCTCTACAGAATGCTAGGCTTTTAAAAACGCAGCCTGTGCACCATTTTAATTTGTGATACTGGATTTAGCATTGTGGTTGTGCTTTACAGGAGCTGAAACAAAATAAATATGTTCAATGGTGGTAAAGAACGACATTATGTAGTGAAAGTTGCCAAAATTTTTAAATTAACAAACCCTAGCAGAATCCTTTATTTCCTATTTATTTTAATTTGAGAATGAGTGATGTAATGGGAAGCATTTCTCTCTTACCAGTTCCAGTATCTCATCTCACTGCATACATTTAGATAACCAGTAAGATGAAAGTAGGATGGATGAAAAAAGGGAAGGGAATGGAGAAGCTGGGAGTAGGAAAACCAGGGCTTAAGTCCAATCTGAGCTATTTGTGAATTACTTTCACAAATGTTTCAGTGTAAAACTCTTACTGACTTAAGGACAAGTATCAGCATTTCTGTAGCTGTAGCAGTATTTTAATTTTATATCTCTTCGACTACCTCATGGCGCTATGGTATGTCTGTAATAAAAGTGAAATCTTTAATATCCTTATCTGCCTGCAAGAGTGCTATAATATCCTAGTGCTTTCACAGTGCTCAAAAATAAAACTCTATCTTTTTCCTGCTCGTTAAAGCAGTGCTAATAAAGAATTGGTACTGTTTATCAATGTCTCCTGCTGGTTACCATGCACAAGTGATATTATCTCTCTGCAAGATGTCTGCCATGCTCACAAGAATGTTATGTGTGAAATGGCTGACAAGGGCTGTAGGCTCAGAAGTGGCATTTGCTGCCTTGGAGCACGTTTTGCAGGATATGCATGCTGAGAAATGCTTCCTACAGTTCCAGCTTCCATAATTCTGGGCTGAGCAGGAGGTTTATCTCTCTTTAAAATGAGATATGTGTCACTGACAGAGACATTTGCCTTTGTTCCTTTAAACACTGAATTAAGGTCATGATCTTAAAGAAGATATTAATAAAGTAACTACATAATAGAGATGTGAGCTTAAATAATGCAGGAACTTTATAGCTGGAAATCAATTTTGAACTCAGCACAGATTCAATAGGAAAAAAAAGGTATGAAAGTTAAAGCAATCTTCAGAGCATGTAACTTCAATTGTAATAGTAAAGGGAGACGAAGCAGGCAACACTACAAAGAGTGAGAGCTTAGCTCTTCCTCCTTTGTCTCTATCCTCTGCTTGATGGTGCAAAATAATCCTCACTCTGGTAGATGCAATACATTGGAGTAAAAAAGGTCAGTTTAGCTTTAAACCCCACAGCAGATATCATATGACATGATCCAGTGGGAGTGTGCCACTGTGCACACAGATGTGAAAAAGGATCCAGAACATTATTTAGTTCATGGTAAAATGTGTAGCTACTTATATAAGAAGCAACTCTTTAGAACCACAAAAAAAATCCTTAAATAAGTGTGCTGAGGTTCAGACATCTGAGGGAATGGCATATAAAACGAAACATGAACAGGAATTTTAAAAGAACAGAATTAATTAATTGGATAAGAGACATTTTCTAGTCTCAGACCATCAAACGGACTTCATTTTGTGCCAGTGCTTCAAATTACCTGAGAGACTTATCTCCTGAAGACAGACCTAATCAGAACAAATGGCAAAAGCTCTTGGGGTTTCAAAAGCTAATATGCAAAGATGGTTGGTATTCAAATGTTAGCCACTACCAAGTATACTACACAGGGCTTTCAAAATACAAATTAACCCATTTACTACATTTTAGATAATCAAAGTAGCATGTTTTGCTTTTTATAAAATTTGCCATTCTTACTTAAGCCCTGCTTTAACTAAAGTTGCTGAGAACTACATTTTCTTCTCGCCTTTTCTGCCTGTGGCCATATATAACAGTTCATAGAATCACAGAATAGTTAGGGTTGGAAAGGACCTTAAGATCATCTAGTTCCAACCCTCCTGCCATGGGCAGGGACACCCCACACTACACCATGCCACCCAAGGCCTCATCCAGCCTGGCCTTGAACACCGCCAAGAATGGAGCATATTTTCAAAGTTGGACAAAACTCTGAAATAATACACAACTCCCATAAATATGAGTGGGTATGCAGTACTATCTGCTCTGGACAGATTTCTTAAATGAGCCATGTCCAGTCTGCTGATGTGTCTCCACCACACTCTGAAGTTAGCTCTTCTACTTTTAGAGAAGCAGACTCAAGCTAAGTGTAAATATAAACATTTAGTAAAAAATAAAAAAGGCTGCTTGTAATTAATTACTTAACATTGCAAACTTGCTTTCAATGTAGTGCTATTAGCCAGGCTTGGACTTTAAAGCTGAGGACATGAACTTCTTAAATGTACTAACATCAGAAAAGCAAGAAAACAAACAAGCCAGTGCTCAGCAGCCAAAATTTGTATACAGGCCAACTTTTGCGACTAGTTTGACCTACTTAGTACCGTTTTTTTGCGGAGGCCTAAGTTGTAAATTCAAGTTTCAGGTTCTGAACAATGGTTCCTGTCCAAAACTGGTGAGGTAGCAGTGCATCCCAATTTAGTGAGAGCAGTGGGGATGCATGAAGCTCCACTTAGGGAGGGAGGCATCATAAGCCACTGAAATGTGATAAGCAGTGGCTAGGGAGAAGACCAGCACGGCAACTTCATGGTGGACCACATTACTACAACAGACCACCTGATCAGAAAGAAGGAGATGATGCCTTCTTCAGACAACTGGAAGAAGCCTCGTTTTGGCAAATCTTCATTAGTGAAAATGCAAATTTTCACTTTCATCTTCCTGAACTGTGTCTGAGAATGGGAGGAGGATCCTCCCTGACTGCAGTAGGGTCAGATGCTATGAGGAGCTCCTGAAGGAACACTGCTGTAAATCTCTGAGGTCCCAACACAGGTCAAAACTGAAGTGTCATGCACTGCCTATGCCAATGTGCTCATAGCTCCTATCTATCTCTCCATTTTCCCTATTGAAAAACCTGTTTTATACCCAGTAACTGCTTCAGTGTCAGAAGATAAACTTCAGAGCAAATAAGAAGTTCCATCTGGTTCTGACAAACCAAAATCCTGTGTTCATTATGAGGCTGTTGGGGTATAACTAAGTCATGCCCTGAGTGACCACAAAGCTTTAAATTAATATTCCTTTGACTTCTGTGATCCCATGTAAACTTCAGACTGTGTTAATAATGATCAGTAATTACTGACATTTCCTATTTGTATCTTAAATGCTACTAATTACATTTATCTGCACTAAATGCAAGACATTTCTGAGTTTATTTTGGCTTTTCAAATCCCTGGGAACTCATTATTCAATAGGGTGTTAAAATTATGAAAAAAAAAAAAAAAGTCCTTCATTTTTGGATTTCACTTATTTCTGTCCTTCAGGCAGATCCATTGTTATTGCATATTTTTTTTATAGACCATATCCCCATCATAACCTAGGACAAACAAGTATATGGCTCAGTGACTTTCAGTTGTGTATATACAGATTCTCCTGGACATCCATGTATATTGTTTTCTCATTTTCCTGTCTACGTTTAAAATACCTGATTTTTCCTTAAGACTCATTTTCACCTGGCTGTTTACAGAAAACTACCAGCTCATAACACTTGGGTAGGAAAGACATGCATTATATGCTCTCAGTTCATGGCAAAGAATTAGAGCTCCCTTCTTTTTTCCTCCAGTCATCACTGATTTGTTTTTGTTTTATTTTCCTGCATTCTGCTTAGAACAAGTAGTGTCTTTTTATTACATGCATGTGCAGAACCAATCACACAGATCTAGTGGGGCATCCTACCATATGTTAGCTTCTTAAAAAATGAAACAGGATGTTTCAGGTTTCTTCTCAAGAAGAGGGGAGGCAACAGTAGGTTCACATAGTGCAAACTTTGTTGCAGTGAATCTATAAAAGGAAAAGCAGCACTGAGACATTTTAATGTATAATTAACAGGGTATCATTAACTACTGTACACTGCAAGTCTGGCCTCTTCTTTGCTTTCAGTTATTAACATTGTATGTTACAGACTGTAATAGTATGATAAGCAAAATGGATTGGATGATCTACTACACGGCAATGCAGAATAATTAGCAGACTTGCACAGGATTGCTTTTACCTCTTTTGTTGGAAATCAGCAAGAATCAGCTGCAGTTTCACTGTAACAACTGTATTCTAACCCAAAATCTCTAAGAGCAAAAATACAAATCTGGATTGCCAGACAAGGCAATGAGCTGTTCCACACTCCAGACACAAACCCTGGCAAGCAGCCTTCACCTGGCCTTGCAGGACACACAAAACATCAGCTCAGCAAGCTTCATCATCCAGCTGCATTCCTCCCAGAACTGCATGGCACTCCAGACTTCAGTGAAGTGTTCAGAAACACAGCATTCAAGTTTCTGTCCTAGAAGCTCTACAACAACCACTCCATGGCTTAGAGGGCTGACATGGAAAGCAGTGGACTACTGAGTTTTAAAGACACTGGTTTGATTTGGTTTATGCCTTTTCACAACAGGACTACAAGAAGATACAAGCAGAAAAAATGGTCACTTTTGAATGCATCAGGCAAGCATACCAGGAGGGTGGTGATCAGTGCTAAACCAAAAAAAGAATGAAGTCAAAGTGATTATATAAGAAATTTAAGGTGAAAATGGCCGAAATATTGGTATATCTGTGCAATGTGTTCTGGAAGCATCCAAAAGTAACCCTAAAGCAGACTCTTTTCTGTAGTTTACCAAAAAATGCTAATCCATTATCATTTGATAATGAATTTTCAGAAATCTGGACTACCATATTGATGTATACCATATAGTTTCCTATTACTCATATGCAATCTTCACTTTATTAATGGCTTTCCCAGCCAGGATTCTCATACCTTGGACTGATCTCTCTTGATGCACTTCTGTATTCAAGGACCTGATGGATGCACAGTCCACAAGGTCTGCTAGCCCTTGATCCTGGGAGAACAGCAGCAGGTCAAGCCACCACTGAACCTGTTGGCTATATCTCCCAAATTAAGTGGTCCTTCTTGTGAGGCCTTTTCACCTCTACTTGAGACCCTTTGTGTCCAAAGCTTCTTCCCTGTCCCCTTGGCCAGACCCAAACAAGGACATAGTGGGACTGGCTGGGTACAGCACAAAGACAAAAAAATATAAGGG
The DNA here is from genome assembly GCF_963264785.1 of Psittacula echo. Taxonomy (NCBI): domain Eukaryota; kingdom Metazoa; phylum Chordata; class Aves; order Psittaciformes; family Psittacidae; genus Psittacula; species Psittacula echo. The sequence continues at coordinate 58,652,363 of NC_137742.1, read as the reverse complement.
TTAAATCTTTATCTCTGCCAGACTGTTTATCTGGGCTGTACTATAGGAGACTGAATCCTTCTCCGCTGCATGAGGGAGAGATGGATGCTGGAACTCCCTCCTGGAGACAGTCACCTCACAGTGGCTCCCAAATTGCTGCAGTGCCCAATGGCAAAGCCAATTTTGAAAATCTCATAGGGGCTCCTGGAAGCCTGGACAGGTACCTAAACACATTTATAAAAAACCCAAAATCACAGTCTTTGAAAGCATGAAGTAATTGCTATAGAAACATTAGTGAAGGAATTACTAACTTTGAACCCACAGAATGTTTTCAGTTGTATGTGTTAAGTGAGGCCTGGGGCCTTTCCAGTAAGGATAAAAGGGAATATTGAATAATTATGCTCCCCTAATTTTTTTTTTCTTTTTTAATTGGAAAACTGATTCAGTTAACTAAGGCTGGAGAGTTGGGCAGGGAATAACTTGATGAAATATAACAAGGGAAAGTGTAGAGTCCTGCATCTGGGCAGGAACAACCCCAGGTTCCAGTATAGGTTGGGGAACGACCTGTTAGAGAGTAGTGTAGGGGAGAGGGACCTGGGGGTCCTAGTGGACGGCAGGATGACCATGAGACAACACTGTGCCCTTGTGGCCAAGAAGGCCAATGGCATCCTGGGGTGTATTAGAAGGGGGGTGGTCAGTAGGTCAAGAGAGGTCCTCCTTCCCCTCTACTCTGCCCTGGTGAGACCCTATCTGGAATACTGTGTCCAGTTCTGGGCCCCTCAGTTCAAGAAGGACAGGGACCTGCTGGAGAGAGTCCAGCGCAGGGCAACTAAGATGATTAAGGGAGTGGAGCATCTCCGTTATGAGGAAAGGCTGAGGGAGCTGGGTCTCTATAGTTTGGAGAAGAGGAGACTGAGGGGTGACCTTATTAGTGTATATAAATATATAAAGGGGGAGTGTCACGAGGATGGAGCCAGGCTCTTCTCAGTGGCAAACAATGATAGGACAAGGGGTAATGGGTATAAACTGGAACACAAGAGGTTCCACTTAAACTTGAGGAGAAACTTCTTCTCAGTGAGGGTGACGGAACACTGGAACAGGCTGCCCAGGGGGGTTGTGGAGTCTCTTTCTCTGGAGACATTCAAAACCCGCCTGGACACATTCCTGTGTAACCTTATCTAGGTGTTCTTGCTCCGGCAGGTGGATTGGACTAGATGATCTTTTGAGGTCCCTTCCAATCTCTAGCATACTGTGATACTGTGATACTGTGACTTTCGAGTGCATAGTAACTCAGTGCAGTTTACTAATTCAAGCGTGTGTTGTTCTTGCTGTCTTTGAGATGAGAAAACTCAATCTGTGAAAGTTTCATATGCCTATCCACTTTGAAAAGGTCAAGTATAGTGAGGAATTAATGTGTCTGTTTCAAATGCCAGATCTCAGGAAACTATTCCTTGCCTAGGTAATGGCTGGATCCCTAGTTTTATTTCAGCTTTAATGAATGGGATTCTTAGGTGTAGGCAGCTTAACTTTCCCTACACAGAAGGTGTTTTTCTTCATAAAATTCTTTTTTTCTAAGAATTTTGAGTCAGATTAATTAATTTAGCTTGAAAATAACTCTAAAATGGGTAGGCTGGAAGTACTGATAATCCTACGAAACGATTTTGTCTCATGCCTTTCTAAGGCACCAACCCAACCTGAAGTTGAAACACATTTAAGGTCCTGTTTGGAAAACACGTATTGGAGAAATCACATTTAAATTAAGGTGAATATTTATGGCTTCTAACTATTATTGCAGAGTAAGGTACAAGGTTAGATTAATAGCTAATAATTAATAATTTCAAAGCTGAGTGAGGCTTGTACTGATAACATAACCCTATAAAATAAACAGGATTTAAGGTAGTATAGCCGTTGTGGTCTCCAGAAGAGATGCATTAATGTTAAAAAAAAAAAAAAAAAAAAAAAAAAAAAAAAGTTTCCTGTTTCCTTATTTTTTCTTTTTTCTTTGTAACTTTTTAACACCCAGAGACTGTGTGAGGGGATAGTGGTGCTTCTTTATTCCCTTCAGTGAAGAGCTGCTGCAGCCCAAGTAGTGCTGCCGCCGGGGCGGCCCCTTGCAGGGCTGGGCAGAGTTCTGGGAGCTCCTCTTTGGGGCGCGCCTGGGCCCCTAGAGCGAGCGGCTGGTGTCCCGGCCGGGAGCGGAACGTCTGCAGCTGCAGCCACGGCCAGACGGACCTGAGACTGCCACCGCCCCCCCTCCTCCTGGGGCTCCTCCTGCTCCGCAGGGGCGGGCGCTCACCGGACGAGGCTGGGAGCCCTGCGAAGAGCGGCCTCCGACGTGCTCGACTGCTCCTCCCAGCCGTCCGAGTCGTCTGTGGGGCTGCTGGAGAGAGCCCGGGAGGTGGCGCGGCCGGAGCCGGTGGAGCTGCTGGATGAGTCCCGGGAGGTGGTGTGGCCGGAGCCGGTGGAGCTGCTGAACCCGGCCCAGAATGCAATGAGTCTGGAGTTGGCCGCAGACCTGTCGTCCTGCTCCTGCTCAGTGCGGGGTTGCAGCAGCCTCCAGGCCGGCGCACTGTGCCGCTCCTCAGTGGGCCTAAACTGATGTCACTGACCAGCGGTTCTGTACGTTCCCGAAAGAGAGGCTGCAGAGGCTGAACAATGTCCTCCCTACTGAGTTGGCTGGAGGACAGGACATTCAGGATTGCAGCTTCGGCTCCCATTACCTGCATCCACCGATGCCTGTGTATTGCCACCAGCTGCTGTTGGAGCCAGGGCAGCACAGGATCCAGGAGGTGCTGTTCTGTTTGGAAAAGTACTGCCCACTCTTAAGGCAAGAGGCTGGCCACAGCCTGGGGTCCTCCATCCTCCTGTGGAGAAGATGGAGGGGATGGCACAGGGCAGTGGGGAATGTTTGCAGCCAGGCAGTCGGGTGCTCTTCCGGCCTGGCTGCTGGCACTTGGCAACTCTTCTGAGGGTGCCACAATGGCCTCTAGATGCTTGTCTTCTCCGGCAGAGAAAGCCTGACAGTCTCAATTGGTGTTCTGCAGGATGGACAGTGTGCTCTCTCGTCTTTCCAACGTGTGATGCATCCCAGGCAGAACTGGTGACAACACGGCACCAAATAAATGATGTGATCCTCTGCCTGCAGGCAGATGGGGCAGGTCCGGTTGTTCTCCATGGCCAGTTCTCCTCCACAGTGGGTTGGGAGAGATGAGGGTGTCAAGCTGCTCCCTCTCTCTGGTGCTGCAAAACGGAGGCACAGTGGTCACTCGCTGTTCGAGGGAGGGGAGGAAGAAATGCCCAGGTCCCTGGAGAAGGACGCCTTCCCCGCTCCAGGAGTCCCATTGCCCGCCCCACAGCCACTACAGGGGAGCGTTTCCCCACACAGCTCATCTCCGCTGCCGCAAGCGTGCACACGGTGCCCGGCTGCCTGAATCAGGCAGGGCCGGGGAGACGCTTGATGGCTCTGGGATGGGCTCTGAGAGCTGCCAATGGCAGCCTGCAAAGCACCACCCAGCACCGGGAGTAGCCTCGCTCAACGTTCCCAATCTCGCAAGCACGAGTTCGACCACGAGCCAGGCTGGTCAGGCTGTGGCGGCTCCTGAAGATAAGCAGCGTGAGATGTGAGCTTGCTGATGTCGCAGCAGTCCATGTCTGCCAGTAACGGTGGGAAGTTCAGGCTGGAGACCAGAGGCCACAGCCTTTTCCCCGTGAGGACAGGCTGGCAGTGGGGCAGGTTTCCAAGAGAGGTTTCTCCTGCTTCTGTGCTGGTGGGTTCCCAGCCCAGGTGGGCAAAACCCTGAGCACGTGGTGTGACCTCGGGGCTGACCCTGCTTTGGTCAGGAGGTTGTACCAGAGACCTTCCGAGATCCACTCCACCCACATCCATCCTGTGATCTTCCCCTTACCTTGTGAGAAGAAGGTAAGATGGTCATCAGTAGAGTCCGTATCATCGACTTAACAGAAGGAAAAAGAAAGTACCATTTATTATTTTTGAGACAGTACAGTGGCAATAGCCACCACCACAAGCTGCTGCAAGACATTGTAAGTTGTTTAGGAATACTTACAACATATTTATGATTATTTTTTAAACTTACTTGTATTTCCTCTCAACATGAATTGTCTTCTAACACAATTTTTTCCCTATGACTATTTTCTGTAATTAAATTCTCATGTGTTGTCATGTTTTTCATGCTTCTTTAATTTGAAAACCTGAACTACTGCATAGATAGCCACGCTGCATGTTGACTGATGGAGAGGGCATAAAATTACTATGCATGATAATGGATGCAGGGTGATAGGAAACAGCTGCAGCCTCACCAGGTGAAAATGGGACAAAGTTTTAGTTCATACTGCAACAACATTTCATTTTTATTTGCTTCTGGGAATTTCAGGTGAGGCCTTTCTTTGCTGGAGGCTATTGATAAAATCAGAGGGAGTGCTTTGTTTAATGTTTGTACTCTGTCCTTAAGCCACAAGCCATTATTTACATTCTGAAAACCAAAAAGACAAAAAGAGGTTACTGGTGGTGTAATACCTGTACTTTGTTGTCATTCTGCATTACATCCTTGCACCTTTTGTCACTGACATGATTGCAAAATTCCTCACTTAAAACTTTGGCATTACATTATGCATTCCCTCTGACTCAATCTCTTTCTCTTTCCAGGAGACTTTTTCTTCCCCTCATTTTCCTACTTCTCATCTAGTAGATCACTTGATACTTACTGTTTGGATTTATTACAATGTCAATATCCAACCCTAAACTAGAAGTATGTGGAAAATAATTTGTCTTGGCCCTGTCTCTGTCTTGCAGAGCTTTTATTATTTGCCTGATTTGTTATTATAATTAATTGTATTACTACTTAAGCCTACTAATACAGTACAAAAGCAAAAGGAATTGATAGCAATGAGAAGCTTTTAGAGGCAATATTTAAGCCATAATGACCCCTGAGTCAAACATTTCCTGGCAGCTAATGACTGACTGGAAGAGTAAAAGGTCTAAGATAAACCCAGAGGCTCTTAACCCAACCCATCATTAGCTGCAGGACATGCCTGACTCAGAGATCACTAATGCTATTATACATCATAACACCAAAATATAATTACCTTCCTGCATGTTAGAAAGCTAAAGCTGAACATGTCATGGATTTTGTGCCTTGTTTCCAGCTTTTGTGTTTTCCTAGGTGTTAATCCCTAGTGTAGTTATCAAAACAGAAATTGATATTAATTCATTTGGAGTCGGTAATGTTATTTGGTGCTGATTGTTCACCCATAGGTATAAGCCCAGGTAAATCCTTTTTGCATCACACCAAATCGTTACCAATATTTAAATCATCATAAACGTAAAGATTAACCGTCAGTTCAGTGGGATCTCAAAAAGTAGATTTCACTGTGCCTTTAGTGAAAAGTGAAAAGTTTCACTTTTTATATCTTTAGACACCTTTGTGTAGGCATAGGAACAGCAAACATTTGGAAAAGACTGTAACTAGCATTTTTAATGCCAGCCTTCAACTAATGCAAATGAGAAAGAAACATTTTTAAATCTTCCATTGTTGAATAGACAGGAAAATGGTCTGCAAGCCAGTCCAATTCCAACTCTAGAATAAAACAAAAAAGTCTCTCTCACAATTTCATGACCTAGTGATTAATTTTTTTTTTTGATGTAGCTGCTTACATTTCAGATGCCTCTGATTTTTTTTTTCCCTGAAATGAACCCTGTAAGCTTTGTTCTATTTTATATTAACATTTAGATATGACTCTTTCTTTTCAAACTGTGTCTACTTCATCCATTTACTTCTTGTTCTCTTTGTAAACATATCTCACCTCTTTAGACAGCTGTCCTGGTGTTCTTTGAGACAAAGCTTTGGTGTATTATTTATGAAGGGGAGTTGTTCAATAAAGGGGTTCTCAGGCCACTGTATTTAGAGAAGAACCACTGTTGGATAAGCAGAGCTGGAGCTACCACCTGCAGAATCGAGGGCAGGTTGTATAAGGAAGTAGTCCATTTCAAAAATGTTACTTTCTTCCCTGCTGGATGACTGGGCATGACAGTTTTTCTGTTGTGTGTTTTATCTAGAATACAGACTGCACAGCACAGCTATTGCCATTTTTGCTGTAAAACCAAATACTTCCACCCACTCCAGATCAGATTTAGTGTGAAATTTTATGTGTCCTCCTTTTCTGAGTATTTTCCAAAGGTTTCATTTTTGAACAAACACATTTTTACCCTGGTGAGCTCAGAATTTGTTCTTGAGTAAAAGTGCTTTTTGTGATCTTTATATCCCCTGCTGATTTAAAATCCTAGACAAAATAGAAAGTTAATAAATCAGAGCAAATCCAGGAGAAGTTCTGTAACTCCGATAGCACATGCCTATTCAGGTAAATATGGCAAAACTAGATTGAAATGAAGTGACATTATAATGTACAGTTTCACAGCTATAAAAGACAGAAACAAAGAGAAGTCTAGCTATAGCCTTTTCCTTCTTGATTCACTATCCTTACAACCATATTTGGTAGCAGAGTGCAAACATAACAGTACAGAAATATCTGTTGATGAAAAACTGGTTGAACCCAAAGGTCCTGAAATTCTTTGCTATTTGTCAATTTACAAAATCCACCATATTTAAACCCAAAGGTCAGTTATATTCTTGAGCTGATGTATAGATTGATTCATTAGCAATTAGCAATGGTGCAGATGCTGCCACTTAGTGATTTTTTAACACAGAGATTTAACCTGCAATTAATTTAAAATATTTGAACTGTCACCGAGAGCTACATGCAATGTATACTTTCCAACACACTACATTTGCTCTAAAATGCAGCCAGAATTTTGGTCCTTCAATGTCACAAGGTACAGGGTGGAAACTCTTCTATTATCTCTTCAGCTCCCATATAGATTTATAAATGTTTCATGCAGAGGGCCATTAACACAGAAAGCACAAATGATCTCTAAATGCATCTATCATGTGAGCCAAAAGAGCAACTGCCCAGACTGTTGCCAGTCACAAGAGTTCAACCCCAAGGGAAAGGGCAAAACATGGCGTGGAGTCCATAACCTCTCTCCCATGCTTCTCTTTTCCATAGTAATATAATAAATCACATGCTCTAAAAGCACTATTAATAATTTCTTGACACAGTTCTTCCTTAAGCTGGTAAAACCAGGAATAACTTGTCTGCTGCTGTCTTTATTTTATATTCCAGTGTAATTTACTACCTATTCTGCTAACTCTTTTTAGATATGTGAGGAAACTACTGAACTCAGATCAAAGAGTATTTTTGTACACAGACTTAAAAGTCAAGTCTCATGCAAAAATCGTTTCTTTGAACATGATGTTCTTTGCTTATTTTGAATTAGTATAAAGGCTTGGAACTGGGTTCTGTTGATTTGAGATAGCTACTTTTGATCATTATTGCTTAAATTGAAATGACATTTTCCCTAGTTCCAGCTCCAAGGACACAAACCCGCTTCTTGCTTGGAATGACAGGTTCTGTGTGAAAAATCACTAACATAAGGTGTCAATGAGAGGTCTGCTTAATGCAGTGGGTTAATGAGCTAGCTTTGTGCCTTGGTGGAAAATGAACTTGTAGCTAGTTTTGATCACACATGGAATAAGAACTGGTAATTCTGAAGTGATCCCCCATGTTCATCTGTGCAGTGCAACACCCACGCTGTATTTCAGTTGGGACGGCTTGAAATTATGGTTGTGATTTTTTTATTATTCATCAGTACCAGATCTCAATCAGCACATCAGCAGAGCTGTATGCTGTATGAACCAGAGCTACAAAACAAAACCTTGCAGGCTGAAAGGGAGCAAGAGGCTCTCACCCAGGATGGAACAGGTGCAGAAATTAGCCAGGACATTATCCAACATAGCAGACTGCTTTACAGAGGTGCAGCCTGGCTTTTAGACCTTTACTTTTGTAAGCACCCAGCTAAACACACACAGTATGTATCTTGCAGGTCCCCCAGGCCCTGCTCCATCCCTGGGCAGAGTGTGGTCTAGAAGGAGGGCCCTGCTGGCATGAGGGCCTTGGAAAAGGCAGATTCTTTCTCCTGGTAGGCAGGAATTGCAGACATGCTCTATGCATTCAGCTCAGCTGCATCTATTCCCTCCTCTCCTGTGGCATAAGATGTTTTGTGTGGGGTCAGGAGGTAAGCCAACCTTCAGGCAAGGTACTTAATGCACCAGGAGCAGGCAAAAGGTTGCCAGCTGGTGAGATGCTGACAGTCCAAGAGCAGCTGTGAGTTCACAGCATCTCCTTTTTTATCTTCCTGGTGAAGTCACGTACCACAGCTGGACCTAGCAGAACTGTCCTATTTGGACCTGCTGAGAAAACTTCACTTCTTAGCTGAACTCCTAATGAAGCTTACCTAAGCTGGAAATTAGCTTGAAATATATCTTTCTGTTGAAAGAATGTTAGTTAAGCACTATGCAACAATTAAAAGAAACCAGGATTCCTGGAGATCCTGGAAATATACAGGTACCTCTTTGATACCAGCACACTAGAGTTATTTGAAACATCACTGACTGCTGAATGCCTGAGAACTACTTTCATAGATCATGTCCCAATTTTGATAGCTGTAGCAGAAGCATGAACCTAAAAAGGATATTGACTCATCACAAATTTTGTAATATTTGGCAGCATAAGAGCCAAAATGCTGCCCTTCTGGGTGAGATTATATGAGGCAAGTGTAAGAAGTGGTGTGTGCACGGAGAATGATCTTTGTCCTGAAACACTTTTACACGTTATAGTAACACAGGCAGAAACAGGGAAATGATCTGGACAGCAAGACAGGCAGTGATTTCAGATACCAAGTGATTATATGTCTGTTGTAAGCCTAAAAAGAAAACATGTTTTTAAGGTGATTGAATAAGTCATTCTGGAGACCAGCCCTCTTTCTTGTTCTGGGAGGGGAAGGACAACACATAACATGAAAGGTCCAACAGAGCGCCCCCACTAGGACTGGTGTAGGACTTCACTCCTAGAGATGCTGGGTGTGTATGCACAATACACATGCCTTTAGTTCTTTTGCTTCTCTTGCTTTCACTGTCTACAGATCCTAAATGCTGTAAGGCGGCTCACAACTTTATTCTACTGCAGAAGTCAAGCCATGCTTCTTGAACTTGTAGCAAAGCATAATGGGATGTGCAGACGTCTTTTGTTTCGGAGAGATCTCATTCTGCATGTACATATTAACTCTCTCTGTCTGGTATACATACAAGTGGTGCCTCAGAAGGTACTGTTGCATATGATGAATAAAAATGCTCAGTAAAGCCCTCTACAAAAGAGTAATTAAGATCTGGATGCTAAAAAGCAGGCCAAAAACACCTTTAATAGAACCATAGCACTGGATTAATACACTATTCTTTTGGAGGCCAGCATAGATATCCAGTATTCAGAGAAATTTTCTTGGGTTTATAGAAAGAAAGAAGATTTATCTCAACAAGGTACTTCCGTTTCATTTATTACCCAAAGTGAAAGGAAATATAATGCCTGAGTTTTAGCATAATCAATAGATGCAACTACAACAAATGTTGCTTTTTATTATACTATAATGACCTAATTTGGCGTAAAAAATTTGGCACAAAAATCAAGAAAGAAGGCTCCTGTAAGGCACTAGATATTTAAAAAGAGTAGTCTTCAGGCTTACTGCTGTAAATATGCATGAAGAAGAAAGTTTCCACGTTTGGTATGTTGCAAAGCACAAGCCAACTGAATAAAATTATCTCAATTTCATGATATTGAAACTAGCATTGGAATATAACCACCTACAGCCTAATAAAGACCTGGAGGTGTCTTTTAGCTTAATAACTCTATTATTTAAATGAACTGACAATAGAAACCTCAGGCTTTTAATAATACTGAGCACTACATGAAAACTAAAGCAAACACTTGCAACTTCTAATTCAGCACCATAAAGTAAGACATTCCCCTCTTTTTCTGTTTTTCCCCTCACAATTATTTCAAGCAGGATTTTTACTGCAAGCAACATTTCCCATTCACAGTTACTATCCTTTCTTTAAAGATGTATTTATGTCAGTGACAAAAAAAAATGCTAATGTATATTTCATCTTCTCTTTTTTAGGGGGGATGTTGTGGGGAGATTTTCCACCTGAAAGTTAATTCTCCATGTCTTACCATTTTCTAATCATGCTTACCTGAGTGCAAATGCAAGACAAATTCAAAGTTCAGTTTGATTTGGATTCTTTGCCTCTGGAAGTAGAAGATTAATTTCCTGGAACATGTTTGGAGACCTGCTGGTAAACTGCTTCACTTACTGGAATTGCAGGTATGAAACATTTCTTAAGGTAAGAGCTTTAAATGATAAGGTAACTGTAGTTAATATGCTGTTAGTGTGTAGTTAATACTTTCAATAACAGTGAAAGATGCCCTTTGCAGATTTTATACAAGCGTAATAAGGTTAATTGCACCTTTTTTTCCTTTTTTTTTCTGTTCTCCTTCCCTCATCAATGCAGCAGTATGGGGTACTGATGCCACTTAAAACTTCTCTTTCCTTCTTTTTGTCAAGACTAATCTGTAATAGGACAACTGTGTTCATGAAAAAAAAAAATAATAGTTTAACCTCAACAATGTTGGAGTTTTGTACACAGCTGGTGCTTCCGGATAAGATCCAGGTCTGGCTCTTGGAAGCGTTTTGGAAGAGTGATGTTTGAATCAGTTTTCAAGTGATTCAAGTATTTTACCTTTTCCTTTCAGAAACACTATGGCAACACTGAAACAAGATTCACCCAATAGGGTGTTTCTGAAGATGTTACAGCATTGCAAATAACCCTGGATACTGATGTCTTAGGCTGCAGGGAAAGTACAAGTGAAGGATTCGTGCTTTATTTTAATAGAGTACGTACTTAAAGTATTTGTTATTTTCAACTATTATTTTGGGATCAGAGCAGTATTATATTAGTACTATATATTGCACACAAAATGCAGCAGGACATTGAATGTGATCAATGGACATTTGGAACCCTCTATGCATAGTAAGTAATGGGGAAATTGAGGCAAGGGACCTGTCGTGGTTTAAGCCAGTTGGCAAGTCAGCCACACAGTTTCTACTCCCCCCACCCCCCCAGGAAGGATGGGGAGGAGAATCGAAAGAATGTAACTCCCACAGGTTTAGATAAAAACAATCCAGTAACTAAGGTATAACACAAACCACTAATAATAATAATAATGATAAGAGAAATAACAAGGGAAGAGAATACGATACCACCCGCTGAAAACAAGCCTGACAGAGCAGAGAGCGTGCCTTTCCATGTAACTCCCAGTTACATCCCTGGGCATGATGTGCTGTGGTTGTTTTTTTGGCTAGTTTGGGTCAGGTGTCCTGTCCCTGCTTCCTCCCGGCTTCCCCTCCTCCCTGGCAGAGCATGAGACTCACAAAGTCCTTGGTCAGGGTAAACATTCTGACCAGTAACTGAAAACATCGGTTTTATCAGTATTATTCCTAGGCCGAAAGTCAAAACCACAGCGCTGCACCAGCTACTAAGAAGGAGAAAAAGTGACTGCTACTGCTGCTGAACCCAGGACAGGATCACACATGAACAAAGCAAATTTCAGAAAGCCTGGGTGACTACACTGAAAATTAACTTCAAAACAGGGAGGCAATAGGCAAAATCCATTTCAAATTTGTCAATAAGCTGGATGAGAACCTGGCCATAGTTATGGGTCACAGGATAACGGAAACATCTTTCTTTAGCAATAATAAAATAGCAGTAAATGAATCCTATGTAATGTAAACTAAAATATGAGTAAAACGTTAAAATTACTAACTTTAGCAAACAGAAAAGGTTTTCACCAATAAAATCAAATACATTGTGTCTCCCTTGCTGCTTGACTGCCCTTCAGGTAGCAACCAGCCACTTCAGGGAAGTTTCTGGTTGTTACCAATACGTTCCTCTTGAATTCCTTCAAGACACTTGCAATGATCTGCAAAACACAAAGTCTGTAAGGTTCCCTTGAAATCTGCTTTGAGTGTGTATCATAGACACTTGAAGGTTTGCATGGGGTCCCTGGCAGAGGACACCCCTCTGTCTGCACCCAGAGGCAGGGCAGTGCTGGCCACCCATGACCAGACAGCAACTGTGCCCTGGAAGTGAGACCCTGCAGGGTACCTATGTCCATCTAGCAGGACAGGAGGGAAGGACAGGCAACAAGAAGTATCCTAATTTAGGTATAGCAACCCCCACGAGGAGGACTATTGAAAACAGGGGCAACATACAATTTAAACATGCATTTTCATGCATATTTTAAGTGCCAGTGAGCTGCCGGGATGCAACCCCAGTCAGTCATCTGCAGATAGTTTCTTTAGGGTGCAGAATAACCATCCCATGCATGCGTTGAACACCAGGTGACTTGGTCTACCAATTACCCGGGGTATTTTGATTGTAACCATGGCTACACCACATGTAAAGTGGTTGTAGTGTTTCAGTATCCACTCCTTTACATGCTTACGTTAAAGAAATTCAATGTCATTTTACAGTGCAGGTAAAATTCACAAAATACAGTATTGATATCAGAAAGTCTCTGAAAACAGAGTTCTCCCTCCCTCTCCACCCAGTTATCCTGAGAACACCAGAGAATTCAACAGCTACTGCCAAATAGAATGGGGTATTTGAATATAAAAGGAGAAACATAGTAAAACAAAACCAAAACCCATACAACTTATCAAGCTGGTAAATTCAGCATTCAAACCAGGAAACAAAGCCGCTGATCAAAAACCTCTAGGTCCATTTGCAGATTAGAGTTCTCACAGGGGCCTCTCAACACTTCATGAAGACAATCCTCTCACAAATCAGCTGAATTTCAAAGACAGAAGAGAAAAAGTGAATTTTAAATCAGCCAGTAGGAAACAGACTTTGTTCCACAGTAAGAGCTCCAGCAGGAGTGTTGTGCAGTCAGAAAGAGAGAAGTCCAAGTAAAGAGTTTTGTGTGGACTGTTATATGCTGCCAAATCTAGTGCAAAATGGGGAGTTGGTGGACCTTCTGTACATAGAGCAATGCCTGACACTGTGATCTACAGCACATGAAAATGTCGGTATATATTTATACTCTAAAGCATGGGAAATATTGAAAAGTATATCAAATTACACAATTTTTCTTTCTGCTCTTCAGAAGAAGGTATGAAACGTCTGTCACTGAATCTCTAGTACTGAAGGAAAGAAGGAAATACAATATAATTCAGGGCTGTATATTGCTACTGCAGTAAGAGGAAATTAGATGCCCTAGGGTTTGTTTGTTTGTTTGTATGTCAAATATTTTCTTTCCTAATGTTTTTCATTCAGTCTCCAGATTTGTATAGAAATTGTGTGGAGACTGACAGTCACTGTCAATATCTATCTAGGTATTAGTCTTCAGATGTCATTTATATTACCAGGGCAAATCTGTACTTCTATTGAAGTACTTCTGTTTAGATGCATACGTCATTACTAGTCTAAGGTTGGTAGCTACCCTGGGGACAGAATTTGGTCTTTTAGGTCTCCTAGATGATACTGCTGGTGTGAAAACAATTGTGTGTCAAGGACCATTAGATCAATGTAATTTCCTGTGTGATGATGGGGAGTCTCATGTTGCAGTATATCTTGTACCTGGATGAGTCTTCTTGCCTGTAAAATTTTGCTGTTGCTGATAGACACTAATGACAGTTACCTCTGCAAGACAGTGAATTTTTCCAGAGATTTTTAAGTACATTGATAAGTGTGAATTTCTTTGCTATACAGTTAGAGAACCTGAGGCCCAGGTAAAGTAACTAATCTATCCAGCAATAAGACCACTGAAACAAAGGGAATTAAGTAGAGAAACCAGTCTGCAATAAAAAATTCCTGGTAAGTTCACATCAGTCATACTGCTCACTGAACCACATATCTAACTGTATTTTGGCTATTTTATTGCAGTTATTGTATATTACATGTACTTCAGGAGACTTAACACATCTCCATAAAATTTCCCTAAAAATTTATCACTTATTCTATTCGCTACTACATATGTAACAAAATCATGATAGGTGACACAACCTTTTGATATTAACAGGCTTGAGCATAATACACTGTAAAAGTTTATTTTTGGCTTTTATCATGTAACTCAGTGAGATTCAAAGACTATGTAAAGAAATTACCACCCTCTGATGGCTGCAGGGGGCTGATCCCCACGTGGCTGAGGGAGGAGCAGTACTTTCATGCAGCTGCTGGAGCAGTGTCTCTGGCGAATGAAAACTCAAGAGTAGGAATGTCAGTGTCTCAGGGCGCAGTGGAGCAATGGTCAGGCTGATCAGTCAGTTTGGTGGCCAGAATGCAGTTGGAGGGATCTACTGGCCATGGTGCACCAGAAAGGAGGTGGTGGGATCTAGACCAGGGTTCAGTTCCAGCTTTAGTTTATGCAAATCCTTGTGGCAGTCATTTTTGGTCTAAAGCCAATGTGAAATTGCCATCTATATAAACATGCCAGGCAGCAGGGAAAGCTGGATGTAGGCAACCTCAAGCAGAATAAGGCTTCAAACCTCTCCACTCCTTCACCTGCTCCCATGGAGAGACTGCTGTTTCTCTGGCAGCCCCATATCAGTGTTTTAACATTTAACAAATATCACTCAATGCTTGAAGAGCACTTTGAAGATGAAAAGTGCTTTCTGAAGTGCTTAAGTATCATGATTAGTAAGGAAAGTACAGAATTGCTCTGTCAAGCAGGCAAAAAAAGGACAGTTTTCAAAAAATGAATTATATGTTGGTAATACCATGGTAAAGTGCCTTGTCTAAAGTGAAGGACAAGCCCATAATACTGCACTGGTACTGTGATTAAAATTTGGGGGATTCCATGGCCAGGTGCTCAGTTGGAGATTTAAGGCTTTTGGGTAAAATATTTTATTCTGTAAAAGATCAAAGAGATGAAAAAAATTCTAGAAAACATGTTAAAACAAAACTTTAAGTAGAAAGAGTCTTGGTAGAGTATACATACATAAGCTTTTACTCTTTTTTTCTAAAATATTAATCTGAGAGGCTGTTCCTCCAGTACAGTACAGTAAGAAATATGTAGTTTCACATCATTTTGATGTTAAACTAGGCAAAACTTTGCAGATATAAAAACACAGGTTTGTAGCACTTATATGCAAGTGATTTGGTGTTTTTCCTTGGCTCCTTAAGAGTGGCTTAGCTTGATAGTAAAACTCTTCAAAAAAACAAAACACTTCTTACAAAATAACCAGGGGAAAAGGTGAAATTGTCCTTGAATTTTAGCTACATATTTTATTTAAATTAAAATGAAGTAATTTGTAAAAATAACTACTCTATGCAGCATTTCTCAGAGCAATAATCTCTTTGGGAGGTGGCATTGTCTTTTTGCTCTGTGCTTCTACAGAACCTTGTGAAGTTTTTACATATTCTGGCAAATCTCTTCAACTTGTAAGCAGTAATTAAAAATGTGAAGCCTTTCAATCAGAGGAAGGTACAGCCTGGAAAAATCTTAGTCAAATGCAGGCTGAAATTGTGAAAATACCTGAGAGAGATAAACCATTTTACTTCAGCTGTATGCTGAAAGTCACATAGGACTGTTGAATCCACCAAATTATACCAAATTCGTCCTTTTCCTCTCCTTCTTTAGTCTGCGCTACTTAGAAATCTTCTAATCTAGAAAGTGATAGAAGTACTGGTAGCTCTACTCCTTGCTTGTGTTCAGACAATGCAGTTATAAGAGCTTAAGTCATCTAACAAGGGAAGTAAAACTTCTGAACTCTTTCAGACACTGTAGTGTAGACATGGAAAAGGTAAGAAAATTACTCATTTATCGCATGGCACTAGTGGATTCTATCTGGAAGACTGCATTTGGATGAAATGAATCCTGTATCAAAGAGATGATACCATGGCAGAAGCAAAGTGAAAATACATTTTAGACAACTTGTTTTTAACTTTAGCTTCTGTGTTTTTTTCTTACAGGCACTTCATTTCAGCAACCAAGATTAATTTTTCTTCCCATAAGCTGATGTGTACAAACTATGATCTTCTTGGTTTGCTTCTAACTCCATTGCACAGCTAAATTGCATTATAACTTCTACTTTTGCCTGCCTTTAACAACATCTGAAGGTCCAAAATCAGCCTAAAAAGCTCAGAAAGGGAGATGATACATACACATACTCACAATTCATGTTGATTTACTTTAAAAAAGCAAATTACCTTAATGAAAAAAATCAAACTAGCTTACTCCAATGCAATAAAATGGTATTTATGGAAGTCAGACTCTTCCTATTATTGTGAGTCATCCAAATGCCAGTGTCAACTTGACACTGTAATGAGTCAAAAAGCACATCTAACATCTATAAAATAGCTTTCACTTTGGCAAACAAAATCCTTTTAGTCTTTCTATGTTGCAATAAAGTTTTTGAAATGCAAGGGTATCTTGACAGTCAGCTTTGTTCAGTAGGAGGTTAAAACTAAAGCATCCCGAGAAAAGGCCAGGATACTGCCTGTACCTTATTTGCATTTACCAGTGTATACTTAAATGATGCATCAATTAGCCTTTAAGCATTCAGAACTTAGTTTAAAATTCACTGACAAATAGTACAACTCTTGATTTCAGCAGAGGTAGGATCTAAGTCTTAGCAAATGGTGATAACAAAAATTTGCATAAAGCAGGGAAGCCATAAAATACCATGAAGAAAAAAGAGGTTATTGTGATCAAGATCAAGAAGTAAATCTACAGGAAATCAGCCTTCAAAGCCTTCAGTGGATACAGTTACACAACAAGTGAGAATGAGGTCATTAGCAAATAGTCAAGGGGGTAAAAAAAAAAAAAAAAAAAATTAAAAAAAAAAAAAAAAAAAAAAAGAAATCCCAAATTTAAATAAATGCTATTTCAGCAAAAACAATACTGGGACCTCCTTCTTCTGTGAAGTCAGAAACACTGAGTCCAGGAGCATTGCATCTGATTCCAGGAACTATATTTGAAAAGAAAAATTACTGTGATAAGCTGGAAAGAGTATGAAACAGGCTTACAAAAAGAAAAGGTGGCAAAGGATTGAAAGACCATTTTTATGTAAATAAAAAAAGGCTTGTAGGGTAGAAAAATAAGGCAATTTTCCTCAGATAAATGCGGTTTTTAATAAAAAGAATCATGACCATTTGTTCTTCCTATGTGTCATTGGCAGCACAACAGATTTCAAATACAGATTATAGATTATAAGGAAAGCTATGCTAAACTTTACCAAAAGCCCTCAAACTCTCAGGGCAGGAACATTTTGGGTGACTTGTGGAACATCCTTCACACTGGAATTTCTTTCTGAACAGATTAGGCAAGCACTTTAAGCCATGGGCTACATCCATATTAGCTCAGCAGTAGGGAGATGACTTCCACAGTGTTTTTGACCTCTAAATATGCATTTCTGTAAATCACAGAACTCTCAAAGCCCAAAGTAATAGTGATGGAGAGACGATCATAGCAAACTAGGGTTATACAAAGGCTCAGCTTAAGCTTTTCTGGTCCCATACCTCTCCTTGTCCACTCTACTGCAGCTGAGAAAGCCAGTGATTCCCTTCTGAGTTTGCTGCACTGACAGCTTTGAACCTGTTTGACTATCTCCCTTGCTTCTGAAGGGCAAGCTGAAGTCACCTTGTTTGAACCCCATCTTGAAGCTACAACTTTGCAATTTCAGAAGGAAGTACCAAGAGTCTATTTGCTGTCTCAGGTACAGTTTCTTGCTATGCTGGAAAGTGGACATCCTCAGCCACACCACTTGTGTTTTGGAAAGATGCAGGTATATGAATGTGAACATGGCCCTTTATCAACAAGGGTACATGCTGGACGGGGCCAAACCATAATTTCTAAATGACCATTCTTAACTTTAGTTGGGATCTACTTGGATGAACCGTTTCCTCTTACAAATCTCACAGAAAGGCTTTATATTACCTCTAGTAATATCCTTCACAGATAGCTGTGATTTAGGTGGGACTTAAATCATGTAGACAGCTCCTGAGCCATTGTAAGCTGGCATTGTTCCCAGTGTCTGCAGACTGCTGCATTTCACCATATGGAGTCTTACTCTCTACCGACATCTTCAGAAAATGTTTATTCTTTGCATTGTCACAGTAAAATAGTATTCATACATAAGAATACAGGTGCACATTCTGCTAGGAAATAGGGCTGGAGAACCAGTAAATACCAGTGTGTGCATGTGTGTCTGTGCACATGTATATGTACAGAGACAGACACATAGCCCAAGCTGCCCAACTTCATATGAAAAAAGGGAAGAAAACAGCTTTTGTTATTTTGGCTTCCCTATTCCCATCTGATTTCTTGCCAAGCTTAGATTGAACCAGACATTAAAAGAACTGCAAGATTTTTATGATGATGGTGGGAAAATGTGTTTGTATTTCTCAGGAATAAAAATAATTGTGTTCATTCTGATGATGGTTTCCATCTTGATTGAACAGGCTCTTTATTGTATGTTTATGGCAACTCACTACTATGCAGCATATGGATTTTTTAATGTTGATTTGAATGAGATTCAGAGCAAGATTTGGAATAATAAAAATTAATACTCTGAATAAAATTGCAACTAGGTGATCTTTAAGGTCTTTTCTAATCCAAACCATTCTATGCCATTTCCCTAATATGTATCTGTCACTACATTTGTAGTGACTTTCTCCTTTTTTTGTCCTTGAGATGTCTTTTCTAGATGAATTTTTTTTTTTTTTCTCCAGGCAAAATCATTTGTGGGTTCTTACTATTTAGTTAACAGCAGACGTCATATGTGAACACTTTGCAGCCATATGAATATAAAAATATGTATGTGAGAGAGAACTCTGCACAAAAGACAGACACACTTCAGTAAAAAATATCTTACTTGATTTTTGTATAGCTCTTACAACAAATTGTGACTTGCTATCACCAACGTATATGATCTTATGATAAAATACATGCTGCTTTGTCTGGACACAAAAGGGTGAACTAAACCTGGAGCTTTCCCTGTGACTCTCTAATATCTTCATTCTCGTCGGTTTATCAAACCATTTTCTTCTATTTTCACAGAGAGTTTTTGTGTCTACGTACAGCTTTTCCCAACTCGGGATGAATTTCCAACGCATCAGTGCCATCTTGTGGGAAAAATGGTGCGTAATTAGTTCTCCACAAAAGTGAAGAAAAATCAGTCAACACAATTTGTGTTCTGAAGACATTGCTGAAATATATTACTTCATACAGAAACCAAGTATCACATGATTCATATGTTTACTACGACCTTCAAAACCGAAAATAACAATTTCATAAACTTCTAAACATTTGCCAACACCATTAAAACTTTTTGTTCTCAAGGACAGTTCTCAATTATAAAACTTTAAAGATGGAATATTAAGCACATAGTAATAAAACTTATGTACACATACAGAATATTAATATGCTCTATAAATTTAAGCAAAAATCTGTTTTGACATTTATGCAATACTTTGACTAAAAAACCTGAAAATATAATACATTAAAATGCTTCCAGTTCTTGTCTCTTCTTTTTTTTCTCTCTTTTTTTTTTTTTTTTTTTTTTTAATGGAGAAAATTCCAACACAATATTTAAATTTTTCAAAAACTGCATTTTATCATGGTTTTTATTTTCCCCAGAAAGTTACACCATGTACTAAAAATTGGTAAGTCTATCAGCACTAACAGAACGAACTTTATCAGGTCATGGTTTCAGAATGTACAATGTTTCACATCAAGGTATGACATCTTTAGAAACTGGTAAAATTTAAAAAATACATAATGATTTAATACAAATTATCTTCCTTGTTGTCACCTTCCAAAACGTGCATGATCACAAGTATATTATAGATCATGCAGATCGGGGAAAGAGAATATCCTTGTGTTTGTTTCAAGGTCAAAAGTTGCAGTATAAAGGGCTGGCTGTCCCCTCATGCAATGCAAGACTTGTATCCAGGCTATGGGATAGTATCATTCTGGTTTGTGTTACATGATGTACTGCAGTGTTTCATGAATGTTCCAGATGTACTGATAAGTTCCATAACCTTGGAGAGTCTGTGTTACAGTGAGTGCTTATAGTGATTGTCTTTCACAATAAAAATTTGACAGCTTTTGGCAATTTACCAGGGACATCCTCAGGCTGACTCTCAATGAGCAATGTTAAGGGGTAGTCTTCTGTTTGGAATTT
This sequence comes from Psittacula echo, assembly GCF_963264785.1. Taxonomy (NCBI): domain Eukaryota; kingdom Metazoa; phylum Chordata; class Aves; order Psittaciformes; family Psittacidae; genus Psittacula; species Psittacula echo. The sequence continues at coordinate 58,632,235 of NC_137742.1, read as the reverse complement.
GCTGGATAATGGTGTTTAGACACATCACCCTTTTCATGCATAACATTTTTTTCCTTTTTATAATACTTCTTTTCTTGTCTTATCAGCATGTCTCTGAATGCAAAAACATTGTTCCTTCTGAGGCCTGAAATGGGACATCCAAATCCCTTAAGGCTACTTTAATGCCGCACCCTCAAGCAACAAAGGTTGTGCGCAAGCCACCGTGTAACTTCAAATTGTTTTGGAAACTATTCATATAAACATAGAATTGTAGAATGGTCTGGGTTGGAAGGGACCTTAAAGATCCAGTTCTGTCATCCAGTTCCAACCCTTTGCCATGGGCAGTGACAGCTTCAGCTAGACCAGGTTACTCCAAGCCCCATTCAACCTGGCCTTGAACACTGCCACAGATGGGGCATCCACAGCTTCTCTGGGCAACCTCTGCCAATGCCTCACCATCGTCAAAGAAAAGTTCTTCCTAACATTTAATCTAAATCTCCCCTCTTTCAGTTTAAAATTGTTTCCCCTTGTCCTATTCCTATATGCCCTGTAGTGAAATCAAGAAATTTCCAGATTTCTTGTACACCACCCCCCCTTTAGGTCTCCCCTGAGCCTTCTCTTCTCCAGGCTGAACAAGCCTAGCTTTCACAGCCTGTCTTCACAGGAGAGGTGCTCCAGACCTCTGACCATTTTCATGGCCCTCCTCTGAACTGGCTTGAGCAGGTCCACATCCATAGAGAGTGAACATCAGCCTGGGCTGGATCCACAGTAAAATGTTACCTGCTGGCTGTAGGGCCTGTTTCCATGTGCCTGTGCTGCTGGCTAAGAGAAGCCAACCCAGAAGCTCAGGGTGGCTTTACTCCTAAGGAAGATACCATGGCAACATACTGCAGCAAGCGAGCGAAGAGGTACGTATCCTGAGCTAAAAGCTGCTGTCTGACCTATTGGGACTGTTTCCAGGGAAATATCTATGCAGGCTCTGAGCTGAACCTTTTCTGCTTCATGCACATTAATGTAAATACAGAAGGGTCACAGACTTTCTGCCTCACCATCTGCATCCTGGTGTCCATTCCATGACGTAGATCATGGGACTGTTAGTATTTGGAAAAATTCCTGTGTGAATCCAGAGTGGTGGAGAGCACTTTTGGTCATTGTTGCATGACTAGTAGACAGAGCAGAACGTAAGGAGAGTAGCAGCAAAACAGCATGCCACATACACTGTCCTATTAAGAAAATGAGAGAAAGCCACTCTGTGAGGGTACTGAAGGGCACAAATGCTCAGAAGAAGTGAGTAGATGTCACCACTGGACACAGAGCTTACTGAAAGGTCCCAAAGGAGGTGAAAAAGAAGGTGCAGATCTTACAGCAGGGGATAGGCCAGCAGAAGTGTCATTTGGACCTTCTCTCTGTTAACAGAGAGGTTTGATTAGCTCAGCCATCTTACATGATTTTACTCTTTCTATCCAGCTGTCAGTTGGTCTGGAGTTTGGGAGAACAGGGAGATAATTGTAAGGTTGCATGCTGTGCCCTGAAAGGAGGAGATTTTTTTGAGTTCCATTCATCTCCTTAATTGCATTCTCCCATTTAGGCATGCATCAAAAACCAAACTTAACAAGCAAATCTTGGAAAATTGCCCAACTTTTCTGACTGTGTCAGGAATACAGACAATGAAAGGCAGAATAGGAACAGATAATGCCTTTGCTTTGTTCCCTTCAAACTTCTGTCAGCTTGAGTGAAAATGTAATATTCACCACCAGAATAGGAGAGACCATTGACTTCTACTTATGCACAAGACAAATGTAAAAGTTAATTTCTGCAAGTCTCCACAGCTTTGTCTTTCGCTCACCACTAAGCGTTGTGGTAACGGCACATGTTGAGCGTAGCTGCCTAAAACCCAAATGTGTCAAATAATTAGATAATAAAAGAGCTAGCTTACACAGAGCTACCCAAGGCCAGAGAGCAACTCAGAAATACTGTTCTCAAGCATGTATTAAAGTGTGCTTCTCTGCTGAATGCATGTTCACCAGCTGCTCACAACTAGTGGTAGGTTGGGCTGCATGGTGTCAGACACTTGGAGTATTGATTCACCAGTAAACCACAATCACCAGTGTGGCAACATGGATGCAACTGCCTGGTGTACTCCTGCATGTATGTGTTCTTTGATATGTCCCACAACTAAGTCCGTATGTCAAGAGTTACACATTTGGAAAAAAAGGTGGAGAACAGTGCTAAAGATTAGATTTGCAAATCTCAGAGTACAAGGTGTCAGTCTGGTCATGTTAAAACATCCTCTTAGAGTAACTTATACAGTAACTGTAGCATATTATAGAGAGGAATCATGAATATGCAATCAGAAATCAGTTTCACAGCCTGATCACCATCTCTGTCAATTACAGCAGTCACTTTCTTTGATGTTGCCTTGTCATGTTGACAGTGATTAATACCTTTACAGGATGTATTGCAGATATTATGCTTCAGTTGTTTACAAACAGAAATGTATCTCACATTCTCACTATAAGAGTAGGATGCTTTAAGTAAGGAAAACACTCCTCATAATAATTCTTCCACCTAAGTTAGTCATGCACAACTGCAAGAATTGCAGCTGAGAATATTGTTCTCTGCATGACATGATCCACCCTAAAAAACACAAGCCATTCTGGAGGTTTGCAATCAGCATCTAGAATTAGCGTGAGGGATCAGTTAATAATGTTCATAGCAGAACATTTTTCTCCAAGTAAGCTAGTTGTTTTTAAATAAATCATTAATATTGTAAGCTTGTAAAAGCAATGGTTTTTAAATAAAGCAAGCTATAAAGATCAGTTGTCCGACTGAAGATTTTACAGAGATCCTGTGTGTAATGTTTGTATTTAGAAACAGGTTTGTTCATGATACTATACATTAACTGTTCACTATTTAACAATGATCTAAGACAACGCAAGACTTCTCCTCTACAGAGAGCTTAAGAAAATTGAAGAATCACCATAACAAATGAGGTATTTAGAAATATTTGTTCAATAACTACTTACAGGAGTATTATAAATTTCAATAGTAAATATATCTGTATATCCTCATATGTATATACATATATATCGTTCAGTTTGGGGTACAGATTAGAGAATATGAAGGATACATATCTCAGTTTGCAATAATTACACAGTGCAGATATCCTCCCAAATTCTAGTTATAATGGCTTTTAGAGATCAGATTGTAGCCCATACCAGCTAATTTAAATAAAAGATTGAGATAGTTTTCCATGCTTTTGTTAGAAACTCCGTTATTATTCTTTCTGTACTTGTCTTTCTGATATTATGGTTTGGGTTGGAAAGGACCTTAAAAATCATCTAGTTCCAACACCCTTACGAGCCTGCTACCATGGGCAGGGATGCCTCACCCTAGCCCACGTCACCCAAGTCTCTGTCCAGCCTGGCCTTGAACACTGCCAGGGATGAAACATTCACCACTTCTTTGGGCAACCTGTTCCAGTGCCTCAACACCCTCACAGTAAAGAACTTCTTCCTTCTATTTGATCTGAACCTCACCTATTTAAGTTTAAACCCATTAGCTCTTGTCCTGTTTCTACAGCATGAATCATGTTAAGTTAATGTTGGGGCCCTGAAGGCACCCCATTCCAGCCCTCTCCTGAGGGGTTGGCTGCTTGTGCTGGTGGCTGGCTCTGGCATGGTATAGACATGACATGGGGTCAGGCTACCACAAGCAGAGGTGCCAGGGGCTGTGCTGGGGGCCTCCCCATTGCCTCAAAGACTGGTATGAGAAGTTGAGATGTAATTCCACCACTGTCCATTGTCTCAGAGATGGGTGCTGATAAGACTCAAATATCCTTTCCTTGGGAGAAGGGTGTGAGGAGCTGAACTGGGACTCCAACATCCATTGCCTGAAGGATGAGTGGGAAAGAGCCGAGATAATACTCTTCTGTCCATTGCCTCCTTTGGTGTGAGGAATTGCTATCCATTATCCCAAGAATTGCTGCAGATACCTGCAGTTGAAGAGCTGGCTGCAAGACCAGGGAAGCCAGTTCACCAAGAAGATGTAATACAGGACATGAAGAACAGAAGACTCCCCCCAGATCATTGTAAAATGGGGAAAAGGTAATCACAAAAAATAGCCATTGCCATGAGGATGACTCCAGAAGCTCACGTCTGTGAGTGCACTCTCCACCGATGACTACTACGGACTCTGAGAGACACCCTCCATGAGACATCACCACAAAGGCAAATCCATCGCTCCAGTTTAAAGGACACATTACACATGTGGTTGCAGTGAAATTCCAATGTCCTTGAGAGCCCCGGAAGAGTGGGGGTGTGTCAGCAAAAAGCTTCACACAGGCTTTGGCAATTACCTATAAAACATTGCATAACTGCCAGATGTAGTTCATGTTCGTGTCCTGGGTTCAGCTGCAACAGTTATTTTTCTTCCCAGTAGCTGGTTCAGTGCTGTGTCTTGGATTTAGTCTGAAAGCAATGCTGATAACACACGAGTGTTTTAGTTGTTGCTCAGTGACACTTACCTTGATCAAGGACTTTTCAGTCTCTCATGCTCTTCCAGTGAGGAGGGGCACAGGAAGCTGGGAGGGAGCAGAGACAGAACACCAGACCCAAACTAGCTGAAATCCTGGTAAATGCATTTTGCTTCTACTTTTCCTGAGAAAATGATTGCTAACCTTTCAGAATATTTGTGCAATTCATACAGTGGATGACAATACTTTACAGAGAAAACAATGTTCATATTCTGAACTATCATCACAAACATGCAGGTCACTTCCTAACCACAGAAGTTGATGGTTCTGAACCTATAATTTGCAGCCTGAAGAAATAAGACAGCCATCATAGGACAGTCCCAGTTCAGCTCCTCACACCCTTCTCCCACGCAATGGATATTGGAGTCTTAACTCCTCCAACCCATATCCGAGACAATGGACTGATGGAATTCTATCTCAGCTTCTTATACCAATCTTTGAGACAATGGACAGTGGTGTCTGATTTCAGATCAGTCTCTCATACTACATCAGTGTCTTATAGTGCCTCTCATTACAGAGATGACATTTCATATCTGCTGCTGATTAATGCTATCTGTGGTAGCTGTCATTTTTCGAAAGCAGAAGGTACAGGTGTGTTTGCTTATGGCAGAGACTGTGGGAAAGCTACAGGGATGGCTGTCTTTTGGGGGTTTGTCATGGCTTTGCAGCTTTCCTGGCTCCAGAGTAATTCCATGGAAAATATGGGATACAGAACAGAATAAGAAAACTTCATAATTCTATGACAACAGGGTGTTTGGGCAGCAGTGTGATTTTTAAGCCTTATCTCATCAGGTTTTTTTGTGAAGATACTGCTCTTGTGAATTTTCACTGAGTGTCCCTTATGAGAAAATTTACATGTACAATATTAGATAAGACTTATAAAGCTTTCTTCTTAGTTAAAGTCTGTAGGTTTTATTAGTGAATTATTTTATTTCTACAGATTTTGTGAACAATCCTGTTTTTGTTGGTACAGGAGTTTTCAATAGCCCAATACAAGGGAATAAAAATGTAAAAATTCCAAAGGTCTTTAGGGTATTTCCTTTAAAGTCCCATTAAAACTAGAGCTTTCCTAACACATGAGTTAAAGTGGAGGTGATTCTAGATAAGCCTCTCCTTCTGAATTACAGCTTATGGGAATGTTAGGAATATTTTTTTCATTTCAACAGTTTTTGAAGACCTCAGAAATTCCCTCTTTTGCATTTTCCTTCATCAAAGTTCTTCCAGCATCTTGACTCCAGACACTATCCTGCCCTGACATGTTAGTGAGAAAACCTCATAATTTTATCACAGCTACTGATGTGAAGGGGCTTAAGAGGGGCCTGAGCAAGGTAGAAGTACTGAGAGTGCCCTCAGCCTTCCTGGGGCATGGATTAACAGCCTGCGATGCCCTGTGCACCATTAGCAGTACCAACCCTTGTTATCAGTAATGGAATGTTATCCAAGAACTTTTGATAGTGCTTACCGAGTCTTGAAAGTACATTAGTAGACATAATTTTCCCTTTCTCTTTGCCTCCCTGGGCTGGGCTTCTGCCTGGCTTCTGCGTGCAGACAAAAATAATGTATAGAGAGCCCTAAATCTTTCTACTGCATCTTTTCTTAACATTTCATGACTTCTTGCTGTCATATTTATTTTAAATTTACATATGCCTTGAAGAGGAAAATTGAAAGGCTTTTTTTTTTTTTTTTTTTTTGAATTGTGTGGAATTTCACAGCGGTTTTGGTAGGAATTTTTCTTCTACTTCAGTATCCTGTGTGATGTTTGCACAATGGAAGATTAAGGTAGGTCTCCTCTACCTTCACACCTCCTTCTGCTGCACACCTACCTTTATATGTAGTTTTCATTTCCACCTCCTTTTCTTAAGCCTGCTCACATTTCCTGGTCCCAGTACAGCCTCTGCATGACTAACATCCATCTTCAACAGGTTTCCATCTGATTAAATGATTGTTATGATGTATAAATATAGTGCTTATGGAACACTAGCATTTTAAGAGGTGTTGAACACTTTTGATTTACAATAGCTTCCTTATATAACTGTATTAATCTTTACTCTGTTTGGCTGTGTTTTTTTCTTTCAGGTAAACTAGAAACAGACCTGATGGTTTTATATCCAGGACAGTTTTGAGCTACTTGTTCCACAGTTATGCAGTCTGAGTCCAACTTGATATTATGTGTGCAGTATGGGTATGTGTCTACTGAATTTTGGCAAACTGTGCCTCTCTGACTGTACTGGTGTGCAGACTTCCAAGCCTTCTTTGTCATCATGGACTAATGACTGCTGGATGATTTGGATTTTGATGGTGCTGAAGTCATGAACTCAGAGCTGACCAGAGGTCAGGAATACTATCTCTCAGAGAGAAGCTTTCAAATTTGGGTTTTCCATGCATTTGAGAAAAACAGTGATTTTCTTTTTTCTTTTTTTTTTTTTTTTTCTTTTTTTCTTTCTTTTTTTTTTTTTTTTTTTTTTTGCAGGGCCTTCAGCTATCCAAGCACCTCAGCTGGGCAGCAATGTAGACAGCACCTCTTCCTTTTACAAAGGACTATGCATTTAGTACTAAAAATATTTTTCCTCAGTCTAAGCCTCCACCGGTAGTAGTAAGGGCTTGGCCTGGCATACAGGAAAAAGATGTTGCGGTGCTGCCTTCTGAATGGTTCCTGAGCTAGGGCAGGAAATCAGGAAACAAGAAGGCTATTCCATTTATAAGTATATGAAGGAGTGGCAAAGATAGATAAGGACTTCCACACCCATGCCTCACAGCATAGGGAAGGAGAAAGGCAAGATGATTTCTTAGCTAAGTCCTGACAACCTGTCTTGGTAACTGTGATTTTCACCAAGATCCAGTGGCATCATCTCCAGCCTGGCCCCTGCTCAAGCTACCTGTCAGCCTGGACTGAGTCAGGAAAAAGTCCCCATACCAAATCTCTTGGATGCGAGGAATGAAGTTCATGTCTTCTCTATGGCTTTCCATGGATTATAGTGATATTACAGATTGTATGGCTTTGCCTCCTCCCGCAAGACTGTAGCACTGCTTGCATTGCAGCTTTTACAAAATTTTAATTACTTTGAAATTGGTCTTACTAATTTTGATCGCTCTTGAAAATACAAGCAAGCAACACTATAGTCTGCTGAAACAAAAGTCAGTCAGACAGCCTTTGCTGCTCAGCTTTTGCTACCCAATCTGTTATGCTTGTCACAACAAGTTGACAGACTGTCACAATAAATGGCTCAAGTTTGGGATGTTGTTTTAGCCTTCATAGGAAATACTTTTAAGCACATTTTAGCAGTGGAGTATAATTAAAGTACAGCAAATGAATTCCCAAAGAGGGGAATAAGTTACACAGTAGTTTAAAATTACTAGACTAGGATTTTCTATTTGGTTTTGGTTACTTGAAGTGACTGTAAATCGCCAGAGTTGGTTCCATTTGGGAATACTGAGCAAATATCTATTGATTAGGAAATTATTGCCTGAACACCAGAAAACTGGGAATATGAAGATTCATTTGCTTATTCAAATTACTTAACTGATAATTACTACTCTCATGCAAGTTAAGCTAATGCAGCCTGCCAAATGTTTACCCCATTAAAGGAAGAAAACCTGGTGGTTGTTCCAGGAAATGGCAATGCCTAACCATTAGAATATTTTTCATTAGGTATTCCTCTTCTGTCTGATTTTTCATGGAGGTCTGTCATTTTTTCTCTTCCTTCTTTTTTTATAGCCTGGAATTGTCTCTGCAGAGATGTTAATTTACTTTCAATCCCCATTCCACTCACAAACACCAATGGGCCTACAGTGCTTTGTAAGTTCTGTCACCATCTATCCAATTCTATTTGTCAACCACTTCTACAGCCATCCCTTGTGTGTTTTGACATCATTCAGTATGGTCAAAACCAAATCCTTCTGAAACCATATTTCTCAAGCCTGTTTACATCTCCCAAACCACCACTATCATCAGCACATGCCACTTACCATTCAAACCTATGACCTCAGCCATCCTTGAATTCTCCTCATCTCGAATCATAGCTAAATTACCTTGTTGCAGTCAAATGCTTTCAGAGGAACTATCCTTGCCCTCACCATACACAGAGAACTCCACACCCATGTCGTTATATTTCTTTGTTTTGGCTTCCTTCACATGTGCATTTTTTTTTCACACGAGATGGATGCCCACTGATTTCCCATCCAACAACATCCAATGACTGTGTCAGTGTTAGCATTTTGAATAATTTCATTAGCTCCCATCTGATTCTTTTCCTTTGACTTATGACCATGTCATTGGTTCTTCCCACTGACCTGCTTGTCATCCTCTACCTCTCTGATTCTCCACTAACATGGTATGGTGCCAATTTCAGTACACCTCTCTCTCTCTGCTGTTGTCCTTACTCAGTTTTCCCTGCTAGTTGTCCTGGGTTCAGCAGTAGCAGTCATTTTTTTCTCCTTCTTAGTAGCTGGTGCAGCCAGCTGGCACAAGCCCCTAGAGTACAGTGCTTTGATGAAATTTCTCTGAAATTTTGAATTTTCAAAGATGTGGGCAAGATTTCCAGATCAGAGAGTGGTTAAAATACAGATTATCAGAATATCATTAGGGTCTGTCAGGGTAAAAAGGATTATCAAATGCTCACCCCAGTCTTTAACTCCTTTCCTAAATGTCAGGTTCTAAGCATGTGCTTAGAAGAGCCATTCCTGTGAACCAGAATGTCCATGCCACTGTAAACAGCATCAAGTCTTCAGGCCAGACAGGGAAAAGAGCTGCCAATAGTCTGCACTTGATATAACTGGAGAAGTTGGTCATCCTAACTCCTCTCCTGAAGCATTTATGTTTCACACGTGCCAGCCAGATTGCATGCAATTTGAGGGTGGAAAGCTTTTGCCTTTTAGAACCTGACATATTGAAGAAGTTATCAGAAGTGATGAAATAACATTTCATATGGAAAATGTTATCATTTATACTTGGCTTTCATATATGATTGCATTGTAGTACATTACAGAAGCAAGCAAAAATGATTTTTTTCAAAATTCAGTGTTTTTCAAAATTAAAAATTAAAATAGTGTTTTTCAAAATTAAAAAAGGAAGATTATTGATTATTTTTGTGTAAGGGACAGGAAGCGGTGACTACACCATACAATGGAGTTAACTTTAGAAATTAATGCAATTTGGTTTGACTTTATAATAAGTAAATGAATATTATCATTGCTTATGTGTACGTACACAGAGATTAATTTTCTAGAAACATAATTGCATCACAAAGAAAGATATAGAGTTCCCTTGGGTAGTTTGTGTTTTAGCAAAAAAAACAAAAATGAGGACTGGGTCAGGCAACCTGAATACACACAGCACTGTTAATGAACCTACTTATGCCAGAGAGGTTGCTGCTACAAATAAGTCTTGCAGAAGTAGAGCATTAGGTAAAATTTGTGAAATTCTCTTCTCAATGAATCAAGTCAGTCTTCATGGTTTCAGCTTCAGAAATTTGGACAAATGCTTCTAGGGTCCTTCTTTGTCTTGGTTAGACATAGGCCATCTCCATCCTGAGCCAAACACCTGCAGTATGGCCTCTCAGTCACTTTGTTCAAGACATTATGTGCCATATTGTGGCACATACCACCCCAAAAGGGGGGTGGTCCCTATCGCAGAGGTCTTGCCCTCTTGATAAGGAAGAATCAAGGTTAGCAGAAAAGACATATTATCACCACTCCTTTGATGTTATAAAACTGAAGGGTGAAAAAAGTGCCGTTAGCCAAAGTCATATAGCACTGAGCCACATCCTTCTGGTTCCTTGCCTAGGATCTGAACCATAGTTTCCTTCTGGTTTATCTCAAAGAGAAAATGCAGCCACCTTGGAAATGTGGGCCAGCAGAAACACTGGGATTCAGCTTAGCTAAACTATTATACTTAGTAAAATTATCTCCACTGGCAATAATGTCACGGAACAGCAAAAGGAGAACATGGTTCTGGGCCCCTTAATACAAGAGAGAGACTGAATTGATGGAGTGAGTCTGGAGAAGGGCAGTGAAGCTGGTGAAGGGCCTGGAGCACAAGTCCTGTGAGGAACAGCTGAGGGAACTGAGGTTGTTTAAGTCTGGAGCAGAAAAGACTCAGGGGAGACTTTATTGCTTTCTACAACTACCTGAAAGGAGGACAGAATGAGGAAGTGGGTGGTTTCTTCTTCCAAGTAACAAGTGACAGGACAAGAGGAAACGGCCTCAAGCTGCACTAGGAGAAGTTTAGATTGGATATTAGGAAAAATTTCTTCACAGAGAGCGTGCTCAGGCATTGGAACAGGCTGCCCAGGGCAGTGGTGGAATCACTGTCTCTGGAAGTCTTAAAAAACATGTAGATGAGGCCCTCAGTGACATGGTTTAGTGGTGGACTTGGCAGTCCTGGGGTAATGGCTGGACTTGATGATCTTGAAGGTCTCTTCCAACCTAGCTGATCCTATGATTCCATGATTTTAAATGTAAAATTTGAACAGGATAAATAAAATAGCAAGACCACTATTTCACCTGTCAAATACCAGTATGTCAGAACCACAACCATTTCATCACCTGATCTATACGTCAGATTTCAATTGCAGTGAAAAAAAGAGAGGCAGGTTGTTATAGGATCATAGAATAGTTAGGGTTGGAAAGGACCTTAAGAACATCCAGTTCCACCCCCCCTGCCATGGGCAGGGACACCTCACACTAAACCATGTCACCCAAGGCTCTGTCCAACCTGGCCTTGAACACCACCAAGGATGGAGCATTCACAACCTCCCTGGGCAACCCATTCCAGTGCCTCACCACCCTCACAGTAAAGAACTTCCTCCTTATAGCCAATCTAAACTTCCCCTGTTCAAGTTTTAACCCGTTACCCCTTGTCCTATCACTATAGTCCCTGATGAAGAGTCCCTCCCCAACATCCTTATAGGTCCCCTTCAGGTACTGGAAGGCTGCTGTGAGGTCTCCACGCAGCCTTCTCTTCTCCAGGCTGAACAGCCCCAACTTTCTCAGTCTGTCTTCATATGGAAGGTGCTCCAGTCCCCTGATCATCCTCGTGGCCCTCCTCTGGACTTGTTCCAACAGTTCCATGTCCTTTTTATGCTGAGGACACCAGAAATTATTTGGTATGGGTCATCTGGCACTTTAATTTTATTAATACTGCTTTTTAAGTATGGAATTCCTTTTCTGCTGCCAGTAGATCTCTTCTGTCTTTTGCTGCTTTCATTTAATTTTGCTTTAAACTTTCTACAGTTCCCACCTTCTGCTTTATATTCTTTACCAGCAACTTTCCTTTTCTTCCAGGTAACACACATGCATTATACCTCCCGCCATCTACAGCTTTCCTCATTTCTTTGTTCAGTTGGATTTTTTAAACACTTTGGCCTCTGAGAGTGTGGCATTTATAGAAGTATGTTACAGGTGGGTCCTGGAGCAGATACTGCAAGTGTGCTGTAGCTTTTGTTTTACAGTGGAGGTTGAACTAGGTGACATAACAGTCTCTCCTCGCCCAAATACATGTGAAGGGAGCACAAGAGGGGACAAGAGCATTCAGAAACAAAATGTTGTACATCATCTGGTGTGGTTCCACTAGGTTTTATAGAACTAAACAATTTATCCAAGCTGAGGATGGGTCCTAGATGTTTCAGTTTCTGAAGTGAGAATAGAGCGCTCTTACAAGCATGAATATTTGAGTAGGCATTTTATGCCATTAAGTAACATAGTGAAACATCTTCTTCATGAATGAACATCCCAGACACAAGTCTGAAACAAACTGCCCAGTAAAAAAAAAGTGGGTCTGTGAGACAAATTCTTCAAAATGACAGTAGTTGCAATATTTTATCTTTTCACACTATAGCTGGTGTCATATGCTTGGTTAATATTTAGTAATTTATATTTAATTACCATATTTTATTATTTTAGAAAATCCTAATGCATTTTGTGCATTAGAAAAACATTTCACAAAAGAAGTATGCAGTCATCACTAGAACTCCTAGTTTACTTGCTTGCAATATCTAACAGGTTAATATTTTCTGAGATTAAAAATTTAAGGCTGCAGAAGAAAAAGTGCTTGGATATGCCTTGAAAATCAGTTCAAATTTGCTCTAGAATACATCTTTTTTTTTCTTAAAATAGATCCTGGTTTTCTGAGCCAAACATTTTATCTGTGACAGAACTTGAGGTACAGAATGTAGTGGCAGTAGTCCATCCACCTCAAGTAACATTTCCAACCCTTGGTACTATCAGCTGCACCAGAAGAGTGTAAAACCCCATCTCACTGGACAAATGTGAGATGGCAGAAAAAATACTTTGTTTCATCAAATCTGGTTTGATTATGGACAAAAGAATAACAGCTTGCTCCCTTTGTCGTGTGCACAATCACCATGAGTGTTCTTACAGCCCAAAGAGATTAACGCCTTTGAGTGCTACAAAGCTTCTGACCTCAGTAATGTTTCTTGGCAATGAGTTTCACAAGCAAATTATATATTAACGAAATGCATTTCCTTCCATTAGTCTGAAATGTGTTGTTTACCAGTTGCACAGGCTATTTCTTTTCCTTTTTGCTTTTTGCTGTTGCTGGTGGGAATGGTGGTTCAACCTGACTGATGCCTGTCCAGCTCACCAAATGCCCTTTAGGGGTCTTACAAAGCTGGTGAGGAAATTGGATCTATTAGCTTGTTGAATCCTAGCTGTCTTTTATGTATGTTGAGTCATAACATAATTGCTTTATACTTTAAAGTTCTTTGTATTTTACATGCAGAGTCTCAGTGTGCAGAGCTAAAAGCAGCTATACAAACTGGCCCAAAAGAAGGTGGCAATAATCCCTCAACAGACAGGAAAACAAATACTGGAGGAAAATATTTCTCCGAAACAATCTGTTGCTACTGTATCTATTGAAATAAAATGCAAAGGTACCCAAAATGACATTTGGCAAACAAACATTTAAAACATGAAGTAATCTTAAGAGTTGTTCTCTGTGGAAAGAGCATGCAATACTCGTCGTGCAAACAGTATTCAAGCAGATAGAGCAGTGCCATGGTAAGTAAGTTCTCGATGATATCTCCTGGTAAATCTGTGCCATCCATGACAACCATACTACTGTTGCTGTACTTACTCTGAATCTCTTCAGTATTATTCCATAATTCTGCACTTCATTTTATTTTTAGGATTAGAGGAGCTAGAAAGAACAGCATGTATTTCTTTCTGTGTGCTTTTGGTGTACGATAGCCAATAAATAACTGTTTGTCCTTTGAAGCTGGCTTAAAATATTCTGCTTGCAAAGTACCTCTGAATGATTAAGTTGACCAGGAAGAAGGACAGTAATATGTTATTAAGCCCTTTCACTCCATCTGTTTGTCACAGCTATTTGGCTAGCAATAGTAACAGTGCTGATGCCAGGTTTTGCAGTTATTGTCTTTACCACATGCAGAAAAGTGCCATGACAACTAAGCCTGCATACTGGCAAGACCATCAGCATTTAGCCAGAAGCTTTCTTTAGGTGCAAATATTTTACTCATAATGAGTATAGGGAAATTGAGTGAACTGTTAGTGTTCTGGGGTCCAGAAAAATGTATCATTTTGTGCTTTATTCTGACTGATGTTAAATGGTGTCACGAAAATAATACCACATGGGATGACCCAGCAGAGATGACAGATATGGAAAAGATTTGTTCTGTGTTGGGACTGTATGGACAGATTTCTTTCACCGGCCACGTAGATTCACAGTAGGTTCTGTTCTCTCAGGGTTTATTTTCCTCCCTGCCTGGTTCCACTTTTGCTGTTCAGCTGTGCTATTGGAAAACAATGAAAAGTGTGTAAAAATTCAAGGCAATATGGTCAGAAATGTCTTTTACCAGCTAGTTAATAAATATTTAATTCAGAATTTTTATATGGAAGCTCTAATTGCTTGCTGAGCAGTTCTGGTGTCAAATTTGGAGACTAAAAGTTATCATCAGAAATAGATCCAGAGTTCTGTACATTTCTCACAGCAATGTTTATCATATAGTCACTCATACATCTCCAATACGTCATTACTAGAGCAACTTCCACAGGCCCTAACTCAAAATGTAATACCTGGAATAGATATGACACTATATCTACGTGTAGCTCTGTCTAAAGGCAACACCAATATGAGATTCCTGATCTCTGGTATCATTATGGTATCATATCCCGAGATGGTATCATTATTTCATTTTCACTGTTTCACTTATATGACATGGTATGGGTATTTTGTAACATCAATTTATTCTTCATTAGTCTTCATTGTGGTGCCAGCTGTTAGCATCTGAATAAGGCTGTTTTCTTATGTACTGTACACCAGTATTGTTTTCCACTACTGTTCTGTAGCAATAAGTAATCCTGTGCAAAAAGAGACCAACAGTGCAATTCTGACAACAGCATAGGTTTTGGCTTTTTAAAAGTGGGGGTGTTAATATTCCCAGGGATAATCACCCTAGCAAAGTTTAGCCAATCATAAAATATAGTAAGATACAGCCATGTAAATCTGATAGCAAATATTAAAGCTCACATAAAGAAATATAAAATTTGGAATGCAAATATAATAAATTGATGGTCTTTGATCATACTTCAGGGTGCCAGAATTCTTGCATTTGTTTTAAAGACAGCAACGGTACCTAGTGTGTAATGATGACAGTAATCTCTCATACTGAAACTGAGATACCAGCACAAAAGACCTTGTCATTAAACAAGTTGTTCTTCTTTGTGGCTGAGCTCTTTATCTTCACAGCTTTATTTTACCCTTGTTTTTAGGCTGGAAGGGACAATTTAATCTAATTGTTTTATGATGACTCATTTCATAGCAAAATCCAAAGAGCCTTACCAAGTTATTTCTGCATCAAACCTACAACTTATCATGAAAAAAGAACTGCAAAGATTTCTTTTTTTTCTTCTTACAAAAATAAACAATACAAAGAGATTGATGCAATCTACTTCCTCTCATTAATGCCTCAGCCCTGAATTATTGGTTTCTTCTTTAATGATGCTGGTGGTGTGGTTTGGAGCAAGCTGACCCCCATGAAAAAACACCTGTGACATCAGGTAAAGCAGTAGATACTGCCTGTATAGTATCAGAACACAGCCTAATCACTAGCTATGATGATCCATTGTATTTAATTATCTGTGCAATTCCTGCAGAGTTTTAACTTGTGTCAAATCAAGCAGTAGGGCTGGAATTACCAGTCATAAAGGAACATTCCTGAGAAAAAGAAAGAGGAAAAAGACAAACAATTCAATCCAAGCTTCATAATGACCAGATATTTTGAGATCCAGCAGGGTGCTGCCTAGTCCATGCAGGAAAATGAGGAATAAATGCTGTTTAACATTTTGCTTGAACAGTTTTTCCTTTCAGAAAACTATTTGCAATACAATAATGAGAAAAGGAGAGCTGTGAAGAGAAGCATTTTATAAGACTGATTACCTTTCTACGGCATATCATCTGATACACACTTTGCTTATCCGGAGTGAATTAAGTGGTTAAAAAGATTAATTGAGTCTATTTCATGTTACTTGTACGTGCTCCCACAGAGGAAGTAACTTGTGTTGTTTCTTACTGACTGAAGCACAGCAGCCTGGAACACACCAGCCAGAGCAAAATTACTTTTCTAAATTTAGAAGTTCATAAATCTTATCAGATGCGGCCCATCTAGTGATTTGTTTGGTTTTTCTTTTTCTTCCTCTCAGTTCTTTATCATATGTCCGAAAATCCCTAAACAGGCATACAGGAGGTGCACAGTATCTGCCTCTGCTTTTCTTCTCTGCTCTTCCAGGGTAGGGATCTGACAGCTCACTTGTGCTCATGTTCTCTTCCTCCCACCCTTTCCCATTCTCCTCATAAACACATAATAGTGTCTGGGTGTGTAAGCACATACATATGTACATACATACATACATTTTTTCTACCTCACCTCATGAAGGAGAAGAAATTACGATGATTTCAAGATACAAAGTTGTCTGGTTTGAAGAAGTCGTGCAATCTGCTTCATGGAGCTGGCCAAGGATCAGACTGTTACTACCCCAACTACATTCGCCCACCCCACAGCCGCTACAGGGGAACGTTTCCCCACATAGCTGACATCCACTGCTGCAAGCACACACACAGTGCCCTGTGGATGATTTTCTGGTAAAGAACATCCATGTGCCCAGATCAGCAAGTGCCTACGTGGAGTTCGACATGAACCATGGAACAACAAAAGGTGAAGGAGGATGGGAGCGAGGCACTGGGAGTGAGAATCCCAGCAAGATAAGAAGGAGCTGGAATTTACTGAGTTGATAAATTGAGGACTGCTGGAAAACTTTGAAGGTCAGGTTCTCACACCTGTGCTTAACCAATTATATGTTAGTTGTTAAGGGCCTCCCAGATATGTATCCAATCACAATGTGCCAAGTTAGTGAAAACAACTTTAAGAAACAGTATATAAAGAGTTAGTTTTCTAGAATAAATGGCTTTGTCTGATCACATTGATCTCCGATTGAGTCCATGCCGCGACAAATGGCGCCCAAACAAGCTTTTTCCCATTGAAAACGGGAAGAAAACGGGAAAGAACGGGGTGCCGCGAGGAAGTCGATCTGGCAGGACCGGGATTCATCCGGCAGGACCGGAACGCTACGGAGACTTTGAGCCCGGGAGGCAGAAGCCTCGGAACGGAACGGAGCCTTTGAGCTCGGGAGACACTACAGTGGAATTCAGGTGAGCAGCCGAGTGTTCGGAAGAGGATTAAAATGGGGACTCAATTGAGTAAAAAAAAAAGGCAGCAATATTTAAGCTCTTCCAGCATATCCCCTTTACGAGAGGGATAGAGTATGATGACTCTATGTTAAAAAAGTTGTTGCTCTGGAGTAAAGAGAAAAACTTAATCCAGGGGGTTGGCGAACCCTTTGAGCTTGGGACTTGGGAAAAGATCGGGGCACGCCTGTGGGACGAAATTACCCTTGGGTCTAAAGAAGCAAAATCTCTAGCTACCCTGTGGCGGTTACTAAAAGAAACTATATCCACGATGAAGGTTGAGCAACAAGTAGTAAAGTCAGCTTTTGCGGCTTTTTGTGACTCGCCGTCACAAAACCATGGGGGACCGGCTGCTGTGGGTCCGACACCTGACACCGTAGTTAAAGGGGAACTGCCTGCTGCTTCAAGCACAAAACATCTGGTTCAAAAGCTTGTGCGCCCTAGAGTGCAAATGTTTGAGGATCCAGCGCATCCTCCCTATCCTGTGCCGACAACGCCTTCACCGGCGGCAGCAATAACTAGTGATCGGGATTTTGAAAAGGATGATGGACCGCCAGAACGCCCTAACTCGAACCCTTTCCGTGCCGCTACCGCCCCTGAGCACAGCCCCCAAATTCCCCTGCCCGCTCCTCACGCCGCCCTCACGGCCCCCCCTGCGCCTGACGGCCGCTTTTACGCCGCTGCCGCCCCTCCACCGCCTGATGCAGAAGAATGGGAACATCCAGAGGAGGACACTGAGACTCCAAATTTATACCCACCCGTACCATGTACACCATCGTTAGCGCTGCCCCAACCGAAGTCAAAAACTGACCAGGACTGGGGGCAGTGGACTAGGCTTTTAGATAAAAATTTACAGGACCTACAAGAACGATTGGAGCAAATTGAAGCAAAGAGAGAGGGGCACAAATCAGAAAAGTTAAACAAGGTTACTCCTTTTGCAACGCCCTTGCCACCGCCCTCGAAGCCCCCTCTGCAAGCTAAGCCTAGTGCCTTGAGATGGCGAGGTCTTATTCAAGACGCAGTCATAGACGGCACTGTTCTACCAATTGACATCCCTGCTGCATTTCCAGTCATTACGAATGCTCAGGGACAAACCCAATGGACTCCTATGGACTGGAAAATCATAAAGGAACTTAAGGGAGCAATTTCTCAATATGGGTTGTCTTCTCTGTATACACAACAAATATTAACTGCCTTGTTTTGTAGTATAGTCTTAACTCCCAATGATTGTCTTAAGGTAGCTTCAGTCCTGTTAACTCCTTCGCAGCTATTACATTTTAAAAGTGGGTTTGAGGAGCTTGCTGAAAGAGCTGCTGATGATAATTTGGGTCGCAACCCTAATGATCCCTTACATGGTGTTACATATGAAATGTTAATAGGGAGGGGACAATTTCACCCTGATGCAGTACAGGCTCGTATGAGAACCGAGGTGTTACAGCAAGCGCAGCAATTGGCCTTACCTGCTTTAAAAGCTGTGCCAGAAGCAGGAAAACCTAACCCCTACTATACGTCGATAAAACAGGGAATTACTGAGCCATATGTGCAATTTATTGATAGATTGACAGCAGCTATTGAAAAGAATATTGATTTGGCACCTAATGCTAAAGAATCTGTGCTTATGTCCTTGGCCATGGAAAATGCTAACCCAGCTTGTAAGCGTATTTTACAGGTTTTACCGAAATCTGCTGGCTTGCAGGAAATGATGGACGATTGTTCTAAGGTGGGCGCGGACGAGGAAAAGGCAGAATACATGGCTACTGCCTTTGCTGCTGCTGTCAAACCTCTGTTACAGCAAGGTCGAGGTGATCGAGGGGGTATGAAGGGCGTGAGATGTTTTAATTGTGGGCAAATGGGACATCATAGAAAATGATGTAGGGTAAAGAAAACTAACTCAGCAGGTGGTGCTTCAGGTTTTACAGGTGATTGTACTAGATGCGACAAACATGGCCATAGGGTACATGAATGTCACTCGAAGTATAAGAAAGGTGGAACTCCATTGGGAAACTTGAATGTGAGCGCGATACCACCCCGCACGATGCCACAAAATCAGGGTGTTTGGACTGCGTCCCCTCTGCTACAGCAGGGGGTGCCGGAGTGGACATGGCAACAGCAATAGATTTTACCATAACTGATACCTCTCCAAACTGGCAAAAGTAGGTTTAGTGATTGCACCTGAAAAGGTACAGCGCAATGCCTCATGGAGATACCTGGGGTGGATTATTTCTGGAACTGAAGTTAGGCCCCAGAAGATGAAGATTACTACGGAGATAAGAACCTTGTCAGACATTCAGAAATTGATAGGTGACATTCAGTGGATCTGTTCCTTATGTGGAATTACTAATGATTTGGCAGAACTAATGCCTCTTTTGAAGAGCAAACCACAGACAGAGGAAAAGAGAACTCTGTCAAAAATCCAGCATGAGGCCCTAGCCCATATTATGGCTAAAATATCTACTTCTTATGCTTCCCAATGGAACCCAGATTTATCTATAACTTTGTTTGTTGTAAACAGTCAGCATCATCCGTTTAGTCTGTTGGCACAATGGAATCCACAGAAAAAGGATCCCTTGTGTATATTGGAATGGATCTTCTTACCTTATCGGTTGCGCAAAACTGTTACTACACGATTGGAAGCCTTTGCCCTTTTAATTAAGCAAGGTTGTGAACGTTGTCAAGAAATTCTAGGTAGTGATCCATCACAAATTTGTTTACCCCTTACCAAAATATGGTTGGAGTGGGCACAGCAGTCCAGCACTGTTTTTCAAACTGTCTTCGTAGATTTTGTTGGCCAAGTTAGCATACATTTTCTGCCACATAACTTGTTTACCGTGCTAAAAAACAACCAATATGATGTTACCTTTTACTCAGATAGACCTGTTTCAGGTATAACTGTTTTTACAGATGCTAGCAGAAATAATCACATAGCCGGATACATTTGGAAAACAGCAGATGGTTGGAAGAAACAGAAAATACCTGGTCACTCTACAGGTTTCTTACAAACATTAGAACTAAGTGTTATTGTTGTGGTATTTCAGCGATGGCCTGATACTCTGCTTAACATTGTGATTCTTTGTATGTCATAGGAATTGTTCAACGTCTAGAGAGAGCAATTTTACAGGAGGTTGTTAATTGCAGGTTATGGACTTTGTTGAAAACTCTGTTACATTTTGTAAATAATCATAACTGTAAATATTTCATTATGCATATTCGCAGTCACTTGGGCCTCCCAGGGAGTCTTAGTGATGGTAATGACAAAGCAGATGAATTTGTTGCTCCAGCTTGGGCAGGACCACTGGTAGATGTTTTTCAACGAGCCCGAGCATTTCATGCCTTCCTTCAACAATCAGCAAAAATGTTCGTTTGCCAGTTTGGCTTGTCCCTGACAGGCATTGTACAGTCTTGTCCTGATTGTCAGGGCCAGACAATAGGCATAGGCCTTGAAGTCAATCCTCGAGGTCTCCAGCCTCTCCAACTTTGGCAGATGGATGTAATCCATGTATCATCTTTTGGAAAAATCAAAGTATGTCCATGTTACTATCAACACCTTTTCTCACTTTGTTTGGGCTACCCCTCTGGCTGGCGAAACCACACGCCACGTAATCACACATTTGCATGGCTGTTTCGCAGTTATGGGAGTACCTTTACAGCTTAAAACAGATAATGCACCTAGCTTTACTTCTTCAATGCTGTCTAAATTTTTAAATAATTGGGGCATTGCTCATATCACTGGTATTCCTCATTCTCCTACAGGTCAGGCTGTTATTGAATGTACGCATCAGACCTTGAAACAATTGTTAGAAAAACAAAAAACGGGGGAAGAAGGGCTTACCCTGGCAGCAAGAATACAGAAAGCTGTGTATGTTATGAACTTTTTGTGATTGGTAGGAGACTCTAGTGACCCTCCTGCTGTAATACATGGTCAAGCGTTAGGGTCGGGTTACGTGAATAAGAGTCAGGGTATACTGGTCCAGTATAAGGATCTGGAAACTGGTACCTGGAAGGGTCCTGTGGAAGTAAAACTAACTGGTAGAGGATATATGTGTGTAATCACAGACTCTGGTCCACGTTGGGTACCAGCTCGATGGGTGAAACCTTGGAAGGAGCCAGCGGTGCCAAAAGAAGCCGGAACATCCTCATTGCCAGCAAATGAATCGGCTGGATGACGAGGCACAAGCCAGGTTTCACGCCTAGAATTTTTGAAGGACAGTTTAAGCTGCAGAGATGGGTATTGAAGCAGAATAAGCAGATATGCGTTATTCAATTTGAATGTTCAAAGCCCTTACTGGTGCCATACAAATGGCAGATTCCTCCTGAGCACTGGGAGGGGACTAAGCGAAGGTGTGCCAAGCAATCTGCTTAGAAGCATGAAGATAGACATAGTCATGAGTGTAAACAGAGTATTCTTTCTTTCAATATTCATGCTTATGTTTCAGATAGCTAATACTGCTTTTAAGGCCAATGCTTATGTAGATCTGTTAGAAAAGGTAGTTAATTATACGCAAGTGAAAAACTGTTGGGTGTGTGAAAATGCAGAGCAATTTAATGCACCATTATTAGGAATCCCTTTAAGTAATTGGACAAGTCTTAACCCTTATAGGCTTTTGAACACATTATATGAGTACCGTTGCGAACTGTGGACTTGAAACCCCATATACAACTCATTTGATAGTCTCTCTGTGATCCACATGTACTAGAACATGGCAAATATAAGTATATCTATGTTCCTATCAACCCTTGGAAACTTTTATGGATATTGCTGACCACTTCTTCCCATGTAGGCTGGCCACCTGCATCGGAATGAGTGTGCATTTTGGTCAGTGTAAAAGCCCAAGGCTCGTGCGATGTGGGGGAGTCAGAGCCTCTGCAGGGACGCCTGCTGAAGTTGAGCCTGCAGCCTCACACTGCAATGATGCTGCTTGGAGCTGATTTTTGATTGTCTTCACAGGGTCCTTACGCCACGCTCCGTATGAGGGACTGTGTAGTGGGAATAATGATTGTCTGGGTTTTGTATTTCAAATATTGTAATTGCATGGAGCGTGCTTGTGGGATCCCATGCGTGCGTGTGTGTGTGTGTTGAGGACAGACAATGTTCTGTGGTTTTTTTGTTGTTGGGTTTTTGTAAAAGTTTTAATGGGTAACAGATTAACATTTTGGGCAAGAAAGGGTTAATGCAAAAAAGTATGGTTGCTAGCAGGTATTTATGGCTGCTGCTAAGCAGGCAGGCAGCTGTAGCTTCACATTTCTTTCCCATCAGAATGCCCTTGAATCACTTTAACCGGCCTCCTTCTCAAGAGCTGATAGCTTGGGAGAGGGGGTATTTTTGTGTCCTCCTACCTACAGGTCCATGGCAGCTGCCTGCAAAGTTTGCAAAGCCTTGCCGTGAGCTGAACAGACAAGTGGAGGAACCCGATGCCTCAGCTACAGGACCTGACAGTGAATACCCCGAGCAGAATGAGATAGAGGAGGAGAAATATAAATGATTACAGGACATCACTTGGGGGCAACTGAAAAGTAACAACTTGAATATGTGTGCTTGTAACGTAGCTATTATTAGAGGCTGTGATTTTGTGTATAAAACCACTTGTATTTACTAGCCAGTTGCTAATGAGAAACTATACCTTGTGTTGTGTGGATTTGTTACTTGTAAAAGATGTTAGAGCATGCAAATTTGCAGCAGCTGCTAGAAAATGCTAAGACAAAAGCTAGAAAGATTCTAATGATGGTAGTGTTATAAAGCAGGTAACGGAACAAATTAAGAGGGTGAGAGAACTCCACTGGTAAGAAAATTCTTTGGCTGGTTTCTCACTGCCATCAGCATTTTCAACATGCTGCTGTAACCTGTAATAGTTACTCTGGTAATGTCAATCTGTGTGTGCTTTGCCACAGTAGCAACTTGTTACTGGGTGAAGCAGGTGAAACTCTGCATTGACAACGAGGTACAAGAACTGAGGTTGGCCAAATGCCTGCTGCCACAGTCAAGGGCAAGACTGGGTTGGCCTCTGTGTTTGCCACCAAGAAGAACCTTCAGCTCTGCTGTTGGCTGCAACCCAGCAGGCATGGAGCGATGGGGACACATGCCATGCCAGACCTTGATGTGAGGGGATGGCCTCCCCTGTTATCAGAGAGCCATCCAGGAGAAAAAGGGCAGACCCAGCAACCTGTGATTGACCTATGTTGAAGAAATATGGAAACATGCTAAGATCTTACACATGGTGTATGAGGATGGGCAAGCCTTTTGGCTGGACAATTCGTTAGGTGAATGGGGACTGACAGGTTGGCTGGTTGCTCTAGTAAAAGGTGGACTAATGGTGTTTATTGTCATTTTAACTATTTTGATTTTGTTGCTGTGTATTTTTAATGTATCCAACGAATGATAATGAGTGCTACAAAGCGTGTTTGGCTTGTATAGAAAGAAAAAAGGGGAGATGTGGATGATTTTCTGGCAAAGAACAGCCATGTGCCCAGATCAGCAAGTGCCTACGTGGAGTTCGACATGAACCATGGAACAACAAAAGGTGAAGGAGGATGGGAGCGAGGCACTGGGAGTGAGAATCCCAGTAAGATAAGAAGGAGCTGGAATTTACTGAGTTGATAAATTGAGGACTGTTGGAAAACTTTGAAGGTCAGGTTCTCACACCTGTGCTTAACCAATGATATGTTAGTTGTTAAGGGCCTCCCAGATATGTATCCAATCACAATGTGCCAAGTTAGTGAAAACAACTTTAAGAAATAGTATATAAAGAGTTAGTTTTCTAGAATAAATGGCTTTGTCTGATCACATTGATCTCCGACTGAGTCCATTCCGCGACAGTGCCCGGCTGTCTGAATCAGGCAGGGCTGGGGAGACACTTGATGGCTCTGGGATGGGCTCTGAGAGCTGCCGATGGCAGCCTGCAAAGCACCACCCAGCACCAGGAGAAGCCTCACTCAACGTTCCCAGTCTCGCAGGCACACTGTAACTCTCTGAGCCCAGCCTATCAGCCAATTGCTCACCCAAAGTGTTATGGACTTGTTCAGCTACACGCTGGGTGTTTTGTCCAGAAGGATACTGTGAGAGCCAGTGTCAAAATCTTTGCTAAGATCTCCAAAAAGTACAGCCATTGGCTTCTGTTGGTCAACTAGGTGGGCAACCTTGTCATGAAAGGAAATTAAGTTAGAAAGCAGGACTTGCACAGAATCATAGAATCATAGAATGGTTTGGCTTAGAATGGACCTTAAAAATCACTTAGTTCCAGCACCCTTACCATGGGCAGGGACACCTTCCACTAAACCAGGCTACTCAAGTCCCTGTCCAGCCTGGCCTTGACCACTTACAGGGATGGGGCACCCACAACTTCTCTGGGCAGCCTATGCCAGTGCCTCACAACCCTCACAGTGAAGAATTTTTTCCTAATATCGAATCTAAGTCTACCCTCTTTCAGTTTAAAGCCCTTCCCCTTGTCTCATTACTACATGTCCTTGTAAAAAGTCCCTCTCCAGTTTTCCTGTAGCCCCTTTCAGGTACTGGAAGTTGCTTTCAGGTCTCCCCTGAGGCTTCTCTTCTCCAGGCGGAACAAGCCCAGCTTTCTCAGCCTGTCTCCATAGGAGAGGTTAACCATTGTGAATCTGTACTGCCTCTGGCCAGTGACTGCATTGTCTCTCAAGTGCTTTTCAGTACCTTCCAGAATAACCTTCTCCATAATTTTACCAGGCACTGAAGTGAGAGTGACAGGCCTGTATACCATGGTCTTCCATCTTGCCCTTTTTGAAAACTGGGACAACTTTTGGCAGCTTCCCATTGACAGAGACCTACCCAAACTCCCAAGACCATTGAAAAATAATAGAGAGAGGTCCAGCAATGATAACGGCCAGCTCTTTCAGTACCCTGGGATGAATCCTATCAGGCACCATAGATTTATTATCCTGGTTTCCACTAGGATAGAGTTAATTCTCTTCCTAGTAGCTGGCACAGTGCTGTGTTTCAGCCTCAGTCTGAGAACAATGCTGATAGCACACGGATGCTTTAGTTGTTGCTCAGTAACTCTTACCCCAATCAAGGACTTTTCAGTCTCATGCTCTGCCAGTGAGGAAGGGTACAGGAAGCCAGGAGGGAGCAGAGACAGGACACCTGACCCAAACTAGACAAAGGCGTATTCCATACCACAGCACATCATGCCCAGGATATAAACTGGGGGAAGTTAGCCAGGAGGCTGCTGATCACTGCTTAGGGATGGGCTGGGTGTTGGTTGCTGGGTGGTGAGCAACTGCATTGTGCATCACTGCTGTTTATTGTTTGTTTTCCCTTTCCCCTTTTAGTTTTAGATTCTCTCCCCTTGTTACTTCCCTTATCATTACTAGTTTTTCCCAATTATTAGTAGTCTTATATTGTACTTTAGTTATTAAACTGTTCTTATCTCAACCTGTGGGGTTTACATTCTTTCAGTTCTCTTCCCCATTCTGCCCAGGAAGGGGAGGAAGAGGGGTGAGCAAGTGACTGCATGGTACTGTGCTACTGGCTAGGTTTAAATCACGATGCTTATGTACATCCAGGTGGAAAAGAAAGTCTTGAACATGTTCAGAGTTGGCTGGGAGTTTATCATCCTCACAGTCATGCTCTTCTGAATTTGAATGCTAATGTGTCGATGACTTTACTGGGGCACTCGCTAGCACTTCAGTAATGGGGTCTCATCCCATTCATGTATTTTGCATCCCACTGCAACTCAGAGTGGAGCACAGACTCCCTAGGATCAGCAGGAGGCTGCGCATACATTCAAGATCCAGAGGGAAAGGCAATACAGACAGGCAACATCAAACTGGCCAGCTCTTTCCCAGGCCCCAGGGGACCTAACTTCCACAGTCACCTTGGCCATGTCCCGGTGCTGGGTTTGCTGTCTAAAGAGCTCTTTCACTGCTCTCTTATGTGCTTGCTCTCAAAACCAGGCATACTCTTCTGAACAAAAACTTCCATTTTCTTCAGTCTTTCACTGGGCAAAAAAGTTAGACCTGAGGCATGGATCTGGAACATCTTACTCCAGCTGTCACCTAGCAGGATAACCAGTTTGATAAAAACCACCTGAACTTTTGTCTTACCAAGAGCAGCTGATGGAGGCAGAGGAGCAGCCTGGCTAGAGCACAGGGGAAACCAGAGGGAACACCTGTATTTGCATTCCCTTGCGTGCAATCCCACTCACACTCATCCTGGTGTGTGGGTCCCCAGCCAGCAGGACAGAAGCCCTGGAGGGATGGGTTTCCTGAAGCAGGAGCAGTCAGCCAAGGACACTCTTTGCCCTCTGACAGCTCATAGGCCACCCAGGCTGCCTTCCTTCTGGATGCCATTGGGCCGCCAGGCTAGTAGTCCTATCTACCTAAACAGATGAGGTGAAAAGGAAGTGTCTGGGGGTAAAAAGATGAGGAGTGATGAAAAAAGTTTTTTAAAGATCATTCACCTGGCAAGCACAGTTGCAATAATAAGTTTGATCCATGCCCACGTACATGAACACACTCCGCTTCCTGATGGTAGATATTTGGGCCTGGGTATCAGGAACAGTTTCCTCTCCCTTGGGTATGGTGCTTGCAGTTCTATGAACAGTGGCTGGTAACACTGGACAGATAGACCTTGGCAATACAGAGCTCTGTACACATCAGTCACAGCTTCCTCCTGTACCAGTCCCAAAGGCTAATCTGCACCAGCCTGAACTTCGTGAGAAAACTCATGTGAATCCTTCCATCTCTCTGCCATTCCAGAGAATGGCTCAACAGCCTCTTCAAAATCCCCCATGTTGCAAGGAGAATTGCACCCTTGGAAGTGAGGAAAACCTTAGAAAGTGTTGTGTCATTTCATTAATCCAGAATGGTTATGAAATTGCTATCCCTTGCAGGTAGTAAAGGAGACTGCAACACACGTTCAGGAGCTTGCTGCAATGACTCGCATTTAGCGATGATTGATGACTCGCAGGATTTAGCACTGAGTTGTCAGTGCTGTCAGATGTGCTCATCACGATTCTTGTACACACAATCAACCAACAGCTGAGATGTGGTATCCACATCTGTCAAGCCAGGGTGTATTGAGTTTATGTAGCAAGGTTTTTGTAGCAGGCTGTGCTGCAGGATGGCCTCTAAGAATTGATCAGGGGCTGCCCAGTGCAGACTCGATCTCTTACAGCTGGCTCCAAAGAGACTCACTGCAGGACATAGCTGAGCCCATCACCCATGCTGGTGGTGCCTCTGTGAAAACATATTTAAGAAAGGGTCAAAAATGCTGCAGGGCAGCTGCAAGAGGAATGAGAAAAACAGGACAAAAACAGCTGTGCAGGTCAGAGTGGAAGGAAGGGGAGAAGGAGGTGCTCAGACTCCAGAGCAGATTTCCAGCAGCTCATGGAGAACCACAGTGAAACAGATATCCACTACGCAGTCTGTGGAAGACCCCATGCTGGAGCAGGTGAAGATTCCTCAAAGGAACTCACAACATAGACTCCTGGTAGGACCTGCAGCCTGTGTTTAGGAGTCCATACAACAGCAGCTTTTCTGGCAGGATCTGTGACCTTGCAAGGACACCATGCTAGAGCAGACTGTTCCTGAAGACTATACCCTGTAAAAAAGACCTATACGAGAGCAAACACTGGAACGAGGATGGAGCAGCACAGACAAGCGTTACAGCCTGGCCATCACCCCCACTCTTCATCCCCCTGCACTGCTGGGGAGGAGGGGGTAGAAGAGACAGGAATGAAGGAGTGCAGCTGAGCACAAGAAGGGAGGGGAAGGTAGTTTTAGTTTTGCCTTTGTTTCTCATCATCCTACTCAGTTTTTAATTGGCAATAAATTAATCATCCCTGTGCCTATTTGGTCTGTGACAGAAATTGTTCAGTGATCTGTTTTTATCTCACCCACAAGCATTCTCCAACCTGTGGAGAAGTGGCAGAGCAGCTTGGAGGGTACCTGGTAAGCAACTAGACAAAGTCAAATCCACCAAACTCATGGAGGCAGTAATACAGGACAGACAAAGGGAACATCCTGGGTCAGCCCTGAGAGCTACTGCTGTGTACTCAGAGAAGGCCCAAATCCAGAGAGCAACACCCCACCTGAGCCCTGTGCCTAGCGCATACATTTAGCAGAACACCTAGGGTGCGCCAAGATGGGTGAACGTTGCCTAAAGCAAGGAAGTCAGGAGGAGTTGCTTTATTGCCAAGGTTACAGACAAGACACGTCTTCAAGTACGTAGTGGTAGGGCATACAGAAGAGTAAAAGAGGCTCCTTGTGAGCTGCAAAGCAATAGGACACAAGGTAAAGACACAGGATACAACAAGGGAAATGCAAAGACTTAAAAAAAAAAAAAAAAGAAAAAGAAGTTTCCCATGGGAATACACCAACATTAGAAGAGTAGCACAGCGAAGTTGGGCTCCTTCTCTTGTTGTTCGTTTTAAACAAAACTTTGAAATACTCCGTACATATATTTTAATACTACAAGAATACAGGATGGCTTTATAAAATTGATACTTCCAGTTTTTTGAGAAACCATAAAAGTTACATACTAGCAATATTCTATCTTTATTAACTCAATAGTGCATACACATTCAAAAGTTTTACACATTTCCCAGATATCTTTTAACAAAGAGAAATCACATAAGGGTGTTTTTTTTTTTGTTCTTGAGGAAAAATGCAGTTTTAACAAATGCAGAACTTTAAGAAGTGTTCTGTGGAAAGTGTGCTACAGTTTTTCTTCTGAGAAATTAAACCAAGATGATCTGTTGACAAATCCTTTTAGCACTCTTAGCATCAATGGCTGTCTCTCAGGACTCTCTAGGAAGGAAATCCTGGGTGAAGGCAGTTGACTGGAAGGCGCTGCTGGTGCTTCTTGAATGTAGCTGGTTAGAGTTTCTGTCTGAGGGGTGCTACTGCTGGTCTCTGGCATGGTAAGTTTCTGATCAGCTGCTGTTTCTTGAAGTTCAACTTCAGCATTTCTAATGTCACCATCTAAGTTTCCCCTTCTGGTAGGAATACTCAACTTTTTGGCTACTTCTTCAGTTTCCTCGACAACTCTGTAAACATCTTCAGATTCTCTCCTTCCCAGAACAGAAGATGGAGACTCTTTTCCTCTCTCACTTACCTGAGTGGTGCCTGTCCAAGTAACACTGCTGCAACTTCCATCAATTTGTAGCTCCCTGCTATCACTATCAATTGTAATCACTGGTGGAGAAGAGTGTGATAAGTTACTTGCATGACATTTCCGGTGTTTCTTTTTATGCTTTTTCTTTTTCTTTTTAAGTTGCCTTGTGGCTTCTGTTGTTTTTCCTTCATAGACAATCTCCACACTTGGACTTCTCATCTTTTTTTTCTTTTTCTTATGTTTTATGTCACTGCCTGCTCGATTGTCTGAAAGGGTGTCTTCATTTTTGTAGCAGTCACTGAATTTTGAGAAAGTCTTCTTGGGGTCACTTTCTCTTTCTAGATTTGTGCTCTCCGTGAATGCATTCTCCAGGTGGCGAGTTTTGTACTTCCTTTTTCCACCAGGTTTTTCACTTTTCATTCTCTCAGTTCCCCTCGGAGGAGTCCTTGACCTGTTGCTTGATCGACTCCTTGACCTGCACCTTTCATAACAGTAATAGCGTCTCTCACGAAATCCCCTCTGGGTGTGTGGATCTGCCCTTTCAATAAATGATCGTATCCTATATTCTGGACTAGGAGATTGCCTTGAGTAGGTATCATGAGACTGAGTCCTCCTCCTGCTGGAGGATTCATAGCCATCTCCAAACACCTTTCGACTACAGAAAGCATGTCCCCACTGGTGTCTATTTTGATAACTGTCTTTTACATAATAACGATCACTGTCTCTACTTCTTGATCTCCTTTTGCCATGGCCTTTGCTACGTGATCGTGATCTGCTTACTTCTCTGGACGGAGTGCTCTCATGACTAAAAGAGCCTCTCTGGCTTTCTAGAGAGACTTTGCTTTCATGAGCCTTTGACCTCTTGCTGCTTCTTTTGCTTCTACGTTTGCTACTATCTCTGCTTCTTGATCGTCTCCTTTTAGTTTGGCTTTTGCTATGATGCTCCCCCCTAGACCGATGCCCATGACTGTTTCGTGAACAGGATTGTGGGCTCCTGGACTTTCCCTTTCTAGACAATCTGTGATTCCAAGGAGAGCACACTGTGTCACTCCCTGGAGGGGGGCTCCAGCTTAAGACCTGTGAAGTCAGATCTTTTACCTTATGTTTGTACTTCTCATCATCTTTTGTCTCTGTCTTCTCAACTTCAGGAGATAAGCAGCTTCTACAGCTACCTACATTCTCCTTGTATGTGGTGGAATGTGGCGATAAACTCCTGCTTGGTTCACTATCACTCCAGCTGCGACAATGGACTGGCTGCTGTTTTTTCACATCTTCGTTTTTCTCTTCCCTGATGGGTCCCTCAGAGTCTGAGGACAGCTCAACGACCTCTGGTGTCCTCTCGGCTAGTGGCTTAACATACCGAACAATAACACAATTGTCTGAGGAAGAATCACTGTCATTGGAGTCAGCATTAGCCTGTAACTGAGTCTGCAGATTGGTTCTTTGACTCTTTGTAGCAGAGCCTTCATCAGAACTTTCTGACATCTCCAGAGTCGCAGGAACCTCTTCTGAAATGGAATAAGAAGGCCCTGGAGTTTCATCATCCCAGGGAGCCTGGCTGAGACCAGTCACAGACAAACTGTTATCTGGGCCTTGAGAATACGCTGTATCTGGAGATATTGTAATAACTGACAAGTCTGAGCGGCTTCCTTCATCGTACGATGGTGCAGGACAATCATAATTGGCGTGTCGATCATATGCTTCTAAGTTAAAAGGACAACGGGCAAAACTGATGAATTCATGTAAGAAATGTTCAGTCCGATCCAACAAAAAAGGCTTTACCTCATCAGCAAAGGCCTGACTCTCCAGATCATACTTAGTCACATTGCTCATGATAATGTGCTGTACAATACTAATAAAAGACGCATGGGGACCAAACAGGACTGTAAGTTCTCGCTTCAACCAAGGGACCAGCCTGTGAAGGCAGGCAGGGTTGCGGCGGAAAAACTCTGCTGAAATATCTCTGTAGCGGCCACCATCCTGAATGCTACGAATACGCACACCAGTACGGTACAGAGCTCTGCGAAAGTTGATCGAGTCCTCCACCTGCATCTGCTGATGAGCTCTGCTCAGTGCGCTATCCTGCCTCCTTGCGGCTGGCCTCCTTATCATCTGCTGCATCTCTCCATTCCTGTGCTGCACTGGTTCGCTGAAGGATCCTTCAGAAAACAGTGAATTATCTGGAGGAGACAGCGTCCTTTGGGAAGGAGAACGGCCAGCGCGACGATCCCCCGTTAAGGTGGTACGGTAACGAAATCTCCGGCCATCAGGGCTGGCAAAAGAGCCGTTTTCCAGAGGGCTGAGTATGTACTCCTTGAAGTCATCTTCTGCACGAATTGTATGGAAAATAGAAAAGAAGGGCTGCTTGCAAAGGGGGCATTCTGCTTTGTTTTTTGACCACTCCTGGACACAGCGGAAACAGAACCTATGCAAACAGCGATCCAGATAGGCAACATTGTCAAATCTATCCAAGCAGATGGGGCATTTAGAGTCAGGAGAAGCATCTGTTGGCAGCTTGCTTGTGCTGGCTTTTGGTGAAAAGCTGCTGTCTCCTGAAAACTCCTTATCTGCTGAAGTCATGTTCTGCAAAGAGAGAAAATATCATTGTTAAATCAGAGATACAAAAAATGAAAAGCCTAGACACAGAAACTCACAATAGCCACCCTTAAGGTGGCAAAACCCAGTGCTAGCACTGAGTGAACACTGAACAAAGATGCACGACAAGCTAACTGCGTTGCCTGGTTTCTCTTCACAGTGAGATCTGGCTCTTTAGTGCTGCAAGTTTTAAACTGAGCTTGAACTATGATGGAGACAACAGGCAGGAATATCTTCTTCCCCACTCATATAAATACTGCTTTGATATGATCAGTAAGTTTATAATTAACATGGCATCCTCCAAAACACACTTCCAAAAGATGCCAGCATTTACATGGGGTGCTGGTCAATGAGAAACTTAACATGAGCCCGCAGTGTGCGCTCACAGCCCAGAAAGCCAACAGTATCCTGGGCTGCATCAAAAGGAGCATGACCAGCAGGTCAAAGGAGGTGGTCTTGCCCCTCTACTCTGTTCTCGTGAGACCTCACTTGGAGTATTGTGTGCAATTCTGGTGTCCTCAGCATAAAAAGGACATGGAACTGTTGGAACAAGTCCAGAGGAGGGTCACGAGGATGATCAGGGGACTGGAGCACCTCCCGTATGAAGACAGGCTGAGAAAGTTGGGGCTGTTCATCCTGGAGAAGAGAAGGCTGCGTGGAGACCTCACAGCAGCCTTCCAGTATCTGAAGTGGGCCTATAAGGATGTTGGGGAGGGATCCTTCATTAGGGATTGTAGTGACAGGACAAGCGTTAACGGGTTAAAACATAAACAGGGGAAGTTTAGATTGGATATAAGGAGGAAGTTCTTTACTGTGAGGGTGGTGAGGCACTGGAATGGGTTGCCCAGGGACGTTCTGATGCTCCATCCCTGGTGGTGTTCAAGGCCAGGCTGGACAGAGCCTTGGGTGGCATGGTTTAGTGTGAGGCATCCCTGCCCATGGCAGGGGGGGTGGAACTGGATGTTCTTAAGGTCCTTTCCAACCCTAACTATTCTATGATTCTACACATGAAAAGTGCGAGAACAGTTAGTTCTGTCCTTTAAAAATAAAAGTCAATACAAGCAGTTGCTTCTCGAACTAAGCTACCAGTTTACAAGTTCAGCTTGACCTGTACTGTTCCTGCACTCTTTGCCCATATGCTGCTGGGCACTCATGCTGGAGCACATACAGCCTGTTGAACTAGACAACTTCCTGGGATGTGTTCCAGCCTAAATTAGCCTTTGTTTTTATAGCTGGAGTGACATTGCTACACCATAACCAGGTACACACTGCCTCTCTAGTGCAGTAACCCTGCAGGCAGCCAAGCGTGGTCAGTTGTGAACCTATTTCTAAGTTATTTCAGGTATCAGCATTATCCTACAGTTATAACTGTGGAAATAAGTTGCCATGCTACATTAACACTCATTAGCCCACCTTTTGCAGCAGGCCCTGGAGCAGATCGTAACCGGCTGCAGGAAGTGGGGCACGAAGTGAACTACGCAGGCCAACCAGACACACAAACACGGACACTCGCGGGGCACCCATGGGCAGTAAGAGGATCCCACCCTCCGGTGCGCCACCGCCCGCCCGCTGCGCGACACCTCCCACCGCCCACCGGCAGAGCCCGGCGCCGCCCGTACTCACCGCTACCGTGCCCTCGCTCACCGTGCGAGCTGCGGCCGTCTTCAGCCTGCGGCGAATCCGGTAACGTCCGGCGCCGGCAGCCTCCCGCCGCTCCTCTCCCGGGGAGCCACGGCGGCGGCCGCCCTCAGCCAAAGGCCGGAACGCTTCTGACATGGGCGGCGGCCCGAACGCTGTGTTACCAGGTAACGTTCGCCCCTCACAACCACCCCGGCAACGCCAGGCCTCCCGCACGCCGCCGGCATCGGCGCGGGCGCTGTTTTGATACGTCACTTCCATACCACGTGATGACATCCTGGTGGCAGTATTTCATCAAAGCCTCCGCGGGGCGGGGCTGAGGGCAGGGCCGACGATGGTTGTGCCGAGGCAGCGGGATCCGCGCCCGCTCTGTCGGTTGGTGCGTGCCGCGGTCGGGGAGAGGCCCGGGAGAGGGGAGGGAAGGAAG
This sequence comes from Psittacula echo, assembly GCF_963264785.1. Lineage (NCBI taxonomy): Eukaryota > Metazoa > Chordata > Aves > Psittaciformes > Psittacidae > Psittacula > Psittacula echo. The sequence continues at coordinate 58,598,262 of NC_137742.1, read as the reverse complement.
GCGGATTTCCCGCCAGGGGTGAGCAGGGCTGGGTGTGCTTCGTGGTGAAGGCAGCGGACACCGGGGCTCGGGGGGTGACCGAGGTCCTGGTGCCGCCGCCGCCGCCGACGCCGCGCAGTGTTCTCTGTACCGCAGGTGCTGGCCGCTGTGGTGGTGCTTACCTGGGGCTTCGTTCTGTACGGGGCACGAGTGGCCGCCCAGAGGCAGCTGCAGAATATTCTCCTGGCCCAAAGGAAGCCGTAGGCGATGAGGGAGCCCGCGAGACGCCACCTTGAGCCATGCGCTGTCTCCGAGGAAACGGAGGAATCCCCGTGAAGGCTGGAGGAGCCCTGTGGTCAGCTGGGCAAATAAAGCATAAATATTGTTCAGAAAGAGGAAGTAAATAAAGCATAGACAATTGTTGGGGAAAAAATGTCTCCTTTTTGTACTAGCGCGTGTCTGTGAGGGACAGACATACCCATTCACACAAAGAAAAGACACTGAGGCAGCCACCTCTACAGCTTGCCTCAGACAGGGTGCTGTCTTCTACAGCACCGCATGTAATACTCCCAGGACTCACATAAAACATGAACAGAGCAAACCATGCCCCTTTTTTACAGCCCTTAAGGATTGAAATTCACTAGTAAAAGCACATGTGGGTACGCAGATGCCCTGAGTACCAGCATAGCCTCTCTGCATCTGATAACACTGCCCTGTATTGTGTCATTTTATTCATACACACCAGCTGGTCCAGCTCCCTGCTCATAAACAAGCATGCACTAACACACCCAACAGATGCTCCACAGCCTCGGATCTCCTCAGGTTCCAGCACGGCTCTATGCCTGATAGCATGCCTGGCCCAGGGCCTCCTACTCACCAGCTAGGCCACCCTGTTAAGGAGCTACATCCCTTCCCCAACACTTTTCCCTGTTATTTCAGGGATATGAACCACTATGGATCCCCAGCAGGCAGCACCAGGCACTTGGGCTGTGACCTGCAGTCTTCCTTCATGTGTTGGTGCAAAGACTCACCCGCTTTACTCACCCTGGTTGCCTCAGTAGCTGCACATGGGACACACATAATTCCAGTTGTGTCCTAGCAGCTGAGCCTCTTTCCCATAGCCTGCACAACCCAGCAGCATCTCATTCCACCCACAGACTTCCTGAAGCCAGAGAAGGCCTTCCCCTGGGGAGGCCTGGCCCTGCTTCCTAACTGCCTTGGTCAGTGGCAGGGGTTTTCCTCACTGGCAGCTTTGTGGGAGAGTGTGGAGGGGCCTTGGTCTCATGCCCTGCACAGCAGCCACAGCACCAGCAGTGCCCAAGCTTTGACAGTGAGAACCGCAGTCCTTTTGAGGGGCACAACCCCCAGCCCTGTTTCTGGTTCCCCCTGGCTCCAGGGACGATGCCCTTCTTGGCACAGGAAGGAGGTCAGCAGGATGCTCACACTATTTGATTACTGCCTTTTACCATCTCCCACGGTAGCTGCATCACTCTGTAAATACATGAAAATCATCACAGAACCCAGCAGTGCCACCTACAAAGGTTTCTGTGCTGACACGGAGGCTCTCAGCCTCTCCACTAACATCTATTCTGAGCCAAAGCTGAGCATGCTGTCCATACAATAAAAGCTCAGCACTGGTACGCTGTTGTCCCCACTATGGTGTTCAAGTGGTCGCCAGGCACAGTTATCTTTTTCCTCCCCCTGGCTAGCTGGACACATCAAGCAGCATGGCACTACCAGTAGGAATGACCAACGCAGGCCTGGACAGCCTGTAAGAAAGGGTCTCTGACCACCAGCCTGCCTCTTTGGTTTTCCACCTTTGTTTCAGGCATACCACTGGCATGCTCGTGGAGCTGCAGGTGGGCAGGTATCAGTCACTGCAGGGTTTAGGCTTGCTCCACTCTTCTGCAAACCTACCAAGGGTCATTTTGCATCCACCAAGAGAGAAATCACAAAGCATTCTTGCTTTGCTCCTCCTGGGTAGCCAATGTTCATGAACAAGCAGTGCTGATTTACCTGCAAGCTGCCACCAGCTGGCAAAATACTCCCCAGCATCGCTCCCAAGCTTGCTTGCCGGTGCTGCAGGCTGAAGCGGAGCAGGCTTCTGGGAAGCAGCAGCACCAGCTGAATTTCTGTCCCCCGAGGTTAGCTGCTGCTTGGTGTGTTCAAGGATGCCTCTCCAACAGCCTCTGGGGTATCAAGAGCTGCCTGCCTGTTGTCTCTGGTCCCTGAAAGTCCAAGACACAGCCTACAACTGCACACAACAGAGATGAAAATCCTGCAAATATCCCTGGTGTTGACTAGGACCTTGCACGTTGACATCAAGGAGGCAGAAAGAGAACTTGCTCTTTTAATGGCATGGTCTGTAGCTAACCAAGCAAACTGTGTGGTGTTTCAGTGGATTTTAAGAGAACTGAGAGTCTCAAGAGCTTTTTCTTCCCTGCCGTGCCCTGGCTATTCTCCCTCTTCTCTCTCCTCTGCTGCTACTCCAGCACCATGCCAAGAGTTAATGTCAAGGATCTAAGAAATATCCTCAGCTCCACATCCTGGTGTTTGCCCAAAGCCACATCAGGATGATGTTAGCAGCAAGAAGTAACTTTTTTCTCCTGGGTAACATGCGAGTGGGGTCAAAGTCCCCACAGAGGCTGGGAAATACCTCCTTCAAGGCTAATGGGGTGGACAGTTTGAAGCTTCTTTCTCTGCCTCTCACCCTTCTGCTTGCCTCTGCTACCTACCCAATAACAGTAGCTCTTTCTAGAAAGCAAGAATTAAAATCATGTGCATTCTAATGATTTGAAACTGCCATCTCAACAAGAAAAGTCTTAGCATAGTGCCACTAAAATCATCATAAAATATGCACTGAAGAGCTCCACGTAACCAGAGAAATCCCAGAAACTTGAGGTTTTGACTCATCTCAGTTTTCCACATTGGAGTGTGAATTTCCTTCACTTTTCTTCTTCTTCACAGAATATATACATTGGCTTGAAGACAAGGCCGTAAGGATCATTATCCAGGATCACGATCCTGAGACATGGATTGAAAATAATTAAAGATCTCTAGTAAATACCTAGTCATTGGAAGTAAAAGAATATAAGCTCAGTGTATTGTCAATAGCAGCATTAAAAATTTACTTCCTGTGCAGTTTTGATGATAGTTGTCTCATTTCTTAACATGCTAAGCTACCTCTCTCTGAAGCCGTCTCTGAAGCAGTGTCCCCTTCCCTTTCAACCTCTCTGCTCAGCTTGTACTCATGTGCTTGCTTATGAAAGTCAAGAAGCACAATCAAATCCTCTCAGCTTGGTTCTGGGATGCTGCAAGAAGGGCTTGGACCCAGTGCTGAGCATCCATTGTCCTCAGCCACAAGGATGCAGTGCAGAGCAGAAAGTATGTGTTTCACCTCTGAAGTAGTACAGCCAATAGTTATGTTTAGGCAGCATTAACCATTCAGATGTGATCATCAGAGATGGCTAAAGGAATATATTCATACTGCTGATTAAATCCTCCTCAGATCTTTCTTCCCTTTTTAATCCTTTTTAACAAAGCATAGCTTGTTTATCAGAGCAAGACTGGTTTATTAGCCCTGAAGTGGTTTGTTTGTTTGTGTAGGTTTCAGGGAGTTGTTTGGAAAAATTGTGATCAGCATGCTTTTGATTAGCACAGCTAAGAGGATTTTTGTTTAATGAAATGATTACTTGATTCAGCCAGGTATACAGCCACAGTAATAGCTGCTTCAACAGATACAAAAGATTCTCCTTCAAATACATCCTTGCCTCACTAACATGAGGCAGTACCCATGGTTACATGTTAATTATAAGGTTGATAAGAATATGTATGGATAGTTAATGTTATAGCTGAGTTATTTGATGAAGGCTATTGAAAATAGTCAAAAAGGGAAACAAAATTGTTAGCAGACATGTTAGCGTGGGCTAAATTTGGCCTTAAATAACTTTAACATACTGACAATAATAAATATTATTTATAGTCTATGATAATAAGTTTCTCCCAGATCACACCAGCAAGGATGTTGGAACATAACTGCTTCATTCCTGGAGGAATTATTCAAGCTCAAGCTACAGTTTAATAGAGCCCACTACCTGCTTAATGATAATGATATGCTTTCATTATCATCTCTATCATTTATGCAATACCACCTGTAACCTAATAGCTGTATAAATACAGATTTTGGTAAATATACACAAGTTCATGGTGAACAGAAACCTAAGAATCTTTTAAAATCCCAGTAGTGACCATGCATAAAATGCATATAAATCTAAAGACTGTACTTCAGACAAGTAGCTTCCACATTGTCACAGACCAAGAAGCAAAAGCTAAAATTTCGTGGTGAAAGAGGAAAAAGAATGTATGCATGGTATGAGACAGAAAAATAAGGGTAAGAGACACAGGAAAGCAGAAGACAACGCTGAGCTCAAAGAAGGGTGACATGTCAGAGGACCCTGACCAAGGACATTACCACTGTTTTGTGATTAGAAACACTGAACAGTTCACAATTCACAGTTCACAGAATGATCTGGGTTGGAAGGGACATTTAAAGATCATACAGTCCAGCCCCTAAGGTTGCAAGGCGTTTTTCCACCACTCACATACTCCACACCCCTGGACTTCCACACAAATTGTGAAAACAGAGGTCTTAAATCCTTATCTATTCAGACTTCATTGCACTCTCTTAGCCTCCTTGTAACCCTTCAGTCCTGGATTCAGCAGTAGCAGTCATTTTTCTCTTTCTTAGTATCTGGTGCAGTGCTGTGGTTTTGACTTTCAGCCTGGGAACAGCACTGATAACACCGATGTTTTTAGTTGATGCTCTGTGATGTTTAGTCTGACCAAGGACTTTCTGAATCTCATGCTGTGCCAGGGAGGAGGGGAAGCCAGGAGGAGGCAGAGACAGGACACCTGACCCAAACTAGCCAAAGAGGTATTCCATACCACAGCACGTTATGCCCAGTATATAAACTGGGGGCAGTTACCTAGAAGGCCCAGATCACCGCTCAGGTTGGGCTGGGTATCGGTCAGCAGGGGGTGAGTGGTTGTATTCTTTTCCCTTGTTATTTTCCTTATTATTATTATTATTGGTGGCAGCAGCAGTGATTTGTGTTATACCTTAGTTATTGGACTGTTCTTATCTCAACCTGTGGGAGTTACATTCTTTCGATTCTCCTCCCCATCCCTCTGGGAGCTGGGGGTGAAAGGGGGGGAGAGAGGGAGTGGCTGCATGGTTCTGGGTTGCCAGCTGGGCTTAAATCACAACACCTCCCATGATCCAGTACTGTATGGGTACTGAGATGGGACCCATTCCTTGCATCATGCACATTCCTTACATCTATTTTCTTCTAGGTATGTCAGGAACAGGAGTCACTATGCAGGTTAATGTTTTCTGAAAAGCGGAGGGTGAAAGCAGACTTAGGACCGGTTTGTCTGAGTTGTGTTGCTGCCAAAAATACCATAAGAATTTCAACAGGCGTGTTTCGGTTTCCTACCTGCAAACACAGGCTGGCAGTTTTCTTGCTGCATTGCCAGTTCAGGTCTCCTCTACTGTTTACTGCAGTCATCTGCCATTACTTGTCACGTGATGTGACCACTTCAGCTTTTCTGTGGAAAGGAACACATGTATCAGAACAGAGTTCCATGCTCCAGGACCTTGACTCTCCATGGGAAGCTTGGCAAAGTTTCCCATGTACCCATGAAAGTAACCCATGAACGCAAGCAACTAAACCGAAGCAAAAGCATACAAAACCTTTGCAGAAGCCAGATGGCAGTGTTGGCATATGCTTTCCAGCACAGGCAAGCTACTGTTCTTATTTCGCACAGTGGGCTCTAATAGTGGGTCCTCTGTTTAGAGAAATAATTTTTGGGCCTCCTTTCTTTGTCATCTGAAGAAAAAATGGTTCAGCATCTCTGAAACTTCAGCCTCAACACCAACAACCACAAAAGAGGTACTCAGAGTTAATGGGGGAAAGCAACAGACAAAAAGACTTAAGCAGAGTTCTTAAAGCAGAAAGAACATATCCTTTTCTTTAATAGCAAAAAGGCATTCCCTCCCACCCTTCATGTTTCTGCATGTCAGTAGGTCATCCAATTTAACGGTGACACACCACCAAATAAGCTTGTCACTAAAAGGAAGTCGCAGTTTTTGAAATGGCTATTTACATTCAGATGAGATTAAAAAAGAGGTGGAGTGCTCTGCCACAGATACTAGAAGAGACGAATGGTTAAAAAGATAAAGACCTTCAAAGACTATATATTGCCCCAAGCAGCCTTTAATAAATTTTATTGCTGTTCAGTGAGTCTGGTTTGCTTTAAACGGTTCATTTGGCAATTGTTGCTGTAGCAATTTCTAATAATAAAGTCACAATAATATTTTAACTGGGTATAGCTTTGGGACTATTCAGGATCACTTTGCAAGTGATTTCTGGACTTGGTAAGATGGAAAAACATATGCAGCAAGTTTCTTTAGCTCCTTCCTCCATGGCAGACATCCCTATGAAGAGCAGGAGGACTACAGTCAGCCTGAGGAAAAGCAAAAGGAATTCTCTTCCACTCAGATGAGGATTATTTTGAAATTATAACAGCAGCTGAGAGCACAACACTGCCAGCAGATAGAGACAGCATTTATTTCCTTTACGCTTTGGGTGTTACTAATTACAGTGAATAAGACCGTATATTTTTACCGAACATACTAATGTTCTTTCCTAGTCTGCTATTCTAAGTAATATTTTGGCTCTATCCTTGTGCTGATTCAAGTAGCAGAGTTTTAGCAAACATTACTAAAAGGATGAAGTGATGAACTGTAATTGAGATTATATATATATATATATATATATATATATATAGCTTTTCATGATGAACTAAAAGGTCGATGCCAGCAATATAGCCCAAAAGGAAAAAAGATTTAAACCCAAACTATTGAAATAATTTTCTATTTGTGCTGCTTAATAGCCATACTTTATCTTCTTCCATCAGCTGCAATCTTCCTGCTGTCACTCCACATTTCTACAGAGGCTTTCAGGCGCAGAGTAATGCACTTTGTCTTCTCTATTGTCATTTTTCAGCCTTGACTGTGGGTGGACAATACATTTCACAACAGGTAGTAATGCCGAAAATAGGAAGGAAAATATTTCTAGTGCAAGAAAGGGGTAAGGGATTGAGGAGACTTATCCTAGGCAAATAATTCTGTCAATGTCAAAGCAAGCATGCAATTAAAAAAAATAATTCTCTGTGTAAACATCTGCATTACGCTTCAGATCAGTGGCAGACATGAAGGCTGCTATGACCTCAGTAGTTGTTTCTATTGATTTCAATGGGACTATTTACATACAAAGCACATGCTGAACTTCCAGAATTGGGACTTGAAGCCAGTTAGTTCAATCCAACTACAAACCAGCTCCAGACTAAAATCCTTGCATGGCTGCTATTTATTAGTCAGTACTTTTGTATCACTTTGTGGTACCTTCTAATTGGTATCTTAAATTCATATAACATACGCTGTTTGCAGGATTGGACCACAGGCATGCATTTTACCGGAGTACAGTACACTTCAAGAAGAGCTCGTACTTTAACTACAGTACTACACATAGCACTGGGCCCCACGATCCTGACAACATGTGGAATTTAGTTGGTCTCTGCTTGCAGGCAGCCTCCTTCAGACTGGATTTTTACAGTATTCTAAAGGTTTGTGGACCACATATTCTGTAAAGTTTGCAGCTGAATGCATTTGTTCATTATCATCCCCATCACTGATTAAAGGCAGAAAATCCATTACTTCAAATCAACAACCCGTGCCTTGGTAATGCTGAGTTCTCCTTAGAGAGGAGCTGTTTGGGTATTCACCTCAATAGAACTAAACTAAACAATGTTAACTTTTCAGTTGCGTTTCTATTTTCTATGCCATTAAATGGCATCAATTTAGAGTTACGTATCAATTCAAAAGATAATCAGTTATGCTGAGCATGTGTAATTGTAACCCTGAGATAGCCAAACTTTTGTGGGCATGTAAAAGATAGCATACATCCCCTGGAATTTACAGTCTTATGTAGAGCTGCTGCAAAAAGAACAAGGGAAGGTAATTACAGTGGTACCTGTTTCCCGGAGTAGGATTTGGGGAGAGAAGAGCTGCTAAGAAAATCGGCTGTGCTCAAGCAAGCTGAGAGCCAGCAACTGATCGCATCTTGCCAGGCCAGACGGTATTTTAAAGAGTCTTAAAAAAACCCAGGTAACATATACCTTTTACGAAAGCCTTCTGAAACTTTACTAGTACAGCCACAGCTATGATGGGAATGGTGGGCTACAGATGAATGAGAGTGGAACAATGTAGAGATTAACAGAAAAAAACACTGTAGTGTCCCAGTGAACAGCACCAGGTTGAAAGGTGATGAGTCTGACCTTTAAAAACCTGAGGCAATGGCTATTTGATGGCCATGACTGCAATAAACTGGAAGAGCAAAGGAATATTTTTTTTTTTCCATTGAAATCTGCAGTCATCTGCCTCTTTCTACAGAAGAGCTCTTTGTATTACATGTGTCCAGGAGACACATATTCATGACCATGTCACCCAGCTCTCAGAGCAGTGGGCCCAGCAGAAGCGGAGCAGGAATAGTTTATCATGGCTTATATAGCTTTTGCTCCCAAACCAGCAGTCTGTAGCAGAAGAGTTGTCCTGCTGTCCCAAACCAGTCTAACCATTTTTTAAAGCCCACTGACAATTTTTCTCATTTTCTTCAAGAACTTCTGTAGGTTTATTTTGTTTTAACAAGTGCCAGCTCACCTCTCTTCACAGCGAAAGCAAATTTAATCTTTTGGAAATACTCATTCTACATTCCTTTTAAGCAGGCTGTGAATCTTAGGTGATTATTGCAGCCACTGACATTTCTGCCAGCCCTTGGTCTCTCCAGGTGCTCTCTCTGGCCTGGGTAAGTCTTTTCCTCTAACGTTTTCTTTGCCTTTCTTTTTGAGCCTGGAGTATGCTGGAGAGCAATGCAGACAGAGGCGCAACTGTGGTCTGAAGGGTAGGATAGGAGAGGAGAAAGTCCATCCAGCAGACAAGGGCAAACTGCCATCTTCAGGATGAAGCGGATTGGTAGAGAGGGGTATTCTTCAATCCCCTGTAGGCTGCCCAGCACAAGTAGCTGCACGGGGACATCAGCCACTCACAGATGATTGATTTGCATATTTTCTCCCAGAGATTGTTTCTTTCTGAATGGTGCATTAATTCTTCCTTCCAGCAAAAAAACTAAAAACAAAACAAAACAAAACAAAACAAAACACAAAACTGCACAGGGAATTTTATTTCTGGATAAAAGGAGGGGTTTACCACAAATATTAGCACACAGTTGAAAATTCAGAAACAACTGTTTCATTATTTTTCCAGATACAATGGAGTATATTAATATGTATTAGAACAGAGTCTATGTATATATATGTAATTTAATATGTTCTATAAAGTGGTTGTATCTCAGATCACTAGGTCTTCATTTGAATGAATAATAAATATATTTTAAAGTTTTCTCAAATTTTAAATTTTCTGAAAAGCTCAGAAACACACAATTCTTAACAGAGATCTCAGTGGACTTTGGTACAAACTTCTGGTTATGTTTTCTGTGCAAGATTCACCCACAGTTAGTCTGTGAATAAGTATATTGAATGTTCTGTCAATTTTTCTTTAGATAAATTCAAATTAGGAAGTCTTTATCCAACAGGAAGAAAGATACACAGCTACATCTCAAAACTACTTTGCTTATACTGCAATCTGTCATTGGCCAACATACCTCTCAGCCACATTAATTATTAATTAGTATTAATTAACTGGCTCCTTCTGGGAAAAGACTGCCAAATACTCATCTGAAGAATGCATACTTCTAGACTGGGAAACAATGTTAGAAATAGCTTAGTAGGATTCCTCCATTATTGCTTAATAGGCATATGTTCTTTTATTGCTTACTTTAAGTTAAACATAGCTCACGTTGAAGTCAGATAATGAAACTGTGTTAAGTGATGCATTAGAAACTTGTATAAAACTCCAGGACTGACAATGCCAAGTGCTAAGTAAAAGTGAGTTACATTAGCTTTAGAAGACAGCAAGCTATGCCTGCAGCCTGCTGATAATTTACATTTTCACAATCACATTTTTCACTAAAAGAGGTTCTTCTTTCCCTGATAGTGGTGTGTGAAAGGCCCAAATGAAGAAAGAACAAGACTGATGGTATGCATATGAATGTAGAAAACTGTCAGGATTAAATCAGGCATGCATCCCCATTGCTGCCAGGGGACAAAATGCACTAGTAGAGATTTCTGAAACCACTTGCTCCTGAGAAAAGGAGGCCACCTCCGCCAACTAAAGTTTGACTGTCTTTCCTGACATGATCAGCTCAGCACACATACAGTCATGCCTTTGAAAAGAATTAGGAAAAAAATGTTCCTTACTTTGCTGCATTTATAATAAGTTTAAGCACATCTTGACACAAATCTAAATTTAAAAACTCAAACTGAAGCCAGGTTTTTGCTAAGTTCACACAATGTTCTTTTGAAAATAGTAAAGGAAAATCTTTAAAGTGCAAGTAAGAAGGACAGAGGCCACAAACTCTTTACATTGTGGTAGTCATCATAGTTAGCCTCACTCTTAACAGAGCTGATGATGCCTTTTACTGCCATTAAAACCCTTGAGAGAAGCATTCAAACAGCACACGGAACAAACACAGCAATTGAAATCCACAACATCACACCTACTTTATACTTTGTGTTTGCAAACCTTTACCTATTTAAAGACTTGATTCTCCTCTCATACCTGCATGTATAAGTTGAATTACTGTGGTATGAAACTAATTAGGCTAACATATGAAAACAAAGATAGGCATAGCATCTCAAAAAATAAGCCATCCAAGAGTTAGGTATCTCACTTAAATTAGCCAGCTAGGTTTCCCACCACATCCCAGACCGCCTAATTCTTACTGGATAACCTGGTGTCATGGTTTTCACCCACAGTCCAACCTCAGCAGGCTTATGGGAGGCAGCTTAATGAATTATTGCTTTCTTCTCTAATTTTTGGGAGTAGCTTAAAAATATGAATGAAGAATAAATCATCAGCATAAATTGATGCCTGCATGAGATTACTGTCCTGGGTTCAGCAGTAGCAGTCAGTTTTTCTCCTTCTTAGTAGCTGGTGCAGCGCTGTGGTTTTGACTTTCGGCCTGGGAACAGAGCTGATAACACCGATGTTTAGACTGACCAAGGACTTTGTGAGTCTCATGCTCTGCCAGGGAGAAGGAGAAGCCGGGAGGAAGCAGGGACAGGACACCTGACCCAAACTAGCCAAAGAGGTATTCCATACCACAGCACGTCATGCCCAGGATGTAAGAGAGAGAGTTGCCCAGAAGGGCTGGAACACTGCAGGGTGGGGGTGAGGTACCAATCGGTGAGCGGTTGTATTCTCTTCCTTGTTATTTCCTTTATCATTATTACTATTAGTGGTAGCAGTAGTGATTTGTGTTATACCTTAGTTATTAAACTGTTCTTATCTCAACCCGTGGGAGTTGCATTCTTTTGATTCTCCTCCCTGTCCCTCCAGGAGCGGAGGGAACAAAGGTGGTGGTGGGGGGGAAGTAGACTGCGTGGTTCTGATTTACAGCCTGGGCTTAAACCACGACAATTACAGACTTCCAAGGGCAAGAGCCGTAAGGAAATCTTGCTACACCAGAGCAATGCTAGTTCCAAAGTCAGTCAGTGATTTCAGTTTAGCCAGTGGCAGGAAAATGTGTGTCTGAGTTTGGGCCATGATCTGTACTTTTTCTCCCTGAAACTACCTAGCGTTGCAGGTGCAGAAAAGGCAGGTACAGAAACTATAAAATATTGTGACAAGCATAGATCATGGGCTACTTGCACAGGCTAGTGTGGAGATTTTGTCTTCTGAGACAAAAGCTTTTACCAAAAAAGTGGTCTGAATTAATGAATTTTTCAAAAGGAACATAAGGCAGAGAGATGGCAATGGGATGGGGCAACTTTAAAGCCAGAAATAGAAAGCAAGGTTCTTGTGAGCATCTCATCTCTTTGCTGCTTTTCATCTTTCAGTGGCTTCCGAGGTGTGTGAAACTTACCTAATTAACCTTAAACAATGGCCTTTATTAAACCGAATATGCGAAGAGAAAGAAACCAACACAGAATGTAACCTATGCATGGTGTGAGAGTACAGACATTTTTCCTGTTAATGCCTAATGCCTTTTGTTTTTGAGAAGAATATTTGACATATAGATTATAATCAGCAACTTAGCTCTCTAGTTTGCCTTCTTGATGATTCTGGTGCCTCACCCTAGGAGTTAAGCATCAGTCAATGAACTTCATATCCTCCTATTGACCTTGAAAAAAAGCAACACGCAGCAAAGCTGACCAAATACTGAAAAATTATCAGGTGAGTTTCATTGTTCAAAAAGAAACTCATCAGTTACTTTATAATGAGAACAAAGGTAGGAAAGAATCTAGAAGGTGTCTTTAGCACTAGCCAAGCCCAACGTATTCCTACATGCTTAAGTACCCACACAAGACATTTTATAGAATGTTCAGTTTCCTGAACAGAGTTGGAACTGACAGTGCAAGAATCAACCTCCTTGCGTTATTTTACCCTTTCATCAGGGTCTGCTGATGCTATAGAAGGACTGTAAGTTGAACAAAAAGACATGTTCTTAGCTTCTTGGTCTCATACCACCCCTCTCCTTCCCAGCACTGTGGGTCCCTCTTTTACCAAATACTTCTATGCCCACAGGAGGTGCCATGTTTGGTTTTTCCTGAGGACAAAGCTGGTATACAAAGGAAATATCAGGAGTGCTTATCTGGGGTGAGTTGCATTTGCCGCTAACCATCCGCGAGGGACAGCTGGCATGTGAATTGTGTATCTCTAAATAAAACTTGTGAGGACACAGGAGTGAGGAGATGGGCAAACTCTGTGTGAGATGGGTTTTTTCACCCAGAGGAGACCAACATTGTAACAAACTCTGATTTTGTTTGTCACTGAAGACTGGGCAGCATCCACTAACACTCTTATGAATTAGAGTAAAAATGAACACGTTAATATTGAAGCAGAACCACATCTCTGCCTGAGAAAAGACGCTTTCCAATGGCTCAGCCTTTCTTGCTGAGCTGATCTTCCAGGCTGTACCTTCTGCCAGATGAGGCAACCTTACAACAATGAGATTCAGTCATGCACTGAAGAGATTAATTCCTATCAGTTATAATCGCTGTTGAAGCAACTCATTAAATCAGCCAGATTGTGCCATTCAGCACACCTGATAGGCTTAATCTAATGTCTTGTCCTGGCCCTGGGGTTATCAGTGGGCAGCTGTAACTGCAAGTGATTGAAAAGATATTTTTCCAGGGAAGTTTCTGTTCTCTGGAACTCAGGCATCATTGGTTATTTTCCCTCTGTTGCCCTTTCTAATCCTTCCTTTCCAATCTTCTCATCTCCTAGACGGCCTATGCAGATTTTTAGTAACCAAGTAATCAAGTTTTGAAATCAGCAATCAGGCAAGATCTGAAGGTAACACATTGGACTTACAATGGTGCCACATTACCACTGTATCGTTTTACAAATCTCATAGTGCCTCTGCCAACACAGGAGCTGAATCAACTGAGATTAAAATTTTGTTTCCTTATTCCTGCAAAGCCCTGAAGTGTGTTATACTTGGAAAATGTAAGTACCTTCAGGAATGCCAAAATAATAGCATGCATTTTTGCAGAAACTGCTGGCTTCTGTAAACAAGCATGTTTTCAGAGAAAATTGGGCTACCAGGTACACATCTCTCAGCTAACAGAAAGCACTGAACACCCACCACACTTAAGATTACCATTTGGCTAGGCAGGTCATCCTTGCTGAGAAGCACTTTAGAGCATGAGTCACATCCTGGCCTGGGAAGGACAAAAGACAGGATGAGTTTATTCACTGAGATAATAAGCCTTCCCAGGCAGCGAGTACCACATGTGCATCTCCCATCTCTGCTCTAAGTACTCAACCAAGAGTGTCCACACGGTCCCAATCTACAGGAGAAATTAGAAAGGCTTATTTTTTTTTTTGCTTTCCCTCAGTTTCTCTTCAGCCTCAAGGGCTGGACTTAAACCACCACCTCATTTTGATGGGAGCCACAGGTAGCTGTCGGACAGCAACATTGCTCACTAACATGCAAATAGGAATTGAATTAGCAACTTGGAAGGTAAAGGTTTAGCTTCCAAAACTGCTCCTTTTATCTACCCAGTCCCTATAATCTAGTGAGCTATTTTACTTTAAAAATAACCATGTTCTGGGTGGAAAGGATAAAATAAAATAGACTTAAAAATAGGATTATTCTTTAACTTTTAAATTATTATTCTCTAAGCAAAACCGTACAGATTTGGTCTCCTAGATGTGAAATTACGTATACAATCTAGACCAGCATCATAATCAAAAAGACAGGATATGTACAGTGTGTAGTCACTTACAGAAGGGATTGAATGTTTGCAAAATTACATGCTGGCCTTGAGGAGTTCTCTGGGTAACAACTGGAAGGGAAGATACTGACAAACACCTTTCAGCATGATGCAATCTGCAGAGGTTTATTTCTGGACATGGAGTAATATTTAATATTCCCTGGCACAGATTCTCCTATGCAAAGCTTTCAGGTTCTGAGATCAGCTTCCTTCCACCAGCAAGCTGTACGTCCTCCCATCATTTCTCACAGCTGCTGTAGGGATGCACATGCACTGGCTGAAGAGTGACAGCATTAGCAACCTGCTGCCTTAGACACGTTCAACACAGGCCCTTTGGTTGGCTGATTGCAAAGGAGCAAGATAAACTGGAAAGGTCAAACGGAAATCACTGAACAGACACCAAGTAAAGCAAGCAATGTGTTCTCAAACCCTGGATAAACTGGGTCAAAAGAGTCTGAAACAGAAGCTGTTAAGCAAAGTGAGAAACCAAGGTTCTTATATCAAAGCTGCTCCATGAGACATATTGTTCTGCGACTGCAGCATGCTTTGCTTTCGGTTCTGCTCTGCTCAAGACCAAAGGCAGTTTTGAACTGCAAGACAGCATGGGTTGCATTAAAGTAGACTCAAGCCGCACCAGGAGCAGCAGCCACATAAAAAAGCAGGAAGGTGGGGAGGAAAGAGCAAGAGCAACTATCCTGATAAGGGAAAAAAAAAGAAATCGTGTTTGCATAGACTGGCAAGGACAGCAGTAAAAACCTTCCACACTCACTAAACCACATCAAACCATGCGTATGGAACTTTTCACCTTCCAAGAATTTCATGCAGATTGTCCTTTTAGGTCACAATATCTCAGCTTCCAGCTTACCCGCACAAGGACTGTGCCTAGTGCTTCAAAAGGAGAGGAATAAAACCAGTGATTACTCCATCCTCCTCAGGGAGGGACGCTAACAAGACGGTACTCACAAGGCTCCTTGCAGTACAATTTGAGAGGACATTTTAAAGCTTACAAGGCACCACTTTGTGTGATCCTGAGCCATGTCAGGTGCTTGAATGCAACATGTTCGGAGCACACAGCTCTAAGTGCAGAAATACAGGGCCTTGGAATAGAAGCTGCATGGCAGGCATGAACAATACTGAGACACCCATGCTTTCCCTCATGGGGTGAAGTCAGTAAAAGAATCCCATCCTTGGGACTGCAGGAACTGGAGTAAGATCCTGAGGCAAGAGAAGAACTCTGTACTGAAGAATTAATTGCAAATTTGCACAGAAATACAAAAGGCAAAAGATTTTACCAGAAGCCCTAGCCGGATCCACCCTAAAATTATCTGTCTTTATGTCTTGATTATCTCATAGTAAAAAAAAACCAAAAGCTGTGAAATAACGTCTGCGACCAGGATTTGAAGTGATACACGACTGTAATAGCAGCTCCTTATAAAAAGGATGCACCAGGGAGAGACCAGCGAAAGTGTGTGGTTACATCCTGCCGTGCTTCCATGACAGCTGAGCCCTGTGCACAGCAAAAGAGACTTCCCCCCTATTCCTTGTATGCAGTGGAAATGCAGATTTTGAGGCATGTTACCTTACGTTGCAGTTGCAGAAAGAAAAAGAGAAGCTTTTTTCTTACCTATCTGTGAATGATTAGGCCATGACAGAAATAAATTGCAATAAAATATGAGGTTCCACTGCAGCTTTCTAGCAGCGCAGAGTATTTCCAGGAAATCAGCAGAGATATACCACCTATCCAGTTGATTTTGTAGACATCTAAGCAGCCAATTTGGAGCAGCCTGGTTTTGGTAGACAGCATGGTCTGTAACTGGCAAGTTCTAAGAGGCAGGCTGATGCTGTAAGGCACGAACTGCATTGGTTATATAGATTTCAGTTATGCAAGCAATTTTCACTGGAAATATTTTAAACACTCAGATGAGGTTCTATGCCTTATGGTCCTCTGCTTCAGCATCTGAACACCCAAGTGAAAGAATCACACCAGGACGCAGAATCGTAGGGTAGTTGAAAAGGATTGAAAGGGTTGGAAAGGATCTTAAAATCATATAGTTCCAACCCCGTGCCATGGGCAGGGATGCCTCATACAAGGCTCTGGCCTTGAACACTGCCAGCGATGGAGCATTCACCCCTTCCTTGGGCAGCCCATTCCAGTGCCTCACCACCCTCACTGTAAAGAACTTTCTCCTTATATCTAACCTGAACTTCCCCTGTTTTAGTACAATCTGCAAGCTAAGAAGGCTCTTAAAGGTGAAACCTGTGGACAAAGGTTTCGAAGTCTGATTTTTATTTAATTTAAATTTTTAATTTTTAGAATTCCTGGAGTTTGGAAAGTTAGGTGTCCAGCTAGATCCCACAGTGTTAGACTTTTTTTTAATTTTCAGGCAGAATAACTTGTTTTGATATTCACAACAATGTAGTTTACAAATAGCTTTGAAGCTCCATGTGCTTCCCATTGAAATGCTTGACCTTCTGTGCCTACAACGGACAAGTGATTAAACTGGCTGCAAGCACAATGGCTGAGATGGCTTGAAATTAGCCTGCAAGGTAAAAGAAACACACCTCTCCCCCTACCCTGGTTTATATGACCACATACTACATAAAAGATATCATTATCATGGAGCAAAGCAACATGAAACAAATGCAGCAAATACGTGCTTATCCAGACATTAAATGAGGAAAATGCTACCTAGATTTAGAGAGACAAAGACTGAGAGACCTTTTTTTTCCTTTATTTTTTCCCTTATGATACAAATTATTATCAGACTCCCACTTAAAAAAAAACCCAAACATGTGAACAAGACAGACTTACAGTGCACTGGGAGAGGAGCACAAGCACACTCATGTTGTACCACATCACATTCACAATGTTGTAAGGCAAGCGATCTCACTTCTTGCAGCATTTGTGAATGCAAAAGGAGAAAAAGTAGATGGAAGGGGGAAGAGGGAATTTGAAATACAGAAACAGAAAACCCCATAATATCCTTTAGATTTCCTATCATCCTTACTTGCATATGCATATCTGAAAACATGAGTTTCCTCCTACCCGTTAACGAACTTGTAACAGAGCTCCAGACACGATCTGGAGTCCAAGCCACCCCAGAAGGGTAAGACTTGTGCAGGAAGACAGCAGCTGAGATGAGTACACAGCAGGACAGACTTCCTTAGCTTGGTCTGAAGTGTGTTCAGAGAGGGTAAAAATAGAAAGTGGCATGTTTTTGAGAAAGCATCAGCCTTCTGTAGAGCTGCAGGTTAATGATATTCTGTTGAAGCCATATGGGTCTGTGTCATAAGGAGAAAGAAGAGGACAGGGAGATAAAGGAAACCAAGACAACAGAGTAGGAAAGGTGAGGAAGAGGCCAAGGGGAGCTGCATCTCCACTGGACTCCTGTGACTATTGCACAGAGGCAGGAGATCATCCTGAAGATGGCAATTTAATATCCCCACATCCTTGGCCCAGGGGAAAGACTGGTTCCAGTGTCTGCTCCCCACAGGGATTCCCTATCTGGCACAAGGTAAAGAGCAAATTAAACTCTGGCTGAGCAGCCAGTAACCCAGAACTAAGCCCTCAGCAGCTCCTCTGGGCACCAGCCACCTGGTACCCATGCTGTGTGGAGGAGGCCAGCAGGAACAGCCTCACAGCCTGCTGTTAGCAAGGTGCACATCCGTTCAGAGGCAGTAGATAAGACCTCAGCCCAGGTGAGGCACCCCTCTAAAAAGGTTTGAGGTTATGTGCAAAACTTTGTCATCATTTATGCAGGCATCTAACAGCAAGGCGGAGAGGACAGGCTGTGTGATGGTTTTGGCTGGGATGGGGTTAATTTTCTCCATAATAGCTAGTATGGGGCTATGATTTGGATTTGTGATAGAAACAGTGCTGATAACACAGGGATGTTTTAGTTGCTGCTGAGCAGTGTTTACACAGAGCCAAGGCCTTTTCTGCTCCTCACTCACCCCACCAGCAAGCAGGCTAGGGGTGCACAAAGCGTTGGAAGTGGACACAGCAGCAGGGACAGCAGACCCCAACTGACCCAAGGGATATCCCACACCATGTGGTGTCATGCTTAGCATATAATGCTGGGGGAAGAAGAGGGAAGGGGTGGATGTTTAGAGTGATGAAGTTTGTTTTCCCAAATAACTGCTACATATGGTGGAGCCCTGCTTTCCTGGAGATGGCTGAACACCTGCCTGACCATGGGAAGTGGTGAATGAATTCCTTTTCTGCTTTGCTGGTGTGTGTGGCTGCTGCTTTACCTATTAAACTGTCTGCATCTCAACCCATGTGTTTTCTTACTTTTACCCTTCGAATTCTCTTCTTCATCCTGGCAGCTGGGAGTGAGTGAGCAGCTGCCTGGAGCTTAGTTGGTAGCTGGGGTTAAACCACAACATCAGGTCATAGAGACCCAGGATGTTGAGGGATCACTGCATTGTTTCCACAGTGAGAGACTTTCAAGAGGTTCTTGGGGTATGCATGGATATATCAAACCTATTATGGATCAGGTGGGAAAGAAAATTGAGCCAGGGAGCAGTGAGGGCCAACAAAGCAGGGTGAGCAGGGAGCAGGGTGCAATAGCAGGTCAGGCAATAGCAGACCAGGGACCTCACTAGCAGGTACCAGGACGGCAAGCATCATGTGTGGGTCATGACTGGGGTCAGAGGCAAGGCTCAAAGGTCAGAATCAGGACCAAGGAGGTAGAAGACTGAACCAAGATGTCTCTCTGTGCAGCTGCAACGCAGTGCAGTGGCAGGCCAGCAGTAGAGTTCAGCTACAAAGCATCTCCCCAGGGAAAGAAGGGGCAGGTCTTTGCCTCCAGCTTCCTTCACAACCACTGCTATCAGCAAAAGACCTGACCAGGACCTAACCATGTGATGTGTGCAGTCAGCCAAACTTCGGCTTGGCCAGCTGGCTTTCTGGCAGGGAAATGTGCTCCTGCCCCTGAGAAGTGCACTTCTTGAAATGCTGAGGCAGAGCTCTGCGAGAGCAAACAGACCACATCCCTAGTGCCAAGAAATCAGAAACATTTTGACTTTCCAACATCATGGTACCCAAGCTCCGTGCAGATGTGTTTATGAAGACAGGCAGATGAAGCAAAATAGAGTTTAATTCCACTTTTTTTTTCTTGAGGAACTCTGGAGAGAGTCAATCTGCCCAGTTACACCTGTGAAATGAAACCTGCCTTCCTAATGGCTTTCTTTTCCTAATGGCTCTCTAGCCTTTAGTCAGTTGTTCCATGTCACACCTTGGAAGCCAATAGGCTTGGAGGAAGCAATGTTTCAGGGCTGACAGCCTTTCCCCAGGAAGGGCATGTGCTGAATGTGTGTGAGCTCAGATGAAACGTGAGCTGGCTGATGCTGGCAGCACACACAGCTCTCTGGTGGCCGGGTACACACCCGTCCCTGACTGCAGACCGTGCTCAGCACTTCACACTGTGGCCAGAGGATGCCGGAGTCACCATTGAGACAGCTATCCCTGTCAGCCATGCAGGAAGGAAGCTGCAAACCGGCACTGAGTGAGACCCTGACAGACATCAGAGACAGATCGATGTGGGACAACCTGCCCTGAATCATCTCCTCACAGAGCTGCTCCACCTGCCGAAGCCAGCCTGACCAGAAGCTGGCAACGGAAATCCTGCAGGAAGGTGAACTGAGTCCCTCATGGGCTCAAAGATAAGTGCATCCACAGGTGCAGAAGAGACACAAGTGTGGATTATCCTGGCCTACTGCAGCTCCATAAAACCGATTGTCCCTGGTGTAGATGCTGGAGGTTGACACACACAACTGGAAATCCCACAGCATGTACAAAAGGATTCCTGAAGGTCAGACAGCAAAGCATATGGCAGAGAAACGTACCCCCTCTGAGCATTCACATACTCAGCTTTATTTTCTTGAGGCTCTCTCTTGTTGCAATCCTCATGCTGTTTGCTGCTGCCCCAGTGATGCTCAGGACTCATGAGGCAGCTGGTGCATTGCATCGAGCAGCAAACTGCTTTTCAGTTGTTCAAACTACAAAAGCAAGAGCCTGCA
Source organism: Psittacula echo (assembly GCF_963264785.1). NCBI lineage: Eukaryota > Metazoa > Chordata > Aves > Psittaciformes > Psittacidae > Psittacula > Psittacula echo. Next base: position 58,577,802 of record NC_137742.1, on the reverse strand, counting down.
CCTTTCAGCCCTAATGCTGAAACAGCCTCACATGGTTATGACAGAAGCAAGCTTTCCAAAGCTGGTTAAGGCCAGGAAAGCTCTCCACTCACAAGGTGTGAACCCTTGATGGGACAGCTAGCTCTGGTCTACTTCAAGGGTCAGGCGTGAGCACTGCAGCTGATTTTACAAACCATGGGAATCACACCAGACCATGAGTTTGGGACCAATGGGCATCAAGGCAGCACGTTCCTGCTGCAAATAATTGCTTCAAGGCCTGGCCACAAAAGCAGAAGTAAAAACATTTTCAAAATACAGAACAGGCACTACAGCAGTTGTAGGCTTCCCTTCTACACTAACTCTTTGCATTTTTAAACCCCTTTTTCACTATAGATGGAGAACAGCTAACACGTAGGTGTCACAGGTCTGTTAAGCAACCCAGACATAACTACTTACATGAGCCCTGTCAGGTATTCAGAACAACGTGCCATGTGAGTGAAGTCCCACAGTGTACCCAGCACCTCTTGCAACATGCCACCCTTTGCTCTGAGACCTTCTCCACCTATGGTGGTTCAAGATCCAGAAGCAAATTTAATCAGAATTTCTTTTTGCCTCTTCCCATCTTCTCTTCTGAATAAGAAACCACTAAAGTATGAGCAAGACTAGTAGGACAAGAAAGACCAAGATAAACGTATGCATAACGAGCATGCTTTTCCTTGGAGGACTGCAGGCATTGAATCATTTGGGTACGCCACAGTAGAGTGATGTAAGGGAATCAGTTCATGCACCACTGATCGGTATTCATCACTGAGGGGAAGTACAACAGCTGTTCAGCCATGTACAGTAGCAGCATGTTAACAATTTCATGCTAAGAATGCCTGAATTAATTGGACCTTTGGGGAAGGCAGAGTGTATGAGCTGGAATTAGTCCAGCCTAAAAAAAAATCTTACTCCTGGAAAAAAAATTTTATGGGAACTTCCATAATGAAGCCTATTGTCCAAAAGCACCCAGAATGCTGGGTTGATATTTCCCACTGAAAGCTACCCAGTGCTGCAAATAAAAAAGCCAAATTCACTTTTTGAAGACAAGCTAATTTCAAGGGGCTAATCTCATGCAGGCAAATCTGGCCAGTGGAAGATGCAAATAAATATACAATGATTTACTTTATCAGAGGAAGAGAGCTGCTTATACTGACTTATATACTCTGCACATCTGGCTAAGGTATGTTTATTAGTTTGCTTACAACATGATGGTTACTTAAAATAAAATAAATAAGCATTATTGTTTTACTCCTTTGGCTTCCCTAAAGGCAGCTGTCACATTGTGGATGTTCAGAAGCCTATTGAGAAGTGACATAGAGCTAATGTCAGATCATGAGTTACTGATCAGACCCGCATCTCAATCACTTAGCAAATTTTGCACTGGATCTGGTTGGCTTCTTATTTAAATTGAGTCTGTTAATGAAAAATTAAGGTAATGGATGAAGTTAAGCCACCGTTAGGCTAGTGGCTAATTTAACTAATACAGACCAGGAAAGTGAAGCAAGCTGAATGGATCATGATTTTGTTTAGACAAACAGAAATACGCCCAAAGTCCACCTTGATTCTTTTCTGTAGCAGGTTTTCTGCAGATGACTCATGTGAAGCGTGGTGTCTCAATTATCTAGCTGTCTATGCAAACCTATGTAAATCATGAGCTGTCTGAGCTCCACATACTGTTCGACAGCCCATCAGCTGCCTGGCACGTGCAGACAAAGGCAGGCTGGTGCTGCTGATCCTCCCCACAGAAGCCACCTGGGATCTGATGCGGCTTGTGTGATGCTGACCTATCAGCCCTGTGGCCTTGTCGCCTTGTTCGGAAATGTATTCAATTGCAAAGAGTAATTTAGGGCATGTCCTCGCTGGAGGAGGCTCTGCTGTTAGGTAACAAGAGGCCATCTTCCAGGACACAGCGTCCCACATCTAAGATGAGTGAGACATTTATATTATTAGAAAGCTACGATAAATCTTTTCAAGCTTCCACCAGCCCTTTTTACACTTGCTCTGTTGAACTGAAACCCTGATATTATTTGTACTGGTCTTTTTGTGTTATGCTTTTCACAAGTACAAACCTGACAATTACAATCTTCATTAAAGAACAAAGCAAAATTTGCAAAGAGAATACTAAAATTTTTCTTTCTTATTCCCACACGTTCACGTGTACATACTGGATTGAGCACAAGACAATCCTTCAGGGATTGGGTACCTAAGGAATTCGTGGAGATTTTCAGCTTACATCAATGAATTACAGATTTGTTTGGTTAATGAAAGTTGGGTGTCCCATTTGTCACTTCAGTTCTTGGGCATACATATAAGTATTTGGTCCAGTTAATGTGTGCTTAAGCTTTGATCCAGTAAAAGTCTCCTTGGGACATATGGATTGACAAAGCTGATGACACTGTCCCAAAATTGGCTCTGTAGTGACAGTGGGCAGCTGTTACACAACTCAATGCTGAAAGCTGATCTCGTTTCATCTGCAGGCAGCCAGGGAATTGCCTGCCCTCCAAACATTTCATCAGAAAGAAAGAGGGATCCCAGCCAAAGGAAATGGGAAGGTGATAGGCATAAAAAGAGGAATCATCTCAGACACCACAGAGGGTGATGGAAAGAGCCTAAACACAGGCACGGCTTTGATCTCGTAAGAGGCTTAGTGCTTTCTTCCCCAAAGCAAGCTTTCACACAAGGGACCGTCTTGGCTTGCTCTAAAGAAGAAATGAAGTGTTTAAAGGCATTTCAGGAATACCAGAACAAATTCAGTACCAACATTAAGAGGGAGAGAGCTACTACTGGCAAAACATTTGCTCTGCTAGCACAGTCATACTGCTGAATTTCATTCTGTTTCCTAAGTACACTTGGGATGCATTCTAGAAATATAAATCTCTGGAGAAGACAGAAAAATCACCTAAATACCTCTTCCTCTACAGGTCTGCTAAGAAACAATAAAAAGAAGTGGAAGTTCAAAGCTGGGTTCTGCAACACTAGGTAGGAATTGGGCTACAATTACAAAGGTAACCTTAGCTTAGCTCTGTCTAGTACAAGCCATTTTGCAGACTCAGGGCCAAATATGATGCTGAGAGAAATTGCCACAGCACATGCTCCTGTCTCACATAATTGCCAGTTGTGAGAACAGGCATCATCCAAAGAAGAAGCATGATACCTGCCTTTTCTCCCCACCCAAAAGAATAGGGGAAGGGATTTAGTTTCTCCCAAAGCTATAATGGTCTTGTCCACAAATCAGGGAGAGTCACATCCTGTTCTCTCGAGGTTATTAGCAAAATGTTCATTAAATTCAGAAGGCTCAGGACAAGACCTTTGATCACAGTAGGTGAATCTACCAAATAAACATTATTGAGATTTTTTTTTACCCAATCTTTTTCCCTCTGCCTCATTACATGTGCTGCAGCTAGCACCTAGGTGGGAAATGCTGAAAAGATCCTGACAGGGACACAGTGCCTAAATGAATGCTAAAATACCCTGAGAAACTTGCTTTGCTGAAGACAGCAACCCTGCAGCAAACCATGGGATAACACTGCAGCAGCTGGGGGCCTCCCTTGGGCAGAATAAGGTGGGATTTAGGATAGAGATTTACAGTAGGAACCATTACACTTACTAGTAACATAGGACCGTACTCTTCAATTGAAGCCCAAGGGCTACATGCCTTATATCTTTCTCCAGCATGTTAAGCAAGAGACCACACTCTGCCTGAGATAGCCTTGCCCCTGGAGGAATCCAGCAGTGTGGAAAAAGCTGAATGTAACTGTCTGGGACCTGGAGACAAGGTAGCACAATTAGTACAATGAACTGTTCAGAGTTTCTGCCAGGGCTGAGTAAGCCTATGTAGAGAAATATGTAGCACAATGTATTGTGGACAGCTGGAGTCTACACCTAGCTTACCCAGCCTACACTCATGGTCCCATGAAGATTTTCTGCTCTGGAAAATCAGCAGCAGGCATCAGGTTTGCTTCAGAGGCCAGCCAAACTCTCAGGCACTGCCACATGCCTAAAAACCCCATCCATTAACACACCAAAGAGCAAAGGACATTGAGTTTACAACCTGGGGTGGGGGTGTGGTGTCTGACGCACACACCATCCTTAGAAACAACCAATATCCTTGGAAACAGCTATTTGAAGTTGAAAGAAGAAAACCAACCACCTGATGGTTTTGAAACGAGTGATAATTGTAGTTTCACCAGCTGTTGACATGAGTGGCCCTGGTAGACAAATTTACTGCTGCGGCAGGCTGAACTTAGCTGAGGAAGAAATGCAGCGGGTAGGAGCTAGCACAGCAGCCAGCGACCTCAGGAGGCCACGATGGAATGCTCATAGGATTGGGCGGAAAAGCACAATAGCGCAAACTGCATCAGTGTGGCACAGGCCGCTTACATAAATCAGCTCCTCAAAACAAAGGTCTAGAAGCCCCCGGCCTAACAGGGTCCTTGGGGGCTTTCAGCAGAGAGCACAGGGGTAGCTCCTCTGCGGGGAAAAACTGGGAGCTGGCAGCGCTGAGCCAGGTTACACCTGCAAGGAGCCTGGCCTCGTGAGTCGAGAGCACATTTTGTCACTCAGCTATGGCAGAAGCATCTGCTGGGGAGAAGTGCACAGTGTGCATTTCAGAAGCAATTGTGCTCAACCCTTACTGCCTCCCGGCTGTCAGCACTCAGCCTCAACAGAGCTGCTGGGCACTGCAGCTTCCCTGTGCTCCGCAATGCCTTTGGGAAGTGGGTCAGCAGCATCCCAGCGTCCAGCCATGGAAGAAATCATCAACAGCCTTAAGGATTTAGGAGGGGGAGGGCAGATAGTTTTTTGCAAATGAAGTCATGTTTGATCCCTGTTTCCTTACCAGACCCCTCCTCAGAGAGGACTGGGAAAGAAAAGCTTCAACACAGCCAGTCTGCAACCAGGGATAAAAATTGTAATGCATGTGACTTTGTGGAGCCTCCATAGCAGAGCTCTGTTGCCATGAAACAGTGGAAACGTTCCCATTTCTGCTCACCTAGAATTGCTGGGTGTGCGGGAAAGTATGGCAAAAAATTACACAAAATTAGGTGCTGAGAAATGCAAATTGATAATCCCACAGATGTTTTGAGTTTTCACTTCCTATGAGTTAACCTAGATAAGAATCTAGAGATACTAGTTTGGGACAGCGTTTTAGGATGAAAAGCATAAAAATGCTCCTTTTCATCGACAAGGATGATCTGTGCACCCCTGAGCAGGTAGCTGTGAGCAGAGGACTTATAGGGAGGCACCCATAGCTTTAGCAGTTTCTCCAACAAAATTGTTCTGTATGCAAATTACAACCCAATTTCAACCAAATGTGGAAATAAAAATTATCTCTGAGACTTTAACCTAAGTTTCTACTGACATCTGAAAACAGGGAACTGGCGAGTATTCACACAGAGGGAAAATACATTAGATGCTCAAACATTCATTTCAAAGAAACCTTCCCAATTAATTCCAGTGCTGATGGAAGTACTTGTCCTCAGTTGCCTGGAGAATTGTACCCTGCTGAAAACTACACAGAGAATTTCGTGACTGCCATGGTGCCCCTTCCAGTTTCATTCAGGAAGGCCTTCCAGCTCTTGTTCTTCTCTCTCCTCACCTCTCCTCTCCTCTCCTCTCCTCTCCTCTCCTCTCCTCTCCTCTCCTCTCCTCTCCTCTCCTCTCCTCTCCTCTCCTCTCCTTTCCTCTCCTCTCCTCTCCTCTCCTCTCCGAAGCCCCAATTCCCAAGCTGCATGATCCCTTGCTACATAAGTTCCAATCTGACATCTTCGTGGTTACCTACTCCCCGTTGATTTGGGGTCAACCTTAAATATTTCACCTTCACAGCTATACTTTGTAAGCATGAGGCAATGCAGAAGCAGTAAGATAAAGTAAAATCCTCCTGCACATGTTTCTCAGTTGGGACAGATCCTAGAGTGGAGATAACCATGTTTTTTTCTTGGTTTACTCTTAACCCATGTCCCTACAGTGGTACAGACTACACCTAAGACTCCAGAAGCATCCTGAAGACAAACTGTTTGTGCAGTTGTCAGGCAGGGTCAGACTTAACATTTGAAACCTAATGTGGAAAGGAAGGATACTTCTGCCTGCCTTTTGAGGGATGTAGGGCCCCTTTCTGATTCTTTTATGGTTTGTGGGGGATCCTGCAAAACCCCTGGAGCTGCGCATGCCTCAATTTTCCCATGGTCACAGAAGCAGGGATCAGAGGGCTAGCATGAGGTCTGGTTCCTCAATCTCCACTGAGATGCTGGAACAGACGACACTGATAGCAGTATGCTCTCAGCACTCACAGTGCTCAGTGTGCAAACACCTCAAATGGCTCTGTTGGACAACTCACATATGAGGGTGCCTGCACATTTATCAGTTCTAAGAACCAGCATTTACAAGGTCACCTTCAGTTTTCAAAGCCTCTGGTCTCGGACTAAGGTAATGTGAGAGAAGAAATGACATTACATAAAAAAGTCATAAGGAAGCAAGTGTTTTGCCTTGATAAAATTAGAACAGTTTCCAGCAAAATTGTCTGTGATTTTGGTAGCTGAGAACTCAAAATGTCTATTCAAGTTCCTGCTATTTGCCCCATTAATTAATCTAATGAGTCGCCTGTGAAATAAACCTTTAGAAAAGCCTTTGTTAATTTGTACCAAAGTAAATGGTTATCTAAAATAGACACCACAGGGTGATTCTTAATTAGTCTGTTGTCAGCTGGGACTGGAAATGCTTGTGGCAGCACGAGGCTAATTAATTAGTCATCTTGCCACACTGCAGCTTCCTGTCAAAGCACAAGGTACTCCTAAGCATACCCCAGTGGCTGGTTGCTCCTTTTCAGAGACCATGAGAGCAGTAGACAAAGGTCCTAGCCTGACCTGCACTCACTTGCCATAGGGAGGTGGGCTGAGGAAGTGTTCAAGCCAACCATCTGTGCTTGGGATAAGCCGGCTGCCTAGACAAGGAGACTTTGCTGCCCACATCCCCCCGCTTCAACCACAGATTGTTTCCTAAATGGAAAACAGAAACAAGTCTTGGGAAGTAGGCATTTAGGATCACCTGGAAGCCCAAAGACATTCTTACCTAAGGGTCCTTTACCCTGGGTCAGTGACACTGCGTGAGCTGTGCCTGCCTGGGAAGGGGGAAGCAGATCTGCTCCTCCTTTAGCAGAGTCCTCACCTGCAAGTGTGAGAGCCGGATGTCTGATTGCTGTCCTGCTGTAACGGCTCTGTGAGCATAGATGTGGAAGCCCCATCAGAGACAGTGTCCACACATACGGTACGCTGGGGACCCAAAATGTCACCAGAGCCTGTGAAAAAGACCTGCTAAAAAAGGACTTTACAGAGAGGAGAAAAAAAGCCTGTTGCAAAACATCTGTTACCGTGCCTTCTCTATTACCATGCCAGTGAGAGATGTATTCTTTGGTGGAAGTGGATTAAAAAAATTTGCACACATGCATTGCACAATAGCTCAGTAGACTGCAGGGCGAGAATGAAGCCTGTCATGTGGCCCAAGCACCTCTGTGTAGGGTAGAGGTCCCTCAACAGAAGACATAGGGTACCTCACTCCTGATGCTGGATGTAGAGATGGGACTTCACCATCATCACTCTGTGATGGGATGGGAAGGGCAAGCAATAGCAAACACAGTGCGCAAACACTCACTGTTGCTCTTTAAACCCAGCAGCAAGGTTAAACCCATCCACGGGGGATAGTAAGCAACACCCTTGTCTGAAGGGAGCTGCCCAGGGTGTTCCGGGCTGCCTCACGTCAAGCAGAGTGCAGGGGAGGGTTGCCAGGACAGCGGGTTTGGCCACTCTGAACCTGTGCTCAGAGGCTTGGTTTGCACCAGCTCCTCACTCCCAGAGCCTGGCTGGGGACCTTCCTGTGCTCTGCTCCCCTGCAACATATGTAGCTGTTTTTGCAGCATCCTTCCCTGTTTCTTCAGCGACTTTGGTCTGTTCTACAGAGAGGGAGCGAACTAGCAGTGTATTTACACCCACGCTTGCCATCAGGGGACTTTTGGTATCCTCTGATATTAGCATCCAAGGTTTTTACCAGCTCTAAGTGCCGCAGTAAGTCCAAGCGTATAGCAATAAAAACTTTAATGCCTTCCTCCTGCACTGAATGCCTTTGAAATACAAGAACAGCCTATTACACAGAGAGGTGTGTAACACTGGCAAAAAGTCCCCCCCCACACCATCCTTTACCCTTTGTAATTACACATCTCATCTAGTAAACACTATAATGTATTTTACACCTCAAGCATTCATGCAGGTGCTCTCCCAGCACAATGAACACATAACCCAACCTTCAAATACTGTTCCCTGACATAGGGCAGTACTGTGACGGGCTCATGGTCATCATCATCTCACTGTTTGTGATGGCTTAGTTAGTTAATGGATACAGCGAGTCCATAGAAAGAAAATACTAAAATTTGTGAAAGTACCCCCGTAACTGCCCAATTAGTTGATAGAGCACTACGGTCAATCAGGTACACATTTAGCCACTACTGAGGCAACAAGTGTTCTTATGAGTGGTGCTCAGGTCAGCTTTTGATTTTTAGACAGTTGGAAGCATGCAAGGGCCAGAGAGATGCACAGGCATTTTCCTTTGAACAACAGAATATCTTCTGATTTTTTCCCACTCCATCACAGAGACCTCACAGCTACTACCCTTCCCACTCCTTTGATGCATTACCTATGGAGGAAAATAGCAACATCATCCTAATAACCATTTCCTCCCCTCTTTCCCCCCAAAATCCCTAGAGCTGGTGCCTGCACAAACTTGAACAGCGTTTCCTCTGCAGTCAGTCTGCAGCAGCTTGTACTGTGCGAGGGAAGCCTGGGCAGACTTCTGTCACCCCTGACCTCAGTGACTGCTGTACCCGAAGACCAAACTGGTGAATTGCACGGCACTCACACTCTATTGGTTTGATCCCTGGCTGCCCTGACTCTGGGTACCACTTACTGAAACAGTGAAGCTGATGGCTGCCAGTCTCATGGCATATTCGTTTCCCTCCAGGACTCCAGAGAAGGGTGTTTATGATGGCCACCAGCAGCAGCTAGACTGAGTTGAACTGAGGCAAGAGCATCAGTGGCCCTGAAGCTGCTGGAGGGCATTGCCAGAAGAAACCCCCTGAGATCCCTAGCTGGCAGGGCTGCAGCAGATGAGGTGGCAGGTATTCTCCAAAGGCAGTGGGAAGGAGAGCTGCCAGTGAAGTACCCAGGACCTGGGGAGTCACCATAGGGCTGCAGCAAGCAGCTCCAGTTCCTCCAGCCTTGCGATGGCAGATGATCCCAGCAGAGCAGACAAGGAATTGAAGCTGTCAGCTTCTAATGGGGATCAGACAAGCCGTCTCCTGAAAAAAAACGTATTTCACATTATTCAGGGACACAGCAGCCCCATGCCTTGTGTCACATTGCACTCCTCTGCTCAGAGAACTCCTGGGGCACCAAGCAGTTTCCACCTTCTTTGAAGAGAGCTACTCCAGTAACACATGCCTTGCCCTCTCCTCCGTACAGTGCCCCTGCATACAGTGATGAGGGGCTGGTTAGCCCATGCACGTGCACATACTCACACTCATCTCTGCTATTCCAGAATCACAAGGTGTGCATTTTGGAAGGTACCTCTGGAGGTTATGCGGTCCAACCTCCCAGCTCAAGCAGGATCACCTACAGATGGGTGCCTAGGACCATGTCCAGACAGCTTTTGAATATCTGCAAGGATGGAGACTCCACCACCTCTCTGGAAAACCTGTGCCAGGGCTTTGTCACCTCTACAGAGAAAAGATGTTTCCTTGTTTCCTGAAGTTCAGATGAAGCCTCCTGTGTTCCAGTTTGTGATCACTGGCTCTGGTAGTGTCACTGGGACCCACTGGAAAAAGCTTTGCTCTGTCCTCTTTGCACCCTCCTTGCAGGTATTTATACATATTGATGACATCCTCCTAAGCCTTCTCTTCTCTAGGCTAGATAGTGCCAGCTCTCTCAGCTTTTCCTTGCAGAAGTGCTCCAGTCCCTGAATCATCTTAATGACCCTTCAGTGGACTCTTTCCGGTATGTCTATGTCTCTACTGTACTAAGGAGCCCAGAACTGGACATAATACTCCAGGTGTGTCTTCAGCAGTTCTGAGTGGAGAGGAAGGACCATCTCCTTCAACCAGCTGTCAACAGTCCTAATGCAGCCCAAGATACCATTTGCCTTCTTTGCCACAAGAGCACACTGCCGGCTCAAGTTCAACCTGGTGTCCACCAGGACCCACAGGTCCTATTCTGCCAAACCACTTTCTAGCAGAGCAGCCAGCACGCATATTGGTGTCTGGGGTTGTTCCTCCCCAGGCGCAGGACTTTGCACTTCCCCTTGTTGAATTTCATCATGTTGCTGGAAGCCCATTTCTTCAGCCTATCAAGGTTCTCCTGGATGGCAGCATGACCCTCGCTATTGGCCACTCCTCCCACTTTTGTGTTACCTGCAGAGTTCTTGTGGCTGTGCTCTGCCTTAAAATCCAGATCATTAATGAAAATGTTGAAGGACCCAGTACTGACCCCTGGATCTCACTGATAGTCTCTGGTGTCCAACTAGATGTTGTGCCACTTTGGGTCTGCCTGTTCAGCCAGTTTTCAATCTACCTCCCTGTCTGCTCATCCGTCCCATACCTCAACAGCTTGTCTGGGAGGATCTTACAGGAGACAGTATCAAAGGCCTTACTGAAGTCCAGATAGACAAGATCTACTGCTCTCTGCTCACCTACCAGGCGAGCCATTTCACTGTAGAAGTTTATCAGGTTGATCAAGCATGACTTCCCCTTCATGAATTCACGTGACTGCTCCTGATGATTATTTTCTTGTCATTCATATGCCTGGAAATATTTTCCAGGATTAGCTCCTGCCTCTTGGCAAAGATACAGACATGGCACCAAGTAATCAGAAGGCAGGCAATCAGGACTGTTATGACAAAGATTTCACTGTTTCACAGCATGGGATGATTTTTTAAAAAGATGTTTTTGCATTGTTTAAATGAGCTGTAGACTAGGGATTTGATGATATCCATCCCCAATTTAATTTGCTTCAAGTTTAGCTGGCTTGCAAAATTCCAGAGCCTGCAGGTAACATGAATTGCTGGTACTCAGTTTGATCAGCTCTCTTAGGTTGTTTACTGAATTTTTTTAAACAGGAAGGGAGGCTGTAAGCAAGCTTCTCAGAAAGCATTAGTCATTTCAAGTGCCCTTGAAATATATGTGGATGTTTCTACATGATTATGCCTAATACTGTGTAAAAGGTATTTCAGCATATCTAAAATAATTACCTTTTATTGAGTTAGGTCAAGATAACTTGACATGAATTATTTACCACCCCTCCCTCACTCCAGAGATGAGACACTCCTATTAGAGACCCCTTTTAAGAAGTATGGGCTGTGTTCTTTGGGACAAAGCAAGGTATCATTATGCATAACACACAACACTTGTGAGCGACTCCCCTGAGGTTATTGCATCTTCTGTGTATGAGTACTTTTAGATAAAAGATATAAGGTATGTTTACTCAGAAGTATCCTACAGGGGAAAAGCACATCAAGCAGAACGAGGCACATGGACAAAGTTCCCATCGAATTATATGGGCAGGGTTTTGCTCCTGTGGTGAAAATTTACTGTCTGATGCTGTGACTCATACAGCAGCCTGTACCTCTTCCACAGCAGCCCTGCTGAAGTCCCCGGGCTCACCTCCAGACTGGCTCATGACTCAATACCAAGTTTTCTGAATCCCACTTGTGGTGTGATGGCTTGGTGGCAAAGCTAAAGCCTCCAGGCATCTGCTGTTTCCCTTTCGCCACTTATTTCTTGGTTGTACTTGCTCGTCGCTGGAGTCCTCCCACATTTAACCTATGACAAATAGACCAACAAGCTGCAGTCAAGCACAAATGCTCACCTGTGAAGATCAAGATCCAAAGGCATTACCAAACAGCCCTTGGTTCAAAAATCCTCCCTCAGGTGAACTTCTTGTGCTTGAGGACACAAAGAGACAGAGAACTGCTTGGGCCCTTAAAAGTGGTTAGGATGGATGGGAGAGCCATGGGGTCTGGCTAGACAGACCCCTTAAGATATAGAAATAAAGTATTCTGGTATGTGGAGCTGGGTGAATGACAAACTCTTTCAAATAAAAAAAAAAAACAATGTGTAAATTGAGGCATATGAAGATCACAGCACACATGTTCATAGTACAGAGAAATTACCTGTTCTGTGGATGTGACCAAGAAAACACAATGTTAAAGAAAGCCTGGGGATGGATGTGGCATTCACACCACCTTCACCAAGGAGTACTTGCTATAGATAGAGAACTGGAAGAACTTTGTGAAGCAGCTCTTGAGCATGTCTGAAGTCCCAGTGACCTTAGCAGAATGACGCCGTCTACTTAAGCTAATGGGGTAGTTCAAATGTGTGCACAAGAGCATTGCTGTAAAAGCTTGAAGCACCCAATCCACACAGAACTTGTTGGCAAAATAAGGGCAGAGTTTCATATCCAAATTAGAGGTAGAACTTACATGATTACACACTCAGAGGCAGTATCAAGTTGTGTCAGGTTTTAGCATTGATGAAGAGATTGGAAAGTGGAAAAGAGAGTTTAATTTTACCTGTAACTTTACTAAGGATTTGTGGAGTCTTCATATGGTATGAATGAGATGTTACACACAGGTCAGCTCTCAGTTGTAATGTATTAATTTGAAACTCCACCTCCAATCTATCTCCCTTTAAGATGCTAAAAAATATGCCACACACAGTTTTCCATGGGTTTTGCAGTACTGCCTGCTCAGAGAAAGGCTTTGCTTTTACAAAAAGCCACTGACTGAAGCGGACAATCAGACCTGCAAAACAAAAGGTTCAGAGAAAGGTTTAAGAATGAAGTGCCTGGAAAATCCATCAAAGTGTCACTCAACTAGTACCCTTTTCACCACATCAGTCTCAGTCCATTCTTTTCTGATCTGTCCCATCAAACCTAGATAAAAACCACAATGATGTGGCTTGTCTAAACCTGTTTATCTAGATAGCTGCTTTGTTTGCTCCATGGCAATTAAGAAAGGTCAAAGAAAGCTTCCCCCTCTATGAACAGGACTGACAATGTGGTAACTGGACAAAGAGAAGGCTGAGGAACTCAACATTTTTTCCTCAGTCTCCACTGGCAACCTCTCTTCCCACAGTTCTTGAGTGGGTAGACCACAAGACAGAGAACAGGGAGCAAAGTCCCTCCCACTGTAACAGAAGATCAGGTTTGTAACCACCTGAGTAATCTGAACATACATAAGTCTATGGGACCTGATGAGATGCATCCTGCAGCCTTGAGAGAATTGGTTGATGTAGTCGCCGAGCCACTCTCCGTGATATTTGAAAAGTCATGGCAGTCGGGTGAAGTCCCCAGTGACTGGAAAAAGGAAAACACTGCACCTATTTTTAAAAAGGATAGAAATTAGGACCCTTGGAACTACCAACTCGTTGACTTAACTTCTGTACCTGTGAAGACAATGGAACAGATCCTCCTAGAAGCTATGCTAAGGCATATGGAAGTGATTTGAGGCAACCAGCATGGCTTCACCAAAGGCAAGTACTGCCTGACCAACTTAGCGGCCTTCAATGATGAAGTGGCCAAGGGAAGAGCTATAGATATTACCTATTTAGCCTTCTGTAAGGCCTTTGACATGGTCCTCCACTACATCCCTCTCTACATTGTGGAGATTTGGATTTGAGGAATGGACTATTCAGCGGATAAGGAATTGGTTGGATGGTTTCAGCCAGAAAGTAGTGGTCGACAGCTCAGTGTCCACATGAGATCAGTGATGAGTGGTGCCCCCCAGGGGTCTGTACTGAGACCAGTACTGGTTAATATCTTAAACAATGACAGTGGGATTGAGTGCATCCTTCAGCAGGTTTGCACACGACACCAAGCTGACATGACTGAGGGATGGGATGCTGTGGGCAGGAACACTTTCCACTAGACCAGGTGCTCAAAGCCCCATCCAACCTGGCCTTGAACGCTGACAGAACACTGCCTTGGGCACTGCAGGCAGCCACAGCTTCTCTGGGTAACCTGTTCTAGTCTTTCACCACACTCACAGTGGAGAATTTCTTTCTGATATCTAATATAAATCTGCCTTCTTTTAGCTTTAAAAGTCATTCCCCTTTTCCTATTCCTGTAGGACCATGTAAAATGTCTCTCTCCAGATTTCTTAGAAGCGTAGAATCACAGAATAGTTATGGTTGGAAAGGACCCTAAGATCATCTAGTTCCAATTCTCCTGCCATGGGCAGGGGCACCTCACCCCAGACCATGTTACCCAAGGCTCTGTCCAACCTGGCCTTAAGCACTGCCAGGGATGGAGCATCTGCCACTTCTTTGGGCAACCTGTTCCAGTGACTTAGCACCCTCACAGAAGACTCTCAGAACTTCAACAGTGAAGGTGTTGAAGTTCCCACTTTCCTAGCTAATGCCCAACAGTGTTTTACTCATTTGGGGCCACTCAAATTTATATATTTCACATTTGACAGATCAAGATGACAAAAAATGGGGTTAAGCATTTTCGTGCACCACGATATTTAACGTGACCAAGGCTACAGTAGTCACTGCACTTCGAATTAGCTCTTTATTTTAAATCTTCGTTTTCAATTTTAAGTCAGTTTGCAGTTTTCCAGCTTCCACACCATGGCCATAAGGAGCTGCAGTAGGTGACACCTCTGCAGCAGCTTTCAACCTGAGTAATGCTTACATATCTTATCAACAGTAGCCATTACTTTCAGTTATGGATTTCAAATAGTAAGATGAGGCACTGCCTGATTATCAGTTACACTGAACTGTTATGTGGGACAAGGGTTTTGTATCTAGGTGAATGTATGGGGGAAATGCTTAGTGAGCTACCTCAAATTAAGTATCCCAGTCCAGAACAGAATGGCTTACCTTTTAATACCCTTATTTACGCATGACATATGACCCATGTCCAGTGTCAGCATTGTGCCTGTTCAGATAAGGGATGTCCACTCACAGCTTCCTCTTACTGAATCCTAGTTCTTCCCAAAAGTCTCTTCCAGAGATTAATCCAGTTAGACCAGTCCTAAAAGAGCTGACAAAATCACATGGTAGAATAAGAACATGGGTTTCCCCCCCCAAAATTCAGCTTCCAGTTTTGCTTTAAATGAACACTCAAAAGTTATGGGCAATTGCAATAAAAGACCGCTAGTCACCATCATCATCTGTTCAACTAATATTTTGAATTTTCAGTCATTATGCTAGCTAATCTAAACCTCTTGTGTAAGGCAGAACAACAAAAACATGCTTCACCTCAAAAGAGTAATTCTTTTCTCTAGTTACAAACAGGATGGAAAATTGAACCATTTGCATTTTTGCTCAGTTGTTAGTGAATACTTGCTGACCTCTTCGCTTCTAGCTTGGAAAGACAATTTTAATAATTGCAGCATGTTTTCCGGGAACAGGGTGGTTGGTTCGCCTTTTCTATCCCCCCAGGAAGCATACAATCTTCATACTGTTAGTCTTGAAAACCACTCACAAAGGGACAAATTGGAGGCAGTTAATTCCACCTTTGTCCTGACATTTTCTCTGAGTATTTTTCTGCCCAACAGCTTTCTGTTCCAAAGTAGATGTTCTCTCTTCCATCTCAGTGACCCTGTCACTTAAATTTGAAGGGTCATTTTTATTACTGTTAGATATTCTGACATTTACTGCAGTTCTTGCAATATTTTCCCCCTCCATTGCTGCCACTAATGATATTTACATTTCTGTGTCATTTATTGATGTAGCTTTTCCTTTCAGTGTTGATGAATGCAGCTACAACTAATTGCTATTCCCAAGCAACATAGCTTGTTTTCCAGACCAATTTCAAACCCAACAAGAAATCTCAAAGATTATTCACATACAAGAGGAGGCAAAGGAAGGTCAGGGAGCAGGAATGGTGAGTTTCATGGCATTAGTTACCAACATACCCCTGCTCATAACACAACCTTTACAACATTTTAGCTACGTGGGACAGACTGGCTGAAGGTTAATCAGTTCTCTTCACACAGAATTTAGCAGACGGGTAAAAAAGTAATTTTTCATTCTAATGTGAGGACACAAAAGCTGTATGTCTGAATAACAGCAGATGGAAACAAGCAGTGAATTCTCACTCCAGAAAACACAAGTTGAGATGCTACAGTCATTTCTCACCTTGTCACAGTGACAAAAGTAGAAGTTAACTTGTGCCGAAAACTAACTGGAAGGTTTTGGTTTTTAAGTCTTTCAGCCAAGACAGGGGATATTGCTACCAGAGTCCAAATTATTCCTGTTTCAGCTCACTCAGGAACTGGTGAAAGGCTCAATGTGGATTTTACAGGACAAGTTTCTGAAGGACAACTTTAAATAATGATCAGGAGCTATTACACTTAAACAACCTCTCCTCAGTATGTGTACTTCTGCTCTCACCCTTACTTGTGCTTCGAACTAAACCAGCAGAGGCTGTCACTTGACACAACATTTATGAAGAAAGTGTCCTGCAAGGCAGGAGGTGTGCCCATTACTGACAGGATATTCTTCGTCTTGCTCTCTGCAAGGCAACTTGGAAGTCTGCAAGACAGAGGTGATTTGTTCATGTTGCACTGTAGGGAAGATGGATAAAACCCAGGCCTTTTCATGGCTGAAAGATGAGCTATTTCAAGTATAAGGAAAATGAATCATGCTAATGGGAGAATTCACAGAAACCATGGTTTTGTGATTTAGTTCAGAATGTCATTTTTTATTCTCTTAGTTCTCTTGTGTGCTTTCTGGTATCACTTCTTTCTATCTCCCAGTATCTTTGCCCAAGGTGAAAAAAAATTCTCCTTTGCACGGGCACATTAAATGTTAAAGCAACCTGCCTGAAAATGCTGCTGCTGCTTATAAGGTTCCTCCTGCCTTTCCACATTCCCACACATTTCAGATCCTTTCCTATACTAATTCAGATGGTGGGGCTTACTCAGGTTAACATCTCAATGTGTGTCAAAACACAGACACTAAATGTTACTGTCACCGCTGATTTATGGCAGTCCTTAAACACCAAAGGAAACCCAGAGAGGTGCATCCCAACAGCTAGGTTCATTCTGGGGGCTTTGGGGAGAGGATAACACTGGGAGAGGCTTTATCTCTAAGGTTCTCCCTCGGGATGAAATTCAGCTGCACCACGGCATCTCCTGAAGTCTTGTTCTCCGCTTGCACCTAAGTCGGAAGAGGAGAGTTTGAGGCAGGACTGCTGTCTGTCCGGAGGAGGATTTACCTCGCAAACCCCAACGCCACCAGGGCAGGGCCTTTGGGCGCGGGGGGCAGTGCAGAGGGAGCGCAGTCCCGGCTTTCCGAAGCGGGGTCCGGTGCCCTCAGGGAAAACGCCCCTGCCGAGGGGTGCGCGGGGGCCTCCCAGAGCCGGTTCCCTCCGCCTGGGAGGGGAAGAAGGTGCCCGGGTGGCGGCAGCGAAGCCGCGATAGCCATCAGGCGGAGGGAACCCCCGAGAACCCTTTCCCAAAAGCACTATCCACCCGTGCACGTACTCACGGATGCCGCGGGGGCTGGCCGAGGAGGAGGAAGGGCAGGTGTCCCTTGCGGCCGCTCGCTCTCCGCCCGCTGGGTCCGTCCCTTCACTCTCCCCGCTCCTCCCCCCTACGCGTTTTGGGGTTCGAGCCCCCACTCCTGTGCTCTCGCGTTCCCGCGGTTACGCGTGGGAGGACGCGGCGGGGCTGCCGGCGGGGGCGCGCTCCCGCCTCACCGGAGCGGCCGGCGCAGCAGAGCGGGGCTCAGGGCCGAGCGGGGCTCAGGGCAGAGCGGAGCAGGAGCAGAGAGGAGCAGAGAGCAGAGCGGGGCTCAGAACAGAGCAGAGCAGAGCAGGGCTCAGAGCAGAGCAGAGCGGGGCTCAGAGCAGAGCAGAGCTGGACTCAGAGCAGAGCTGGGCGCAGCGGACGGCAACAGCACGACAAGCGACTGATAGGAGCCGGACTCTGCTCCTGCTTTTCCTCAGATCCGGCTCTCCCTCCGGCTGCCGCGGTGCCAGCCGTCGGGGCTCTTCGCGCTCACTGCCAGAGAAACTTCAGCCACTAGCCGGGCAGTACCCATCCTCTGCCCTGAGCGGCCGCCCCGGTGAAAGGAAGTGGTTCTTTGCAAACCATCAGGATGGCGAGGACCATGAGACCCGACAACATTAACCCCCGGACCGGGATGGTGGTGGCTCTGGTCAGCGTCTTCCTGGTGTTCGGTTTCATGTTCACCGTGTCCGGCATGAAGGGCGAGACCCTGGGGGACATCCCGCTGCTGGCCATTGGGCCAGCCATCTGCCTGCCAGGCATTGCCGCTATTGCCCTCACCAAAAAGACCGACGGCTGCACCAAATGGCCCAAGAAAAACAAGTGTTCGTGCTACAAGCAAGTCAGGGACCGGGATGTCTTGAGACTGCTGAGAACTCCCTCAGACCTGGAGTCTGGCAGGATGAGATGCAAGAGGCTGTCGAAGAAGGCATACCAGAAGAACAGGAGAGTGCTGCGGGGCAAGGACTCTGTGTCCGTCTGCACCACCACCACTGCCGCCATGGGAGAGTGCAGGAGCTTCAACAGAAAAGTGGAGCAGGAGGAGATGCTGAGCTACCTGGAGACCTGTTACCCAGAGATGCCGGGGAATGCGCTAGTGAGAGATGGCGCAGTGTACAGTGCCTTGGAAAAGGAGAGCTCTTCTCCCACCAGGGACAGCATTGCTTGCCCTGACATTGAAGACAACATTTTTGTTGCTCCTAAAGACAGTATCATAGTCTGCTCTTACAAGGAAAACAGCCCTTATGACAAATACTGTTGTTACATAAACCCTACTGAGGTCAACTCAGACCAAGAGACAATAGTGTGAAAGATGCATACTTTATATATATGTATGTATACAAAACGAACAACTTCGACTTCGTGATAGGGGATAATATAGCTTACAGGACTGCATGGGACAATCCTGATACTGTTACAGTTTAACGTGATATGTGACTGATACTCAAACCTTGTGTGCCTGAAAT
This sequence comes from Psittacula echo, assembly GCF_963264785.1. Classification (NCBI taxonomy): domain Eukaryota; kingdom Metazoa; phylum Chordata; class Aves; order Psittaciformes; family Psittacidae; genus Psittacula; species Psittacula echo. Next base: position 58,558,762 of record NC_137742.1, on the reverse strand, counting down.
GCTCTTTCTGTAAGTAAAAAAGCATGTTTAAAGGTTAAAGAATACAATTTTTCGTTTTGGACAAAGGAAATTACAATTTAATTTTATATTCTCTCTTCCCCTCCCTTTTGTTTTCCTTCTTGCTGTTGTACCCAAGCCCATAGACACACTGGCATGAGGGCAGCAGTGGCCATCAGCTGAGATCAAGAGCTGAATCTGAATTCTGAAGCTGTCTGTAGGGAAGAATATGGTGCTTTATGGCTGAATGGGTCTCAGCAATAGCGTCTCTTCACTTTGTGAGGGATTGAGAGATGTCAGCGTGCACTCCAACAGCTGACTGATGTTAGGGAGTGTAGAACGGATTTATCTCCCTTCTTCCTGTCAAGATTTTATTTTCTTCTGCTTCAACGAATTGATGTGCTGACCCTGTGTAGGCTCTTCTGAAAGTCTCCTAGCAGCCAGATAGGCTCCAGGGAGTTTTCAAAGGCTAATCCATCATAAATAGCATGCAAGGTACAGGTTTTAGCTTCATTCCCCACTGGTACTGAGTTCTCTGAAATGTTTCTAACACTACTGGATTTCATAGTTGTACCTGACAAGGAGATTACAACATGATCAAGACACAGTTCTTGCAGAGACTAGGAGCAGATGCCAGTGGATGCAAGTCTTAAAAATATACCTCAGTACCTCTAAAGTAATTTAGAGGATAGACGTCTGTGGATTGTGTTCAGAGCTGAATCTGACTCCTCAAAAGATGTCTCTTTCATATGCCTTTTTAAAAATGCCAAATCTTTCTCTGTGAGTGATGAATGGTTACAGTCCACTCAGGGGTCTCAAAGCCATATTTTTGCTGGTGGGAGGCAACAGAGGACCTGGGTGACAGATGTTTTTGTTCACAGTTTATGGATACGTCCAAGAGAAGTATGAAGTGAGTAGTGAGGATTAACCATTCAAAATCTGAACCTGTATCTTACATACAGAAAAAAACCAAATCCTGGATATTCTGTCCAACAGTAAATTACGTGTTTTTATACATGACATTTATAAAAATCTTACCTGGCCTCTACTACTTAGGTAACAGAGATGTGGTAGAGTACAACATAAATGTTAAGCAGCTACTCTAAGGGTTAAACTCTTAGGGTAATGGTTACTAAACCATTGAGTAACTTGCTAGCATGTCACAAAGTCCCAGTTCTTATAACTAAACCCTCACAACTTCAGAATGTTCTGCTGTGATGGGAGCTGTAATAAATGTTCCTGCTTAGCTGGCTTTTTGTCAACCATAATTTGCATCAGACAGGTGTATTGAATTACCACGGCAGGAAAGAGGAAAAATGGCCTCTTTTGTAGCAACCTGAGTTGTTGTGGAAAGTGGCAAGGATTTTTCCACTAAAATGAACTATTCCAAGCTGCTCATGGATTCTTTTGGAAAGTGAATGGAAACTTTATGCATTCACCAGTGTGTTTGTTTATTTGGAAACTTAAGTCAAATAATTACAAAGAATCAGTTTCCAAAGAGGTTTCCAGAAAGACGACTTTTTACGTAAGGTAATTTGGTTCTTTTCAGACCAAACAAGACGTTAACGCTTTGGCCAGGCTTTGGTGGGGCATCAGGGTGCTGGTAGGAAAAATGAAAAAAAAAATACTCACTAGTCTGAGTCAGGTAAGGCCTCTCGATAAGTGACTACAGTGCTCTGGGAATAAATAAACACTACACTCTGTACAGCCCAAGTTTCATCCACTGAGCAAAGGAGTTACACACCCTCTCCCTGACATGTTCACTCTGCTTCCCACTACCACATAAAAGCACTCTATTGTTGTCTGGCAGATTGTCTCCTGCAGGGTTAGTCACTGCAGGACCCTATTCTGCAATGTACAGAGCAGATTTTTGATGGCACTGGGAAGTCTTACTTCATGACCTCTAAGTCAACAGCTAAAATACTACTGATGAACGTGGTGGGGATTAGGGTCTTTCGTCACTTTCTTCCCAAGAGAAGCAGGTGAAGGTCTCAGGATGTGCCAAGGGCTGCTCAGCATCCCTGAAGATCAGACAGACTACCAGGTAGCTGCATTACTGCCTTTGCCGGGGTTGTGAGCAATCGCACTCCTTGCATAAGAGAGCAAAGCATCAGCCCGCTGGGAACCTAGATTTGTACAGTTCTGCAAATATATATAGGAAGAGGTCAAGTTTTTCCATTTTGTCTGGGATTAGATGTTCTCTTTCAAGAGTTATATGGGGTTTTACAAGGCAAGGCAGCAAACTCTAGTGACAAATGAAATGGTAAATATATAACTTGAGATATAGCCACTCCACAATCTGAGTCATGCGCTTCATTCCATTCTTAGTATAAAACCAAGAGAATGTTTGTGTTAAAGCAAAGTTTAATGAGTGAAAATTTCCCACGATATAGAAAGAGATATAAAAAATATATGTTCAAAGCATGATATTTACTGGCAATGTCCTTCCTCCATTCAGTTAGCTGGGTAAGATTTCAGAACAAAATGTAGGTTTAAGTGATATTTCTAGGCTAATCCATCATAATTCACTGAAGTTTTTCACTGAACATCTGTGAAGTTGAAGTTAAATATATTTGTACTGCCTCTGAAATCTCTTTCTCTATTTTTTCTTTCTTTTTTTCCTACTTAAGCAGAAACTGAAATTGGCCATTGGGAAAAAAAAACAATATTTGGCCACTTAAAAATAAAGATTTTTTGTCTGTGGTTTATTTTGGAAATAAAGTGAGCATCAGCATCTTCAACCTTTTTAGGCAGATACCATGCCCAGGCTAGAGAATTACTGGAGCTTTATTTTCATTCAGCTCATATGGTTTCTTCTGATGGCCACTAGAACCTGTAGGACCAGTGCTGATCTTGACACATGTAGGCATAATCACTTTTCAGATTCACATAATGTTTTTTTTTTTTTCAAATTCACATAATGCTTTTCAGAGGCAGCTGCTAGTCCCAAATTTGAATCTGGCTTTAGGATACCACAGCCTGGGGTGTGATTCCAAGCCATGACCTGGATGTGAGAGCTTCTTTCTGTCCTTGGTACCTTTAAAACATCTCTGGGGCAAAATTCCACTTCTTAATGGTATCCGCCAAACAATTGGTGCAGTTGTAGTGGAGCTGTTTGTAGGCTCATTGGAGTCAATTGCCACATGCTGCTTGGTCCTACAGTATGGGTGGCAGGGGACATGTTAGCGTTTGAAGAAAAACAGTAATCTGAACATTCAGAGAAGGTTCCTAAGATACGTAAAATTCATTTTTAGAGTAGCATTTGTCATAGTGTTACACTGGAGTTTACCTTTTAAGAAAAAACGTAATACATAGATCAGCTGTACACAGGGCAACTTTGTGCTGCTTTGTTTAAATTTCTGTTGTCATAAATACCATTTTTATAGTCATACACACTGTTCATTGCACAGCTTTTAACAGAAAGTTAGGAGTTTTGAACAGCGTTTAGTTTTTTACTCCTGGAGCACTAAATAATAGCTGGTACTTTCTGCCTGGATCCAAAGGAGTGGGAGGTGAGTGCGCTCTGGGTGTGTGTCCCTTGAGACCAATGTTGTATTCTTGATCTGTGTTCTGCAGAAATTGAAGTTTTTTCACAGGCAGATGCTCCCCATCCAATCCAGCCTCCCCACAGTTCTGGCCCCAGTTACTATTTATTATGTTGTTATTAGCAGAGTAACAGCCACAAAGACCCCCCGTCAGTATTTCTCCTGGTACATACCGGACTGTTTCCAGAGTGAGCTCCTGCTCTTTGATCAGGGTGATAGGATATGAAGCGACATACATCATCCATCCCAAGTAAGCTGTTATGTTGAGACATCCAACTGAATTGCCAGTTCTTGCAGCACAGGCATGTGATTGTGCATCTCTGTGTAATACCTTTCATGCCAAAGGTGCTACAGAGGTGGGTTAGAGAGGGGTGACTGTCAGGCCTCAAAGGCACTTCCAGCCTGATTTTCATGAACGTTTAGGGACTGATCTGCTTATATGCAGAGCACAGTCTGTACTCAGAAACTTTAATCTTAACACATTGCCAATAAAACCATACTGTTAGAGAATGGTTCTGACATTGGGGATTTTCTGAGTCTTGAAAGGTTTCTGTGAAAGTTGCTAACATCAATCATATTAAAACTTGTAGAGCAGTTTCTTAATATGTAGACTGGAAGAGTTTTTTTGACACATTCTTAAGATACAGAATGGGGCATCAGCTGCAAAGCAGCTCATGCTGAGCCCATTTCTACTCTGCAGCCAGACTGAACATGCAGTCCCTACTGGGATGACTGTCGGCAGGTTTGTTACTTCACTGGTACTACGGGCCCTTGGGAACCTAGAATTCACTTTTAATGCTTTCTGGCAAACTTTACTCAGTAAGCGTTACCTTTAATTTATCAGTCCTCTCAGTGAAGGAATTCCAGACCCTGTATGTCTTTACCAGGCAAGGAGATCCAGCTATCGTTGTGTTTTAAATCATGGCTCATCTTCTGTTTAGAATAGTTGCATGGATTAGCTCTGACTATGCTATTGTCGAATGCACACAGAAGTGTTAACGATTAATGTTTTTACTTACAAACACTGCACCATGCATAGGTGTATATACATCTCACATTTGTTTGCAAAAGCAGGTCACAGAATGCACAAGCATAGAATGTATTCATTTGAGATCTGTTCAGATGACCCCTCTGTCTTTCCAGTACCTCACTCGAATGTTCTGCCTCAAGCCTATTGTTGCAAAATTCTTCCATCCTTTAGGAAAATTTCTCTAAGAACTCTGTAGTGGCTCTTTAAGGAGTGAAAATTCTTCCTAGAGGATACACAGAGTTTAATGTTCCAGGACTGTGTTTCATTTTAATAGCATCATTTAGACTCACGCATGCTCATGGGAACATCTCAGTCACTAGGGTTCCCAACAAATTCTACAAAAGCCACTCCCTCAAATTTCAAACAGGTAGGTTTACATCTCAACATCAGAAAGTGCATTTTAGCAAATTTTAAATTAGGAGGAGAGAGAATTTTCCCGTTTTCTTTGGTGAGAACTTTGGATTGCATATGATTTTATATTTGAATTCCAATTTAGAAAGTAATAATGTACAATCCAATGTTTTACACTGACTGGTGTGAAGTAGGGGAAAATTCAGACAGGAATTAGGAGGACAGATTACTCATTAGCTGAAAAGCAGATGGTAGTCAGATGGAAAATAATCAGAATAAACTTGCATAGCCTGGTCTTTTTACTGGTCCACCATGACAGCTTGCCAGGAGAAGTACACTCTTAAGAAATCAAAGGCTCTTACTATTGAGGTCAGTTCAGAAGGAAGGTCTATTAATAACTTTTAGGGGTCTGAGTGGCGTGAGAGAGAGAGATGTTTTTTACATGCTAGGGAACCTCATATCAACCTCTTCTTCACATACAGATCTTCACGAAAGCCTGCGTCCTCTGACTGCATAGTCACGCTCAACACTCATAATATGCCCTTGCACTGTTTGCAAAGAACACCCGATTTTTTTTTTTAATAAATTAAATAAAGTATTTTTTTCTGATTTGACCATTTAGCTGCAGAAAGAAATAAATAACTTTTCTGTTTACACAAAAAGAACCATGGAACTGGATACCCTCTGCACATATTGATACCAAGGTAAATAAAAGATATTTGCTATCTATCTAGGGGATAAAGACTAACTTTTTGGTCGCAAAACACAGTCTTTTTAAAGTGCCAATGGTCTGAATAAAATCTAGGAACTTTTACACTTGGAAACACATTAGCCATTTTTTTCACTTGTTGGTATTTTTTTTTAAATATTGTGGTTCAATCTATTCCTCAACATTCAAACTGAAACATAGTGAAAGTTTATGGATCTAATTAAAGACTTTCTTGAGTCAGTTTTTGTGTTGTGTGATTTATTTAATGTGCCTGTCTGCATCTTTACCTGTATGCAGATTGAGCTGCAATAAACAATAATCAAAATACACAATCTTTTCATAAAATCACTCATCATTAATACGGTATTAGCATCCTCTGCATTACTTTGCATGACTGCAAACAATGAATAGTCACTGAGGGAAGAACTGAGTTGATCTATGGAGTACATACTACCTTCGTTTCTTCAGCTCTGTTATTACAATTGCTTCCCTATTTTCTGGTAGGGATATAATTTCGAAGGAAAGGAGGAACACATCAAATATTTATCTGTATAAAGTGCCATTTTAGAAAAGAACACTTACTAGATTAGCTGACCAGCTCCACATCTGGGGTGTGAACCTCTGGATTTTGGGCATCCCACAGATGAACACTGTTCTGGTTACCATATCTCAGCTTTGCAAGCCAGTAAATGCTTTCCTGCAGTGCCAAGGTTATCAGGACTTTATTCAGCAGCTATGGTGTTAGCCACAATAAGCTTCCTTTCTATATTTCCTGACAAGTTAGAGATACCAGAGCCATAACAGGACCCTCTGGAGATCTGAATTTGCAGTAACATCAGTCACAAGTGCCACCCCACACAAGGTACAGATTTACAGTGGTGAAATGGGACAGCATTTTGTTTTGCAGGTGCTCTTGTATAAAGACCATCTGCTCTTGTATATGAAGTTGTCTGTGGAGCACCACTGTGTTCCCTTGGTATGTTCAAAAACTGATGCTGGCAGAGTACAAACATGAGGTGATGATAGTCAACAACTTCATGTCCTTATACCGGATATTGATTTGCATTAACCTCTCCTTATACAGTTTTATTTATAGCCAGATGTATTTTATGCATATAAGAATATCTAATTCTCTCAAATATATATATATTCTATAGATACATTATTATACATAAGAACGCCTGTGTGGCCACACCAGTACATGAAAAAATTATCTCTGCAGCTATGCCACACCAGGAGGTAAAAGCAAAGCACATCTCGCAAGTTTCATGCTGCAACCACCTTTGCTGAATTTGATGTGTCATACAATCTCTGATGATTGCCCCATTGTTTTTAACTTCTAGTAAAAATCTGTGTAACCAAATAAATGTTCCTGAAACTTGCCTATTGCTTCGGTAGTTGACAATGAAATATGGCTGTAGCTGCTGAGTACATCTAACAAAATGCATGAGATGATACATCTTAAATACTTGCCAGTTAACTGAGGACACTTCTGTTTGCATCTATAATGTCCATTAACCTGTACTTCTATCTTCTGGAGGAAGAACAGTTGTATTATCACAGTCATCAGACAAACTGACATACCTAAGGACTTCTGCTTGAAATCTCAGGAGAGATATCACAGAATCAACAGTCCTTAGAAAAGCATCTAGTTCTCGTTCTGGAGATGCTTTGTTTGAGGAGAGGATCTAGGTATAACAAGAAAGCAGAGGCAGGCTGACACTGGTGTTCTTCAGGATTTACCAGACTCTAAGCCTCTTGCAGTCAGCAAGTCTCTATTATCTTCAGCAGAATCTGAATACTGCCCAAGCACATGTCAGTGGTGAAAGCTGCCAATCTGATCAGCTTGCTAATGGTCACTCATCACTCATTTCTATTTAGATGACTTCAAACTCAGAAGACACCTGTTTTAAAGCATTTAATTCTAAAACCAACACTAAAATAAAGCAAAAGAGTTAAAACTGAAGTACTGCTACAGATGAACATATAACAAAGCACATGCTTTTACATTGACATTTCATAAAAGACCCTATGATACACATCTTTCTAATAAAAACGTAAAAATACTAACTCATTAAAAGAATAATGTAAACCATATTATACATCATGCAGCACTATAATAGAGCAGAGAGTTTCATGATATCTGGGCAGCATTTGGATAAAGGAAATGGATGTATTAAAGGACATCTCTGGGCTCTGGATAACTGAAAGGTTTATTTTGCTAAGATTACAAATAACATAATGGTATTGTAGTTGTACTGTACCATATACTAATATGAAATTAAAAAATAGAGAAAGGAATCTTGTGAGTTTAGAAAACAATGTGAAACCATTTAAAAATTTCAATTTTAAAAAATTTGACTGACTTTATGTTGGGATCTGATGTTAGAAGGTACAGCTATGTGCAAATCCCTTGCTGAGATTCTGGTCCCATTCAAGTGACAGTATTCCCACAGACTTCTCTCTTAGACAGAATTTCACTCAGAATATTCTATATTTTCCTGTGGATTTAAAATAAGCTTTCCATAATTCAGAAGGATTTAGCTTTCTACCTCTATTAATTATCTCTGAAAAACCTAATGTTACCACAGCACACGCTGAAGAAGGACTGTAATTTGATTCTCCTATTACTATCACACAGCACATATTCAGCATTAGAAGTATGCTAGCTATATGGGAACATCGACAACTAGTCAGCTGCTGGTTTAAGCTACATAAATTTATACCAGAAAAATAGCATCTGTATCTGTGGTTTTGTACTTGCACTTAGGATCAGGGACAGGATGAAGGGTAAGAGAGCAGAATAAGGAGGAGTAAATGCTGCTTTGTCTCTCTTCGTCCTTCCGTTATACCTCCTCCCAGTTAGCTTTGACCAGTTCAGCTCACAATATAGTGGAACAGCTATGGCTCTTGGTATCATTTCTTGCTGTATTTCACATATCTAATTCTGTCAGACTGTTCATTAATCAGGTCAACTGAAACTGGCTAAACTCCTCAAAACACATTAGCCTTGAAAGGTAATTTGTTGTGATAAATAAACCCCTAAAATGTATAAACAGGGTCCATTGTACATATACTTTGTCTTTAAAGAAAGTCAACACCAGCAGTGCTTACAGAACCATGCTTATCAACAGATTACTCAGCTTGTAGTGAGAGGTCTCTTTTTACAGGAAATGCTTGCTCAGGAATGACCTTTCCTAAACTGTGTCCTAAATTACACAGTGACTCAGAGGGCTGCCTGATTTCACAGTCAGTCAGTCAGTCAGACAGACAGACAGACAGCAATATAGCAGGTTCACCACTGCTTTAGTCAAAAGCAACTTCTTAATATAAATAAACATTATGACAGTTTTTCAGAGAAATCCCAGAGCAGCTGAAGACAAGAGCAGCTGTAAAGTACTCTCTGCCATTTAAATTTATGTAATGTCTTTCATTTCTCTCCCAAGATTTTCAGATCTCTGTACCAAGATGGCAGGTATTACTAAGTGTTGACTTTATGGAAATAACCCGACTTTCTTCTTAGTTGTTCTTTCTATGCTCCAGGCAATGGATATGAAACAGAAACAGGAGCACAAATTCCCGTTCCAATTTGTATCCACTATGTCTGCACTGCTTCCGCCTCCTCTTCCAATGGGCCTTGCTTTCTAACACAATACACATCTCATTTTTCTCATTCACAGCACAAAACCAATCACAACCACAAAGTTTCTCATATCACTAAATAGCAATAAACTGTTTCCTTCTTTCCTGTGGGAGCAGTTTACAGGCTGGAATGTCCAGCCAGCTAGTTTTGAACTGATGGAAGCTGCTGTCAGGGGATTACCCAGCAAAACCAACAAGTAACACTGGAGCTACTTTCTGCCCTAGCAGCTGGTGAACCTTTCTTGTGTATCATTCCTTAAGATAAGTTTTTGCTTTTTTGTATTTTTCCTGCCACTGGTGGGAAAAAGATAACCTGTGAATAAAGTCTGAGCTAATACACCCACAAGGCCAAAGGGCACGCTATCTTTCATTACTTTCTAGAAAAATGACCTAACAGACTGAAAGCAGGATGGATGCTGGAGTTAGTGAGTGGCTAGTAAGCAGGACTTGAGAGAGGGTCGCTGGGAAGGACACCTGGTATCAAACTAAATGAAGCTCTGTTGGGGTCCTGACGAGTCACAGAAGTGCTGGTGACTGCCTTCTGGGTGGCAGAGGCTTTCTTACCTTCCAGCCAGTATGTTACCATGTCTCCTTTCCCCTAAGGAAGAAAATGAGTCATGGGGTTATCACATTACCCATCGTCTATGTAATAATCTTATTACAATTCACATAAAGTCCCCAAAAGAGGCTAATGTGCCTGTTAGCCATTATACATACAGGAAAACTGAGACATGAAACTTAATTAACAGACAGTAGCAGCACTACCAACTAAAACAGTTCTTTGAAGTCCCATCCAAAACTGGGTCCAGAAATACGTTCATCCTCTTATGGAACTCTTACGAAGATTTCAAACAGTTATGACAAAGTGACTTGCCACACAGTAGTTCCAAGTTTGGCTGCATACTTCACCTCTGAATTATCAGGGTTGTCTCATGAAAAAAGCTGATGGAATTAGTCCTGATAGAAAACTTGGGCCTGCTCTCTTCAGGGATAGGAAATAGTCTAACCCAAGGACTCTGAGACATAGAGGACAGCGTGGGTTAAAATTCAGGGACTCCAGAGTACTTTCACACTCTCCTCTCTGAATAGCTGAATATAAATGTTGCACACCCACCTTGACTTGTAAATTTCCACGACATACTAACACATACTCTCCAATCTGCTCCAACAGCTGGTATGCGCTTGAACTGCACTGTATTTTAAGAGCTGGAAAGAGAGACAGTTGCCGTATTATTGCAACAATTTAAAAATCTGAGACAGGCCTGGCCCCCTCTGTGTGCCAAAGGCTTCAAGACTCATTAATGAACTCCACCTTGCTTTTGTTATGTGTTTGCTGTCCTTACTGTTGCCTGAAATGTTTACACACAAGTTCCCATATCCTGGCCTATTTGTGAGAGCATTTCAGGACAAATACACAGCTGTCAACAAACACTATTCTTTACATCCTGCATCTAATATTATTTGTGTACTTTTCACAGCTGCCTGGCTGGAGTTACTGATGAGCACCCCTTTCATCTTGCAAAGAAAACCATATGTAACCACTTGGGTTGTTTTTGCCTTTAACATTCTGTGACACAGAGTAAATCATTATGGTTTTTTGTTTTAAAAATATCACAGATGATAGTAAGACTGGCTATCAGTCTTACTGATTTTTCATGTACCAGAAAATCATGGGATTGTAATATCCTTTTTTTATTTTTGTTAATTTTTTTTTTTTTGTTGAAAGTCTCAAAACACTCCCTGTAGACCAGGAAATACAAGTTTTGATATAGCCAGATACATATCCCTGAAATATTCTTTCCAGTAGATACGTGATCTTTTAACTGATCATGCTGCTTGGGAACAAGACACTAGCACTCAGATTCCAGCTGGTAGCAGTTTTAACTTACATTGCTAGTAATTCTTTATTTTAAAGTTACCATCTTACAGTTAAAACACGTTAATGCAATTTGAGATCCTTAGATGTGCATGGCTAGAGAAAGAAGGAGATAAAACAAAGGCTTAAAAGAGAAAAAGCTCTGCCTTTATACTTATGTTCATAGTGTTGACACACCATATGAGAAATAGATTGGCATATAGAACAAAAGATGAAATATGGAGAATGATGGTAGCAGATTTTGAATGCATTAGTTTTAAACCAGTTCAGATGAGATGATACAAGGGGCTTGAAAGGGGGAGGAGGAGATGGCTAAAGATGAAGCTTGCTAACCGAACATGGAGCTCTGTTATCTCCTAGGAAGAAGTGAAAGTGAGGATATCTCCATGATTTAATCTTTAGAGATTTCTGTCTAATCACTTTGCTGGAGGACACATATAGGATCCTCTATACTGGTCTAAGACAGACACAGCTCCCATGGTGCCCTACCATTTCTTATGTTCTTCACTAGAGGAAATTATCAGTAAAAAAGAGGAGTCACAAAAAAAAAAAAAAAAAATTATTATAAAATAAAAATATTAATAAATTCAGCTGGATTCCAGGGAGGAACAGAAACAGTGAACAGACCCACTTACCTCTCATTTTATCTGATGCTCGCCCTTTTTTTTTTTTTTAACCCTTTTTGAGATTCGGGGGATGAGGGGATCTTGTTACAAAGGCTGTAGAGAATATCACTGGCATAATTTGCTAATAAGCAGACTGGACCAGAAATCAACAGCCTCCTTACAGGATCTGCAGTCTTTTAAACAGCACAGGAATCAAAACTCAGAATAACATTTTTCCAGAACTCATTTAGGGATATTCAAAACCACACCTGCAGTTTGCTTCTTGTTACCTTCACTGGTAGATTCCATCCTGGAAGCTGTGTTCACAGTATCTCCAAATAAACAATACCGTGGCATTTTGGTCCCAACAACTCCAGCTACAACTGCCCCTGTTAAAGGAAAACAAAAAAAAAGCAAGACATTTGTGTCTATAAGTCACATAATCAGTCATAAAGTATCATGGCTGCATCCCACATTAGCTTATATCTCATTCATTAACAAGATAAAAACTGAGTGTCAGAATTGTCTTCTATGAGTTATACCTCTGACTTTAGAAGGCTTCAAGAGCCATAGGGGAAATTGCAAAAGGGCCTCAAAAGAGGATGGTGGAGGAAGGGAGAAGAGGGAAGTAAGAGGATGGGATGTAGGTAGTGTGTATGAATTAAGCAACCTGCAGATCCATGTTTCAAGACGACAACAGGATATTTTGAGGGGCAGTGAAATAAGAATGCTGCCAATAGCAGCTGTGTACACAATGCTTACTAATCACATAGAAGAGCAAGAACAGGAGGTAACCTGCTGATGATAATGGCAGAAAATGAGCATTTTGATACCTTCATGTCAGCCACAGGGACTTTAAAATGTAGACGATATGATCTCCTGCTGAGACAATGTAAGCCACTTAATTTGCAGATGCTGTGCTGCACAGCACACACCCAGCTCTTACTGTCTATCAAGGATTTGCAATCACACATAAGTTTAGATCAGGGAGCTGAAAGTCTGAGAGTGAAGGATAGATCAAAAAGCTAAGAAGCAACTCATAGTTTTGAGAGGAGAACAATTGAAAAGGACAAGTAACAGACACAGAATGGAAGTTCTCACTGAAATCAGCAAGGGCACTGGGGCCATGTCATGTTACCAATGCTGTATTTTGTGTTGTGTTCCCAACATCTGAGTTATCCAGTAATTTATTCTGTTGGAATAAATTCTGTTGGAATAAATTACTATGAGGAGTTCCATCCCATGCTAAGAAATTAACTTAATTTTTAACGGAAAGGAAATGCCACTCCAGAAACATTTGTTAAACCAGAGAAGGACTCTTGCAGCCCTCTCAACATACCTGAATGGATTCCTGCTCTTATCTTTAGGAGGGTGTTGGGCTTGTGTGGAATCTTAAAAGTCTTGCAGACATCCAGAAGGTCTAAAGCCATGCTTGCTATCTCACCAGCATGAAGGATCCCATTCTCTTTGGGTACTCCTGATACCACCATATCTTAACACAACAATGCAACTGTGTTAACGTTTGGCATTACATACAGATTTACCAAAGGATGCTGCCTAAGTTAGAAAAAATAAAGCCCTTTTACTTCATATTCTGTGGCAAAGTTTTGCCTGCTGAGCAGAGAAAGCCAGAAACAAATGAAGGATGGGGCAACAGCTCACGTGTATAATTAATTTTGATGAATGGCTGAGGGAACTGGGCTGTTTAGTCTGGAGAAGAGAAGGCTCAGCAGGGACCTTAACTACTTGAAAGGAGGATGAAGTGAAGAGGTCTCTGGTCTCTTCTCCCATGTAACAAGTGATAGGACAAGAAGTAATGGTCTCAAGCTGTGCCAGGAGAGGTTTAGACTGGATGTTAGGAAAAGTTTCTTCACCAAAAGGGTGATCAGAGATTGGAACAGTCTTTCCAAGGAAGCGGTGGCATCACTGTCCCTGGAAGTGTTCAAATCTGTCTAGAGGAGGCCCTCAGTGACATGGTTTAGTGGTGGACTTGGCAGCCCTGAGATAATGGTTGAACTTGATCTTAAAGGTCTTTTCCAATCTAGTTGATTCTATGGTTCTATGATTCTACACTGGCTCTGAAGAATGTTGGATTTCCTTCTTACTTAAGGAACTTACATGAGATTTTTCCCTTTTATCCTTTCTTCCTCCCTCCCTCCATTGAGGATACTTGAAGTGGGACAGGTAGTGGGAGGTGACTGTTCAACACCTTTTCTCTTTGGACAGATATTATAAAGACAGACAATGATTCCCACTAGGCATTTTCCTATGCTTCCTGCACTGACTCTTACTGTGTAGGACAAGAAACAGATATCTTCAGCATCTCTTGGGTGCATTTTTTCAGGAATTTTATGCTTCAGAAAATGCTCAACCTTGCCACAGAAAAAAAAAACCAAAACAAAAAAAAAAAAAAAAAACAAAAAAAACCCCACAACAAAACCAACAAAAACTGGTTTTTTTTTTTTCACATCTCTTGTAGGATTTCCTGTCTCATCCAAAAACTTCTAGATTCTGCTGGGTTTTTGATTAAACTCAGTTTTAATGGTAGTCATTCCCCAGCAGACTCCCATAGTAGCAAATAGAAAGAAATCTTCCTGAAAGTCCAAAAAGAAGAGGAGCCAAGCCCCTACAGAATATTAAGAAAGAGAAAGTTGTCATGGTTTTTGTCATCAAGCTTATGGAATGGCATCTATGATCCCATGTAGAAAGTGAATTTTTCAGTTGTGTTACTGTGAAACATAAGTTGCCAACTGGAATTAATCTGTTGCCAAGGTTTAAAGTCAGACATTACAGGTCATAGGAACCAAACAAAAAACAGAAGTTGTTTACTCAACTCATTTGTCCCATCCACAACATTTATCAATTGTAGAAATTATGAAATGTATGTAGGAAAGTGTTCCTGCAGTTTGTTAGCGGTCTGTGAGGACTTCTCCCCTAACTGTTCTGTGTTCTGTTCCCAGTGGTAATAAACTTCTCAAATCTCTCTCATCTATTCTTCCTTGACATCAAATCAGTCTCTATTCTGATGAAATAAATATCCATGCCCCATTATTGTCCACAGGTCAAGGAACTTACAGGCATCTCCTATTGTCTCCACCTTATAGACATCATAGTTATCTATGATTTCATCAAAAGTGGTATAGAGCTTGTTCAAGAGATCTACCACTTGGTAAGGTGTGCTGCTGCTGGACAGCTGAGTGAAGCCAACAATGTCACTATTAAAACACAACAAAAAGAACTTGTCAACTATTTTAACCATTGCAGATTGGTAATCCCAAACACACAGCAATAATTTGTCAGTGGAATTACCTCTTTTTCAGTGGTTCTTTCACTAAGGACCTTACAGAATAGTTTTGTCTTCAGAAATGTACTTAAATAGAAAACAGACTTCTTCCATTTAAAAGGACTGACTGACCTAAGTCTTTTTGCTTACAAATGCAGGAAATCACTTTTTACAGTAGACTTTAATCTATGACAGACTAAGTTGTCTTCAATTTTGGGTTATGTACCACTGAAAAAAGAGAATTTTATAGCTTTTCATTTCTGACAAGTGACATGCAATTTATATGTTGCTTCGTGCATACATAACAAGTCTTAGACTGTAAATCCATGTGGAGTCTAAGGATAGACACGTTTCCTTTACACAGCTAAATGCTGGAACATTTACTTAGACCTATCTTATGAAACATACATGCATGTGTGTAACACTCATAAAATGACATGTTACTGTGTGCTAGAGCCCAACAGTAATCTCATGTTTTACTTAAGTAATTATAATGAAAAGTGGAGATGTGAAAATTTTGAAGGACACTCATTTGCAGAGTTAAATGTTGCCATCAATACAATAAATGACAGTGTAGGCAGAAATTCTGTACTTGGGTAGGAGCTTCACCTCTACTAGGAGTCTAGAAGTCTCTTCAGCAGGAGTCAGTTCTAATCCTGTCTTTCATTTTTATTTACCTGAAAAAGATGGTGGCACTTAAGTAACTTTGAGCTTGTGCATGTTTTCCCTGCCTGAGATCATCTGCTACTTGCTTCGGCAACATACCTGTTGTAGAAAGTAGAATATTGTTACTCTTTTGACATGGATAAAAGCATACAATAAACAGAATATGTTTGTTTAAAGGTATAAAAGCAATGCTTGTAAATGTGAAATATCCTGAAGGTGAAAGCACCAAAATTTGCCCTGCTGTAGTGTGAGAATTCACAGTAAACCTCACTGATAACAGGTCCGTATTTTTCAGATGAGCCATAAACTTCAGTTCAAACAAACTAATATCTATACTTTCCAAGCAAAAGTAAGGTTAGAATCTAATAGGGTGACTTGGGGTATTAGTAACTCTGTCAATTCTTTGCTATTGTTTTCTTCCTGTGTTAAGTTTTCTTACTATCTTTAATCTGATTTTTTTTATATGCATTTCTCTTATCTTGCACTTTCACAGCATTTTCTTTTTTTCTCCTAGATGTTATATCAGTTCCTTTAGCCCTTTTTTCTTGTAGAATTCCAGAAGATACACTAACATCAAAAGTAACCTCAGACCAAAAAGTAATTTTCCAACATATGTAACTGTACTGCCATGCAAGATCAGAGTGAGATTACTATGGATTCCGGAGTCATAGCTCTCAGATGAGTACACTAATCTTTAGGGGGAAATTATTAAAAGCAGCTAAATATCTTTCCATCTTTGCAAGAACAAGTCTGCTATTACATTGCCAGCTAAATGTTATCTATTAAATAATCACGTATCAAAGGGTTCCCATTTGTAATTAAACAGTTAAAATCAGATTATTATTAAGAATATCCAGTATTTTTGCTATATAACTTACTATACAACAGACGATCAGTCTTCTGTTTTTCATGCATTAAATCCTGGGTTCTCTCAGCAACCAGTATCTCCAGATGTTTGCTGTATTTCTCCATCTAAATAACATTAAGAATTACATAAAATAATTATTTTACTGAAACAGGTTCATAGCTGGATAAGATTTAAACATTCGAATGATTCTGTTTTCAAAACATTCAGATAAGCAAAGGCTCAGGTCTGAGGTAGACAATCTTTTCTTACAAATCCAAAGATCAGATTTCTCCCTAGGTAAATTTATGATTCTAGATTTGAGATTGTTGCTTACATGCAAGACGGCAGAGGCAAATTCCAGGCTTTTCAAAATCTGTTTAAACATTGGGGGTCAAATTGAATGCAGAGACCAAGAGGCAGACATGGATTAAAATATGTTACCAAAACCAAATGTACAGAAGTCTGAATCTTTCATCAAAAGCTCAAAATGCTGTTTCATAAATTATCATTCTATGCTGTGCTTTTTGCATCCTTGCTCTGTGTGATGCAACAGGCTGTGGAGACAAGTCTCTTTTCTATGATGAGGTGCTTAAGATACTCTGCTACGAATCCATCTGTAAACATGTTGTTTGTGGCATTAAAGGATTCTGTTTCCCCAGTACTGTAAGACCAATACCAAGCCACTTGGAAAAGGGAAATACGGTTACCTGTGAGTGCATTAAAACCCAAACATTTTACTGAAGAAACAAAAGTATTAAGCCCCCAAAAGCTGAGAAGTTAAGAAAAAAATGACAAATAGAATGAGAAGGAAAACTGATTCTCAAGCAGAACAGCAGCTACATTCAGCCCATCAGAGGTAAATGAATTACTTTGGATTTTGTTATCAAACAAGGGGTCTGAGATCAAAAAACAGACCTGAAGGACAGAGGTGAAAGTTATTGCAAGTGAGCAGGTTGACTTGGATTGAATTAAAAAACTAGATTTACCATAGTCATCATCATGTCAACAGGGCTAACTTTATTAGGATTCATCTTGCACAACATGTTCTTGATTTGTTCAAATGTAGGCCTTTGGGCTGGATTATTTTTTCTGCACTTTCTGATTAACTGCAGCAGAGAAAGAGAGTGAGAAAAGCAAACAGCATTTTGTCATTCTAAGCACAGGCAGTATTTGTAATTAATACTACTATTTTCTCAGTGCAAACTGTGCATGTGAAACTATCTGTAGATGGCAAAAAGTGGCTGGTCTATACTGAGGTCTCTGGAGTTCTGTAGGTCTATGCTGAATGAAGCATGTTAGTTCATGAAAATGCTGTTGCAGGAAATAATGGATTAGATGATCACATTCCTTCTGCCAAACACTGCTTAATTTCTCATCTTGCGCTTTAAGTTTTCAGAGGGCTTGTCTGTACACAAAATGCACAAAAGATTAACATTTCAACTACTCCTTAAGAATGTTAGCTGCAAATTAAATCCAGTGCTGCTTATGGAAAGTTTGTTGTATTTTGGGTGCTACAAGCCACCAAAGGTGAATTACACGGCTCTTAAGCTGGAATGAGGATGCCGCAGTCTTGTGATTTAATTGAACAGGGAAGGAGTGTGCTTTGTTTTATTAGACAGCTTGAGGCTACTGAACACATAGTCCTTTTTCATGAGAATCAAACCAAACCCATACTTTGTCTGAGACACATGCTTCACTACTTGGAAGTCCTTTGCCAGTAATCTAAACAGATATATACTGATATAAAATATATATGGAACTAATAACTTTAAATAAAGTTAAAATACACAAACCCCAACAATTTAATATTAAAAACATTATTTATTACACTGACAATTTTAAGTGACAACGGAAATATTCAATTTGTCAGAATGACAGGATATTAAAGCATTTCATTGTGCTTTGTTTGAGATGTACTTCAATCCTGGGTTGTTTCCATTCATCAAAGGTAATATTGCCATAAGACTTCTGGAACATATCCTAAATTCACTTCAGTAAAGAATTTTTGTACAAAATATTGTATCTATCTCACTCACCTCTATGTAATCTGTGGGACATGGGCAAGAATTCTCAGTATTTCCTGAAATTAATTCTGCCAAAGGGGAACACGAAGAATATTCACCTGAATGCATATCATCTTTCTAGAGAAAAAGGGATTAAGCAGTGTTGAAACAAGTGGTGTGTTTTTCATACTACTCATTGAAAACACATTCCTGTGATCATCATTACTTTTATGATGTCTTCCTTGTCACTTCCAGATCAGCTTTTTTATATAAGAATACAAAAAAAAAAAAAAAAAAAAAAAAGATGTAACTCAGTCTAAATGGGATGGCCTTGTGGAAAAGCTTTTTCAAGGCTGAAAGACTTCAGTCTCAGTGTTTATATGAGGTGAACAACTTTTGAACTAAATGAATACCTGGCAAGATATTGAGAAACTTTTGAAAAACCAAAAGGCCTACACTGGTGTACTATCACAAACTATCAGAAATGGAAGAATGGCAGATTCAGGTCTTCATAAGAAAGAAGTTCTTTACTGTGAGGGTGGTGAGGCACTGGAATGGGTTGCCCAGAGAAGTGGTGAATGCTCCATCCCTGGCACTGCTCAAGGCTGGGTTGGACAGAGCCTTGGCCAACATGGTCTAGTGTGAGGCACCCTGCCCATGGCAGGAGGATTGGAACTTGATGATCTTAAGGTCCTTTCCAACCTAAACCATTCTATGACTCAATGCTTCATTGTTACATTCTTCTTAAATTATTTCAGGCAGAATATGGTTATGTATCCACAACATCTGGTTTCAAGTTAAAGGTGCATTTTTTGTGTTTGTCATTTAGCATCACAAGACAGGTGCAAAGTAGATATTTTGCTCATGGAGAGCAACTCATTTGCTCTTCTAGCATATTCTTATCACTGTAAGACTGCACTGAAAGGGTCTGTGCATGGAAAAAAAGAGAAGGAACAACAGCAGAAAAAGGTTATTACAGCATACCTTCCTGCTCCACCACCCCACCACCCTCCAATCACCATTAAGCCTCACATAGCTAAACAAATGGCAGTTCTGGAGTCACATTAATTTTTTTATACACTGTTCTTTAAAGTCCTGAAGGGAAGATTGGTAGATGCACAAGGAAGCCCTGACTGCATGTCCCTTTGGAACGGAACTTGCTCCCACAAAATCAAAAGGAAAACACACACTGAAAAATTAAATCAAAGATGCAATTACTCAGAGTTTGGTTTGTATCTTCAGCAGAACCCAAACCAAAGTTGTCTAGCAAACTTCAAAGTCCATCTTTACTTACTGGCATAGGGTCACTTCTTGTGGCAATTTCTAGTAAAATGATGGCATAACTGCAGAATAAAAACAAATCAAAATCTCAATGAAATAACAGTTAACAGAGGCAGGGATTTTATCTTTCCATGATTTCGTATTCCTCCCTATTTTACAACTGAAAGCTCAGTATCCCAAAAGGGAGGTTAGCAACGGTGCTGCTCTCTGTGTTTTCAGAGATCTGTCAATGATCACTTCATTGCAGTCTCCTCTCACAGTTTTGACTCTCAGAGATAAAGCATTTGAATTTGATGGACAGCAAAGCAATTTTCCTTGGAAGAATTAATGGAATCTATAGGGGTTTTGTTCAGGGACTTACATAATATCTACCAATTAAACCTACAGAACAGGTTTGTGCTGTAGTCAAGAAGTAGGTTCATCAGTATCACCACCTGGAGGAGTAGCTTCTTTTCAGCATTTTGGTGAATCTCCATAGTCAATGAGACAGCGTGTCTAGAGTATAACTTTTACAGTAAGTATTTTTGCTTGTTCTTTCTGAATTATATTTTCATCATCATCTTCTTCCTCTGATGAACCAAGGCCAAACACATTCATCAAGGGTGAAGAACGGAAAAAAGTGGAACAACAACTGGGTGTTCAGTTTCCTCAATGAACACACTGGAGATCTAGAACAGTGATCTCTAAGAAGCCAGCACCTCTTCTAGCCAGCGCTCCTGATAAAGATGCTCTTGGCTCTTTGTGTATTTAAACTATGTAATAATTAACTCTCACCATGCATCACTACTTAATGCATTCTTATGGTGCTTGCAATCTGCTGTATTGCTAAGGGTTGCTCTGTTTGGTAAAGAATTCTGCCTATATAATGGGGTATGTCTATTTATCTTTCAGTCCACTTGTGGACCACCACTGGCAAATAAAATAATGCATATAAACTACACTGAATACTGTAGAAATTAATCTGATAAGATTCATGTGTTTATTTGGGGGTTATTCGGTAGTAGAAAGAAATAGTAATCCTGGTGCTAATCCTGGTGCAAATCTGAAACAGATTTTCAAGGAAAGTACTTACATGATGGTAACTCTGATAAAAGCAGTATTGGTTTTGTTCAGCTTTAGCAACACTGCTTAAAAAAGTCCTAACATAGTGGATAGTGAAATTCACGTATCAATTGCAACTCAGGAGGAACCAATCGAGGAGAAACTGTGACTGGAAACAGCCTCTTCAGCTGAAAGAGGAGCTGCTTTCATGCTCCTGTTCTCATTTCCATTTTAGCTTTCCCATCTGACCAACACATTCCCTGAGGAACTTTAAAAACAAGTGATTCATCTGTAAAAGCACACAAAATTACAAGTGACACTCCTGCAGTTGCTACTCATTTTTCATTTGGGCCATACCTTCTGGAATATTAACGGACACAGATAAAAACTGAGGATTCCAAGACTGGGACACTGTTCCCTGGCCCATAAGCTAACATACATATATCAAGAAGGCTTAGCACATGCTCACATCATCAAATCTCAATTGTATTAGAATGCAGGTTCTGAAAAATAGCTCAGTTAAGAAGACAACTCTTTCAATGCTACATGGTACGTCTCTTCCTTTCTTCCCTGACTGTATGTTGCTCTTCTGTCTTTTCTGTTTTCATGTCTTACTGTTTTTTCTTTTTTTCACCAAGAAAAGATTAACTGCAGTATAACAAAAGAAGACCTGGATTTTGCAGACATGGGACTGAGAGCAAGATGGATTTAGCAAGCATTCACTGAATCTGTCAAAAGGTCATTGTAGTTATCCATGATATGAGCGAAACAACTCTTAGCACTATTTTAAGGGGAGTGCTTTGGCAAGAAATAGCTTCAGGAGGCCAGGTTGACTGCAGAGTCAAGTAATGATATTAAACCTGAACAGGGGCCATGTGTAAACCAGACAAGCACCGAGGAAGCATTTTACGGAATGTCTGCTGGTTGTGGGGCAGCAATAAACTGCAAATTAGAAGGCAATCCTAAAATTACTGCTTACTTGGAGCATAATACTTCCTAAGACCAGTGAATGTTGGAAAAGTAAAGACTGACACAGGATAAATGACAACAGTCAGAAATATCAACACAGTGACAAACTGCTGTTACCTGAGCTATTTTGAAGAATATTCTACGGGCATGTTTAAGCCTATAGATATAAATACTCTTGAAACTTCAAATTATTGCCTACATAACCTTACAGAATGGACTACAATTAATAATGTTCAAGCACATTGCATAAGCATACATTTCTTTACAAGGGAATAATATGTATTAATCCAGTAAATCCTATTTATAAAATTATGTCTTAATATAACTTCTAATGAATCCTAATTGAAAAAAGGGGAAGACTTAATGTTCTCTGTTTCTGCTACTAGTTCTTCAATGAAAGCTTCATAACAATCACTTAAGGCAGTAAGAATTTGTTGTGGCCTGGGGCAAGCCAGAGTAAAACTCAGTTTTTGCTAAAAAGCAATAATAGCTACCCTTTGGTAAATGCTGTTGATAAACAGTGCTAATAATCACGCCTCCTTATGCTCAGCTGTGTTGCTGTATCAGCATTTCAGTCTCTAATTGAATTCCAGTTCTTTACATTCTGCTAGCTACCAAAGTCATCAAGAAATAGAAAACTTCTGCTGGTCTGAACGTAGCAACAAAAAGAAAGAAAAAAGGGCCAGAAATATCCTGTAGTACCGTTCTGCATTTCCCCCTTTCAAATGCTTTTAGCAAAGTACTGGAAATAAGCAGACAGAGGAAGCATAATTGTTATGAAATAGAATACGCCAAGAACACAGTGTTTTTCCTACTTAAACACAAAAATCACTTGAGAACTAATAAGTATAGGTTTGGGGTTTTTTAAACCTAGTTTAATGACTTTATCATCAGATTATTATTCTCTGAAAATTCAATTGTAATCCTGTTTATCTGAAAAGTGTTTGGATAGAAACTATCCATCACTGTCAAGGCTAAATCTGATAGCCAAATAAGACATTGCAAAGTGATTTCCTATAAAGGCTTTCAAAAGGAAAGGAATGAAGCTATTCACTAGTGTCGCTATTTCCTTTTTCCTACCTCTTTTTTTCACTGCAAACCAAATGTTGTTGCTGTGTCTATGCAGCAAAATAAAGTATTGACAGTAATTATAGAATTACGGGATGTGTATGTGCATTATGACATCCTAGAAAATTGATGCTATTAACTTTTAAAGTATTGCCATTATTGAAAACAATCTGCTTTTTTTTCATAAGAAATGGCAACAAAAACAGATTGCTAGATGACAGCAGATTTTTATTCCTTTGTAATCTACCAGTCCAGAGTAACTCATTATAAATCATGAGGCCAACTCTGCATTTATGTGATGTCAATGAATTCAGTAGTTGGTTAACTGCCTTGAAAGACAAGAACCTGTGATCTCTTCGCGGTTCTGTATTCCAAGATTGATGCTTTTAAATGTACAACCAAACATTTACCAGGGTGACCACAGAATTACACTGAGCTTAACTGTGATTAAAGAATACTCAATTTGAGGTTGATTATTAATTGTGAGAAAGAGCAAAAATTAACTACCTGTAGACATCTGTCATAGAATTGGGTTCATAGTCTGAAAGGGAGTGAATTTCAGGAGCTGTGTAAATCTGTATCAAATGCTGCCGGTATGAGCTTGACCCCTCCAGACAATCTTCTTTTCTGTAAGACTGCAAACCATAATCTAACATGGAAGAAAACAGGAAGCAAAACATTCAGTGGGCACTTCTCTGAAACATATGCATTAGTAGGCAGTAACAGAACTAGTGTAAAGGAATTAATTTTCCTTATTTGAAATACACATCTTAGTCAAAAAATAGCATGTGTCTGGTGGTCTCATTCCCTTAATGCAATTGCAAATACAGGATCTGGAAAGCAAATATTTGGGTTAGACTACATGACAGTGGGCAAGTTGAACTACATGGCTCCTTCCAATCAAATTATTTTATGATTTTATAAAATTGTATTCAGAAAACAGGCTCATTTTAGTGTAAGATTTAGCTTGCAAATGTAGGTTTCTCTCCTACTCATCCCCTGATCCTTATCTGTGATGGCAGGTTGTTAGAGTAACTACAAGTTAGACAGACTAGAACTATTGAAAATCAGATGGAGGGCTTTACTTGCATACCACTAGCTTCAAAACAAAAGCAGCATAAACGTGAAACATCTTTGCAGGTATACTTTTAATATAACATAGAAGAGATTGCCCAGCATGTGACTCAGCACTGAAGAGGAGAAAAAGCCAACTGACTTCAGTTTTGTTTCTGATGTAAACAGTACTCTGCTGAGTGGATGGGAAGGCACAATGCAGATGCCTGGGTTTGTCTGGAATGACTGTTAACTAACATGATCCTAGAACTTCATTCTTTATGTTGGAGGTTATTGCAAGTTTTCAAATAACTCCCACATCGGCTATTTGTGAGCTATTTTTACATTATTGCTTCCAGATAAACCATGAATATTTGAAATCTCTGCAGTGCCACCAGTTGAATTCTGAACAATTTCAGAGATCCCACTTAATTCAGAAGTGCTGTGCTACTGTGCTGCAGTTGATACAATCCAGCTATCTTAATTCTTTATGCTTTTCTCCAGGAAAGGCTCTAAGCAAAGTAAGCAGTTCTGAAGGCAGCAGGATACTAAATGAGTTGGAGAAGCAGGCATGACCCTGTGAAGGAGACATAATCATAGGATGAACCATTGAAACACAAATCTGTTGCTGCTGGTTTTGATATGACTGTGGGTTAGAGAGTGTGACAACTACTTTAGGAAAGAAGTAGAACAGGTGATCACTGCTTTCATTCCCTTTGGCAGCTGCAAACACTAAACTAGACTCTCCAATGGTTTTTCTGTCTCCATGAGCTGTCTTTCCCTACCAGGAGCAGATCAGACCTGCAGTTCTTGCTGGAAGAATACAATTTAGTTTTGCGTACAGGACTGAAAAGGTCTGAGTTGATTCTACTTTTCTCCATGAAACTATCTTGTGTTTATCGATCAGTCAGCATTATTGAATGCATTCACAGCACTGCCCATGGCTCAGGTTTTCTCCCTGTATCAAAACTGAGAATGAGACAGAATTTCTGGTCAGACTGACATTGATGGACTCCATCATTTCTGGGATCTGCTGTGTGCATCAGTGACACATGATAAATGACTTGACATGGTAACATAACATGAAACTTGCTTCAGGATGACAGAGTTACAGTAAAGTCTGGCATAGTCAGCATTTCCACATGAAATGTCAACATGGAAGTGCTTGGGAGGAGGACTGAGTGTGAAATGGATATGCATTAGTGGATTAGCTGGAAAGTTTCAAAATTTTGTTTCTTCTTTTTACCTGTTATTTTACAAACCCATCGGTCATCAATAACACAGTTACTAGGCTTCAACCGTCCATGATACATTTTGTGATGGTGAAGATAAGCCATTCCTTGTGCGATATCAGTGGCAAAAGAAAACCTGAAAGACAAAAATCAGTAAGCTAGTATTTCCAATCAACCTTCACTTAAATGGCTCTAAAGCCTACTGAAGTAGTCAGGAAGCCTCTCTGTGACTGCAATAGCTTGTCCCCATGTGTCCCCATGCTCATTTTACCAAAACTCAGTGGGTTGTTGAAAGCCCTTAACTCCCACTCAGTTTGTCTGAGTCCACCGAACTTTAGTCTCTTTTAAGATAGTTTCTTCTAGAAGTTCCCACTTCTAGAAGTTCCCACTAACATTATATCCTTGAGGGTGAGACCAAATATTTACAAGAAAAACAGTTTTTTATTAAGTTTCTTACATTATTTGGAGGGTTTCCTCCCTTACAATCTCTTTCTTTGCTGAAGGCAAACATAAGGCAAAATAGAAAGAGTGCACAAAGATTGTTCTCGAAAAACAATGTCATTGTCTTTGTGGAAGTTCCATTGATAATGTGAGCTCATTTTCTGTCTTGATTTTTAATTAAATGGGAATGACAAACATATTTCAGAAAAAAATGAAGCTATATGAGATAAAGGTTTAAAAGCAGTTTTGCAGTATAACGGGACTCGGTTGAAAAGTCATTGGCTTAGCATGTGCATCACTAAAGTTATGATTGCTCAAAAATCCAGAAGACAAGCTGAGATGTATATTTAAATTCAATTTCTTTCTTACTTCTTCATTCTCTCCATGTTACAGTGCAGGCCTGTCTATCCAAGGACTTTATCTAAAATAAACATCTTGTCCTAAACTGCACATAGCACAGTTTGTTTCATGTAGCTTTTCAGAAGTGTTTTTGTACCTGAAACCCCAGTTCAAAGGAATGTCTTCATTGAACAGAACATCACTCAAGCTGCCTTTGGGGCAGTACTCTGTCACAATGGCAACATTTGGCACTTCTATACAACCTCCAATGAATTTGCAGAGATTAGGGTGGTCAAGTTCCCTGTGAAAATCAACAGAAATCACAGCACATCTGCAATTTTCATGGATATACCTCCTGCTTTTTGCAGGGTAACCGGAAAACCAAGTGCCTTGTCTCACAAGGCAGAGACAAAAGTAAAACAGGTGTCAAAACAAAATTTGAAAAAGGAGGAACATGAATTAACACTCACATTTGGACAGATTGTAACCCTTAAAGAACCAGTGTAAAAGGGAACAACATACAATTCTCAGGTTTCACTTCTTACCTCACTTGCTTTACTTCTTTACGTATGGATTTGGACAGCGCAAATGCATTCTTCATTATTTTTTTTATGGCCACTCTTCTACCATCACTGAAACAGAATGAAATTTTGTTCACAGAGTTTTAGGCCAACTTCATAACCCAACAGATTATGAAAATGGAATGGATATTTCTTCTATAGTGGGCAGCTTCATATCTCTAGAGACAAGGCACAGAATTTAAGCATGTGCATATATGGGTGTAAATCTGAGTATATGACAGGTGACAGGTTCCTGTTTCTATGGTAAGGGAAACATTAGATATTATATTCAAGCACCCTTGACTTGTGGATGACATTTAGAATGTAAGACTGTTACAGTCAGTTGAGGCAGTTTG
This sequence comes from Psittacula echo, assembly GCF_963264785.1. NCBI lineage: Eukaryota > Metazoa > Chordata > Aves > Psittaciformes > Psittacidae > Psittacula > Psittacula echo. Next base: position 58,531,868 of record NC_137742.1, on the reverse strand, counting down.
ATGATGGAGTAGCAGCAAAAGAAAATGTCAGAGATAGTGAAACTCATGCAGTGAAATGCCTTCTATCTGTTGCTTCTGTCTAATGTTTTGAAGACCCACCACTGATATTTAACATCCTTTTGTTCTCATCAGGTGAAGCATTCTCAGTGATGAAGCAGCGAAGTTTGATAGACAGCAAAGCAACTTTCCTTGGAATAATAAAGGAATCCAGTGGGGATACATGCAGGAATTTAAGTGGTATCCACCATACAAATAGTACAGGGGCTCTGGTGTAGCAGATGTAGGTGCTTCGTTGATGAGACTGAATGCCCCATTCTTACACCTTTCACCCTTGATGAATGTGATTGACTTTGACTCATCCAAGGAAGATGATGATGATGATGAAAATGTCATCATTCAGAAAGAAACAGCAAAAATGCTCACTATCTATGAGCATCTATGCTGGACACAGTGTCTCATCAATGAAGTGGCTGTAATTTTCCAGAACAGTGATCTATGCTGAAAAGGCAGCTGCTTCTCTAACCTGATGATTCTAAGTAAGATCCTCTACACTGCAAAGCACAGATCCTGCCCTGTGTATACAAATGGTAGATATTACTTTCATCTTTGCACATGTTCTGTCCTTACCCCCTAATTATATTATTCTTATGTGGAAACTTGCTTTCTGGATAGAAGAATATGGCTAAACTGTTTGCCATATAGTATTATGATGCGCATATAGTGTGATTCAGAGGTGAAATGCTCAGTATTTTCAGTCATATTAGCTGGTTTAAGGACAAGATTTTTAATATGCTACTGTATAGGATGCCACTCTTCAGTGCAAAGAACCTAGCTGTGCTCTGCCTGCATTTCAGAAAAAGGGCTCCATAAAAAAAAAAAAAGACACAACAACCAAAACAGAAGCCTAGCATGTAAGATATTCCACAGCCAGTGCATGGTACAGAAATCAGATGATGGTATTAACTTACTGAATTTGACCTAACAAGAGAAATGCAAGTTTTTACTCTATCTGTCAACAGTAAAGTGTCAAGAAAGAAAGGTGAAACTATGGTATAATAAGTAGTGCATTAAACGAGTAATATATTGACTTACTATCTCCCAGTCTGGGTGAAGTACTGTTTCCTGGACACATTAGCAGCAGCTGTGCAGGAGCTCAGAGCTGTGATACAGCTAGCATTGGAGTCACTGGGTACTGGGGGAGCACTCATGATGCTTCCCGTTGCTGTCTGTACTATGCAATCTAAATGGGATGTGGGATGAGAAAAAGCATCCGAAGATGCACGTTATTGGCAAGGTAGAGACTCCAGAGGCAGACAAATATAATGAATTCTGCAAATATTTGCATTTTGGTTGGTCTTGTTTACATTAAGACAGAAAGCCAAAAAGTAACAAGTTCCAGAGTTGATTCATTGCCACAGAACTTTTCCATTAATCCTCAGGATTTGATGAAAATTTTGTTTCTCTGCTCTTGGGATGACTAGCCTTTGTTGCTACTTTGAGGCCGAGGACAGAACCCAGGGAAGCAGAGCAAGCCCTGTGCCATACTTTAACAAGTCTATTTGGAGCTTCTAGAAGACTGTAAAGTACAGGGATGTGGGAAGTGATTCTAACACCAGAGGGAAGCCGGAGAAGAGCAACAATACAGTCAGATGAAAAAAAGTCAGTGATCTCAATGTATGTTTTTAATCTCTATTGACCACCTTAAGGTAAAAAAAATGGATTTAAAATGAAATTTAATTAACTACATAACATTCCACCATCTCCAATTGAAATCCAGATTTAGCCAATTAGTCTCAGCATTGCTGAAAACTCTTAACTCTCCCTGGTACCAGTATCCAGTAAAGTGTGGCTGAGGAAGCTCAGCATCTTGCCTTGCATCAGGATTGCCATGTTCCCACACAACAGTATTATCCATATGCAGTTCCAAATTGCATTGACATTTGGAGTCATTCTATGGGATTCCACCCAGAAACATATTAGAGACCCCTGAGATAACTTTGATAATAAGTGTGCATGTATATATATGTATATACATGTGTGTGTGGTGCAATGCACCAAAAAAGGGAGTTACCCTGAAAATAATAAAGCGAGGTTTTCATAGTACAGGCTACATATCCTGGGAACAGCACTGCTCATGTGTTTCCCTTTAGATAACTTTATCAGGCTACTATGGATATCTCTGAACAGCTCTGTCCAGAGAAGACATACTGTTTCCAGATCTCATCATATTATCATTCCTCATTACTCACTACCATTAATTATCACTCCTAGGCCTGATACCTAGCCAACATCTGTTCTTTACAGCAATGAGGGTGTCATATCAAAACCACACAGAAAGCAATGTTCAAGTCCAAGGCTGAAAATATCTCTACTATATGTTAACACAAGTATACCTTGACACTTCTACTGCCAAAACAGGGATATAAGACAGATAAAGCAGACATCTTTCTAGCAATTCCTCACAGAGACAGAAAATGAGAAAATGTACATAAGCACAGATCCATCAAAACCAGCAGATTTCTACCTCATATTTATTTAATCTTTTTTGAGGGTCTAGGCATTGTTTTCCTTACAAAAGCCAGAACAATGAACAACAAAGTAAATAATCTATACCTATTTTAAGTGTAGTATATTAAAACACATTATAACATCTGAATTATTCTAACACGTTTAGTTAGAACCAGTTAAATCACATTTTACATCCAGCTATATAATAGAAAAACAACTTTGGCCACAATGAATTACTTTTTGCAGCAAGTCTGTCACAGACAGCAGACAGTAAGAGAAATTAAGATTTCATTATATTTGTGCAAATCCAAAGGAACTTAGTGAGAGCAATTATACAGAATGATACATCCTTTGAAGCAACAGTAATTTATTTTTGCCAAGTTCAGAAGTCATCTTTTTGGGATAGGCCTCTCTTTTTTAATTAACAAATCACCATAAAAATAAGGAAACTATTTCAAATTACTTTGACATCTAAAGTTTCAATAAACAAAAATATGAGTGATCAGTCCACAGAGGTTACAGGGATGAAACTTTGGATATGTTTTTCACAAATTGGTTCACTTTTGTAAGACCCCTAAAACATGTAATTGTGATTGAGATAATTTCTCAAAATTATTAAGGAAACTGATCATAGTATCAAAGTGACAAGTTACTAACCTTGTTTGATGCAGGTGAAGTCTATAATCCAGCTTTCATCCCAAAACATCTTTTGTTTCTGATATTGAAACCACTACAAAAATAAATCAAGTTAATTCCTGGTGTAGCCCTAATGTCTTTGAAGGAATTAAACCAGTGAATATTTTTTACTACATATGAAAGTTTATAAGTATGCAAACAAAATCTGATGTTTAAGCATCCAACATTCATCTTAGGAGCAATATTAGAATCAAGAACAGGCTTAGAAGAGAAGAATATCTAATAAATATCTCAACAACTGTACAGTCTGTATTCTAGATTCTAACTACTTGTCGTATTTTGCATTGGTTACAAACTCTCCCTTATTGTCAATATTTCTTATGAATTTACATCTCAGCCTGGGCATCAGATGACAGATTTACACCTCCCCACAGCATGGAAATATCCTATATTATATAAGTGCATGACAAGAACACATGACCTCTCAACCCCAAATTAAGGAACAGTACAACTTATGTCCTGCAACAGAATTAGTCCCCAATCCACAAATGAGCTCATACTATGTCAGATACTCTAGCATAAAGAGTATTAGGCAGGAAATCTGTGGGTACTTTGCAAAGAAGTTATTGGTATAATAGTAGATCTGTAGAGCTGACATGCAAAACTCACATGGAAAGTGTAAACGCAAGCTTTCAAAAGAGGAGCAGGAGATTAAATTATTCAGTTATTACTGCTGCGGTCAATGCCAAAATGTCAAACCACAGCAGCATTTCACCATCATTATACCACTTTCTATAATGTGGAATTTAATATAAGGGTATTCATTGGAACTGGTAACAAAAGCCCAGATAATTTGCAAGGAACACGGTGTGGAGATTGTGTCAATATTTTGGTAGAAATTATGACAAATATAGAGCTCACTGTATCAAATTAAGTCTTCCCATCAATTTCAAAAGTTTCTGAGAATGGTATCTACATTTTATCTTGCAAAAGTATGACTGAACAAAGACATATTAGCTAGAAGTGACCATTAGGCTTGCTACAGACACTGATACCAAGAAATCCTCTCCTCTACTTGCATGATTAAAGAAGGCATCATTTTTCCAGGTTTTTTTTTCCCATTAACTACTGAACTAGATAAAAGGATGTTTCCCTCTTATTTACTTATCACCTAAACAAAGCATAAAAAAAAAAAAAAAATGCTACTACAGAAGTTAGCAGGAGTAAGTATATAGAAATGCAAGAAGAAAAAAATCCAGAAAAATGGCAGAAATTATAGGTAATTTTTCCTACAAGACCGTTAGGTAGTCCCATGCAAGGCCAAGAAACTATCACTTTTTCTAAAATGATAATTGATTGAAAGTGTCTGAACTTCACGTCTGTCCAATTTCTATTAGATTGTATGGTTTACAGGAGAAAGACTATAAACACATTGTCACAACTGCCCTGTGGATTATAAATTTTAACCCAGTTTTCAACAGTTCTGTCCCTAATTTACAGAGCCACAAAGAAAGGCACAGAATAGAAAAAATACCTAATTGTGATTCACATCTCCTTACTCAGTGGGCCATCACACTGAGAGAATCGTAGAATCAACTAGATTGGAAAAGACCTTTAAGATCACCAAGTCCAACCGTTACCCCAGGACTTTCAAGACCTCTGCTAAACCGTATCACTGACGGCTTCATCTACATGTTTTTTTGACACTTCCAGGGACAGTGATTCTACCATTCTTCTGGGAAGCCTGTTACAATGCCTGATCAACCTCTCTGTGAAGCAATTTTTCCTAATTTCAATATCCAACCTAAACCTTCCCTGGCACAGCTTTAGGCCGCTTTCTCTTGTCCTATCACTTGTTACTTGGCAGAAGAAACCAACTCCCACATCACTACAACTTCCTTTGAGGTAGATGTAGAGAGTGATAAGGTCCTCCCTGAGCCTTCTCTTCTCCAGACTAAACAACCCCAGGTCCCTCAGCTGCTCCTCATCACACTTGTGCTCCAGGCACTTCACCAGCTTTGTTGCCCTTTTCTGGACCTGCACCAGCACCTCAATGTCTCTCCTGCAGTGAAGGGCCCAGAGCTGAACAGAGGATTTGAGGTGCGGCCTTACCAGTGCTGAGTGCAGGGGGATGATCTCTTTCCTGGTCCTGCTAGTCAAGCTATTGCTGATATAGGCCAGGATGCCGGTGGCCTTCTTGGCTGCCTGGGCACAAGTTGGCTTATGTTCTCATGTGCTCAGTCAGCACCCCCAGGTCCTTTTCCACCGAGCAGCTTTCCAGCAGCTCTTCCCCTGGCCTGTAGCGTTGCATGGGGTTATTGCGGACCAAGTGCAAGACCTGGCTCTTTGCCTTATTTAAACCTCATACCACTGGCCACAGTCCATCAATCCAGCCTGTCCAGATCCCTGTGCAGAGTCTTGCTATCATTCAGCTGATCAACACTCCCAGCCAACTCCAACACCACTTGGTGTTGCCGGCAACAGAGCGTGCACACAATCCCCTCGTTCTAATTATCAGTGAAGATGAAGAACTCTACAGACAGATAGGAACAGCCTCATGCTCACAGGCCCTTGTTATCATGAGAGACCTCAACCACCCTGATATCTGTTGGAGGGACAGTACGGCCCGGCACAAACAATCCAGGAGGTTCCTCAATTATGTGGAAGACAACTTCCTTCTGCAAGTAATAGAAGAACCAACAAGGAGAGGTGCCATGCTTGACCTTGTGCTCACCAACAGGGAGGAGCTGGTTGGAAATGTGACACTCCAGGGCAGCCTTGGTTGCAGCGATCATGAGATGGTCAAATTCGAGATCCTCAGGACAGTGAGAAGAGTGTGCAGCAAGCTCACTGCCCTGGACTGCAGGAAAGCAGACTTTGGCCTCTTCCAGAACCTGCTTAGTAAGGTTCCATGGGAAATAGCCCTAGAGGGCAGGGGGGCCAAAGACTGTTGGTTGATATTCAAGGATCACCTACTGCAAGCTCAGGAGTGTTGCATTCCAACTAGAAGGAAGTGCAGCAGGAGGGCCAGGAGACCTCCTTGGATGGATAAGGAGCTGCTCAGGAAAATTCAAAGGAAAAAAGAGGCTTATAAAAGGTAGAAGCAGGGACAGGCGGCCTGGGAAGAATACAGGGATGTTGTCCAGGAAGCTAGGGACCAGGTTAGGAAAGCAAAGGCCCAGTTAGAATTAAACTTCACTAGGGATGCTAAGGATAACAGGAAGGGATTCTATAGGTACATAGTGAATAAAAGACAGACTAGGGACAACGTAGGCTCCCTCCGGAAGATATAGGGAGAACTGGCTAGCCTGGATTTGGAGAAGGCTGAGGTTCTTAATGACTTCTTTGCCTCAGTCTTCACTGGCAAAGACTCTGACTGCAAAATCTTGGAGCAGATTCTCCTGGAAGGCATGCTAAGGCACACAAAAAACGAGGTGGTTGGTGACAGCCAGCATGGCTTCACTAAGGGGAAATCCTGCCTGACCAATTTGGCGGCCTCCTGTGATTGGAACTAGATGATCTTAAGGTCCTTTCCAACCCTAACTATTCTATGATTCTATGATTCTATACTGTAAGAGTCGTGAGGCACTGGAATGGGTTGCCCAGGGAAGTTGTGAATGCTCCATCCCTGGCAGTGTTCAAGGCTAGGTTGGACAGAGCCTTGGGTGGCATGGTTTAGTGTGAGGTGTCCCTGCCCATGACAGGGGTCCTGGAACTAGATGGTTTTAAGGTCCTTTCCAATCCTAACTATTCTATCATTCTATGACTCTATCTTACTGGCCCTAACACCGAGCCCTGAAGGACACCTCTAGTAACTAGTCACTATCACCAACTAGATGTGATACCATTTACCACCACTCTTTGGGTTTAGCCATCCAGGCAGTTTCCAATGCTGCAACCTTCTCCTGCTCATTCCCTCTCAGCATATCAGCTTAATTCAGGTACTTACTGCAACTGCAATAAAGATGGAAAGAGAAGGAATCCCTGAGGAAAGAGGAGCCTATCAGCTTACAGGACTCTTAAGCCAAACCCCAAATAAATTATCAATTATTTACAAAGTCAATATAAGGCCTCTACATTGCCACACCCATCTGCTAAATCATAGAATGTTTGCTATGAAATTCAGAAAGGTACTTTTTGAAAAGATGAAGGAATGTGGATCCTCTTTCCCGGAAGCACTGTGAAGTAATAGGCCATAATACCATGCTGTCTCCTCATTATATAGACATTTTCAGTCAAAGAAATCCAAAACTGCTTCTCCCATGTTCATACACTCCCCTGTCATTATCCCCTTTTTTACCCTCTTCATGAGTGTGTTATAATTGACAACTATCATGCAAAATTAATCAAATTGGTTCAGTTACACTAAGACCACCCACCTACTCAAATTATTATTTCATTCCTATCTTTATTTCTTTTGAGAATAATCCAAGTAAAATGTTTTCCATTATAAATTGCATTTGGACTCTGAGTTTAATGGCCCCTGGTGGAGCTAATCCCTTCATGAATTTACCTAATTTGTATTTGAATTAATTTATACTCCTGACTTTCATAGGGGTTTGAAGCAGCTGATTTCATAACAGAGTTTTATTCTAAGTGAAAAGTACTCTTACTTTACTAGCGCTCCTTGGTTTCCATGTGGTGAAAAACCTCTTCCTCTTTTCCCACTATATATCCATTCCACTGCTACATTCTTCTTCAGTCTTCTCTCTCACAGGATGAAATTTCCTAGCCCATGGAATGAGCCTCCTCTCATAACGAAACTAAACCCATTTTTTCCTTTCCTTCTGCTTTCTCCCATAGCCTACAGCTTCTGAATGGAGAAAAAAATCTATCCCTTTACAAAGACAGAACACCACTCTAACCAAACAATAGAAGAAAAAGGAAATAGGAGAGAAGAGAAATACTTACCATGACTGTGAAAATGAAGCCTGTGAAGATTAAACATGTTGGTAAGGCAATTGCTATCCTAACATCAGTAGACAGTGGGCATTCCCCACAGTCTACTGGGCAGATAGAGCATCCTTCTTCTTTTTCTTCACAAAAGTCATCTCCACAGACTGATTAGAAAAGGAAACACGTATCAGAATATTCAAGGCAGTTTTATCTCTCCATGAGGTTGTATTCAAATTAAAATACATGGTTCTTGAGCTGGGAAACCTCAGACTACTGGAAAGATTAAATTTTGAAGAACCCAGAGATAGCACCCTAGCAGCTGAAAGACTAATGTGAATTTTTAAAGCGATACAGGATCACTTTGAACAGATTAATAATGACATGTTTTGTGTGTAAATCACTTTATCACCACTCTGTTTCTCATTGCCCATCTATTTTTTTTTTTTTTTTTTGAGACTTTAAGCTCCTCAAGTCATGCATTGTCTTTTGTATTCTTTGTATTTAGTCAGCCATTGAGGTCCCCTGAAGCCAGTGACCCTTCCTCAGCAGCAGCAAATGACAGAGTACTGCAGAATGAAACCTTACAACCCATACTTCAAGGATTTATTTATCTCCAAGGTCTTATGAAAATTATCAGTAGTGTCAGATGTGATTTAAAACAAAAGCCCTAAAGAACAAAACTCCTTCTCCCATGTCCTGAATGGTGTTTCAATTTCACCTTTATGACTAAACTAATATCATGCTGTACTTCAGACTTCTGAGAGAAGCCAAAAGTATTATTCTGTCACAAGGCAATATTTTTTTTTTTTAAAAAAAGCCTCAACAAAGCAAAATCCACTGCTTAGTGATAATTCTGCCTCTGTCCATTTAATTCCAGTTGAATACCAGAAAAAGTACAGAAATCACTTTCTGCCTCAAGGTTAGAGCTGCATTTTTAAAATTTCTTTTCTGATAGATTACAAGTTTCCTGGAAAACTCAGCTTCAACTGTCTTGAAAGGAATAGTAAATTTTATAGCTAAATACTTCCATCCACATTGCAGTCACTTTGGTTCCTTGTTAGAATTGAACTTGGCTAGGGATGTTAAGGATAGCAGGAAGGGATTCTATAGGTACGTAGCAAATAAAAGACAGACTATGGACAATGTAGGCTCCCTCCGGAAGATATCGGGAGAACTGGCTACCCTGGATTTGGAGAAGGCTGAGGTTCTTAATGACTTCTTTGCCTCGGTCTTCTCTGGCAAAGGCTCTGACCACACCACCCAAGTCTTGGAAGGCGGAAGCAGGGACTGTGAGAATGAAGACCCTAGGGCCACTGTAGGAGAGAAACTGGTTCGAGACCATCTTAAAAACCTAAACGTGCACAAGTCCATGGGACCTGACAACATCCATCCGCGGGTCCTGAAGGAGCTGGCGAATGAAGTTGCTAAGTCACTGTCCATCATATTTGAAAAATCATGGCAGTCAGGTGAAGTTCCCGACGACTGGAAAAAAGGAAATATAATCCCCATTTTCTAGAAGGGGAAAATGGATGACCCAGGGAATTACAGACCAGTCAGTCTCACCTCTGTGCCTGGCAAAATCTTGGAGCAGATTCTCCTGGAAGGCATGCTAAGGCACATGAAAAACAAGGAGGTGGTTGGTGACAGCCAGCATGGCTTCACTAAGGGGAAATCCTGCCTGACCAATTTGGTGGCCTTCTATGATGGGGCTACAGAACTGATGGACAGGGCAGAGCAGCTGACGTCATCTACCTGGATTTGTGCAAAGTGTTCGACACTGTCCCACATGACATCCTTGTCTCTAAATTGGAGAGACATCAATTTGATAGATGGACCACTCAGTGGAGAAAGAACTGGCTGGATGGCCACATACAAAGAGTTGTCGTCAATGGCTCAATGTCCAGCTGGAGATCGGTATCGAGTGGTGTCCCTCAGGGGTCGGTGTTGGGACCGGTCTTGTTCAACATCTTTGTCGGTGACATGGACAGTGGGATTGAGTGCGCCCTCAGCAAGTTTGCAGATGACACCAAGCTGTGTGGTTTGGCTGATACGCTAGAGGGAAGGAATGCCATCCAGAGGGACCTCGACACGCTTGTAAGGTGGGCTGATGCCAACCTTATGAAGTTTAACCATGCTAAGTGCAAGGTCTTACACCTGGGTCAGAGCAATCCCAGGCACAGCTACAGGTTGGGCAGAGAAGAGATTCAGAGCAGCCCTGCAGAGAAGGACTTGGGGGTGTTGGTCGATGAGAAAATGAACATGAGCCGGCTTCAGTGTGTGCTCGCAGCTCAGAAAGCCAACCGTACCCTGGGCTGCATCAAGAAGAGTGTGACCAGCAGGTCAAAGGAGGTGATCCTACCCCTCTACTTTGCTCTTGTGAGACCTCACTTGGAGTATTGTGTGCAGTTCTGGTGTCCTCAACATCAAAAGGACATGGAACTGTTGGAACAGGTCCAGAGGAGGGCCACGAGATTGATCAGGGGACTGGAGCACCTCCCGTCTGAAGACAGGCTGAGAAAGTTGGGGCTGTTCAGCCTGGAGAAGAGAAAGCTGCGTGGAGACCTCATGGCAGCCTTCCAGTATCTGAAGGGGGCCTATAAGGATGCTGGGGATGGACTATTCATCAGGGACTGTAGTGACAGGACAAGTGGTAACAGGTTAAAACTTAAACAGGGGAAGTTTAGATTGGCTATAAGGAAGAAATTCTTTAATGTAAGCGTGGTGAGGCACTGGAATGGGTTGCCCAGGGAGGCTGTGAGTGCTCCATCCTTGGTGGTGTTCAAGGCCAGGTTGGATGAGGCCTTGGGTGGCATTGTTTAGTGTGAGGTGTCCCTGCCCATGGCAGGGGGGTTGGAACTAGATGATCTTAAGGTCCTTTCCAACCCTAACTATTCTATGATTCTATGAAATATATTCTCAACCTTACAGAAGCGTAGCCAATAAGAGTGCTGTGATGACATTCCTATTTTAGCCAGTATTTTTCTTGAGGTTGTGTGTTTAATTTATTAAATAAAGTCCACTTTTTAACTTTTACATTGCTAAGAGAGTTGTTATGTTACTTCTGCTTCCCTGCATACAGCTAAACTAAACTGAACAAAAGACATGCCTTTGGGAGCAATTGAATTTTATTGTGAACAAGGGAACCAAGATGGGTTTCTATGTTTGCAATATGCTTAAGGCTAGTCTGCTGCCCTTCAGATGAAAAGTGTCCATATCCTCACAACATACTAGCTGGAAGAATATTTTCACATCCCCATCAACTGTAAATGAACCTTGTAGTACCTGAAGCTGTTGATCATGGCATTTGACTTGAGTTATTTGACAAGATTGGTTTCCTACTGTTCTGGATTCATACACAGGTTAGAAGCTCACTTTTTCAGATGTTCATTGTTATGTGAAGAAAAATTTTAGGAAGACTTATGTGCAGTTTCAGTGGTGGGGTATGGGCTAGGAGTCTCTTTTGCTTCTGGTAACCACACATGAATGATAAAAGCATTGATAGTTGCAGTCAGTAAGCAATTCCTTCACACCTTCATTTTATATCATACCTACTGCAGGAAGGACTGTGGTTTTTGCTTCCAGAGCAACTTGCATTCTCCCAACTCTGATGTGTGCAATAAGAGAAGTCACACCCACGTGAACTAAAACAACCTGCCAAACAAGTGAAAAAGCATCAAGCATCAAAACTTAACTTGCATAGAGTAGGCTATTATAACACCTATCCATTTGTGGTGACTTGTGAAAAAAGTTGTGGTTGCCTCATCCCTGAAAGTGTCGAAGTCCAGGTTGGATGGGGCTTTGAGCAATCTTACCTAGTGCAAGGTGGCCCTGCCCAACTAGATGATCTTTGAGATCCCTTCAAATCCAAACCATTCTGTGATTCTATGATAAAACGTGCATGTTTTTTCAGAATCAGGAAAGACAGGTATCCTTGACTAACAAGACAAACAGAAGCAGGAGAGGCAACTCCTGTGGGAAACGCATGTCTGATTCCCCTGCTGGTATGTATTCTTTTAACCAAGCAGGTCTATCAGTCCATGCATACTGCCATTATTTGCTTCCTCATTGCTTCTCTTGGGTAGAAGCCCCCTAATGACCATATTAACCTGCAACACAGTCCAGTTAGTAATACAATATATTGTTAGTGTAGGCCTTAAATGGACAGATTAGGTTATTCTTTTTCCTCCCATCCCCATTACTTCTACTAACTACCTAAAGAGTAGTAGTCTATAAAGCTATTACTTCCAAGTCATTTGGCAATTGATACTATTCATCCACATACATTACGTACAGACATAACACTGACAAATAATGAGGCTGATAACAAGTACATGAGCAGCACTAAACTTCTAGCAAGCTCTGAAAAGAGCAAAACATGTAAAATCCTTTATGCAGTAAATGTACCTTACCCTGGCAGTCCAGTTTCTTTGGCTCATTTTGCCAGCTGTAGACAAAGTGTGAGTAAATATCTGGCCATCATCTGGGATCCATGGACCACATATTCCTCCTCGACCCTTTATCAGACATATTGGTCATGTCAGTGAACTGCAACACAACGAAAATCCTAGCTCCTCCTTTTTTATTTTCTTAAAATTACTTGTGTTCACTAACAGCAAGTAAAGTGATATTTCACAGCCAAATCTATTAAAATGTCAAAGTACGAGCAGCATTGTTATGTGAAAAAAGGTAAGAGATAAGCAACTGTTCCTATACTGAGTTAAAATCTCACAAATATAGTAATTTTTTTTTTAAATAGATGAAGCAAAATATGGTCCCAAATTTATTCACAGTAATTCTAGGAGGGTAATACACTTTTTCAGGATTTGATGTAGTAGAACAAGAATCATAATCCATTTTTAATATTTTTCTAAAGGGGTTTTATTGTGGTTTCACTTTTGATAGAGCAGCTTTAATTTTTTTTTCTTTAATGAGGAAGGAAGGCAACTCTTCTGTGCCTGTTTGCAGACCAGTAAAGCTGTTAAGGTGTAAACCTCCCAGTAATTGCAACCATAGGGCATTATTTTGGCTGTCTGAAGATCTTGTGGGTTTGTTTTTTTTGTTGTTTGTTTGTTTGGTTTTTTTTCTCCTAACTCCAGATACTGCTTCAGGCACTTCTTTCAATGCAATGTAAGACACAGACCAAATCAAAAGAAATGGTATTCATATTAACTAAGATACAATGCTCAAAAAGTTACAAAAGTGTGAAAAACCCCTACAAAACCTCCTCTTGAATAATGGAAAAATATTGCTTTGAAGTGCCTTGTCAATCTTATGTAATGATACTCATGGTCTTCTTGCTGCATGATAGCCAACCTGCTTAGCCTTCTTCTAAGCAGGGACTGAAATATTTACAGTATTACAAGGAAACAAGATGATGGATATTGGCTACATGTTTTCACCTTTTCCACACCTTAATCACAAGCAGAGCTAATTATAAAATTAAGGAATAATCGAAAGGTCAGCACAGTGATGGGGTATTGAAGTTCTTTACTATGGTTCTAGACAAAAGTTTTGATGTGATGGTTCCAGCAGGGATTCTTCTTTTAAACCAAATTCCTGGTATCAGCTGAGGCTCCCAGGGAGTAATAAGTAAAACTGCTCCCTAAGAAGGGACTGCCAAGAAGTAAGCTGGAGCTTTTGTAGAAGCATTAAGCTTTCACACAGGAGGGTACATGAAATAGCTGCAAGACATGTAGACTAGGTCTTCTATTACACCATCTTTGACCACAGAAAATGTATCAGACTGCCAAAAGGGAGATCAACTAGAAAGACTGGGCAACTGCATTATTATACAGGGTTAGGGTTGTTAGAGTCAGAATTTTAATTTTTCATTCAGAGAAGAACAGACACTTATTATAAGCCAAGCAGACAAGAATGGATCCTACTTACACTGCATGAACAAATTTTGCTATCTTGTATTTGGATTTGGGGTTTTTTTTGGTTTTGGTTTTGGTTTTGGTTTTTTTTGTTTGGTTGGTTGGTTGGTTGGGTTCTTTTGTTTGTTTTTTTTTTTGTCTGTTCTAACACAGAAAAACCATCAATCTCAGGACACGTGTATACAGGCTTCAAAAGTCAGTGATACACACCCCATGAAATTTCAGTAACTCAAGGAAATCCTCTAGTTCAGGATCCTTCTCCAATCTTTAGTGATAGTAACAAATCCAGCTGACAATTTGCCCTGCTTGCTTTAAAATCAAATGATCTCTCTTTCTCTACTGACTACACAAAGATCTGAGTCAACTAATCTTAAACAGATAAAACTGGCCCCACTAAAGATAATGAGAGATTCTGAATACTGCCTTGCCCAAATATCTGTTTGCTTTGCAGCCTCATAATCCAGATCAAAATATTCTAAACCTGACAGATATTCCCACACTGGTTTTAGTGAACTGCTGATTTGGTCTAACTGTAATCACAGAAAGACTTCACGAACTTGAAATTGGTTATTACAATGATGTCTCATCCAGTAGCAAGAACAGAGCACATTATACTGACCATGAAGGCCAAAGGACAGGAGTGGATGTTGGCGTGGTAGACACAGCAGTTCTCCCCATTTGCATCTTTCCAGCTGGCAGGACATTCATGTTCCTCACAGAATTCTTTTGCAGCAGTAGCATTGCTTGCCAAGCAGCAGAGAAAGAGAGAAACTTTTACATTATTCCTCATTCCTCAGAATTGCAACAAGCACATTAGAGCCTGTTCTTTATCCTGCATAGGAATAATAGCAGCAAAAACATACGCAATGAAATAAACACTGTTACACCATTTCTTTCTCTTCTGTTTTGCTTCTGGTTGAAGTGTTCCTGGAGCCATGATGATTGCTGTCCAACTGGACCACTGCCTACTGCCAAGCAGTAGAGACTTCTGGCACATAGATGAGCAAGCAGGTACCAATCTCCACTTGTCTCCCCAAACTGACTTCATGACCAGATGGGGTCACTTGGCTTTGCCACATCTGGCACAGAAGAAGATACCATTACTCAACTGTCACTATCAGAAATATGAGTCCCTGGCTACCTTCATTCTCAGTGCTGTCAATTATGTAACTTAATCTGTGCTTGTGGTTCATACATATTATTCAGTTCCAGTCTTTGCACAAAACCCAGACCACCAAGGAAAATAATAATATTGGACAATAACATCAGATACAATTTGCCAAACCCAAAATTTAGAGCAAAAAATGGACTTTAGGAATAGGCTGATCTGCAAAATAAGGTGAGCCTTTTGTAATTTTATCCCTGAAAGAAAAATGTAGTTATCTGGAAATGTGTGATGCAACTATTCTTCCCAATGTTTCCTCAATTATTCTTTCAGTTGATTATTACTAAAACAAATTTGGCTTCAAAGTAAAATAATTTTCTCCAAACACGGCTTTCTTGGTAGATATAGCCAGGCTTAGTTGTAGAGTTTATATTTGAAACCTAAGATAAGAAAATATTCAAATCCCCAAGACATCCAAATAGATAAAATCCATTGGCCTTTGAGCCCACGCTGGCAGTTAAAAAAATACTTAAGCAAGTTGGTGCATACTTCTATCATGTATTTGTCCTCATAGCTGCTTTCAGAAATTTACCCTGTATTATGTGGGGTTTATTCAATATCTTCATCATGGCTCCACCCAGTTATGCTGACACCCATACGTTGACGTGTTAGCCTCAGCCATATTTGAGTGAGCCATTGTAAGCTAAGTAAGAGTCAACTAGACAATCTAGTTAAAATGAGGTGCAAATTTGATCCCTTTGAAAAATGCAGCACAGTTTTCTCTCTTTTTAAATATTTGCCCTCTGATATCTATATGCAAGAAATGTATAAGCACAAAAAGAGCAGAATTTTCTGAATTCCTAACCAATTTAAGGGAGTGGGTCTCCCTGGAAAGACTAGAAAAACAGATTAATCTCCAAGCAGTGAAAAAAATCTGCTTTATGGTTAAGTTACAGGAACTACTACTAGCCATAAATTTCAGAAAACATGATAAACAAGTTTTGAAAAACTCTGTAGCCACAGTACACAGATGATCAAAATACAGTATCAACTTTTTTTGCCATTGCAAATGGATTACAGGTCATCTTTCAATATGGAAAAAAATTCTCACTGGATAACAGCTTCTACAATCTGAACTTTGTGATGTGAACACAAACTGGCGAAGAAAAATGTGAGGTTTTCCATAAACATCTCTTACACTAACCAAGTATAGCACAGAAAATGGGGAAATGCAGTTGCAGCCTTTGTCCCAGACATTGCTGTGTATGGGTGGAGAAATGCTATGTACAGGCAAAAGTGTAAAATCTGGGTGTTTTATCCTCTTAGTGACTGGGAGTTGAACACATAAACGTTCTGTATTTAACCTCTGTCCCGTACAGTTACCAACACAGCGTCTGAGTTGATCTATATAAGCTTTTGGACTGATTTCAGTCCAGCAGAAATCAAAATAAGTTCATCACAAAATTCAGTGAATTCAGGATTGGGCCAGTCTCTTTTTCATATACATGTTGTGCAACTCAAACACACTTATGATTAAAATAAGACAGTTAGTTTCGGACTTGTGCCTAAACTTCAGTTGTAAATTCTTTGTGTAGAGAAGGCAGCAAATGATGTTCAGAATTGCACTGAGACAGTAATGCAGATACAGGATGATGTACCCTATCCTTGGCCATGCTGGTAAGTGTGCTTTGTTGGCTGCTCTGAGAGTAAAGCCATTGGCAAATAGCTATAAGAGACCTCAAGAGATGCAAGGAACTAGCAAGGAGTCCCAGAGGTATATTCCAATTATGCTACTAAAAACGTACACACAGTATCCTCATATAATCAAGACCATGAAAGCATTCTTATAGGAGGTAATACCTGTGAGAAAGGATTCCATTTTGCACTGCATACTGAAAAAAGCTGTCTGATGCAAAGACTGCATAGGTCACATTGAAGAATTCCCCACTCACAATCTTTTCTGGAGGCCTTTGAACCCATGCCATCTCCAGGCCTAGAAACAACATAATCATGGGCAAACATATTTGCTATGCTTTTCTACTTTACAGATGCATACAAATGTAAAACTTTCTCTGTGGTGTCTAATGTCCCATTGCTTTTTATGAGCCCAAAACAATTACCCATTTTAGTGGCTGTATAGCTAAACACAAATACACATTAATTGAACACTTCTGACATTCACTTAGAAAAGATCAAACAACTGCAGAAATATAAGAAAAAATATGGTCATATCACCTAAAGTAGCTTTGCTCCCAGTATAATTCAGTGCTACTTGTCCTGATATACTTGCCTTCCTCTTTGATCAGGCAGTAAACACTGCTCTTCATTCTTGGTTGCATAATGAGGCACACCTCATTATGGAAGAAGAACAGCTAACTAGCACACACGAAATTCAGTCAAAACCCTTAACCTCATGAAACATGAATTATATACACTAATAATGATATATTTAAGAAAGCATTCTCATTTTATAAAACTGTATCACATTTAGAACAGATGACTGGAAGGAATGCTACTCAGACATCTGTCATCTTCCATTTCCCCGCTCTTACTGGGAAAATTTATCCCAGCCATCTATCTTGACTCTTACACACTGTATTACCTGCTTTGAGATGGAGAATGAATTTAGATAAGAGGTAGGAGAAGTTTTTAGCCCATATTCTTAAAGAACGCTATCAAAATCTTCCCACTCCATTCACCTTCTTCTTTCCATATTGCTAGGTGAAGGTGTTAATTTGCACCACATCAGATTACTCACATCATGCAAGTTTGTAGCTCTCAGTTTGTCAGTAAGTTCTAAATCCCTTCTGCAGGATGATGGGTAAGCCTGACCTTCAAGAGATCCTAACTTTTTTCAGTTATAAACTTTTATTACTCTGGAGTTGCTTTCACAAGGTATTCTTCACTTGCACTGTTACTGAAGTGGCTATTTTTTCCCTTAAACATAATTCCCTTTCAGATATAAGGAAGCAAATCGTAAAATAACCTCTTGATTTCACATCTTCCTTGAAAAGTAAACACATATTATAAATGCTAATACTATGAGAGAAACTACAACATAAAAATTTACGAAAAATCATTTGCACTAAAGGCACGAGAGCTGTGCTTCAGAGAAGGTCATCATAAATTTCAGTTAAATTACTTTTTACTTTCCTTTAAAGTTCTCACAAAGATAAACAAAACACTTCTTTCAATGACAACTCTCGCATCTAGATGCTTTGAAGATCTTGTGTTAAATCCACAGCAATGAGGTCACAGTATATTGGCAAATATACACAGCTCTTGCTTTGCTTTTAGCAGTGCTCAGAATATGACAGGGAAGAACCACAAAGAAAGGCAGAATCAAGCTTGGAGTTCATTCTAAAATTGGTGATAAAGGGTACAGTTTAATTAAGCAATCTTCTCATATTAGTTTCCCTTGTACTCAATTCACACTTTGATTATTAGTAAGAACAGCTGTTCTGATGAACAGTTGTTTCAGTGTCAGCAATAGTAAATTAATACAAGTCTAAAAGTCCTAGTTGACAATCATCTAGATAGTTCTTGAATTTCACTTTTTCAACAGAACTCTTTGGAAAATGTTTAACTGCAATACTGAGCTCAGAGTGTGACCCAGCACTTTATCTCCTGGAGTATTTTACCAGTATTACTTTCTCAGGGGTTCTAGTTTTTTTAAAAAACCCCATTGAAACACATTGTCTCTGGTCTTACCTTTTACAACATAAACAAAAGTGTTCCTTTACATCAGTTATTTATCAGTTACAGAGTCACAAAACCATAGAATAGTTGAAATTGAAAGACATGTCTGGAAATCATCTGGCCTAACCCTGTGCTGCTCAAGGCAGGATCACCTAAAGCAGATTGCTCTAGATCTTGGGTTATGAAAATCTCCATGAATGGAGAAACCTTAATTTTTCTGGGCAACCTGTTCTACTGTTTGATCACTTTACAATATAAAAGATTCTTCTTATATTTAAATTCAATTTCCTATATCTCAGTTGCTCTTTAATTATTTTTCAATCTCAAACAATCCGTTTCCAACAGAAAAGAAAAAAATTATTCCATTTTTTATTATCTCATCATGAGAATTCCTTTTCGAAACTGACTAAAAAAGTGGTTAAGTATCTCAGATGTTTTTTAAGTACTCACAGAACACAGTTTTGAGCAAAGTGGAAAAGCATGATGTATAGAATTGGTGATTCTGCTTTCTGGCTGGAGGGTTTAAACACAGTCCACTTTTGAACTGACACTACAAAATGCCAGCAATGACTCAGTGGAATTTGCTGCAATGCACAGTTGCCTGCCTGCTTTGTTTGGATTAAGTTGCATTTGGTTTTCTAATAAGAAATTACATGTTTTCAGTTTCTTTATGGGAGAAGGGATTCAGCTGTTGCTGTTACTTTTTCTTCTGGAACAAATGAATACTGGACAAATAACAGCTGTGAAGTATATTCGGTTGTTTTCATTCACTTATTTCCCTAGCAAGACAGGCTGACACTGATTCAGATACTTTCCACCGTGCATAACATTCCTCATGAGTCAAGTATGATTCCAAGTATTTCAGTTTTGGGTTTTCAACCATTTCCTAGTCACAAGATACTCTTTCTTGAGCAGCTCGAGGACTCACCTCCACAGTCCAGCATGTTATACTCATCTGGTTTTTCCAGGGGCCAACAGTCATAGTCTTTGTTATCTAAATCATGCCACCCCTTCACGGATATCACCTGCCAGAAAAAAAAGCATTTAAATAGACCCAAAAGAAGTCAGTATGGAAATAGAGGAAGGATAAGTTCCATCTCCAAGGTTTACATTTCTTCTAAAGAAATAAAGCCAAATGCAGACACATAGCCTGGCACGTTTTGCTCTCTTCAACTTCTGGAGTAAAATATGACAACTTCCTAGGGGTGTACAAAATCAATCAGTATATTATTTTGATCTATCCAGAAATTAGCCTTGTAGCAATGAGGGGACTTGATGAATCCTTCTCTTGCAAATGGTTTTCTCTAAAAAAAAATGTGGTTCTAGGATTTAAACAGATTTTTTTTGGTTTAAAATTTATTAAAATGGCAACCCCTCTGCTCCAAAGTACTTAGTTTCTATTAATCTTTTACACATAAACAAAAAGTCATTTTTGTTATACCTTTACTAAAATAACTGTTAATTATATAAATGTTAAAATATATAATTATAGATAATATTGAGATTGCATAAGCCTATTACAGGTAGAATATAGCACCAAAATAGAAACAGATTGAACTGCAATAGTAGCAAAATATACATTATACATTATAATAGATATATTAATCATATATTAAAATACACATTCCAGGGTATATATGAACAGAACGGAATGTTAATACACCCTGGTCGTACTCCACCTTTAGTAAAAGAGAATAGTTTCTATTCATATAATCTGCTATAACTTTTCCATATATTATTGGAGGATAATAATTCACTGGTTTATGCAATCACAGTATTCATGAAGTAAGATGGAATTACACAACTTATTTTTTCAATATTACTCTTGTTTTCTACATTACTAAAGTAACATTCATCAAATGATAAAAATAGCTGTCTCACTGAAATAAGCCATATATAGTTCTTTCCATATGCATAGACCACAGGAACAGGTTCTGGTAAGAGGATCTATGTATTTTACCTACCAATAAACTCAGGAGGCTTCGGAGCCCTAAGGCTGGTGTTTTGACAGCTCCCATGCTTCCTAGCATGCACCCAGCTCACCAAGTCAGGGCTGCTTCTGATGTGCTGTTGCTACTGAAGTAGATGCCCTTACCTGAGTATGGGGGTTGCTAGGCAAGCTGATCCTGGCAGCTCCAGCTGCTGTAGCTGTTCTGCCTCCTCCTTCTCTCTCCTCCCCTATCCCACTTCTCACTGCCTGGTGGAAACACCCCTCTGAATCTCTGCTGAACCTCTCTGAAAAACCATCACCTGTTTTAGGGGCAGCCCTGCTCTCCGAACATTGAGGTTTGTGCCCCTGTCAGCTCAAAGCTGGAAAAGCAATGTAAGGATTTTATTTCACTGCCTTGTCGAACCTAGGCAGCATCTGACCCTTAGGTAGATGAATCAATACTGTGGAAATAACAGAGACACAGGTGGCCCTGGGGGAGGAGAGGTATGTATGCTCCAAGGCAAGAAAATTTCACCTACGTAAGATAAACTGTAAGACTAGAGGTTGGACTAGGTGATCTCCTGAGATTCCTTCTAACCCAAATTGTATTAGATCTCACAACTTCACTTTCTCAGTCCCTGGAGGTGTAGGACAATTTATTCTTGAGAAGCATGCCGCTACATACACAGGTGAAACAGACTTCTGCCAAGCCATGCTGGTATGATAAAGACATAGATGTGTCCACAACTATTTCCGTTTGCTGAAATAATTGTCAACACAGAACTTCAGTTGTGATTCAGCTTTCCTGAATATTTCCCTGTGTTTTCTCTGGAATTCTGGCTCTCAGCCCAAACTGACACTGGGAATCTTAATCAAAATGCTAGGATTTCACTATTTATTGCATCAAAATTGCATAAAAAAATTATAGTGTGTGCCCAGTTCATCTTGAAAGGAGCTGTAGATCAATAAAAAAAATCTGTCTGGATTCACTCATAAGAGATATTTGTATAAATCAATACTAACAATTTAGGCTGGAATTGTATGTTTCTAGTGAAATCCTAAAATTGATTTATGTTGCTTCTTCACTTGACCATTTCACCCAAATCATAGGTTTCAACATATAGTATTTCAGCTGGCTATTTGGTAGAAAGAGAATTATCTGCTTAAAAGAACTCTACATATATTATCATCTTGGAGAGGTTTTGCTGGTGATTTGGTTTAGGATATCTTGTGCTTAAAGGAATATGCTGGCAGGGAAGCTAAGGATTACATCTTGATACACCCTACAGCAGCAAAAAGACTACCAGACTGATTTTACATTTCTTTAATAGGACCGTCAAATATTCACATGACATTAATATCATGATTCAAGGACTGCAAAAGTCATATATTACTTTTATAGCCACTTGATACCACCAAGTTCCGAATTCCTGGAAAGCGGCAATGTACAAGAAACTGCTCTGGAAATCCTGAATTAAAGATGTATGGGTTGGAATGGCTCGTGATTTTCTGATTTAACAATCTATCTCACCTATTTGAGAAGCACATTACCACCTCTGCATTTAAGCACTGGAAATTATAAAAAGGAAACCAGTGAGAACTATTTTGCAATATAAATATGTGAACTTTTGTAAAAAGAAAGGATTGACAGGTTAGTGAGTAATACAGTTTTTAGGTCTATCTACAACTCTTTTATAAAACCAGAAACAGATGTGAATAAAGTGAGATGGTCATATCAAACCTAATAACCTTTGCTTTACATTTGTTTTTTTCTGTTTGCAAGTTATATGCAATCACATAATTTGCATTAACATCTTAACATTGTGTCATACTACAAATGAGGTTATTAACACAGTCAGACTCAGTCAAGTGTAGATTAACTAAATTCTGCCTACTGACACTTGACTGGCTTAGTGCAATGACACAGTTCTTTGGCTTCTTCTCTTAGAAGGATCTCTTAGTCTAAAAAAATAGGTAATTTCTCCTGATTGGAATGAAGTTTATCAAACAACTTTACGTTTACAGATTTTTGTTGTGTTTGTGGTGCTCATATGCTCCCTTAAGCTACATCACTTCCATTTGATTCATTAACTCAATAACAATTTCTAATACAAAACAGAGGGAAAATAAAGCTATTTCAAAATTTAATGAGATGCAGATAATGGTAAAATTATGCATCTTAATGTTTTGATAACAATCTTATAAATAAAAAAATGCACTATTTTACAACATAATAATTATTGCTGATATTACTGAATAAAATTTGCTTATTATATGCTTTCAAGTATTTTAGGAAAGCGACTTCCAGCAATAAACCAAAACAAAAATTGCTGCAATAAAATCTTCAAATATCCTTGAAAATATTTTTTTTCTGGCACTCAAACTTTCCAGATGGTTCTTGTGCTGATATAACAAGCTGAAGTTCAAACAGAGATTTAAAAACTATTTCATCTTTAATTAGATTAACTTTTCTAGCTAGATACATATTTTCAACAAGAAACAATCTCAAAAAACCATTACTAAGACTCATTTGACATTTCAGTATGATGGAATTACAAAGATAGTTCTTATTAGAACAGTGTTGTCATATGTGAAATCAGTAGTTAAAAATTCAGTTCTTGAAATATAAAAATCCACTACATAGACTATGTTAATCCTGAACATGTGTTAGCATCCTGCTCAATGCTACACCACTCCAGGCTCCTAGCCTGGATTATCTATCCTATTCTCTTTTCATAGTGTTAGCTCTAATAAAAGGCATTTTAAATGACCAGGGTCT
This sequence comes from Psittacula echo, assembly GCF_963264785.1. Classification (NCBI taxonomy): domain Eukaryota; kingdom Metazoa; phylum Chordata; class Aves; order Psittaciformes; family Psittacidae; genus Psittacula; species Psittacula echo. The sequence goes on along the minus strand of NC_137742.1, from coordinate 58,508,439 downwards.
GAGAGTCTTTCCTACTGGAATCGAAGAAAAGAGGCCAGCAAAGCTTCTGAGACCAGGCTTGCAGGGGTAGCGAGCAGGCATGGCCAGAGCACTCTGACACTTCCCTCTAGTGGCCTCATTGCAGAACAACGGCGGGCAGATTCCCTGCTGCGTGCAGTTTGGTTAAAGGACAGCCTGTTGTTGATGCACAAGCTGCCACAAAAGAAGTACTTAGAAGCAGTGTAGCAGACAGCCTGCCTGATCTCTGGCTGTCACCTGGAAGTTTGGTGGCAGCAGCTGATAGTCTCCTACCCCTCCCCTTCCCTGGATTAGCCTGAATTAGCAAGGTTAAAAAAAACAATATCTGATTTTATCCAGAATTTTTGAAAACTTAATTAAAAGACTAAACATTGCCATAAGTTTTGAGGTAGATGAGTAGATTCAGAAGTACTGAGTGGCATCAGTTTGCTGGGATTGCTGAACAGGCAACAGTTGTGTATCTGGTGAAATGCTGGTGAGCAGTAAGCAAGCGCCTGAGCCTTGCACGTACACCATTCCTTAACTTTGTAGTATCTCTCCATTTCACACACTCTCTCAGATACTGGAAGTTTAAGAGAGTTCCAAAGAAAGAGGCCTTGAGCTAAAATAATGGTAATCATAAAACAAAAAAGAAGTAATTAAGTATTTGTTACTAAAGATCTTAAAGGCTAATCTTAGAGGATAATCTTTGAAGACAGTTGAACGCAACTGCAGCAAAAGGGGCAAACAGTTACTCAGTTTACACAGAGGAAAAGAGCTGAGAGGCAGTAATGAAAGCATGACAAATCAGAGAAAGACTCTGTAAAAAGATAATTAGAGGCACTGAAAACTACAGCTATGAAACAGCTTCTTCTGACTACCACCTATGATGTTATACATGCCTCACAAAATCACAGAAACCTCAAAAATGCAAATGGTATTTATTGGTAAGGTGGCAGGTAAAATTAACTGGCTTGTTAAGTCATTGTGAATTCAGAACAAATGTATGCTTTTACAGATGCATTCATACCACAGGTCCACTCAAGTTCATGGGGCATCACAGGAAGGCTTTTTCTGTTGCTGCACTTTGGATTTGATCTGCAGCATTAAACAAGCTTAAATATCTAATTAATTTCAAAAATGTCAGAAAATACAAAAAACTTGAAACAAGACATATCATGTATACTCCCTGAAGGTTGTATAAAGATTGTCCTCTGGGAAATATCACAGACCTGATGAAGAAATATTTCTCTTTAAGAATATGCACAATTCTCTGTTTAGAGGATTGACCAGCAGCTGAGCTGCTGTGGAAGGAAAGCAACATTCCAGGATTTTCATTGTGTAAGGCAATCTGTAATTTTTCTTCTTCTAAGGAGAAAGAGTGGAAAGAATGAATGATGAGATCTGGAATTCTGCAAGGAGAATACTCACAGCTAGAAAACTAATAGGTAACAGTGATTATGTCTCTAGTGGAAATTATGTTGGTCTTAATAATTTGATATAACATATGACTGAAAACCTCTAAGGAGACTGGATAAGAGAAATTACAGTTCTCAGAGAAGCCAAAAGGAACTTCACTTCCAAAGTGATCCAAGTTAACCTTCAGAAAACCCTAGCCTAAGTACATAACTTAGAAGAGATTTCTGCATTCAGGGCTTTGCTTGAATAAATCATTGGGTTTCTGTTACTATAATGCAGCATGTCAATGCTGTAGTTGTTCAAAGGACATTCAGCAAGTCTGAGAATGTGAGAATAAATTTCAATTTTACAGGATGATTGCCTGAGAGGCTTAAGAAGAGTTGGTCCCAGTTCAACACAGAATAATTTTGAGTTTTCTGTTTAGGAAGAAACTGAGCAGTACATCACTGATGTTCTCAAATGTCTCTCATCTTCAGTCATCCCACACAGAGGCAGAAATGTTATGGATATCTGCAGTGCTTAAGGACAGCAAACTTGGCTGCTCTTAACATTTGCTGTGGAGGATCTGTGTGTCAGTTACCGATAGCAGTGAGGGACATTTATTTTCTTACCTCCATCATTCTCCTAAGATCCACTGGTCATTCCATGGTTGTATCAGCATTCAATTGATATCTGCATTTTGCCTTGATGGTTTTTTTTTCTCTCCTCCTCACTTGTCATTGCTTGACGCATTTCTTTTTTCAGAATTCTTGAATGATTTTCTGCTCATATTTTTATGCACATTGGCACTGCAAAATTGTTGACATTGCACTTTCCGCCCCTTCAAAAGACACCCTTATAAGCCACAATTTCTTTCAAATTTCTAAGGTCTCACATAATCAGGAATTCCCAAGAAATGCCAAGAGGTCACAAAGACAGTGGGTCTCTTGGCTTTTTGTGACTGAAGGATCATTTAGCCTTTTGGATCATCTCTTTGGAACAGGCCCAAAATGAAACAGAGGTTCAAATTATTTGCTTTCCCCAAGTCATGATAATTTCTGGATATGTCAGGCTACTTCACCTGTTTTTAATGACCTTCAGTAGCAGAGCCTCTACCCCTTCCTTCGTGTTTCGCTACACTTTCGTGTTAGAGAATTTTCTCTGTGGTCTCATCAGATTCTATCTTGCTGTAATTTCAGTTCAGTACTTATCCCAGCTACACAGAGAACAGTTAGTAGGTACTGTGTAGTTGTTACATGCTTGAAGTCTTTACTAACACAAACGTATTCTCACATTTCTTCAGAGAGAAAAAGAATTATCCTAGTTTCAGCAACATTGTACAGGAATAAAGAGTGATAAAATGTATAAGTCTAAGCAGAACAGATATTTCAACAGTAGGATTGAACACTTTCTCCTTGGATCTTTGGATGTAAACAAGTGATTCCAACTGCAGCCTAGGATCATAATCACGAGACCACTCATACTGTAATTAAAATAAATGTCACGTTTCCAGAAAGAAGTAAAAAACTGAGTTTGTTTAATATCACAGACTTGATACTGATGGAGGCTTTGTCTCAATGAGCTTTCTAAAGATGTCGATCAAGTGGAGTGAACTTGGTAAACGTCCTTTGGCACAAAGCCATTTTGCAGACTGCTTTGTGATTGGCTGGTTGTCAGAACCAGTCTTTTGGGAGAAGCCGAGAATTTTCAGATGCTAGTGAACTTGAAAAGATTTCTCTGCCATTCAGGATTCTCTGTTTCTTTGAGTACACTATTTTCTCTGCTGAAGTCAGACATGCCTTCCTTCTGTCAGAAAACACTGGGGAGCCAGCATCTTCTTTTCCTGTCACATTTAGCACCCAGAGATCAATCTTCATTTGCACTGTAGCTTTGACACAAAGAACAGTGGCTCTAATGCTGACAGAAAAAAGAGAGAGAAAGAAAACTGGTTTGAACTTGAAATCCAGATACCTGATATGACTTATGTGTTGGGATAAAATAAGGTATTCTTTTGTAGTCTGTCCTGGGTTCAGCAGCAGCAGTCATTTTTTTCTCTTTCTTAGTAGCTGTTGCAGCACTGTGTTTTTGACTTTCGGCCTGGGAACAGAGCTGATAACACCGATGTTTAGACTGATCAAGGACTTTGTGAGTCTCATGCTCTGCCAGGGCGGAGGAGAAGCCGGGAGGAAGCAGGGACAGGACACCTGACCCAAACTAGCCAAAGAGGTATTCCATACCACAGCACCTCATGCCCAGGGAGGTAACTGGGAGCTACCCGGAAGGGCACGTCCTTTTTTTTTCTGTCGGGCTCTTTTCCAGCGGGCGGTATCGTATTCTCTTCCCTTGTTATTTCTCTTATCATTATTATTATTGGTGGCAGCAGCAGTGATTTGTGTTATACCTTAGTTACTGGACTGTTTTTATCTCAACCCGTGGGAGTTACATTCTTTTGATTCTCCTCCCCATCCCTCTGGGGGGTGGGGGAGGAAGTAGACTGCGTGGTTCTAATTTACAGCTGGGGCTTAAACCACGACAGTTCTTTTTGGCGCCCAACGTGGGGCACGAAGGGTTGAGATAACGACAGATCTGACTGGTGTCTAATCGTATTTGTGATAAGCATTCAGTGTTTTGGATTAATAGTCACTCGTCACAATGCTGATTTATTGGCTCTCAAAGTTGTTGGTTTTGATCTCACAGCTTCAATATGCCGTAGCTTACTTAGAGCCGGTATTTGCTGTGTTAGTGTTTTTCAAGTGTGGGGCTTGGGCTAAGGTTATTGTCTCATTGTATTTTATGGTAATGACTTGTAATACAATAGAAAAATTGATCATGAAACTGATCTGGCTTATGTTCCCAGTGTGGTCACCACCTTTATACTTTGGGAAGTATATAATACAAGTGCTTAGCAACTATACATCTTTTTTCTCCTTCCTGGGTGGTCAATCTATGAAGGAGACATTCTTTTACCCTCCCAGTGCCCCTCCCAGACCGTTTCCAGCATCATTTGAGAGTTTTGAAGTTTTTGAGTGGCCTTTTAATATTGTTGAGACCTGTTTGCTGATTGTGATGGGGGTCACCATGTTGGCACGCATACAGAGTGTGTTTTGTCCACAACCATTACGTCTGATCTCAAGAGTTAAGCAGAGTCGGGTTTGGGTCTTGTCTGGGGTTAGACGACAATATAGGGGGACTGAGAGATTTTCCCCGAGGCTGGACAGCCATGAGTGGCAGGGTGTGGGGGATAGTATGGGCAAGTATCTAGGTCAATGGGCCCCTCCAGTGTTTTGGAATTTCACCACCGAACAAGTGCAAAATCCAGAAGAATTAGTAAAACACTTAAAATGAGGTGTGTTGTTATCCTGGTCATACCAGAGAGGGACAAATCATGTCAACATGCTGGGGCTTGGCTTATGCTTACCGGGCCTTGTTCAACACTATCCAGCACCTTCAAAAGGGAAAAAATGTCCCTGGATCTGAGGGCTGCAGTAAAATAAGGAGTAAATATGCAACAAAGAAAAATTCTACCCAGAAAGGAAAATGTAAATGGTTTGCTCAAAATCTCATGGATATACTTTTCTACAGCATTTTTTACTATACTGTTTCTAATTGTAAGTATGGATTATTGTAAGGTTCTTACTCTTTATAAGCAAACAAGAAATAGTTTACATAGTAAGCAGGTAATTATCAGGACAGAATTCTATGCATAGTTAACTTCAAACACAGATGTTACCACTATCTTGGGATTTTCTGGGGTTTCTATAGTGTATCTAAATGAACAGTATGATCACTTATTTAGTCTGATTTCCAGCCACACACCTACTTTAACATATCTGCTTCAGACTGGCTGTGGGTTTAGAGACTTTTTATAAAATTTATGTGGGCATTTTAGTTTCTTAACAATGACAGTTTTTGGTTAATTCTTGAACAATATCAATTGTTGCAGTGGTTCATAATATAGAATCATAGAGTCATAGAATAGTTAGGGTTGGAAAGGACCTTAAGATCATCTAGTTCCAACCCCCCTGCCATGGGCAGGGACGCCTCACACTAAACCATGTCACCCAGGGCTCTGTCCAACCTGGCCTGGAACACTGCCAGGGATGGAGCTCCCTTGGGCAGCCATTCCAGTGCCTCACCAAATTACAGTAAAGAACTTCCTCCTTATATCCAATCTAAACTTCCCCTGTTTAAGTTTTAACCCGTTGCCCCTTGTCCTATCACTACAGTCCCTAATGAAGTGTCCCTCCCCAGCATCCTTATAGACCACCTTCAGATACTGGAAGGCTGCTATGAGGACTCCACGCAGCTTTCTCTTCTCCAGGCTGAACAGCCCCAACTTTCTCAGCCTGTCTTCAGACGGGAGGTGCTCCAGTTCCCTGATCATTCTTGTGGCCCTCCTCTGGACTTGTTCCAACAGTTCCATGTCCTTTTGATGTTGAGGACACCAGAGCTGCACACAATACTCCAAGTGAGCTCTCATGAGAGCAGAGTAGAGGGGCAGGATCACCTCCTTCAACCTGCTGGTCACACCCCTTTTGATGCAGCCCAGGATATGGTTGGCTTTCTGGGCTGCGAGAGCACACTGAAGCCGGCTCATGCGCATTTTCTCATCAACCAACTCCCCATGTAAATGCTGGTATCTTTTGGAAGTGCGTTTATCTCACTGTGAAGAGAAGCCATGCAAAGCAGTTAGGTTGTCCTGCCTCTTTGTTCAGTGTTCACTCAGTGCTAGCACTGGGTTTTGCCACCTTAAGGGTGGCTATTGTGAGTTTCTGTGTCTAGGCTTTTCATTTTTGGTATCTCTGATTTAACAATGATATTTTCTCTCTTTGCAGAACATGACTTCAGCAGATAAGGAGTTTTCAGGAGATAACAGCTTTTCACCAAAAGTGAAACTTCATAAGGTTGGCATCAGCCCACCTTACAAGTGTGTCGAGGTCCCTCTGGATGGCATTCCTTCCCTCCAGCGTATCAGCCAAACCACACAGCTTGGTGTCATCTGCAAACTTTCTGCATGTGCACTCAATCCCACTGTCCATGTCACCGACAAAGATGTTGAACAAGACCGGTCCCAACACCTATCCCTGAGGGACACCACTCGATACCGATCTCCAGCTGGACATTGAGCCACTGACCACAACTCTTTGCGTGCGGCCATCCAGCCAGTTCTTTCTCCACTGAGTGGTCCATCTATCAAATTGATGTCTCTCCAATTTAGAGAGAAGGATGTCATGCAGGACAGTGTCCATCGCCTTGCACAAGTCCAGGTAGATGGCATTAACTGCTCTACCCCTGTCCATCAGTTCCGTAGTTCCATCATAGAAGCCCACCAAATTGGTCACACAGGATTTTCCCTTCATGAAGCCATGCTGGCTGTCACCAAGCATCTTGTTGTTTTTCATGTGCCTTAGCATGCCTTCCAGAAGAATCTGCTCCAAGATTTTGCCCTTCTATAGTCAGAAAAGAGTAGTGTGTCCTTCTCGTCATGTCCCAGGTGTTTATTCCATTAATAGGAGATGACTTTTGTTTACATTTTGGTCTCTGTAATTTAATTAAAAAAAAAAAATACCTAGTGCCTTTATCATATTCCATTAAAGCATCTTCACACCTCATGAGAAAGTTTAGAGATGAAAGCAATTAATCTGGAAGAACAATACACAAAATCCTTCACTCTCCAAGCATAAAATAGGACAAACCTCCCATCACTGTGAGTCAATGGGGGATTAAAGAGCCTTGCTACCTGCAGAAAGGCAGGGAAACTTGATATGTTGTATAGGCAAAACCAAGAACGAAAATGCTTTTCTCCCAACTCCTGGAGAAAGTGCTGCTTGCCAGGGACCATACCGTTTAATCACTTTTCTTTTTGTGGATCAACACCTGGGCTGTGAGAACTGATTCCTGCAGACCCTGAAATGAGACTGATGTCGGCATATTCAGCATTTAGGGAGACAAGGGGTGCATGAGAAGCTGAATGTCCAGGAAACTGGTGAGCTTCTGTGCTGGTGAGAAAGGGATGCCATTTTAAATCATAGCTTGTGATGAACTCATTAGCACACTGGAGTGACTCATAAGGATTACTGTAGAATATCTTAGGGTTTGGGTTTTATTTCCCTTTGCATTTAAGCAGAAGGATACTTTTCATCTCTGGCTCAGCTATTTCTTTCACTAGATAGGGCATGTTTCAAGGTATTCTCCATGCTTCATGCAGGGCTTATGAAAAGACTATTTTTACCACATGACTATTAGCAAGTCTCTCTGGTCCTCCTGTCACTCTCAGGGTCAAATTCTCCCCTGAAAGTGTGCTCTGATTATGTAAGAGATATAAATTGAAATTCCATTTAGAAGCTGTGACTAGCATAAAGCTGAAAAGAAAATTACTTTGGTTAAACACAGGTGGATCATTCTCTTCAATAACTCAGTCATTATTTTTGTTTCCTCTGACATACCAGTGTTTCAATAAATACCTGGTGTGTAAGTTTGGTATTTAAATCATCTTACACCTTGTTGTGCTTCAATCCCTCCCACAGCTCTAGCTGAGTGAGCTGTTGTGAAACAGCTCCATCTCTGTGTATTATGACTAGGATGTATTTAAAATCTGATCTTCCTGCTCCTGCAGAAACGATTCTTTTCTCTATTAAATGCAGTCTGAGGTCACTTTCACTGCCAGCTACGGAATTAACATGACCTCTCATTAGCAGCACCATTTCATTGTATCACTTCATGTTCACAGCACGTAGCCAGTGGGCTAGACTGACTTTCCCAAGAAGCAGAATTTCTCACTCAATTCTTGTGTGTTTAGGAGACACTTTTGTTAAAAAAAGTAATCATGATGTGTAAGAGTATGCTCACAAAATATATATAGTATTTCAATGTATGTATTGTAACTGTGCACAGAAACCTGGGTTAACAGACTTTGGTCTGCCCTAGTTTTTGGGATATAAATGTTAAAGCCTGGGAAGAAGAAAGAGGGGAAGAAAATTTATTTCAGAGTTGCTTGGACTTGTACAAACAATAGGACCATGTGGACTCTTACAGGCTATATGCATTCTAAAACGATTTAAGTAGCCAAAATATTTGTGGTTAAAGGAGCAAGGAGCAGAGCAAGGAGTATCCAGGACAGCAAGCGAAGTAGGGTAGCAGGCAGGATCAAGGACCAGAGCTGTGAGAACAAATGTATACATGGCGCATCACACAGTGAGGAAGTGCTTGTACCTCTATTGAACAAATGTGTTTCACTGTATTTCAGGGCTGAAAGTGATCTTGATGAGATATAGACATACTCCAACTGCTTTATAATTCTGTCTTGTTTCTCCTGACTGGAACCTCTGATTCACTGCTAGATGAAACTAGCTGAGAGGCAACAGATCTGCTGAGTGTTGGCCACTGGCACAGCAGAGACCACAAGATGGCCCTATGATTTCATAAGTGCTGGGAGATGGCAATGACAAATTCATGCAGAATTACACTTGTCAGGAAAGCAAGGAAGGAGGTAGAGCTGCAGGGTTTACTGGCCCTCTCTGATAAAGGGTGTATATAACCAGTTTGGTCTGATTTAGTTGAAAGTGACAAAAGGACCTTAAAAGAAGAATGAGTGCCATCTCAAGGCATATCAAGGATAAGAGGGTCATTAGGGGCAGTCAACATGGCTTCAACAAGGGGAAGTCGTGCTTGACCAACCTCATAGCCTTTTATGAAGACATAACAAGGTGGTTGGATTATGGCAGAGCAGTGGATGTGGTCTACCTTGACTTCAGTAAAGCATGTAACACAGTCTCCCACAGCATCCTCACAGCTAAGTTGAGGAAGTGTGGACTGGATGGTCAGGTGGTGAGGTGGACAGCAAACTGGCTGAAGGACAGAAGCCAGAGAGTTGTGGTCAATGGGGTGGAGTCTAGTTGGAGGCTGGTATCTAGTGGAGTGCCTCAAGGGTCAGTGCTGGGGCCAGTATTATTCAATATCTTCATCAATGACCTGGATGAGGGAACTGAGTGTACTATCAGCAAGTTTGCTGATGACACTAAGCTGGGAGGAGTGGCTGACACACCAGAAGGCTGTGCTGCCATCCAGCGAGACCTGGACAGGCTGGAGAGTTGGGCTGTGAAAAATGTGATGAAATATAACAAGGGGAAGTGTAGAGTGTTACATCTGGGCAGGAACAACCCCAGGTTCCAGTATAGGTTGGGGAATAACCTATTAGAGAGCAGTGAAGGGGAGAGGGACCTGGGGGTCCTGGTGCATAGGAGGATGACCATGAGCCAGCACTGTGCCCTTGTGGCCAAGAAGGCCAATGGCATCCTGGGGTGTAGTAGAAGGGGGGGGGGTCAGTAGGTCGAGAGAGGTCTTCCTTCCCCTCTACTCTGCCCTGGTGAGACCACATCTGGAATATTGTGTCCAGTTCTTGGCCCCTCAGTTCAAGAAGGACAGGGACCTGCTGGAGAGAGTCCAGCGCAGGGCAACTAAGATGATTAAGTGAGTGGAACATCTCCCTTATGAGGAAAGGCTGAGGGAGCTGGGTCTCTTTAGTTTGGAAAAGAGGAGACTGAGGGGTGACCTCATTAACGTTTATAAATATATAAAGGGTGAGTGTCACGAGGATGGAGCCAGGCTCTTCTCGGTGACAACCAATGGTAAGACAAGGGGTAGTGGGTACAATCTGGAACACAAGAGGTTCCACTTAAACTTGAGAAGAAACTTCTTCTCAGTGAGGGTAATGGAACACTGGAACAGGCTGCCCGGGGAGGTTGTGGAGTCTCCTTCTCTGAAGACATTCAAAACCCACCTGGACGCCTTCCTGTGTAACCTCATCTAGGTGTTCCTGCTCCAGCAGGGGGATTGGAATAGATGATCTTTTGATGTTCCTTCCAATTCCTAATATTCTGTGATTCTGTGAGTCTCAGTTGCTAGGTAGGAATACGAACTAATTAGAATTGTGAGTTATTTATTTATTCCTCATTGGATGTATGAAATGAAAAATTACAAGAGCCAAGTATGTTTGGACTTGTCTTCTGACACCATTGAAAGCAAATTCTCTGTCTCACCTGAGAACTGTTGTCAATATTTGTTATTGCCACCTTCTGTAGGAATGCAGAGTCTCAATTTTTCTTTAAGGTGTGCTGAAAGAATGGACTTGTCTGAAATCAACAAGAAATAGTGAGAAAGACACTTGCTGATACAACAGAAGTCTCAGCTCTCACGGTGAACTGCCAAAATCCAAGCAAGCAGCCTGTGCTCTTTAAATGTGTTTTAAGCAATGTCATGCAAATTATGTTATCTTATGGGTAAAAAAAATTCATATCACATACTTTATACAGATTTTTCACCTGTGTTACACATCCCTGGCTCTGTCTGTGCCTTTCATTCTTACTAAGGAATTTGATTTATAGTGAAAGAGAAATTTCCATATTCACACCGGAGATGTTTAAGACATGACAGCAAAAGAGCAATGCAAGTTTTTACCAGATCTGCAAAGACAAATCCAAACTATAAATAAAGATGATAATGACCATGCATGATTAATGTGTCACAGTGGAAAACTCTGGTAATGCAACATTTTTACTTCATCTTCTCAATTTTATCTCATCAATTCTATCTCATCTTCATAACTTTAATAATATTTTGAGAACCCACTAACTCGAATTTAGACAGGGTAAATGTTACTATTCTCAACATACTCTTTTTTTTTTTTTTTTCCCCATGGTATTTTCATTAGCCAAGATGTTGCTCTTCTATTAATACTTACTTTATAAGTAAGTTAGTTCAAAAATACATTAATTTATCTCCGTCAGTCCTAGAACAGCAGAAATAACAAAAATAATTTTGCATAGATGACACTCATTTACTGTTACTGGAGAATCTCAGTTCTGCCTCAGTGGAAAATCATGTCTTACTTGTTAGAGGTAACAATACAATATGGTTAGAGCCATACAAATAAACACCACCAAGAAGGTGAGTTCTTTAGAAACCTTTTTTTTTTATTTTGGCTTTGTCACAGTGTTGAATGCAATAAAAGGAAAGGATATAAGGAAAAAATTTGTAGATTTACAAGATATGGATAAATCAGAATGGAGAAAATTATAACTAAGTTTGCATATCTTTATACTGGGTACACAAATCTTGAGTTAGTATTGGCTGCAGAACTGCAACCTGAATTTCTCTTCCCTTAGACTGCATTAGGCATTCAGCACACCAAAAAATATTTCAAGCGTTTTCCTTCAGAATTACTCCATGAGCTAATCAGCTTTGTCAAAGCATCCCAAAATGTGTAATTGTGCCACTATAAATATTTCAGGACTTTCCAACTTCTTTTTTTATTAGCAGTGGGACTTTTCTGCTAAATTATGGGGGAAATACAGCCTATCTTAAATGCCAGGATTAACTCAGTTTTTTTCTCTGGTTTTTTTTTTTTTTTTTCACCTTCATTTAAAATTTGTTTTAAAAATACTTGTGAAATTAGTTTGCCAGTACCTTTCTACATCTAGCTTAAATGACTTTTCTTTGGAGGATGTCATATATTTTTAAAAGACCTCAGTTTCCAGCTTAGGTTTTACAAATTCCACTTACATCTTGTTTTTTAAGTGTTTCATTTAAAGCAGTTTGAGAGAGAGCTTTAACCTGCTTAAAATACTTTCAGCATCACTTACTCTAACAGCTATTTTCTGCAGAAAAGAGTAAAATACTTTCAGCATCACTTACTCTAACAGCTATTTTCTGCAGAAAAGAGTAAAATACTTTCAGCATCACTTACTCTAACAGCTATTTTCTGCAGAAAAGAGGAAAATGAGTTCTAGGAGATGGGGACTAGTGGAAGTCACATATTTGTCTGACTTCCTCTTTAATGGAAAGTGAATTTATAGAAGACCTAGGAAGTGCTGGAGTACCTCAAAAACTGAGGGCATTGTCAGTAATTAGAAGAGGCAGGAGGTGGTGACCCTGTATTATCTGCTTTGAAGCTCACAGGGCATCAGAGTGAAAACAGACAAAACCCTTTGTCCTGGAGAAAAAAACAAAACAAACAAACAAACCAAAACAAACACAGGCTCGTCACATTTAATTACAGAATACAATAGTACTTGGAGGGGTTAATAATTCAGCTGCTATTGAAACTGTGTTATGGCATGTTCCACGGCTCTATAAGCACAGTTGAGTGATCACAGTACAGTTTTAAAGAGTCATTTCTCAGATAACGGCAAGGAGACAGTTTATAGCACTTATGCAGACATTTAACACAAACTTACTTACAATGGTTGCTTCAAATAGGACTCTAAAATGCCTCATAATTAATGGATCCTGATTCACCATTAATATGAACTTACTCAATGCACTTGTAAAGCAAGCTATTTTTGTATCTGTGTACACATGCTTGACTTTTCTTTCTAACTAAACAAGCTGGGTATTTCAAACCCTACAGCTGCCATTTCAAAAGCTCAGATCTTAAAAAAAAATATATCCTAGTCTCAGTTAAGGGGTCTGTCAGAATTTATAACTAAGGGAAGCCTTTAATGGTGGACAGACCAAAACTCCTTACAGGAAAGAAAAAGGTGGGGAATGGCATGTCAGTTCACAGGCTGTTACCACTGATTCAGGTGATTGGAACTAAAATGCTCCAAGGATACCACTGCCAGTGAAAATCTAATGAGACAATTTCCTTATATGTACAGATTCTCAATGGTCCGGTGGGCTACTTCTGTGACTTCATCTCACCCCAAGATGTAGGTTGCATTGTGCTACTATAACATTATGGGCCAGCAGACATTAGGAAGAGTTCCAATTCTGCTGTAGACCTGCTCTGTGTTAGTAGTGTAATTTGTTGAACTTTGCTTTGCTATTTCTGAAAGAAGGCTGCAAGAAACTGACTAAATAACAACCTAGAGATCAGAAAAAAATGCTTTGCAAAGGTGAAAGGTTGTTTGATGCTGAGCTGTACTGGCTTCTCAGTTCTGAACCAAGGCGATATAAAGTATATAACTACAACATGTATTTGCACATTGAAATTTTTAAATTTCATATAGAAACTTCAGTGTTTAATGTAAGTCCTGTTTAACACTAATGTTCAACATAAATGTTTAGGTAAGAAAACTTCATGAACTGTAAAAAATGGCTATGTCATTTACTCTTAATTGGATCTCCAGTAATTCTTTACAACAATCCATTACGAATTAGTAATGCTATGGAGCAAGAGTAAGGACTCCTTACAGGTATGTGGATATGTGTTTTTAAACAGTATAACACATAATGGCATTAAATAAAATTCAGTATCCAGTATAGCCTCTTGGCCTATTCCCTAAAAAACAGCTCAAATGCCAGAGATTGTGAAAACAATTTTCAAATTCTAGGATCTCAGTATTGTAGGTTTTAATTCAGGTGTTTCCGCTTCCAACTAGGCTATGATTAACATAGATACCAAATGTTTGTTCTCATCTGTTTCCACTGCTCCTTAGAAGCCAAATTTTAGTGCCTGGGAACACCTTTTTTTTTTTTTTTTTTCCTCCATAAGGAGTCATTTTCCAAGAGCTCTGTTCAAAAACCTGCTTTCTTCAGGATGTTGTGTTATCTTGGCAATTTCATAACAGCTCTGGTTCTTGCTTTTTAAGAAGAAATAATACATTGTGGGCTATGCTGATGAAGAACAAACACTCTTCCTTGCATTTTATAGGGCTTTACCTGTAACCTTTTTGGCCTTCTAATAATGGCTCTATTGTCACTATGTCCTTTAAAAATACTAAATAGCATGGCCCCAGTTATCTATTTTGGAAGAAAGTGTAAGTCCCTTCATAAACAATTCATGATATTGGTTAAGGGCAACTGATCCCACCTTTCAAATTCTTGGCTGCTTTGATAATGCTTGGGTGTGCAGAGGCCTCCAGGCAGCGACAGGGCCTGCAGCCTTGTGGGCCAGAGACCAAGGTACTGGGGGACTTGTAAGAACCCAATCCTGTGGAGCTCCAGGGATTTTATGCTTCCCACTGGCCATGTCCAGATGCTCACTCATAGCCATGTGGGGCCTCTGCACTGCAGATGCTGCTGTTTTCCCAATGACAGCCCCTGGCTGAACTTGTGAGCTCCAGTCAGAGCAGAGGGTGAGGAAACTGTGCAGTACAGTGCTGCCAAAGGGAACCCAGCAGCTGTGGTGTGCTCTGTTTGCCAAAATCCCAAATCCCATGGAAGCATGCTGTGTATGGGAGGAGTTGTGGTACATTACATGAAAAAGTTTAAAAACTACTCATTAAAAAAAAAAAAAAAAAAAAAAAAGACTCATATTTTCATAATTGGAGAAGGCTCGGGGGGGACCTCTCTGTAAGGAGGATGAAGTGAAGAGGTAGCTGATCTCACTTCCCAAGTAACAGGTGATAAGAGAAAAGGTAATGGGCTCAAGCTGTGCCAGGGGTGGTTTAGGTTAGATATGAGGAGAAATTTCTTCACAGAGAGGGTGATCAGGTATTGGAAGAAGCTGCCCAGGGAAGTGGTGGAATCACTGTTCCAGGAAGTGTTCAAAAACCTTGTAGATGAGGTCCTTAGTGAAATGGTTTAGTGGTGGGCATGGCAGTCCTGGGGTAATGGTTGGAACTGATCGTAAAGGCCTTTTCCAACCTAGCTGATTCTATGATCCATGATCCTATTTTCCTCTGCTCCGAAACGTGCTCGGGCAGCACAGCGCCACAAACCATCCCTTCACCCTCTGCCACCAGCAGATGGCAGATCTGCATAACGTATTGGCTGCCGCGGGCTGCCGGAGGCCCGGGGAAGATGGCGGCCCCTAGTGATGTGGAAGATGGCGGCGGGCTGTCTGAGAGAGGCGCCGGCAGGCAGTGTGTGCTGCAGGAGCAGCCTTCAGCCGGCTTAGGGATGGCGGGCAGCCGGGGTCGGGGAACAGCTGCCTGCAGGAGTGAGGGCTTGAGGCTGCGCAGCGGGCGTGGTCTGCCCAGCTAGGTGGTGTGTGGCAGCCGTGGAGCTGGCTTGCTGATTGCCACCAGTGTGGCTGCTGCTGAATAACAAGCTCTTCACCTTCCTGATGGCCTCCTCACTAGCACTTGCCTTTTTGGGGAGTTTCAGCTGTCAGGCAGCCTTACCTGCAGCTGTCCGTCATTCAGCCCTTCCCTTCCACCCTCCTTCCACCCTTATCTGTGGAGTCCTAACAGCTGCTCCAGCCTCTTCCCTACCTACCACGTTACAGCAGGGTAGTGCTAGTTCCTTCAGTTTATAAAGGGCTGGATGAGCTGCAAAGAAGAAAAAAGGAAAAATAAAGTGAACTCAAGTATTGTGGATGCTTTGTGCTCACTTAGTTTTGCTTCTTTTCAAGACTGGTTCTCATTTGACCAAGGTTGCCAGTCCTGCACTCACAGTGGAAACAACCAGACCATCCCTGATGGCAAAAGCTGTTAAAGGTATGAGTCGCGTATCAAAGCTAGCTGCAGAAACCCGAGTCCTCTGACTTGATTGCCTCACGTTCTTTTTGGTGCTTTGCAATGTAATTTGCAGCATAAGAAGTTGCTCTGTGCTCAGATTAATTTGATCCATTGGCTGTGTAGCCATATCAGACAAAAAAGTGAAAACTACGTCTTTGTTTTCTCTGTTTGCTCTCTGTATTGAAAGACAAGGTGATAGGGCTTGTGTGAGCTAAGTGCATACAGAATAACAGAATCATAGAATGGTTTGCCATATCTAATCTAGATCTCTGTCAGTTTAAAGCCATTGTCCCTTGTTCTGTCACTACGTGTCCTTGTAAAGAATCCCTCTCCAGCTTCTTTTTTGCAAAGTATCTCTCCTGAGCTTGGAGGAAGAAATCTTTTGAGTATTAACAGCTTTCTTAGGCCCCTCTTCCCTCCAGGGCTTTATCCCATGATACTCTACCAAGTAGATCCCTGAAGATGCTGGTCTGCTCTCCTGAAGTCCAGGGCAGTGAGCTTGCTGTGTGTTGTCACTGCCATGAGGATCTTGAACTCTGACATGTCATGGTCACTGCAGCCAAAGCTGCCCTTGAGGTTCACATTCCCAACCAGTGCCTCCTTGTTGGTTAAAAAAAAAGGCCAGCATAGTATTTCTCCTCATTGGCTGCTCTGTCACGTGGAGAAGGAGGTTTTCAATGCATTCCAGGAATGTCCTGGATGGTTTATGCCCTGCTGTGCTGTCTCCCATGAGAACTGAGGCCTGTGAACGTAAGGCTGCTCCTATCTGTCTATAGAGGGCTTCATCTACTTGCTGTCCCTGGTTTGGTGGCCTGTAGCAGACTCCCATTGTAATGTCCCCTACCCTCTTTAATCCTGCCCCATAAGCTCTTGGTTGGCTCCTCATCCATCCCCAGACAGAGCCCTGTGCTGGTCACTGATGGAGAAGGTGACACCCTGTCCTTGTCTCCCCAGCCAGTTCTCCCTAAAGAGCCTGTATCCTCCCATTCCAACGCTCCAGTCATAGAGCCATCCCACCACATATTTGTAATGCCAATAAGTTATTGCCCTGCAGGCACACACACATCTCTAGCTCCTCTTGTGTATTCACCATGCTACATGCATTTGCATAAGGGCTTGTAAACTGGGCCTCTGATGCAGGCGACTTACTGGCTGGAGAGGCTGGTATTTTCTTGTGCTGCTCTGCAGGTGCTCTCCTGCTGACCTGCAATCCCTCTCTAGGCTCTGGACAGCTCTTGCTGACACTGGCATCAAACTGGTAGGGCTGGGATTTCTTGAGGTTCCCCTATGTCCTGGGTTCAGCAGTAGCAGTCATTTTTCTCCTTCTTAGTAGCTGGTGCAGTGCTGTGGTTTTGACTTTTGGCCTGGGAACAGCACTGATAACACTGATGTTTTTAGTTGCTGCTCAGTAATGGTTACTCTGACCAAGGACTTTATGAGTCTCATGCTCTGCCAGGGAGGAGGGGAAGCCTAGAGGAAGCAGAGACAGGACACCTGACCCAAACTAGCCAAAGAGGTATTCCATACCACAGCAAGTCATGCCCAGTATATAAACTGGGGGAGTTACCTGGAAGGGCTAGATCACTGCTTGGTCAGGCTGGGTATCGATCAGCAGGTGGTGAGCACTTGTATTCTCTTCCCTTGTTATTTTCCTTATTATTATTATTGGTGGTAGCAGTACTGGTTTTGTGTTATACCTTAGTTACTGTTCTTATATATGTTCTTACTATACCTTAGGACCGTTCTTATCTCAACCTGTGGGAGTTACATTCTTTCGATTCTCCTCCCCATCCCTCCGGGAGCCGGGGGGAGGAAGAGAAGGAGTGAGAGAGAGACTGCATGGCTGAGTTTAAATCACGACACGCTACCCCAGGAAATCTAGTTTAAAGGCCTCTTCACCGGCTTGTAAAGCCTTTCACCAAAGATGCTCTTTTCTCTTCCCTGGCAGACCTGAATAAACCAGGTTTCTCAAAGCAATGAATTCCCATGGTCTAAGTATCTGAACAGCTGGCTGTAGCGCACCAGTCCTATAACCATTTGTTAGTTCATCAGTTTCAACTGGCCCTTTCAGACCCATCCCTTTGACTGGGAAAATTGATGAAAAAACTGCCTGCCCTCCAGAGTCGCTACCATCACTCCCAGGGCTCTGTAATCCTTCTTGATACTCCTCAGACTGCTCCTGGCTGGTGCTCACGTGAAACAGCAGCAGTGGATAATAGTCAGTGGTGTGTACTTGGTTGTCTCTTGGTGACATCACTGACAGAAGCCCTGCTAAGCAGCGCACCTCTCTAGAGAGTGTATCAGGTTGGCAAATGAGTGCCCCCATACGTCTCAGAAGAGGGTCAGCTACTACTACTGTGCAATAAAATTTGGTCATACAAAAGATGGTGTGGTGTAACTTGTAAGAGCTTTCTCATAAAAAAAACCAAAGACCATAGGTTCAGAAGTTATCTTTTTTCCTGCAATTTCTGGAGTGTTAACAGCTGCAGCAGTTCCAGTAGACTAAACCAAATAAGAAAAAATATGAAATCAAGAACAAAAACACAGGAGACAAAAACAAGTCCAGTACCAAACATACAGTTGCTTATCCCAGATGGTGTTGCAGAACTGAAGTAATGTGACATGGCAAAAACATCAGTTTCTTCTATCAGTTTCTTTATAAACATATTTTTTTACTAGCACATCCATTAGAGAGTTCTGTGGCTTTCTAGTTTCTGGCCTTTTTCCAGAGAAATGTCCCACAGAAGAGGAAGAATTACTCAGTGAAGCTAGGATCTCAGTGACAATACTTAAACCTCCCTGGCTGTGCAATGCTTCAATGTCCCATGGCTGTCCCATGTCTGGAACATGGTTTCCTTAAACTAGGGCTGGTGTCTTTCTGTGTTAGTATTGTGAGGAAAAATTGCTAGGCTGGGTTTCACATGTAAAAAACCTCACCACCTTGAAGTCATATTAATATATTGCTCTGATAAACTCAGAAAAATGTTACTAAAATGGTCTTTAGTTAGCAGCAGTGATCTGTCTTAACACTTTAGTAGCAGTAACAGTGATTGCTTAGAATTGCTAAAGGCAAGAGCCATTGACCTGCCTTTAGATGCTTCTACTTGCTTTGATTTCTGTTCAGAGTAACTTCAACATTCTTGAGACAGCACTGTAGGCTGTGGTATAGGGTGAAGATCAGTGCAAATGGTAAATCAGGGTTTTATAGCTGTGCAGAGCTACTGGCAGTCTGTAAATTATGGCCTCATGCCCCTGCTGATGGTGTGATACAAGTGAAACTCAGGGAAAAGCAACTGCATTGAGGTCCTGGGGGTCAACATGAAACCTTAGAGCTTTTTTAGCAACTGGAGATTACTTAACTGGACTTAATTTTAATACTCTGTTCCGCATGTGCAATCTTCACATTCACATATTTGATATTTTCAATACTACATGGATAATATACTTCTTAAACTTATAGGAATTTCTAAGTTACATGCTGATTGTAACTGAAAAGTTTGGATTAATGGCTAGACAAGTGCTAAGAAAACAATCTTTTCCTTATTTGCTGGTAGCTGGTGTGAATCCCTGTACATCTTTTGGAGAAGCATATTATTATCCAAGAAGGAAGGAAACCTAAGCAACTATGGAAGCACAGCTGCTGTATTGACATTTCTGTTAGCCATCCACACAACAAATGGTTTCTGACTTTACAGTCCTTCATCATTGCTTTAATTGTATTATAACACAGTCTCGGTTGTTACATAACTTCAGAGATATGAGTAATGATAAGTACAGAAGTGTGTAGTGCTCCTTGTATTGCATTTTCAAGATTAACAGTATTAACCCCAGGAGAACAAAGTTAAGACATTTTCTATACCACGCTGAAGGAAATATTTCATTTTCTGTCTCATAATATGTTTTCTCTTTTGCCAAATGCTGATCACTGGAGATGTAAGAAAATTGTAATATATAAAGAACTGCATGCTGCATAGGAATATGCATATGTTACTAGCCTCCTTGAAAGTCAACTAATATGCCTAGAAGATAGAGAGCCTGCTGTCTGCCCAAATAGTGAAAAGAGAAACAGACACTGTTGAAAAATAGGTAATTTCTGTATCTCATAGAGGCTGTTGGGGTAAAGTGAAACAGTTCTAAGTGGGACTAAACTTTGTAGAAGAGATACCATTTGGTAGAAACATTTGTGTCAATAGCTTCCTACAATGTCATTCATAAACATGTGTGCAATAACTTTCCCCTCTGTTAGTTCTTGCAAATTTACCTCAGGTACTGGCATTTAACTATCAATGGCCAGCTCCTGAGGCAACAGTCTTACTTAACATGAGTTCCCTTGAAAACACTAGTTTTTGAATCCATGTTTTGACCCGCATTCTTCTAAAAAAAAAAAAAAAAAAAAAAAAAGGCATTTCCAAGCTCTTACAACAAATGTAGAAGAAAAAGTCGTATTTGAAAGTTTGACTTGAAGAAATAAATTTCTACATTTATAATTACCACATCCACTCAGGCCACTAAGCCCATCCTGTTAAAATCTTCCCAACCCTATTTGTGTTTCTTTTGCCTTCTAAGCTAAGGAATTTTTCTTTGACTGTCAGTGTTATGTCATTTTGAATTCATTGCAAAACTCAGATGGAGGAAGTAAGGAGGGATATTAAACCCGTGCCATCATAACAAGGTGTGAAAACTGCATAGTTGGCTGCTCAATGAGGCAGTGAGATAAGTTCTCAAGCTTTCCTTGCAGGACACCAGAGGCCTGGGTGCACATGAGCTGAGGCTGGTTCTCGCCTGTGAAGTCTGAAATGCAGAGTATAGTGAGGGACATGCTGTGGTGTCATTTTCATTTGTCTCCCAGAACTGCACCCAGTCTGACTTTGGGAAGGCTTCTAGCAGTGCTCTTCCCTCACTCAAGTGCCGTTCTTCCAGAGCTTCTGTGTCAGCCCTGTCACCCTACAAAAATGAAACCAGCTATCTATTAAACGATTTCATTAGGTACTAGCACTGTTGGGTTTTGTTGGCTTGAAAAGTAGTGAGAGATAGAAACTAAATTAGCATCTGAGTTAAGGAGTGTATTAAGATATTGTGATCAGAATGGACCTGTGGGTACTTAATTTGAAACTACAAGGTTTTAAACTGTGTGAGCTAACAAAGACACTGGAGGCCACTTACGTGAAAACAATCATTCAGATTTTCCAAGGCTGGCTGTGTATTGACAAGCTGTGCCAAAAGAATGTGTTGTAAACATGAAGACATCTGGTCTCATGTTTAAGTTATATCTAATACAGTGAAATTTATAACCCTGAAAACTGGTCAAATGTTTTCCAATTAAATAAAATAACTCATCTTTGTCTGAAGGAGGTGTGACTGTGCAAAAAAAAAAAAAAAAAAAAAAAAAGAAAAGGGATAAAGCACACATTGATGAAGAGGACTTTACAATCTTCTGCCCAGTGGCAGCTGTGTTATCTACTGTAACAGGCTTCGTAAGTCTGAGCCATATTGCTACAATGCACCTGGGGGTTATTGTATTCTTCCTTTTCTTATGGAAATAAATTGGAACACTGCATGTGACTGATCTGAGTCAAATGTGAGCCACTGTGAAAGTGCTTCTAAAAAAATGCTGAATAGGTACGTAGAGGGGGACGTTTCAAGCTCTAACAAGTCTCATCTTGTAAACTGTGCTCTGCTGTCATTCTCTTCACTCAACAGAAACATGCAGTTTTACACTGTTTTGCCAAGCAGAATAAAGTGATAATTGCAACTGTCTTTTTCTCTGTTTTGGTGTAAAGGCCCAAGTATTTTAGGATTTGACAACTGTTCCTCTGTGGATCCTGGGTGTGCATGCCCAAGACCGTTCAACCTATATCCGATTAGACCACAGAGTTACTGTGGCCAGTGTATTTCTTCAAGACCCTTTTCCTTACTGTGCCCAGAACATACACTATGCTACTGACTCCTGGATTTCCACTTCAAGGTCATGTGCTTTGTCCAGCTGTGTTTCCTGATTAACACTGCAACTCTTTGCTGTTGTTTAAGTCCTCCATAAACACGGCTGTGCCTGTTTGTTTCTCTCGCCCACACTCCTGCTAGTCCTCTCACAAGGTCTGTTTTCTTTGTCCTTTTTACTCCCCTGCTATCTGAGGGGAGGAGGGCTTTGGATTGCTCCTTCCAATGGAAAGGAGCTATTGCAAGTCAGGCATTTTATTGAGCTTTCCCTTGAGTCTCTAGGTTTTTCAGGTGACATTTACAAGCTCAGTGAGCTTCAAAGAAGTGGAAAAAATGTCACCAAATGTCACCAAAGTGGTGACTGTATAAAACTATCTCCTGCAGTCTTCTCTAAACATCTCCCAGGTACAGCTGTGGTGTGGGTGTGTAGGTGGTGGTTGTTGAGTCCTTGGATTTCTTGTGAGAAGACTGAAGAACAGCTCCCCTCTTTATTGTCTGTGTTTTCCCCTTGCTATGTAGGTCTCTTTTTTCAGTTTATATAGAATCATAGAACCATAGAATAGTTAGGGTTGGAAAGGACCTTAAGATCACCCAGCTCTAAGCCCCCTGCCATGGGCAGGGACACCTCACACTAAACCATGTCACACAAGGCTCTGGCCAACCTTGCCTTGAACACCGCCAGGGATGGAGCATTCACAACTTCCCTGGGCAACCCATTCCAGTGCCTCACCACCCTCTCAGTAAAGAGTTTCTTCCTTATATCCAATCTAAACTTCCCCTGTTTAAGTTTTAACCTGTTACCCCTTGTCCTGTCGCTACAGTCCCTGATGAATAGTCCATCCCCAGCATCCTTGTAGGCCCCCTTCAGATACTGGAACACTGCTATGAGGTCTCCATGCAGCCTTCTCTTCTCCAGGCGGAACAGCCCCAACTTTCTCAGCCTGTCTTCAGACGGGAGGTGCTCCAGTCCCCTGATCATCCTCGTGGCCCTCCTCTGGACTTGTTCCAACAGTTCCATGTCCTTTTGATGTTGAGGACAACAGAACTGCACACAGTGCTCCAAGAGGTCTCGCGAGAGCAGAGTAGGGGGGCAGGATCACCTCCTTCGACATGGTGGTTACGCTCCTTTTGATGCAGCCCAGGGTACGGTTGGCTTTCTGAGCTACGAGCACACACTGAAGCCGGCTCATGTTCATTTTCTCATCGACCAACACCCCCAAGTCCTTCTCCGCAGGGCTGCTCTGAATCTCTTCTCTGCCCAACCTGTAGCTGTGCCTGGGATTGCTCCGACCCAGGTGTAGGACTTTGCACTTGGCATGGTTAAACTTCATAAGGTTGGCATCAGCCCACCTCACAAGCATGTCAAGGTCCCTCTGGATGGCATTCCTTCCCTCCAGCATATCAACCAAATCACACAGCTTGGTGTCATCAGCAAACTTTCTGCATGTGCCATCAATCCCACTGTCCATGTCACCGACAAAAGTAATGAACAAGACCAGTCCCAAGACTGATTCCTGAGGGACACCACTCGTTACTGGTCTCCAGCTGGACATTGAGCCATTGATGACAACTCTTTGTGTGCAGCCATCCAGCCAGTTCTTTATCCACCGAGAGGTTAATCTATCAAATTGATATCTCTCCAATTTAGAGACAAGGATGTCATGCAGGACAGTGTCAAATGCTTTGCACAAGTCCAGGTAGATGATATCAACTGCTCTATCCCTGTCCATTGGTTCCATAGCCACATCATAGAAGGTCACCAAATTGATCAGGCAGGATTTCCCCTTACTGAGGCCATGCTGGCTGTCACCAGCCATCTTGTTGTTTTTCATGTGCCTTAGCATGCCTTCCAGGAGAATCTGCTCCAAGATTTTGCCAGGCACAGAGGTGAGACTGACTGGTCGGTAATTCCCTGGGTCATCCATTTTCCCCTTCTTGAAAATGGGGGTTATATTTCCCTTTTTCCAGTCATCAGGAGCTTCACCTGACTGCCATGATTTTTCAAATATGATGGACGGTGGCTCAGCAACTTCATTTGCCAGTTCCTTCAGGACCTGCTGATGGATTTCATCAGGTCCCATGCACTTGTGTGTGCTCAGGTTCTTAAGATGGTCTCGAACCAGTTCCTCTCTCCTACAGTGGACCCAAGGTCTTCATTCTCACAGTCCCTGCGTCTGCCTTCCAAGACTTGGGTGGTGTGGTCAGAGCCTTTGCCAGTGAAGACTGAGGCAAAGAAGTCGTTAAGAACCTCAGCCTTCTCCGAGTCTAGGGTAGCCACTTCTCCTGATAGCTTGCAGAGTGGGCCCACGTTGTCCCTAGTCTGTCTTTTATTTGCAATGTAGCTATAGAATCCGTTCCTGTTATCTTTCACATCCCTAGCCAAGTTTAATTGTAACTGTGCCTTAGCTTTCCTAACGTGGTCCCTAGCTTCCCAAACAACATCCCTGTATTCCTTCCAGGCTGCCTGTTCCTGTTTCCACCTCCTATAAGCCTCTTTTTTCCTTTAAGTTTCCTCAGCAGCTCCTTATCCTTCCAAGGAGGTCTCTCATACCCCTTCTGCTGCGCTTCTTTCTAGTTGGAATGCAACATTCCTGAGCTTGTAGCAGGTGATTCTTGAATATCAACCAATGGTCTTGGGCCCCCCTGCCTTCTAGGGATACATCCCATGGAACCCTACTAAGCAGGTTCCTGAAGAGGCCAAAGTCTGCTCTCTTGAAGTCCAGGGCAGTGAGCTTGCTCCATGCTCTTCTCACTGTCCTTAGGATCAAGAACTCGACCATCTCATGATCGCTGCAACCAAGGCTGCCCTGGAGCGTCACATTTCCAACCAGCCATTCCCTGTTGGTGAGCACGAGGTCAAGCATGGCACCTCTCCTTGTCAGCTCCTCTATTACTTGCAGAAGGAAGCTGTCTTCCACACAGTCGAGGAACCTCCTGGATTGCTTGTGCCGGGCCATACCATCCCTCCAACAGATGTCAGGGTGGTTGAAGTACCCCATGAGAACAAGGGCCTGCAAGCGTAAGGCTGTTCCTATCTGTCTATAGAGTGCTTCATCCACAGAGTCCTCTTGATCAGGTGGTCTGTAACAGATTCCCACAGTAATGTCCCCCATAGCTGTTCTCCTTTTAACCCTGACCCACAAGCTCTGTTAACTGCTCACCTGTCCCCAGACAGAGTTCCATACTCTCCAGCCTATCCCTAACATAAATAGCAACTCCCCCTCTCCGTCTGCTGGGCCTGTCTTTTCTAAAGAGCCTGTAACCTTCCATTCCAACACTGCAGTCACAGGAGCCATCCCACCATGTTTCTGTGATACCTATTATATCATATCCCCATAGACATGCACACATCTCTAATTCCTCTTGTTTGTTCCCTGTACTGTGGCATGTGTATAGAGGCATCTGAGCCAAGCTCCAAATGAAGCCGGCTCATTGGCTGGAGCAGCTGAAATATCTCTACATTGCTCCGAGAATTTATTATAGGTGCTGGCAACTGACTGGGAGTGCTGGGATGGAATGATGCCACCCTCCACCGACATGTCTAGTTTAAATCCTTTTTGACCAGTCTGGCAAGCCTCCTACCAAAACTACTCTTCCCCTTCTTTGTCAGACCAGCTCCACCAGCCCCCAGTAGACCTGGCCTACTAAATTGAGTCCCATGTTCGAGATACCCAAACCCCTGACTATGGCACCACTCTTCTAGCCATTTATTAACCCGGCCAATCCTCCTAGCCTTTTTAAGGTCCTCCCCTGTATCCTGGAGAATTGATGAAAAGACTGTCTGAGCTCCAGAGCCCCTAACTACCTCTCCCAGGGCTCTGTAATCCTTCTTTATGTTCTCCAGACTACTGCTGTCTGTATCACCAGCACCCACATGGATCACTAGAAGTGGGTAATAGTCAGTTGGACTTACTAGAGCAGGCAGCCTCTCTGCAACATCCCTGATCCATGCTCCTGCTAGGCGACACACCTCCTTTGAGACTGGATCAGGCTGACAGATTAGTGCCTCTGTAGTAGTGCAAAGTAGAGTCCCCTACCACTATGACCTGCTGCTTTTTCCTGGCAGCACCAGTAGCGATCTTTACGGGTGCATCAGCCGGTTGTTCATGTGGCAAGGTGTGCGTTTCCTCATTAGCCCCCTGCATAACTGCGAAGCGGTTCTGTGTGGGGACATCAGATTTAGTAGGAAGCCCCTTGCTTTAATTGTCCTCTTCCTCCTTTTTTTGTTGGCTTTTTTTTTTTTTTGTTACTAGTTCCCAGCTTCCTGCGTTAACAGCCTCCTTCTTTTCCTCCATGAGCTACAATGGATACTTGAGGCCCCTGCACAGTTTGGGCCTGGAGAAAGCAGTGTTGCCTCCTCTCAGCTTCCTTGACATCTTGCAGCCTATTGACAGCATCCCACAGCTCAGCCACCTGCTGCAGGAGGACCTGCACCAGGGAGCACCGAGTGCAGCCCTGCCCATTGTGCACCGTTCCCTCAGGAGACCAGTGCAGGCACTCTCTGCAGTTCAAGCTCTGCACTACAGCCTCTCCTCTCATCCGCTCTCTCTGGGTGCCTACACTGGCCACTGCCAGGGCAGCCAAAGCAGAGCTCCCAGACCAGGCCCTGGTCATAAAGCGAGGGCCCACCACCCTACTCTCGCCACACTCCTACTCACTGGCACTTCCTAGGGGAGGTTTTTAACCAGTCAGGGCTGGTGCCACTCCTGGCTCCGCCCCCTGTGAGTCAGCTGCTCGCGTCAGCTGAGCTGTCAGCTCCTGGGCAAGTCGTGTTGAGGACTTGAGGCTCCCTCGGTGGCTGTTGCCCCTTTGAATTGAGGCTTCTGAATGCTGAGCTTCCCCCCACTCAGGTGTTGAAGGCGTCCTCTCTGGAGGTACTCACCTCAGCAATATAACCACTTAATTGTTCTTCTGTGACTGTGCAGGTGTTGTTTGCGTAAGTCAATCACTGTAGATTGAAAAACATTGTTTTGCCACAACAAAATAAAATAAATAATGATAAATAATGGACTAAAACCATTTCTTCTATTCTCACTCATACTTCAGATCTTTCCTTAGAATACTAATACAACATATGCATAGCCCAAAGATAATTTACTCCTTTTAGTGTAACACAAGAAAAAGGTTTAGGGGACTGTGTTATCTTGTGTTGAATACTTTCTTAGGTAAACAATAATATGGGCCATAAGTGTGAGTTAGGGGTAGGACTACCAGAGCAACAAATCCTCTTGCTCAGAGGGAAATTACTGTAGAAAACCGTATGTTCTGATATGGGAACCTGGACAGAATCTGAGGGGACTGAAAGTTCCTGCTCTGCTTAGCTGTTGGTAGAGCATAAACACTATTGGGCTGAAATGCTCCTGCATCTTCTTTTTTCTTGCTGCAGCAAAATGACCCATTGAGTGTCAAAACTAAATCAAGCAGAGTCAAAACAAATCTTTCTGCATTCTGGTTTAGGAATAAATCAGTCTTTATTCTGCTCTTAGCTGACAAAGCACAGTCTTTGTTCTGCTCTTAGGTGACAAAGAGTGAGACATGTAGCAAGAATCTGTTTCAAAATGAAATGCTTTACAGAAAAAAAAACAAAACCCAAAACAAATAAACAAACAAAAAATTTCACAATAACCGCAAGCATGACATCTTTTAAAAACCACTGGGTGCCAGTATTTCTTGTTATAGCAGTATCATTTCACTGTATTTCCCTCCTATATGAACTGTTGTGGTTTGCCCTTAGCAATGACACAAGTCCTTCTAAATAGTGGTTTGTCCTTTGCATCTGAAAACGTCCGAAAAAGATGCTTAATACTAAGCAGGAAGTCCCTTTATGTTTGCTTTACCTGCACATCCATAGTCATGAGGAGGTTCCCTTTTTAACCTCACTGTTTCTATTATGTCTTCGTAATAACTAGCATCTGGAAGGACTGCTAATAGATACTAATGCCTCAGACACTGCTTTCCCATGTTGTACACCTGCAGCCAGATAAAGCAGGATGGTCAGAGTGGCCACCTGCTACCTCATCAGCTAGTTTCCATGCTGTAGTGCATATCTGGTTGCACCAGGACTCCTGTGAGGTTCTTTGAGACACGGCTTTATGTTACTTTCCATTTCCTACTGTTTTCCTCCTCATCTGCCAAAGCTTTCTGATGCAGTGTTTGTACTACATAATGTTACAAAGCCTTCTTGCAGTTAAACATTTATGAGTGGGTGGGGTTTAAACACATGCAACAGAGTGACTGTAAAATGGTACCACAACTGAAGTTCCTGTGACATGAAGTTGGTAGCATCTCTTTGGCTTTGGCTTGAAAATGATGTTTAAAGGTTTCAGTGTTTGCATTCAGTGTCATATTTTTCCAAATGCTGTTTTGCCAGGAAAGAAGTCTGCCAGTCTATTAGCATGAGGAGTGGATTCAGTGAGACAGCTTTGTTGTCTCACAGTTTAGCTGGTTTGTGTGTCATTCTTGTAGATGCTGTTACATTGGATGCTTACCTAACTGTATTGTTGATGTTAAACACACTGGAGTTTTGATGAAAAAAGCTGAGCTAGGTAATCATAAACTGGTTTGAGTTGGAAAGGACCTTAAGATCATCCAGTCCCAAACCCCCTGTAATAGGCAGGGAGACCTCCCACAAAGAAGTCCTACTGGTACTGCATACCTACATTTGTAGTTAGGAATTAATTTATTGAATAGCAATGAATTTAAGGGATCAGTGTCAGGGGGTTTGCATATAGATAGCAAGCAGTAACAAATGTACTTGGTGACTCCAGGATTGTAAGAATGTTATTTATTAATATTCAAAAGCTGAAACCAGTCTATGTCTAGACCTAACTAAATTCCCCCTTCTTGCCGAAACTCCAAGGTGCCGGATATTTTCTGCAGAGCAGTTTAGTATGTAGGCTATAAGTATATCTAGAACATCCTAAAAAGATGATGCTTAATGCAGATAGGTATTCTCCTAGGGCATCATGCAATGCAACACAAAGTTGAAACTTTAGAGTGTACTGAGTAATTTCCCTCTACCTCAGCCATCTCTCAGGTGTAACATCCTGTCAGACTCACATGCCTAGTAATTCAGTTTCTAGTGTTGTAGCAGCCTTGCCGTCTTCATCTTGGAAGTCAGATTTGAAGCCGTCTCACTTCTTGCCTGCAATCTCCTGCTAGTGGCATGTCATGTGGTAGTCTTGTCTTCCCTCGCTACTCATAGCAGAATGCTTTAATCTCCTCTCTAGCAGCAGGCCTACGTGCCAAACGTATCTTCAGCAGTGGCTGCCTGCCCAAGGCACCATATGGCAGAACACTTGCTTTCCAAGCTGCTACCCAGGAGCACCTGCAGGAATAGCACAGCTTCTTTAAGTGACGGTGAGGGGCCCTGGAAATGTGCCTGCGTGCTTGGGATGATCAGACTTGCTGGCTGCAATGCTTTTGCCAAGGCACTGGCACTTCCCACTCTGGCTTCTTGAGAAATGTGCCACCTGCTTCCCACTCTGGCATGCCTTAGCCATGGCACAGGCTGGATGTTATGTCAGAGGCATGACAGATAACTCACCCAGCTGCTGCTGCTACCCCGTGCCGCCTGGGACAAAAAGAGGAGTCTCTGGATTCATTTTCAGCTCATGTCACAGAGCAGGGAAAAGAGGCAGCAGGGCTGGGTTGTTAGAAAACAGTGATCCTTAATTCCCCAGTCATGGGCTCATGTAAAGTGTATCCAGTGAACATTTAAAATTGAGCTTATGGGTGACACTGAGAGCAAGAAGGTAACACTGGCTTAGCAAAGACTTGAAGACCAGTTTTGGAGGTGATTGTAAAGAGCCTAATCTCCTATCCACATGGACTGATGGAAATCTTTAAATCTAGCTGCAGTGGTTGTTGTCCAAATGCAAAAGCATGAGCACTTGTGAAACAGGGTCAGTGGGACAGGAAACAAAGATTAAGACCTCTTTTTTCCCTCTTGCATAAATGGAAGAATAGCAGCCTGAAAGTATATTTGCACGTGCCTTAACCATACTAAAATTCCTTTGGACACAATGCAAATGTTACTGTTTGCATTCTGACCAGAGAACACCCCAGGTCTGAAATAGCAATACTATGACCATCAGGTGAGAAGATAGCAGCAACATGAGTGGCAAACAGAAAAAGGAAATACTTTCCAACAGAAATTTCCTACAGAAATTCAGCATTCTGTTCCCAAGATGGTAAAGTTGGTAATGGGAGCAGTTTAGGTAAGGAATGTGATCTGGTAAAAAGTAAGCACTGATGCAAATGTTGACCCTTCAAATATTGTTGTTACTGATGACCCAGACTGTTTTTCCCCTGGAAGACATTCACTCTGGTTAGTGCAAAGGCTGTGAAATTCAGTTTTACTAGCATTTTGTTTGCTATTTTGCTTTACAGAAGTGTGTCAACTGAAAGAAGGAAAAGAACTATTCCTTTTATCTTTTATGGCAAGTGTGCTCAACTTTTATGCCAGCCCTTCCTGTTGGATGAATTCCCTAATGGTCAATCTCTCTTTCAACTTGTTTTATCTCTGTTGCTGATATTTGTTGTGTACATGAAGTCTGCTGTGATCCTGAAACTTGCACAGGCTTGCTGATCTTTCAGAGAGTAGAGGCACTTCTGTAGCTATATCTAGAGCTACCATGACCTCAGATCAATGCAAAGCATTGAATATATTCTTATTCATAGTGCTTGGAGCTCTGATGATCTTCTGGGTTTACTCTGTTCAATAGCTTGCTGATTTGGGATGGGTGATATTGGATCAAAGTGTCATGAAAGAATTTGGTAGCAGAGGCAGCAGGACTTGCTGTTAAGCCTCTGTTGATCAAAAGAGCAGCTTGTTGGAGAGCAGCTTCTGGACTGATTCAACTGAAATATGCTGGTGGTAGGTGAAGCTGTTGTGACCCCTGTACTGCACGGGCAGGAAGTAACCTCTTGAACCAAGAATCTAGAGGAGGAAGCCAGTTAGACTGTGAAAATTGGCAAGACTTAGATGATAAATTAAAGCCTATGTGGTTGTAAGTGTCTGCCAAGACCTACATCTGAGTGCCATCAAGAGCTTGGTGCTCTTGTTGCTGTGTCCACTGAAGATCAGAGCCTGAGAACTGCAATTCCCTCTTGCATATATCTGGGCATTAGAGCTTTTTTAAATGGGTATTTGAGTTTTTAAAAGAGTAGTAGGGCTTTTTAAAATATAGTAATAGCAAAAGGTGAATGAGAGATAACATTTGTCTGTTGCTTGACAAGGTTAATCACCTCACAAATAGGGACATAGACAGAGTGGAGAAATTTAATGCCTTCTCCACCTCTGTCTTCAACATTGATGATGGGCCCTGGGACCCTTGGAGCCCTGTGCTGGAAGACTGTGACTGGAGGGATGATAAACTCCCAGCTGCAGAGCTGCCCCTGAACATGTTCAAGACTTGCTGCTTCACTTGGATGTACATAAATCTGTGGGGCTCACTGGGATTAATCCCAGGGTACTGAAAGAGCTGGCCCAGGTCATCATCAGTCCTCTGTCTATTCTGGGAGTCTGGAGAGGTCCCAGTTGACTGGAAGCTGACATATGCTGTTCCAGTTTTCAGGAAGCGCAAGAAGGAAAAACCTGGTAATTACAGGCCTATCAGTCTCACTTTTGGGTCTGGTAAAATTATTTGGGTGTTATTGAAAAACAGTTGAGAGACAGCACAGTCATTAGCCATAGCCAGCATGGGTTATGAGGGGACAATCCTGCTTTACCAACTTGATTTCCTTTTATGACAAGGTCATATATTTAGTTGACTAAGGGAAGCCAGTACATGTGGTTTCAGGGGATTTTAGCAAAGCTTTAGATTTGTCTCTCGCAGTATCCTTCTGGATAAACTCCCCAGCAGACAGCTAGGACAAGTCCGTAACAGGGAGTGAGCAATTGGCTGACAGGTTGCCTGAGAATTACACTCAATTGGACTACATCAGGCTGGTGGTCAGGCAGCAGTGGAGTTCCCCAGGGCTCCATTTTAGGGCCAGTGTTCTTTAATGCTTTCTTAATTGGTCTGGACATGGGAATTGAAAGTACATAAAGTGAGTTTGTCAACAATACTAAAACAGGAGGAGTTGTGGACTTGCTCAAGGGTAGAGAGACCTTACAGAAAGATCTGGATAGGCTAGAGAGCTGGGCAATCACCAACTGTATGAAACTTAACAAGAGCAAGTGCCAGATTCTCCACCTGATAATCCTGGTGATACATACCACCTGGGGGATGAGAGGCTGGAGAGCAGCCCTTCAGAAAGAGACCTGGGGGTTTGGGTTGATGGCAAGTTGAAAATGAGTTGGGCAAAAGGGCCAACCGTGTCCTGGGATGCATTGAGCACAGCACAGCCAGACATTCGGAGGAAGTGACTGTCCCATTTCTATGCTGCACTGGGGTGGCCCTACCTAGAGACCTGTGTGCAGTTTCGGGTGCCTCAATGGAAGCACATCAAACTTGCATTTCCAGAGGAGGGTGACACAGACTGTGAAAAGCCTCAAGGACAAGACTTGCGAGGAGTGGTTGAGGTCGCTTTGTTTGTTCATCTTGGAGAAGAGAGGGCTGAGGGGTGACCACACTACAGTCTACAACTTCATCATGGGAAACAGTGGAGGGGGAGGTGCTGATGTCCTCTCTTTGGAGACCAGTTACAGGACATGGGGAAATGAAATGAAGCTGCATCAGGGGAGGTTCAGATGGGACATTAGGAAAAGGATCTTCATTGAGAGGGTGGTTGGTCACTGGAACAGGCTCCTAGGGAAGTGGTCATGGCATAAAGCCTGTCAGAATTTGAGGAGCATCTGAACAATACTTTTAGTCATATGGCTTAGACAGTCCTGTAAGGAGCAGGGAGTTGGACTTGATGATACTTTATGAGTTCCTTCTGACTTGAGATACTCTATAATTCTATCATTATAGGTACATGAAGGATTTAAAATTAATCTCTTGGATCTGCACAGCAGTGCACACTGTGGTTGACTTCTTCCTTGCCGTCTGCAGTTTGACCCTTAGGCGAAGCTTGAAAGTTAGGTTTAAGAAGGAAACCAATACTGATTTCTGCTGTCCCATTAGAAAAGGAATTATTTTCCAAGGCTTATGACCTGGTTTTTGCCACTTTAATTCTTCTTGTCAGATATGGAGTGACTACTGTGAAGCACATGCCATATGTTGTAGGTATGTGTTTATGTACGTATTCCTCTCTGAATCTGCTGTAATCTGTGTTAAACAACAGCATTGGTTCTTTGGGCCTCTGATTATTCAATACTGCAAGCATTTTACACTTAACTGGCTGGATAATTTATTAATCCCCAAATTATTCAAAACTGATCTGCTTGACCTTTCAGATGTGGAAAGAGTGTCTCATAAAACTCACAAACTGTTATGACTATAGAATCAAAGTTGTCCTGGCTAAAGCATATTTGTGCTCTAGGCCGCTTCATTTTCTAAAAATGTCTATTCTCATTGACACAGCTGATATATACAGCCAGTAAAGGTCATTCTGTTAGTAATCCTTGGGTTCTGGGAATGTCTCTGAGTTACAAGAACTTTCATTCTTTTTCTGCTCTGCAATTTATGGTTTATAATTTCCTGTTTTGCTAGTATTTCCAAAATATATCCTAGAAGTTCACCTCCAAATGATAAAAAGTAAGAAATTCAGACTTAGAGAAAAACTTGCAGTTAATTTGCTTTCTGGCGCCTAAAGGCCAAAGAGCAACAGGACTTCATTGGGAGACCATACGGGAAAACTCTTGGCTTGTCTTGTTATCTCTTTCTGAGTAATCCCTATATTTGCAGTGAATCAAGACACTAAAAAGTATTCATAGCTCTACAGCATATTGGGGCAATATATTGAGGAAGGAAATTGTCCCATCCTTGTACCCAGGGCATAATTTGTGTGATTTGAGCTTTAGTAAGGTTTTCTGTGTTCCCTGATGAACCACAGGTTTGGATGACTGCTGTAATTGAGAGCTTGGTGCAGTGCTCTGATATAAACTCCAAGTTTAAACTTTGTTCGAGGAACAAGAAGGTGTTAGGAAGCCCAGTTCAGGATATTGGAGAAGACAGAAGAGCTAGACCTGTTCTGAGAGTGAAGTGTCTCTGTCAGCCATAGAAGAGCAATAGTTAGAGAGCAGGATAAAAGGTGAAATATTAAGTCCTACCCGTGTTAAAAATTGGAAGTCCATCTGCCTCATTTTTTCCCTTGTAATAACTCTGCTATGACCTTGAGAAGGAAGTTAACATTTATAGAATGGAGGCCTTAGTGCTAAGGTAAGTTTTCTCGCTGAAAGGCTGATGACTTTGTCCAGGCCCTAATGCTATTCCTTTAGCCTTATCATTCCTTTCAAACCTTATCATTATGACTTGAACAGACTCTTAACAACTACAGCTGCAACTGGAGTTGTGGAAGATATGTTGAGATGGCTTCCACTAAAGAGAGGAAAGGAAGGTACCTTTTGCAAGATGAGAAATTGCTTCTTTGTGATCCTCTTTCCTTAAGGCATGAAAAGTACTGATAAACATGCAAAAAAGTCTGGGATAGACTGTGTATTGCATTTTCACCCCCCAGACCTGTCATCGGTTTATCTTGGGAGTTATGAACACTTTCCCACCTATTATGCTATGGGACATACATTCTATTTTGCATGAACACCTAGTGCTTTATATCTTGGGCAATCATATGAAAACCTGATATTTTTTTAGAGAAAATAGAATCAATAGAACAAAGAATAAAGAATTTTCTTACAGCTGATGGCCTAGAGTGGCATGTGTTGCAGAAACCGTAGACTCAAATACTTGGTAAGTTTTGTGTTGAATGTGAGTCAAATACCATGCAGTAGTGCTTGTTACTTTTTCTAATGATTACTGAGATAAATACTTCCAACAAGCATCAGGCAAGATAACTTTGAAAGAATGTACAACAAAGGCTTGTGAGGTGAGATTGAGAGAATTATCCTGCTTGATTTTGTTAGAACTTGCTGTCTAGATACTTATTCTGCTGCCACAGTGCTTGATTTTCTTTATCCTGTGCATTGTGCCCATGAGTAAATGCATGTCAAAGTCCTCTGTGAGTGATTCTCCCCGTAACAAGTTATTTTTGGATCTCACTTCTTGACCTTCATGATTTTCTCACCTGCATTTAACCTTCCCACTTTCTGAACATGAGAGAGAAATCCACATTGGTTAAGTCATATGCATGTGACAGTGCAGAGTTTCGCCTATCTCAGCTTAGGGGTGACAAAGCATTTTGCCACTGTTGTATTGTCTGCTTAGTTTTTCTGTCTTGCACTGATGTGCAGAGAGGTTGGGAGGAAATAGTGTCTGTGAGAAAAAGAGATATTCCAAATGTGAAAAAAGTGTCTATTATAAATGGACAATAAGCAGTGATCCAATTTTGAGTTTAAAGATCAGAGATAGTAAGGATCTCACAGTAACTTGCATTGGACTAATAATTTTCGGTCCATTCACCAATCCATGTGGTCACAGTTCAGCCAACAATTTAAGGAGTTGCTTAATTTCAAGTTTCTGAAAGGTTTCTCAGATTCTTACACTTTAAATTATTTTTTCTCCCGTAGGCATTGTAGGCTGGAAGTTTCGCCAGAAAAGCTAAGTGATATTTTTCACTTTCTTATGGGTGCAAATTATTGGCTGACGACTGAAAGACTGTTTTATTTTTCCCTTCCCCATTGTTCCATTTAGGTAACTGGGATGACGAGTTGCACATGAAGGAGGTGAATGAGTGTTAGAACTGGACCAGTGTTCCTTGGAGACTGGCAGGGGAAAGATCTACAAAATAGGACACTTCTTTGGGGGAAAAACCATAATAATCTCACATTCTGTAAGTAACTGTCTGTGAAACAGGATACTACAGGCCTGGTTTGTTCATGTCTTAAGAGTATGTAGTGGCTTAGCTGTTTCTCTGCATAAGGCAGCTCCATCCTGCCTTTAAAGGTAACAGCAGAGAGAGAGGCTTCATGCTATGTCATATGGGTGCTACCAGTAAAGGCCTAAAATTGCTGGCTCTTCAAACTCTTTATCAAATGCACTAATGGCTCACATATGCCCTATTTCAGTCTCCAGTCACAAGTGACTTAAAAGGTCTTAAAAATGCTTCATAAGTTAATGGTGGTTGGAATGATCCCATGCTGCTGAAAAGTCATGAGATAATACTTTAAGCTACAGGACATTGATTTCTGGCAGACACAGCCATTATGCAGTTAGGCTGCAGAAAAACCTGTTGTCATCTCTCTTGTGTTAGTGTTCTCGACAGGGATGAAGCAGGAGAAAGGCCATGTCAAGAGTATAGGAAAGTTTAGAGCACTTGCTGTTGAATTTTGGAAGACATGATCTTTCAACTTTGCTCCTGTGCAGCTGTAAACTTCTCTGCTGATATTGACGTCAACAGAGTACTAATGAGCGAGGCTGCTGGAGCCAGTAGCACAGCATATGAATGTTTGCATGCTGTCTGGCTGGGAGAGGACTCTTTACCTATGAGAAATTAAATCCTTGGAGATTTAGATGAGGGAATTGAGTGTACCAGCAGCAAGTTTGCTGATGACACTAAGCTGGGAGGAGTGGCTGACACGCCAGAAGGCTGTGCTGCCATCCAGCGGGACCTGGACTGGCTGGAGAGTTGGGCTGTGAAAAATGTGATGAAATATAACAAGGGAAAGTGTAGAGTGTTACATCTGGGCAGGAACAACCCCAGGTTCCAGTATAGGTTGGGGAATGACCTGTTAGAGAGCAGTGTAGGGGAGAGGGACCTGGGGGTCCTGGTGCATAGGAGGATGACCATGAGCCAACACTGTGCCCTTGTGGCCAAGAAGGCCAATGGCATCCTGGGGTGTATTAGAAGGGGGGTGGTCAGTAGGTCGAGAGAGGTCCTCCTTCCCCTCTACTCTGCCCTGGTGAGACCCCATCTGGAATATTGTGTCCAGTTCTGGGCCCCTCAGTTCAAGAAGGACAGGGACCTGCTGGAGAGAGTCCAGCGCAGGGCAACTAAGATGATTAAGGGAGTGGAGCATCTCCCTTATGAGGAAAGGCTGAGGGAGCTGGGTCTCTATAGTTTGGAGAAGAGGAGACTGAGGGGGGACCTTATTAGTGTATATAAATATAAAAAGGGGGAGTGTCACGAGGATGGAGCCGGGTTCTTCTCAGTGGCAAACAATGATAGGACAAGGGGTAATGGGTACAAACTGGAACACAAGAGGTTCCACTTAAACTTGAGAAGAAACTTCTTCTCAGTGAGGGTGACGGAACACTGGAACAGGCTGCCCGGGGAGGTTGTGGAGTCTCCTTCTCTGGAGACATTCAAAACCCGCCTGGACGCCTTCCTGTGTAACCTTATCTAGGTGTTCCTGCTCCGGCAGGGGGATTGGACTAGATGATCTTTTGAGGTCCCTTCCAATCTCTAACATACTGTGATACTGTGATACTGTGAGATGTGGTGTGTTTTCCATGCTGTAGGTATTTGTATGTTTGATCTGGCTTAGCAGTCACAAGGAGAAAAGTCTACAGAAAAAACAAGTCTTTGTAATTTGTATCAGCAATATCCTAGAGTTAAAAGCTTTCAGATCTGTCATTTGATTCCTCAGCAAGATAATTTTCCTGGAATTTGAAAATGTGACACGCTGGCTAATTGCAGACTCACAAGACTGAAGTCAAATTAGATGAATTTTTCTTTTCTTCATAAAAGATCTCAGTGGAAGCTGTATTTAATTGAAACTGCTTATTCTGTTGCTTAGGGACAGCAGGGGAATTTGCAGCAAGTGAATAATCAGAATTTAGAATGAACTTTGGTCTATAAAACATCTATATGAATTTGTAGGTAAAGGATTTGATTTTAAGCTAACTTTCTCTAAATGCATTTAACATTGAATGTCCTGTGAGGAGCAGCTAAGTTGTCTAAGTTTGTCTAGTTTGGAGAAAAGGAGGCTGAGAGGTGACCTTATTGCTTTCTACAGCTTCCTGAGGAGGGGAAATGGAAAGGAAAGTGCTGACAACTTTTCCCTGTTACCCAGTAACAAGACCCTTAGGAATGGTTCAAAACTGTGCCAACGGAGGTTAAGACTGGACATAAGGAAGCATTTTCTACAGAGAGGGTGGTCAAACACTGGAACAGGCTTTCTAGACAGGTGGTCAATGTCCCAAGCCTGTCAAGGTTCAAGAGGTGTCTGGAAAATACCCTTAATAACATGTTTCAACTTTTGGTCAGCCCTGAGTTGATCAGGCATTTGGACTGAATGGTAGTTCCAGCCGGAACTGGTTTGTCCTGTTCTGTCTTGTTCTGTTCTAGTATTTTGCTTAAAATAATGTAATTGCTTTTATATATATATCTATTGCTTGCTTTTTGATGCAGTGTGACCTTCAGGGTTTCTTATCCCTTGAGGATGATGATCAATTTCCTAGAGATTCACTGTAGAATAATAACATTTGTAGTGTGGTTAGTGTACTACAGTAAACAGTTCTCACAAATTATCAATATGAAGCCCGTCAAGGTTCAAGAGGCATTTAGAAAACATCCTTAATAACATGTTTTGATCAGCCCTGAGCTGATCAGGCACTTGGACTGGATGATAGTTCCAACTGGAACTATTCTGTTCGTTTCTATTCTTTTCTATCATTTTGCTTAAAATAATGTAATTGCTTTTTTTTATATCTATCGTTTGCTTTTTTGATATGGTGTGACCTTTAGAGTTTCTTATCCCTTGAGAGTGATGGTCAATATCCTAGTGATTCACTGTAGAATAGTAACATTTGTACTCTAACCTAACCATACCCTAACCGTAGGGTACTGCAGTAAACAATTCTCAGAAATGACCAATATGAAAAGGAAAACCAGATTTTTTTTTTTAATGGAATTACTTTCTCTGCAATAAGTTCGTCATGATCGTTGTAGTGATTTGCTTATTTCCAGACACTGGCATTTCCAAAGTCCTCTTCATTTTACGTAATTGTTACATATTCATTATTAGAATTCTGAATTTTCTCCCTAGTGTAAATATTTTAATACTTTTTGAAAGTTAGGCTTGCAAAGCTTCAAACTGATCCTTTTGGAGTTCTCGGTGGTTGCTAGCTTAAAATTGTTTTGGTTTTTGTGAAAGTGTAATCCAAATAATAAGAGAATTTTTCAAGTCTACTCTGGCTAATGGAATACAGTGATATTTGTATTGAACTTTTCCCTATCACTCCAACAAAGATCCTCTTTGAGCACAAATGGTTGAAAATACCAGCAAACACTGCTGTCCTTGTCATCCAAACAATGAGATCTTATGCAATTTTAAATGGATTTTTTCCTCTTCTGTGGAAGGAAACATCAATTTTGCTGTTTACGGAAGAATTAATTTTTAGTTAAGTGTTAAACATGAAAAACAGGCACATACTACTGAAACTTTGCCCTAATAAAATGGATAAAACTCTCATTGGCTTAGTATGACCAAGGTTTTCTTCTTATCAATGTTATTCTGAGAAGAAGGCATGTCTTCTCACCTGATGGAGTAATTCTTAATCAGAGGCAAATGAAGACTTTTCAGCCGTGTTAACAAAGCTTTGCTAGCCAAAGATGAGAAACAGAACTATTTTTGTTGCCTTAGGGAGAAAACAGGAGGATGCAAAAAATCAGGATGTAAACATGAAGAAGAGCAAATGTCTGGAGGGTACAGCTTACCACTTTTTTAGGGTTTAAGGGCTGCAATACATGTCAGAAAACAAAAATGATCCATAAGCTCTATTGTCTTATAAAGCCATGGCCTCTTCGAATATTCCAGCAGTCTTAACCTGAACCATGTTTAAAACTACCATTGTTTGGACCAGTTCCAATGGAAAAGAGCAATGGGAATAAATCAACATTGATGAAAAGGGGGGATAACTTATTAACCGCTGAAAATCATGTTCACTTGCTAATCAGCTTTATTTCCACTTCCTTTAAAATTGTTTCATTCTATACAACAATGACATAAAAACTTTATAATCCAGAAAGCAGAGGAGGATAATACAATCCTTGTTAAGTATGTGACTTACTTAATGCTGACTTCAAGCTACAAAACCAGAACACCACCACCCCCAAAATCCTGGCAATCCAAAATCAGAGGACAGTGTAGCCAGTAACCTGTAGGATTGAAAGCATGCAGGTGAAAACCATTGTTCCTATTCTTCATTTTGTGTTCAAGGATTTACCTACATGCAGCTTTAGGTGAATATTCTGTTGCTGTTAAATTTCCTAGATGAATTATGAGGATCCAAGATTACACTTTCTAGTGTATCAGACAAAGTATGTCATCTGGGACAAAGAAACATCGACACAGTATAGAATGTCATGGAAGTCTGATCCTCCAAGTAACTTGATCACAAATCAATGTCTATTAAAGACATTAAACTCTGTTTTGCTTTGTTATTTAATCTTACTGCTTTAATCATGTGCTCTTGATTAATCAGTGTTTATTGCCATTCAGGAGGGTATTTGCCTCTAGAAATATCACTCCAATATTGAGGAAAAAACAATTTTGTTGTGTTTTCATGCTGCAGTATTTGGGAGACACTATGTACTCTTAAGAACCCAATTTCTCTATCATAACTTGGTTCCCGTGTACATACCAACATTCTCCGTTCCATCCAAGGACTGTGGCTATTTAACTATTTCCCTGGACGTGGTTAGAGAGACCTGATATCAAGTGATGTAAAACAAAATCACTTTACCTACATTATTCAGAGAGTGAATCTGCAGTGTTTCAAGTCCTTTTCTTTTCCCTCATTTCCAGGAACAGACTTTCTTTGCTCTTTGCAAGTGTCTTTACTATTGTGTGTGAGCATTTTGCTTACACTACTTTCAGTTCATAGGTGTCCAGTATAGCTAGCTCATGTACAAGGCAACATTTTGCCAAACTGTAAGTCCTGTGAAACTTTATAACCATTTATTTATTGAAATCAGCTTTGAGACAAGCTTCCGAGAGAAGAATGATACTGAGGAGAGAGTAGGTCTGTTTCTTGATCAGACAGAGACTCCTCCCACCTGCTGATTTACAAGGAATAAAAGACCAGGGTCTTTGTTTCTCTGTTTTCTTTGTTTCAGACACTGTTTAGCAAGTCAGTTTTCTTGTGATGTTTGTAGCTTTTTAACCTTTTCAGACAAAATATGACATGGTGTTTGCATGGCAATTTTGGTTTGGAAAAACCTGGTTTTCATTTGGAAATTACATGAGAACCTCTGATTCTGTGTTTAATTTCAAATTAAATCAGTGTGGCAGTAATGCAGAGCAGCACTGTGCTGGGTCCTGGTTACAATAAGCACCTCTAATTGAATTGACAAAAACACTCCCCTTTCTTCCCTTCCCCTTCACCTCCCCCAGGTTCAAAGTATTAATGTGAATAAAGAGTTGGCATGAAATTAGGGCAAAACCCCATTCCAAACAGCATGTTCCAGAGCATCAGCTGCATAGTGACCTATCCAGCACTGTTTTACACCACATAAGGTGACCTCCAAGCGAGCTTCACCTTCGGGTCTTTTTTGTGCTTGGGCCTTATGTCCTAAGGTCAGCCACAGCCCTTGTACTGCTGGTTGGCAAAGCTGTGCACTGTGCAGATAATAAAACAATTCTCTCTCTAATGCTGACATTCATCTGATGACAGTTTTCTTCTATCTTGTCTGCATGCTTGGCATTGTGCTGCACAGCAGCTATATAACTGTTGGCGTTATATCTATGTATTCTAATGTGACTCACAGAACAATCCCATTGTCTGGTCATCTAAAACTGGATTGGGCACAGCTCCAAAAATATACTGTCAGGATGAGCTCTGGGCTTGCTGACATAGCCTAGATGGTCTCTTCCATCTTCCAACTTCTGTGATTTATTAAAAGTCCTTTTGCTTTAATAATTAACCTCTCACTTTGCTTAATTTGCCATTATTAGTGGCTTTTAGACAGTGGATAGAAGTATCAAATACTTTTAATGTGAAACCTAACCAAAGCAGTAGTGAACAAACTGTGTAGCCATCCAAACTTCAAGTCTTTTCCCCTTGCAGTTTTGATCAGTGGGAAATGAAAGTTCTCCCTCCTTAGATTTTCTTTTCCTTTCTGGTT
This sequence comes from Psittacula echo, assembly GCF_963264785.1. Classification (NCBI taxonomy): domain Eukaryota; kingdom Metazoa; phylum Chordata; class Aves; order Psittaciformes; family Psittacidae; genus Psittacula; species Psittacula echo. The sequence goes on along the minus strand of NC_137742.1, from coordinate 58,466,632 downwards.
CCCCAAATCTATTCATCTTCATGGGAGTACAGTGAGCACTGCTGTTTAGCACATAAAACAATTTCAGGCAAAGCTGCCCTCTTTTAACTTTCCCTGAGGTTATAGGAGATGCTTAGAAGGCAAATTAGTCTGGAAGTGAGCTGAAGAGAAAACTGTTGTCTATGTTGCCATTCTTGTTACTCTCTTACTTTCTTATGTCAGGGAACAGGCCATTTCCATTCAACCACTCCTGACTTTTTACCATCAAACAATGAAATTGAAAGACCTTTAGTCACTATAACTGAAAATAAGTATATTTGTACTTAAATCCCTGCTTTACAGGCTTTAAATGATCTGCTTTTGTGGGGCAGGAAATAAAATTTCAGTATTTGAGACAGTATTTTATTAGCTGGATATAGAAATTCCGTCTCTAATTAATCTGTCAGAACAAAGTGGCTTCAATATTTTAGGTGTGTTTTGTTTCTATAATGTAACCAGGCTGTTAAACTTGTTAGCAATCACATGGCAGATGGATGGGTGTCTTGTGAATTTGAGCAAATGTTATCTGCTTAGAAGGCATAAAAAAATAATTGCAAACTCTAGCTCCTAGCTTCATAGGCAAGCAAGAATTTTAATATATAGAAATACTATAAAGCTTTCTGTGCACACATAAACCCTCCCTTTTAGCACTGGTGCTGGGTGTCAAAGGCCTTCTGAGGAAAACCAGATTTCTTAAAGGCAAGAGGTGAGCTACTCTTCAGCAAAAATGTGGTTTTATAGTCATTCCCAAATCATATAATAAGAAGTGGTTTGTTTTTCTGGAAGTAACTCAGTTATTTTCCTTTCATGCTAAGAAGTTCCAGGTATATGCAACGAGATGACTTTTTCATTCCCCTAGCCTCCATTTCTGCTTGTATATGACATGGACTCTAAACTCTTTTCAGAGCTGAAATAGATCTAGCCCCAGTTTCAAGCCTTTTACTTTGACACCAGACAACCTGATCCGCCCTCCAGCCTAAGGCTGAATACAGCAATGACTGCTGCCTGGGTGGAGCCAAAAAGTATTCCGCAGACTCCCTGCATATGTACTAGACCACCCAGGAGGAGATTACTGCAGGAGCAAGGCTTCCAATTGCAAGAGACAGCGCCTTGTAGGACTTTCCAGTGCTGCTACACAAAGACATGCAAACATGCTCAAGGGCAAAATAGATGGCTTGCACCCCATTCAAGACACACAGATGCACACACTGAAACAGTTGCACGTGAAGCACCCTCATCAATAGCTTCAGCTATTGACGCAAGTACATGCGACAAACGGTGGTCTGGTGAATGTCCCTGCAGAATGACCACAAACTGTGCATGCAAATACAACATGCAGTGGGGGTCACTTAGGCAGTGATGAGCTGTCAGATTACAGGCCCCATCCGTGTGGACATGTTGATAATTTGCCTTTTAAAAAGTAGTCTAGTTTGGAGCAGATGTCTTCCTTTTGCCTTATATCTTTTGTGATTTTTTTTTTTCAAATTTTAACTAATGCCTGTTCCAAATAGGCAGCTGGGCATGAACTTCACTGGAAAAGGTTTGATCCAGTGCTGGTACTGTGCATAAACTGGGTAATGTTCTGTGCTGGTTCTTTTTTACCCCTAGCACCGTTTGCTTCCTAACCTACCTGAACTGACTCTCCCCAGCCTGCTCCAGCTCTCTCTTTGTACATGCCTGAGGTTCCCAGCAGCTTGATTTGACTGAAAGAGAGGAAAAGGTCTCTAGCATTTAAAAGTATTGTGCCAGTGCTGACAGATACAGGTTGGGAAACTCTAAATACTGTAAAAATGATGGCAGAAGGTTGGTGCTCTCATTTTTAAGTTCTCATTTATGTTTCAATCAGGTTCTCTAATAAGCATTACATCAAAGACATAATGCAAAGTCCATCAGTTACCTTCAAGTGCACTTCAAGTCCTGGAAAAGGTGAAGGTGTCTGTAGCATTCATTAGCTATTGCTGAAGTGAAAGCTAGAGATACGCATGTAGTCTGTGCCCTGGCCCAGTCCCATCTCCCTTCAAGCTGGCAACATTGCCATATCAGAGACACTAAGTCTCTGTAGCATTACTTTTGATGGAGCTCTCTTTCCATCATTGACGTGGGCGTTTCCCTAATGCATCCAAAGACGCTTCAAATATCCAATTTCCCATCATTCGAAGGATGTCATCATGCCATTAATCTGATCTTGGAAGCATTGTGTATGTGTTTGGTGACTCCAGCTGGACCTACAGCCTTAAAGGAGAAATCAGCGAAAGAGCCAAGTAGGTTTAGTATGTGAAATAACAGCATAAAGTCCTGTCCTTTTGCCGTGGTGACAGACAGGAGAGACATTCCAGCCTCTGCTTGCCAATGTACTTACTAAGGTTAGTCAAAGATGGTGTATCAGCAACCTTGTATCTAAATGCAACTTCTTGGAAGGCAGAGCAATCTGGGCAAGTCTGGCTGGGCTCCACTAGGGAATACACAATGCAGTCAGTGTATTTTTTCAGGAATGCTGGAAACTAGCTCTCAATGCCCTGCTGTTTTGTCTACATCTCTTTTGGTGACTCTGTGCTAATACTTGCATCACTGCATGGCCTTGAACTTGGCCTTGCTGTGTGTTTTAGGTGGGATGCTTCAGGAAATCTGGAAGGCATGGAGAAGAAAGAAAGGATGTTAATAGTTGCCTGCTCAATTTACTCAGATCATGGTGAGGATGGGAATTTTAACTGTAGGTATAATGAGGTGCATCCTGACTCCTCCACATTATGGTGTCTCGTTAACATCAGTTACCTTCAAGTGCAGTTAACATTTTTGTTGTTTTCATAGATATATTTTATTCGTAAGTAAATGGTGGGACAGGCAGATGAGGTGCTTTGAGTTTAGACCTCTTTCTCCCTCAAGAGGCTGACCCTGAGCAAGCTGTGTAACCTGAACACCCAGAATCACAGAGGTTTGCATGGCATCTGACTCCTGTTGGTCTCAGAATGCCAGCAGCAGCTCAGTGTCTCCCATCTAAAATTGTAGAGTGATATATTTTGGGCTGTGTTTTGAACACTTTCTGGATTCTTTCTAAAGATTGAGCTGAGTAGGAGAAAAGAATCTTCCTGAGTTCTTGTGAAGATGTTTTTGTTTTGAGCTAATTCCAATAAATATTAAACCAGACAGTCCCCATGGATGGGGTTTAAAATTAAGTAATATAAACAGTGTGTGATGGGATTTTCTTTTTGGACAGAAGATCCTTCAGAAAAGTCAATTATCCTTTGATTCATATCAGACCAATATATACCATTAGTATTAATGTGCAGTGCTACGTAAGAAAATAATTGAATGAAAGTCTCATTTAGTCTCTAGACCAGAGAAATACTTACATATGTGCTTTGTTATCAGTGATTATGGTGCTTGAAACATTTCTTTCAAGATATGTCTTGCCAGAAAATGATAGCTTTGATAAAATGGGAGTCATGACTGTTATAAAAAAGGAAACCTCTCTCTCTCAGTATTTCATTTTACAAATGCTGTTGTGCTGCACCAGTACTGTGTTTCTGAACCACACTATTCCCAGCCAGCTTGCAGTTGCTATTGCTCACACCTAGATACCCCTGCACCAAACTCTCTCTCCTTTGACAATAATATGTGATCTAAAGGGATAATAATCTATCGGCAAAATTCTGAGTCCATCCTTTTTGCCCATAAAGTGTATGACTGCATGAAGTCTTGGTGTTCAAAGTTAAGCAAATTCAGGTAATTTGACCTGCAGTTCTGCAGCCTGATAAGTAGGCTGTCAGCCCCAGAGTGAATTGCTTTGTTTTCTTCAGTGGTTTGGATTAGATTTTAAACATTAACCATGACCTACAGGGATTACAGGATGTTTAACCTCAAAGCAACAAAATACTGCATTTCCTTCTATCTCAAGCACTGCACATCTGCAAAGACTGTGTAATTCAACTTAGCATATGGAGAGTATCATAAAGTAGAACAGGAAACATTTAGTGATTCTTTTGCTGACGCCATGTCCCTGTATATAAGCCATGGTAGGCATTATACTATTCCTATGAGGCATAGTTACAGAATATTAGAGGATTGTGATTGTAGTGTGATAATTAATAAATTTAAATAGTATAATTCTATTATTCCAAAACCTGCATTTTTTTTTACTGAGGATTTGATTTCTGTTTTCTTCAGTTTGAATTTTTTAATATGCTGCCAAAGTTTGCAAAAATCTGAGCAAATGAGGCTAGTTTTCTCCTCTATAACTTTAAACCTTCCAAAAATCCATTATGTCAAACCAATGCTATTATTTCCACATCTGCCATGTTTTTATCTGGAAAAATCTTCCATGAAATTTTCTTCCTTTCTGAATTCCTACACAAAAACTGGATTGAAAAATAATTCCTTGACAACTTGGTATAAATAGGTCTTCACTTTATTTCCTTCAAATTAAGTGAAGTGAATGAAGGCTTTTGAAGAGGTTCTTGTTCAGAGGCACACTATGAAAAACTACATGGAGTTAATTGTACTTTACAGCTCTTCTGAGGGATTGGTGCTTGCTTCTGCTTTCCAGTTTACTTACATCACTAAATAAGTAAAATATGGTTGTCTATGCAGAGAAATTTTATTTCTTTTAATTTGAATACACCTTGAAAGAAGATTTCTCAGACAGCTTGAAAAGAAGTACCATAGGTTGAATAATGCAAGAAAATATCACAAGTATAAGGAGTCAAAAAAAAAAAAAAAAAAAAAAAGAAAAGAAAAATGTAGCTGTAGGGTCTTACAAATACTTTAAAAACTTTGTATTCCATCAGATGTCATTGTTGAGGCCTTCATGTTTTCTGTAACTTTCTCATGTCTAGTTCAAGATAACAGCTATTAATAGTGAAATTGTTTCACATGGAAGTTGAGTTTGAGCTGGGCACTTGCTTTCTAAGTAAAACCTAAACTTCTCTTTTTGCTCTATGACCCATCATTTCGTCCCACATCTCCAGTCCTTGATATAGATGTTTTTGGTGTTATAATTATTTTGGTGATATAATTTATTTGTTAAATTGGTCTTTACTCTTAGTAACTCATGCATAAAACCAAGATTTGATACTAAAAGATAATAATTCAAAACCAGAGGTCAAGCTTCATTCCAGTGAGGGAATAGTAATAATGACTGCGTATCAAAGAAATCTGGAATACGAAAAAAGCAGAGATCTAGATATCTTTCTGTAGATGTTTAGAGGACTGTTCTATACCAGACAGTTGTGTTTCCTTCCCATCTGCCTTTCTCTGTTTCTTTTGATGTATGTTACCAAAAATTTCCTGTACTGATTATAATGATAAACTTGTGGAAAGGAACGAAAAAAAAAAAACCACACCAAAAAAAACCCCAAAGAAATAAAAAGGGAGCCAGAATGAGTTCTAAGTATCCGAAACACCTAAAAATATTAGGTGACTTTTTAACTTGCCTCTATATTGACTTAGAAACTTGAAGTGATAGTCACTTGAAATATTTTACATCATATTTAGCTCGCAAGTTGAGAGTACCACAAATTAACTACTCTTAAACAAAGTTCCTCTACAAAGAGGACGGTGAGGGGACATCAGGAAGAGCCTGAAGAACTGTAGACATGCTCAGAATTTAATTTTATGATTGAATCACAGTTTAGCGGCCTGTTGCTGGTCAGAGGCAGTCTCTCTTCCATTGGTGTTGCTACACAGGTGATACAGTGAGTCCTGAAGCTAACAGGAGTGCTTTTGGATGGTTAATGCAAGGTAAAGAGGGTCCGGTGGGGATCTGGAACCATCAGATGACCTCTCCCTGCAACTGCTGTAGGGGTCTGGGTGAAGTAAATAGGCTATTGTGTGTATTACTGACCTATCCCAAGAAAGTGAGACTAGAGAAGCGCTAGGCCACCCTTCTGCAATTCTTTGGCCAAGACTCATAAGAGCCCTCTTGACTTTAATCAAAATACAGAAGAAAAGCAATGTCACATGAAAAGATGGGCTTCCTACCCCTCGTCTCTGACATTATGTGGAAATAAATGAGCAAGGAAGAGAAAAGCAGAAATGCTCAGTCCAAGATTATTCAGCCAAACTTCAAGAGGAAGAAGCCTTTTTCCAAAATCCGGCTGTGCCCGGGCTCATCCCTGGGAGAGCTGATCTTATATTGGGAAGCAAACCAAGTTATAATGTCTGTCACCAGCCATATGTAGCCAGGCTCTTAATTCTGCATGCAAAACAGAATAGTTGCACAACTTGGCAATAGTCTGTCCTTCACAACAGAAAGGACATGACATCTCTGCTGCCTAGACATCTTCACTGGAAGACATTGAAAAAGATCTATCTAGCAAAATTTTGTATTTGTTTCCTCTCCTGGAGGATTTTCAGACATTTATTCCCAAAAAGCTAACATGAGGTTTAACATCTGTTCTATTTTGCACATGTACCATGTTAGTCCCGTGTTAGTCATGTTATAGAGGCAGACATTTGTCTAGAGTCTGTCTCTTAAGTTGTGTCAGCTTTAACTTTTTCAGCACTGTAAAGTACAGGTTGCGCTAAAGTGGTTTTGTTTGATGAGTCAATGGTTGAAGGCAGAAGTTGCCAGTCTTTGTAGTGCTTGGTAGCCACTATGAAAGACACCCAGTTTTTCATTCTGGGAGGAAGCTACATTAATCAGAAAAGGGCTGCAACTGTTTCTCATCTTTAGACCATTTGACTGTTTTGTGCACTAGCACACTGTACCGGATCAGATGCCTGACAGAGACATTAACAAAATATGCATTTGTACCTCATGGGACACTGGTGCCTTGTAAGGTTTGCTACTGCTGCTGCTGATCCTAAGTTGCCCAGGCACATGAATAGTCTAATTCCACATGGCTTTACTCCATTTGTCATGTTTAGTCAGAAAAAAATATTCCCCAAATTCAAATAGAATCATAGAATCATAGAATAGTTAGGGTTGGAAAGGACCTTAAGATCATCTAGTTCCAAACCCCCTGTCATGGGCAGGGACACCTCACACTAAACCATGTCACCCAAGGCTCTGTCCAACATGGCCTTGAACACTGCCAGGGATGGAGCATTCACAACTCCGTTGGGCATCCCATTCCAGTGCCTCACCACCATCTCAGTAAAGAATTTCTTCCTTATATCCAATCTAAACTTCCCCTGTTTAAGTTTTAACCCATTGCCCCTTGTCCTATCACTACAGTCCCTAATGAAGAGTCCCTCCCCAGCATCTTTATAGGTCCCCTTCAGATACTGGAAGGCTGCTATGAGGTCTCCACGCAGCCTTCTCTTCTCCAGGCTGAACAGCCCCAACTTTCTCAGCCTGTCTTCAGACGGGAGGTGCTCCAGTTCCCTGATCATTCTTGTGGCCCTCCTCTGGACTTGTTCCAACAGTTCCATGTCCTTTTGATGTTGAGGACACCAGAACTGCACACAGTACTCCAAGTGAGCTCTCATGAGAGCAGAGTAGAGGGGCAGGATCACCTCCTTCAACCTGCTGGTCACACCCCTTTTGATGCAGCCCAGGATATGGTTGGCTTTCTGGGCTGCGAGAGCACACTGAAGCCGGCTCATGTTCATTTTCTCATCAACCAACTCCCCATGTAAATGCTGGTATCTTTTGGAAGTGCGTTTATCTCACTGTGAAGAGAAGCCATGCAAAGCAGTTAGGTTGTCCTGCCTCTTTGTTCAGTGTTCACTCAGTGCTAGCACTGGGTTTTGCCACCTTAAGGGTGGCTATTGTGAGTTTCTGTGTCTAGGCTTTTCATTTTTGGTATCTCTGATATAACAATGATATTTTCTCTCTTTGCAGAACATGACTTCAGCAGATAAGGAGTTTTCAGGAGATAGCAGTTTTTCACCAAAAGCCAGCACAAGCAAACTGCCAACAGATGCTTCTCCTGACTCTAAATGCCCCATCTGCTTGGATAGGTTTGACATGATTTGATAGATGGTCACGCTTCTTTTGATGCAGCCCAGGATACGGTTGGCTTTCTGGGCTGTGAGCGCACACTGCCGGCTCATGTTCATTTTCTCATCGACCAACACCCCCAAGTCCTTCTCTGCAGGGCTTCTCTGAATCTCTTCTCTGCCCAACCTGTAGCTGTGCCTGGGATTGCTCCAACCCAGGTGTAGGACTTTGCCCTTGGCATGTATACTTCATAAGGTTGGCATCGGCCCACCTCACAAGCATGTGAGGTCTAGTCCCTCTGGATGGCATTCCTTCCCTCCACCGTATCAACCAAACCACACAGCTTGGTGTCATCAGCAAACTTGCTGAGGGTGCATTCAATCCCACTGTCCATGTCACCGAGAAAAGTAATGAACAAGACCAGTCCCAAGACTGATTCCTGAGGGACACCACTCGTTACTGGTCTCCAGCTGGACATTGAGCCATTGATGACAACTCTTTGTGTGCAGCCATCCAGCCAGTTCTTTATCCACCGAGAGGTTAATCTATCAAATTGATATCTCTCCAATTTAGAGACAAGGATGTCATGCAGGACAGTGTCAAATGCTTTGCACAAGTCCAGGTAGATGATATCAACTGCTCTATCCCTGTCCATTGGTTTCATAGCCACATCATAGAAGGTCACCAAATTGATCAGGCAGGATTTCCCCTTACTGAGGCCATGCTGGCTGTCACCAGCCATCTTGTTGTTTTTCATGTGCCTTAGCATGCCTTCCAGGAGAATCTGCTCCAAGATTTTGCCAGGCACAGAGGTGAGACTGACTGGTCGGTAATTCCCTGGGTCATCCATTTTCCCCTTCTTGAAAATGGGGGTTATATTTCCCTTTTTCCAGTCATCAGGAGCTTCACCTGACTGCCATGATTTTTCAAATATGATGGACGGTGGCTCAGCAACTTCATTTGCCAGCTCCTTCAGGACCTGCTGATGGATTTCATCAGGTCCCATGCACTTGTGTGTGCTCAGGTTCTTAAGATGGTCTCGAACCAGTTCCTCTCTCCTACAGTGGACCCAAGGTCTTCATTCTCACAGTCCCTGCGTCTGCCTTCCAAGACTTGGGTGGTGTGGTCAGAGCCTTTGCCAGTGAAGACTGAGGCAAAGAAGTCGTTAAGAACCTCAGCCTTCTCCGAGTCTAGGGTAGCCACTTCTCCTGATAGCTTGCAGAGTGGGCCCACGTTGTCCCTAGTCTGTCTTTTATTTGCAATGTAGCTATAGAATCCGTTCCTGTTATCTTTCACATCCCTAGCCAAGTTTAATTGTAACTGTGCCTTAGCTTTCCTAACGTGGTCCCTAGCTTCCCAAACAACATCCCTGTATTCCTTCCAGGCTGCCTGTTCCTGTTTCCACCTCCTATAAGCCTCTTTTTTCCTTTAAGTTTCCTCAGCAGCTCCTTATCCTTCCAAGGAGGTCTCTCATACCCCTTCTGCTGCGCTTCTTTCTAGTTGGAATGCAACATTCCTGAGCTTGTAGCAGGTGATTCTTGAATATCAACCAATGGTCTTGGGCCCCCCTGCCTTCTAGGGATATATCCCATGGAACCCTACTAAGCAGGTTCCTGAAGGGGCCAAAGTCTGCTCTCCTGCAGTCCAGGGCAGTGAGCTTGCTCCATGCTCTTCTCACTGTCCTTAGGATCAAGAACTCGACCATCTCATGATCGCTGCAACCAAGGCTGCCCTGGAGCGTCACATTTCCAACCAGCCATTGCCTGTTGGTGAGCACGAGGTCAAGCATGGCACCTCTCCTTGTCAGCTCCTCTATTACTTGCAGAAGGAAGCTGTCTTCCACACAGTCGAGGAACCTCCTGGATTGCTTGTTCCGGACCGTACCATCCCTCCAACAGATATCAGGGTGGTTGAAGTACCCCATGAGTACAAGGGCCTGCTAGTGTGAGGCTGTTCCTATCTGTCTATAGAGTGCTTCATCCACAGATTCCTCTTGATCAGGTGGTCTGTAACAGATTCCCACAGTAATGTCCCCCATAGCTGTTCTCCTTTTAACCCTGACCCACAAGCTGTCTGTTAACTGCTCACCTGTCCCCAGACAGAGTTCCATACTCTCCAGCCTATCCCTAACATAAATAGCAACTCCTCCTCCCCATCTGCCAGGACTGTCTTTTCTAAAGAGCTTGTAACCTTCCATTCCAACACTGCAGTCACAGGAGCCATCCCACCATGTTTCTGTGATACCTATTATATCATATCCCCATAGACATGCGCACATCTCTAATTCCTCTTGTTTGTTCCCCATGCTATGGACATTTGTATAGAGGCAACTATGGGTGTTTGTATAGAGGCACTCATTAGGGATAGTTGTTTCAGAGGTAGGGGAGAAGAATAATTGCCTTCCTCTGAGGTGTGGCTTGCAGATCAGTCTCTAGGCATGTTCACTTTACTAACTCTGTGTTCCTGCAGGGTTCCAAGATTTTGGTGTTGTTCCAGTCCTCTTATGACATCACTGTATGGTTTGATGCTACTGGTTCTCTATTACTGTCTTCCATCTATTTTTGGAAGGATGCAATTTGTGGCTTGTTAGTATGAAGGCAGTGTTGGTAACTTCTCTTGTGAGTCTTTCCTGAAAGAACATCTAGCACACAGTTCCTTGGTGGTTGCTTGAAATGAAACTTGTCAAAGCCGGCAAGTCCTTTCATGCCTATATATCTGTACTACTGACTGTAGCTATCAATAGAAAACGCCTCCTAATATATATTCTGAAATTCTTGTGATGCCTAGACAACAGTTTATTTATCTCCTCACAACTTCTGCAGGTCATTGTGATGAAAACAGAGAGTTTGCGAAGGTGGTTCTACCTACAAGGTTGTGTAATTGCAAATGGCACATCCTGTGACTAGACTCTTGTGGGAGGAAAAACAACCTCAAAAAGGTGTCAGTTCTGTTCCAGAGGCCTATGTAATACTCAGTGAGCATGAATTCAGATTATTTGTTAGGCTGGAACAGAAAGTGTTGGAGTGATGCCTCCTTCCCTTCTCCTTTCCCCCACCTTTGAAATCCAATTAATTTGGTTTCATAATTGTCCAACAGAATAATTATTCATCATGCTAGTTGTGAAGCTCAATTAGGGTTATAAGTGAGGTGCTGTAGTATTCTAGCACTGAGTCAGAAAGAAAAATACACAAATTTGGGTGAGGGGAAAGGGTTTCTTTGAAGTAAGGGAAGCTCATTAAACCCCTGTGCTCTTTTAACTGCAAATTCATTATTGTATATGACCAGCCTCCCAGCAAGGTCCAGTGTGTAATGTTCCTTCAATCCATCAAGTTTACGTCTCCTCCTGTGAAAATATAGTTGAGCACTAGCCTGCTCCATATGACCTTCGGATACGCTTCCTGTGTGACAGTGATGTGGTAAGGCCCAGCACAAGTGAAGTATTGTCCTTGCTTGCTGGATGAGTCCTTCCCATCAGAGCATGGCATGGTGCTTTGCTGACTGCCAAAATCTCCTTCCCCCCACGCCGCCTTTCTCCTGTTTAAAAGTAAAACTTCAATAATTTCCTAACTTGTGAGACCTCTTGCTTGGAGAGGAAGGGGGAGAGGGGGAGATGCAGAGCAGCCACAGTCTTGATGCATCCCTTAGACCATCTTTCAGTGAACAGACCTGAGCAAGCCAGGACTGCCGTGCAAGCTTTTTCATGGTAGAATATGTGTCTCCTCTGCTCCATACAGCAGACATTAGAGTAACTGGGGTCAGGGTGAGTAGGTAAGGTTGCCCAAAAACTGCTGGGGTCACAGACTGTCTGGGAAGCAAGCAGCAAGTCTGGTGCTCACTTTTTTATGTTTCTGTGTTCAAAGACTGAAAACCCAGGGGATCCCAAACTTCCTAGTCCTTTGAACTTGCACATTGGTGGGGATACTCTGTGAAATCTTAGCTCCTCTCTAATTTCAGTTGAATCAGAGTTTTCATTTGTTAATGGTGAGTAAAACCAAGGAAATAGTTCTGGTTTTGTGACTATTAAAGAGCATTCATTGCTTCATGGAGCATACTTCCTAAATTTGTAAGAGTACTACAGCCTTGTCTCTTACCCCTAGGCCAGCTAGCTCACATCAGACTGCAGTGACCTACATCCATAGCTAACAAATGGTATGCATCTGAGATATATTTCATGTCCCAGTGAATTGCCATTTCTTTTCTAAGGTTTATTTCATTTTCCACACTGCACATTCTTCTCCAGGTACTTTACAAAATCAAGTAAATATTCTCTTTGCAATACCATAGCAAACATGTTCTACCTGATTTCCCACCACACATGTAAAGATACAGCATATTTAGAATAATCAGTGCTATTAGAAAAAAAAACCAGCACAAAACCCCAACAGGGCAAGTATACATTGTATAATTTGAAACCTCATTTATTTAAATATTAATAGATTTTTTTTTCAGGCTAACAATAAATTACTTTTGTCATCTGTAATCAGTTTCTCTAAATAACAGTTTATCTTTCTCTGAAATGTTGAAATGCATTTAAGAAATAAATAACCAAAGTATGCTACTTTATGTAATATACATCAAAATGGCACTCCATTTTTTTATTGGTTTTGGTTTTGTTCTTGTTCAGATGAATGAAAACAGCTTCAAGCTCTTCAGAGAAGAAATTGTAACTGCATTTTGTTCAGAGCTGATATAACACATGACTCTGTCTGAGATCTGGAATTCCTTAACTTCTGCACCTCATGTTGAAATATAAATGGGTGTTTTCAAAAAACCCTATGTATTTCCATGAAAACACTGTGCAAGCACAGTTACAGTGTGGTTATGTACTCTGGCTATCATACTGAAAACATACCACAGCTTTCATCCAGTCCCATCCAAAGGATGAAGGCTCAGTATTCTGTCGTCCTGGAAAAGAACAGATCAAGGTTTTGCTAACATTGCCTTGAGTTTGAAGAAACACTATACAAACGGATTTATACCAGTACACAGTATCACAGTATGTTAGAGATTGGAAGGGACCTCAAAAGATCATCTAGTCCAATCCCCCTGCCGGAGCAGGAACACCTAGATAAGGTTACACAGGAATGTGTCCAGGCGGGTTTTGAATGTCTCCAGAGAAGGAGACTCCACAACCCCCCTGGGCAGCCTGTTCCAGTGTTCCGTCACCCTCACTGAGAAGAAGTTTCTTCTCAAGTTTAAGTGGAACCTCTTGTGTTCCAGTTTATACCCATTACCCCTTGTCCTATCATTGTTTGCCACTGAGAAGAGCCTGGCTCCATCCTCATGACACTCCCCCTGTATATATTTATATACACTAATAAGGTCCCCCCGCAGTCTCCTCTTCTCCAAACTATAGAGACCCAGCTCCCTCAGCCTTTCCTCATAACGGAGATGCTCCACTCCCTTAATCATCTTTGTCGCCCTGCGCTGGACTCTCTCCAGCAGGTCCCTGTCCTTCTTGAACTGAGGGGCCCAGAACTGGACACAATTTGAGAGCAAGTTTGGAGCTGTTGATGTTTTGCCTTTCATTTGTTGTGCAGTAACTGCTTGGTATAAGTAAACATGTAATGCAATGCCCTCATAAGGCAACCCTGAGGTTATAAACCTAACCCTGAGATTACGAGCCTAATTCATTCTGGAATCACTGTAGGAAAACAGCAAAACATCAAAATGTGACTATGTATTTTCTTTTCTTTAGCTTTGTAAGACTTGCGTGTCTAATTCAGGTCTGTTTTTGTGGAAGATGAAATCTGTGAAATGGGTAAGGGCAGCTCTGATACGTTATGGTTTGTCTGATTTCAAAAGTAACGCAGTGTAGCAGTTTGCTGGTTCATTCATGCAGTAAGTATTAATTAACAGGTGAGAATGCATTGACCTAGTGGAGTTGTTCATTTTGTAGAAAACCAACAACTTCATATAAAGGAATTAGGTGTATAAATAGTCCATCTGTAGTGCACCAAACAGCCTTTAGTAAAACACAAGCTGTATTTTTAATACTATGATTTTCTGTTTTGCTCAAATCATTGCTGGACAGTGTCCTTAATTTTATGTGGTCCCAAGGAATAGGAAGCATTTTCCATTGAGAAAGTTTCTCCTTTTTCTATTGTTGAAAATACAAAATCCAGCTGTAGGGTTGAAGTAAACATAGCAGCATACCAAGTGCGATGAATGTGATCATTCTTTGTTAATGAATATACCTGTGTTTTCTTTATGGTGCAAGAGCAGTGAGCAGTGTTTAGCTAGCTGTGGCAGTAATGGATATATTTATTCCCTGCCTTGCAGGCTGTGTTACGTCAGGTGTTTGTAGGGAAAAAAGTTTCTTTTTTAAAGTGGAAACTACAACTAAAAATGGCAAGTGCTGCCATAATGTAAGAAGATAAAAAGACAACTTTTTGCCATGGTAATTTACAGCTCAGGAACGATCATTTTGTAAGTTTGTTCTGCAACTAGAGTTTTAACTAAAACTTTTAAAATCCACAAATTCTGTTCTTGGACTTCTTAGTACAAATCCAGAATGATCATTTATTGTTGAAGGAGCCACTGTGACATTTGCATTGAAATAAATTATTTGTAGTCACCAGTGTCCTGGCACACGCATGAAATTTGAAGCAACCCACACAGTTACACTGGGATCACAAGTGGGTTGCATCAAACTCTGTGCCCATCTTTGTTTTTGGTGTCCAAGGCTTGAGGCACTTTCCTCCCCTCCTGCCAATGGTCATTAGGGTTATACAGAGCAGTGTCAGGAGCATGTCAATTCCAGACCAGTGGTGGGTCAACCACAACTGTCCCTCATGAGGCTGTGTTCTCCACCAGCTCTGGGACACGCAGCTACCTGCAGGGACATTTTGAGGTTTGGTTGTGAACCTGCTCTTCAGGGTTCACTTCCCTAAGTCCTGAGGAGTCCTTTGCTACTGTCTGAGCAATACAAGTGTGTAGAGATTAAAGTGAGCAAAGCTGGAAAATTAGAAAAGGCTTTTTTCAACTTAGGTGGCCTACAAGGTCATCCAGATGTGCTAGCCTCTGGATTTACAGGCTAATTGGTTGCCTTGAAATTATTTTATGCCATAGGTTGAAATCTCTTGCCAAGGAGGTTTCCTGGTGACTTATCTGCTTTCATCTCTGTGGGGAACAGCTCTAGGTATGTGAAAGAAATATAAGATTTGCACAGATGGTCATTTTAACACACCAGCAAACGAGTCCTGTCCTACACTGTAGATTTATCTACCTTCCAGTGTTTCAAGACAATAATTTTACACTCAAAATTGATGCAGTCTTTATATGGCACTTGAGCAAACACAACCATAACCTTTTCCGCGTTGTCAGAAATTCAGAGCTATGATGAAAATATCTGCTCTGTGCATCAATGAATCACAGAATCAGCTAGGTTGGAAAAGACCTTTGAGATCAAGTCCAACCATTACCCCAGGACTGCCAAGACCACCACTAAACCATGTCACTGAGGGCCTCATCTATATGGTTTCTGAATACTTCCAGGGACAGTGATTCCACCGCTGCCCTGGGCAGGCTGTTCCAATGCCTGAGCACCCCCTCTGTGAAGCAGTTTTTCCTAACATCCAATCTAAACCTTCATTGGTGGAGCTTGAGGCCGTTACCTCTTGTCCTGTCACTTGTTAGCTGGGACAAGAAACTGACCCCCACCTCACTGCAGTCTCCTTTCAGGTAGTTGTAGACAGCAATAAGATCCCTCTCGAGCCTTTTGTTCTCCAAACTAAACAACGCCAGGTCCTTCAGCTGCTCCTCATCATGCTTGTGCTCCAGGCCCTTCACCAGCTTCGTTGCCTTTTCCTAGACCCTCTCCAGCACCTCGAAGTCTTTCTTGCAGTGAGGGGCCCAGAGCTGAACACAGGATTTGAGGTGCAGCCTCACCAGCGCTGAGTGGAGGGGGATGATCACTGCCCTGGCCCTGCTGGCCACACTATTGCTGCTACAAGCCAGGATGCCGTTGGCCTTCTTGGCTACCTAGATGGAAGTGAAAGTAATTGTAATTATATCATTCAGGCTTGCAGAATGTTCACCATGTCCCTGCATCTTCCCATGTTGACAGTCAATGGTTTATTTTTGAAGATAACAAGTGGTTCTTTATGAAGAGATGAAAAAGAACAAGCATGTTAGGTCAGAGAAAAGGGGTGTTATAATTACAGAAGACAAAACATATAATATGTAATAGTAATTATAAATATAAAAGACAAAAACCAAACATGACAAAGCAGGTAATTCTGGTGTCCTATCTAAATAATCTCATAACATTGGGGCCACTTAAATTGAAGGGTAGAAAAAACATTGAAGTGACAAACTGAAATTTTGAAACAGTATCATGAAGTTGACCTTTGAATCTTGCTGCTGCAAACATAACTATATACATGCATGGCAGATTTGAGAAGAGTCTGGTATTACCATGGGGAAAGGAAGCATCCATCATCATACAAAACAGGATAAACCCTCTATGATGGCATTCTTCATGCCTGAGAGTGCAAATGCCTAGGTATGCCATGGGTAAAGAAAACTGACAGTGGGCAAGATATCTCACAATGTTACAAGAATTGTATCCTTTCAGAATGTCTATTAATAGAGACCGTGCAAGGTCCCAGACCAAAGGAATACTGGCCCGACAAGGCCTCCAATAGTCCTACACTTAATAAGATCATTTCTGTCGTTCCCCAAAAAGCCTGATTTTAATGCTTACCCAATCTTACAGGCTCTTGATATTGTATGTATTAGTCTGTGGTCAGCCACACTTTCTGAGCTCCTCAAGGGTCTCTAGGACTAATTTCTGCAGCCACATCTCTACTTTCGAAGAGCAGAATCTTACCCGAATGCAGACCTTTTTTCTTTTTCCTTTTCCTTGAAGTTTTAGGTTCTGACTGTGCTCATCAGTTAAGTCAGCCATGGTAGGTTTGACTCACTGGTTGTGACAGCATGGCATTTATTCCTCATGAATATCACATTCAAGTCTGCATTGAAATCCAGATTTGCTTTCTACTCCCTCCTTCCCCTTCCCTCCCCCTCCCCAGCCCCCCACCCCCGCCTTGATGTTTTAGGACTTCCCGCTGCTCAACTTTTCTTTAAAAAAGTGCGTTTGCCAGCACTAGAATGAGTCTTGGCCCATCCAATCTGAAGGCACTGGGATGTTGAGGGAGGGAAAGAAAAAGTGCTTAAGAGCATAATTTCAAATGCTTTCTGCATGTTCCACGTTTGCCTATTCCATTTTCCCCTCCTCTTTCCCCTCCCCAGTGCAGACTCACGTCTGTCCACCCTCTGGTTCATCTCACCCGTCTCCCATCCAGGATGAGACGCAGTGATCTCCTTTGGAGCACAGTGTTTAGCGTGCTACACAGGCTCTGCTCACAAGGCTTCAGTTTATGTTCCTTCAGGGCCTAAAAGTCCAACTTTCTTTTCTGCCTTTTTTTTTTTTTTTTTTTTCTTATTAAAGGCTTACTCTGTCAGGTGAATTCCTGACACAAAGCAAATTGCTCAAATCATGAAGAATAAATCTGTGCAGTTAAAATAGAACCTGACTGTAAGCAATATAATATTCAATAAATCATCCATATCTCTGCAAAAAGCTCCATGGTGGACAGGAGATCCCATTTCTGATGTTCAGGCATAATAGCTGACTCCTCTCTCCAGTTCTTGCTTTAATGAGTTACGTGTGATACTGTGCAGGCAGAATAAGGTTTGTATGTTTTGCTTTGCCTCTTTGGAATTATTTTTTTCCATCTACTTCCCAGTACAAAGTGGAGAATTCTGTTCAGTTTTGTTATAGATTCATGCAGAGAATACCACAATTACCCACCTTGTTCTCATCAGTGGCAGACTAGTGGCTTCCTCCCTCATATTTGAAGGTACTGGTCATACATGAAAGTACTCCATGGTAGCTAGCTTTGTGGCTTGCTTTTGTGGGCCTGCAGAATCAGAATCCAAACTCAGAAGCACTGAGATATCTAGAGTAAGTGTTAGGATTAGCATTATCAATGTCACTTGTCAATGGCAAACTGATTAATTTTATGTTGGTTGTCTTCCTAGAGATGAGTCTTATTCCTGTTCATTTTTTAATATTACCTATTAAGGACCTTTCTTCCCTATGGCATAAGAAGAGTCTATAGCCTGTGTTTCACAGCATGCACAGTGATTGTTTCTGGCCCCAAACTTTTGGAACATAGAAGCTGAGTACTGGCTCATCAGAATGGAATAAAATCTACAGATTTGTTTCTAAGATGTACTTCAGATAATGTTTTTCTTAAAGATAATACATTCCTAGAAACAGGGCTTTCTATACTGAGAAGTACTGCAGCTGTTTCATTCTGGCTTTGCTCTATGAATTTGTCAATGATCAGAGATACGCCTAAATGTAATTGTGACAGCCCTGGCATTTCTTGTTGTTGTTGGCTTGCAGCAGTAGAATAAAAATGATGTAGGAACAAGAAGCGATCATAAAGCTATAATGAAGACCCGGTCACTGAGTCACTTTTTCCAGGTATCTAATTCATCTAATTTTTTTTCTCTTTGCAGATGACTCTGATCAAGTGCTTCTAGACTTGCAACCACTGGTGTGGTTCTATCAGTTCACTGGGCAAAATCTCGAATCTTTGTGTGGTGGCACCAGAGAGCCAGAGGGCACTGTTCAGAGTCCATGGTGTCCTGAAAGCAGATCCTCTGGGGGCCATGCTGAAATACAGGCCTGACTTCATCAAGTAGGTGAAGTGGACATATGGATGTTCACCTTTTCTGAAAGCCTGGCTGATAACAGCAGATTCAGTACATTCCTGAGGTCCTCACTGAGGTTGGAGCTCTGTGGCAGTCAGTCCCTGTCCTAAGTAGTCTATACTGAACATCCATATTTGACATGTAAGGGACAGAGATACAGAGATTTCATCTCAAAGGTTTTGTTAATTTATATGACCCTGCCAATGCAGAATTCAGTGTATGATCAGGATCTGGGGAATCAGCAGGAAAATCTTGGATGCTCTGAAGTTTTAGTCCAGTGCCACCTTTTCCAAATTATTATGCCAAATTTGATGGAAAACAACCCTTCTCTTCCTTTCTTAGCCCACACTCCAGTAACCACATTTCCCTGAAAACCTAGCCTCTGAGTATCTTAAAACCACACGCTGGCTCTTTAATGTGGCATATTTGTCTGAAAACTACTTTCCTCTCTGTGTGATATGGTGAGGTACAAGAAGCAGGAATGATTAGAAACGGCTGTTTTCCCCAAGCAGTTTTGCTGTGTTGTTTTAATTTAGTGTTCTTTTAATAAAGAATGAGAAAACAGTGACATTGATAAGACTGCATAGGAATAAAAATTTCTTCTATGTGTGGAAATTACTGCTGCAGAATGGAATTTCAACAGTCTTAGAAAAAAACAACTATTAAGCCAGTCTAAAATTTTCCCTTTAGTAGCCTTTTATTAAATTATCCTGTTGAATTCTGTCAGGATTTTTATCCTTTCACAATGTCATAGAATTTCCTGATAGAGGGCTGGACCTGTTTTTGCCTTCTCCCCTCCACGTCTCAAATTGTGTCTACAGCTCAAGTGAAGTCTAAAGCACTGTGATGCTTACTTTCCCTGTAGTCCTTTTTTTTTTTTAAGAAAAAAAGGCTGTTTATTGATAACCTGATTATTACCTCCTGCCATGGTTGAAAACTTTCTGGAACAAACCTTTTACAAAGGAAAATAAGTCTGATCAAAACATTTTGAAGGGGATATTTTAGGTGAGTGTGATGACTGCGAATTTCTCCTGGATTCCTTGATCTTTTGACAAAATGATGTTTTCTTCCTCTGTGTTAGTCTTTTTTGCTGGCAACTGTGGTCTCAGCGCTGGAGTGTGCCTCTATGGAAGGGAGCTGTCTATTGCACCCGGGTCACAGTCATCCCAGTCTCCCTTTTCTTCTCAAACCGTAAGTGAACTTCCATGAACCATTTAATGTCTCTGTTGCTCAAGTGGTCTTTCACTCATGCCCTGTGTGTGTCCCACTGCAGGCTGCCTGTAACAGCAGGCACTCAGCCACATCCTGAAAATACAAGAAGGTCAAGGGATGCTAATGTGACATTTAACAGTGCACATTACTGACAAGTGACATTTTATTGGTGAGGATCTCATAAAAAGAACAGTTTAACAAGAATCAGGAAGTGAACATACAGCTATAATTCAGAAAAAATGTGTACTCTTCCATTTTCTGATCGTTTCTGTCAGTAACTCATTTCTGCAGAGACTTCAGTACTAGTTAATTTGTGGCGGTCATATAAATAAAGGGAAAAAGAAGCAAAAAAGACTTCAACTTTTATTGAGGACCACTGCAGTTCTGAAATTTAGGACTATTTTTATCTAGCTAGACAAGTATTTTATCTTCTGCTTTCAGTCATTGTGCAAAATCAGTTTGAAAGTGGTCAAGTAATGATGTTACTTTAACTTTTGAGCAGTAGGCTTCTAGATTTGGAAGATATTTATGTTTTCAGGATGGAAACTAACACAATGCTAATGGACATTTTCCCAGTCGCAGGTCTGATTTGAGTGATTATTAAAATGACCTGAAATCTCACTGTAGTTGCTCCCATTTTCTTTTGTCATTTACCTATTTTGAGATATAAGTGGAAGACAGCTATGAATAAATGATTGTTCATACCTCATTTTCTAGTCAAGATGACCTATGTAAGGCAAAAAAAAAAAGAGGCTTTGTTAAATACCTGCATAAACAGGCTGATGTCCTTGCCTCTGCTTTTAAGTACCTCACTGAGGAAGGCTGACTTGCTGACGGGTGTTTGAAGCATGGCATTCATCAAACCACACCATCCTAACAGGCAGAACAGCTGCGCTTCAGGCAAACATAGAGATGGAGAATGGTAACAGGAGGAAAGAGCATGGCTGGTACTTTGTCAAAGGAGAAATCATCTTTCCCATCCCTTTAAAAGAACTGTACGTGTGTAAAATTCTAACATGTGCAAAAACACCAGGAAGATGCCAATTAAAAACACTGGATTCAATTTATTCAGCAAGCGCATGTTTTCAGGAAGGATTAGAAGGCAAAAAGTGGAGAGGAAATGAGAAACACCCTTGTCAAGGTCAGACATAAAGCAGAAGGGCTTTGCTTGTTTCATATCAGAGCGTGGGGGAAAATGGCAGGCCCCAGAAAATTGTATCACTTTCTAATCATGCTTGTGGCCCCCCAAACCACAGCCTACAATCAGGGACGGAAAATAACTGTCAGACAAATCTGCCTCATTAAAAAATCAGCATGTGACAGCAAGACACCCACAGATGGTAGGTTATTAGAGGATTTTTGTTTGCTTTAGGGCTAGGGATTATTTTTTCTCTTGAAAGTTGGCAGCTGTGGGCATCTTTCAGCAGGTGACAGGAAATGTAGCCTGTCTGTTCAATAAAGGACACCATTTTCACTTGATTCATGTGCTGTCACTCCAAAGAGTCCTCTTAATCATGCATGCTCCAGCACTGAAATGAAGTGTGATGTAAATCGCCTTCTGCTTTCAGTGTTCCTCCTAGCACCACCTATGCCATTTCAACAATTGATCCTGAAGATGCCCCAAAGGCACGACCTCTTGTTCACTTCCTTAATAATCTCAGTCAAATGCTAAGAATGTGTAGGAGGGCATAGAGAGCTATATCAACTCCAAAAAGTTGGTTTTTGTAAAAAACTCATCCCACCAGCATGCAGCGTATCTTCAAGAGTGCTGAGAAATATGCAGTAGTTAGTGGAGTCCTTTGAAAGCTGAGGCAGAAGAGGACAAGGAGTTCTCTCTTTTCACAGAAAATATAGGCAGAGAAAACAGAAAGCTGGAGAAACATCCTATTGATCACAGGCTGTTTAGGGAGAAACTCCTGTGCAGAGCTGCCAGAGCAGACTTGAGTCTGATTGTGCTGATGAAGTTTTGGAAACTGGACGCCGTTGGAAAGACAGACGTGAGTTGCTCACAGTTGTATCAGAGTTTCTGTCTGTCTAGTGCATATCTCTGTGCAATGGACATAGAGAGTGGCTAACTGTACCTGTTTGCTGGGTTTAGCTACATACTGCCCGAGCACAGTTTCAGCCATCCCTCCAAGGGTTTAGTGATTCCTAGGTCTTTCACTGGCTTTCCTGGATAGAGTCAGCTTCACAGTCTGTGAGCTGAAAGGGATTTCTTTGTGGGAATTTATATTAGTGTATAATTAGGCCAACTGACGTTTACAAAGGAAAAAAATAATTTAGGAAAAGTAGAGGTTTGCTTTGTGTTCAGTGTTTTTGACAATGAATAGTGGATCCTGTTATCATTAGAGAGTATGTGGAGAAGAGCTAGGAAATGTATTCGTTTCACAGTACTGAAAAGCTATATTCATGTGCATGGTAGGGCAAGATGAAGCTTTAGAAACATTAGAAATGTAATAGCCCATGTCTCAGTGTAGTGGTAAACTAAAAAAAAAAGTAAATATAAGGTGATATACCTGCTTAATAAATGACAGTAAACCAGCTTGATGGGCATTTCCAGTCGAGACATACAGTGGACAAAGTTCGTTTAACTTAAATTGGAAGTTGGTCAACCTTGTTTGCCTCATTTATTCTCACTATATACTACTATTCTCACTATACACTACTGCCTTTTCTGTAGTTTGGCCAGCCTCAGCAGGTTTCAGGCCCTGCGCAAATCTAAAACCAGCTTAAGATCACAAAGCTTATAACAATAACATGTCTTGAGTGATTTTATTTGTTTTCTGAACCACCAGGCTGCAGACAGGTTTTGTTTTCTGGCTTAAGCTTGTAAGATAGAAGACACACATGGACACACACATAGCTTTCATGCATAAAAGGGGATAAGTGAAGATTTTTCTTGTTACTGCTTTAGTCCACTTGCTCAGGCTATGAGGAAATATACTAAGCCTGCATAATAAACCTGACTGAAGACTGGATTTTAAACCCACACATGTTTCTGTGACAATAAATGTCAGCCTGGAGTCATTTATCACTGATGCCCTTGTTTATGCCTGCTATTATATACTTGAATAGCAGCTCATCTATGTTTACAAGTGATTCAGAGGTTATTAACATAAAAATTTACTCCTCCTTTGGTTTCCCAAGGTTTTACCTTTCTTTTTCCTGCCTAAATCCTCAACTGTGAAATCTATTTAAAATTTTGCATCTCCTGATGGCACAGTACAAATTCATATACCAGCCAAATAACTACTCATTCCATGTAATGTCAAATAAGCCCGTTTGTCTTATTTTGAGATCCTTTGTTTTCTTTACATTTTTCTGAACTGAGAGGTCTAAAAAAAATTATGACATTTCAAAACTGGTATTTATCAAAAATAAATGTTTGAAAAACTTCATTTAGGCAATACTTCTATAAAATTTTCTTTATTATTCTTAAAATGCTCACTCAACAAGCCCCCAGTTTTCAAGAAGAAAATATAGTTGTCCTTAAATAGTGCTAAATCTTGTTCAATAAAATACTGTGTAAGTAGAAGGCACACAGTGAAGTTTAAGGATGGAACATAACAAATAGGAAAAATGAGAAAGGATGGGCTTAAAATATTCATATTAGAAGTCGTTTGAATGTTTTTTTCAGCTTTTTGCTTGAAAGCCGTGTACTGGTCCTAGTTTTATAAAGGGTTTTGCATATATAAATGCAAGAACATTGCTGTGGAACCTCTAAATGCAGTTTCTGAGTATGATACTTCAGATTACTGCTTAGCATCCAAACATGACAGCTAATGACTTCCATACTAACAGCCCTTCAGTGGACCACGTCACCTGCCCACAAGCTGATGGAACAAGGCAATGGCTCCACAAAATAGACCCCATTTCCAGCCTGCTTAACCTAATCCCAAGCTAAACCTCCGTATCTAACAGAGTGCTCTGATGTTTGTAAGAACTGGGGAAGTCAGGTCAAGTTAAAAAAAGCAGTGTTGTCTAATCTTTGTCTTGTTTGTAGGTATTGTGGAAGACTAAGCTCATTACACCACTGGCTACTTCTATCACACAAAGTTAAGTAGGATCCATTGTCAGAAATGATGGTTTACTTAAAAACTTCTATTGACATTACCTGGTGCAGTTCTGCTGCAACATGAAGTTAAAAGACATGAATACAAAGCGTTTTCTAGGGCACATTTCACTGTTTTAGTCATATGGCACAGGGAAAATAACACAGTCTAAACAAAGTAAAATCTATTGGGCTGTAACTCGGCTTTATACGTTTTCTTAGACAGGAAAAGGCTCTGAAAACTAAGTTGACACTGCTTTATGATTTGATATTTAACAGCTTGCCCTCCATATGGAAAAACTTTAGAATTTGACTGGAAAATTTAACCCTTTTTTGAGACATTTAAAGATTTATCAGAAAACTTGCTCTGGTCAGTATTTTCACACAGCAAATTTTTAAAATAAAGGAAAAGGGTTGTTGCTAAATTCTAATATTATTCTAATAGTTAAACTCTAATATTATTTGGACCAGCAGTTATTGTAAATAGCACAGCTACATTAAAATTAACAGAGCTCTCTGGATTTATACCATGTAAGAATATGACCTGAAAAAAATTGAAAGTGCAAAATATATACAGGATTCCATTAGTTTAATCCCTGTCAAATGCTAATAGTTTTCTCCCAAATGCAGGGTTGCTAATTTCCCATTATGGTTATTTATCTACAAGCCACTCTCCACAGTGCTTCTTTGTAGTTTTTCTTCCAAAGGAAATAAGACTTATGCGATTGCATTGTCTGTCTCTTTTGGAAAGCAGATGAAAGGGGAAAAGCAGACAAATAGCATGTGAGCTGGGAGACCAGTTTCAGCCAAACCTATGTATGACAGGAGGTAGAGCAGCCTTTAGAGAAACTGGCACTGACTAAAGAGATGCCCCACTGAGATGGGCTGGCAGGTAAAAAGTATTCAGGAGCAGCTGGGGTTGGCACGCCTGCAGAGGATAGCCATGCAGTACGCACAGTGCTCCAGTTCAGCCGCAGTGCAGGTTGTTCCCCATGGCACAAAAGACATTATGCAGGATGCCAGGGATGGAGGGACTTCAGAGGAATGTAAGAAACAGAAAATAAAGATTTACAGTTTGTGCTGCCAACCAAGCACCTTGCACTTTTTTTTTTTTTTTTTGGTCCCTTTTTTTGTTTTATTTTTTTTTATTTGGACTTGGAGGGGGAAGAAAGGGAGTGTATTTTTAGAAGGACTAGGATCTTCTGATAAGTACTGAATAGGGCTTCCTCCTGTCCCACATGGATGCCATACTCTCATGCTGTTTTTTTTGAAAACCAAGGCAGGCACAAGCTCAACGAAAATGATTCAAATATTCTTCTATTTTTTAACCTATAAGCCACAGCTTTCTTACTTTGGTCCACCATAAAACAAATGGGGAAAAAAAAAAAGAATGGAACAAGACAGAATCTTTGCTATATTTCAGATTAGGATGAAATCCGTGCCTGGAGGGCCTCTGAGGCTTTCCAGCTTTTGTTACTTTGTACTAGTTTTGAATGCTTTGTTTTGTTAAGCCATTATTTTTCAAGCCATTTCATTATTTTCTATATGCACTTTACTCAATCCTAAATCTGTCCCTATCAAGCCAAGCGTATATGCCCAAAGAAAACACATCTTTAAGACACAATATGGCAGTGATCCTATTTAGATACATACTTCAGTTTTCACACATAAGTAGTCCCACTGAGTCTGGAGCTTTTGCAAAATCAAGTGTCTTGAATAAAACTTCGCGCAATTGCAGCCAAGAAAAGAGGGACCTTTGGACTCAAAGCTCTGTCCAATGCTCTGCATGTGGCTTTCAGCAAGTCACTTTACCTCTGTTGTCTTCAATTTCCAAATATTAAAATAGCAGCTACTATTCTGATCATGCCTGATATTAGCAACATGAAAATTGCTAGTATTATTCTAATGCTTGGAAATGGAGCATTCAGTACCGCACTGAGGAAAGGTTGCAAGTGCATAGGCTTGTTGTAACTGGGAATACCAAGGGAAAGAAAACAGCCTGAAGTAAGAAAGTAAAACCAGGAGAACAGTAAAACTGAGTAGAAGATGTTGAAAACAGAAGACCAAGTAATGTCCTATGTGTTAAAAAAATATGCAAATAACAGGGAAGGTGAGCAGAAAGTTTGTTCACCTTGCAAGACAGATTTATGAAAACCTAAATCAGCATGATTTCAGGCGGGAATATAACTGTTTACTTACCTTCACTTGTAAATTTTACTAATATCTAATCATTTCTTAACCATGTAAGATAATGTAGGAAACACCAAAACCTCTTTCCACAATGACTAACAGCAGAAGTACTGTTCTCAGATATTTATCTTAGTTTTGGAAAAAAAAAAAAAAAAAAAAAGAAAAGCCAACAAAAAACAAACCAAACCGAAACAGATTTTGAGGGAGTTGAAATACAGTTTCTCATTGCACTTGAATATTAACGAAGTCCAGTCATACTCACACTTTGGAGAGTGACTGATGCATAAAGCAGAAAATGGTAATATATTTATATGAAATGCCAGTCCGAGTCCCAGGTTTTTAAAGCCTCCCTCACTATGTATCTCCCGTGGAGTTTCACCTTCACTTTTAGGTTTTTTTCTATTACTTTTCTCTCCTAAAGACTCAAGTCAAGACTCCTCAGCTAATGCTGTCTTACTCCCATTTCCCACCTTGATCTTAAAGTATGAAGTCCTGTGAAGCCCATTGAAATAAATTGGAACAGCTATTCTACTTTTTCATGAGAAAACACTCATTTTCGATTGAAACCTCCTTTGTTCTTTTTTATTGCATTTGAGGAAAACCCACAGGTCTTCAGCACCATTAGTGTGTTGTATGGTCATTGTGGGTAATACCTATTGGTTTAAAAGTAATCGCAAAATCAAAATGGTTATTTCACAAGAGAGTAGAGAGTGTTTTTCAGTCTCTTTTGCAGGTAAAGAAATGCCTGTTGCTAACTTAAGCCTTACTGCTGTTCTTGGTATCGTATCGTTACAAAAGGCTTAGTTTGGGCTTCTTTTTTAAGGCAATCTTCCTTTCTAAAGGTTGATTGAAAACCTGATGGGAATCTTTTCATTATCTTCAAGACTTCAAATCATTTTTTATACTGAAGATGTCAGTTAGCTTTTAAACTAGGCTGAAATCCTTCTTGATCTCTATTATTATGTTGAATAGAGACACTTTGCTAAATGACAGAATCCACAGAAGCTGCCTTATTTTATAGAGGAGTTGGGGGCCTCTCAGCGCAAAGATAGATGGCAGTTCTGAAAACCAGTTTTCTTAGAGGCACTTTCTAGTTAGCCTTCCCAGAAAAAAATCCAAAACCTACCATTAATTAGATATGCATAACAATAAACATTGAACTTTTTGAAGAAATAATGAATATGTAGTTTTAGAAAATAATGAATATTAGTCTTAGACCAATTTCCAGATATCCTTAAGTGTCCTTAAGCAACACGAGGTCAGTTTTACATGTGACATCTACAGAAAGGGAAGAGGAAAACAAACACCTTCCTTACTCAAATGCCCTTGGGACCACACAGACCAAATTACCAGGTTAGCTGGGATATCTCAGCAATAATGTTTGTGGTTACTCACCAGTAAAACACGCACTTGAGTTTCACTTACTTCTTTTGCAATTTAAAGAATTCACAAGCATGAGATTACTGAAGTGCCAGAGACTATTTACAGTAATGAAGAGGGCACTACATCTTAACCTGTGCTTTCATTTGATCATGGAGGGAGAGCCCACATCAGCGTAACATGCACCAAGAAAGAAGAAATACAGGTAAATATTTTTTAAACTGGAGTGGATATTGCTGTAATCATCCTTACGCACAGAGATCCTTGCATTCAGCCTACTGTTAAATTCTGATGAATGAATTTGAGACTTTCCATGTTTATTGGGTCAAAGCCAATCTGCTGTGCCTGATAATGTAAGTGGATAAGGAGCTATTAATGTGACTAATCCGTACAAATGGATTGATGTTTTGTGATGAGCTCTCAAAGTTTCAGTGAGATAAAGCGTGTAGTAAGATACAGGTCAGTACAGAGGAACCAAAGTACTGGAATCTGTCCTGTTTTTGAAGTCTGGACTATGGCAAGGGTATGATTGCCACAGCACGGGAGTAAGGCCAGCAAAACTACTTCAATAGTGTGATCACCTTAGCAGTGCTTACTTGTAGGCAGTCAGATGGGTAGTAGTATTTGGTACTGGTCTTTTGGACCTATTAAGAAAGAACATTTGCATAAGAAGAAGTGGTTAGGTTTCTTCTTCCCTGGGCTTCAGGACACCAGAGGATCAGACAAAAAAGACAAAGCCGTGTGTGTGGACCAAATATCTCCAGTGCTTCCACGTTGAGGAAATAATTTTCTAAGCTGTAAGGGACATCATTCTTTTTTTGCTTGCGATGCCTGTTTCATGGAAGACTACACCTCCTGACACTTTCTGGCTGTAGATTCTGGAAAATGTGTGGCATTACAGGACCTTCCAAAAGCTGGGATTTTTAGGAAAAAGTTAAAACAGAGAGAAAAAGAAATGAGTCATCTTTGCTAAATGAGTTACACTTTCAAAAAGATGTCTGTGTGTGTGTGTGTGTGAGAGTAGAAGTGAGTCCAGAGATCAGACTGTGATTTATTAAGAAGACATGCTGAAAAATCTTCACCTTATAGTTAAATTGCTGTCATATATTTTCCTTTGTGTCATCTTGTCCATATTACGGTTTAAGGATATAATAACTCAGTCCCTTGGATTTCCTCCTAGATTGAATTCACATTTTCAGGTGAGTTAAAAAATCCTTTGCAGAGGGCTTGGATAATGTCTGTACTTTACTTCAACATTGCCTGGTTTGGGGGTTTGAGCTGAATGTAAAACTGCTCTGTGTCTCATGCTGACTGTGTGCACAAAGCTGTGTTTTGGACTACATTAAAAAAATGGAGCACACTTTAAAAACAGGGCTCTGTGATCAAGTGCCTGTACAGTAAATTAATAATGTAGGTTTAGAATTAATAAAAACTCATCCAGCTACTTATTTCCCTGCTGAGGGAAAAAAAAAAAAAACATAAAAAGGAAGGAAAAATGCCAGCTATATTAGTTTTCCGATCTATATCTTTTGCAAAAAGGTGATGGTAAAGCTTTCAGAGATGGTCCTTAAAAACTTGGCATGTTTTCTCTGTATATGCGTGCATAAATGCACATTTTTAGTAGTGGACAGAAAGAAAAGTCAACTGAGAAGAAATAGGATTTAAAAAATGCCCAGATCTGACATGACA
Organism: Psittacula echo; assembly: GCF_963264785.1. Taxonomy (NCBI): domain Eukaryota; kingdom Metazoa; phylum Chordata; class Aves; order Psittaciformes; family Psittacidae; genus Psittacula; species Psittacula echo. The sequence goes on along the minus strand of NC_137742.1, from coordinate 58,437,482 downwards.
ATGCAGATGTAGCTGATAACAGTGTTCCCCCTATTCAAACAAGCATTGCAAGACAGCTGCCTAAAATTCCAGATGTTCCAGTCCTTCCCTCACCAGCTTCAATGAAACATAACTTGTAAACAGTACAGTACACTCTCCACAGAGATAAATCAGATGAGGAATGTCTAACTGTGTGGCTGAAGAGCTTTGTCAGGACATGAGAGGGATGGATAGGAACACCCTCGCCAAAGTTTTCTTTTTTTTAAGTTTCCTTTCCCCTTTTCTCCCTCTCCATCTGCCAATTTGTATTTCATAACATGATGAGTTACAGAAGGTTGTGAACCAGCGCGGCGTGGCCTTACCTCATACCCCTGTGAGAAGGCTGAATGCAAAGGCTGTGTGCCTAATTCCCCAAGTACAGCACGGGTCATAACCTGTTATTGTTGTTTGGTTGTAGTGGTGCCAGAACAGACATTTTTCTTGTCTGGATTCCAGAAATATATCTCACAGCTTGCTCTTTTTTTTCTTTTTTTTTCATTACTTGGCTAGTCTGTTTTCTCAGCTTACACTTTCCCCAGTACTATCGGTCGCTCCATTGGCTACTAGACTGTTGAAATCTGCTGCAGTCATTCCCCTCATGATGATGTGGGAGAATATAACCCTGCGGCAGGGGAATTACTGGATCTGAATAGTAGAGGGAAAGAATTACACATGCTTTGTGCTAAGCTGACCGTTGGCTCACACACTATTGCTATTTCTCCAGAACTTTCCCCTTGCTGTCCCTGCACAATCCTGAAAAGAAAAAGAAAGAAAAAATAAAAGACTGAGTTTTCCAGGATTCTTTCCTGGTGAAATCACCTTGACTGTAAATGGAAAAGTGAGAGGGTGGGAGAGCAGCTCCATGTGTGCACTGATCAGATGTGAGGGATCATCCCTGCCTTGTTGCTGTGGCAGGCTAAGACCCATTTCATCCTTCTCACAGTCCTCATTTGTTTCTGTAGAGAAGCTGAAAAACAGTGAATTGTAGTGAATGGTAGGAATATTTTTCTAGGTGATTACATGTCTATAAACCCACCTTGTATGATATTCAGTGCATGTTGCTAGGCAGAGATGTGGTGAAAGGACATGGAACCTTGCAAGAAAGCAGACATCTTATACACAAATAGTTATTTCTTTTAGTATTTAGATATACTCTTGTTTTTGTGCTAAGTGTTAGGACCACTAGGTGTTTGCATATGATGCCAAACCATACTTATCTGGAAGAAAATGAGGAAAAGACTGGGTCACTTTTAAAAAAAGCTGTTCTTTAGTGATGTTACTGACCCTTGGAGGAGTGGATTTCAGTTGCAGAGAGTAAGAAAAATTTGCAATGTCTGAGCTTGGTCAAGCCGTACCAGATGCATGGATCTGATTCCAGTCCTTCCTGGATCCCAATTTTAAGTATGACATGAAGCACAGGAGATTTTGCTGTTCTGTGTCTTTTCAATGGGAGAAAAGTAAAGTCATGTCTTGAAATTCAGCTTGATTTCATTTTAAGCATAGCCTTTGCTTTTTGGGGTAGCCAATGAAGTTTCCAGTAGTTAATCACAGACATACAATTTTTTATTTGTTTTTGGTTTGGGGGTTTTTTTGGGTTTTTTTTTTTTTTTTTTTCATCTCATGTTCTGGATTCAACAGAATGAAAGAGAAACTCAGCTTCACTGACTTAACACTTCCCACAAATACTTAAAATGTTTTACCTGTGGACAAACTATTGAACAATGACACAGACATACCACAGGGGTTCAGTATCGAGACCATTTTTTCTTTTTTTAAGTATTCATGAATGCTTCAGCCAAGTTCTTCGTATCCTGGAGTCTTAAGTGATGACCTATCAGGCTGGAAGTCCAGCAAAGCTTGGATGCAGTGCTGGCCATATAAGCTCTCAGGGATAAGGGAGGAGCAGGTCTAAATGAAAGTAGCTGTTCTGTAGCAGCCCTCAGGAGCTCCAATGGAGAGAGGAGCAGTGGATTTGTCAATGCAGAGGGGAGAATTGTGCCACTGGGATTCCTGGAGGAAGCAGGAAAAGGAAGGAGAAAAGAGGTTGTGGGGAGAGTGACACTCTTGCTTATCCCCCTTTGTGCAGTAGCCTATCCATATACTCAAGTCTAGGAGACAAGTGTAATTCAAATTCCCAAAGGAAAACAAAAATTCATTCAAATATAATTATACTATTACAAACTGAAAGGCTAATGGAACAGCTTAGGACTGCCTCCCTGCATTTTTCCTTCTGTCTTAATTTGAAGATAGAGATCTCAGTTAAGAAAAGAAAACTTTAGAGATTTTACCAGAACCTGAAAATAACATTATTTATGGATAAGAATGATTTATATTGATGTGAGAGAGAGTGCTGAAGATTCTGGGCTAGATATTAGTTTCTGGGAAAGCTGGAAAAATAAAGAGGCCAACCAGTATCACGTCCAATTCTTTTTATAAATGATTTTTGACATGCTAAGCAAAAATCTGAAAGGCACTTTGCAGACACAAAGCTCCTCTCCAGGAAAGTTAAATGTCTAGATAAACAAGACATACAGTCAGCTATAGATGCCCGATGGAGAAGCAATTTACTTCAGAATAAAACAGATCAGCGGCGAAGGTCAGAGGAGAAAATCAGGTGTCCTAGCTGCCTGAGGTAAAAAATAACACTGACTCCCCAGATATATTCATCTTGTCTTTGTCACATTGTTGGAAGAGTCTAGAAAAGGATGATCATTTGGAAACAGCTTGGAGGAAGCCAATGAGAACAAACTGAAAAATGTAATTGATGAGAGAGAGCTACACAAACAGGAGCTACTTAAATCTGCAAGAAGGATAGCAAGGGGGAATAGAGCAACACTCTAATGTATGAAAACCTGCTGCAAAGAGAAAAGGAGTTATTTGCAGTGCCTTCTACTACAGATGCTGAAGAGTAGGAGGAAGGAAAGAAGACTCAGGTTCAACATGAGGAAGAACATTCTCATGGTAAGAAGGGAGAGCAAATCTAAGAACTGACTGGACTAAGAGTCACACTTTTTCCGCCCACTAGAAATATTTAAAAATCATCCCTTAAGATGTCAGGAATAGTAGGAATCATTGGTATTTCCCTAAGGCAGCTGTATACATTAGATGACTCCTTAAGGCCCCTTCCATCTCACCCTCTATGTCCTGAAATTCTTAGTAAGAGCAGTGTTGTCTGTTGCATTTTAAAACCCTTTGAGATTCCTAGATAGAATATGCTCTAGAGGAAAAGCATGGTAATGATTTTATTACTGTGCATCTGTGCATAAATCATATTATGTATATTTATGCCTAGAGGTGAGGAAGTGAACTCTTCTAGTGACAGTTCAACAGCTAAGGAGCTGATATCCTCCTCTTACCTTATTGCCTGTTTGTGAAAGTCACTTGGTGTCACACCTCACAGAATTTAGGGGGGAATAAAATGGAGGAGAGTGCAGCATTATTCCTAGGCACACAGGCAGAGGCTGCCTCATGCACAGCGGCCAATATATTTCTCTATTTCATGAGCCAGGGGAGATCCATGTTAGCAGGGCATAGCCAGCAGTCCTGGAACTGTCTTGCAGCACCTTCACATTTCTTTGCAGTATGTAGAACTTTGGTGCTTGATACCAGTGCATTTTCCCCATTGGGTAATTCTTTCCTTCATGTGTAGGATGTCAGTGGCCAGCGTTTCCTTCCTTCTTCCTCTTGATGCTGCTATGTTGTCACCCACTGCAAAGGCATTCTGTAACTTCTGCTTTATTTCTGCATGTGTTTTTGGCTTCAAGTGTCAATAAATGCTAACCAGGAGTTGAGACCTGCTGTTTCAGTTGGTTGGCTGTGTTGGTGCCCATTCATAACAACCAGTCTGCCTAAATTGTCTTTTGGTCCCCGACCACCCCATTTTATACAGGAAAGGTTTCTGCTCTGCACTGAAGAGGAGAAATTGCAAGGGTTTCTCTCCTTTTTCTGGGAGGGAAAATCAGAGGACTTAGATCATCCATCTAGTCAGTGCTCCTTAATTCCCCATTTGTGTGGCTGTGTGAGAGCTTATATCTTTAACTTCTTAAGTTGCATAGGACTGAAGAGTTAAAGCTTCATCTCAGTTTCTATGACTTCTTTCACTAAGCAGTCAGAGGCCTGGGAGAAATCAAAGGCTAATAGCAGGAACATTTTCAAAGCATCACACACGTTATGGACGGCTGGTGGAATAAGAGAGACAAACAGGGGAAGGCAGTGTTTAGTGAGAGATTCTATCCCATTGTTGAAAACCAAATATGGTTTATTCTTCCACTATGGAACACACTCATTAAAATAGACTTATTATTCCTCATGGATAGACACTCTGCCTTGCTCCATTCACTTTGGAGGGGCTACACTGAATTATGCTTCTAAGAGCCTGACAAATTATAAGAATGATCAGGTAATACCATCTTATTGTACTCCTTGCATTCCTAGAGCATAACATTACAGCCAGATGTTCAGACACAGAAGATTTTGTGATGAAAAAGGAGTTTCAATGTGTAGATGAACTGAACTTGAGCTTCACAGCAAGTATTGTACTAAATAAGGGGAAAGTTGCTGCAGGTGTCTAGAGCAAAGAATACATTAAAATTTGCATTCTATGTTGTGTGCACTAAAGTGTGTGAAATATTACACCAATAGGGAAAGATTTGCCTTGCTTTGATTCATTAGTTTCCCTTTAAGGCGCTTCATTTCCCCTCCCAGTCATCTGTCAGTTTTTTTGCTACAATACCCTTGAAGTGTGGAAGTGCTTCAGCTCCAGGTCTGGCTCTTGCCCTCTCTTCTCCTCTGTCTGTGACCTTAGGACTTCAACACTATTTTCTTTCCTGAGTCAGGAAGAAGGGGGCAGTTGGCTGGGACCTTGCACTCATCACTGGTTTTCCACCTACAATATGTTTGCTTTTCTTTTCCAGCTGCAATTTTATCTCACCCCTTTCAGTCACTCATTCTTTGGCATGTATATTGTGGCTTCAGTTCTCCACTTACTTAGCATGTACACATCATTGGCTTCAGAGCAGTTTATGGTTTTAATGGAGAAGACAGCTTAATTCAGTTCTTGTACTACAAACTTCAGTGGGAGTGAGTTGCCACAGGTCATGAAAATCCGGCAGAAATATAAGAAGTTTGCTGATGTCATATTAAAATGATTAAAAAAGAAAGAGGAAAAAACCAAACCCACAAACAAACAAAAAGACAGACTGGACAAATCTGTCAGCACGGTTGCTGGAAGCGAGAAGGGGGGGGTGAACAGCTGCAATCCCCTTCCTTTGCATCGTAAGCAGGCTGTGACAGTATAATTCTTTTACACCTTTCTTTTATCCTCATCTTCCTGAAGCTGACTTTAGGTTCCTGTCTGGCAAGACAACAATTAGGCCAGATGAAATCTAGGAGTGTCACATACATAATGACAAGGCCTTTCAAAATTAGAAAGATCCTGCTGTGTGTTGGATTCAGTTTCCTTATTCAGTATTCCAGTTCAGGGGCAGAATAGGGTAGGCAAAAACTGCCATTCGTCACTTTCCATCAGCAGATATGGAGTTATAGTTCTGCAAATTTAGAAGAATTTCTTCATCAAATGAAACACAGAAAGGTAGCTTAAGATGTCTAGAAGCATACTGCAGTTTGAGATAGGTCTCTATTGTGGACTGTTGTTTTCAGAACCAAGCACTGAAATTCCCATAGAAGTCCATCCTGCAAGTTGCTGTGCACTCTGACCCTAGTCCAGTAAAGCACTTAAACACATGCTTAACTCAGATATGTTGATCTTACTGTGTTTCCTCACATGCTTAATATGAAGCACATGCTTAATAGCTTTGTTGGAGCTGGCTCAGGATGCTTTGCAGCTTGCACAAAGGGACCCATCACTCACACAGATAATCATAGGGGTCTGAAAGCCTTCATAAATTAGCAACTAGTGATTTACTCTAAGAGCTAATAGCTATTGTTCCTCTTAAAACCAAGGAAAAGAAATCTGTTTTGAACAGAATCCTCTTTGTAAGGTCACTTCTTTTGGCTCCAGCTTGTCAGTGTTCACTGTTAACCTCTGCCTAAAAAAGATAACATTAGTCAGTGGCATAGCAGGGTCATGAAACAGACCACTGCATGAACAGCAAACAGGGTAATTTTTACTGCGGGTTGTATAGGTTGACCTCGTTTTAATCTGCTTTCAGAATTGTCCTGGAACTGCTTTGTGGTTTACAATCCAGTATCCAGATGATATTCCCATTTTAAAGTTATTAACTTAAAAAATGTACAGTAAGCAAGGGAGCTATTAATGTAAATCTGCAGGGGAACATCACTGAGTCTAACTGAGCTGTGTTCCCAAACCTGCTGCTCTCCTGCCTGTGCCCACAAGCATGCACATATGTGCACATGCATAATTAGGCATCTCATTACATGAGACCCTTTTTACTTAATTACTGGAAAGGAGATGTGTGCATCTAGCTGGGATCAACACATATGAACACATTGGCCCTCAAGCATATGTTGTGTGACAGAATCTGCTGCAGCCATTGTGGTTGCTCCGCTTGCTAGTCAGATGCATTGCTAAATGAACAAAAACATGTCACTGAAATTTCTTGCTAGTCTTGGGTTAAAATGAGAGTAAGCATTCTTTTGTAAATATTGAACTGGAGCCCTGGCTTTAATCTTCTGCTGTCCTTTTTCCGTATAACCTAGATTACTTAAATCTGCATTTTGTAATACAGATATGGCTTTGCCATATTTTTTTTTGTGATTGAACTGCTTCTGCCATCATACCATACCTGCTTACTTCTCTGATTTTGTATTATCTGGAATTTTCCAGACCTTATTTGGGTCTTTTTCACATGATCCACAAAGTCCTTGACTCACCCCCAGGAACTGACATTAACTAGACATGGATTAGTTCAACAGAAATTCTGGATGGCTATGGCAGCTGGAACACGTGTATTCAACTCTTCATGTACTTATATTAAGCACATTAATATATTTTATATATATAAAAATTAGTAGAGAACACATAGAAGTCATTCTGGATCAGAAACCTTCAAGTGAGAAACTGCAATGGCACCTATGTAAGAACCCATTGTTTCATCTTTCTATTATTTTGCTACCTCATTAGCCGTTATTGGAAAGACACTGCCTCAGCTCTGTATACTATTTCTTAAATTTGCAGTGAGCACAAAATGTTTTTCTGAGGGATGATGCAGAAGCTAGCAGTTGCAGACGTGCTAGAGATCTCCCCTTCACTCAGAAGCGCTCCAGCATCAAAATACAGGGAGGATATAAACCTGCTTGAAGGCAAGCTGTAAGCACGCCGACCAGGTCTGGGGATTCACGCAGCGCTTCAGACCTGTCCATCAGACTTGCTGTATAACTCAGGAGAAAGAATTTTACACAGTGGCCATAGCACCTCGACTGAAAGCTTTGAGAAAAGTGACCTGCTGTTTCCCTGAGGCAATTTCTGTGAGCAGATAACCTTGCCCACTGGCAAAACAATTTTTCTCCATGGAAACTATTGCATTAAACATGCTGTTGAAGTACTTTTAACTGCTGGCAGAGTATAGTGGAGAAGCTGAAAGTAGCTGATGCATCTGGGCGTATCAACAGACAAAACATGTAAAATAATATGAAATTAACTTCAGAGACTCAGAAGTTATCGACAGAGATGTCTAGTTGTTAGCGTTTGTAGGATTACATGTGATGATGCTTTTCTTTTACCAGGGCTTGACTTTGATCTCTGCATAATGCCTTTGAGCCCAGCTTTCAGGGTCTCACACACTCAGAGCAGAGTGGGGAAGAGGCAGAAAGTCTGCTTTCCCCAGTCAGATAGAAAAGTTAGAGATGGTCTGAGCAAAAGACCACGTGTCATTAATGTCTTTGCCTTCGGTCCCAAGGAGCCGCCCTGTATTTGCAGCAGCAGCAGGAGGGTGGAGAAGAGGGAAAAAGTCCCCATGCAAAAAGAGTGTCTTCCTGGCTATAAGGCTTCAAGGCACGATGGACATGCCTAGCCCACCATCCTCTGGCACCAGGTGCCAAAAGGCAGCAGTCTGGGAGTGGAAACCCGGATGACAGCCCAGAGCACAAAGCCCACCAGTGTCCGAACTGGTGTGAATGCAGCTAAACTCCTCATGTACCAGCTGGCGAGCAGCCGAGCAGGGGAAAAGGGATGCCACTTCCCAATCCAGCTGCAAAGTGCCCTTTTAGGGACTGGGAGAGAAATCCTGCAAGGGCACACGTCAGCTGTAGTGTGGTGAGTATGGGGTCTGCGTTCCCTTTGGCCCGCTGCCTGACATTACTCTGACAGGAAAACTCTGTAAATAGGAGGCTCGATCTGACTGTGCTGCCAAGCTTTAATGTTGAAAACATCCCTAGGTGGCCCACAAGGCACGTTATTGATGATCAGTGTGTGTGAGGATGCTAAGCTGTACACACAGACTAAGCATGATGCATCTAGCCTGTGGATGTCAGAAAGCTGTTCTGAAATCTTATTAAGCTGAAACTTCTTCAATAAGTACTCTTTCAAGCCTGCTCTAACTTAATTTTTAAACAACCTCTATCACCAAGGAAAATAAGTAGTGGAAGTAAGATGCTGAACTAACATTTTATGGTTTTAATTTTGCGCACATAAGTAACACGTTTTAAAGCTTTTCCTTTTGGGTGGTGTAAGTACAGCTGGTGGTTAATACAGCTTTTAAAAGAAATTGTTTTCTGCTTTTGAACTCACAGGAGGCAACCATTGTTTGGTTTTCTTATATTAATCTGGTTTGGCCTGGCTTAGTTAGCAGGCTGGCATGCCTTCAAAGGCTCTTGACAGGTATCTGATATAAGGTGCTGTCATTTGTGCTTTTAAGTTGCCCTACTCCACAGAAATAATTAACATTACCTCATCATCCTTTGGTGCTCAAGACACAGTATATTAATACTGCAAAGCAGCAAATCATTAGGTCCCATGAGTTTTTTCTTGATTTATATGCCAGTGTAGGTGGGGATTGCAGACACAGCAGTAGTTCCAGCTTGTTAGAAAGACCCGGTAGAGTGTCGGTCCCACCTAATCAGTGGAAGAACAGGGGCCTTAATGAGCTGGTAGTTCATTGCATTAAGCAAGGGAATGCGGAAGTGTTTCTGTTGGGGAAAGAGCAGATTCCGAAGGGTTTCAGTGAGCGAAGGAGGTTGGGCTCGTGAGGGAAATCATGTGTGCCTCCCTGTACTTGTCCGTTTGAGCAGGCAGGAAGCTATTGATGGGGCACTTGGAGCTTGCATCTGGAAACAACATGTTTCAAAGGGTTTATAAACCTTGTGCTCAGCACCATAAAAAAAACAGGGGTTGGAGGGGTGGGACGGTGTGTGTGTGAAGTGGAAGGGAGTGACCACGGGGACTGTGGTGGGGAAGACAAGAGGTGCCTTGTCTGTGGGATGCTCTGTAGGCCATTGTGCTGAAGAATAAAGCTGTATCATGTAAGATATCAGTGAGTGCTTCCGTCTCCCTTTATGCAGCTGGTTTTGAAGTTCATATATAGGTGCACTGCCAGCAAGGATCCTCCACTCAACAGGTAACCCTGCCAGCTTCCAGGCGCTTGCTTTCCCTTAGGCTCAGTGCTTGTTCTTCTCTTTGAAGCTCCTGATGTAGAGGTGTCTGCCCCCTGTGCAGGAGACCTTACATTCATACTTGGTTCATAGCCTGTGACCAGAAGTTGTTACACAAATGAAGGGGTCGCAGTGTAGTACTGAATATTTTCTGCACTGCAGAACTTAGTGAAGTTACCCAGTATGTCGTGGTGATGTTGAATTCGTACATCCAAACAGGAAGTCATCACTGAATGTACGTTAATGGGAAGAATTTTGTGCTGTTTCTGATTAGCATATACACTTTGTTCAAGCAATATTTAATAATAATATTCACATCCTGAGATATTTTTTATCATGTGGTTTCTCTGGTCTTTGTTCCCTCATTAGCAATATGTGTCAATGAAATGCTAGAATGGCTAAAGAAAAAGGGGAATTCCTATACCTGCTGTACTTACAAGCAATATTAATTATCTTGGTTTATGCATAAGCAGCAGACTCTCAGTATCTCCAATGGCAATCATAGCTATGCAGACACTACAAGGAGAGAGACATGGCCAACTGCATGCCCCATTTTTGTTTTATGGAAAAATCTCATGTTATGAAGTGAACGAACTTATAAAGTGAGTAGCTTATCATTTGTGTCTGGATATAGCTGTGTAATGATAACTGTAAGTGAAAACTAGACATATGCTTGTGACTGAAAATAATCATTTATACTAATTAATGGATATTGATGGATTTAGAGCAACTCTGTAAAATTCAGTGTCATTCTAATCATGATGTTGCTTAATGTCTTCTGAAATTGTTATACTATCTTAGGGAAAGCATTACAATTTTTTTTCTGTCACATTTTGCTTTTCAAACTAAAAATATTGCCAAAGAATCAGTAAAGAGTAGAGCTGGCGCAAATGTAAATACTAAGTGTGAACTTAATTTCTGAGGCTTGTAAGGAAATCAGTGAAATGGGTGTGATTTCCATCATTTTAAAGAAAACTACAATTAAAAAAATATATTTAAGAAAAAAAGTCATGTTCTCCTTCTCTATGTATAAGAACACGGATTCTTATTTGCATTACGGTTATCTTAAACCACTGAATGCAAAGTGGTTTAATACACACAAAAGTTGTTTTACCAGTTTGTTTACCAGTTTGATTATTACCAGTTGATGGATTAACATAATGTGTAGTTGAATCTTGGTTTAAGACCTTTGTTTAAGAAAGGTTCTCCTGTTCTTCCACCAAAATTTCCTTATATACATTTTCATTCTAATTATTTTTCCCTTCTTTAGGCACCACTGTATATCCCACTGATCATTTAATACTGTCTAACAGGGGAAAAAAAAGTCAATTAAAAAATCTAGATGCTCTGTAAGCTAGAACTTAAATTGCAATGAGCTTTTCTTCATTTGCTACAAAACAATAGTATCTAAAGGGTTATTTATGCATCTAATGTATGTTAATAGCACATTACATTAATGGTAACATCTCCATTTGTCGTTGAAATGTCATAATTTCACTTCGCATTCATCATGTTGAGCTGAAATAAAAAATCAAACAATAAAACATTAGCAGTGGAAAATTGTAGCTGTAATACCTTTAAATATCCTAAGGAGAGCACATTGCTTTAAAGTTCCTCAGTTAATCATGAAGCGCATCACTTCTGGAAACTTTCCTGGCTCCAGCTCCAAAACATCATGGTCTTCAACCAAAACCATTAAGATTCACTTCTCATTTTCATAGCCTTTTGTCACTTGTCACTTCATTAAACACAGCCTCATGAAATTTCAAGCGTATAATCTCTAAAAATGAAAACTCTTCAGTGAAACCAAAAATATTCCTGAACATGGTTTCCTGAGGTACACTGCTCTCCCTCAGTCAGAGGTAACACTTGCAGTGTTCATGTCTGTCTTTGCTTTTCCAGCAGTGCCAAACTCTGGCACTCCTACACCATCAGCAATGAGTTTTCCATGGCAGCTGCAAGTCGAGGACAATATACCCTTCATTCCTTTGCTGATGTCTCTGTCTCTGTTTGAAGGTAAGCATTTTTGACAGAGCTCGAATTCTTCCAATACAGGGATGTATCAGAAAGTTCTGCATACATCCTGCGTTCCTGCAGTGATAGCGTCTCTGTCCTATGACTTTCATGTTTTTGCCTGAGTTCCACTTCTGTGGCCATTAAACATCTTAGAGGACACTGATTTCTTGCCACCTTCACCCATCAGGTTGATTATTGATTCTTCTCTCTCTTTCTGTGTAGCCCAGTAACCCAGGCAGGTTTGCAAGGTTTGAAGATGAATTCTCTGTGCTGCTCTATCACTTCATCCATCCCATGGGTGTATGCTTTCTGAAGAGATTCTCAGTCCTCCGGGTCTTCCAATCCCTTCTCCATTAAGGCAATGGTGAACCATTTCCTCAGCCAGCTTTCCTGCTGTTGAGGATGTGACAATCCTTCCACCTCTCCAAAATTCACATGCTATCTTCCCCTGGCTGCTATCCTATCCCAAATCCAAGGGGTTTCCATGCCACAGTCTTTTCTCACCTTTCATTTAGGCTTCTGGATATAAACAGTGAATATCCACATTTCCTTACCCCCATCCTCAACTCCTCTATGCATTACATGGAGCTGGGTAGAGATACAGAGCTCTCCTCCCTACAATCTGGAGAGAGGAGGTATTGTTTTCACTGCTCATCTTGGGAAATAAACACTCAGGAATCAGCAAAGTATGGGTCCAGAAGGGAAGTACCCAGAAAATGAGGCAGAGCCTGGAGCAGTGCCCAGTCCTGCAGGGCTTTAAGACAGCAGATGAGTTCAGGAAAAGATTTCTCAGGGTGTTTCTGTGTCCATCTCTACATGAACAGGGCACTGCTATACCTTCTCTTCAATTTCCTAATGTGGCATATTGCCACTGACAGGTTTCATCTCCACATAGACTCATAGAATCATAGAATAGTTAGGGTTGGAAAGGACCTTAAGATCATCTAGTTCCAACTCCCCTGCCATGGGCAGGGACGCCTCGCACTAAAAACATCTATCTACTAACATCTATCAAGTTAAGGCACTACCTCCACAGAGATCAAACCAGCATTGCTATCTAAAAAGAAGGAGCTGAATAAAAAAAAGATATATGTGTCAGGGCTGTCTTTAACCCTTTTTATTACATCACCAGGGATTTAGAGAAAGGATCAATCACCCCAAACCACCTCAGACAAAGCAAAGAAGAGCTGACATTGGTGATCCTGCTTTGGCAGATTCATCTTTTCAGAAGGACTCAATGCCAGCTGGGGTAGGATTCATTAGCTATTTTTTAGTTTTGGGCCAGGAAACTCAAGAAACGCTTGAGATCTGCAGAGTAGAGGCAGACTTGCATGCCTAGGGCAGATCAGGAAGAGGGGTCACAACTGACTTCAGGCCAACGGCTCAGGCTCCTGGGACTTTGTTGAGGACAGTCATTGCCAGTGAGAGTTCTTGGCCAGTTTTGGAGTGTTGGTCCTAAGATGATGGTGATGACTGGGCCTACTGGCATGTGCCCACTTAAACACATACTTATTTATCTAAAAGTCTTTCTTTTTGTGTAAACAAAATATCTCCAGATCTATTATTTTAAAAGTAAGCTGTGCACAACAACAGAAAAGGAAACCCCTGTTAATAAAACAGAAAACAGCACAAAGCTGGTTCTGAACACGTGTCACCACTCTTCAGCCTGTTAAGGATTTAAGACTTTATGGGGCTTTGCCAGGCAATAGAATGACATAAACCCTTGCCACCCTTTCCAAATAGAATGTTACTTCTCATTAGCTGAGGACAATAGGATCAAAGATTAAAAGCAAAGCCATTGCCCAGTGTAAGAATGAATGATTTTAAATTTCCTATTGAAAAACTTCTGAAGAGGCTTTCTTCCCTATAGAAACAGTTTTGAGCAGGGCATTTTTCACTGAGGTAGCCATGGTATCACAGTATCACAGTATCACAGTATGTTAGAGATTGAAAGGGACCTCAAAAGATCATCTAGTCCAATCCCCCTGCCAGAGCAGGAACACCTAGATAAGGTTACACAGGAATGTGTCCAGGTGGGTTTTGAATGTCTCCAGAGAAGAAGACTCCACAACCTCCCCGGGCAGCCTGTTCCAGTGTTCCGTCACCCTCACTGAGAAGAAGTTTCTTCTCAAGTTTAAGTGGAACCTCTTGTGTTCCAGTTTGTACCCATTACCCCTTGTCCTATCATTGTTTGCCACTGAGAAGAGCCTGGCTCCATCCTCGTGACACTCCCCCTTTATATATTTATATACACTAATAAGGTCCCCCCGCAGTCTCCTCTTCTCCAAACTATAGAGACCCAGCTCCCTCAGCCTTTCCTCATAAGGGAGATGCTCCACTCCCTTAATCATCTTAGTTGCCCTGCGCTGGACTCTCTCCAGCAGGTCCCTGTCCTTCTTGAACTGAGGGGCCCAGAACTGGACACAATATTCCAGATGCGGTCTCACCAGGGCAGAGTAGAGGGGAAGGAGGACCTCTCTCGACCTACTGACCACCCCCCTTCTAATACACCCCAGGATGCCATTGGCCTTCTTGGCCACAAGGGCACAGTGGTGGCTCATGGTCATCCTGCCGTCCACTAGGACCCCCCAGGTCCCTCTCCCCTACACTGCTCTCTAACAGGTCGTTCCCCAACCTATACTGGAACCTGGGGTTGTTCCTGCCCAGATGCAGGACTCTACACTTTCCCTTGTTATATTTCATCGGGCGAGACGGGCCGGTGGTGCGCCCGAGGCTTCTCGCTCGCCACGCCCCGGGATCCCACCTCAGCCAGCATTTATTTTTGCAATAAGTTAACAAAGTGGATGTAAATCCAAAACTATATGGGTAGCTGTTGTTTATCTTTGTTAATTCCTGTTATCAAGTCTGTTATCACCTTGAACACCTATAGCTGCATATGACAAAGCATGGGCTGTAGCCATTCAGAACTGGGTAGAAAGCTAGCAATTAAGAAGAAATGTTCTATTTTCTTTTTAATACAAACAAAAACAAGAGAAAAAAAAAAGGATGGGTATTTTTTTCCTGCATGCCTGAAGCCTCAAATCTGTAAAGAGTGTTGATTTACACTGAGATGATTACAGCAGCTCCTGCCACAGCTGTCCATCCACATATACCACCCCACCACTGAGGCAGCTCAGCTGCTTCTGCAAGCAGCCTTTGGGCCACTTCACCTTTTAGAGTCTTGTTTTTTCAGAAATTAGAAACTTTCACCACACTAAGAAACAGTGGATTTTAGGCCTGTGTAGCTGCATGAAAAATCTTTGCAGGTATCTAAGTTAGACTGAATATCACTTTAGTGGGGATGGTCAGATGCTGGTTTTTAAAATGGGGCTTAGCTTCCTGTATTTTGACAGATCATGGATCCAGCTGTAATATAATAAATTCAGTTGTCTAGGAACTGACTTTAAAATTTATTTCTAGCTTTAAAATAAAAATGAAGATTCAGATTAGGGGTTTTTTCCCAACCATTTATCTTCTTCTATGTCTCAGAAAAAAATCTCAACATTTTACTTTTTTGGGAAAAGATGCTTTTGAGAATATTCATAAACTCTATCTGCAGTATGAGACAGTGGTTCTTTTTTAATTTTTATTTTTAAATTGGGTAGACCTCAGCTTAATTTTGACCAGTGAGAAGCAAGCAGATCTGCCAAAGAAAATTCTACTCTCAGGAGCATAAGATAGTAACACTTGAGTGAAACAATACTATTAAAAAATACTTAGAACTTCAGAATCATTTGTAAATGAATATTTTTCTCTGAGTTTTATTTCAGTACTGTGATACATAGAGTTAGCTGTACCGTGTAAAAGCCCCCATCAAAATGTCAGGCACCTAGGAACTACTGGTGTCAGGCTTCCTTGCAACTGTCTTTCATCAAAAAAATTGAACTGAGATTTAAAAATAGGTGAAATGAATGGTTGTATTGGATCAAATATTCTTTCCTTTTTGATGATTTCAACATTAGTTCCTACCTTGTTATTACATATGTTGCTTATTATTTCTTTCTTTACAAATCCTTTCAGAAGCTTTAGGTTATTTTACTTGAATATATGATTTCATGGAATCACCTCCGAATGAGTTCTACTGACTTTAAAGTCCCAGACAAATTTTAAAAGTGAGCATGGCTGTTCAGCAGCTAATATTCCATTCACTCTCAGAGGAACATTTCCAAGAGCTTCTAAATCATGTTGGCATATTTACATATTTGAACATATAAGAAAGCAATATGCCACCCACCTAAGAAAACAGGGGAAAAAACCCAAAACAAATAACAAGCAACTGTGAGAGCTAAAGGCACTAAAAAGAAGATCAGAAGAATTCTGGGTCTGAAGTCATCTCCCTTCCTCTGCTGGGAGGTACTGCATTTAGTGCTCACTCAGCAAAAAAGAATTCATGTCTCAGCCAATTCAACACAATATCTGGTGTTTTATTTTTAAAAGCCCTTAAAAATGGATTTTCGCTACTATGCCAGATTTTGTTCTAAAGAGGCTCAGGGTGTGACTTGAATTCCCTGGTGGGTGGCAAAGGAGGAAAGAGAACTGAGAGCTGTACTGAAAAGGCCAGGGGTGTTGGTTGAAGTGGTCATCTCTTAAAGACTCGATCATGGTTTGCTACGTTGCTCATCTCAAGCCATGCTGTGACACTCTCAGCGGTTTCTAGCTAAAGCTCTGGGGACCTCAAACTTTTTTTGCTGACTGGCAGGATTCGTTATCCTTTTTGCAGGGTTTCTGCTGTCAGTCAGATGAGTATGTTCCCAGAAATGTACTCTGGTGACTGAATTTAGAAGAGTGATGGTGCAGCTCCAGCAAGATCAGTGTTAGGGTTCATGGAGATGCATACACAAATAGTGCTGAACATGGTGTTGTCTTCCGGCAGTGAACTTCCATCAGAGGAAGTGTAGAAGGGTCACTACTATGAAAATTGAGTCTCTGGGCCTCCTTCTTACTGAATGATATTTTGACCACCTGGGGTAAGTGAGTCAAGGACTCTGGGAAGGCCTGATGGCCATTCATTATAACCCTCCAGATAGCTTCCAGAATTTGCCGTTGATGTCCAAGGAGGGAATTTCCACTTTCATTTGCTAAGAGGAAGTGAAAAAGGTCTCTTCCCACCCCACAAAAACCCCTTTGATCTTTAAAAGGCAACACATTTGGTGCAAGCACAAATGACTTCTCAGTTGGTATAGGTCAGTAGCTCATAAGCTGCAGCCAGTCAACCCCGCTTCTCTTGGGCAGTTGTTTCGGACAGAGGCTGAAATTAGGAGTTCACGTTTGCCGGGAAGGTTCACTCTCTCCAATGTGTCACTTTCCTTCTTTCACATGAGGTGGTACCTGGGAGTGCCCTACACCTTGCATCTCTCGATACCTCTGCTGTTCATGTCTAGATCAACAGTAATCACCTAGCACAGCTGCAGGTAATGATGAGGTTTTGGCCAGACATCAAGTGCTACTGGTCTTTTTCAATCATCACGGTGCTATGCAAGTCTCCCAAGGCTTATAAGAGCACTGAAGAAAGTGATTAATAACACACATCAGCAATCTCATATAAGAAAGAGAACCAGCTATAACCTTTGCCCCATAATTAAGGGTAAAGTTCTAACCTCTTCTAAGCTGGAAAGTAGTCAATAAAATAAATCCTTAAGAACTTTACTCCTTCCCTTCTTAATTCCGCTGTCTAGATTTGCTGAACGATAGCCTAATAATTTACTGCTTACCCACGCTCTTTCTTTTTCCTAACACTCAGTAATGAAGTATTTATGATCTCAAGACTCTCCTCCTCCCAACATTCCTATTAATTTTTACATGAGTAAAAGTTACTAAACCTTTCTCATCATGTCTAACTAGTTGGAAAGAACAGTCAAGCCTGTAGGGCTGGTCTCTGCAAAAGTAGCTCCCCTTGAACGAGTTATTCCCTTGCATGGAATGCAAGGTTCAGTTTTCAGAAAACAAAGTGAGTTTACGTGGGTCAGCATTGTCAGTTATAGCCTTATGTTTGGGGGGTTATGCAATGTGGAGACACAGGCTAAGATTTCTAGGGGAAAGATGAATGCATGATGAATAGGCCTGCTTGTCATGAATGCTCGAGAGCATTTAGCTTGTCACTTGAACAAGGAGACATTGATTGTGAACCCTGAAGAGATTGCAGAAGTTCATTCAGTTGAATCAAGCCCAGAACACTGTTGCTCCATTAAAGTGTTTTTATTTCAGGAAATTGTACTTTGCCAGTGCTCCTACAGAAGCTAGGAAATGTCAAAATTTGGTAAACTCCGCTTTTCTTGTCTATGTTGTGCAGCTGACATTTACATTTAATAACTGTTGAACAGATTCACCTCACTTTGCTTATATAAAATGTATAGGAAAAGTATTATTTTAAATCCATTTGTTATCAGCAGTTGCCCATCACATGACTTCTCTGAATAAGTAATATCTTGCAAATCATATCAGACAAGTTATGAACTACTGCAAAGCATCTTTATGTGCACTGCTGCTTACCTAAGTGACGAGAAGCTAAGTCTGTTTCCCAACTGATTGACAAACTTTGCATATGTGGGAACTGTAACTTGTTAGCTCACAAGTGTTAATCCTGGACACTCTTAGAAGCAGAAATCACAACATTCCTGTATGTGTAGAGAAAAGCAAAAATGGCTGCATGGTGCTATGAGCTTTATATTTTACAAGTGTATTTTGAAGTACAGTTGTAGATACGAAAATATACCCAGTGATGAAGGCAACAGCTCGCATTGTGAGCAAAGCTGCTACAATCACTGTTCCCCCTCTAGCTTCCTGCATTTCTTCAAGGAACTTGGCAACTTCTCCTTGGGTCAAAACTGTCCTTTAACTTCAGCGGATCCAGGATTCTTTTGTGCCTTCTACATCAATGTTGACAAATAAAATGATGCAAATAGCAGTGTTAACCTCACAGGAAGGCAAAATACTTCAAATATTCGATATGTGCTTTCATATGCCATGTAAGTACTTACTTAGCTTGTTCAACAAACCCTGTTCAGTACAACAAAATAAGAAATCTTCCTTGATTACCTTCAAGTAATTTTGAACAAAACCCACTAGAAGTAGTTTGAACAGATGTTTTGGTCTCAGTTGTCACTGAACAACTGCTTTTCCTCTACAGCGTATGTAAGCTTAGGCTTTCTTCAGTCAATGATTAAATACTTTTTCTCTCATGCTTATTGAAAGGTAAGAGCATCTTCACAAAAGTCTTTGTGAAGCTGTGGACACAGTGTAAGTTTGCATATTATCTTATTTTCCAACAATCATCTGTAAATCTAAATCCAGTGCTCCACTTCTAGATGAGTAGAGCTTCAGCATCTAGTCTTAAACAACAGAGGTCTGTGGTCTCTAAAATTCACAGAGCTCGGAAAGCTTCTCCTGTGCTCTCCAGCACTGTGCATTTCTGTTGCCGGACTTCTGGAGACCTGGGCTGTGATGAATGTTTCTGACAAAAAGTTATTTGCTAGTTTCTATGTGACATCTGCCTACATGACTTAAAAAAATAAAACCCTCAGGACTATGTGACTAGGAAGAAATCATGCTTGAGGAAGTTTGCACAGCATGGCTTGCATTGCTCCTAAGCATGTTACCTATATTTGGGAATGCCACGGTTCAATTCTTTGAATGAAGCAGGCAAGCGCCATTCAAGCCAACAGCTATAAAATTGCATTTGTTGACTAGGCACCCGTAGCTTTGTCTCCTGGACATCTCATTTTCTTTTTCTCCATCTCTTCCACTTGCCTGCCCTGCCTCCTGTGCTCCCCCATCCTGGTTTATTTGATTTATTGCAAAGTCACTGGGGAAGATCAAGTTACAGCTTTGAAGTAAGCAGTGACTTCAGGGTCCTTGGCATGCACACACTTCCCCTGTCTAAGCCACATCAGGCGTTGCCCAGTCTCAGAGAGGCCCTTCTTCTGAGTAGGGGAACAGACTTTTGTAGCTCTTGATCTTTACAAATTAACTGTGAGCCATACATCAGGCTTTGGGTTTTCATCTATTTGTGGTTTTGTACCTTCTGGTGCAGAGCATGCGTGGCTATATTAGTATAATCTAAAGTTTGCAAATTATCGTGATAAAAATAAAAAAAAAAAAAAAAAAAAAAAACAACAAAAAAACCCCAAACCAAACCTAACCCCCTCCAGCTTATTTCTATGAATCTACACAAATTTATGTAATTTACACCCTAAGCAATAATAAAAATAATTATACTATGCAAAGCAGTTAACAAGATCCAACTTTGAACATCTTCCTTCTATATTGACAAGCACATTTGTTTTCCAGTTTGCAAGTGTGACTTTTCATTAACAGTTTTCTAGTTCAGCTTCCATGTGAGTGTCTTGTTAGATTCTGCTGTCAGAAAGCCAAAAGAAGTTTAATCTTTGCAAAGCGTTTAGATGCATAAATCATCAGAGTGACATTGCAAGAGCTTTGCACAACACTGGAGAGCAAATTGGACGTAGAATTACCATCATAACACATTTTTCATGTGGTGAAGTGTTTGTTTTGGTAATTATTTTTTTTTTTCTATTCACATGCATAAGCAAACCTTTCATCAAGGATGGTCAAATCTTGATGAACTAACTCATTATAAGTCATATACAAGATTGTTTTGTTGTCACTCCAGGTCCTACATATGGATATTTTTTTTCAGCCATATAAATATCTACAGGTTATATTTACAAATATGAATTCTATCTTGCTCTGGAAAAAAAAGGTGTTGCAGGTTGATTTTATCTGTTTGTTTCTAGGAGTCTGAGATAGATAAACTTGCCTCATAACTTCTCTGAATTACTGGAACTGAACCTGACACTATTCTCTTGAAACTTCCTCTTGAATGCATGAAAACTTAATTCAGAGTTTTCAACTTTTTTTTGTTATAGCAATCAAGATGGTTTAGATGACAAAATTATCCCTGCTGATGCTCCTCACAAAAGCAGAAGCACAATTAGTACCACTTTGTTCCAGTTAGTCCAGGCATCATGTGATGCATGAAGCAGCTGTGCTGGGTCAGAGTCTGCGTTGAAGAGAGATGGAAATAATGGAAGAACATTAGGTTGCAAGAAACCTACTCTGCTTTCCAAGTATAAATCCTGAACCTTAGGGTAGTTTAACAACTTTTCTTGATTAAATTGGCAGTGATATACTACTGAATTGCCAGCCTGTATGCAGATTTAGATCTATAAATGTTAAGCTTTTCTCCATTGAAAAATATGAACAATTTGGAAAATACTTACAAACATGTGGGCTAAGCTTTGCCAGTTCTCACCAGATCATCAATGATGCCTTGAGTATTTGTTTCTTGTGGGGTACAAACTGTTTAAGGAATGCCAGAAATAACAATGTCTGACAAGAGCTCTTGAAGTGCAGAATCTGAAGGATGCTTTCCTGCCATTCAGAGTGATTGAACTTGATGTAAGATCTTAGAAAAATTCAGCAGGCAGCTTGTTTTGAGTCTCAACAACCGTGTCTGGCAGGAACAAGCCCACTGTCCAGATTGTATGCGGTAAATCTGCTGTGCCTGTAGGATACCTTGCCTGACCTGTGTTTTTTTAAAAACTCCTACCTTTCTAGTTAGTTGAATCACCAGGAAATACTTAGCATTTAGGAAGTTTGCTGCTGAGAACCTGACATAATGCTGGAGCAAGCATTTTGCTATGCAGTATATGATGCTTCCTTTAGGTTAACATTAGTTAAATAGCAATAAGCCTGTATGAAAAATTCTAGGTGGCTTAGGTTTGGAGGAAAAGGGTGGGGTTTTGTGCCTAAGATCCTCTTTTTATTTTACAATAGACATGACAGTGCAGAGACGAATGTGGCATTGACTTCAGGAGAACTTTCTTACAAATACCCACTGAGCATCTGGCCTCCAGGACAAAATCCAAGTCAACACACACATACCCTCACGCCCATGGCACTCTGGTGTGCAGAGCTGTTGCTTTCAGAGGCAAGAAATGAACACCTCTCAGGTTCTAAGCCAGTAAAGGTTAATTGTGCCTTACTCCTTTAATTATTGAAATACAGCCCAGCTGTATATCTGCAGGACCCATTCCAAAGTAGTGCAGGAAATTATGAAATGGACCATGTAAATCCTCTGCACTGAAGTTTGAATGCCTCTGCTAATTTCAGTATCTATGAAACCTCTAGCATTTCCTCCGCTTTTTTCAGAATCTGTGCAGGCACTGGTGAATTATAGGTGGCAGTCTAGCTAGTATGGCAAGCTAGAATGTAATAAAACTAGAATTAATGCACTTAGTTACAAGGGTATAGTGGAGGCTGGTTTGACATCTTTTGTATGTCTTCATGATAGGTTGAATCCTGGAAAATATATTTTTTCTCAAAAGCAAGTTGTTAATCTCCTGCTAGTGTCCATTCAGCTCTATGGCTGATATTATGTTGAAAGCCAATAAAGATGATCATGTGGTCCTCTTTGGCCTTTGTAATCTGAATTTCTGAAGTGTCTTTTGTAACAAGTGTTTCTAGTATTAAACCACTTCTAATTATTTATAGTTATCTTCTCAGGTGGACAATATTTGGTTATGTGTGGACCCATGAAACAAAACTATTCCCTGATGGGTCCAGCCTGATGCTGCAATATCCCTCTCTCAGTGCCTTTCAGGGTTGCTATCGAGGGCAGACAGAAGGAAACTCGTGGGCTGTTTTTCCTACAGCTGCCCAGCTTGGATCCCTGTGCCAAAAGGCTTGTAGGACAGAAGCTCTTTTTACTGAGGGAAAGCACGTGGTATTAATGAGATGTGCAGTAATGCATTTTCAACTCCCATGCTATCCCAGAGGGAAGTGCTTCAAGGATTAATGGAAAGCAAAACCCTGGCTATCTTGTTAAAATTTCATTTACAGTATTTCTTATCAGGAATTACGAATATGAATGTTATTTATGTTTCTAAGATGTGTGACATTTCATTCTGTGGAGTGGTTGTACTTGTAACTTTTGCCTGCTGAGGTAAAAATCAAAGGCTAACAAAGAGAAGAGAACTTCTTGATTTAATGCTTGGGATTTAATCCTCAAGGATTGGGTAAAGCTGAAAAGCAAGAAAGAATGTTCCTTTAATTGAAAGGAAAGCACTAGTTAGTTTGTTTGGGGTAACCCTGCACTTCTTGAGTACTCCAGAATGGTTCCACAAGGTAAATAGGTCAGCCAGAAGGACAACAAAAGAATCACAATGCTGAGCTGCCTCTCATTTTCCATGCTGTTTTCACGGGCAATCTCATATGCCCTGTAATGCCAGTTAAGAGAACATCTCAAAGTATGCCCCAAAGCCTTAACAAATCAGCAGAGGACTATTGTCCACTGAACCTTGCTGCTGGACTCAGTCTGAAGTTTATCAGAGGAAAGTATACAAAATGAGGTTTTTTGTAATTGAATGTTTTTACTAAGCCTTTTCAACTTGACTCTTTTTGAAGTATGCTACTACTAGATGAGGATTTCAGGATGCTCTAAGTATTCGCCAGTTTTCTTTAAACTATGTCCACAGAAGAAATCAGTCAAAAATCAACATTTTCATGCACATGGAAACAGTTTTATTCTATGAGAAGACGCAGAGGCCCCAGGGCATTCTCAGTAACAGGAAAATTATTTGCAGTCGGTCAGACAAGCTGTCTGACTCAGGTAATCTAAAGTTCATCGGGTCATTTGGTTGAAACTGAAGTCCAAGATGAGACACTCTGATCAGATGAAATTAATTGTAATGATATTGTGTGCGTGGGACTATGTGTGGTTTTTTGTGTATGTGAGAATCTGGGGTTCTTTACTGTATGTGTGTTAAGGTGTCTGCAAAGCTTTTGGACAGCAGCAAAGCAAACTCAAGAACAAAGCAGACATTTCATTCATCAATTTATTTTAAGAAAAAAAAAGACAAACTGTTTCAGGAAAGAAGACACAGATGTTCTACATTAAAAACCAAGGGAACTGGAAGAAATGTTCTTTTAGCAGATGGACCAGTATCAAAATACCTAGCAGATTGGTATCCAAATACCTACTGGTAACAGAATCACCAAATACCTTTCCTGAAAGAGGATAAGAGATGTATTTAGCATTTGCACTAGTGGTCACCAGTGGCTGTCCAAATGCTTTCTCATTAGCAGGGCTGAGAAAGGAAAGACTTGTCTTGCCTTTGCTTCATTCTGGTAGTAAAAGGAGGAGAATTTTTCAATTATTTTTATACAGTACAGGTAAACTGCATTTCCCCAGTAGAATCCCACTGGAATCCCAAGCTCTTTGCCAGCACAAGGTAGTAGATAATCCCTGTCTAAAGATTTTACTTCTAAATAAGAATTAAAAGCAAAGGGGGAGAAGGATCTCTGTCCCATTTGCTGTTCTCTGACCAGCTCTCTTGAGCTCTCCCAGATTAGCTGGTGCCCTCACCTACGTGCATGTGGTGAGACAAAGTATAAATCCAGCCTAAATAGAGTATTATTCTGGGTAACAAACTACTCTGCAAGACTGTTGCAAAGCAATCATCAGAGCCGGCTTCTTCACCAAAAACGAATGATACAGCATTCCCTCAGCAGCACCCTGTGCCAAGCCACACACCAGGGCTAATGCCCTGGTAGCAAAGTGCACCACACTGTGTGGGAAGAGGGCAAGTCCTTAAGCATCAGTGATGCTGAGCTATTTTTCTCACCTCTGTCCCCTAGTCAGGCAGTCTCCCTGAACCACTGCCTACAAAAAGGTTCAGCAAATCTGTAGTTAAAGTCTACATGTGCTTCTGATTATCTCTTCCTCCTCCTCCACTGCAAACTGTGGTTTGTGTGCAGCTCAGAGGGAGAAGTCAGCGGAAGTAAAGGGCTGTTTCAGGGAGCTGCTGATTTTCTCTACTTCGCCCTGACTGTAACCAATGAACAATCCTTCTAAGTACACAACATGTATGTAACTTTACTGGGCATTTCTTCCTGGACAGGTGAGCAGCAGCAGCAGGAGAAAAAAAAGTATGATGATAGCAACAGTGGCATCTCTTTCATCCTCATCTCCTATCCCTTAGTCCTAGAGCCCTCAAAGTTTAAGCCCCTGCCTGGAGATCAGTAACATGGGCATCATTTTGGATCTCAGCCCAAGAATGCATTCTATTTTCACTCAGGGAATGAGAATTTTGCTTCATCACAGCATCATGACACACCACTTTCATCAGGTCTTCAAAAATTCTTTAATCTCTCCCAATTTTGCTTTTTTTTAGCTCATGCGTACTTGTAAGGTCTCCACTTAACAGTTTGCCAAAGGCAGCTTGCTGTCCCTAACATGTTTGCAGGAGTCACTGCTACCTGCAAAGACCCACAAAGCATCTGAATTATAGAATCATAGAGTGGTTTAGATTGGAAGGGACCCTAAAGATCATCTGGTTCCAATCTGCCTGCCATGGGCAGGGACACCTTCCGTTGGACCAGGCTGCTCAAAGCCTCATCCAGCCTGGCCTTAGCTACATTTAAAGACAGCAGTGGCATGGTTCTCATGCATAGGTTTTGTGCTGGCTCTTCAGTAAGGGGTTTCTTCTCCCCAGGAAGGGAAACAATCAGCTTTGAGAATAAGGCAGTATTTCCCAAGAAAGCAAGATTGATGGGAAATTATTCTGTTCTTAAAACAAGCATTTTGAGAGCTGGAACAACAGCCAGAGGACTGATGGTAGTGTGCTTGTATGCCCTGACAAAAAACAAGTTAAAGATCACAAGTGCCAAAACACCATTTCCAGTCCTTCCCCTCTGCTGCATTGGGCTCATGAGCTTGGGTTCAGGGAAATCAGTAACTGGGCCTCATGTTGCAAGACAAAGGGCCAGGAAACATCCCTCATGAGCAGTCATACCTCAACAGATGGGACTGCTTTGAGATAGATAGCCTCCAACTGGAGCAGCACACCTCCTTCCAGCTGGATGGGAGCTTTCCCCATGTTGAAAAGCACTTCTACATTTTAACAGCATTTTATAATACATTATAACAATGCTTGGATTCTCAGCCAATGTAAGATCCTCACCATATTGTCTGCATGGGTGGGAAGAGACTACCCTGTGGTATTTAAAGCCTGCATGCAAACAAGACAAAATGCATTGGTCAGAGATCAGCAAACTTTTCTCATACTATGCTGATAGCAATGGTTTCACCTGACATTTTGGGTGAAATTATATAGAATTATATCTGTAAGAATTCCTAATCCACATCATTAGTTTTCTAAATAGAATCATCCACCGACACCACAAGCTGACTGGAAACTTCTGATAATTTTCCTTGAGAGAAAACAGCTGTTGAACAAAATGGAACCATTTCTGGTTTTGTTTCTAAAACAAACAAACAAAAAAAAAACAATTTTTTTTGCTGTAAAACTGAAAAACCAAATCAAAAATTTACTAGTTTACACTGAAAATAAAGTTTATCAAGAGTTTCATTTTTCTCTTGTTTGTGAAAGCAGAGGAGGAAGCCATTGCACATAATTTTTTAAAAAGTAAGAATTTTTTAAAAGCTTTGTCTCTATTCAGAATTATACATGTCCTCGTCTGTGTTAATTTTCTGAAAAATATCTATCTGCATGCAATGTATTCCCTAGTGGTGCTTATGGCCTTTCTTTAGGAAAGAGTTGGTGCAAACAGGAGAGATACAAGAGCCGATAGATCCTCCTCCACCGCTGGCCTCTGTGTTTGCAGTCCTAGCATAAAGCACTCAGCCCTGCCTTGCTCAAACCTTGCTGCGCACTGGAGCAGAGCTCCCAGACAGCCTCACAAAGGGCCCTCCGCAGCGTGTCCCCATCTGCTGTCAATTACTGCACGAGATGTGCCAGCCTCATGCTGTCAGGGGCCAGCACCCTGGTGCTTCTGCTGCTCAACTGTAATACTGACATATCTCCAAAGCTGCTGAGCATCCTGCCTCCAAAAGGGCTCAGAGGAGTGTTTCCTCTTTGAAGATACCATAGGTCTGATGATGGATCCTTGATAATGGCACTGGAAGACTTGCTGATTTCTGATGGAGAGTCATTGCCCAGCAGAAGATCCCAGAGTTCATGGTATTATCAAACCATGTCACAACATTAGAAGAATAAAGGCAGAAGGTGAGTTGGCACATGCACCTGAAGTCTACCTGCAGTGTGGCAATGTATTTTAAAGATCCCACGTACACCACGTGGCCCTAGGGAGTGCTATCAACCAGGAGCACTGCAAACAGGTGTGCAAACAGGGGTCAAGAAGGCACAGCAGCTTTCACGTAGAGCTCATGAGAAGGGCTATGCACCCTGCCTGTAGGTCCACAGCTCAGAGAAGTGCTCTAGGTCTCTGCCAGGATGGTGGACACTCGCCTAGGACTTTAAACCAGTTTTTCTACATAGAAAGCCCCTGAGATATCTGACATTTCCACCCACATTGAACTGGTAAGGAAGGAGACTCTTCAGAAAAGGTAAATTCCTGCAAAAGACATGCACAGGTTGATGATTTGTCGCCAAGTTGCAGTAAACAGTTGAAAGGCTGTGCAGTATTAGAGAGTCCAAGACAGAGAGAGGGAAGCAGTTTCAGAACCACGCTCTTGTGGCACAACACAGAGAATGAGGCACCTTGGACCATGGTGACCCACAAAAGCAGGACTTTTCTTCAGTCCCTGTCCTCCAGCATTAGAACCAAAATCAGATATGAAGTTTCAATGGCTGTGGACACCCATGAGCAAGATCTGCATGGAGAAACTGTCCTAGCAGCACACAGTGGATTCAGCAAAAAGAAACAAGTGCTTGTAGTGGGTAACTGTTAAGGGACACTGAGGCACCCATCTGCTGCCTGACAGAAAGGCATGAGATGTATGCTGCTCCCAGAACTAAGGTCGAAGGTGTTGCTGAGAGGGTGCCACAACTTGTCACGATCACAGACTACCATTCATTGCTATCTTTCCTGTGGACTCAAATGACACTGCAAGCCAGAATCTGGGCAGTTTCAAGAAAGACTACAAAGCCTAACAGGTACGAGCGAAAAACATTGATGTCCAACTTGTCTCTTCTTCCATTTTACCAGTTCAAAGAAAGGGCGTAGCCAGAGATAAACACGTAATGCAAAACAACTTCTGGCTTAGTGGCTGGTGCTGTCAAGATCGTTTTGGCTTTTATGACAGTGGGACATCCTTCCATGACTATAGGCTGCTAAGTAGGGATGGGATCCGCCTGTCTAGAAGACACAAAGGAATCTTTGGCAGCAGGCTGTCCAACTTGATGAGGTGGGTTTTAAACTGAAGGACCTGGGGGGCAGGGTCCAGAATGGCAACACTTACACCATTGCAACCAACTGGGGAATACGCCAGGCTAAGCAGGGCAGTGGCATTCCTTAGTTGCCTCACAAGGTGAGAACCAGAAGAAAAACCACCTCAACTGTATGTATACCAACGTACACAGCCTGGGGAACCAACAGGAAAAAATGGAGCTCTGAACCCAGTCAGAAAGAGTAGGGATAACCGAAACATGGTGGGACAACTCACAACTGGAAGATTGTGGTGGATGGCTATACACTGTTTTGTAAAGACAGGGAAAGAAACAGTAGAGCAGATGAGCCACTTCATATGTTAAGGAGAAGACTGAATGTACAGAAGTCAACTACAGCAATTGTGGAAGTCCTATTGCATGCCTCTGGGCCATGATTAGAGGGATTATCTCCAAGAGGAATCTTACAGTAGGCATCCGCTATATCCAAACCAAGGCATTAAGGCCAACGAAGTGATGTTTGAGTCACTTAAGCAACCTTCAGGTCAACAAAACCTGCTTCTTATGGATGACTTCAACTACCCAGATATTTTTTGGAAGAACAACACAGCAGCTCACATGTCACCTATCAAGTTCCTGGAATACATAGAGGACTGTTTCTTCATACAAATGTTAGATGTGCCAACCATGAGCTGGAATTGCTACTCACAAACCAAGACAAGTTTTGTAAGATGTCAGTTAATGATAACCTTGGCTGCAGTGATCACAGTATTGTAGAGTTTGGGATTCTGCTGAGCACCCTGAAGGTTAGTACTGGGACAAAGGTTTTAGCTTTTAGAAGACCAAACTTCAACTTGTTCAGATCTGATGGTGGGGGGGGAGGGCGAGTCTGTAAGAAATTGCTGTGGAGGATGAAACAGCTAGTGAGCGCTGGGAGTTTTCCAAGAGTGCTGTCCTGGAAGCACAGAAACAGTTCACCCCCTTTAAAGACAGGGGAAGCAGACAGAACAAGAGACCTGCTTGGCTTAACTATGAGTTTTTGAGTCTGCTCAAAACCAAAATAAAAGCATAACAGAGATGGAAAATTGAACAAATAACTGTTCAGAACTGTAAAGCCATTGTCAGTGTGTAGAGATGCAGTTAAAAAAGCAAAAGATGATCACCTACTCAGTGATCAGATGGGCACCCTACTCAATGCTTGTCAGGCCACACCGGGAATAACTGCGTCCACTTTTGGTTCCCACTACACAAAAAATATGTGGACAGTCTGGAGAGAGTTCAGAAAAGAACCGCAAAGATGATCAAAGGAGTGGGAAGCCTGCCATAAGAGGAAAGACTGAGAGAACTGGTTTTGCTCAGCCTGGAGAACAGAAAACTCAGGGGAGACCTTATCACCATGTTCCAGAATTTAAAGGGTGACTACAAAAGAAATGGAGACTCCCTTTTTACAAAGAATCACAAGGAAAAGATGAGGGGTTGTGGACACAAGTTACTCCTGGGGAAATTCCAGTTGGACATAAAAAGAAAATTTTTCACCATGAGAACAAACAGCCATTGGAATAATCTCCACAGAGAAGTGGTGGATTCCCCACATTTGACACTCTTAAGATTCAGCTGGACCTGGTGCTGGGTGCTGGGACATCTTGTCTAGACTGCTTTTGTCAAGAAAGGTTGGATCAGTTGATCCTTGAGTGTAATCCTTTACGTGCAAGCCATTTAACATCACTGGGGTTGGAATGAGAGGACCTTTGAAGGTCCCTTCTAACCCAAACTACTCTATGATTCTGTGATTGATC
Source organism: Psittacula echo (assembly GCF_963264785.1). NCBI lineage: Eukaryota > Metazoa > Chordata > Aves > Psittaciformes > Psittacidae > Psittacula > Psittacula echo. The sequence goes on along the minus strand of NC_137742.1, from coordinate 58,407,916 downwards.
ATCTGGAGTTATTTGGCAGCAAGGAATGTAAAGAAGAGGAAAAGGAGTATTTCCAGCTTCAGAAAAATTATCTCTAATTACCTGTTTTGAGCCAACCGATCAAGGATACGAAACATTAATATTGTGAAAAAGTCTTAGAGAATTGCTTAAACAGTTACATTTACTTGATGGGGATGGGCAGTCATTCAAAGTCTGAGAAAATGTGTAGTGGTGGCTGATTCTGTTATCAGTTGGGTGAGAACCTGGAGCATGACTGACAATGGGCTCAACCCTTCTTACTTAAAACACTGTCCATATTGTTTGGGACACTGACCTGCCTGTGCCTCTCAGTCCTGTTTTTATAGTTGATAAATTGCAAACAATGTCTGGCTTTGCATAAAGCAACTGGAAATTGCACGGAGCCAGATTCAAGCAGATTACATCGACTTTGCTCCTTGAATTCCTGCCTCCCCACGGTGACCACGGTAGTGCTTGTCAGCAGCACAGTTCTGACGTTCTTCCTAACTTTGCAGAACTGAGAGAAAATTAATACTGGAGAGGTCAGGTTACAACAACAAATGAACATTCAAATTCTGTTCAAAAGAATAAGCCAGATCATTAAGAAATACAGGCTGCTGTATGTAGTCTGAGGATGACATCAGTAGTCAGTGCTGCATCTCATCTGCTGAAAACTGCCTTCATTTACATTTCTGCTAGAATTTCCTGCTTTCAGCGATACGTGCTATAGTTTCGGTAGTGTTACTGTTGGCAGAGATTTGACAAACTTAAATACTGAAGCCTCTCGTCATCCTAATTATTAGAGTTGCCACAATCTAGCTGGTTATAGATAACAAAGCAACATGGGGACATCTCACATATAAATTTTCAACAGCCATTGAGTCCTAGGAGCTTGGAAGAATTTACTTTTTCTACTGCATTGACAGAGAACTTCCAAATAGAAGTAATTTCAAAACCTTGAGCACTGTAAGGAAAGCCCAGTTGGCAAAGAAACACACTTTGTGTGGCATGATCTCCAGCAACTCATGTTGACCTCATTTTTAATATTTGTATTTCCTGTCATGTTCAACTTGTCTCAAGTTTTAACTGCTACTATCAGGTGCAGAATCTACATTCTGAGGCAACATGAAGCAAGTAGCTCATAAGCACCGGAGCTAATCTCCAGTAGCCTCCATTTCAGGTGATTCCTTTTTTGTACATTTTGACTTTTTGCCTAAATCCTGTCAAAACCACTGTACAGCTTATGCTGCGTGAAATACTAACATCTACAGGGAAGACAGTTATTTTGCATGACTTGTCTGCAGGGAAGCCCAAATCTAAGCATAAACCTTGTTAGACACACAAGACTCCACGTGACAAAGAACTTATGATAAATAAAACATCTTTCTGCGCATGTGGCTCAGAGCAACTGTTCACTGATGACTCCCCTCTGTCCGAGGGGTGTGGGAAAGGGCAAACTGAATTGCTGCTTCTTCTGTTTAAGAGGGAACTGAGTAGTGGTTTTTTGCTTCTACCTGCTGCCTCTCTTCATCAAACCTGCAAGAATGGAGAAATAATATTTAATTAAGCTGAGGATGGATGACAGGCTTTAAAGTCATCTAACTGTTCTCATCATGCACAGAGGGAAAGTATATGATTGCATACACTCAAACAAGCAATCAAAAAAATGAGTTACCGGTTGCCAATAATGCCTTTTGTTTGTGCCAGGGTTGACATGTTGGAAGATGGCATTGGGGGTTACCTCTGCCAGTGAGGCCTGTACACTGTGGAAACAGTATTGTTCCTGACCCTTTTAAATGGATAGCAAGTGTACACCAGGAACATTTCTTATGATGCTTAATAGTACAACACTTAGCTCTTGTCGCCCATTATTCATGCCTGACAATGTGGTTTTAGGCAGCAGTAAGAGCTGAGGGCACAGTATAACAAAAGCTCCTCAAGCATTCTGATTTTAAAACAAATTCGCTTTGTTTCCAGCTCCCCATTGTACTAGTAAATATTTTAAGCCCCGATTGGGCAAAGGACTCAGAGACAAGCCTAAAGCAAAGAGTATGTTTACTGCCTAGCATCCTCAGTCTTTTTAAACTTAACACGTTTACCATAAAGTATAGGCATGAACTGTCCATGAATGAGGGGCTTAGAACTTGCTGCAAAGCCCTGTAAGTTAACAGAAAGAGTTACACTGACATCCTTGGTTTGAAATCAGACTTTTAAAGAGCAAGCCTTGCTACTTCATTGTGGAAGTTCGCCAGGAGACTTCAAACTGCATAACAAGCAAATTGCAAGTGTCAAACAAATATTTTAGTATGAGTGATTTGCCTGGGTCTAATCAGGGGTATGTTTCAATGAGCATGGTGGACCAGATCCTCATCTGGTTTTTATCAGACAGACTACATGAACTTGAGAGGAGCTATTCATAACCAGGATAGATGAAGAACTAGTCTATTATGTGTAATGTTTCTGCTAGAATTAAGTATATTCTTGAGCCTCCTTAGCCAAATAATCAATGGAAAACTGTCTTTTTGTATGCAAATATGGTCAGCTATGCCTAATCTTTCCCCAGTGAACAGCCCAGGACACTAGAACAACCAAAATCTCTGAGGTTCCCTAGAGAGCGTAAGATTGGAGTGGGGGTAAGCCTTTATAAAGCACATGTCTTCTTGACTTTGTTGCCCTCACAGTCCTCAAGAGGTGGATCTAGACTAGAGCCCAGTATTTTTTGAAATCTAGTCTTTATATCTCACAAATCAATAAATAGACTATTTTCCTATAGAGACAATCCACTAGAGTGCAGGCTTTATCCACAGCTTGAAGTAAAGGAACAATCAGGACCTATTCCTGCTCCTCTGTTGCATGTAGAGCAGCCAAAATTTGTGGAATGATCCTACCTCTACAGAAGAGAGAGGACAGAGGCGCAGTGCACTTCTAGTTTCAGAGAGATGCTGCTGCTGGCAGGTCATGAGTCTGTACACACAGCTGCATGCCAGAGAAACAGACTTGGTACCAGCCCACAGTTCAGCATCCTTCTCCCATGTGTCCTCTCTGATTCAAGCATTTTGTACATTGTGCAGTGGGGTGCAGTTTTTGCAAGGGAATCATTTCTGAGTGCAGCTCATTCATAATTCCCCTGCTCTTGTCACCCTTGACACAGCTCACATGGGAGAAACTGTTAGCTACAGATGTTGAAAGCTTGGATCACTATTAAGGCTTATAAATTTATTTTTTTTTTTGTCTCTGAGAAATGCTGTTTTGCCAAAACTTTGTTTTATGAAGGCATTTCCAATTCAGGAAAACATTCCTTTTTCCCATTTTAGAAAAAGACAATGTAACCTTTCATTTCTCTTAGCTTTTCAAAATAAGAGAAAAAAATCTGCTTTTCATTTTTGTTCATATTTTCCTTTCCCTTTTTTAATACACCCTTCTCAGAAATTGAGGAAAGAGCATTGAAAACCAAGGAGAGGGACAGAGGTTAATAGAGAAAACTTCTCCTCTCCTCCTTTTACTTTCCACTCCCTTCTGTTTTCCTCTGACCTGTGTCCTCCTAGTGGAAAAGTGGCACAGCATCCTACATGTCTTTAATTTATGTTGGCTTCAAAATGTGAGCTCTCATCTGCTTGCCTAGACATGTGGGAGCAGGCAGTGCAGCTGTGTAGCCCCTGCCAACTCCTTCTGCCCCCAGGACCAGGGACATGGGAGCGCCAACACCCCTGGTGCCCCATGTACCTCCCAGACACATCAGGGTGTTGCTTCCTAAACCTGATCCTCAGCCAAAGCTCATTTGCTGCCCTATTCTTACTCTTCCTCATCCAGGTAGTGGAAGGCTCCTGAATTAAGCACATCAGGTTTTATGTAATCCTATCAGGCAGATATATAACGTAGTTTGCTTCTGCGCCCACTGTCACCAAAAGAAGGATAAATGGTTTTGGCCTCGCAGGTATGTCAGGCTCTTGTGTCTGGCAATGAGTAACCCCAGAAAGAATATAACGTTCTGTGGAGCAAAACACCTCGTCTCATCTACAACAGTTTCCTGCTACACTGAAGTTCAAGGTGACCAGATTTAACAGAAATTACCAAACTCATGGGATTGAAATCTCATTTTTCATTTGACAATGAACTAAGTACAAATGTGGGTGAAGTACTTAAACAGAGCACAGTGACATGGTAAAATTACCTCTCTGCTTAGGAAAGCAATGGTTAACAGACCATCATTATGGACAGCTTATAAGCCTGATATTACAAAGTAATTTCATTGGGTGGTGTGGTTTAATTCAACCTGGTAACTAAGTACCATGCAACTGCTCACTTACCAACCAATCGTTGGTGAGACTGGAAAGAGAACTGGAAAAAAGGTAGAACACAGGAGCTAAGATGCAAACAGTTAGATAATTGAAATAAAATATAAAATTATAATAATATAATACTAATTTTTGTAATGAAAAGGAGGAAAACAAAAAGAGAGAGAGAAGTAAAACTCAAGAAAGATAAGTGACAAACCATTGCTCACCACCTGCTGACAAATGCCCAGACAGTCTCCAAGCAGTGATCAGCCCCTTCTGTCTAAATTGCCCCCAGTTTATATACCAAGCATGGTGTGCTGTGGTATGGAATACCCCTTTGGCTAGTGTGGGTCTGGTGTCCTGTCTCTGCTCCCTCCAGATTTCTTGTGCCCCTCCTCACTGGCAGAGCACGAGAGACTGAAAAGTCTTTGATCAGGGTAAGTGCCACTGAACAACAGCTAAACCATTGGTGTGTTATCATCATTGTTCTCAGACTAAACCCAAAACACAGCACTGCACCAGGTACTAGGAAGAAAAGTAACAACATGAAATCCTACCCTCAAAAAGAGATTGTCTGGGAGAAGCCTATACACACCGGTTTGTAGGGTTTTTTTTCTCCTTTATTTCTGAGTACAGAATGCACATATGTAATAGCCATCAGTCAATTTCTTGGATTTTCTATATTTTCTTTTGTTTTTTTACATCCAAAGTGTTTGCAGACCTCCCAGTATCTGCAAGGGTCCTGGTACCTCTGGATTCAAGAAGCCATTTTGGTGAAGAAGGAGTTTATTTTTAAAAGAGATACGTGGTTGAAGACACAGGATTAATAGATTACTTGCATCTAGCTTGTTTGTATCATTCATTTCTTAATTGTTTTGCTTCTGCAGCTTTAGTGGTTGCAGATAGTACCACTTACACATCAGACCCGCATGAGTTTGAATCTAGGTGGATAGTAGCACTCAGACATGTAGCAGGCCTATTTGTGGGTGTGGAGCTGGCAGCTAGATGTGAAGTGCTACCATTTGTTAGTCATCTCATGGAAACCCCATTATTAAGAAGCATGAGTGCACATCTGTTGTGTTAGGAACCATTCTTGGAGTCCTTTGTTAATTTCACACCTTGATTCTTTGAAATGATCAAGGTGGCATTCACATTTTGTAAAGGGTGGTCTCTGGTGGTGCCACTGCTCATTTCGGTCCTGGTAGATAGATTTAAATAATTTATTGGAAAAGTGCCATTACTTTCAGTTTTGACAAAATCCATTCCCCCCATTAAGATTCTCTGAACACACCTGCTCATTTTATTTCTTGATTTCCTCCTAGATTTCCGTCATCTGGTTTTCAAGACCATGGTTTTATGTTTGACTGCCAATGAGTCCTTATTGTAGTCATTCCACATTGTTACTGAACTCAAACAACTCTTCTCTGCAGCAGTGTTCTAAAATGAAAACTAGAGTGTTTCTCTTTGGACTAATGGCAGTGCTCACCAACATTTTTTCTGAGGTCCTGTTTGGGTTCAACTTCTCTGCTCAAATCTTCTCGCTTTGCAACTCATTGATACAAATTAGGGAGAAAAGCTTCTTCTGCTGATGGAAAAGAAAATCATAGGAGTGGACTTTGGCAAAATTTAATGATTTTCTGGCTGCCTCTGATATTTAAATTTATAGGTACAAACAGATGTAACTTAGAGCTGTCTTTAGGCTGTTCTAAATAACTTTGTGTCTGGTTCAGATCTCACATACACATAGTGTTAGGAAGAGGCTATAATGAAAATTGCCTTTGGACACCTCTAACTGTATTTAGTGTTCTAGCATAACCGAGGACTTGCAAAAAAGAAAAAAGTATCTTAAAATTTACTTTAGACTTAAAGCCTTCTGAAAATGATAAGAAGAACATCTTTGCCTGCTGTTTCTAAAGAAGTACCCCCAGCTACAGTATGCATTAAAATACTCATTTCAAGAATCATAGAATCATAGAATGATTTGATTTGGAAGGGACCTTAAAAATCTCCTGTTCCAACTCTCCTGTCATGGGCAGGGACACCTTCCACTTGACCAGGTTGCTCAAAGCCCCGTCCAACCTGTCCTGGAACACTGCCAGGGATGAGGCAGTCACAGCTTCTCCAGGCAACCTGTGCCAGTGTTTCTCCATCTTTATGATGAAGAATTTTTTCCTAGTATCTAATCTAAATCCTTACCCTTGGTCATGGGGAAAAATATTTTAAAAGACCCATCTGTAAAGACTACCTGCTAGTTGTGGGGTTTTTGTATTTTTTTTATACGGAAATTGTGCTTCTGTTAAAGTCAATCTGGCTAAAAACCATTTAAACCGGATATTTGTACTACATCCTGTAACAAGAATTCCAAGCAACATCCAGTAACTGCTTCTCAAATTGGGATTTCCAGTGCTACTTTCTGCTCTGCAGGTTTATACTGGGGGTTCAGAAAAGCTATCAGTTTCATGTTTGCTGTGAACAAAAAATGGACGAATGGCTCTCCAAAGCACTCTAGCTGAGTGCAGGTGACCGAGCAGAGGAAGCACCACCACTGAGGATGCACTGGGGAGCTTGCACTGGGGACCTTATCCTGGGCTGGGCTTGGATGTTGGTTGCAACATGAATATGGACAGAAACAAAGAAGCTGCATGTCTCTCCCTGCCCCTTCTCACTGGCTGGCCTGCTACAACTGCTAAGGGGTCTGTGGTGGCACGTGCCAGCCGAATCCAACAGCACGGCCAGAGCTCTCCCACCTGCCAAACCTGTGCAAATGCTGCACATGTGCCTGTGCTGGACTGCTGGGCTGCAAAGAGCTGCAGTGACAGAGGGGACAGACCTTAGGAGAAAAGGATAGGTTGTGGGGGGGTGATGGAGGGGGTTGAGGAACAGAGGGAGAGGACAGAGCAGGAAAGTAGCTGAATGCCTTTTTATTTTACTTCTTCAAATGGAAAACCTTGTTCGTTGCTCCCTCCTGCAATGTAAGAGGCGCTGCTGAGGTGCTGAAGGGGAAGAGGGAGGCATAAATAGGAAGGCAAAAGGGGCGTTTGAAAAATAAAATGCAGACTAAGGAGGCTAAACCTGGAACTGGTTCAAAGCAAACTGCCTCCTAACTATGAGAGGGAGGCCTCTGAATCTAAACAGGCTCTGCAATTTGCTGTAGCTCGTATCCTTTAATTTAGCCACTAGGTGTGTTTGTACAAAAATACAGAACTAAAAGTAATTCAGAGCATGTCAGGAAGTGAAGCTGAGTATGTGTTTACTGGGAGTCTTTGCCCAGTTGAAGTACTCCTAACTACCTGTTTGGGAATGCAGGTTTGGCAAAAAGCATAGCTAGAAAAAGGAAAAAAAAAGATTTATTTTTTTTTTTTCCCCTTCAGAGCTCCTCAGTCATTAGTGAGCTGTGCTGGAAGTGTTAATGTATTGCTATTTCAGAAGCTGGTTCAGGAGCTACCACCACAGTGCAGCAATGGAACTACCTGAAAAGCTGCAGAAAAGAAACTTTTCAGTTTAGGAATAGTCACAGTAATATTGAAATATACCTTGAAATACACCAAAACCTATTGAAACATACCTCTTTCATATTGAAATATGAAAAATGCAAAATCTGTGTTTGAGATTTACATTCATTTGCCTGGGGAGTGGGGGGGTAGGGGTTTAGGGGTTTTTTTTCTCTCTTCAATGGTAATTCATAGACAACCTCATTGATCCTAGTATTTATGATGTGGACAGCATCCAGAAACCAGTGAGGCCAAAGGCCTGATTATCCTTCATCCCCTTGTATAATGAGGAAATGAACCATGGCAGAGATGTGTGTTGGAGTGAGAGCTGAGGGGTCTTCCAGCCTGACACTGGTTCTTGAGGGCCTGGCAGCATTTTCAGTCATCTGAGGTGTGAGTCCTCTGCTGATGTCAGGGATTGTTTGTATAAAATCAGTGCCCTGGAATCTCTTTCATGGTTGAGATCCACAATGCTGGATGAAGCACATAGTGAAAATTGAGGTCAAGAGATAAAAATGGAAGCAAGACAAAAGAAGCCAGAAATGAGCACAAACAAGGGAAGACTGCAAAACAGCAAGACCACATTGGTCAGGATAATAAGCTGTGCTTTTGGCACCAACGACCTAACTCCCTCTCAATGCCATTTCATCAAGAGGTCAAACTTTTTCACCTCTTCCTCACAGCATTTCACCCACAGGTGCTACTGGTGCTTTCCCTGTAGAAAGAAACATGCTGAGCCTTTAAAATGAGGTCACCCACACTAGTCATCAGAGGTGTGAATTATTAAGCACTGACACTATGTTAAATGTATTTCATTAGAGCCCACATGTGGTTTGAAGAGATGGCACCTGAATCAGATTTTGAAACAGGCTTTGAATTGGCTTATTATTTGGGGACAGTTTGTGTCCGAGTGCTGTAGCGGCTTTTCACTTATCTATGAATATAGGCATGGGATTTCTAGTTTATAATAGATGTGGGGTCTTGGTTTGTTGTGGTTAGAGCTATTCTGTCACTTTTTTTATCATTGTGCTGGTGATTGTGAGGGGGCAATGTTAAATGCTGCAGCTTGTGAGAGGTCTTGAAGAATTTAAATACAAAGCTTTTTGAGGCATTATCTGTTCAGAATATCAGATCAGACAGACATGGATATCCAATAGATAATTGTAATATAGTTTATATATTAATCCAAATTTAATTGTTAATAGTTACGCTATGGTTTATAAACTGTAGTCGATACTTTGTATAGTTAATATATTAGTCAACAGTTAATAAATAAATTCCATGGTTACAATACCTGATAGTGCTACAAGAACATCTGCAAATAATAATGCAATTTATAAAATGTAAAAGCTTTCATTTCTTTAATGTCTGAACCAAACATAGTCACAAGTCACCTAATGGTCTGGAATGGGGATACCCACAACCTTGAGAACAGGACAGGTGAACAGAAAACTGAGGTAGTTTCCTGAGGAAACCATTTCTGGCTGTTGTGCCTAGTTGTCAAAACCTCTCAACATGCTGAAAGGCAATTAGCTGCCATTGGGTATGTCCTGAAAATCTGTGGTGACTTCCTGGACATCAAAGCCACTAATTCATATTCAGAAGAATGAGGTTACTGCTGTCACTGCTTCCCTGGGCTTTTGATTAGGATTGTGGGTGGAGTGGGGTTTGCTGCAATGTGATGAATGATTCTGGGCTCTCAAGGTATAGACAAACCAGCCAAACACTATGGTCAGGGGCATGGGCTCTGAGCGTTGTTGTCAAAATGTAAAATTATAAGTACATCCATGCCAGCAACAGAGACTAATAGCAAAAATGTGACACTTTTGGCTTCATTTCTGCTCTAAATGTGGAGACACAAAAGAGAGAAAAAGGATTTATGCCCTGCTGAAGGTATAATAGGCACTAACACATCCAAGCAAACAGAAGTGAGCAGCAGAGCTACTGATTTTGCTTTTCATCTCCATGATTGTCAATAATCATCAGAGGGTCTGTTTGCTGAAAATCCCCTGATGAAAAGATGATATTGTCATGACAGCAAACACATATCTCAGCCTGAATTGGCACACCTAATGGGAAACAGAGCTCTGTATCTCCCATATAATACCTGGAATACAGCCTGGGAGACACAGTCTCCACCTCTGGTTAACTGCATGTCAGATGACCCAGTCAAGTATGGCCTCCCCACCAATGCTTTCTTGTGATATTGGTCTGAGGAAGGATTTTCTGGAGGCTCCAGATAGTACACTTTGTTTTGCTTCACTGAGATTAGGGGATTTTTTGTTCTGCTATGAAACCAATTTTTTCTAAATTTAGGTCCCATCCTTATTAGAGGGAATACTCTGATTTCATTCCATTCTGGCTGAATTTCTCCTCTAACCTGTAGGCTTCCAAATGCAGGATGGCATGAGCTATCTGTGAAGGAATTAGACCTGTCTAACCCATCTTTCACTGCTTTTGGTGTTTGCCTCCATCTCCTCTGTGTCTGATTATTTGAAGGTGTGTGCCTATGCTTTTGCTTCCCTGAGCTTGTCTCAGGCAGCCAGCCCCTTTTTCTTCTCACATTTCACATCCCATGGGCAATTCACAGTAGGTCAGCAGGCTGAGTAGCTGCTTATTGTAGTTGCTCATGGTAAAAGTGCGTCTACTTTATTGAATAATTCTTCAATAAAACACCTGCAGCTTGGGCAAGAACATCCTGGTACTCAGTTCAGACACCACTGTAATCTGGTTGCTAAAGGTTATTTAGAGTAATGGTAGCTACAGCTAAAGCTTGGATGAGGGTGAATATTTGACATGGCAGAAGATAGGAAGGAGATATCAACCTCATCACTGCTGTCATCCCAAGGGACAGCACCTCACTGGGGGTTGGTGAGGGGATAATTTTTGGCAGGTGTTAACAAAGTTGATGTGGGTATACTCATGAGGAGGGTTCATAGGGGTGACTGAGCTGAAGCTGGAGTCAGGATCTGCCTTTTTTTCTATAAAAGATACTGTAGTCTTCTCAAAGCTGGGTTTTGGGACTCCTGGCTCAAATACTGAAAGCGGAGTCACACTGAGACCCTCTTACCAACGTCACATCCACCCGCATAGAGCTGCAAAAGCCAGTTCTCTATGCATCTTGGTCTATAAGCCACTCTTCTCAAGGAGCCCTCATGGAACTTCCTACTGTTGGCACCTTCCGCATGTTTCCTGGGGTTGAACAGGGACTTGATTTACATCGAGTTTCAGACTAAGCACATTGACATCAAAGCAACGGAAATCAGTCCCCAGTAAGTGGTTTATAAATGCAACCTAAGTGTTTTGAATCAAAATAGTTCTTTCAGCAATGTTGGGAGGGTATGTCTGTTGTCCTTATCATTGTTAGTTTCTGTCTTAAAAACACCGACAAGTCACTGACACTAAATCCACTCTGCAGATCACTAGAAAAAAATGTTTCCATTCCTGAAACACCAGTAGTTTTTCCCATTCTTTTTTTGCATGATATTACTTGAAGAGGATAGTAATCTAAGCAAGAAAAGTATGTACAGAAAGGACCCATGGGCTGTGCTGTATGACATTAGGGGAAGGAACTTCAGCTCATGCATGTATTTCTTGTCCCAGATGGAGAAGAGAAAGCTTGCTCTGGACAGTCTTTACGAACAGCTTTGGGACTGTTTCATCCCACTGAACAAAGACCTTACGCAGAGGCATCAAGTGAGGACCAGATGTGTGACTTTTAAAGTACTTAACTGAAATGACAAAGGTATATGAGTTCGGTGGATTCTTCTTTTAGCAGATGTTTTCGTATCTCCAAGCTAGCAATCTGGGAGTACAGTGTCTCTTGCAGTATCAGCACAACTATTGGCTGCATCAGATAACATAAAACAAACACAAAGTTACAAGGCAAGAAGAAGGAAAATTAAATGGCTTTTGAAATAAACCTTTTGTGTTACTGGGCATCTGAAACTTTTGGAGCACATGTGTATAAACACAGCACAGAAAAAGAGAAATAAGGCTGGAATAGGTATTTTGTATTACAGTTCACCCAGACAGCAGAATTATTTTAAACACAGTATTCATAGAGGTTTGACTTTTACAAATGGATCTTGGATAACTGATCAGCTGAACTAAAACCAGCTAAAAACTTCATCTGCCTGAAATGGCTGTGTAGGTGCAGTAATGCCATCCTGGCTATGTGACCAAGAGTGGAAGTAAAAACTTTCCCAAATGAAAAGCTTAGACTCAGATAAACTGAGGTAAAGAATAAAGTCCAAAACCAGGGAGGTTCTTCTGCCTTTGTGTACCACTGAAACCCTTGGAGCTGGACATCAAGTTTTACTTGATGGATATGAGCCTAAACGCAGAAGGTCATGCTTGCAGCAGGCTCAATGCCAAACTAGAGGGAAGATCATTGCTGAACATGTGCAAATGTGCTTCCTCCAGGGCTGCACAGAAACCTTAATCTCTATTTCACAGGAAGACCTGAGACAGCAATGGTATATACTTACAGACTTATCCAGAATGGAGGTAAATTTTTCCACATGCCATGCTAAGAGGAGAAGACTCTTCCCAGATGAACACACTTTTCATCCCAAGAAGAAAGACAAGATCTACTTTTCCCAATGCTAATCAATGAGCCAGAGAATGTTCTGTTTCACTCTACCAAACAAACCTAGGTAGAGGCTCACAACGGGAAATCATTAGTTCTGATCCAGAATTGTATTTCCTATGTATCTGTTCTCAAAATACTATACATTCAGTAAATTCTCCTTTTCAGTTTCAGCTTATCTTTTAAAAACATATCATTCAAATAGGCCTTTTCCCTCAAACTTGATTTACAAGAAAGCCTTCAAACTTAAAAAGAGTGAAAAAACCCTCAGTCATCATTTTAAATCTTCCTTTGAGCAATGTTGTTACAAAAAAAATCATATTTTTTGTAACAGCTGTAGGCAATACCACAACCTTTTCACTGTGGTTAAAAACGGTTGGTAAAATGTTACCTCACTGGTGAAGTAAGTGAAACTGTATAACTATTCTGCAAATTGCTCTTCAAAATGAGACATCCGTGTAAGCAAAAGCTTATGTTATTGTCCAGACAATATTAGAAAACTTTCTAGCATTGACCTTAGAAAAGATATATTGCATAGCCCAAATCCAAACATGAGCATGCTAAGCGTAGTAAATGCAAGCAAACCAGGGGTGCTTTCCTTTCATTAGACTCTCTCTGACCTCTGGATGACAAGGGCATAGGAAAAGGAAGCAATTTTTCTTCTGTCCTGGGGGAAGGAACATTTGAAAGAGATTTCCCGTGATTGGACTACATCATCTTTCTGGTGCCTGATCTGAAAATCTGGAAGACCACCTTTACTTAGCATCCATTACAAACGCTTATTTGCTTTTACTCGATGAGGTAACTTGTGTCAGTTTCACAAAGCTTTAGGTGAGTATTGCGTATAGCTGGATAGGATCACTCAAAATATTTCAGCATTTCAGAGAAATAAGATGTCTTAGTACAACAACTAATCCGAAGTCAATCCTTCTGATCTCCTTAAGTTTTAAACTATTTCCAACCTTTCTCTTGCCAGAGGCTGTAAAGGTCACTTAATAGAGTTGAATACTGCATCCTTCTTCAAGCATTTGGTTGAAAATTTGGAAATAGGATGTCATTTCTACCCTATGATAAATTCAAAAATACATTTAACACCTTAGTTTGTGTCACTTTAAGTTGTCATATGCATCACAGAAGTGACTCTTCCTGTGTATTTCCAATCCTTTTGAGTTGTGACTTGTTTGATTATGTCAGGGCATTATGTCAAACCCTTTGTTCTCAGAGACACAGGTTCCCAGGTGGCAGCTGGGTATGGCCAGCAAGCCAGAAATTGTTGCTGGACCTCTCCAGACTTCTATCTGTGCTGCTATCCTTCTAAGGGCAATTTACGTTTTCCATTTCTTACCAAAAATCCTTCCTGATGTGCAGCAGACCTTTCCTTTTGTTCTAGCTGGATGAATAGAATGCCTCAGTCTTCTTTCTTTGCCTTTTCTTTGCAAGCTCCTGTATGTAACAAAGCACCCACCATGAGTATAATTGTTTATATAAATGGTTTACATGGTTATCACAAACATCATTGAGTCATATAGAGCCCCAGTTCCATGAAAAGTGAGACACTGAGTGAGAATTGAAGGCAAAAGTGTGGGAGAACAATTGACTCCTACACTAAGCAATTGACCAGTAATACATTGCTGAATTCTTTTAGATTTGGCACTCTCAAATGTTATGAGATTTATTCTGAAGCTAAGGTTGAGGACGTGTTTAGTCATCTTTCTCAGAGAAACAAACGTGTCTTACATTTATAGGTGATGCTGGACTACGGAAGGTTGAGGACGTGGTTAGTCATCGTTCTCAGAGAAACAGACAGGTCTTACGCTTATAGGTGATTCCAGACTATGGCTAGTATCAGGGTAGAATTTGGTATCAGTGTTAGGGTTTCAGGGAGGCAAAACAGTGAAGAAATGAAAGCTAATACATTCACAAAAGTAATACTTTTTTTTCCCCTCTCTGCAGATTGGATAGGTTAAGCTGAAAGTTTCACAGGGTTCAGAGACCTAGTGTTAAGACTAAAACTAGGACATGCATGGGTTGTAGCTCTGGTGAGCGATCAGACTGGGAAATACAGATGGGATATAAGGGAAGGAAGGACCTGAGAGCAGATTGCGTATGGGGCTGTTGCTTGAAAGTGTGTTAGGAGTACATTAACTTTTTGAGTTTTGTAGTATCACAAGTCCCTTGAGCTGTTTTTAGGAGTTAGGCAGATCAGGAAAAACTAGAGGTATGGAGAAATGGGGCATTCAGGAAGAATCAGCTGTACTGTAATGAGAGCTGGCATGAGTTTGGGTCCACTTCTTGTTCAGAAAATCACTGGTGCTACAGGACAATGACCAAGCATTTGAATGGGATAGAGGCAGCAAAGAAATGAATGGCCACCTGTGATGGGGAAGTTCAGGATGAGTTTCCTAATGGAGCTGAGAGGAAATAGGCATCAGTTACAGGCGTAGCTTTAGGTCTTCCATTTTAGTGGTCCATAAGCTATGTCTGGTGGTTATAATTAGGATTCAGGCTTCAAGAAGAAGAACTGAGGGGACAGAGGTGTTTAGGGGAATCTTCCAGTTTTTGTTTGGTTTTCTTTTTTTTTATATATATATATAGACTGAGATGAGGGTTGAGAAAGGGAGACAAAAAAATTAAAGCAAAAGAGGAGTTTGAAACTGCCAAATAATCTTGCTTTGGGACTGATAGGAACGCTTGGTCACACAATTACTTTTAAGTCTGTATTTCATGTGTGTTGCTTGACTTAGATTGAGAACAGTATTAGGCGTTGGTCCAGATAAATAATTGTACAGAGGATGAAATTCAAAATTGGCCACAGGTATGTTGAAAGTTAGTATTACCATTATTCCCAAGCTATTTCTACCTGAGGTTCATAGGTATCAATGGCCTATGGTTCAGATTTAGAGTATTGCTAGTGCGGGAATTAGCAGTATCATGGTATTAGAAGGAAGAAACAAGCATGGAAGTGTTAAGTTCTGCTTTAATACCAGAGTTTCAGTTTCTAAAAATCGTCAAAGCAGGATGATGTTGAGGTTTGGGTTTCACAGAGGTCACCAGACCAGATCTAAAACTGTAGCTAAAACAAGAGCTATGATTACAGTTGAAGTTCAGGCTGAGAAAAATAAAAGAAAGGCTCAGAAAGGCCTAGCATCCTAAGTTTAGAACTTGTGTGGTTTACTGCATATTTTTAGATCTTAGGCTTGTGGGGTGGGTGAGGCAGTGTCCCAGATTATTGGTGACACTCTGCTAAGAAACTGAAAGGGTGAAATTGAAGACCTACAAAAGCCAAAATCAGAAAACATGAAGAGACAAAGTTAAGCAGCTTGTAGGCAGTGCTTGAACCTGGCCAGATGGCTTTTCTTGCTGTATTCTCCTAAGCCTTACCCTGAGTAGCCACCACTCTCCCCTGTTCCATGGCTCTTTCCAAATCCTTCCTGGTGCTAGTGTCCCAGGCAGGGACAGCCTTGGACTCCGATGGGGAATAGGCATAAGGAAGCTGGGGAAGGGGAATTGTACGGGAGTTACATACCCTTCCAAAAGTGGGGATGAGCCTGGGCTTACTATCAACTGCAGCTCAAATCATGCTTTGAAATGGACCTCTGCTGTCTTAAAGCTGTGATGGCAGCATTGGCTCCTCCTGTGGCTTCTCCAGAGCTTCAGTTTATCCCACTCCAAATCCTAGCTACATTTCTAACTTCAGTTCCAGTAACACTCACAGACTCCAATGACTAAAAGCAAGCTGGAGGTAAATGCTGCAACCAGCTGTGCTTTAAGTCTGGCTAACTGTCTTGAATATACTCTGCTAACATATCCCTCAAGTCTGGACTCTGCTGCTACCCCTGGATCTTAAAAATAACCCTACAAGATTCTGGCTTAAAAGCAGTAAGTAAATCCCCATTAGAAGTTACGCATAAGGTAAAATGGCATCTGTGCTGAACCCACTTATAAACTTAGTTTATGGGTCTCTTTTGGCTCTGACTGTAAGCCCCTTCCAAAACTCAGTTTAGCTCTGCCCTGCTGTGCCTGGTGACCTTGGGGGAGCCTGAGAGCCAGACTTGCACCACGGCCTCGTGTAGGTAGCAGCCTGCAGTGCATGTAGTCTCTGATTCTCTCCCTTCTTTCCTATAACTATATGGACTTAATCATAACCAAATGCTTACTGAGCCTCTTGATCCCCAGAGTTTTGTGGACTGAAGCAGTAAGAGGACCAGGTTTAGCACTATTCCTTAATTCAGCCTAATGACAATTCAGCATAAGATTTTACTTTGATTTCTGACCCTAGCTGTAAATTAGCTAGCCCAGCATTAATTTAAAGATACATGAAAACATCCTAAGATAAGTGCTGAAGGAGCTTCTGGTTTAAATAAATGCCTTTCAGGTGTGATACTGATGACACTGAAGATTTTTCTTTATCACAGTCTTAAACCAACACATAACATGCCCCTAGATACAGCTTTAGTCTTAAGACAGCTGGGAATCTCAAGCCTAAAAATACAACAAAGAGCCATTTGGACATCAGACCTCAAATTGTCATTGTAGACCACTCACTATTTTTCATTGCCAGACCTTTTTAATAAGCAGAGCAACATTCTGAACTCCAGACTTAATTTAACATAAGCAAAAAACTTAACATGTAAAAGAGTTTAAAAGAAATGTTAGGAAAAGCACTCCACTGTGCCCTGTGGCCCATTTCTCCTTATCAGAGGCATAATTGACACTGAACGCTGATTACGGATCAAAGCTTTGCCAAATGAGTGACAAATTTAAAGCTAATACTGAGACCCATGTTGTAATCAGTCACAAATTTCGCTCTTTAACATCTTTATGTTTTATGGAAATATTAGCCCTTATCTAGGCCTCATAACATAAGAAAACAGAAAGGTTAAAGTATTGCAAGCACTCTTGTTGGAAACAGCTCCCAGGATATTAATAGCATTTCTTTGCAGAGCTCTAATCTAAGGATTTTGTTATTTCTTCCACTTTCTAATGCTATCTAGAAATTCTAATACATACAGCTGTTTTGCAAACATCATTTTTTCATATGGCAGGTGTTGTACTGTACAAGTAACATGATTTGGGGATTTCTGGTAAGGAGGAATTATTTCTCAGCCTACATTTAAACATAAAACCTGGGAGCTTAAAAAAACTAAACACATACCAAAGTCCATGCATGTGCAAGATCCCCAATTTATCTTTTTTATCCAAAACTTACCAGAACTCTAGTTTCTCTTACTCTGAACCCTAACTTTATTAGGAAGGTTAGCTCCCATAACACCAAGCATCTAAAATCTTCAGGTTCAACACTGGCAACATGTACATGTACAGTGGTATTGAGTGCATCCTCAGCAAGTTTATTGATGACACCAAGCTGTGTGGTGCAGTCAACACTCCGGAGGGAAGTGATGGGATCCACAGAAACCTTGACACACGTGAGAAATGAGCCAGTGCCAACCTCATGAAGTTCAAAGTGAAGTGCAAAGTCCTGCACCTGGATAAGGGCAATCCCAGACACAGCTACAGGTTGGGCAGAGAAGAGATTCAGAGCAGCCCTGCAGAGAAGGACTTGAGGGTGTTGGTTTATGAGAAAATGAACATGAGCTGGCTTCAGGGTGCGCTCGCAGCCCAGAAAGCCAACCGTACCCTGGGCTGCATCAAAAGGACCGTGACCAGGAGCTCGAAGGAGCTGATCCTGCCTCTCTACTCTGCTCTCCTGAGACCCCACTTGGAGCATCGTATACAGTTCTGATGTCCTCAACATAAGAAAGACATGGAGCGGCTGGGGCAAGATCAGAGCGATATTGTCTAGTGTGAGGTGCTCCTGCCCACGACAGGGGGGTTAGAACTTGATGATCTTAATGTCCTTTCCAACCCAAAACATTCTGTGATTCTATGATCTTTTTAAAAAGAGAGAAAAGAAGAGTGGCTCCTATACTGAGATGACTCCTAAGCCTCAGCCTACAGCACCAGGAACACCAGCCAACGTGGTAGACCACCTAATGCAGTAGTAACATGACCACCTTACTAAAAATCAGGAGGCCAGTGTTTCCTGCTGTAGTCAAACAACCACCCTTGCTACCTGGACAAGGAGGTGTTAAATATCACCCTCACTTCTGCCACAGCTGATTGAGATGTCCCACATGGACAGAGACTGAAAGTTGAGGAAAACAGATATAGGATTCTTGTGGCCATGCTAAATTACACACCATTTCTGTGACAACAGTTACAAAGAGGTCTTCGAACCTCTGCACAAATCATGCAGGTCCTGAAAAAAACCAGGATGGCTGGAAGCAACTCATCGCAGGGCTGGGTTTGGCAGCAAAAGAGGTCAGTGTACATGCCCCTAATGAGCTGTCTGGTGCTTCATCCTCATGGCAGAAAAATGTGGTGACAGAGACTAATAATGTTATCTGGCATTAATGTCAAAGTGATTCACTCTAAAAATATATGGACATATCTCTCTTTACTCATGTCCTCTGCATGGCACTCAAAAAAGATTATGCTAATGGACCACACTGCCAAGATACTGCAGAGTAGTTTTGGGATATTCTTGGTTATTCTTTTGTTGTAACACTGTATTTCTGTATTCTCCACATGTCTTCTTTAGTTTGGGGTTGTCTGCTTCTTTAAAGTTCTTATTCTAAACTATACTGTCATTGAAATGACAGGCTGGATCCCAGGACCAAGCCTATCTAGGAGGATGTGACTGTATGGCTGCAGAAAGCAGGAGAGGCAAAGCTGTGGCATGCTAGATGAAAGGAGTCTTCTCAAGGTGCAGAAAGGCTGTAAAAAGTGAAATTTCATTACAATTGGTACGAGAGGAGGATCATGGCTGATTCTGGATATCTGAGAACCAAGATGGGTGAAATGTCATTGTCACTTCAATAAGCTTTGAAAGAAGCTTCTACATGCTCAAAGGGGTGAAAAAGCAACTTAAAAAGCCAAACCCACAAGGTGCATCCCAGGAAGAGCTGCAGAATATTAAGGGAAGGAACAGCACCTGGCCTAAGGGAGTTGTTCAGCCCCCTGTGCTCCTTGCTCCCACTGTTATCCTACTAAACAGTTACATCCATCACTGGGCCCTGTGTGATGGCCAGCTCTCACCCCACCTCAGCAAGGGAGTCCCACTCTATTGGCTGCTGCTGTGGGTGATACATGCTGTGAGCAGGCACTCTCTGCATCCCTCTAACAAACCGCATTCCCGGCTGGATTACTCATACTCCCCTGACTGCTGTTTTTCTCCATGTGCATTCATTTGCAAGCTGCTAAAGAAGAGACACAAAGCTGTCTGTAAAATTAGGTCACATGTGTTGCCCTGTCAAGACACTGGGCTTGCCAAAACCAGGATTTTCCTGACATCACAATGGAATTCTTAAAGCTCCATCCATGATAAAATAAAATAAAAAAAAAAAAAAAAAAAAAAAAAAAGAGAAAAGAGAAAAAAGAAAAAAGGGGGAAAGGAAAATAAACCAACCCCTACACCCCAAAACCTGTGGTACCAAGTAATAAAGATGAAGTTAGTATCCTGTGACACTTTTGTGAAATACTGAAATAGTGTTCTTCACTGTGACATTTAATTGCCGGCACAAGCAGATGTTTCTTACCACACTTAACTCTCTTCTCTGCCAGCTTAGCTGCATGTGGAAAGGCAGCTCCATTTTACACAGAATATTGTTTTTGTCCAGCAGCATCTCTTCCTTTCTTCTGAACATGAACTGAGCCCTGGGATCAGAGAGCAGATAAGCATTGACTCAAAACAGATGCCAAACTGTCCAGATGCTGAGATGCACCCAGGACTTCAGGCTCAGGCTATCCAGCACTTCTGCCTTTCCATGAACTGCAGGCAACTGAAAGCAGCCTCACAACTACATGCCTTGGTCCTCATGGGGGATTTTAACTACCCCGATATTTGCTGGAAGACTCACACAGCCAATCATTCACAGTCTAGGAGGTTCCTCCAGTGCATTGATGATAACTTCTTAATGCAAATGGTGGACAAACCAACTAGGAGTGGAGCACTGCTGGATCTAGTGCTCGCCAACAGGGAGGGTCTGGTTGAAGTGGTGATGGTCCATGGCAGCCTTGGCTGCAGTGACCATGAGGTGGTGGAGTTTAGGATCCTGTGTGGGAGGAATAGAATACCTAGCAAGGCCACAATTCTGGATTTCTGAAGGGCCAACTTTGGCCTCTTCAATCAATTGCTAAGGGAAGTCTCATGGGAAAGCGTACTAGGTGGTAAAGGGCCTCAAGATAGTTGGTCAGCATTCAAGGACCACTTCTTCCAAGCTCAGGATCAGAGTGTCCCAATGGGTAGGAAATCAAGTAAGGGAGCCAGGAGACCAGCATGGTTAAACAAGGAACTGATGGGCAAACTCATGTGGAAAAAGAGAATCTATGGATTATGGAAGGAGGGGCTGGACATTTGGGAGGAATATAGGACAGTTGTTAGAGGATGTAGGGAGGCAATTAGGACAGCTAAGGCCTCCCTGGAACTTAATCTTGCAAGTCGGGTTAAGGACAATAGAAAGGGCTTCTTCAAATACATAGCGGAGAAAACTAACACGAGAGGCAATATAGGCCTACTGCTGAACAAGGTGGGTGCCCTGGAGACAGAGGATATAAAGAAGGCAGAGGTGCTGAATGCCTTCTTTGCCTCTGTCTTTACTCCTGCAGACTCTCCCCGGGGGCCCCAGATTCCTATAGCCCCAGAAGGAGTCAGGATAAAGGAGGAGTTTGCTTTGGTAGATGAGGATTGGGTTAGGGATCAGTTCAGCAATCTGGACATCTATAAATCGATGGGTCCGGATGGAATACACCCACGGGTGCTGAGGGAGCTGGCGGAGGTCATTGCTAGGCCACTCTTCATCATCTTTGGTAAGTCGTGGGAAACAGGAGAGGTGCCTGAGGATTGGAGCATGGCAAATGTCACGCCAGTCTATAAGAAGGGCAAGAAGGAGGACCCGGGTAATTATAGACCAGTCAGCCTTACCTCCGTCCCTGGAAAGGTGATGGAACAACTTATTCTTGACACCATCTCTAGACATATCAAGGATGAGGGGGTCATTAAGAGTAGCCAACACGGTTTTGCCAAGGGGAAGTCATGTTTGACCAACCTTATAGCCTTCTATGAGGAAGTAACTAGGTGGATGGATGATGGTAGAGCGGTAAATGTGTTTTTTCTTGATTTCAGTAAGGCATTTGATACTGTCTCCCACAGCATCCTCATAGATAAGCTAAGGAAGTGTGGGCTTGATGAGGTGGATCAAGAACTGGTTGAAAGGAAGAAGGCAGAGAGTTGTGGTCAATGGGGCAGAATCTAGCTGGAGGTCTGTGACTAGGGGAGTCCCTCAGGGGTCAGTGCTGGGACCAGTGCTGTTTAATATTTTCATCAACGACCTGGATGAGGGAACTGAACGTACCCTCAGCAAGTTTGCTGATGACACTAAACTGGGAGGAGTGGCTGACACACCAGAAGGCTGTGTTGCCATTCAGCGAGACCTGGACAGGCTGGAGAGTTGGGCAGGGAGAAACTTGATGAAATATAACAAGGGAAAGTGTAGAGTCCTGCATCTGGGCAGGAACAACCCCAGGTTCCAGTACAGGTTGGGGGTTGACCTGCTGGAAAGTAGTGAAGGGGAAAGGGACCTGGGGGTCCTGGTGGATAGGAGGATGACCATGAGCCAACACTGTGCCCTTGTGGCCAAGAAGGTCAATGGCATCCTAGGGTGCATTACAAATGGTGTGGTTAGTAGGTCAAGAGAGGTTCTCCTCCTCCTCTACTCTGCCTTGGTGAGGCCGCATCTGGAATATTGTGTCCAGTTCTGGGCCCCTCAGTTCAAGGACAGGGAATTGCTGGAAAATGTCCAGCGCAGGGCAACAAAGATGATTAAGGGAGTGGAGCATCTCCCTTATGAGGAGAGGCTGAGGGAGCTGGGTCTCTTTAGCTTGGAGAAGAGGAGACTGAGGGGTGACCTCATCAATGTTTACAAATATGTAAAGGGTGAGAGTCAGGATAATGGAGCAAGGTTTTTTCAGTGATGTCCAGTGATAGGACAAGGGGCAATGGGTGTAAACTGGAACATAAGAGGTTCCATGTGAACATCAGGAAAAACGTCTTTACTGTGAGAGTGACAGAGCACTGGAACAGGTTGCCAGGGGGGTTGTGGAGTCTCCTACATTGGAGATATTCAAGCCCCAGCTGGACAAGTTCCTGTGTGATGTACTCTAGGTTACCCTGCTCTTGTAGGGGGGTTGGACCAGATGATCTTTTGAGGTCCCTTCCAACCCTTGGGATTCTGTGATTCTGTGATCCTTCCTGAGCTCAGCAATATCTTTGCAAGGTGGAAGGCCTTTGCCTGAATATCTTACTCTCATATACATCTTTTTTTTGTTCTGAGCAGGTCTGACTACCTGCATGCACACACATATACATACACAAACATTTAATGCTATTTCCGCTTGAAATAACAGCAAACATGCTATTGATGTCAATGGAAGATGATCAAGCTTGCTATTGGGAAAAGGAAATGCTTTAAAAGTAGAAAATGTAAAATATACTTGTTTATTTCATTTCTCATTTTGGTGTCTGTGAATGTGATGTCTGAGGTAATGAGCTCTGTGACACTGTAGAAGTATCTGTTACTTCTACTTAGGGATAAATTGTGTATGTCTAGGTGTATCTGAAATATGCACATTTCCAGGCACATTTTGCTGTCACAGAGAGCAGTAGTGAAAATTCTGTTAATCCAAACAGGAGCAGGATCAGACAGTGATATCTTAATACTTTGCAATTTACAATGTACAGGGTCTGAAGGAAAATAGCTCTTCATTACTGCTCTGAATCTGGTCAACATGCAAGCAACAGAGGCTTGAAACTGCAGCCATCCTCTTGAGTTCAAAATCTGGACACAGATAGTCACCCCAGAAAAAATGCAGCCTTTTTAGGAGAAGATCCAAGAAAAAGGGTTTTGTCTGAAGTTTGTCCTTTGGTCCCCAGAGGATGATTCTGAGAATGGTTATGAGCTTTAGGGTCTTTTTCCAAAACTGGTCCGGAAAAAGGTTGATCATCAGTTGTTTGGATCTGATAGCATTTGTCTGGCATTGCGTAAATTCTTGGGCAGCTGACAAAATGCCATGGCTCAGAATAGAACTGAAATGGTCTGACAAGACGGTCTGTTGCCCATAACTTCTTTTACAGCGCAGTCAATATAACCCCTGAAAAACCCACTGAAACCAATTCGTTGAACTGATTACTTCTCTGAGAGCCAGTTTACATTTAGGACTCTCGCTCATGTCTTGCTTACACTTCTTTTAGGAGGACAGTTTACTTACAAAAACAGAAAAACTGTCTTTAGGGAGATTCAGCGTGACTTTCCAAGCCAGGTTTCCTGAAGCTGCAGAATAATGATGGTGCATAAAATATGCCTGTTCGTTATTAAGCTCGTATGTGATCTCTGATCTCCTGCTTAAGTCTCTTACAAGGGAGAGCTAGATGTGGGTGTGTTTGTAGAGCTCAGACACTTGAGCCTGACTGATCCATGCCCTGGGGAGGCTGTCAGGAGCCTCCCAAGTCATCTGAAGCTTCCAGGAGGAAAAAATACCAAAGTTTTGTAAAAGCAGAAGAAAGGATTGTTATTGCTTTGCTGTTCTCTAGGCTATTTACTATCTGCCAGAGCAGAAAATTTCCTTTTTTATTATTTTTCTTATCTTGCAAATCTTCCTGCTATTTTTTGCCTCCTGTGTTACTTTTTCGCTCTCAGACTTGGCAATTTTTATGGCTGTGGACTATTAAAATCAGTATACTTCTGTTCTGAAAACTCCCTGTTTCGAATATAAGAAATAATACAGGAAAAAACATGCAAAAGTAAAATGACCATTAATTTTTTCCATTGTGAAAACAATGTTGATGAAATTTTTCAACTCATTAATTTTTGCAAAAGGATTCTCCCATCTTCTACTGACTCTCTCTCTCTCCAATGCCAAATTCAAGCTAGCCATCCATAAATCTGTATCTTATGTCTGAAAGATCTTCATTTTTGTATGTGAGACAAAAGAAAACTAATGTTCTTCCTTCTGGCTGTTCAATACATTCCTACATATATTAAACATATGTGTGTCATGTCCCACTGGTCAGCTCTCTTTGACAAAATCAGGTGTGTTTCGATCCATTGCTGTTAAGTGTGTGTTACCTCAGCATGACTTTGCTGATGATTAACAATGCAAGGTTTACTGGGAGGGATGTTACCTCCTATTAGACGAACTGATTCAGTACTGACCAAAAAAGATCAGGAGACAGGCACACAAACCTTTCTGTATGTCTGCAACAGGAACAGCAGACTGGATGCTACATACCTGTGGAATTTAATTTAATCATCCCATTTCCACATTTTGTGTCTGTGGCACTGGACAATGTCAACAAGCTTATAGGACCCTTAATACCTGGGAGAGGACACAGAAAGAGAAGGAATTAGCTTTTGACTCTAAAGAGTCATTTCTGAAGTGGGGAAGACTGTATTTTGTTGATATTTTTAATACAGCTTTAAGAAGAAAAATAGAGTAACGCGCATTCTCCCTAGTAAGTCCAGTGGCTTCTGTGCTCTGAAGCATATTTGTTTTAAAAGGGAAGGTGAAAAAACATAAGTCAATTGGATAATGTCTCTGGATAGATCATGCAGGTAGGAAATGGATCATTAGTCATCATTATTCAATGATCTTTGCAGGATACTCCTTTCCCTTCTTCCCAAGCTGCAGGTTTTATATGGCACGTTCATTTCTGCACCAGCCGAGGAACGGCATTCCTGCAGGCTAATCGGAACCAGCTGCTTGCCTACAGAAAAAGACAAAAGGAAAAGGTCATAAAAGTTAGATTTTTGCAGTGAGAAAAGACCTCCCTTCAGAGATAAGATTTGCTTTGCCAGTGAGCAGGTGATGTTTACCTCCCACTTGTCATTGAAACTACTACTGTCTCTTTCCTGGGCAGCTACAAGGTCTAGTGGCCTTATTTCTGTGATGAGTGATTGCAGTTAAACCCTTTTTGGTAAACAGCAATGCCTTTCTTGCCTCCAGAAAAGCAAACCAGACTAACCACATTGTCAGAGGTCTGATTTTATGCCAGCATTTTGAGGAGAGCTTGAAGGAGGTGTTAATAGTGAGAGGAGACACTTCAAACCGAACAGATTCATTTGGGGGGACAAATCCCTCAAATTTCCTAGTTGGAGCTCAGGAGGCCTTGGCAGGAACGTGCATTGGCCTTTTCACTTTGTGAAAGACAGGGCTGAACAAAAGCTGCAGGATAATTAGAAAATATTACCTGGGTTCTCCTGCAGACAACTGGGGGTGCTTTATTTGGAGAAGAGAAGGTGCAATGGCACATAAGCCTTCAAACAGGTTACAAATAGTACAACAGTCAGTTGTTTTGTTCATGCACTGAGAAGTGAGATGGAAAGCAACAAATTTTGTTTTCATTCATGAGGTGCATTCACGCAGCCCAGAAAGCCAGCCATATGCTGGGCTGCATTCAAAGGAGGATGACCAGCAGGGTGAGGGAGGTGATCCTCCCCCTTTACCCCACTCTCATGAGACCCCTCCCTGGAGCACTGCGATCAGCTCTGGGTGCCCTAGCATAAGAAGGACATGGACCTGCTCGGACTAGTTCAAAGGAGGCCACAAAGATGATCGGGGGCTGGAGCACCTCTGCTGTGAAGACAGGCTGAGAGAGTTGGGCTTGTTCACCTGGGAGAAAACTCAGGGGAGAACTTACACCAGCCTTCCAAAACCTAATGGAGACCTACAGGAAAAGTGGACTTTCTACGAGGGCATGTATACAGTATAGAAAAAGGGGTAACAGCTTTCAACTGAAAGAGGGTAAATTTAAATTTGATATTACGAAGAAATTCTTCACTGTGATGATGGTGAGACACAAGAACAGGTTGTCCGGAAAAGCTGTGGATGCCCAATCCCTGACAGCCTTCAAGGCCAGGTTGGACAGAGCTTTGGGTAACCTGGTCCAGTGGACGATGTTCCTGTTTATTGCTGGAGGTTTGGAACTAGATGATCTCTAAGGTCCCTTTCAACCCAAACTGTTCTATGATTCTGTGATTCAAAAACTTGAGAAGTGAAGCCAGCCCCAGGAAGTGGAACAAGGGATCTAGATAAGCTAGACAGAGGGTCCCTCAGAAGCAGTAGGAAGGAAACTGTGGTTTCAGCACTTAGTAGGAAAGGTACTGTGATGCTGCAGTGGTATTTTCCTGCAGTGACTTCTTGGGGCTTTTAGAGGGTGTTGAAAATGGCCAAGGGGTTTAAAGCAAGTGAGGGTGCAGTTGGTGTGGGTGAAAACCCACATTTTGGAAAGATGAAGAGAAACCCACGGTCTGACGGAAGTGGGGTGAAATGCCCAGGGTTGGAGGCAACCTGAGCTGCAGCTGGGAAGCAGGAGGAGGGAGAGTTGGCCAGCATTGCCTTGCCTATACAGAGGAGAGCACAATGAGCCTAGGCAGGTCTTGAACAGAAGGTTGGGTTCCTCTTTGTCAGGACTGGACTAGGGACCTGTAGAATGTTTCAGAGTTCGAGAGTGAGTGCTTGTCTACCTATGAGGCCACAAAGTTGTGGTTAGCACCATGAAATGCTTGCAGTTGCCCAGAGTATAAACCATGAGGTTTTCCAGAGTTGGGCTTGTTGCAGGGTTGCATCCTGCCAGGCCTTCTGTGAAGGTGACTCGTCACTTCTATCAGTAGCTCATTATTGTGACCTCTTATTTTTTTAGCTGCTTACCCTGTGTCTGTAGAAGCTATTTCAGGATATAATGAAGAAGCATAACTAGTGTGCAGATTTCTCTAGAATTTTATAGTTATTATCAGAGTCCTTAATGTTACAACACTTACTCAGAAATCTCAGGGAACTCCTAGACAAATCTTTCAGTGATGCGGGGTTATACCTCAGCTGGACACTGCTAATAGCTTCAAAAGCCTCTGTCCTTGACATTTTCAGCAGGTTGCAATCAGCAATTACTTCAGTGTTATGACTCCTACCTGTTCAGATTTCTTATGAGTTTCAGCTCAAATTCTGTTTTAGACAAGCACAAAAGCCCCTGAGGAAGTTTGTAAACACCAAATCACACCTAGTTGATTCTGGTTTTATATCTCAGCGATGCAAACAGGAGCTTATGCTTATGCTTTGGAAAGACCATAAGCTATGTCTCCAACAAGACCCTGTTTGACCCAAGTCAGATGCTGCTTGTGAACTTAGCCAAAACATTCATCGATGTTAAATTCCATGGCCACCTGAAGTCAAGATATTTTTGTATTATCTCTGTCTTCCCTTAAACGTTTCTTACTTATTTATATTGCACTTTTATACCACTTGAAAAAGGAACTGTGTAACATTTTAGAATTTCTCTGTTGCCTTTGAGTGTTTCACATGTAGGATGGGGACAGTTAGCAAAGACCGAATCTGTGTATGTCTTGGATATAATACTTCCATACTTACTGAAAAGGCAAAAGATGATTGAGTTATAGAAGAGTAGAGGCCTGCGAATGCTATCTGCAATCTAGCAAGGGGTGAAACAAACCAATTATGATCATTGCTAGATGACCCAAATATCTTTTCAATATCATTGTGGTCTATCCTTATTTTCCCTGCAACAATTCATGAAACCATAGAAAATGATACCAAACTGGAGTACAGGAGTTTGCAAAGTGCTTACATCAAGAAGTGTATTATTGGAAACAGTGGTCAAAAAGCCAGGAGATGCTGACATGGGACTTAAGTGTTACTGCTGAATTAATTATAGCGTCAAGAAATGGGAGACTGGACATGAGTAATGCCAATGAAATCATTGAAAGCATCTGCCAGGCTGATGTAGGCTATATTGACGTAGGTGTATTTTGACATAGGCTATATTGACGTGGGCATATTGTTTGTGGTGCCTTGCAGCATGTCTTTTCCTTTGAAGAAAATCTGGAGACTATCTTTGTTGATGTAAAAGATTTATGTCAGAAGCCTTTTGATGCTGAATGAGAGGAAAAATCTTCAGCCTGGTCTCACCATTACGACATGTCCCACCATGAGATATCCCTTGGGTACTTTATGTCGTAGGTGTGCTCCTGCACAAGCGCAGAATGCTGATGATAATGTGCAGTCCTCCCCTGAGACACCAAGATATTTCATCTGCATTAGCCTGAAACTTTAAAAGTCTGCCTCATAGCTCTTGAGGAAGGAAACAGTGAAGGAAGTAGAGCAAAATATTCAAGGGGAAAGCACTAGACAGGAATTTCAGAAGCAGCTTAAAGCATGTTCCAAGTACAATGGAGGTTTTATAAGGAAGTGAATTAAAGTAACTGCTCTAGCATTCTTTAGATATTCTGCTTTATTTGAGAAAGGATACACTGAAACTATTTATTTTAATTAAAAATAATAAGATTTCAGGGAAAGAAAACTAAAAACTATAGCATCAGCAAAAAATGGAAAAATATAAGGAGGAAGGAATACACCCAGCCAAAGTTTATTATACAGCATAGCCTAGGGCTTGATTGCACTCATGGAAGACTGAATCTAAGTTAATGTAGTGTGTATAAGAACTGTTTAAGGATTTCATAAAATAGTGGTTCGGGAATAAAAAATAATGTAAGCGTAGAAAGTGTGATGAAACCTTGGAGATCACTTGCCTATATGCTTGAACTTCTGAATGCATTGAATTCTTTTACAAATTTGTGTCCCACTGTACCCCAAATGCCCAAAAATATTTGCCACGTTTTCCTTGTTATTACCAGTTTAATCCCCACTTATGCCTCATGCTTTCCTGTCCCTCAGATGTTTAGACCGTTGCTGCTGGGTGACTTGTGACCAGCAGGGAGGTCACACTTCCAGATTGACAGGTGACAGCTCCCAGTATTTCTGCACATCAGTCCTTTGGATGAATCGTTTCATAAACGGGTAATCAGTGGTAGTCCTCTTCAGGCCTGGCACATGACCTTTCTGAAGCCAACAGTTATTATACCACCTACTTGGGTATGAAGGATGTGATTTTGGGCTGTGCCATATAGTTAAAACATGTGCCAGTATTTTTTTACCAATGTGTTGCTAAATACAGTGGAACCGAGAGAGACATTCTTCATCTCATACAGAAGCCTTTGGTGTCTGGGGTTACTGTTTATCTTTCTAATGAGCAATAGTCCCAGTCATGGGATCAGACCTCTCTGTGCTCAATGGTAATTTCCCACTACAGCCAAGGCATTTCTGACACTGTGAAAAAAGAAAACCCCAGACCAGGAGTACCCCTGTAACATGGAACAAGCCCTTGGCAAATTATGTTGCCCATCATGTCACAAAAGCCTGGGAATAAAAAATAAATAATAAAAAAAAAGATAGATGATTATAGCAGTTCCCTAGCAACTGGTGTCTTGTCACTGGAGCCCAGTGCTGGATGGTAGGGCTGTCATTCACACCTTCTTCACGAAAGCGTCTGTCTGCCAACAATGCATGCTACCTTTCTTGGAGGCAGATTGGTCTCAGTCTCATACAAAACCCCTCCATTTCTTTCATCAGTGCTGAAGTGGCATGGTGTAAATTATGCAACAGGCTGCTCCCTTGACCAGAGCCCTCACATCACGTCACTTAACCAAGGCTTCTGTGGGTGTGTACCTCTCCGGCCATTTCTGCACTGAAAAGCAAAGAAGCCAACTCTTACCTCACACCAGGAGTGTGGTCTGGAAAGCATCTCTTTTCTCCTCTCCATTAATTGCTTGGAAGTGCTGCAGCTAATAGCTTGAGGGAATTCACCTAATTCACAGCTGGCCTGCAGGCATTGTGACTGAGGAAGCTGGAAAATCTGTGTTTGAAACCAAAAGCTGTAAAGGAATCTTTAACTGTATGATTTACATAGAAGACTCTATCAATACTTTATGGTGCTGATCACAACACCAGGAGCCCCTTAAAATTGCAGGGAAAAATACAGCCTTCAGGCTGGGTGACTGAAATTAAAGCATCTTTGCACACTGAACCCACAAAACGCATATTGTGCAGGCTGAGCTATATAGGAATATACTGCAGCCTCATAGAAAAGATCCTCTTAACTGAGTGAAAACAAGCAGGGACACAAGAGACAGGTAGGTAAAGCAAGTATCAGTTGATCTGTTCCTTTAGTCTCCCCAGAGTTTTCAAGTGCCACCCCATCTGACCTCCTGCAGTAATCATCATTCTAAAATGCCCCCAAATCCATTGCGAGAGCCTCAAGGATGAACAGATTCAGCTTAGGAGAAAACATCCTGAACAACTTTTGGTACTCTTTATTTTACAGTCGCTAACCCTGTAGCATTCACTTCATTTTTAATCTTTTTCCACCACTGAACAATAGAAAACCCAGGAAAATGCATTACCTGAAGCTTCATGTCCATTTGTTCAATATAGCCTGGGGCAAACAGCTCAATAAGACACAGGATAAGAAAGAGAAATAAAACTGTTAAATGGAAAAATCACAGAAAAAACCACAGCATCCATGTCAACTTGATATTTCTCTTTCCATTTTCAACCTGAATTTTGGAGCAAATTTATTAACCACTTTAGCCCACTGCTGCATGTCTTTATAAAGGCTACAGTGGCAGCAGCAATACACGATCTTGTTCTACAGGTGTCTGTGGAGTTCAAAAAAACAACTTCATGGGCAGAGAGAGGCTCACAGCTGAGTATTTTGCTACATAAAAGGTGGCAAACTTACCGTTTGTGATGATGGGCAATGAGATCAGGGTCATAGTGTCACATTGTACTTGTTGTGAAATTACACCAATTTAACTAAATGCATTTCTTACTGTGTGAAAATCAATGTAATGCCTTTGTGAGGTATGTAGCTTTTCTTAAGAAAAGTGGTTCAAATGGATTTGGATCTAAAATAAGCCCTAAAAAAGGATGTATTCTTGATTAGGATTCTTTTTTAGAATGTGATGTAAGAACTGCTGAATTTTCTGTAAAGACTTCTTATTGACTCTATTGAGTTTCAATCAAATAGTTGCAAAACTAATGTGTCCTGATTTTTGGTACCTCTATTAGTTTGTATTTAGCATGTGATAGTTAAAGGGTGAAATTAATAAAGTGCTCTAGTCCCATGTGCAAAATTCAAGGATGCTTTTTGGAATGTTGAATTTGGTGGTAAATTCCTCTGAAAGCTTTGGCTTACACAAGGACTATCATGATTATTTTATTACTCGATGCCAGGTTTGCTATTCCCGTAGCCTATTTGATCTTAATGAGATCCACGTTGCAAAACCCCCATGCAGTCTGAACGAAATACATACAACTTTGCATGTTTATTTAATGTTGCTTACTTCGAGACCACTTAGGATGAGGAGAAAGAAGAAGGCTTGGTTCCTGCATGTGCAAAAGTCAAGGCAGATACGAGCTGTGTCAGGAAATTAGGGACACACTTGGAATTAATTAGTTTCTGTATTGCTTTGAGAATATTATATGCTGGGCTTGAGGACTGCTGCTGATGTCATCTGCCATGAAAGCACAGCTGGAGCACAGCGTGAGAGCATCAAATCCCTGAGACAATCACACTCTTGGTATTTCAGCCACAGCCACTTGCAGTTTTCTGGGAACTGATGCTGTCTTACAGACAAGGAAGCTGGTCTGGAAGCAGAGTTGTAGACAAGTTCCTATAGGCAGGAGGGATTTCTGGCTGAAGGCAAGGTGGCCTTCAGAGCTGGTGTGGTTAAGGCCATTCACTGGCTTTCGCGCACTCAGCCAAACCATGGTCATGCAGGTCTGCCTGCACTTACACACTGATATCTGCATAGAAAATGATGAATATTTCCTGCATCAGGGTTATGGAGATGTCTCCATACCTCAGTGCTATGGAGGACCCTGCAAAGCAATGGGATAAGATCCAGAAGCAATAGGATGAGGCTGGCAAAAGACGAGAAAAAGGTGAAAAATCTTGTTCATGAACAGAATACACTTTTCCACTAGCTGCTTTCTGTTGTGACACTGCTGTTTCCTGGGTCATTGTTGTATGAATCCCATTTGTGTAAGACTGGATTTCTTCTAACTTCAATGCAAAGAGTTCTCATTCAGGAGTCAATCCAGAATGAAGTGGTCTTTGCAGAAGTGGGGGCAATTTCCTCCTGCTTCAGACCTTTTGTCTTCTGGACCTTGGGCTAAGCATTTTTTCTTACTATAATGCAAAATATGTTAAATTCATGATATTGCAGCTGTCTTTACTGGAGAGATGTACATTTTCTTTTTCCCCATTCCTTAGTAAAAGGGCAGCATTTCATCTACATTTACAGCTCAGTAAATGCAATGTCATCTTTCAGTTGAAATTTGGCTGCACTGTGAATTGTTTTGCTCTCTTTCCTTTCCTGCACAGCTGGAAATGAATCCCTTGCCAGTCCTTTTTGGGATAGGGTGTAGAGTGGAGAGACAGAGAAAAAAAAATCTGGCAAAGAAAATGCTTGTTCTAGATAAAGTGAAATAAGTTGAAGTTAAACAAGGCAGTGTCACCTTTTCAGGGATAAGCTGACACGTCAACACAGGACTGTGAGGAAGCAGCTAAAGTGGGGGGAGCAAAAGCTAGAAAAGCTCAGCAGCCTAGGGAGAAGGGGAGTGACTGAGGACCAGTGGTTTGGGCACACACCCTGTGTTGGTCTGTGAAACACGCGCATGTTCTCAATGCCCTAAAGTGGAGGAACAGAGAGAAACTATCCTGGTGTTTCATGCAAACTATGATTTTCCCCTGTTCACATTTAATAGATGTGATGAAGGTGTGTCTGGGTAATGCAGTCACTTTCCTCCTTCCTTGGGAACATGGAAAAAATCATAGCACTTGCAAGGCATTTGACACAACTGCAAATGATGAGAGCACACTACTTGAAGTGAAGCCATGATGCGCAAAACTCCTCCCAAACCACAGCTTGATACTGCAAACAACTAAAAGCATGACTCAGACCCGAGTCTCCTCCTCATCAACATCATTACAACTGTAGGACACCTCTGCAGGCAGTGGTAGACAGATTCACCTTCTTGGCTGTATTTTATGCTGCTTGCAGAGGAATAAAGGTCAGACTGGGAAGCCAGTGAGATTTTATTGGGGTTTTGCTTTTGGAAAGTATGTTGTGGGTTTCTGTCAAGCTTGAAGTTTTTCCACACTTATCTCAACAGCCTGCCTGCTGCCTACTTCCTCCAGGCTACTCACTGCACACATCAGCTTCGACAGATATTCTGCTACCAGCTTAGGAAACCTAAAGCTTCTTCCTACAAAGATTTTAAACCTACAAGCATCAGAAGCCAAACCAGAAAGCCAGAAGCACTGGCCTGATTATGCTGAAGATGTTTAGAGTAAATCCTATGTGACACCATTTGTGAAACTTCATGAAGATTAACCATTACTTTGAAATTCTTAATTCTCCCTGCAGGAGAATTCACCTCTGAAAAGGCTGATAGAGGGAAACTTGAGGATCCACAAAGAAGGAAAGGCAAGCTGAGTGTTCTTTCTCTTTAAACAACAAAATGGGGAAACCTTGTCATTTGTGGAAGAAAAGATACATTAATTAACCGGAAATCCCTAAGGCTCTAGAGAACCCCCAAAATACCAACTCAGACTGTCAGATACAAAACCATGTTATTTTCTTCTGTTTGGGAAGAAAATTCTTATCTACATTCTTATCTACATTCTTATCTACATTCTTATTCTACATTCTTATTCTACATTCTTATCAGGACAATATCATATATGTAAATAACAATAATGTTGATTTGAAGCTAAATAAGAAAGTGTATTACAACTGTTCACTCATACAGCAGCTGTTTAAATTGGGACAGTTTTCCTTCCAGTGAATACTTGCTCTTGGATCACACACTCTTGCTCTGAGTGTATGATGCTTCCTAAGCCTGTTGGGGGAGAAATGGCACAAGAAGAAAAGAAAAGCAACCTAGTCTAGCGGAAGGTGTCCCTGCCTGCTGCACAGTGGGTTAGAACTAGGTGATCTTTAATGTCCCTTCCAACCAAAACCATTCTATTATTAATTAGATTTCCAATAGTGCAAAATCCTTTAATGGTCAAAGTGGAGGGGCAATCAGGGAGGTCTTGAAAGGGACTAACATTTCCACTTGACTAGGCTACCAGGATGTATTGCACCATACAATGCTTTCATGACCTTCATTAGAGAATTTGCCTCACTTCATCCTATTGTGCTCTTTAATCAGCTCAAATGAGCCCTCCACCACTGTCATAGCATTTTAGTAGCTTGCCTCACCTGCAGCATTATCACTATGCACAATTCTACCTATGCATCTCAATGTGAGTGGCAGTGAGAAAACCCTCACAAATAGGACAAGGCAAGAGAGAGAACTGTAGGTAGCTCCCAGCAACAGCAGCTTTGTGTCTGTAGATGATCTCTTTACCTTGGTAGTGCGCTTATAGAAATTTGCTAGAAGTTTATTCTCTCTGTAACAGCCCCATCCACTCATGTTGTCTAACTATAATATCATTCATTCTTTCATCTGCATTCTCACAGTTATTTCAGTTATTTTTTCCTGAGCAGATTTACTTCTTTTTTTTCCCAGAGCTCTCAAGCAAACCACTGTCTCCCATCTGCAAGCAGACTGACATACCCACAACCCAGTATATCCATATAATGATAACCATAACTGAAAAGAAATTTGGCAATCACTGCAAGGCCTATGATAGCTGTCTCCTGAATGTCACCTGGTAGGAAGGGCTAAGTACTTGCTTCAGTGGCCCACATATGACTGCTACACCTTTTATTTAAGGCCAGAAAATACAAATTTACACTGCACCACAGAATGTAAAAATGCCACCATGTGATGTGGGGTTTTTTATTCTTTCCCCATAAAATCTTCACTGTTCTTGCAAGTGCTTCAGACTTACATTTTCACAGACTATTTCAGTTCCTGTATTATCACCAAAAATGGTGGGTTTAGAGGTGAAACTGTTCAGCAGTCACAAAAGCAGAAAATACTTGGTGTCACCCGTGTGTGTGTGCAAGGAAATCTTTTTCTGGCAGCGCTGCGTTTCCAGTTTAGCGTCAACTGTACGGGTGCCACCGACTTTGTTTCCAGTAGAGGGCAGAAATCGACACAAGGTTCACCGAGCGCAAGTTTGATCGGTTTTGCCAAAGCTGCTCAACAGAGATGGACCCAGACCAAGATTTCACATCCAAAGGAGATTTGAGAGAGTTCAGCGTTGTATATGAAGTTAAATTCAAAGTTCACTGCAGTAGCAATGCTTTAATGGAAAATTCTGCATCCAAACACCACCAGCCTTTGGGGATATTGTGTCTCTGTTTGAACTTGACCGTTGTCACTCAAGCTGTGCGGTTTCTTGTTTCCAGAGATGTGAAAAGCCATTTTTTTTAAAAGCACATTTCTCATTATGCTTCGTGTACTTTTAATTTCTTAGACTTAATGCCATTATAGGGACTACATAACACACTGTTCCATGCCATCTTTGAGGGCAGAGGTACCAGTACCATCGAGATTATGGAAAGACTCAGGAAATAAAGAAGGAATTATATTTTGGAAAATAGTGTAGGTACAAAATGGGTGATACAGGAGCACAAACATTTTCATTCAAATGACACCTCCTAGAAAGTGAAGTTACAATACGTGTGTGAGAAACTCTAGTTTAGGAACATGCTGTATTTGGAAACCTCTTTTTCCTCTCCTTTCCACATGGAACCTCTTTCTAATGTATCTTTGCTATCATGCCCTGCCAATCAGTCTTGTACCAACAATGATAAAATATCCCCCCTGAAGATGCTATTCCTATCTCCCAGGGATAGCTGATGACCTAAGAAAGGCCCAAGATCCTCATAAGGTAGCTAGTTCTCTGACCTTGTTCCCTGAAGAAAATTTCTACTGTAATCTGGTTGAAAAATATGCACAAAGAGAAATACGCAACTTGTAAGTATGTTTACAGCTCCAAAACTCAAAAACATGAGTTATTTAAATTCCTAAAGGTTACCAACACACTTTAAAATTTGGTTGTTGTTCTTAATATTGTGTGTAATCTAGAGTCTCTGTGGCCTTTGGTTTTATCTTCCCTGTGACCTTGCAAGGAAGCCTTGCGAGCTTCCTTTCACAACAGAACCTTCTTGCTCAGGCTTGGCAAAATACAGAATGAAAGACTAACCAATGCATTTGCTTTGCAACTTTAATTTTGTGAAAGTCTTAACTGGATCCATTTAGCTGTGGTAACGGTGGCTAATTAGAAAATCCTTAACTGAACACTTTTAGCAGCTGAGGCAAGAAAATGCCTTCATTCAGGAAGAGGAAAAAAAAAAAGAAAAAAAAACAAACAAAAACCTAAAATATAGATTGATGTCTAAAAAAATAAACAGAAGGAACATCTTTCTGCTCCAGAATATACCGTGGGCTCCTTGGGGAAAATAAGGAGGAAGCATCATATCCTTCAATAAAAATTCTTATTTCTTTATATTTACGATAGCTTTTTGTTACTTGCACACACACAGCTATTCACTGAGTATCAATAGCAGCTATTACCCTTACGAATAGAGAAACCATGGTTCAACAAGATACTTTGGAAGGAAGACTGGGACAGAGATTGTCCTTTGATTGTGTTTCTACAGCCAACAGCATATTCCTGGCAAGCTTGATTGGCAGTGGAGTTCATCCTGAGGACTGCCTCTTCTGAAACATTTTGTAGACCTGTGGCTCTGGGGACAGCTGCATTTTTGAAAGGGCAATGCACGGAGATGAAGGGCAGGCACTGCTTTGTCACATCACACACCCTCCATCCTTACCCATGGCTTATAGCTCTCAGTGAATGCAGCCTCCAGTTTTACCAGGAAAACTGCTTCTCCTCCCAACAGGTCAAGCAGTCAGCGGTGAGTGGGAAGGAACAATTTGCCCACATTGACTAACTCTTTTTTTTTTTCTGCTGTTCTGCACGGCTGTGAGTTCAAGGTTGCTGCTGTAAGCGTGCCTGCCCTGACAGAACGGGCCACAGAAGAAATTCATACAGAAAACAGTGACAACTAGTGTCACCCAAGCCCTTGAGAGCTCAGATGCATAAAGCTGCCTAGTGTGGTGCAAAATCTCACGCTGCAGCATAGGTGGGGGGGAAGGGGTGAGAATTCTCCAGAGGCCTTGCAATAACCATGAGCAATTGCTTGGTCATACCTCATTTTGCAAATGAAAGCAATTTTTGTTCTCTGGTGTTAGTAAGCAAATAATATGGCACGTGGTTTACCAGATGATGCTAGCACATTTGGAAATGTGAAATAGGCATACAGAGTCTGAGAAAATCTACAGAATTCATGGTATGTGGCTAAAGGAGAGATTTGCATGAAATCATGTGTCTCTATCTACTGGACTCAAAGCCTTCCTTCCTCTGTGGTGACTGTTTATACGTCTGATTATATACACTTAACATCCCATGCATACTTACTTCCAAGGTTCATACCATGTGCCAAGCTGATCTGTCCACAGTTCATATTTGAACAGAACACATTTGTCTGCTCCTTTGCTTCTCTGTTCCTGCAGATGGATTTCACACATCTGGGCTTTCTCCTGAAGACAGGTCCATGGCAGTGTCCACCCAAGGAGGGAGTCCACCAGGATTTGCTCCTACAGCTGTAGGCTGCCTACTTGGCTTTAGGAGGCTGCCAGCATAGGTTAAGTACTGGAAAGCAGCCTGTTGTTTCAGGCTTTCAGCAGCAAGAGAGAGCTCTCACTTTCATTGTGACTGCCCACCTCCTAGAACAATTAGTACTGCAGTAATGACAACTGTAAGGATTAGCTTCTTAACAGTGCTGGAGTGATCTTTAGTTGGGACAGGCTTGATGACAGCAACCTCAAGATGTCTGAAATACCACAGGGATCCTTTAATGTGATTTGGGAATGCCTTTATCCTCATTTACTGGCCACAACTGGAAAGACATATGATTTTAATTTTAACTAGCTCTCCACTATTTCAGAGATATATTTTTATAAGAGTATAAACTGGCAACAGCTCTGCAGAGCAACAGCTCATTGAAGTACCCCACAGCATTAAGACACAAAAATGCCACAATCTAGAACCTACCAAAGAACACCTGGTGGAATAGACAAAAACCACCACAGTATGGTTTCATGCTTAATACTTGTTCTTTTGTGGTTTGTTTTTTTTTTTTGGCAGTGTAAGTGGATTTGTGCCTTTTCACCAAACAACCAGTGGAAGATAACTACAGGACTGGGCATTTACAAGTCTTCATTTAAAAGAATACATAAGCTGCTTTTTTTTTTGATTATTTTTTTTTTATTGTTGGATCCTGTAACAGAGTAATTTTTTTTTCATTTATCCATTATCTTTCTGTTAGTAGGGTTGCCATGGTATTTGAAGGAGACAGATGAAACAATATTAACATTTCATACGGCCAAAGAATGATAAGATATGAAGAGTAAAGAAGCCCTACTACTCCAAACCTGAAGGCTTCTGACTACAATAATGACAAGAAGTGGAGAGTAAATTAATAGGATTAAGAGGAGGATTCCAGTTTGGAACAAATTAAGATTATTGCTTTAGCAAAACAACCATAGTGATGTGTCAGGATGCCTGGACAAAGACATAAAGAGCTATTCCAGTGCCAAATTGTTCCTAGGACAGTCCTCACACATCAGGATTTTGTGTCAGGACTGTCCTAGGGGCAGTTTGGCATCAGAATAAGTCCAGAGCAGCAAGGATACCAAATGCTTTGTGAGTTAGTCCTGTTAGCCAGGAGTAAAGCATGAAACGGGAAGAGCGCAAGTCCCATCAGACATTTTTCACTTTTTATTCAGTTTCCCCCTTTTTTTTTTTTTTCCCGACTGTTTGTGTTTTGAATATGTAGCCAAAAGCTACAAAATTAACAAAGAATGTTTTTAAATAACATGTTGAAAGCAGTGGTCAGGTCCCTAACTGTAAGAGTTTCCAGCCTTTCAGTCATGGCTGTTGTGTCTGACTGTAAATATAGTATGGCTTCCTTGTTATGAGTTAAACTCACTCGTTTTCCAAACAAATTCTGGACTCTCCAGACTCTGGACACTGGCAGAACCCAGAGCTTCAGGAAAAAGAGGATGCTCGGTCTGAAAGCTCACACTGGAGCTGGATGATGTAGGACTTTGCCTTCAGCTGCTATCTTGTTGTTTGGAAGAACATTAAGTTTTCCTTAAGCATTTTATTGTGAATAATATCTTGAAGCTGTGATGATAGAAAAAGAACATAGCAGGAGGAAACTTGGTTCGTGCACTCTTTTAGTAGCCCAGTGTTCCATAATAAAAAAAAAAAGGAAAGAAAGCAAACAGAGATAAAGGGGTTTTATAGGTCTTGAACTGTAAAGAGCTCCTCTTCTATCCCCAAAGCCAGCCTTGCCAGCATGCAGTTCTTCCTTACTTCATGAATATACCTGGTAACAAGAGAAAAAGAAATATCTATCAATCAACCCTTTGTCATTTTTTTCAACAAAGTCCCTCTCAATTCCATCCCATCCCAGGCTTGGCCACTGCAACAAAACCTGACCTGATGCATGCTCAGTCACAGTGATCCTGAGTCTCCATGCAGTACCTACAGAAGATGACACTTGGACTGTACATGGACAAGGTGCTTGCCTATAGTGGACTTAAGCAGGGATTTTACACCCCAGTACTCCTGCTCTTGCTTGTGCAGGAGGGGCAGTGGCATTGTTCAAGTGCATGAGGGTTTGTGAGATGAGTAACGTTACAGGTATAAAGGCTCTCAGCCCCTGTGGTGACAGAGATCATAGGGCTTCAGACAGGTCAGCTGAGCTGGAAGTCTGAATCCCTTCTTGCCTCAAAGAGACTGACAGAGACAAATACATGAACAGCCGCAGTTTACTTAGATATGTACAGTACCTAAAGTCATATCTCTACCTAAAAAGAGGGGACAAAGCAACAAAATACTGTTTGACATATACATCACTTCTTGGGAAATGGGTTGTTCACTATGTGACTTTTGGCTGTACTTTTTTATTGTTTGAATGTGGAGGTTGTGAATGTCCTGCCTTGTGTACACAGGTACATGTGTGTGCATTCAAGAATACACTGGTGTTTCCAGGAGTGCTGTGACTTGTCCAGCAGAGCTGAGGGGTCATCCCAGTTCATTCTCTGTAATCCCATTCAGTAGGCAGCATGTACATACAGCAGTGATGCCAGAGGATTTGCTTCCTGGAAGTACTGAGTTACTTTTACTTCACATGTAGGCAAATTTACTTTCCCTAATTGCTACTGGAAAAGTCAACAGAGGTGTCAGGAGTGGTGCTAGCTTATGTTCTTTTAAGGCATTATTTGGCACAGCAGATAGCTGCTTCCCTGATCCCACTAGTACTGAATATCGAACAGGAAAAGATAACTGAAGTTAACTGCATACACTTTTCTAACTTGCCATATTGGTAATACTTCGGTCACAACAATGCTTCATTTCAGCTGTTGAATTGCTGTGTTAATTTAATACCAGCTAATAAACTGAAAGACAAATTCACTTTAAGCTTTCACCACTCAAAACTGTTGATTTTAGCCATAGCAATCTGCTACCAAGTGAGACCATAAGGTATAATCATCAGCAGCTCCAGAGATACCTTTGCAGTGCTCATAGTAACAGTTCACTGGGTGCAGGAACAGAGACAGTTCTGGGGATTGCTGAACAGGCTCGGGCTGCGATTGATGGGTGGATTGCCACATAAGAGCACTGGGTAAAGAGCAACAAAATTACATGGAGAAGTTGCTTCTTTAAGGTCCTTCCTCCATGCCTGCTCACAAAGTTGCAGGGCACAGTACTACCAGGGTCCCTTCTGCTGGCTGTCCCTGAAACTCACTCAAAGGAGTTCATTTGTCCGAGATAGGGGGCACCTAGATCTAGAGGATAGGGATTAATAACTTGTGCTGGCACAAATTTCCTGTGTAACTGTATGAAAGTGACTCAAGTCTCAACACAGCAGTGTCGGACCTCCTCATACTGTAGAAGAATAAACCCAGTAGATGGTCAGGTGCTGTACACATGGAAAACCAAGAAGTGAGAGTCACAAAAGGAATGGACCCTCAGCCACGAGCACAACACTACTAAAGTACGGCATGTCTGGATCAAACTAAGTGGGCAGCTGGAAAGCAAATCAAATATAGTTTTAGATGTAGTAATACCTGAAGATTTTTCCAAAAAAATTTAGAAAATCTGTTGCATGAGTTATCTCCACAAAAGCAGTGTTTATGGACAAAGCGGTATGTTTACAGCTAAATAAAGCAGAAGTTATACAATGAGAAGTAGACTGCCACTGTGTAATGGACCTTGAGTGTACTGAGGAGTGTATCCTCAGTGAGGAGGTTTATCGGTGAGAAAATAAGGATTGTTGTTCTACAAGGAATTTAAATAGCAGCCAGGAGGCTGAGGAACAAGAAAAGCTGCCCAGCTACAAATGAACACAGAACAAAATTACATTTGGTGAGGATAAGCACAAACCACAAAAAATGATTGGGTAAACACAAATACGTCTTTCCTAGGGCCTTTCAAAATCATTTCTTTAGAAGCAAATCACAGCATATTTCTGTGACAAGCAACATGAGGTTTCTCAGTGAAATAATGAGGATGTCATTACTTAGGGTATGGCTGGAAGATTAGTTTGCAGCTTGCAAAGGCTGGGGCTGTAGAGAAATAGTAAGTGTGCCATTGCAAAGCAGATCCACATTAAGTTTATGAGAACAGCCACTAGATTGTGCAATGAAGAAAATAAAAAGTTTTGTTCCACACTGTATCTCTGGCTCTAGAACAAGCTTAATTTAGGAACAGAGTTCAGGAAGCAGCAATCAGCATGCCAGTCAGTAGACTTCACAGAATAAGCTCAGGAGAGTAATCTTAGGTCTTACAATAACAAAATTAGGAGCTATAGTAGGAACTGCATTTGAAAGGTTCAGAATTAGGTTTAACGGTATAGCAGAAGAGAGTTTGCCAAATAAATGTACTATGTAGCTGCTCAGTTTCAAGAAAGGAACTGTGGAAAATGAATCAAACTGTAAAGCAAATGAAAACATTTAAGTCAGTAAAATATAAGAACAGCAGACAGGGAGCTTTTTAAAAATGCTGTGTTAGAAGCCAATGTAAATTGTGTGTCACAACTCAAAAAGAAAACAAAGCAAACCAAGCCCTTCACAGTTCACAATCTGCAGAAGTTAAGGAGCTTTCCAATGGAAAACTTAGACATTTTAAAAAAATGTAAAAGTTCCTTAAATGAAAACAACAGGAAAGTTTCCAAACGGGGTTAGGGCAAATGCACAGATGACAGGTCTGTCAGTGAGCATAGGAAAGGGCTTTCAAACATCCCCAACACCTGCAAATACGTCGGGGTAGTAGTAAAAGGAGAGTGGGCTGCAAAGTGGGGCCAGGCTTGCATGCTCTCCCCAGTTGTGCCACTGCTCAAGACCAAAAACAGGGTTACGTGAACCACTGGCTTGAGCTGGTAGCATATTCCTTAGAGTTTTATCTTACCCTCATTTACATTTAAGTTTTCACTGTATTAAAATCTACTGAATGCAACAACAACAAAAAAACCCAAACCAAGGGGAAATCAGTAGAGATTTTTCTGCGGTAAAAGTGTGCCCCTAGGAATAATGCTGAGTCTCATTTTGGTAATTAGTAAGATTTCATTGAGAAAACTTTTTCTTTAAAACAAAAGGTAAAGGCAAATAATAAAAATGGCATTTTGAGTTCCCCCAAAAGCCCCACATAAAAAAATTTAGGACAGTAGATTTCTTTCCTAGAGTTTCTGAGAAACTTCTGTTTTCTGTTTATGGGTATTGACAGGGGTTAAGATAAGCATTAGAGTCAGTGAAGCTGAAGCAAGCCGGTGTAGTCGCTGTGGCATTCTGAGCTGCCCTGAGTAAATTTAGGTCAACAGCTGTTTGCTTTGCTGATGATAAAATTGGGAATGCCATTTTATGAGTTTCACTGGGGCAATCTGAGCCTAAACAAGGTATGGGGGCTTGGATTCATGCTTGAGAAATGTTTGCCGGGGGAAAGCATACTCCAAACTAATTTAGGAAAAGGACAATAGCCACAGGGCTTCTCAGTGACAAAATTAGGAAACCCTTCCCCAGGAGGTTCCTAAATCTACTCTTCACCCAAGAATAGGGTTGGAGCGAGAGTGCAATAAAACAGAAGTCTAAATTATGAGTGGCATTTCAAGTATAGCCTGATGTAAACGTAGACCTCTGGCTTAAAGGTCCTTAAAGGAGGACAGCTGGAAACTTCATTCTGCAGGATACTACTTCAACCCACACAATGCTGAGCTTGG
Organism: Psittacula echo; assembly: GCF_963264785.1. Taxonomy (NCBI): domain Eukaryota; kingdom Metazoa; phylum Chordata; class Aves; order Psittaciformes; family Psittacidae; genus Psittacula; species Psittacula echo. Next base: position 58,364,283 of record NC_137742.1, on the reverse strand, counting down.
GGCTAATGTTTTGATCTGGTACAGAAGGATCTAAAGAACTATGGCAGCAATGAGGAGCAAACAGTGAACTCATGACAGTGGGTTTTAGCCTCCAAGAGACAGAAATACGGTTCCACTGCATATCACTCAGCTAAGTCTGGTCTGGGTGCATTGGAACAGAAGCAGAATAATGACAGTAAGCATGTCATGGGAAGGAGACCCTTAGATTAACTAAAGTTTGGGATAAAAGTGATCTATGGAGAACAAAATATTTTACCAAACTCATTTTGTTTACTAGTCCCCAAGCTACATTTAGAGTAAGTTGTTTTTTGGCATCCTAAGTTTGAATCTGAGTATCCATTTGAGCTACAAAAAAGTAAAGAAGGTGTTCTAAAAAAGCCACAGGGTTAAGCTTTGGCAGCTTCCAGGATGTTGTGTTTACGTCTGAGAATGGGCTATTTGCCATGAGGGATTCCAGAAAGTCAAAACTCACGAAGCAGCAAAATTTTCTTTTTAATAACATGTCTTAGAAGTATAGATTACTGTTGAGTACCCCATGGATACACTCCATACTCCCCAGAAAGAACTCCCAACACAGCTTCTCTAGGACTTGAAGCACTACTTTTAAACTTTAGTCAAGGGATGGTGGTGTCTAAGTCCACAAGGACAAAACTTGGCCTCAGTGAAGCACATCTTCAATAATGAAAAATGCTAGACACCTTTATAATGGAAAAAAGAGACAAAATTCCTAAATGACTTAGTATATGTTTTACATTCCCTAAAGCTGTCTTCCTGCTCCAAAGCAAACATTATTAAGATGGTTATGATGTGTCTGCACACAATTTTCAGAGCAAAAGGCTTTCAGTTGCCTCTCTGCCAGTCTGTGACTGCAAAAGTTTACCTTACCTTTATTTACATTTAGCTAAGACATGGAAGCTCCACTGCACTTCTCTGAAAGCCTGCTTGGTTATTTTATAAGTTAAATGAAAGGAAAAGCAAGATGTCTTTAACATACAGTATAGCTGTAGGTATACTAGAAGATAGGAATGCTTAGAGATTCATCTGTATGGTTTGTATGAGTGGAGGTTATTGGTACCTGCATCTTTAAACAGCGGGAAGCCAGAACAGACTCCAGCATGCTCCTTCATACAACCTTCTATTTTGACTCAAAAGTTTTGCATTTCTTCCGTACTTGTTCTTCAACCTTTTCAGTGTAATGTGACTGCAACAACTTATTGAGATCCTTCTTGAAAGCGCTGGTATCAAACACGCAAAGACCTTAACTTTTACTGGGTTATGTACTCTAAACAACTATGCAAGCAACCGTGTCCTTTACCATATGACACAGCAGGTTAAACTCCCATATTTTTAAATTCCTGAACCTACTCTCTTACTGTTTTCTCTCACTGATTTTCTTCATCAAAAAGTGGAAGGTTTAATCCCTTATCACTATCAGCATCATGAAACTGACCTATTCTCTATAACTAATGCCTTTATTTGATGCAATTTGATACTTTTGTGGTTGAAAATTATTCTCCTCTTGATTGCATGGGGAATGTGAGCTGGATCTTCAGAGTCATTTTTTCTTGGTATTGAGGGAAAACTTCTTTTTAGAGATTAGGAGATTAGGAGATCAGGCGGTTCAGCCTGTAGAAGAGAAGGCTGCTTGGAGATCTCATAGCAGTCTTCCGGTATCTGAAGGGGACCTCCTACAAGGATGCTGGAGAGGGGCGCTTCATCAGGGACTGTAGTAACAGGACAAGGAGCAATGGGTGTAAACTTAAACGGGAAGTTTACATTAGATATAAGGAGGAAGTTCTTTACTGTGAGGGTGGTGAGGCACTGGAACAGCTTGCCCAAAGAAGTGGTAAATGCTCCATCCCTGGCAGTGTTCACAGCCAGGTTGGACAGGGCCTTGGGTGACATGGTCTAGGGTGAGGTGTCCCTGCCTGTGGCAGGGGGGCTGGAACTAGATTATCTTAAGGTTCTTTCCAACCCTAACTATTGTATGGTTCTATGATTCCGTGATAAGAGGGGTCATATCTACAATTTAAGGAGATGTTCCCTGACAGTTTATCTCTAGTATCCACTTGAGCCTAGACTAGTCCAAAGGCAGGGTTGACTTTGTAAAAGTGATTTCTGTTGAAAAGGTTTGTGCCATACAAAAAGGGCAATTTGAATGAAACAGATTTTTATTTTCTAAATAAAAACTCTTCAGGGCTTTTCTGTTTGTTTTTTTTGTTGTTGTTGTTGTTTTGTTTTGTTGTTGTGTGTTTGTTTGTTTTGCAAAACCACCCGGTGTGACTGAAACTCTGGCTATAAAATTTAGGGCTAAATAGGGAGTAAAGGAAGATTTTAGAATATATTTGTCATGACACTGCTCAATTTTAGATTGTGAGTGTGTATATTGGTGAGGTTATTATTTTCAGACAACAACATACAACAACACTTTTCTCAGCACTCTCTATCTGAAGTATTTCTTAGATAGAGGCTGCAATTACATGCTCCTAGCCTACCTCTGGAAGACTTTAAATTAATATTGGAGGAAAAGGACCCAGGGAAGTAAAGAGGCATTTGAACTTCTAATAAGAAGAAGAAATTAAATGTACTCAAAGGAGAGACATCCCGTGCTGGAAATCAGGAATTCTCTCAGGTTTTTCTTAATCTTTTGAGTAACTTCAAGATGGCGAAATGAAGACAGAGAAGGGGTAGTTTCCATGAGAGAGAAGCAATTTGTGCTTCCAGACAAATTTGCCTTTTAGAAAAGCCCAACACGGAAGGATTTGTGTGCATCATCCCAATTGCACAGACTTAAAGGATCCATTAAGCATCTGGATTATTTTGTGCTTTTTCAAACACAACTCAAAGGTGTTGAGGCGGCAGATTATTCCAGGCCACGCAAATCTGTGCTGAAATCAGAAGGAAACCTTCAGCATTCACCTGTTGTGAAATTGCTCCATGTCCTCACTGAACTATGCAGCAGTGGGACGTTAAATGGCATGAAAAGCATTTGTGGAACTGTGATTTGTTACACTCGTTACCTCTGACCTCTGACCAGTGCTGATGGCATACAGTTCACTTTTACTCATGACCCTCCTATGTGGCACAAGTCTTCTCCGCTCTGTTTTATTTGCATGTATCTCTGTACTGATTGTCTCAGTACTTCAAAAATGTTCTGACCACATGCAATATATCAGAATATCACAGTTCCAACAAGGCGTTTGTCCCCTGCCGAGGGATCAGTCTGAAGATTATCCCATCATTTCTTTGCTTGGAGCGTGGTTTTAGTCTGCAATATTGAAAACGTGTCACCTGCATTCCTCCCTGTTCTTGTCCTGGTTTGAATTTAGAGTGATGTCTGGATGCTTTAGTGACAAAGTTATTATTTTTTGTTGGCTTTTATTCTAGCCGGCACTCAAGAGCCACTCGGGCTAACTGAGGAGGAGCCATCTTCAATTATTTTCTCTACTTTGCTGCACAATAGAAGTAGCGTGCATTAGCCAATATTTTGTTACTGTGCTCATGAAATCAATCAGATTCATACCAAAGTGACTGCATCATTGAGACAAACAATATCCAGAGAAACAGACTTCTAACTTTTTGTGCATGAAAAAATTTGGACTTGTTTTCCTCTTCTCACTTCTGAGAACACTGAGACAATTTTGGCTAACACATATGCTCTTTAAAATACTATCCTTCTTGGCTGATGAAAGGAAGAAAAAACAATGGCTTCTTTGCCGGTGGAAAATGACACATCATAAAGAAGGACATGCAGCACTTTGCTAGGTACAACCATTCTTCATACTCACAACTCACAGACTCTTCCTAACCTTCCTAGTTTTTGACTGAGTGTAGAAAACACTGCTTGGGCACTTGGGTAGTTTTCACATTTTCCTGGTGTCTTGGAACCTTGTTTCAATTCAGTCATTGCACAAAGTTTCCTTGTGAAGTTGTGTTGTGCAGAAGCAGTTGAGGTCATGTGAGTACATAACAAATTGTTCTGCATGCATGCGATAGGTAAAGCTTTGCTCTTTGAGCTGAAGATCAAGGAAGAAAGAAAGGAACAGCTTGCTTCTTCAAGCACAGGATGAGGCAGAGACATGAAATAATTCTGTGTATACACTACATTCATTGCAGAGTCATGAGTGGCAAAAAGCATGGACTCCTGTGGTTCTGTCTGCATGAAGGACAAGCAGAAAGGATATTTAAATGACTTCTGCTTGCAAACTGGAAGGGCTTTTTCCTTTGAGAAGCTGCGTGTTGGAAGATACAAGGAGAGACTGAGCAATTCAGAATATATTCTGTCTAAACAAGAGTTTCCTTCCGCTACTGACTGATTAAATACAATGGTTAAATATGGCAACCCAACCGCTTGGGGTTCTAAGGACTGCAAGGATTTAATTAACTTTGGGATAATCAGTTATAGAACTGCAATGTATAAGTGATAATTAGTCCTCGGCAAAAAGCAGTGCAGCAAAGCAGGAGGGGTTCCCTTTCTTTCTCCCTCAGCTGCATCAGCTTCCACAAAGTGACAAAACTCAAGGCCAAGGAAATGTTCATTAGAAAACTTTCTCGCCTTTCATTGTGATACTGTGTCTGTCCCATTAAAGCCAAATGGTGGCTTATAGCTGTTGGCAATACAAATGGCTGCAATGTCAGCTTTGCCTGTTGCTTCAGCGCAAGCAGAGCTTGCATTCCTACGCACGGCCCCACTATTCCCGCAGGGTCTGCTGTCTGTATCACAGCAAGCTGACAGAAGAAAAACATCCAGCACAGCAGAACCACTCCCCCAGAAGTCCACATGTTCACCATGTGTTTTCCTGCCTCACCCTTTGAAGACTCTACAGGGAGCATCTGTAAATGTTTCCTGTCCATATTGGAGAAGGCAGTGGAGTCTTGTATCCTTGAGTCAAACTCTGCAAACTCTGCAAGAATAAAAACCTGCAACTGACTTAGACCTCCAATGGTAAGCAGCAGCAGCAGAAGGGTTGAGATAACTTTTCCCCAAAACTATAGACCCTGTTAAAAATGCATGTGCGTTGACAAGGAGTTACTACCCTGGTCAGCAGAAGCAATCGCAAAATTAATATGAGAAGCTGAGCATCGCATCTCATATCTGCTCTGAGGAATTACCACACAATCACTCAAAATGCTGCCTTGCAAAATGGATGAGAAAAGGAGTGGGATGGGTGCAAAGACCCTGCATCACAGGTGGCTCACCTGTCAGTTGCTTGTGGTGAAGAAATCAGGGAGGTGTGTTTATGAGAGCGTCCTCCAGGAGAAGAAGCAGACTCATGTTGTTTCTGACCCTAATGCCGACAACACAGTCACTGAAAATAGCTGCAATTTAAGTGTCATTTGGATTGGGTAATATTTTATAACCAGAAAATGGGTCTGCCATGTGAATAAGGAGGAGTTACATGACTCGCTGCACAGGTAGCAAATTGGAGTATGTTGCTGCCTCGACATAAATGCATCCAGCCTGCTGTCAGGTGCATAGAGGTAACTTGCATGTGTTATTTTGGTGGTGGTCTGCCCCAGCTTTTCCAAAAGGCTTTTCAAAGCATTCAGGAACTTGTTTCTGCAAAGGCGCAGTACAGTCAACTTGAGGCTGCACAGTGGTTTACACTCTTCAGGAAACTACTAGTTGTGTTGAGCGTAAGAAATAGGTGTGATCACAGGTCACAGTCATGGCGTAACAACTGTATTCTATCGCCTGGACAGGAAGGCTGGAAATTTTATTATGGTTATTTTTATATCTTCCAAAGAACCGTCCATGTAGGGTGCATGTGCTTTAAGCAACCGCACAAATTGCTAAGCTTTCTTTCTTTTTCTGAGAACTTGGAGAACTTGGATGCTGTGACACATTGTGGCAATGAGCTGTACCTAGGGACGTTTACGCTCTCAGAAGTGGACAGGCAGGTGGTGCTCAGTGAGGGAACTTGTCTCTTTAGCTTTGCTTACTCCTTAACTGCTGAATCTGTCTCTTCTGAAGATAAGGTCAGGTACCTGCCTTCCCTAGGAAAAATTCTTCTTAAAGGTTTCTCCTATACACCTCCTTTCCTTGTGCCTTGGGAGACTGCGAAGTTAAGCTGAGTGAATACTGCAGGTGTCTTTCCTGTTCTTAACTTCACATATTTCTGTGTGCTTCTACTGTGCTACTCAGGTAAAACTTTCATCTTCTTGATGTAGTCTACAGAGAAGCCAGTTTCTAAGGACCTGTTCATACTTTTATTTGTCACTCCCTGGAGATGTTGTTCCGTAGCTTGTCAGCAGTGAAGTCTCGATGATCTTGGCAAGAGGTGCGTCAGTGCACATTTTCATAGTCCATCCATGGCCGGTCCTAATATCAGTGGAAGGGAAATGCAGGCACATTTTGTGCATTCATGCCAAATCACTGTTTACTTTTCCTCTGATACCGCACTTCACATTATTGTTATTAATAACAGCAGCCAAGCTTCTCTAGGACCAAAAGACACTCCATGGCAAAAATTTCTTCAAGCTATTTTGGGAGCTCTGAAAGGCAGTAATCTGTTTTGCATACATCAAAAATGGGCTGAGTGAATGTGCCTGGTCTACAAAGGGCTGAACCTATACCCAGACTGTCCCCAAAACTTCCCATCCACTGCTCCTTTTACCCTCTGGGGTGCAGCACTTCAGAAAACTGTTCAGATTAAATACAGCTCATAACTCATTTCCAGACATTATGGTTCCTGCAATTCCATTTTGGGGGATTTTGACAATTTTTCGTTGCCAGTGTGCTGGAGGATTTTCTTTTCTTTCTCCGGCATTGCTGCCTAGCTCTGCCACTGTTGTTTTAAGTGATGGATGTCACATATCTTTAGCATTACTGCTAGGACTTTTTTGACTGCTGCTCTATTGTTTTTCATCTTCTCAATTGCAGCTTGTATTTCTGACATTTCTATTGGAGTGATATTAATGATACCTTGGCTAAGCTCCCATATTTCATTTGATGCTGTATTAAGGTGGAACTAATTCCGTTTGGAAGTTCTGTGCTTTTTGCTTTATATATTTGTTTGGGTTTGTTTTTTGTTTTTTTGTTTTTTTGTTTTTTTTTTTTTTTTATCTTTTCTGTGTTGTTCTACCTAAATCTGAGGATGTTTTACACCTTTGCTTTTGATTGGCCCATTTCTTCTTTTGCAGCTTGTAATTTGGCAGAATACTCTGCATTTCCCTGCTTTATTGCAGTTTATGCTTCAATCATTAGGTCTTCACTTACCATTTTTGCATTGTTTTCCCCTGGTCTTTACTGCTTACTCGAGCACTTCCCCTTCCTCCTCCCCCCAACTCCAGTTTTTCAGTAAGCTCTACAGGAGTTTTCATTGCAGTGCTTTTCTTTCCTGAAAAGTTTTCCACATCTCTCAACTTCTCCAGTTCTTGCTTGCTGGGTCAATACCCAGTTGTTCCACATGCAGCTTGAATTTTGTTGTCCCTGGATAATGTCAGTTATTCTTCCAGTGCTCATTTTCTCCTTCCTCTCAAATCCATTCCTCAGTAAAGTGGGTGTTTCTTGCAGCATTGTCTTTCTTTTTTCCAGTACATGCTCTGCCTTATGTCACTACATCTGCTCTGCATCTTCTATGGTGTTTCCCCCACCCCATCTCTAAAGTTTTAGATCCTGTTTGAGAAGAAAAGTTGGGGTTATCAAAGTGTGTCCCTTACATTCAGTCTAAGGAGGTGGCTAGCAGAGCACAAATCTGCTGGCACCTGCTTCGTCACTGTGCCAAGCAGGTAAAGTTAGTGCCATTTATATTGTAGGTACAGGAAGGTGTAATTTAGGATAAATCTGAATATTGACACTTGGAGCATCTCATTAAGCGTTTTCCATGGCTGTGTCATGTGGAGATGTTTTTGGAGGTTAATTTCAAACTGACTTATGCGGGTGAAATCCTCACACAGACACAGCTGGCCAATTTGCTACTCCCAGCCCCCTCCAGCTATATTTTTAAAGACCAAAGGGGCAAGAAGATCTGACCTTCAAAGTTTTTTTTCTGATGTCCTTTGCAGGACCCTAGCTGCTGTACGAGCTCAGCTCTCTTTACAATGCAAAACTGCTTAAAATAAAATCACATATTTCTGAGAACTGACTGTTCCTCTTATTGTGACTGTAGGAACAACAGTGCAACACGATCTCCTTTGTCACAGAAATTATAATGCCTTCTGGCTGAAGGACAGGAGTTCTGTTTCTGCTTAATGGCTCCTCCTGCCAACTTTATTTGCACTGAGTAGTGTTTTGCTCGGCAGATTCTGCTCTTGAAACCAGAAGAGGAACCTCAGAATGAGGAAGGACAAAAGGATTGGTCCCACTGTTATATATATATTCATAAAGCCTTGCTCAAAGTGCTGGACAATCTATGCAAACCCTTAAAAATAATAATAATAAAAAAACCCCAACACCAGAAACCAGAAACCAGAGCATTAGGAATCTGTTCCATTAGGAACTCAGCAGGAAGGTGAAAAGTTTAAACAACTGAATAACAGAGTAATAGACAACAGTTGGATTGTGGTGCAGAGACATATGTACAGAAATCTTAATGGAGTACATTGTCAGAGACATAATACCTCTAGATCAGCCGCATGTAAACAGGCACAGCTCCAGGGGAATAAACCAAACTTCACCCACTTGAACTCTGAATTCATCTTCGTGTGTGTCTGTACACGGAATCTGGGTTTCAGAAAGGAGAGATTTTAGTTGTGCATGTTTTGATACATATCAAACTAAAACCTTTGAGTCTCTTTTATAAGGTATTTTTTAATTTCCTTTAATCAGAGCCAAACAAATTTTGCACAAGCCCAGTTTCTTTGTTCTGGCACTTGGGAGCTCCACAGTCCTGTTTTCAATCCTCAGCTATGACAGCAACTACATGCACAACTTTGAGAAAATCACTACATCCCTCATTTCCAAATGAGGAATATAACTCTTCATCCCCTCCTGCTCTCTGCAGGTCTTGCTCATCAAGATTGCAAGCGATAGAAACTATCAATTTCTGGTTAGGCATATAGATACCTAGCACAATACAGTCCTGATCCCCATGAGTGGAACCTGGGAGGCAGAGAGAGAACGGGAGGTGCTGCTGCAGTAGAAGCAATTTGCAGATCCACTAATGTGCAAGACGACACTGGTGGATCTGGTGGTACAGTCATCTCTGACTAGAAAGGTAAGCAAGCAGATGAGCAAGACACAAATACTTGAGTAGCCATGAGTCCTAAGAGCTTTCGTATGATCTACTGCTCACTTCAGCACCGGGCCAGTGCTACACAGTTTAAACAAAGAAGCAGACACTTACTTACTAACTGGTGTTTTTTCAAAGTAGACACAAACCCTTTAACATTGCTATGCCTCCCTTTTTTTCCTTTTTTTTTTTTTTTTTTAATTAGTTATACATTTATTTGTTGTAAAGGAATGATGACTTTACTACCTGTGCTGATGATGCTCCTTTCTGGCAATGCCAGTACTAGCTGCTTCTGTCATGGGTCCACCTCTCAAAGCCACAGGAAGGTGGTCTTGTCTGTAAACCACTCTGAAGAATATATTACATGTGATGTTCAGTATGACAGAGATGTTTATCAGACTTGGCTTAGAAGTCTTCTACACTGCCTAAACTGACTGTCATATTTCAGTAGACAGATGAAGAGACCAAGGATGTCAGTGTCTATATGTACTTTGAAGAGACCCACATCAGGAGGAGGAGTATGTGTGTGTATTTGTGCTTCAAGCAGTCACCCCAACTTCTGAATGCTAGCTTGTGTTTCTTCACTAAAATGCTCAGATACACTAATTATGTGTTGATAAAATCTTAACGTGAAATCTAAAATCAGTCATGACTATAGAATGAAACATGTCTTTTACTGCCCACAGGAGAGATAGAAGGCTCTTTTCCAAATTTATTACATCACTGACAACCCCAGTCCTTATAAAAATGAAAGACAAATATGCTTGGTTTTAAAATATTCATCTTAAGGGGAGGTTTTCACGTACAGGGCAAACTTTATTTATTTTTTTTAATGTACAATTCATCTGTTCTTCCTTGTTATTCCTTTAGCATATAGATACCTGTAAGATGGAGACAGTCACAGTCATTGGATTAAATGGAAATTTTGTCTGTTCTCCAGATAATGTTGTTTGCAAGAGGCAACAATGAAACCCATGGGACGATATCGCAGACAAAAGGCTTTTTATTATTATTTTATTACGGTAGATACGTGTTTTCAAAAAGTTACATTTTCTTCCTGTGTGTTTATCAATTTCTGCTTTATATGTTTCTTAGAACATGATACAGCCTATCAAAACTTCTGCTGTATGTCCTGTCTTTTCACTCCGTATAATTCAGTGCATCTCCTTAGCACAGTTTTTCTGAATGGAGGCAGCCAAACTGATGACAGTGGAGTTAGAAGAGGGTTTGTTAACCAGGTTTGCATCTTTGGTGTTCCCAGTCCACAGTCCCAAGCTGTCTGTATCTCATGCGTTTTGTGGACAAGAAGAAAAGAGACATTTAAAATGAGGCTGGTTTTAGATTTGCTGCGGGGTAGAAGGGTGACTTTATGGGTAACAGCTGTGCTTATTTGATGGTTTCCTGGCTTTTTACAGCTCTGCCACCCGCAAGCCATCAAGCCTGCCACAGCGGCGGGCGGAGCTTTTACGGAGAGGCTCCAAGCTGTGACATGATCGTTTCAAAATTCCAGCATGGGCTTTGTTTTGTTGCTGGAGATCAGCCTCCTTTTGTCATAAAGGTCCCTGTTTCACACCGTTGCTTCATGCCCCTGTACCACATGCATTGTCTCCTGCATGAAAGTCACACGGGACATTTCCACTGCCAGTTAGCAAAGTGAGGCAAGTGTCATGGCTCTGATGTCATCCAGGAGCTCTAATTCATGTCTGTGACACTATGGCAGTGAAATCTAAGTTTACACAGAGCTTAAGTGAAACCAGGACAACATCAGCATCAAAAAGAGTGGGTAGCAAGGCATGTGGTTAGTAGTAATGATACTCTATGCCAATGTAGTTTTTATGTCTTTTGAAACTCAAACTCAGGAGTCACAAGCTTCCAACAGGCCAAGATGTATGGGGTGGCAGTGTATGGACTGCATTTATGCTGGTTTGGTGGGGTTTTCTTTTTTTCCTTCTTTTTAACTATAACACTCACAGCTTCCACTCAGAAATTGTGTTTCATTCTGCTAGAGACTGCTGAAAACCACTGCTGTCCCAAAGAGTTTACAATCCCTGCTATTGCTTTCACCGAGTTTTGTCCTAATGCTTTTAAAAGGAGCATCTGAAAAGAGAGTAAAAGGTATTATATTATTCTTCTTTTTTTTTTTTTTTTTAATGCAGACATTAATTTCAGAATTTTTTCAAAGGTCCCCTCTGCACCCCATATACCCTGAGGGACTCTGTTCCCTGTTTCACCCACCTTGAAACCTCTGACACTGATCACCTTCAGAAATCCTGGGAGCTGGTCTGTATTGCAGCAGGTGCCCAGCTCACAGATTGACTACAGAGCTGTACATGCTACCCTCTTCCCCAGTTCTTTTCCCTCTGGCCTTATTTCCCACACTCCTACTTGATGGAAGTTTCTAAGGATGGTGATTTTTAGAGGACAGATTTTTTTTTTTACAGGCAACCCCTCATTATCCACCTGAAGGTAATTCTCCTCCAGACAAAATCAATGTGTGGCTAGGAGAGAAGCGTATTTCTTGGTCTTGGTAGACTCTGGGAGACAGAGTGGAAATTAAAATGGGATGAGAGACAGAAAGGCATATTCTCATCATGCTCAGGATGCTGAAAGAAGCTCTTCCTGCTCTGTACAGGGAGCATCGTTATCCCAAGAGAAAATCTGCTATTTCTTGTACCCAGAGTGTTATTCAGCAATGTAAAGCAAATAAACCTTTGGCATAACAAAGCTTAAGCTCCTGACTGGGTAAGAAGCAGAATGGGGAATTCCTGCTGCCTTTTATTCTTAAACTTCAACCCGGGGAATATGTGTTCTGCTGAATGAGCAGTGCAAGGATGGTTGCAATTTGTGAGCAGCACTGCTCACTATCCCTGCTTGATTGACTGACCAAAAGAGCACCTGGAAACCCTTGACTTGAGTCACAAGGAGTGCAGTGCTCCAGGCTTCCCATGGATGTGCTAAAATACGAGGATGTATTCCTGCTTTAAAGATGAGTAATTTTGTCATGTCACATTCCCCCCAAATGCTAAAGAGAGCCCCAGACTATTCTGGCTTCAACCATAAGACAGGCTAAGCTACATAGGCATCATACAGTGGTGTGGACCACTTCATATAAAGCCACTTAACTTACACCCTTTCCCAACACTGAGAACTTGACTTTAAACTCAACCTGAAATTAACTCATCATTGCCTACACAACCTGTGTATTTTGGGGCAGCAACTGATTTCTGGAGTTCACAGAAGTTAGGTGTGTTACTCTATGAATGACTTCATGGACTTCTTCTTGTTAGGTGTTACGTCTCCACAAAATATAATCTTTCGTTTACTGTGGTAAATAAAAGCTCAGCTTAATCACACTAGGGACAAAGAACAGGTCACAGTTCAAAAGGCAAAAGATAATAATAGGGTTCAGAAGTGTTTGGCTGACAACATATCCCCTAATGCAACAAATTCAAAAGCTATCCTAGCAAAGTTCACGAAGGTGTCATAAATCATGGTATTCAAAAGGCTTACTTAGTACATTATACAGATTATTATTTAAAATGTAGAGACTCTACTGATAACAGTCTTCTCATAAATAGGGTTTTTAAACATTTTGCCACAGGATTTGTCCACAGAGTAGGAAACTTTAGTTACTCAGTGCTTACAGGACCATGTATACTCACCGTACATGAGTTGCAAGAAGATTCTCTGCCATGCACCTGCATTTACCCTTGCTGGGAAGAAGCCAGGGTGAGGAGTGGATTTCACTTGGCTCATCTACTTGTTCATAATCCTTAAATGTGCCTTGAAGAAGAAAGTTTGATTCTTGGCATTCACATAAAAGAAATCTTTCTTTCTTGTCCTTGCAATCTGGTCTTTTCAAACACATATTTTTTACAGTATTTCAGAAAGTAAGACACACTGCTGGGATGACGGATCTGTGACCATAAAGCAAGTGCCTCAAAATGGTACCTGGAGATTTTGTCTGAAAAGGAGGTGGATTTCTGGTCTTTCTCAGGCTATGAATCTTGTCCTGTAGGTGCCAGCTGAATGAAAAGAGTCACAGCGACATTTCTATTTCCAGCAATTCAAGCATTACACATCCTGAGTTAGGAGTAATTCCTACGAACAAGAGGTTGTGTCAAACCCCTGGCTTAAGTTCATCTTGACTAGCAAAAACTTTACGGCCTTCAGCAGAAAAATAGTCCAAACCGGCCAGATTTTTAAAGCCTCTACTTTAAGCAGCCTAAGTATGTGGCTGCAAGCATGTGCAATTCAGCAATAAGGCTCCCAGTATATAAGGCTGAACAGCCTTGAACCCTGACCTACTTCTTTCTGATCAACCTCAACATTTTACAACTTTCATGAGAGTTTTTGCTGAGAAGAAAAAAACCAAAAAAACAAAAACCAAAACCAAATCATTTCAAAGTATCCGTGTAGATTTCTGGTCAAACATTTTAATAGTGTGTTTTTTCTAACTCCACCTTCCTGCATGGCAAATGCTTCTGTGGTTCCCGTTAACCTTCATCAGATGTATGGACCTACCTCAAAGAAAGAAAAAGTCTTTAATTTGGCCTTCATGTAGAGCTGGTAAGATGGAGGCTGAATATTGGCTCAAGGTCTTCTATAAACAGGCTCCAGAACAGTTTGAACAGATCAGTCTCAGGTGGTATGCTTATATGTCTCTTATTGCTGCATCCACCTAGTGATATATCTGAATGGTGTATGTTCCTTTTCGTTATATATGCTATCAAATAACTAAAAAAAAAAACAAAAAAAAAAAACCCAATTTTTTTATTTTCTAATTGCCATTATTCAAGTAATTTTAAGCTCAAACACCCAATTACAAGTCATTCTTCCAACGCCTATGGGGAAAAAAATAGTGCTTATTTTAATCACCCACTGTTAAATTTCCAATTTTCAATTCAGTCCCCAGACTACTGGGTCCCTTCCTCTATTCTACTATGCTGAACAGCAGTAGTAGGCAAAACCATACAGTATGGCCTGTTTCTAATTACAGTCTCATGTTTCCTCCTAGTGAACAAAAAAATCTCCATTTTGTGCATTGCCTGTTAACCCCTGGAAAGGTCAGTGCCTTGCTCCTGTAATGCAGCACACTTTTTCCCCTTCCATTTAACACAGTTATTGCTTCTGGAAGGCAAGATCTTTCTTGCCTAGGCTGATACAGAATCAGGCCAGCTGTTTTCACTGCACTGACGTGTCCGAAGGCTCAGGGAAAAGTAATTAAGTCTGACCTTAAGTGTAAGAGCTGCCATGGACATTGCCTTAGCTACTCATCCTTTGTGTGAAAAATTGTTGACTGATAAAGCATGTTTTTTTCTATAAAAACGTCTGCATACTCTCGGCTTGAAGATCTTAAGTCACATAGAGAAAAGATTTAAATTAAGGCATTGTCAGTCCTGAACAATCTGATGGGCATTACTTTCATCAACAAAACTGTAGGAATCAGCAACCTGCATTCCTCTGCCTACCAGAAAGCTTCTTTCTGTCACAGGCCAATAAAAGAGGGGTTCGTATGAGGAAATTTCCACCAATTTCATTTCTTCATTCTTCATTCATTTTTCTTTCATTGTCAACTAACAATGTTCTAGTTACTGAGTATTAGGGAATAAAAACAAATAAACAAACACTTGGAGAAACACCTCAGATTTGCTCCTGACACTTCTCCTCCAATTGTTTTTTGCTCTCTTTTCCACACAAACCCAGCCCTTTGTTGATGTGCTGGTGGCGTAGGCGACTGGGTTGATTTGGTTTTTTGTTTGCTTTTCTCGCTTCTGACTCCACCGCCCCAGCATAGGGTGCTCCACAGGCTGGTGTCCCCTCAGAGCTGTACACCCTCCTAAGCCTCATCCCTGCCCGTGCTTGGATGACTCTGCTCTGCCCTACCTGGGAGGCTTTTCACTCCTGAAATCAAAAAATTAATAAAAAAAAATATGATGTGGTCCCATGTTTGGTTTATGACACAGCTCAAAAGTCAGAACTGGAGCTACTTCTGGTTTCTCTTAGAGCCAAGGAGGTCAGTATCAGGGCAAGTATGTCTCCAAAGAGTTACCATGGAAATTACCAGACCTCTCTCTGCATTTTGCACACCTTCATACTAAAATAAATGAGATCTGGGCACCCAGAAATCTTTGAAAACCACAGTCAGAGCCAGCCAGCTTCTGGTGGCTGCTCAAAAAAGCAGATGTGACACCAGGGAAGGTGTGCTTGTCTGTTAAAAATACGGGGTTAGATTTTCATGAAGTTTAAAGTGGCTTTAGTTAATGAGGTCAAGGGGTCTGTTCCCTCACTCTGCTGGCATGGAACAAATAGCTTTCTACTTGGTTTTCATTGTAGTCCTTACTCTGCCCTGTGAAGGCAGCATAAAGGAACTACAGGCACATTTGCAAACAAATGCTGCAAATATTACATGCGGTTTGTAAACACAAGCAGTGATTCAAACCTGAATGGCAACAGATAGTAGCAGGCAGCCAGGCCTTCAATTATTAACTAATGAGGCTGAGCTGACCCCAAGTCTTTCCTCTGTGCTTACACCAGGTGGAGAGGGGGCATTTCACCATTTCACTGAGAGTGCAGCATCAGCCTGATCAGAAAGTGGTGTTGTGTCAGACTGCCAGCAGAGCACTTGCAAGGGTGCAGCAGCTGGGTTTCTGGATTATGCAGGCTTTGGTCCCGTGGAGGTGGGCAAAGCCTTTGAGGTGTCTCCATCACATTGGCTCACTCTTTCCTTAGCAGGGAACTGAACCAAACCTATGTATCTGTTTCCATCTGGGATGTACAAAAGTGCCCTCTCTCCCTATGCCAGAAAGACACACGAGGGTTTACCACAGCTCCCCTTTACACCCTAGGCCTGTGGGCTGGGTCATAAATACCCCACAGTGACACAAGTGGAATGGGGAATGAGATGGTGGGGAGAATCCCATCCTTACAGCCTGGTTTCCAGGTTGGAGTTGAGCGCCTGTCATAAATAACCCTGAGACACAAAGCTCAAGTCAAGAAGGAGAAAATCACACAGAGCACCCATCTGTGTTCTGATGAAGTAAAAGGGGTGCCTAGAAAAAAAGGCTGCCAGGTCTGATACTGATATCCCTGCCTCTCCCCATCCCAGCTTGCCTTTGTACTCCTGTGCTCATGCTGAGGATGGGCAGAGCATGGACACCAAAATCTCCCTCTGCCACCTGGCCTCCACTTCTGCTTCAGTGTGGCCCTGCCCCAAAAAAGCTGTGTAACTTCTATATAACTTTAGCCGATAACTAACCCTCACCAACACCAAGGGAAATTTGTGGGAGCTAGGTTAAAAAGGGGACACAAAGGCCCCAGGGAACAGAAGAAAGCAGAGCTTGTCTCCAAAGGTCTTGTGAGCACCTGAATCCACACTTCTCTACTTTCCCTCCATTTGCCTTATTTTATTTTACTGTATTTTTAGCTTGCTTTATAAGTACAACATTAAAAGAACTGAAATAGAAGTAAAAGAAGAAACAAGAGACTTCACTTCAGTTCTGGCACTACATACTGGAGCCCTTCCAGCATCTCAAAAGTAGGTGTACAGCAGAAGGCCAGATTTGGTAGGAAGCCTTTGCTTGCTGCTAGCCTAATATTTAGGATTTACTTTTGTATTTTATTTTCCAGGCTTCCTGTTGATGAGCTCTGTTCAGACACGAGCATCAGAGACAAGCCACTGAGGACAGAGGTTTGTCACTGAACTACACCAGGTCTGTGACAAAGGGTGGCTGCAGAGCCACAGTGGAGATGCCGCCAGTGTTGGAGTTGAGTGTGGGAGCTGAGAGCAAGTTTACAGAGGAGGCGTGTAAGCCAGGAAAATGAATGTGCCTGTGGTAACGTACACAAGAAATTGATTCCTAGACTGTTTATTAAACCTAAGACCAGGAAGATTATTGTAATAGGTATTATGTTTATTGAAGGAGGTGTGCACTCTGGAAGTAGAGTGTATCTCCCAGTGCCTGACATTGTTCCTGTATTTTCACATATCTAGAAGTAACTTCTCCCTGTATGCACACACCTATGATTCTTTTTCATCCTCAATATTCATCACTGGATAACCCCATTGGCTAACGGATTGTCACCTGCACTGTATTTTACTGTGCCTTAGAAGAATATATTGTGTTGGGTCCTGCATACATTTGGTAAATGGAAGCACTGAGAAAACAGCATGAAATGTGTTCATCAGCCTGCTGCCAGAAGTGTTGCACACCTGCAGGTCCTTTTTAAGGCCAGCGGAAAGCAGAGATTGGGAGACATCTCCTCTTTTGTATTCTGAGGACTGAATAAGTTATCGAGAGGTTATTGAAGGTTTTTAATGCTGCAATCAAGTCATTATAAGCAAAAAGCTACAAAATCAAATTCAGAAGAATGAAAGCATCAGTTCATTAATTCAACAGTTCCAGCCATCTGTCATTCATATGTTCTACATTGGGGCTGTTATTGTGCAGACAGAAATGACCCAATCTTACCTTCAAGCAAGAGTTTAATTACCTAAATAATATCCAAATTCTTTACTGTTCAGCTAACATTACAGGTTCTATTTTGTGTTTTGGATGGGCCTTTTTTCAGTTTTGTTCTGTTAAAACTCAGTCCTACACCACTTCTCCTTCACTGGCATGTGTGTTCTGCATCTCACTGTGGACACAGCATCTCTTGGAAAAGTTCTAGTGATTCATGACGCCAAAGCTTTGGAAGAGAGAGAAACGGGAAAATTATGTGTCAGTGAAACTAACTTAGACACTGATGGTAAGATTGTCATTCAAATGAAATGCAATTCTAATGTAGGACAGAGGTTTTCACTTGCCATTATTGATTTTTTTCAAATAGCTCCAGCAACTCTTCAAAGATCTGACATACGAACAGACCAAACTGAAAGTGCAAAGTTATATACAGTACAGAGGTATCCAGCAGACTTTATGCTGTAAAGAAGTATGACTTTCACTTTATTAGAGGAAAAACATCATTCAGCTCCAGGTGAAAGAGCACTTACAGGGTAGACAAAATAATGTAGATGCTGCTAAATAACAATATCAGGGCAGGATTTTATATTTACTGCACCCCTTGGAGCCAGAGGGACAAGTGCTGGAGAGGCGTGTTAAAGCAGTGAATCCACTGGCTGCTGCTGTGCTTTTTGAGGGTAAAGCTTTCCCTTGTCTCCCTGTGCCCTCATGAGAAGGGGGATTTCAGTTCTTTCATGGCAGACTGAGGCCCTATGCTTGCTGAAGAGACAAATCAGAGCAACACACTCCATGTAATTTTTCATCAACACCTACAAACGAATGATGTTTCCTAGAGAACCTGAAAACAACATGCTGATGGAGTAGCAGTGTACAAGCAGCTGCTTGGGCTTTTAGGCATCTTGTATAAATGCACAACTTCCCCAAAGACCGGTGGTGACTCAGCGCCAGGCACCTGCCCAGGCACACCTTGGAGCCAAAGGACAGATAGCACATGTGGCTGTTTCTCTCCCACTTGAGAAGTACATCCCCAGCTTCCCTCTGCTGCTTCCCCCAGATGGAACCTGCAGCCGTCCCCATCTCTGTCCTTACCCCAGAACTCACAGCTCCTCCTTGTTGTGTCTCATCCCCACAGTGGTGAAGCTGTGACAGCCAGCTTCCTGGCCTCCCATCCTAAAAGGCAGCTTCCTGCCCCTATGCCCTTTTCCAAACAAGCACTATATGCTTCAGTGCCCGGTGCTACATGAGTCACAAGATTATGAACAATAAAGCTGAGTCTTCTGATCCCTATGAGTTATTGCTGGGTTTGCCGCTAATGCGTTGAGCTCCTTTGCACTTCTGACAATAACTTATCTGAAGCATCTTACAAATCCTGGTGCAGCCATTTCAGGGCAACACAGACCATGCAAGTGCCAGGAAAAAGCCAGAGGCCCTTTCACAAAGAGCCATCATGATGGTCACCTGGGCAGATGCTGCTCTCGTTTCTGGCATTAGGCTGCTCTAAACAGTCTGTTCTGACTCAGGTCTTGCCATGGAGCCAATGGGGAACAACCATCTCCTCTGCTTTTGTGGGCACATCCCTAACCCTGAATATGTTCAGGCACCTGTGGACACCTACTTTTCCTTCAATCATGGACTTGCAGCCCTGCTGTTAGGGACTGAGGCAGAAAGCCATGAAAAGCCAAAGCTTGGATTGTAAGGGGTACTACAGTCATGTTAGCTTTTCCGCAACCAGCTACCCTGCAGAAGGTTTAGGACAAACACAGGTCCGAGCAGCATGATGAGGCAGAGTCATGGGGAAAGAGGGTCTGCATGAAAAAAGATGTTTTCTATCTTGAGAGCTCTGCAGGTTTTGGAGGAGTTCATGGCTCACAGGACATCGTGTGCTGCTGCTGTAAATACACAACAGGAGAAGAGAGAAGACTGAATGAGAGCGGAAGCATTGCAACAAACAAAGCTGTGGCTTTACGGAAAAGGCTGATTTCTGTCTGTGAGACTTCTGATATGTCTGAAGTTGCTCCGGAGGACACTGTGTTTTCTGATTGTGGGTAATGTTGTTATTTGTTCAAATTCCTCTGCATCCTGTTCTGAATAGATCCCCTACATGTGAGCGCTGGGCTTCAGGTAGTCTGTATATAACAGATGAGTAAAAAGTCAAAATCCAGAAAGCACTTATTCTGCGTGCATTGCTGGAGCTGTTCTTAGTAATGCAGTGCGTGCTTTAGCAATGGACTAGGTCGGTGCTGTTTAAGGAAACTGGAACGTACTTAATGATGATCAATAAAAAGTGTACACTGAAGACACTTTCCAAGTTCTCTAATTATTCCTACCACAGATAATGCTGAAGCTTGACTCTTCCCCTTCCCAAGATACTATTAATTGTGGTCTCATCTAACAGTTCCTTCAAAGCATCTACTGCACTGAAAGATTCGGCACATTTCCAATCCAAAGTGAAATTGTCTATTGGCAAAGAACACCACAGTATGCTGCATAGAGAAGTGACAGAGTGAAGAGACATCTTAACTGCAAATTCCCTGAGCTTTTTTTTTTATTAAAAACACCAGAGGTACTTTCCCAGACTGAAGAGGAATTAACTTTTCTGTGTCTGTATGACTAATCTTGCAGACACTCGGTTGACACTGTATGAACACTGAGAACTAAATATAAATATATCAATGTGCATACATGTTAAGCATGCTTATGATTTGAATCGATTCACAAAATCGAGCACATGGAACTTATGTGGCTTGTTCTGGAAACAGACGTTTTTCCAGACTGAAGGATGTGAAAACTACTTCCCCATCTAATGCGATTCGGTACATCTGTGTGTGATTACTTAAACACGTTTCAGACAACAGAGCAGCACAGCCAAGCCTCATAGAAATTACATTCATTAAACTATGTCAGACATGTGATCTTCCCTAGACCCTCAATATTTGCTTTTTTCTAAGATTTACTAAAGATTTCCTGTATTTCCTAGTTAGAGCAAGAGAGGAGGACTGAGAATTAATTATATTGGCCTTGAAGAAATTATAAGTAACTTGACTGTTTCAGGGCTGAGCAAGTATGTCTGAAGTCACTAACAGAAATCAAAGCAACTGAAAACAACATTGCTGCTCTAACTACATCAGTTCACTGAAGGTGTATTCAGAAATACTGGCATTTTTTTTAATGTGTGTCATCATTTTGCCGTCATAAAATTCCATCTCATGCACAGATCAGCCTTTACTCATGAGCACAGGACTGCTATTTTCCTTCAATCACCAGTAGCTACAGTCATCACTGAGATGGTCCTAACCAGCCAACCTGAGTAACCATGCTAGGTGAGACGTTTTTACGGAGGCTAGGTAGTGGTAATTCCCAATTTGCAGATGCAGTAGCTCTTCCCACCTGTCTTCATACCTGCACCATCCCTCTGAAACATGCTCCTGCACGCTTGAGGTAGTAGGTATCACCATGAAGACGTAAGTCCTTTCAGCTCATCCTTTCCTTGAAGCTTTGGTGATTTATAAATTATTCTTGGCTGTTACAGTGGTATCTGAGCAACTGGCCGAGCAAGGACAGGAACTGTGGGCATGTGCAGGCAGTTCCTGCCCGAAGAAGCTGTGTAAAATCTGGTTTATGATGAAGCTACATAAGGAAAGCATATTGCCACGGCGATAAATTCTACATTCTGAAGACCTGCTTTTCAACCAGCGGGTCATGCAAGTCATCCCCTTTCTGCCACCAGAGGAGGGCACGGGCTCTATTGGCGCGCGCTGCATCAACCCTTAAGTTGGTCTTCAACCTGATGCAGGCTGTGCACAGGCAGAAAGCTATCAAGACCTATCACAGTACTTAGTGTATGGATGTTTAACGAGGTATTAGAGCTTGTAACAGAACCTGCTTCTTGGATACCCTTGCAAACATGTGGTAGCTTACTTAGAAACCAGGTATGAAATCAAGCATTTTCCAAAGTAGATGGCCTGCTAAATACTTAACAAGACTTCTCAGCATGTTGAAGCCTAGTCACTGTGATAAATCACACGGCTGAGTAAAAAGCCAAGGACAAGTATTGTGTGGTGACCAAATATCTGTCTTCTTGAAACACGTATGCATACATACATAACCATTTTTGATACAGACACACAAAAAGCATTTGACTGCTCACACCAAAGCTGAAAACCCTTCTAATTAACAATACCTGTGATACAGCAGATACGGTAAGTAACTGTGGAAGCCAGTGTCACTACTATGTTGATGGCACACAAGTGAATATCTGACCGAGAAGAACTATCTCTGCTGCTTTCTGGTTCCTTGGGAAGCATAATAAGTACTTTAAATGGGCTTGGTCTTTCATTACGGATTTTTGTACTGCTGGAGGCGTTGCTGGCTTGCCTAGCTGTAAGCAATCTCTCTAGAAATCTCTCTAGGGGTTTGAAGCACCTAGCCATTTTAGCTACTGGACACTTAAGTGCAGTATAGCATACACTGTTTTTTCACTTGATGCATGCGCATGCAAAAGCGGCCTCTAGATGCTCCTGCAATCCAACTAAATCAGGCTATTCCAAAGTTAAGAACTGAGAGCAGCTGGCGGGAGGTGGGGGAGTGGGGGAAGAAGTAATTTGAACCAGGTTTTGTATAATAATATAACTCTTATAAGTCTGGAAAAGTACCCACTGTGCAATCCTGCCTCTTTCCAACTATACGGGTTTGGTGAGCCTACGGATTGATGCTTCCTGTAACCGTGGCTCCCGAACGGTCCTTGCCGACATCGGCAGGAGGTCGGAAGACTCTCAGGAGAGATCTGTTTGCTCCAGATCCATCTGTACACCAGTGCCGGGCATTCCTTGCCCAGAAGTCCCACACCGCCCTCCCTCGAGGTACCCCTTCGCCACGGACCGGGCTCCAGCTAGCAGCCGGGCAGCCGAGAGCAGAGCGGGATGCCGCCACTCACCGCGCACTGCTCGCCGCCCTCCTCCCCCTGCGGCTGCAGCGGGGCAGTAGCGCGGCCCGGCGGGGCGGACTGGGGCGGACCGGGGCGCACCTGGGCCCCCGCCCGGCGGAGGCGGGCGCAATGGGGCGGAGGGAGCCCGTCCTCCCTCCTGCCCTCCCTCTTTCCCTCCCGTTCCTGCCCCCTCCCCCTCATCCCTCCCTCTGTGCGCGCCGGCGGCGGCGCCGCGCTCCCTCCGTCCCTCCCTCTATCCGCGCCTGCGGAACCCCGCGCAGCGCCCGCAGGTAAGCGCCCCGCGGAGCGGATGGGACGGGGGTGAGGGGGGAGGTCCCGCCTGCGAAAAGCTGCCCTCTGCCCTCTCCCCGCGGGCTCTGTGTCCATGGCGCCTTTTTTCCCTTCTTTTTTTTCGGTGGTTTCTTCAGTATTTCGGACAGTGGTGCGAACTTTGGCGGGTGCGCGGCAGGGCGAGGGGGAGGCGCAGCGGCGGGGGGTCCGGCAGAGGACGCGTTAGGGACGGGCTTTAGCGGGCTGCTGGCGTCGGGTCAGGCGGCTGTGCCTGCAGGACTAGCATCTCCGAGACTCGCGTGGAGTAAGTGATGGACACTTGTTAGATTAAGGGACGCTAACAGTACTGCCACTGTTCGCTTACTTAGGGGCTGTCCTGATTTTTAACTTGATTTATTTATTTAATTATTCTTCCGTGAAGTCTCTGGATTTACTTACACCAAATTAAGGCAGTGGAAAAAGTCCTAGCTAAAAAAAATGGTTGCCACCTCTCTCTCCTGACTTCCTCAGTCCTCCAGACGAATTCCCTGCTAAAGTCGGATGGGAGCTATGTCTCTGTATCTGTAAGGTTCACAAAGATAAAGGACAGGGTGAGGATGAATGGGAAGGGCAAGATGCGGAGTATTAGGGAGAGACCGGGAAAGTGGGGAGCAGGGTGGATGCTTTCGGACAAAAGCCATTAACAAACTGAAGTGAGAAGAGAGAGGTGGAACCAGTGGGACCCAGTTTTTCCCTCTCATTCCTTTCTGCATGTTCTTTTTAAACAGTTCTACAATAGGAACCACCCCCAAAACCTTCTTCCTATGGAAATGAGGGAAAGAGATTTCTGCATATCCCTTTATCAGAAAACTGTTGCAATGTCTAAACTTTTTTTCCTGGTGAGTTCCTCTGTGAAACAACTCACACCTTTCTGATTTCAGTTGTCTGTGAATAAATGAGAAGCTGCTCAAATCCCTCCTTCCTTTTCCCTTTTTTCTTTTTTCTTTTTTTTTTTTTTCTTTTTTTTTTTTTTTTTTTTTTTTTCACTCCTTTGCTGCTATTGGTTTTGGGGGATTGGGGTAGCCAGAGTCTTGCACTGTGAAAAACTCCTGTAACTCTCTATCTTTTCAAAGAAAGTCTCTTGCATGCTAAGTCAGGGTTGGTGTGTTGTACCATTTGGTCTAAAATGAGTCACTCTCAGGTTGAGAATCATGTTTCAATTTGGCAGCCAGGACTGCGTGCCATGCAGCCTGTTACTCTTGTGCAAGGATGGGGTATACTGTAGTACTAAAATAATGTGTTCTGGCAATTTCAGCGGTGGATTGAAGCGGTGCTCTCTGTGCACAGGATAAGTGCACTTCTGTCCGCAGCTTGCTAATGCCGGCTGTAGGCGTGCCGTGTGCTTCTCCTTAACTGATACGCACTCGAATTTACAAGGCAACTTGATAGGCGTGTGTTCTACTGTTGTTTTTATTAAATATTAACTACACAAAATCAAATGTTGCCTTTCTCCAGAAAAGATTGACTCTGTTTTTCACCAGAAAAAAAATGACACTGCCTGATCCTGTGGAGTTGTACACGAACTGTGGTTGTTCTGGATTTTCAGAAGCAAATAACTAGGGAAATGTTATTTAGGAATGCTGGGAAACACTGTTTCGTGCTCAGTATAGGGCTGTCCTTATCACTCTCTGTTACAGGTTGCACTAATTAGACCCTTGGCTGCTATAAACCTTGTTCTCGGAAGTTACTAGAAATGGTGCTGGCTGGAGAGACAAAAATACTGACTGGTGCCTGCTTTCTTTTTCCTCCCCTCTTCTGAACAAATGCTGAGAGTAGAAAGGTTAAACAGCTTTTGACACACAGCATATCTGAAATGCAAAATTGAAGTAATGCTATACTGAGCACCTAGCTATAATACATGAATACAATGAGCAAGTAACAGATGATCTTATAATTGTGTGGAAAGATACTTATGGCTGCATGGTTTTCATCAGTAGCTGTGGAAGGTTGTAACTAAAATATAATTCCTTCTCTGCTAAGAAATGAGAAAAATAAAAATCTGTCTTTAACTTGGTGTTGTAGTAGGTGTCACACAGTGAAACCATGTGGGAATCTAGGAGGGAGTGTTTAAGAAAGTGTTTTGCTCTGGAGCTGAAACTTAGGTGGGACTTAACATAGGATAGGCTTTTACATTGCTTTGATGAGACATTAGTAACATCTTAATGAATAGTTAATTGTTTCTCAGTAGCTTCGCCATGTTGAGCTTGCTTTGTCAATATTCAGAGGTTTAAACAAAAATATTAATTCTGAATAGCCTTTGTCTTTGGGAGGCTACCATCATCTTACCTTTGACTACCCAGCAGTTTTGTGCATCAGCTCCTAGAGGTAAGTTTCTTCTTCCAGAAGTCTGAAGAGCTGTCTTTGAGCACCTCTAGGTGGTGACCTGCCAGCACTTGCTGATTGCTGTTACCTTGTTGATTGCTTTGCATGGGGCTTCTTTAGTGTATGGGCTCAGAGGAAAAACTGAAAGCAGTTCTGTCGCCAACACGGCTGCTTGAGGAGCTCTCACATACATTGCTGGTTATCTTGGTGATGTCCAAGGACACCTAGAAATTTGAGAATGGGAACAGGTTGTACTGTGAGGCTGTTGTCCTTTCCATTCCAAAACTGGAAGTTGTTACATTTGAAGGATTTCTTCTGTTTCGTAAAGGAAAGAATATGTAATTTAAGGGACACCTCAGGTCAGTTTAAATCCATCTAAATGGGTTATTTGAACTGCAGCCTCTACAAATAATGCCAGGGAGAAGACACAAGTGTTTTACTGAAAAGCGCATAAAGCAAACAATATTTTACCATATATTTCACTGCTTCTTCCCCTAACAATGGGTATTATTCTTTTGAACAGTTTAGTAGTATGAAAAGAAGAAGGAACAAACTTTTTAAAAAGTAAACAGTGTGGTTGTATTAAAATAGACACACAGAAATTATCAAAAGGCAATGCTAATAGCTGGAAAAAAAATATTTGCACTCTTTTTTTTTTTTTTTCTTCCTCTGTCCTTTTCTCTCAGGTTGCTTTCTCTTCAGGTAAGAACTCATTTTAAATCTTAAGATTTAATGATAATTGAGGTGGTAATGGCTTAAACTGGTAGTGATTATGCAGCATCCCATGTGTGTGTTTGACTTCTCTTTGCCATGTGTTGTGTGGTGATGCTGTAGAAATGTGATGCTTCTCAGTGGTGCAACATTAGGGCTGAACTTGCATATTCAGTGTTTGCTCTTGAGTTTCCTTCATAGCTAACTCGAAATCTTAAAGCTTTGTTCATGGCACATAGATGTCAATGGTAAAATCTGTACCAGCATGAACAGCTTTGGATCAGGTGCATGGCTGATGTGTTGCTTTGGTAGAAGACAAAATTATTCCCTGGACAGGTGAAAGCTCTATCAAGGGAATAAGGTCTGCTGTTCCGCTTACATTTCAGGGGACTTTTGGTTTTCTTCATTTATCTTTCAAGCTTTGTTACTTTAAAACAAGTAGAAGCACTGCCTCTTTGCATTTCTTATACCTAGTTGGCATACTGAAGCAAACGAAATTGAACGTCTGAAGCAGGTCAGGTGCCTTGTTTTGATTTTTGAAGATAGAGGAGAATTCTGACAAGAGTCTGCTTTTGTATATCAGGATGTCTCCTACTCTCATCTGTTGCTGTTTCTTGACTGCCTGACACTCTTCTCCCATTCTCAAGCTGATTAGCAGCACACATGGCTTGCAAAGTCTTGGTCATGGCTTGACTGATGGTTGCATTCTAGGATCAATTTTCATTTTTTAATGACTAGTGCCTCTTATTCTTGAAAATGTAGTTTTCATTTGTGCAATATTTAGCACCAGTAAGGAAAAGAGGCTATTTAATGCCAGTTTGGGTAGTATACATGCATCCCTAGCCGACATGGCAACTCTGTGATCATTGCATTTTTCTAATGAGCTCTTGGAAGAGACCTTTTGGGGTGCTTGAGGCATTGCATTTCTCTATAGAGGAACAATAGCCTTGCTCGGATCACTGCAGACTCTCCAGAATTTTCTGAGAGGCACAGACTGGAGTAATTTGTTAAACACATTTTTCTCAGTCCTGTATCTCCTTCCTACTGGATCTGGCTCCTTCTTGACCCACATCATGTAGGCAGTAATGTTAGTGCACATCAGGTGAGAGCTGGCGTATTACCCCCAGGTAAAGAAACATTTCTTTTTTAAAAGAAAATGAACCTTCTTGCTCTGCTTCTGGCAGATGAAGCCAGCCACAGACCTGCATGGCTTCTGTGGTTCAGGGAGTCCGGATAAGGCATGTGTGTCCCTGCCAGCAGCACTGCTGGGGTGGGAGGAGCCGCATCTCTCCTCCTCAGGTCACTCCTGCAATGAATAGCCTGCAGGGTGTCCTCCGCTGGTGCATGTGGAAAGTGTTCTGCTTTCCAAATGCCTTGAAGATTATTGCTGGTGGAGTTGGATGAGGACCTGGCAGTTGTTGCTGCTGGGAAACAGGAGCTAAGTGTTGCCTCTTGCCATTTCTCACCTGTGGATCGCAGTGTAGTCTGCTGCTGAGGTGATGGTAAATAGTGTGGATTGGTAGCAAAAGAAGTGCTTCCAGTTGTCAGAGTGGGAAGGCTGTATCTATTTTAGGAGGAAACATGTTTAGGGGCACAGGTACTGTATTGGTGAGAACTGCATTACAGTTTTGTGCCAACTGGATTATTTTTGTTTTAAATTAGTTTAACTTGAGAGGCATTATTTGAAGCTGCTTTCACCTTCTATTTAAAAACATGGAGGTGCCAGGTATGCAAGCCTAGTACTGTTTTTCTGCTTTTGCTTCTACTGTGAATAGCAGGCAAGCATCTCCTGAAGTGGCTTTATGAAACTGCTGGAAAAAATGATGATGAGCTTGATAGTTGATACAATGAACTTCAACTCTCTGTAATATACCAGCATGAGACCTACACACCATTTAGCCTTTTCTTTAGGAATTTACGTGCCAGAGTGACCTTCTGAGTAGGGTGAATTTTACACGCACTCTCTAGACAGTACATCCATTTCTTTGCCAGCTCCAAAATGTATTGCATGCTGCAGTGCTTGCAGAAGCAAGCAAAGAAGCATTGGATTGACATCAAAGGCAAGATCTTTCTGTACAAAATGCTGGAGATTTTAAGAGTGGTAAAAATCTGGCAAGGGAAATGCATACTGGTTTTCATTGTAAGCCCCTTTCCCTCTCTCCTCCCCCTCTTTTTAGGGTGTGTATGTCAAATAAGAAATAGTGCCAGCACATTATTTATGGGAGCAGTTTACATAGACTGTTCTTAGAAGTTCTTTGGCCATTTGGGGATGATTGTTTTCAGCCTGAATGGAAAAATGTATGTATAACTATAGCAGTATCCTTTTTTTTGATTCTGAAGAAGTCAGCTGCAGCTTTATTCAAATTAAATAAACAGATGTGTTGGATGAGTATTTAATGTTTCACTGCATAGAGAAATTTTTCTGTTCTTTGGATGGGTGGGTGATTACTTAAGAGCACTGAGCTTAACACAAACTCCAGCAAAGACTTACTGGTATTTGAGAAGTCAAGGGAGATGATGTACAGGTCATCTATATTTTAGGTGGTTATACTTCAGGTTGGTATTTGAAGAAAAGAAGAAAGATTGCTAATCTCTAAGGAGGAAATTTGATATGTACTGTGCAAACATGGCAAGTGTTGATTTGTTTGTTGCTGTAGGGCATTGGTAGAGGTTCCACAGCCACTGGCTTTCACTAAATGTTTAGTGACGGATAGCACAATCTGCTTTTGACCCATTGTGGACATCTCACCTGCAGGATGGTGTGCGGAAGCCTTGAGCTGCTGCTGGTGTCTGAGCGAGGGAATGGGGTGGTGCTGCATAGCTGAGGTGTGAGAAGGGCAACATGCCTTCCCTTTCCCATCCCCAACCAGGCTGTAGGTGTCACTGGGAGGCTGGTGCAGAAAAAGGCCAAGTTTGTCTGCTGCTTATTTCGAATCAGCTTTGCTGATGGCAAGCAAAGTGGAAGGGCTGATCCTGGCACCGGGGACACTGCCAGTGTGGTGGTCACCATCCCTTCAGCTTGTGGTGCTGCAGCCTGGTGGGTGGTGAGCACTTCCGTTCTCCTGCTGCTTTGGGCAAAGGCAAAGCAAACTGTTGAATGGTAGCACCAGCTAGCTACAAGTACTGGCCCTCAACTGGCTGACTGAAGACAGGAGACCTCAGTGGAGGACTGCAGGTAAATACATCAAGCAAACAACTGTGTCAGGTCACCTTGCCCCTAGAAGAATGTGCTTTCCACTGGGAGGAACTGTGGCAGTAGTTTATGTGGTCAAGACACAGTATTCCTTTGATTCTCATGCCTGCATCAGGTACTTGCGGACTTTCTTGGTGGGTTCTGTTTTCTTTTGGTTACTGTGTTTAATGTTCAAAGAATAACATCTTAAATGTGATGTCTTGTACTTGAAAGATACTGTTATAAATGCCTATCAAGTTTAGTGGTCTTTCTTTTTGCTTGCTTTCCCTCCTAAAATGTTGCAGACATGGAGAGCTGTGGAGATGAGTCAGGATGCCTTTGACCTGCCCTGACACGGTTTCTGCTCAGGGCTTTGAGAGCTGTTCTGATGTGGCTGGCAACACATGAGGTTCATTTTGCTTTTCCTAAAGTCTTGGATGGAATTGATGAAAACTTCACCTCACAGCAGTGTGTTTCCCCATACAGTAACCTTGCAAATTAGACAAGACTTTTCCAAATTCATCTGTTTGCTCCACTAGTCTCTCAGCTTCTTGTTTACAGCAGTTGTAGTGTCCTAGTTCAAGTAGCCTATGCAAGGGGGACTGGAAGCTGACTGAGACTTTAGGGTATTACTGTGATCAAAGCAATTCTGGTAATTAGTGAATAGGCTTAAAATAGGGCTCTAGAATTATTGCAATTTTGGAAACAGTTGATAGGAATAGCATAGCTTAGTGCCTGGTTCTCCAACAAGCATGGTATGTTTCTCATGCAAAAGCATCCTGAGAGGTTCAGTATAGAGAAAAAAGTGCAGGGAGAGTTGTGCAAGCTGATGACAACCCAATGACAAGGGAATTACGTGGTTGTAGAACACGTAAATGTCTTAAAACTAGTATGGCTGAACAAACACTTCTGCCGTGGTCCTGCATATTTCCAACCTCTGCATATCCTCCACAGAGTTTCTTATGAAGCCAGTTGCCCAGATTTTAATGACAAAGTTCTGATTGAGAGACTTGTTTACAGCTTTTTCAGTTATGAAGGCTCTATGAGGGGACTCTTGGTATGATTATTGTGGGAAAATGGTTGCTTTTTTCCTTCAGGAGAGTGGCACAAAACTGCAGGAAAGGCTTTGGCTTTCAAGCTGCATCCTGCTTCGTCGTGCTTTGACATTGACAGGCATGTGGAAAAGGAGGGAGAGAAAATACTCACTTTCCTTGGAGTTACCAGAATAAGGTGATGTTTCTGAGTTGGTAGCAAACTCGAATGTGAAGCTGGTCTGCAGCTGCCTCCCGGAGTTGTGGCAGAAGTCATTCAGTGCCCCACATCTCTCTGTGACCATTCCACTTGTGGTGTGAGTAACTTCCCCTGTGAGACCCTGCAGTGGGGACTCTTGCTGGTATAAGCTGTGCCTCCACTAGAGGGGGATGCCAGTATAGCTATACTGGCAAACTTTGAGGATTTGGTTATATTGCTCTACTCTTTCCAGCTGGCAATATTGACTGCTAGGTTAAGTGGAACATTCTTGGAAGGAGGCTGCTGTGGGGCCCAAGGCAGTCAGGACCCAGCAATGGCCTTACACAGCAGCTGACCAAGTAGCAGGCATTGGGTTTGTCAAAACCAGTATCAATTCTGCCAGTGTGCCGTGCCACATGTTTGTACAGAATCATATAATAGAATGGTTTGAGATGGAAGGGAACCTTGAAGCTCATCTAGGTCTAACTCCATCTGCCGTGGCCAGGGGCACCTTCCACTACACCAGGTTGCTCAAAGCCCCATCCAAGCTGGCCTTGGGCACTGCCAGGGATGGAACAGCCACAGCTTCTCTGGGCAACCTGTGCCAGAGCCTCACCATTTTCATAGTCCTTGTACCTAATCTAAAAATACTCTCTTTCAGTTTAAAGACATCCCCCCTTGTCCTATCACTACATGTGTGTATAAAAGTTCCTCTCCAACTTTCTTGTAGGCTGCTTTTAGCTCCTAGAAGGTTGATATCAGGTCTCCCCTGAGCCGCCTTTTCTCTAGGCTGAACAAGTCCAACTTTCTCAGCCTGTCTCCAGAGCAGAGGTGCTCCAGTCCCCTGATCATCTTTGTGGCCTCCTTTGGACTCGCTCCAACAGCTCCACATCCCTCTTGTGCTGGGCGCCCCAGAGCTGAACGAAGCACTCCAGGTGAAGTCCCACAAGAGAGGAGGAAATGGGGACTCTAAAGTTGGCCAGCCTAGGAGAGGCAGCTCAGCAGTGGGAGAAACTGCAAATCAGACCCAGCACGCCTAAATGGGCTTTGTTTGGGGTCACAGGAGCTCTGCATGGGCCTTCAGCTTTGGTGTTGTGAACACAGCTGGTGAGATTGCAATTGTGGGATGCCTAAAAAATCTCGTTTGTGGGTGGATTTCAGTACATTCTCCTTTTGTGGCCTTGGACATTTTCTTTTGCAGCTACACAAATAAACTAAGAGTCTTAGTGGTTCCCAAGTCATGGTTTATGGCTTATTCTTTCATTACAAACTGTCTTAAAGAGGCTTTGAAGTGTGTGTGCATTTAATGCTTGTATCCATGCTAATGTGCACTGAGTTCCAAGGGGAGAGTTTGAGGCAGGCTACTACTTTTCCGTATGTTTTAAGAGTACATTACTATTTGGTTGCATTTTTCTCCAATATGATTGTTTTTTCTTCTTTCTTTCTCTTTAAAAGATGTGCAAAAGGAGTGTATCTGAAAAGCGGCAACATGTACTAGGTTAGGTGCTTGAACACCAGCATTTCTGTCATTGTATGTGTCAGATTTTTTTTGTTGTTGTTGTTATTCTGTTTTTTAACCCTGACTGCATTCTGCCTCCTGGCTTTTAATTTTCCACTTGAATCCTTGGTGTCTCCCAAATATTCTCATTGAAGTATTTGTAGTCTCTGTTGGGTGGTATGTATGCTGAGGACCTAATCAGAGAAGCTGAGTAATCACTGAAGTATGGTGTGAATTTACAACAGCCTACTTAATTCATGTGACCTCTTGTATGCACTAAAAGCTTGTCTGCTAAACACAACTCAGAGTTAATCCAAGCAAATTCTTAAAGTGAATTAGCCAAGCTGCATGCTAATCCCCTGTGTTTACCTGCTTATCCAGATAGGCAGCAACTCAAGTTGCATTAAACTTCACTTGATAATTGAGTAGGGAAGGGTCGGAGAGAAAGGTGATGAAATCTCAGTGTTTTCTTCATCTGTGTCCTTTCAGGGCATATTTCAGAACTGCTTTGCGCTTATAAATCTTGAATTCATGGAATGATCAGCATGAGCTACCTTGAGGCCAAAATCTAGTAGTCCAATGCAGCTCTCTTACTAAGCGCTCCTGACAGCTGCTGCTGCTCCCAGGATAATTTGGGGAGTGTGTTACTTCCTGATTATCCTTAAATGTAGTTCCTCAAAATCCCCAACTGTTTGAGTTGGGATGCTTAAGGTTCTGGGCAATATGGTTCAGACTATGGAGATAAGGAAGCCCTTTCAACCTCTGCCAAGAAACTAGTAGCCAGCCCTGATTTTATAGCATGGACTCACAAATTCTGGGTGATTGTTCCGAGCACACCAGGGACTCACATGGTGGACAAGAAGTAATTACCATTCATTTGTCAACATTAGGATTTTTGTTGTTTTGAGCTACTAGGTTGGCTCACTCTCCATCAAGGCAAGATCAAAGGTAAGATCTTATTTCTGGGTCACTGCTGTCCATCAGATAAGTTTGTTTGTGGCCTTGGGAAAAAGCAGTGACGTGAGAATTGGGAATTTAAACCCTGTCATTAAGAGAATTCCTTCTTATTGACAGTTCTAAATTCTTTCGAACTTCATTCAGCTTAACTATGCGAAATACAGCACTGCAGAAATTGCCCAGAGAACAGTCAGCTGAGCTGATGCAGATGTTACAAAAATATTTCTGAAGCAGCATGACTGTTATTTCTAGTTTGAGGGGTTGATAAACAGTTACTGTGTCTGCATTGTTGCTGGCCTGAACCATGTTAAGTTGATGCCTTGCAGTCTTCAGTGTAATTTTTTGTAGGGGGTGGTTGGCAAATTTCTATTTCAGATAAACTTAATTAAACTCCTGTTTGTGAACCATTGGTCAGGATCCATATAGGGCTATATTAGGATGGTACATTTGTAATTTGGGGTTTGGGGTTTGGCGTGCTTAATTATGGACTTCCTTGGCTTCAGCATTTCCACATTATTGTATTTTGTGGTGGTTCATTCTGTCTGAAGATTGAACATCTGTTTCATGGATCCGGGGCGGAAAAGAAGTATTTGCTTTAACGCTGGCCCCCCTAAAAGCTGTTTAGAGAATTGTGACATTCTGTTATCATCCAGATGTTTTTTATCTAGTGAAAAGGATATTGCCTGAATGTTTAAATACAAACTTGTTTCAGAAGAATGCCAGCATGCTACTTATTTTCTGAGGTCTAAACAAAAGGTAGGGTTAGCAAATGGAGTCTCTGTTGCTGATCCTTGGAAGTGTCTAATTATATCACTTTGTCTTTTCTTCTTGGAAATAAATAATAAATGTCTTGTTTGTAAGTTGTTGAGAAGATGAGTTCTTTCTGGCTTTCCTGTGGAGGGATAGCTGGATATCATCCTGGTATCTTATATGGTGATTTATACCTTGATAGAAATGACTTTAGCTATTGCTGTTGTCTTCTTTAATGATACCAATTAGTAAGCAAAATAGTGATGAGAATGCACTAAGAGTTAAATTCTGTCAACTACCAGTGTAAGGCCAAAAAGTCCGTCTTGGCTATGTGTTGCGAAAATCACTCCTTGCAATTCCAGTGTTCAAAATAATTTTAATGAACAGCTCATTGCTTGTTTTATTTGTTGTTGCTGTTATTTATAATGGAGGAGGACAAAAGCATGCACCATATTTGCTTCTTTTAAACATATACGTGCACGCACAATGCTGGCAACAGCTAATGATGCATCTGAAAAGATGAGCTATCCATGGTGACTTTGAACTTTTCTCCCTGCCAGTTAACCTCTTCAAATTTAATGCCTGTCATTAGAAATAAGCCATTTTAAAAGAGTTTCAGAAACTGTTTAAAAATTACTTATTTTAGAAATATTTGGTACTTTAGAAGTCGTTACGATGAAAGTGCAGATTATGAAAACATTGTCATATGACAGCAGCTTCCTTGTGGTTGTGCTAGGAGAGACCATCCACATTGTAGTTACTTGTTTACATAAGCCTGAGCAGACTGGTGTTATTTTCTAGCAGTCTGTGTCTAGCTGTATTTTTCCTCTATTTTCTGGTGATTCTTTCTTGAAGTTTAGAGTAGTAAAATAATGTTGACATTAGATGATGACACAAATTATTACTCTGGAGTCTTCCTAGTTAATTTGTTTTTACTTGAAACAGAGACATTAGAAATACACTTTCAGGGATATCTTAATGTTCCAGTACTCAGTAATTTGAAAAAACCCAGTGGAACTGCTCCTGCAGTTGTTTCTTGAAGCTGGTACTGTGGTTAGTACAGATGCTTTAAAGCAATTAAAGGTTATTTTATCCTATGCCAACCTGATCATTCAGTTGCAAAAGCTGCTAATACATCTTAAGAACCAGTCATGTACCAGCCAGAACCTCTTGCATTAGGGCAGATGCTCACTTATGTCACTAAGTGAGAGGGGGAAGAGGCTCTTCAGCCTTGCTGAGTAGCAAAGCAGTGATCATCTCTAAGCAACCCTTAACAGGCAAGCATTGATGGATATCATTAGAGAAGCTACATTTCTGATAGATAATGCTTGAAATAAGTCTAGAGGTTTCGGATGATAATGGGAAGATATCTGATGTGTTGGCTTTAAAACTGAAGCAATGCAGATTTTTTTTTTTCAGACAGAGCTCAGAAGAAGCTTTTCAGAGAAGCAGTAGACTTCAAGAGAAGATGAAGTATCATTTTCGGATTTAAAAACACCCCAAGAAAATGCTGCCCTAGAGATGGAAGTGGAATAGATACAATATGGAAATAATCAGGAAAAGAGGCAGAGCAAGTGAGAGAATTGCACTGGATGCAAACTGAGCTAGATCAGAGAAGTAAAGAAAGTTCGTGTAGTAGTTCTTTTTAATTCTAAATGGAAGTGGGTTGTTTTTTTTTTTTTCCTGATGGTAAATAAGATTTTGAGTCCTTTAGTGTGTAGCAAAGAGAGAAAAAGTACCCTGTGTTAAATGGGGAAAAGGAGCATGATTAATATGCGGACAGCATGGTGGTGGCACTATAAACAATAATGTTGAGATTTGAATAGAAAATGATGCCTCTCTTTTTTGTGCTGCTGCATGCCCTGTGGGTTAGCTTGCTACCGATGTGGGTCCAGTTTGTACCATAATTGGCATGACTTAGCATGAGTTTTCATGCTTTCACATGTTACAATGTCAAATACTGTAGATTTGTCCTTTCAAAATGTGTTTTCTGCTTATTAGTAAAATGTGGGATTTTCTTCTGATAGCAAAAATCATAATAGTTAAGATATGAATCCTCTAGAATATCCTGAGGGAAACAAGTTAATTGTTTCGGACACAAGACTAGAAAGGTCAAGAAAAAATATTTTTAATCAGATACGGCAATGTTTAGTTTCCTGCCTTCATGATGTGATGTTTACATGCCTTAGAAAAGACCTTTTAAAGTGAGCATCTTGCTACCACGGACACAGAGGAGGGAAGATATTTGTTATTTTCCCTTCAAGATATTCTTGGTTATTTCCATTAATCTGTAAAGAAGTGTCATGATGGGCCAAAGAGAATCCATTCAGCTTCCATCAACACTGCCAACGTAATCTCCTCAAATACCTCTTGCCATGAGTAACCAACAAGAGGAAATTGCATGGGTACATGTTGCAGAAAAAATGACATCAGGTCTCTCTGCATTCAGCACGGTTGGATCTGTAGCAAATGCTTGGGGAAGTAAGAGTCCTCCTGCCTTCCTTGCCTGCCATTGAATTCATCAACAAAGTGCATTTGAATTTCATGGGCACAGGTTCAGACTCTTGGTTTGTCAGAAAAAATAAGCAAGCAACAACTATAAAAAAACCCAAAACAAACAATCCCTCTGACAAGCAAACAAACAAAAACAAGTCTAAAATCCCAAGCAACAAAAAACACAACCCCAAGCCAAAACAATACCAGAAAAAATGAACAGCTCATAATTATGGGAATTATCTTCTCACTGAAGGACCTTCATCGTAGTCACAGTGAAATATCCAAATGATATATCCAATGATGTTTATCCTTTTGGGGGTAAACATCACTGTAGGTAAAGGAGAAAGGCAGACATGAATAGGTTAAATAGACGCTTGAAGTGTCTGCCCTTTGGTGGAACCCAATGCTGCATAACTGCGGTCAGCCTTCTTTTGTCATCCTCAGAAAGGGTATGAGGCAAAATTGAGTGGCACATGGAAAAGATTTCCCTGCAAGATAAATGCTTCAGGGTAGCATACTATTTGTTCTTTTTTTTCTTTTCCATTGAAGATCTGTGAATAGAGGGTGGTTTTTTTTCTTTTATATAATCCAATTGATCTGCTTTTTGGTGGGACGGGTGGAGGCTCTGATCTTGCTCTGGTGGGATGACTAGGAAGATGTCTCTCCTGACCCATGTGGTCTCTGTGAAAGCAGATGATTTCTTGGAGGGCTTGCCGCTGCACAGTGGTCCTATTTTATTGTTGTAAATAAGCTCTGTGTGCGATAAATGAATAAGGTGACTGATTGTTTCCTTAATCTTGCAGTGGGGAAGAAGGGACGAAGGGACAGTTCCACACAACGCTGCCTCTGCAAAGTTCATGAAACTGTTTAACCGGGGTAAGGAGGCTCCACCTGACATGTCTTTGCTGAACTCCTTTGGGGCTGTATTCTGTCATGGGAAGACTTAGCATGGGTCTTGTAGTACTCATAATATTAATTACTGAGGCCAGAAAAATGATCTTTCCCTGATTAGCCACAGAGCTCCTATTCAGAAAGGTTTGACTGATGTCTTTTTTCTAGGTTTTTTTAGTTTGTTTGGGGTTTTTTTAAGCAGAGGCTGTACTGTGAATGCAAATGGCAGATTAGAGATCCTCTGTTGATTATTGTATTGTGGAAGAGTCCTACTGAATGTGAGGGAAATTTCTTAAATTTGTGTTGAAATAGTGTTCTTGCTAGCCTCAGATTACTGAGGCTTCAGATGTAAACTTCATCTCTTTTTCCTTACATAAGGAAGACTAGCAGCTGTAATGTGCTCCTAAGAGCGAAGACTGAGCAGTGGAAACTGTAAGTCTCTTTTAGCTTCAGGAAGTTGCAAACTTCCCTGGAGCACCTCTTAAAAATTCTTTGAGTTGTACAGGTGTGAGCTGGTTGAAGGAAAAAGGTAAAAGTGTGAAAGATTA
This sequence comes from Psittacula echo, assembly GCF_963264785.1. Lineage (NCBI taxonomy): Eukaryota > Metazoa > Chordata > Aves > Psittaciformes > Psittacidae > Psittacula > Psittacula echo. Next base: position 58,326,819 of record NC_137742.1, on the reverse strand, counting down.
ATTCTTTTTTTTTTTTTTTTTTTTTAACTTTAGTATTATGCTTTTGGACTTCTGCATTTTTAATTGGTCTCATTAAGTTACCTATTTTATTCCTTATTTTTTGGGGTTTTTTAAGATGCTTTTCAGGTGCCTGAGAAGGTTGAAGTTAAATTTCCCATGGTGGTGTTTGGTGATATTTTGATTTGGTTTGGCTTAAGTAAAAGCCAAATGATCTGGCCAGCTGTTGTTGTTGTCAGTAAATCAATCTGCAAGGTGTTAATATAGCTGAGCACACTCCTGTCCTACTTTTGATGCTGTTAGTGGCTAAAAGATTTTTGCACTTTATGTTACATGGAATGCATGCGTTGGCTGACAAAGAGCAACCAAAGCAGTTATCATACAAACATAGAAGCAGGTGCATTATATGGAACCGTAGCAATAATAAAATCCCCGATTCTGTGGTGTACGTCTGTGACACTGAGTCACTTCCAAGAGAATTGTTTATGATATTGTCTCTCTGAAGTTGGAACAGAAGTTGTGTAGATAGCATCTGCTTTGATGTGTTCAGTGGCTGGGGGGACTGAACTTGGGGAAGTTTTTGTTGTTTTTTGGTTGTCAAAGTCACAAGTGTTCAGACTGTTTAAAAAAGAAGGGGGGGTGTTAAAAGAAAAGCTGTTTTATTAGGGATAGTTGTAAGCTTTGTGATACTCAGTCTTGCTAGTGGGAGAGGGCAGAGACCATCAAGTATGTTTTACTGTGGGTTGTGGGGGTGCTTCTGTAGGTTTTGGGGTTTTTTTAATTTAGATTTTTTTTTTTTAAATACTTCCAAGGTAGAGATTTCCTATTGTTGTGTCTGAACCTTTCCATATGCTAGCAAACTCCAGTAAAATGTATTTTCTAGACGGTGAATCTGGACTCCAGAAATGTCTAGTTTTACCAGCAGTGGGTGTTTCCAGGGAGCATTGGTATAACCAGCACAATAAACAGAATGACGCTGTCCCTACATCTGGTACTCCCTTTCCAGATTTCCAGGACTCCTTACTAAAACCTCACGAATCCATTTTCACAGTGAACTTATTCTTATGTAGAGCTTCCAAACGGATGAGATGCTATGCCTCCATTGCTCTTTAAAGCAGTCTGTCCAGTGACTAGAAGCAGCAGACATGAAGGCTTTGGCAGGAGGCATGTTTACATAACTGGTCTTCACTGGGACAACTGAAGGTGGTATTGCATGTGCTGTAATAACAGGTAACTTGTGCAATTTGTTGGTAGTTGGTGTGAAGGCATGCTGGAGAGTTGCATCCACTTCCTTCTACAGGGATGCATATGAACAATGGTACAATCCAGCCAGTGCTCCCATCTGCCCCTTTGATATCAGAAGCAGATAATTGTCTTTCATGCTATTGACAAAATAATTTCTAAATCCAGCAGTGTAATTTGAGGTTCACTGCTATTAAACCTGCTTAATCAATACCATGTACTTCCATATAGATCCATTCCACATAGATAAGTATTCCAATACTTATTGCTATTGTAATAGGCAATGGATGTGATGGCAGCCTTTATCCTGCTTTCTGAAGAGGGGTGTCAAGAGCCAGGCCAAGCTGCACAATTTGTGCAGGAAAATGTGTTTATTAAAATACACATGCTGTCAACAAGGTCTGACAATTAATTTTGTGCTGCCTTCCAAGCTGTATTAGTGCATCTGCTGAGATTTTTTGAGACTGCTGCAAAATTTGCTGCATTTATGGAGACATCAGAAATCTGACGGGGAGACAGCAGGGGAAGAGTCTCATGAAGTGGAAAAAGTCTTGTTGCTGTTGTTTAGAAGTACAAGAATGGGCCACACCTTCTGCCCGGAAATCTCTTAATTTCTTTTCTGCTTCTTTCGCTCAATACTGAATCACAGCTATTAACTTGTTGCAGCTCTTCTAATTGTTGAGCAAGTGTCGTGGTTTAAGCCCCGGCTGTAAATTAGAACCACGCAGTCTACTTCCCCCCCCCCCCCCCCACTCCCCAGAGGGATGGGGAGGAGAATCGAAAGAATGTAACTCCCACGGGTTGAGATAAGAACAGCCCAGTAACTAAGGTATAACACAAATCACTACTGCTGCCACCAATAATAATAATGATAAGAGAAATAACAAGGGAAGAGAATACGATACCGCCCGCCGGAAAAGAGAGCCCGACCTAAAAGAGAACGTGCCCTTCCGGGTAGCTCCCAGTTACATCCCCCGGCATGACGTGCTGTGGTATGGAATACCTCTTTGGCTAGTTTGGGTCAGGTGTCCTGTCCCTGCTTCCTCCTGGCTTCTCCTCCTCCCTGGCAGAGCATGAGACTCACAAAGTCCTTGGTCAGTCTAAACATCTGTATTATCAGCTCTGTTCCCAGGCGGAAAGTCAAAACACAGCACTGCACCAGTAGAAAAAATGACTGCTACTGCTAAACCAGGACAGCAAGTTAATACAGTGTGCAGAATTTTATCTACATTTGCAGACAGAATGTACCCTGGAACGGAGAGAAAGGACAGAACTGGGAGGAAATATGGATTCTAGAGATCATAACCACTTAGTTCAGCTTGTCATTATGCTTTGGTGGGTCATCCAGTAAATTTTCACATGCTTTATGCAGCTCATTCGGCAAATTTATTTGTTATAAGACACCACATACCAAGCTCACATCAACATTCAGCAGTCTGCTCCCTGATACAAAACAAGATGTTTGCTGAAACAGCACTCCAGATGTGACATGTGAGGAAAGAGAAGGAAAGTCCTGAGGTGACAGGGCAGGGAGCTGACATGTGGCTTTTCCCCTCATCTTCACCAATAGTGAACTGACTAGTAAATAAAAATTAAATAAATAAATAAAATAACTAAGGAGTGTTTATGCAAAGGCTTGCTGAAACTGTTTCAGAGAAGTCAGCACTGACATTAGAGTTCGGATTGCCTTGCAGTTTCAGGAAAACCAAAAGCTTCTTACCCGCATTTCTGCGGCATGGTTTGCGCTTTGCCAGTCTCTGCTGAGGCTATTTTTTCACAGTTGTGCCTCTGCTAACGTACAAAAAGGATGTTGACCGTCCTAAGGTTTTCAGGATTTTTTTTTTTTTTTTACTTTGAACTGTTTGTCAAGAGAAGTCTCAGTGTTTGAAGAGTCGCCATTAAATAACTTTTTCAACAGTCGTAAGCTAGTGAATTGCATTTGCAGTGTTCAAAGGGACAACACTAGAGGTTGTAAAGGCTTTAGCTAAAATAAGACAAGAACTCAGAAGAGGTAATATCCTTCTGTTAAGAAGATCCACTGCTCTGTAACTTGCAAAGGAAAATCCAAATTTTTTGCAGTAGTTCCCAGCAGTCACTGTAGTAAGGAAAGATTAACAGGAAGGCCTCTTTTTTCATAGCAGCATGAAACTGAAACCAGTTTTACTGCCCTTCATGTTTATTTCATTACATGCCAGAAAATGTATCCATAGTTGTTCTTTTATTAACAAAGTGATTAGTGGAGAGCAGAAAAAAAACCTCTATGGGTCGGTAATAAGTAGCTAAAAATCTGTTATCACCATCACTTTAGGTAAGTGATAAAATGAAGCAGTAGACAGATCAAGTCAGTGCTGTCACTCCTCCCTGGATGGCCTTTGCCATTTTGCCTTTTAAGGCTACTGTGGTGGGGTCATGCTTTCGTTTGTTTGTTGAGCAAACTAATGCTTACAAGCAGATGTAGTTTAGTGAAAAAGGCTGGAGGTCAGTGATGCCAAATGATTATTTCTGGATGTCAAGACTTAAGATGCCACATGAAATCTGGAATGTCTCTAAAGTGACATCTGGAAGTGAGACCCTTATGTGAGATCTTTTTCTTACTTTCTTGCCTTTTTACATGTTGTTCAAATGTTTTATTTTCCTTGACGGGTTTATGAGTCCTATCCATCTGAGATCAATTAGGACTTAAAACTGTCCTCTGAGAAACCATACTTTAGGCTTTTATTCACTAAAGCTGTGTAGTCTTGTTTAGCTAAGTCACATTTAACAGCTTCAAGGTCATACCAAATCACATCCTCTGAGTCATGTAATCCAGAAAGAAGTCTGTGAAGTCAAACTGTGGTACCAGAAGATGCTCTGAGGGGGGTGCAGGAAACCGAAGCTGAAAGACAGCAACAATTCAGGACACCTGAAATTGGCTGACGCAGAAGACAGCCACAGATTCTGAAAAAACATTTTGCCTTTCAGGGCAAGCACCTTACTATAGTGGAGGCACTTGTGGGCCCAGATGAGATACACAGTGATGCAGAAGTTGTTGGTATTATTGTATCACTTCTAAATGGCAGGTCACGGTGAACTAAGGAGGAGAAAGGGTCATAATTTTTGTCATTGTAATGGATTTTCCATTAGCAGTTCTTTCAAGATGATGGTTTTGTGATATATGATTGAGCTTCTAACTACTTCAAGTAATGACAGAATTGCTTGGTTCTTCATTTCTGTGGTCACAGACAGCTGATCCAGAAATCATGATGTTTAATCACAGTACGTCAGGGAGCAGTATGTTTTGTTTGGTAAGGATGTATCCCTGCTACACGTGTTAAGAGACATGCTACTCTGCTGAATGTCAGCTGGTCAGATTTTTTAATCAGTCAAAGAAAAACTCAATGTGTTACCATAAATTACTTTCTAAATGTTGTAGTTTATGGTGAAACATGTTTTTGTAGATATGAGTCACCTTTGCAGAGGATAAGAAATTCTATTATCTTCATTGTGCAAATTTTAGATGCAGATCCAACATGTTTCCCCAGTTTACAGTTCTCTAGATGCACTCGGTAAAGACAGCAGCATCTAGCAAGAATACACAGAGTGGAATCTGCCCATGACACCTGCAGTTGCAGTGTTGGGAAATGATATATGTGAATCTGCTTCCAAATTTAGCTATTTTTTTGTCAATGGTCTATACGCAGGAAGCCATCAAAATCTCACTCCTATGCTTTTGTTGGAGACTTTCTTTTTCATAGAGCTTACCTTTTCTGTCATAATGCCCTTCCACAAAGTTCATTTGAGGACCCTGTTCCCTTTATTTGCTGTTCTTGAAAAAGACAGGGCTGCACCCTGAACTCACACGGGTATCAAGTTAGGAGGCACCTTTGTTTGCTTGAATAGAGTCGACCTGTTTTTTCGCTGCTGTGAAAGCGTAGTTCCCTCTGTACTTTGTTACTGCTGAAGATGATGAGGCAGGTTGGGAGAGAGGAGAGAGACCTTTTCTATAGTCCAACCTGTTTCCAGCTGGAATGCATTTAGGAGCCTAGCTAGTTGGCAGAAAGTCTTAATCATTATGTATGTTGGGCTTTGGAGTTTGAGAAGTAAGGCGGATGCAGAACAGGCTTTCTTCTCCTGGCCAAACTTGAGGGATCAGTGCAATACAAGCAATGATGTAGCTAGGAGCAAAAGGGGAAATGTCAAATGGTTGTAGGCTTAGGATTTTTTACTAATTCTGTGTTTTCTATTTCTTGGAGAGATGTGAAAAATAAGTACAGGCATATTTATCCTCTCATCTCTTAAAAGTGCTCATTGGATTTTATGGGGTTATGCTTTCTCTGATGATAGTGTTCTACCAGGAGTGCACAGAGCTAACTACAGCTAACTAAGAACTTTGTCTTTAGTTTTTAATCTTCTGGTCTGTGATGATCCCTAGTAAAAATTATAATTTTCTGTCCTTTTTACATGTGGCAAACAGGACTCTAAGCGTACCTCTGGTATTGGTCTAGGTATTCTTTTTTCCCTAAAGTCTTACTCATCTGTTACTTTTTCCTCATCTTCAAGAGTGGCAGCGTTTCAGGATTGAGAGAAGAGAATAAACTTTAAAAAAAACTAACAATGAGCTGCTGTAAAGTAGGTGCAGAGGCACTGCTGCTCTTAAGCATGTTTTGAGAAGAACAGAAACAACGGTCTTCTGAGATCTTACTTAAGTTACATTTGTGACAGCTCACAAGACAGTGATGAAATGTGCTGGTTAAGGATCTTCAGGTTGTTGATGGAATTGTACTGAAAATCATTTTGCTTGGTTAAATAGCAAAGCTTCCCTAAGTCAAAAACAGCAGTAGTTTCAAGTTAATACTGTCTATTTCCTGAATCTGTTATGCACAGTGGAACAATTAGTGAATTTCAGACAACAGACAAAACTTTATTTTTGAAAAAGAAAATATGGAGCCTGAAGGATGTGTAGCTTGGTTCTTTGACTTCCAGTGAAGGCTTTCTCAAAGGAATACTAAATCCTTGTTTTCTGTCCTCTCCATGAGTATAGTAGTCGAAATTTGGAGCAAGGAGTGGAAAAAATGACAGGTTACTAGGAAGAAATCAGTAGGAAAGAATAGGGGTCACTGGAAAGCTGTATAAAGATGGAAAAAGTGATCCTAGAGTTTGGCAGATGAGGCAGCTGCATGTGACGTAAGGTATGTGGGGATGTGTTGAAATGGGAAGCAGGCATTTCAAGATGATGCTTTTTAAGAAGGAGGAATAATTTCCACAGTGGCATGCAACTGCTGAGTTAAATGAACAAAAATAAAAAAACCAAACCCATAGCTGACTCAGAAAAGTCTGTAGAGTACAACTTCCCTACAGCACTTATCTGTTCTTGGCTTGGCAAGTAAGCGCTGTGTTTGAAACAATGAACCAGTGGCCATGCAAGTCACTAGCGTTGTTTGTATGGCTACACCATGGTCTCATTTTGAAAAACACCAGTTAGGTTTGGGTTCATTTATTGGTATGTTTGTTGAATGCCAAATACACTCAGCATGAGTGGTTTTCCTTTGTGACTACAGAATAGGAAGTGGTAGATAGAGAGAGCAATAGGTGAGTCTCCAAGATCCTTTCTGTGCTGGCTAATTTGTGGATTGTGTGGTATCTGTCTGGCCTGATTGAGAGGAAAAATATGCAGTATCTTCTTACGGAATTTTTAAATGGGATTAATTTCTTGGCCATTTCCAGTTTTCTCCTGTTTTGTTTGCTTTTCATTGGACAAAGCAGAAACATACACAGAAGCTGATCTTTACCATCTTAAGGTTATGGAAATAACTTGATTCTGTTGATCATCCGGTCAGACTTCACACAGCAATTCAGTATATTCACCTACAGTAAACCTGTGCCTATCTGGTGGGAAAAAAAAAAAAAATGCTGAGGAAATAAATGTATCCTAAATTCCAGGAAAAAAAAAAATAAAAATCTGTGAGTACTCGGGGGGGGGGGGGGAGTAAAAAAAAAAAAGAAAAAAAACCGAAACAAAACAATACAGATAGCACAATTCCAGTGCTGTGGAGGAGACTATCTTTCTTTGCAATGTGTACATGGTTTGTGCATTGCCTTCTTGCTGTATTCAGTTTCTGTGAATTCTGGTTTCCGTGGTCAAGTGAATTGTTTTGGTGTTCTGGACCAAATTCCAGTGTACACTTTTAAACTTCTTTTGAAAATCTGTTGTGAATGGTCATGTAAGCAAGTCAGGCTGTGCAAACTCACAGGCTGGTTTTGCAGCAGCCTGGCTTGGATGTTGACTGAACCAGTTCTCTTGTTATTCTCAACAATTACTCTTTTTCCTTCCTACTAGGAGCAGATGCCAGCATGACTAGGGTCTAAGGAAGGGCTTCTGTGTTCCTACCAGTTGTTTGCAGCTGCAGAGGAGGGGTGCAAGGACAGCAGGGACATTTTGAGCTACCATGGATATCCCCACTGATTTAGTGCCATCCTCCATGATGTCCCAGCCTGAGGTCATTGAGGTGAGTAGACCATGATGAAACTCTGGCAGCTGAACTGATTGAACCTTTTTCATTGAATCCTAGCTTCTTCTCCTGTCTCACTTCTGAGCCATCAAGGGAAATTTTCCTGAAATACTGTATTAAAGACACTCATTGTTTGCTACGAATGTTATTATACTTTGACACGACATTTGTGTATAAGCAAATACATGGCAAAATATGGTGTTTATTGACTCTATATAGGTGATCCTGCGTTATGGTTTGTTTCTCGTGTGCCTAATGAATACAAAGTAGAAGGTCGTAATGTGTTTCAGTGTTCCCACCAGAAAAGCCAAAGTTTTAAGTGAAAAGCAGTGATAAAATTAATAATACACTTACAATTACTAACACCCTAATCTTTCTTTCATCATTCAAAGTGTGTGCTTCAGATGTGGTATGTATAAATACCTAAGTGATTTCTTCGGCTCCATGTACTGAACACAAGTACTTGTGTTTTCTGGTGAAGTAAAGATTACAAACAGAAAAGGAGATATCTCAGAAAAGCATTTTTAAAGTCCCTTGGATTTCATAAAACCTAAGTGTCTGTTACAATTTAAAGGTTTATAGGTGTATGCTTTACTGAAGAGGGCACCACAATTGATTAAGTTAGATGACAAAAAACTGGAGAGCTAATGTTTGTTTTCCTTTTTTTTGTTTGCTGGAGATTCTTTGGCTCAGGATACTACACCTCTTAGCAATATGCATGGAGAAGTGAAGTAGTTCAGAGATCTCTGGACCTGTGAAGTTACAGAAAACATGTACACTGATAGGTGGTGATGTGAAATGAGCTGAATCCAAAATCTGCTTTGGAGAAACTTCTTTGTTCTGTTTTTCCTCCTGTGTTTCAAATGAAGAACTAGTATATTTTAAAAGTATTTATGTGCTTTTCAAGTGTCTGTCTCTCTGTCCTTGTTAGGGTCAAAGAAGGATTCTCTCTTTATGGCAGAACAGAATACCTGGTAGGAGGTGGGTTCTGTATGCTTGTGTCCCAGGCTGCCTGACCGCTGCCAGACTCTTTTCACTCTCTGAAGAAAAGCACTCAGGCCATTTCCTTCCTTTCTGTGAAAGGCAGTTGCATCCCTGTCCCCATGGGTTCTCTCTTCAGAGCCTTCTTTGTGTATGAAAAGCTTGTGTATCTAAGCATGTTGTTTAGGATAAATGTCTTCTTGAAGGGAAGATAAGGTCAACTGTGGTGGAAGAATGAGTGGAAGAGAAGTTATCACTTGTCAACGATTTTGGTGATCAGCCATCCCTGTTCTATTGTACTTACGTGTGTAATGTACATAGTACAATAGTACATAGTACATTTGTACATAGTACAATAAATGCATGTGTCCTGTGTCTGCAGGGAGTTTCTGCTGAATAAACCCAGCCTTGGACTTGCATCACTAGACCAAAGACTAGAGATAAGTGGATCATTTTTGTCATTGACTGATAATCCAGACAGCTCTCCCTCCACTCTTGAATTTTAGAGATTGTGCTTCAGTGAGATTTGACTCAGAAGCCGAAAAGAAATGGCAACAGAAAGCAAAGACATGACTCAATGTGGGAGATTGTGGTAGAAAAATAACACTCTTAACCTCGTGTTGTAAAAATTTGATACCAGTACAGACAAACTTACATGCATCCATGAATTCCCATAGATTTCAGTAAACTATTGTGGATCTGATGATTCCTCTAAGTCCTCAGTCCTATGTAAAGGAGTAGCAGCTCCAGTCAATCTGCTGGGAGACGTGTGTGTTTCTAAGGGTAAGGAAGGTTTTTTAACAGGCAGGAACATAGAGACACAGCTAAAGAGACAAATCTTTAGGTGGAAATATTGAGGTAAGGCACTTTTCAGATTGGAACTGCATGAGCTTGCTGTTTGTGTTTGTGTTGACACACACATTAATTTTGTGTATAGTTTAGAAAACTATATTCATTAAAATACATAGGTTTGGGGCTTTTCCTGGAGGACATTATTTTGCCTTTTAAAAGTGAGCAGATGCCACAGTGTGCTGTGGCAGACATTTAGAGACTAATGTTTTAAGGATTTTTTTGAACTTGGAAGTAGCCTTGCATGCCTTCTGCATGAGCTAGGTAGCATCTCAGTTACAAAAAGAAGTGTTTTGCTCTTTACTTTAAACTTTATCTTTAAACTTTTATCTTTAAACTTTTGTTTAGTATTGCCAGGATAGTTGGTTTCTTTCACATTCGGTCAATTTAGTCTTTAGAAGTAAATAATATCTATTTTGTGTAGAAATGGCTGTATATGTGTGTATACATCTTAGTAATAAATATTCCTCTGCCCTCATCTGTCCTTTAACTGCACAGAGCAAACAAGAATAGGCTCTTATTTACCACAGGGAAGGATTCCAGAGACCTCAGCAGGGCCTTTTGCAACCCGAAGGTTAGCCTGACAGGTTTTACCTTAGGTTTGAATCCTACAGATGCTCATTGTACCACAATGAGGGAAGTTACTGGTAATTTAGTTGCAAATTTTATCTTTCTCAAGATTTGTCTTCTGAGTCGGGTAACAAAAGATTGAGACTTTGAAAAAGTTTTTGAAAGTCACTTCTTGGTGCTAGATGTAAAAATGTCGTTACTGTTTTAAAATGTTCTTGTAGCTAGTGTGCCAACACGTAAAGAACACTAAAAGCAGTTTCTGACGCCTCTATTGAAGCAACGTATTTTTCATAATCATGTCTCTCCATACCTTTCCTATACATTGAGCTGTTTGAAGTTCTCTGTTCCTATTTTCTTTCCCCCCCAGCATCCTGTTGCCAAACATAAAAAGTGGTGATTAAGAGCACAGATTTAAGGCATCTTGGTTATGTTTAAATGTGAAGGATAAGTAAAGTTTCAGGGCGGTTTAGCTATCCATAGCTGAAATCTGGAATGGAAAACAGTTCTAGGACATCATTCATAATATGTCCAAAAAGTCAATAAAATAAAAAGTTTTCAGAATATGCTTTAAGTTTCTGCCAGTGGGGTTTTGTTGTAAGGCAAAATCTAGTGATTTCAGATTAAATAAACTGTGCTGCACTTGGAAACAAAACATAACAAAACTTTCTAATTTTTAAGTTGGGGATATTTTGTGGTACGTGTGGCAACTTCATTCCTCAACAATGTATAAGCAAAGTTATATCATAGAAACTTGGTTGGTCTGATAAGGCAGTAAGTGGAAAGTTAAATAATTCTGTAAGAAGCATTAAGCATCCCAGAGGGTTTTGCTGTTTTCAAAAAGCAAACATAACAAGTGGTGACCTAAACTGATTAATGTGCTCTGTGGAGTGATTAGTATCTTCTCTTTGAGAATGGCGTGAGATGAATTCTGCAGTGAAAGCTTTGAAGAAGAAATGATATGAGCTCCAGTTGCTTAATGAACCAGGGACTTCCAACAGTGCTTCAGAAATACTTAAGACAAGAAAGCAACAAAAATTCATCATTCTCTTTTTGCTTTTGCCAGCAGTGGATCCTATCAGCCAAATACTAGAAGTAAATGAATACGTTTAAATAACTGCCTTGAGCTATTTAAAAAGAAATCCAGAGCAGTTTCCATTATAGTGGCCTTTCATGGCTGTGTGGTTACCAGAGCCAAAAAACACTTCTCCCACTTGGTGCCATTGAATACTTCTCTGTTTTCCCTTCTTTTTATTTGAATTAGAGTGAAAGAGACTTAAATTATCCTTGCCACAGAATGGTCATCATCAGTAGCTTTTTCCTCTTTATAATGATGCTTGAGAACAGACTCCTGGGGGGAGGCACAGCTGTTGTAACCCCTTTCCCCAGCAAAACTCCACATGCTTCACATTTCGGATTTAGTGCCCAAATTTCTGCAGCTGACAAACGTGGGGATTTTTTTTCCTCCCCTTCTAGGTGAGTAAACAAATTAACCTTTTTACCAAAACAGTCCTCTGGCAGTGGTAAATAAGGTAAATAAGAGAACAAAAGGAAATGGTGAGACTGGTAGAAACAGTTTGTGATTAGAAGTACATCCACCCAGTTAGACATCATAGGGAAACTTAAATACCACTATGCTGTCTTTTTTTAATTGGTATACTAGATGAGATGACCAGGGCCTCAAAATACATCTTTGTTTTGTTCAAAGTAGACCAATACTGCTTTATAAGCAGCTGCATAGTACTGTATGAGCAAGTTACTGACAGAGAACCCATTGTTGCCAGAGTCCTGGGAAAGACTTTTCTATATTATGTTTATGAATTTCACAAAGCAGTGCATCGTAGCAAAAGAAGCCCAAACTGTCTGATGTATATTTCACAAAAAAAATTATTTGCAGCGGTAAACACAGGATAGTCTGCTTATCCCACTTGGAAATCTCCATTTCCAGCCCCAAATAAAATTTGCTATGCTCATTAACACAATTTTGAATAAGCATATTGCTTGTAGGCTAAACTCTCCCGAAGTGCTCAATTTGCTGGTTTGCTTGGTGAGGAGAGATAGAAGGTGTACCCTGGAGATGGAAGTTGCCCAAATAGCCTACAACATCTTTTCAGCATAAAAGGCCAGTCTTTCAGCTGCTGGAGCCAAGAATTAATTCCCAGCTTGCTTCACTAATCACCAAACTGCACCCAAAGGATGCGTGTTGTTATTCATTATGAGCGGAAACTCTCTTGTTAGAGGTGTGGATTTTTTTTCCTTTTTCCCTACTATTTCTTCCCTCTGATGGCTTCTAAAGTGTCACAGGTAAGGGACTGTGTGCTGTGCCTCCCTGCAGAAAGCTTTTTCTGGGCCTGGGATCTTTGGTCTGTCCTGCACAGCAGCTTTTAGGGACTCATAGCAGGTCAGATGTGTGGCTATGATGTTCAGGTTGAGGATAAGATAGGTAGGCAGTAGGGAGTGAAGTGGGTGAGATAGGGGAGAAAACTACATCACGACACAGGCTGTTTTTTGCAGGCGTAAAAGGTGTCAGTCATCTTTTATATTTCAGCCACTAAATTAGATAATGGAATATAATTGCCTTCATGTGTCTCCCACAAAGCCAGGAGGTGAGCTTATACCCATGTCTGGCTAAAGTCTCTGAAGCTAAGCTTGTCATGAAAGCTCCTCCAGAAGAAAATGAAGCTTGAAGACCTTTGAAGAAGCCCTTTCTGTACTCTGTATGGGACATTTGGGCTCAACATGCCTGATTGCATCTCCCTTAGTGGCAAAGCTAATTACTTTATATTTTCAATACTCACATTGCAGTGCTTCCCTCCCTTTGAGAGGAGCTTGGAAGGCAGAGATAGGGAGGCAGAGAAGTACTGTGTGATCTGGGAACAAATCTTTGATAATCAGTGTTTAAATCATCCTAGCAATGTAAAGGGGTTTGTGATGATTTATAACTCTGCCCTGATTCAAAGAGTCTTCATTTCCTCCTGAACTGGAAAGCATTCATCAGAATACGTAGGTAATGCTAGTGCGAGATGCAGCTCGTCTGAAAATGCTGTACCTGTGGAACAGGAGCAACAGTATAGCAGTGCCTGAATTATTGGGTAGGTTGCTGAGGGATGAGTTCGCTCTTTGTCTTTCCTGAGATATTTTTTATAATTCTTCTAGCTTTTTAATTTCCTGTATCTTCTTTTGCTTGCAGAATTATGCAGTGAAAGAGACTGCATGTATATGCACACTTCCTTCCTACAGCGGTAGAAAGTGGAAAAGGTTTAAACCAGAGAGCTGGTAATCTAGGGTCCTGTTGGATCACTTCAGTATGCTCCTGACCATCATGGCTCTTCATAGAATCATAGAATAGTTAAGGTTGGAAAGGACCTTAAGATCATCTAGTTCCAACCCCCTTGCCATGGGCAGGGACACCTCACACTAAATCATGTCACTCAAGGCTTCGTCCAGCCTGGCCTTGAACACACCCTGGGCAACCCATTCCAGTGCCTCACCACCCAAAGAATAAAGAACTTCTCCTTATATCCAATCTAAACTTCCCCTGTGTAAGTTTTAACCCGTTATCCCTTGTCCTGCCACTACAGTCCCTGATGAATAGTCCATCCCCAGCATCCTTATAGGTCCCCTTCAGATACTGGAACACTGCTCTGAGGTCTCCACGCAGCCTTCTCTTCAGGATGAACAGCCCCAACTTTCTCAGCCTGTCTTCAGACGGGAGGTGCTCCAGTCCCCTGATCATCCTCGTGGCCCTCCTCTGGACTTGTTCCAACAGTTCCATGTCCTTTTTATGTCGAGGACACCAGAACTGCACACAATACTCCAAGTGAGGTCTCACGAGAGCAGAGTAGGGGGGCAGGATCACCTCCTTCGACCTGCTGGTCACGCTCCTTTTGATGCAGCCCAGGATACGGTTGGCTTTCTGGGCTGCGAGCGCACACTGAAGCCAGCTCATGTTCGTTTTTTCATTGACCAACACCCCCAAGTCCTTCTCTGCAGGGCTGCTCTGAATCTCTTCTCTGCCCAACCTGTAGCTGCACCTGGGATTGCTCCAACCCAGGTGTAGGACCTTGCACTTGGCATGGTTAAACTTAATCAGGTTGGCATCAGCCCACCTCACAAGCGTGTCAGGGTCCCTCTGGATGGCATTTCTTCCCTCCAGCTTGTCAACCAAACCACACAGCTTGGCGTCATCGGCAAACTTGCTGAGGGTGCACTCAATCCCACTGTCCGTGTCACCCACAAAGATGTTGAACAAGACCGGTCCCAACACCAATCCCTGAGGGACACCACTCGTTACCGGTCTCCAGCTGGACATTGAGCCATTGACCACAACTCTTTGTGTGCAGCCATCCAGCCAGTTCTTTATCCACCGAGTGGTCCACCCATCAAATTGATGTCTCTCCAATTTAGAGACAAGGATGTCATGTGGGACAGTGTCAAATGCTTTGCACAAGTCCAGGTAGGTGATATCAAGTGCTCTACCCCTGTCCATCAGTTTCGTAGCCCCATCATAGAAGGCCACCAAATTGGTCAGGCAGGATTTCCCCTTACTGAGGCCATGCTGGCTGTCACCAAGCACCTCGTTGTTTTTCACGTGCCTTAGCATGCCTTCCAGGAGAATCTGCTCCAAGATTTTGCCAGGCACAGAGGTGAGACTGACTGGTTTGTAGCTCCCTGGATCATTCATTTTCCCCTTCTTGAAAATGGGGGTTATATTTCCCTTTTTCCAGTCATCGGGAACTACACCTGACTGCCATGATTTTTCAAATATGATGGACAGTGGCTTAGCAGCTTCATTTGCCAGCTCCTTCAGGACCTGCTGCTGGATTTCATCAGGTCCCATGCACTTGTGTATGTTCGGTTTCTTAAGATGGTCTCGAACCAGATCCTCTCCTACAGTGGGCCTAAGGTCTTCATTCTCACAGTCCCTGCGTCTGCCTTCCAAGACTTGGGTGGTGTGGTCAGAGCCTTTGCCAGTGGAGACCGAGGCAAAGAAGTCATTAAGAACCTCAGCCTTCTCCAAATCCAGGGTAGCCAGTTCTCCCGATATCTTCCGGAGGGAGCCTACATTGTCCCTAGTCTGTCTTTTATTCATGACATGATATTTTATTCTATTTATTACAGAATCCCTTGCTGTTATCTTTAACATCCCTAGTGAAGTTTAATTCTAACTGGGCCTTAGCTTTCCTAACCTGGTCCCTAGCTTCCCAAACAACATCCCTGTATTCTTCCCAGGCTGCCTGTCCTTGCTTCCACCTTTTATAAGCCTCTTTTTTCCTCTTAATTTTCCTCAGCATCTCCTTATCCATCCAAGGAGGTCTCCTGGCCCTCCTGCTGCACTTCCTTCTAGATGGGATGCAACACTCCTGAGGTTGTAGCAGGTGATCGTTGAATATCAACCAACAGTCTTGGGCCCCCCTGCCCTCTAGGGCTTCACTAATCCTCTGGTGTTCAAATAGTGAATTGCATGGCTCCTGATTTATCTATCCTGAAAATCTGTAGGGCCAAGTTGAGGTATTTCAGACCTGATAGTTAGCAACCCAGGCATCTTCCAGAAGAAAAGAATTTTTAGAGTAAGCTGGACTTCCTTCTCTTACTCATTCCTTTTTTAGCCCACAGAAGCTACTTTTGAATTTGCCTTTGTAGTAGTCAACAGTGAATAAGCACTAAGGAAGGTGAACACCCTCCCTGGTTTTATAGACAATCTGTGGAGGTCATAATCATAATTTCCAACAGGATCTGTGTCTCTTGGGAATTATACCTTCCAGCAGTTAAATTGATGCTTTTTCCAGTGTTGCTGGTAACTGGGTCTCTTTCTTTGATACACTTAGTATCTAGATATGTTGGGTTACCCTTTCCAGGTATAAACTGTAGGATACAAATAACTTCTCGGTTCTATTTCTGGCAGTCTTTTCAGCTATGTGAAGAGCAAAATGAGTTCAGTGAAGAAATTGCCTACTGTGACTAAACTATATCTTATCATGCAAGGTTTTCTTTAAGTCCATTGAATTATTACTTTAGGAGATGCATTTTGGAAAAGTGTATGTATGGAGCCATTGTATCTTGGGGGTAGGGTTCCATACTTCCATTGTGCAGATGAAATTATATCTGTATATGAGGCAGAGCAGGCATAAGGCTATAATGAATTGGGACCCTTGTCTTGAGATGTAAAATGCCTCTTCAACTGCTATTTTTATCTTTGAAGGAAACACTGTCTTTCCCCTTTATTTTTAAACATCTTGTTTCTTTTGTATTCTGCAGCTTGAATAATAGTTTGTGCTTTTTGTTACGTAATGGAGAAATTTTTGTTGCAAATTGGAATTTTTTTCTCATCTGTTACAACTTTAGTCTTATAAAGCCCATGGTTTTGTAGTTGTGGGTTGATATTTACATATTGATTCAATTATTCCTATACTTACTTGCTTATGCTTATTTTAAAGATTTTCTTAATTAGCACCCTTATTTGGGGATTTTGAAGTTGGCAGTTCCCTTAAGTTTTTCAGCTCAAGCCTTCCTGGTATGTTGGTAAACTTCAGAGTATTTACGTAAACTTAAAGCAGTGCTACTGCTTTTCCATTTACTGCTGCAGTAAATGTAAAGCTTTAAGGCACCTATTCCTGTTTGGGAGTCCTGCCGTTCCCAAGTCTGCATTTCCTCTGAAATGTTTTTGGATTTCTAGGTGACACTGAGAATGATAAATATTGTTTGGGGGATCCAAGGGTAGCTACCTCAGAATTAAAAACTCTTCTTGGATACAATGAGTCTCCTCAGAGTCTCGTGAACTTTAAGAAGAGTGCATGCAAAATGCAAGACTCCTGCAAAATTGAGGTCTCTGGCTTGTAGTTGGTATTTCATTGTATGGAAAATGGTTGTATTTCTTCCTTGCCAGATAAATTGGTTTTCATCTCGTCTGTGTTCTCAGTAAGAAATCAGCAGCATGTCGAGGTTAGTTCAGTAAATGGAAAATGAGAGGAGCAGACTGTTTGGAGAGCTTAGGGTTAAAATTTTTTTGAGTTTTCTTGGATATGGAATCATTTTTGTGGCTTCCAAGTTTTAAAAGCTCTGTAAAAGTCAGACCTTAGTATTCTAAGAATGTTCAGCTCTGTTCTCTGTTTCTCTCAGAGAGAAATAAATGAACCCATGCATGCCGAAGGGGAGGGGGTCCTTTTTTATTCTTTTTAATATTTTTTGTTAAGAGGACTGGGTAGCTCTACAAACTCTGATTGCAGTGGGGTTTGTAAACTGATCATTTTCCCCTGAGGCACCTTATGCTAACAAATGCTTAGTTTAGACAGAATCCATCAGTTGGTGTTTGGTTTACACTCTAAGCATCTCTCCATGCAGAGCCCTGTCCAGGTGAGCTGTCACTCACCACCAAGCTGCCAGGACCCAGAGATCCCTTCTCACCTTCCCACTCCAGGCAAACAGTGGCTTCTCCACTCTGGTCAGGGACGTAAGGGGCTGCTTACCTAAGGAAGTCCCATGGGCAAGCTGTTCCTTGCCTTGAATCCAAATCCTAACCTCACTTCTCAAGCTCTGATGGAGACTTGGGGCAGCAGCGTGATGAATCAAGGATGAAACACTGGAAAATTGCTTACACAAGCTTTTCTTCAGTCTCCCCACTGCCACCTCACTGGCATGGTCTCCTAACACCAGAGTGGAGGGGCCAAGAGGACAAGTGTAGCAGATAGTGGCTGGAAAGCCAGTGACAAGGTGATATTCTGGCTATAGCATGACTATGTGTTGACCGTAGAAGCCGAGTGAGTTTTATTTACTAAGTCCTGATGTGGGATTTCCTGGCCTGTGTGTACTGTGTTGTGGTTGTTACTGTGTCTCATCATATTAAGAGATTTAACTCCATGTACTCAGGATCTTCTTGTTCTTTGGTTTGGGACAACCATGTCTTGAGTATTCAATCAACCTCACATGGTTAGAGGAGGCTTTGCTTTTAGCCTGCTCTTACTCCATTTTGCATTATCTGTCTTGCTGGTTTGTAATTCAGACGTTGTTTTTTTTCTACAGAGACATGTCCTAGAGGTTTAGTTAACATGGGCAATTTGCAACTCAGTTTGTTTTAAACTTCTGTTGAGATATACTAAATGGATGAGGTAAATCTCAGGGCACTGCACATCTGGCTTAGCCAGGCAGTGAAACACACTGAGTGAAACTTCAGGAAATTAAAATATAAACTTCCCTGCCCCTTTTCCTGCAGGGCCAGGAGAAGGGGATGGGTCTGCCTGCTTGCATATCCCATTATGGTATGTTAACACTTTCAGTCCTCAGAGATACGTTGTGTTGGCCTGCTGCTTGAGCCTTTCCAGTCAGATAGCAGCAGCAGGGGTAAATGTGATGCCTTGGGATTTGTATGTTCATGACCTGGGAGGTCAAAACCTTCCTGTAATATATACATTGGCATGCAAGAAAGCTGATCATCTGGGAAGTCCCCTGTTTGAACTTTTGTCAGCAAACAGTCTCTTCTGCTGCTGTTCTTTCCCTTGGGACTGAAAAAAATCTTTAAAGGCAATCCCAGGTTTTAGATTAGCACGCTCTAAAAACAAAACTTCTCAAACCCCTTATGCAGAGTGTTTTGTTCCTGTGTCTTCAAAATGAGAGAAGCTAATGAGCCTCATGCTATTCCTCCAAGATTGTTCAAGTGCTGTCATGCTTTTAAATTTAACAAGTCAGACTCTATATAGTTTTACATGCTCTTATGTGCATTGCATACGTTTAACTCTGGCTTGGCATTTTGTGACTAAGACTGCTTGTTTTTAATCATATCTGTGTCAGATTTCATGTGAAAAAGCTGAGGGATAAAAACTGGGGTTACAAAATAAAATCAGTATTACAAAACGGAAGAATAATTCACATTCTAAGCCCATGTGCAAAACAAAGACACACACACGAAAAGTTACATTTACCACATTTCATATTTCTGAATTAAAAATTATATTCTGCCAGGTGTAGCTGGCCTGTCTCCACAAGAGCAACAGTGGAGCAGGAATTGTTACATATGGGCAGCAGCCATCTGCAAGAAAAATTTAGTTCAACAAATATATAGACAAAGACAGAATTTATTCAGGATCATGAAAGTCCACCAGATCCTGGAGTCCTGACCTCCTCTCTAAATTAGAGTGTATAACTGCGTGCAGATATTCCTACAGAGAGAGAAAAAAACCAGGGCATTCACATAATTAATGCAGGTGTTGGCCAGCTTTTATAAGGGCCACTAATTCATTCATATGGCTTCCTCTCTCCCTTAAGGGTTCTTATACTTGACCTGTTATTACCACATGGTCTTTAACCAAAGAATTGAAGCCAGATGTCTTGTAGCTAGGTTTCTCTTTGTTAACTATCCCTTATAAATCATTTTTTTCTATGCAACAGAGAGATCCTACATGAGAACTTTTAAAAATTCTTAAATAATTAAGGCTGAAATGTTTCTAACCTAAGAGTTGATGAATCCTAGAGGAACAATAAAAGTTTATAGTCACTGTGCTGAGAAATACTATTTACTCTAGCTTTTTATTATCCTGGGTCTGCAAATGTTTCTAATCGATGTTTAGGTTGGAAGTAAAATCACTCTAAAAAGACCTTTTTCTTTAACATAAATCTAAATGTCATGTAGTGCATTTGGGATATTGGTGGAAAGTTTTGGATATTGCTTCATAGGAATTAGTTTAATTGTGTTGACAAACAGAGGGAAAGAGAAACAGCTTTGGGTAATTTTAAGGAAATTTTTGTCAGATACTATTTTCACTTGAGTTCAATTACTAATTCTGCTTTCCAATTCTATACATTTTTTGTTTCCACATAAAGGTTAGGTTGGGTGTAGCATTTCCTGCAGAATGATTGGAGCTGTCCAAAGCATAGGGTTTTGTTTGCATGTTTTAATGAGAAGAAATTCTTATCTTTTAGTGTTGTTGATCTGTTCTGTCATTGGGCTTACTTGTTTCTTGCTAAAACTGGCCCTCTTTTTGTAAAACCTCAAATATAGTCAGTAGAGTTTCACAGCCATAAAAGGGTGTCAGAGCCACATCTCCTGGGTGTCTTTAGAAAGAGTCTTTTTTGACATTAGTTTCTTGAGGGCTTTTTGGGTGGGTGTATTTTTTGTGGTTTTATTCTGTTTCATTTTTGGTTTTAATTATTATGGTTACATCCTCATTGTTAAGCCATGCTAAAGAAGGAACCAGGGTATTGTTCAGAGGGGTTCTTCCTACAGTTTGCCTCTTGGGAATTGCACCTTGAGTAATTGATTATAATTGAGGAAGAAAACTCAGTAAGCCTTTTTTTTTTTTTTTGTTAATCAACACTTTCATGCAAAAGTTCTACATTCTGGTAGAATATGGGTCTTTGTTGCACCCATAGCTGCGCTCAGCTGAGTACTCTGCAAGAAAATGATTTACGTATTCTGACAATACATAACAATACTTAATACAAGAAATAAGATTTGATGCTTTTAGCATTAAAATATTACTTTTCTGATTTATTGCCTCACTCCTAATTCAAATTGGAATAAATTGGTTCAGACAAGTTATACTTAAAAGCATGGTGTATTTCAAAATACAGAAATGTGTCTGATAGAAATATGAGAATGCTCATAGAAATACAGTGGCAAGCTTCTTTTATTGTTTATAAATGTACTTTATGTTTTAAGGACATAGCCCCTGGCTCTGGCAATTCACAGTTTTAGTGCATACTGACGGTCTTAATTTAGGGTGTTCTTCCCAGTTTTGAAGACGGGGCAAGAAGGAATACCCCTGATGAAGACCTGAATGAGTCAAAACCTATTGGGAAATGTAATCTTTTCCTCCTTTTTTGCAGAGCTCTTCACAGTGGTGCAACCAAACAACAGTTTTATGCACTGATAATGTAAATAAGGTGTCCCGTAAGAAAGTTAACTTTTCTTAATTGCAAATTGCATACCCTTCTCTTTAAGTGAATTTTTCAGCACATCTGGTTGGCCAGAAGCTCATTTGCTATGAATTTACGACTACATCAGGAATCATGCTAGCTCCCAGAGCAGATGGAAACATTTCTGGTTGTTTCTAATCTGGCTGCTGTTACTAGACTCCTCAGAGCATTTGTTTGCGAATTGTGGGATGCCACTTAGTCTGAAAAAATAAATTTGTTCTGAAGCGTGTTCTCTTCCTGTCCCACTCCCCACTCCCTGTGTATGTCTTGTCCATGGAGACAATCATGTTTCAGTTCTGATGTCATTCTTCTTTTTCTCTTTTTTTTTTTTTTTTTTTCCCCTTTTCTTTCAGTCCACAGCCATGAGTGAACCACAGTGCTACTACAATGAAACCATTGCCTTCTTTTATAATCGAAGTGGAAAATATCTAGCCACTGAATGGAATACTGTCAGCAAGCTTGTAATGGGACTGGGGATTACAGTCTGCATCTTCATAATGCTGGCCAACCTCTTGGTTATGGTGGCTATTTATGTCAACCGCCGATTCCACTTCCCTATTTATTACTTAATGGCCAACTTAGCCGCCGCGGACTTTTTTGCAGGACTGGCCTACTTTTACTTAATGTTCAACACAGGACCCAACACTAGAAGATTGACTGTAAGCACCTGGCTTCTCCGTCAGGGTCTCATTGACACTAGCTTGACGGCCTCTGTAGCCAATTTGCTAGCCATTGCTATTGAGCGGCACATTACAGTTTTCCGAATGCAGCTACATACTCGGATGAGCAACCGGCGAGTGGTGGTCGTAATTGTTGTTATCTGGACAATGGCCATCGTCATGGGCGCCATACCAAGTGTTGGATGGAACTGTATTTGTGATATCACTCACTGCTCCAACATGGCACCGCTCTACAGTGACTCCTACCTGGTCTTCTGGGCTATTTTCAACCTGGTCACCTTTGTGGTCATGGTGGTCCTATATGCTCATATCTTTGGGTACGTCCGCCAAAGGACTATGAGAATGTCCAGACACAGTTCTGGACCCCGCAGGAATAGAGACACCATGATGAGCCTCCTGAA
This sequence comes from Psittacula echo, assembly GCF_963264785.1. Lineage (NCBI taxonomy): Eukaryota > Metazoa > Chordata > Aves > Psittaciformes > Psittacidae > Psittacula > Psittacula echo. Next base: position 58,304,706 of record NC_137742.1, on the reverse strand, counting down.
GACTGTCGTCATTGTGCTCGGTAAGTGCTTACTTTGCCTCCCCTGTTCCCCCCGCTCTGTTTATCAGGTGATTTAAGGAATGCATGTCCAGCTCATGGGAGGGTGAGAGGTTGGTAGTATTTGCAAGACATTAGAAGAAGTGGCGCAATAAGAGGCCCCAGCATTCATTACTGTGTCGGGGCTATCAAGCTTATTTATGGAAGAGGACCTGAGAGACTTGGTTTCTTAGCCCTAGACGTGAAACTGATGAAAATTCAGGACCTCAGAATGTAAGGTGATGGGATTTTGCACCAATGCAGGTTTAATACCTGTTGAGCAGCCTATCCTGTGCAGCGTTTGCCCTTTTGCCTTTGAAGATGCCAAATGGCTGCAACCTTTAAATAGCACAGAGAAGGCTCAGTCTTCCTCTGAAGTATCTCTTGTCTCGGTTTTGCCACCCAAAAGGTGTTATGTGCATTCAGGCCATACTCCCGTGTCTGAAGAACAATGAGGGGCTACAGGTTAGTGATGAAAAGATCTTGCATGTTAAGCAGGACTGCGTGTACATTTTGCTCAGGTCTATAATGTTTGGCACATCTGAGCATCTACCAATTTGCTAATATAGAAGTAGCATGTGAGGCACTAGTGTGCTTGAACTTATTTCTCAGGAGGTGCCCAAGCTTCAGGGCTTGGAAAACAGGAGGTAAATACCATGGCACACTTGGAGTCAGAAGATTCCTGTCTTTTTGTAAATGGCTGTGTTTGGTTTTTGTCAGCAGCTCTCAGTTTCCTTATGCAAAAACACAGCCTGGATACTGGGTACCATTGCCCAGTGATGTTCTTTGCAGTTTGTTCTGCTTGTTGATGGCATTAAGGTAAAGGCAGGCAGGAATGGTGCCAATTGTCTCCTTGTCCCAACCTGTGTTCTCACCCATGAGGTCTTTCAGGACAGAAGACGAGTGTCTTGGGATCCTAGTACGCTGCTGCCTCATGAAGTTGCTCTAATAGTCCATAAATGCACCTGTACAAAGTCTGCAAAGCCCAAAACTTAACCCCAGTTCTTGCTTGACTTCTTGATTTCCATTGCTCTGTTTTGACTTGTGCCCTCTAGCAGTTAATGTCTGCACAAACACAGCAGAATAATTGCAGAGATTTGATGTGAATCACTGTGTCAACTCGTACCTTAGTTCAAGAATGTAAATTTGGCTGTCTGACCTGGTGCTTAGCTTTGTAGCCAGAATAGGAACTGTGTAGTTGACTAACCTGTTCAGCCATTGAGGAGTCTTGCTCTTCTCTTTGGGAAAAGAATGTTTGAGTTTTGGGAGGGAGGCTGTAGTGGTGGGTAAAAACTCTCCTGACTGCCTGGTGGTTTGGAAATCTGTCTGTCCCCACTTCCACGATCCTCCTTGCAGAAGGCAAAATGAGGTTGAGGACAAAAGGAAAATTCAGATTTTACAGTTGTCTTTTTTGGAACTAAATCCTTGTTTTCTCTTCTGTTCCTACAGCAGTGGGATATTTCCTTTGAGGTGAAAGACTGGCTCAGACTTTAAAGAAAGAAATGTGAGTAGGAAATGGCAAGTGCTTATGCCAGTGAAGCACAGAGCTGAAGGAGTAAATAAATAGTCACTGAATAAATCGCACATGGCAGCTCATGCCAAGCCTATATGGGGACTAGAGGTATATATGCAGCTGTAAGGTGAGGTACTGACTGCACCCTCCTCTGTTCTCCTATGAGCAGAGGTCACGGGGGAGATTACAGGCTACCCAGTATGGCTGCAACAGTAGAAGTGTACAAGGAACATGAAGTAGCCCTTTTCTAACACTTACAAGTACCTTATTTTTTTCAAGGTATTGTTCTGGAAACAGTGGAACAACTCCAGAGGTTAAGTAGCACTAGCCAAACTGAAGGTGACTCAAGTTTAGCTGCTGATGTAGTTCAGTAATATCCCTGATTCTTCACTGGGGTTATTTGGAGTAAGAATTTTTCAGGTCTGCAGGTAGTACACGTTGAAGCTTTCTTCAGAATTCAGACAGAACCATGTTTCTTGTTACTGGTGCAGTTATTCATTCAGTGTTGTGCACACACTCTGGTTTAGCATCTTTTCTAATCTGCATAAAGCACCATTTACAGAGAGAGGTATTGTAGCATTTATTTTGAAGAAAGCAGAGGAACTTCCAGACTGTGACACAGTTCATCCTGTATTTGGATCTCCCACTTCGGTATTAGTTTGAAAAGGGTTTGTTTCGGAGTTGGTTTTGTTTGTTCTCCAAGGCAGTGTGTTTTCTTTGGTAGAATGAGGTCGGTCAGAGGGTTACAGTGTAAAGAAGCAGCAATGCTTTCACCTCCTTACCATCTGTGAGACACAGTTGTAAGATAAAAATGGCTGGAAGAGAGCTGCTGGTTTGTTTTTTGTTTGTTGGGGTTAGTTTGGGTTTGTTTTAATAATAAATGTAAAAAAAAAAAAAATAGCCTGAAGCCAAGAATTGGGCTGGGGGCAACCGCAGAGGCTTTGGGAGGTTAAATGTTTGTGCATCAGGGTGTGAAGCAGACTGCTAGATGAACCACGAGAAATTTTCATTAGTTGTCATCAGCTGACAAATGTTGACCCATATTACTGAATTTATGCTTCCAATGGAAGATTGTTTTGGGGAACAAAAAAAGTTAAGCATCGCTTTGAAGGGGTGGTTAGGCCTTACCTCGGCGTGGAGTAGGCAGTGCAGTCAGCATGTTGATCAAGAGCGTGTCCTCGTGCTCTGCAACTGCTTAGAGTCTGCTTGTAAGTCTGGCTTAAAAATTTCACAAGCGGAAGATTTAATTTCAAGTGTTTTCAATTCTCAACTCACTCCCTGAGTGCCTTCCTGCAGACACAGCCAGTACACAGTGCTGCAAGTTTATCTGCTTCAGCTTTGGCAAAGGCAGAAAAGGTGGGTGTCTTAGGCTGCCTGCAGCAACTTGATGAACATTTATCTCATGCAGTCTGGAAATCTGGCTTTTTCTGCATCAGTAAACCCCAATAGCACAGCAGAAAAGACCCCCTGCTTCTCTTAATGATGAAGATCAGCGTAATGCATTGCTATTTGAGGCAGAAACCAACTTTTTTTTTGCCGGAGGTGGAGATGGGAAAGGAAGCGGTTCAGTTTATTATCAAGATCCCTCTCCCACCTCTGCTGCCCCATAGCTGAGTGGGGAAGGCAGCTGGTGTGTGTCAGCCCACGTACCTGTTTTGGAGGAGAGGAAGTGTGCCCTGAGAACCAAGGGAAAACAAAGCTGGGACTCTGAGTAAACCTATGAGCCTTGGTAGAGGGAATCAAACTAGTACTCATCTTTGGATCTTTGTTAGAATGCTGCTCAGCTGTAAGTAACCCCTTTGTGATTTGGGCAGCAATGAACTGTTCGTTTGACTTTTAAACTTCCATAAATGGTTCTTCCTGAATCTGTCCTGCTGGCTGTGCTCCCAGGCAAAGAAAGCCTTGCTGCTGCAAGCAGAAGATCATCTTTTCCTCTGTCTCCATCCACACTACATTTTGGGAGGCAGGAGAGGGAAAAAATTGACAAAAGAGCTTCTTGTTTGTTAGCTGCCTAACACGGCCTGCCCTCCTGGTGCCTTGCTGCCTTGCTCCAAGAGGAGAAGAGCTGCCGTGAAGGGGTGCAGTTATCCCGGCAGCGATGCTGTCAGCATGTGCGGGGCCGATGCCAGCCACCTCTGACAAGGGGTAATTGTGTGGGGAGGGCTACAGCCGCTTGACGCGCTGGCTGGAGCAGTCGGGATCTGGCACGCTGCGTCATCCCATGAGCGGGTGGGATGCTGAATCGGAGGAACGAGTCAGAAGCAGAGAACAGATTTTTTTTTCTTTTTTTCTTTTTTTTTTTTTTTTCATGCCCTTTGGGGTTTTTCTTTTTCCTTGGGTAAAATATTTTAAACCGAAGGAAGTGATGTCATAGTTGAGCCCTTTTTTCTTTTAACAAAGCTGCTTTTGAAATCTTTCGAAAGTAACAAGGAACATAAAAGTCTTTCTCTAGAGCGTGCCTTTCCTTTGCGCAGGGGCGAAGGCAGGAGTGATCAGCATACGGCACATAGCCATAAAATCAGGTCTGGTTCAGCTTGTAGCTCAGTAACACTTTTGCCTTTCACCACCACCATGTGCTACATTTAAATGAGCGATCAAGGGAGCAGACAGCAACAAGAGCTGAAATTTGGCATCCCCTCTTCCATCCTCCACATTATCTCACATTTAAGGACAAAGCTAAACATTTCCTGGTGGAAGTCAGTTAGACTCTGAATGCATTTGGCTGGGACAAATGCAGGTTTGGCCCAAAAATGGATGGTATCTACTGTTTCAAGAAGCAGTGAAAGCACTGAAGAAGGATTTCAGGTCTGGAAAAACGTAGCTCTGCTCTGGATTTCCATGGCCTGGAATAAGTTGTGAAAGGCTAGGGTCTTTAAGGGTTCTTATATACCTGCATTTGTAGGTAACTACCAGATTAGGTTATTAGTGTTGTAAAGTTAATCTGTATATTCTTTTGCCTAAATGCTAATTAAACACCCATCCTTAATTTGTCTTCTCTTGTTTTTACAATGCAGATAACACTCTTCCCTATACCTCCATACACATCTTTGGCCATTCTTCTCTGTAAGATTCAGATACTGAGGTTTTATAACTGAACTTTATTTAACAGTAATAGCAAAAAGCCTTTTCATGTGTATTTAACCAGTCCTGCCAATTAGCCTTATGTGTTGGGCGAGTTCTCAATGTTGTTTGGCCAAAATTAGGCATGCCTGTTGAGCCAAGTGCTACAGCTAACCCCCAGAACATAGGGAGAGCAAACAGTGAATTCATGATTGCTTACCCTTTATGTTCCTGGGAACTAAAAAGACACTTAGGACTTTCCCGCCTGCCTGTAGGACCATCCACTTTGTTTGGAAGGAGGAATGTGATTTATTCTGTAAGATCTGGAAACTAATGTGGGCACAGATTTAAAAAAGAGTGAAGGTACTTTTTGTATAAACTGTTTTGATTTAAAGGAGCCTCACTGTGTTTGAAGACAGTCCCTTACTTATTGTAGCAAAGCAATAAATGCAAGAAAAAACATCTGGAAGTTCAGTATAAACATCTGGCAGGGTGGAACTGCTCAGCAACAGCTTTTTTGCTGCCTTCTCTTTCTGTCACAGTTATAAATTGCATGAGAAGCTTATTTTTGTACTCTTGTAGTTTTTCTTTCACATCTAGGTACCAAATGGGGATGGAAAGCAGCAAGTAACTATGCTAATGCATGTGAGTGCCAACATATGCTGTAGCTATATAGTTAAAGCAAATAAAGTTCCCACCCCACCTGCAGTACTGTGCCCAGCTCTAGGGGCCCCCAACACCAGAGAGATGTGGACCTGCTCAAGCCCATCCAGAGGAGGCCATGAAGATGGTCAGAGGGCTGGAGTGCCTTTCCTATGAAGACAGGCTGTGAGAGCTGGGCTGTGAGAGCTGTTCAGCCTGGAGAAGAGAAAGCTTAGGGCAGACATAGAGGGAGGCTACAAGAAGTCTGGAGAGGGACTTCTGCAAGGGCATGTAGTGATAGGACAAGAGGAAACAGTTTTAAACTGAAAGAGGATAGATTTAGATAAGGTATTAGGAGTATCTTTGAGGGTGCTGAGACACCAAAAGAGGTTGCCCAGAGAAGCTGTGGATGCCCCATCCCTGGCAGTGCTCAAGGCCAGGTTAGTCAGGTCTTTTAGCAACCTGCTCTAGTGAAAGCTGCCCCTGCCCATGGCAGGGGGTTGGAACTGGGTGATCTTTAAGGTCCCTTCCAACCCAAACCATTCTATGATGGTTATTGATAATTTTAACCTTTTTGGGTGATGGATTGATACGCAACATTTCATCCCAAGATCAAAAAAATGTTCAGGGGGGGCATATTTTTTAAAGGATGTTTTCAATATCTGTGCTGTATCTTCTGCTGTGCAGTCTGTATCTTTTCCTTCTTCCTCCCCTCATGCAGTAATAACACTTTATTCTCTGTAGAAAATAAAAAGACTGTGAAATAGTGCTACAACCTGAATGACAACACCCTGTGTTTTGCCAGATGCATTTTGTTATTTCCATACTCCTCATGCAGTGTTAGGTGGCCAACTGGGATGGCCTATATTCCTCAGCCCCTGAATTGTAAGGCTTTGATATAGCTAAGCCTTATTAACTGTATTTCACCGGTTACCGAGTAGGTGGTTCCAGGCTGAGATGAAGATGATTTTATCTTGAAGATAAAAATGAATCTGAGATGAAGATGATTTTATCACTTGAACTCCAGCAAGCCCTTCCTGCCCATGGAAGGTTATTCTGGTGGGCCAAAGCAAACATTAGCCTTATAGGGCAATTCAGGCAAAAGAAAGATCTTTTGGAAAAGCCAAGATTTAACTGTGAGCCAGGTGATGCGAAGAAGAGAACTTCACCTATTCACACCCTCCCCAAAGTGTCCTGCTTGTGTGGAGAGAGCTGAGCTCCTCAGCAGGACTTTCCCTGAGATGACTGAAAATAAGTATGTCCAAGCTTGGAGATGTCCTTCCAGCAGGTAGCTGTGGCCCTATCCAGTTGGGTTTTTTCTTTGACATTATTACATTTTCCTTAGAGAGCTGGGCTGGGCAGTGAGATCAGGCTGGAGTTCAGATGAGAGCAGCACATTTCACAGCTGCTTCTCTGGAACTGGGGGACTGTGAAGTCATAAATACTGGGTTACCCTGTGGCCAGCACGGGGAGCTCATTCTAAGTCACCAACCCTGCCTGACCCCTGCATCACAGTGATGTCGCTTGTGTATTGATTTAGTCCTGACGGAAAAACAGGGCAATAAACTCTAGAACTAGTGTGGCCAATATGACTTTCAGCATCAATGACTTTCTGTTCTTCTACACAGGGTACAGTTATGTGCAGTCCCAGTGTTTTTAGATAAGTATATTTTAAAAGGACCTAAGCTGTGAATTTAACCCACAGTGAACTGGGAAATGGTTTCTGCTGACTGTAGTCTAGATGGAGTGTTACTCATAGAGTTTATAAGTTTAATTCTTGTTGCCATTGTGTGGAGAAGAAAGGTTTATAATAAGCGTTTTCAGAGCTGCAGTGTGGTGGCAATACTTCCAAGTTGTGTCATCAAATATTTCCTCAAGAAGTGAAATTTTTATTAAAATTATTCTACAAGATTTATAGATATATATATTCTACCTTATTCTATAGGATTTCTGATGGCTTGGGTTTCCTTCTCTTTTTTTAGTGGAAGTCCATGGAAGTCGTGATTGTTCCTCAGAAGCTTCCCTGGGGGAAAGTAACACAGCTTGGGGTGGAGGTGATGTTCAGGGCTTGCAGTAAACTACTTACAATGTATTACCTAGCACTGTTTTAGAAAAGGGAGACAAATTTTCACAAAGAATTGCTAAAAATCAGTTATAGCTTATCAGCAAAATGAGTTTCTGCTTTCAGTTAAAATAATGGAGGCATGAAACTTGCTAATGATCTAAGCTGTAATCTGTACCTAATTATGCAGTGACTGGAGTGCGTCTTAAATTTAAGACCCTTTGGACTTGCATAGGATGTTGCTTGCTTGGGGTTTTTTTCATGCAGCTAGTGAAAGCAATGCTGTGTGTGCTCTCTGACAGTTAATCTGTCTCTCTAAATCTCACTCACTGATTGTTTTTATTGTCATTTGTAGTTCTGCAAATGAATTCCAGTGGATCCTTTTGAATTTTGTCTAGTAGCCCTAGGTCAAATCTCTTCCCAGTACTGCTTGGCTGGTGAGGAAACTGAAAGAAAAAGAGAATAAGGAAGCACAGCATCTGGAAATTACACTATGGTCAGTTTGTTTGTGTGATAAACTTGATAAGTAGCTTTCTTTTTCAAAACAAGCCTGTGCAAGCTCTCCTTGCTGAAGCAGAAGTTACTGGTGCCCTGGATCCAGGCCACTCTTTCTCTGAACCTAAGGCGTGGTTGGGTGTATTGGGAGTCTCGTTCTAAATGTTTTACTTAATTCCTGTACTGACTTTCCCAATTAAATTTATTGCATCCCCAGCTAAAGCTGATATGCCCTGGGTAACTATCTTTTCTATGAAGTATTCCAGGTATCCTTGTGTAATTCATTGCTTCACCATGGGGAAGGTGTTTGGAAGTTTTCCTCCTCTTTCCCCCTTCAGTTAAGAATAAATATTTTTCATTTTCATTTGGGATCCTGTGAAACTGTGCATTGAGGAACTTAGATCATTTCCCAAGGCAGAAATGTGGTTTTATTTTGGTTTTGAAGGAGGAAAATCTCACTAGTAAATCCATTCCTTTACATATGATGGAAATGAGGCCTTGTTTAATAAAAGTCTTTCCCTGGGCTTCAGGATTATTTATTACCTTTTCAGGGAAGAAATAAATTTGAAGGGTAAAGGAAAGCTCTTTGCATTCTTTTGAGAATGGCGAGAGTGGGATAAACATTAAGAAGTTCTTGGTTTGTGCTCGTATTCAGCTTCTGATTAAAAAAAAAATAAAAAAATTAAAAAATCTTATTGCTTGCATAGTCTGTCTCTTGTTTCCAGAAGGTGTCTAAAGATGAATTGCAATGTCAAAATTAGGTATTCTTCTCAACAAGGCCAACGGAATTGGTTTTTATTCTTTATGAATAATGAGATTTGGAAGTCACACCCTTATCTTACCCCAACTAATAGAATCCAACCCCTGGATCCAGGATCCAACCTGTTGGATCCAGGTGAAATAACAAACTGCTGGCTAAGAAGTGAAATTCACTTAGTGAAAATCCGCGCTAAACCAGTGAGTGCCACATCTTGCTCTGCCATCTGTCTCCACTTAGCAGTGCTATGGCCCTGGGTGAGTACTCATCAGCTTGGGCTTCCCCAAAATAGTGGATGTGGGGATGTGTTGTGGGACATTTGCCCCAAAATAGACTCGTGATAAACTCTGAGAAAGCTGAAGGCCCAGGGTAGAAATTGTTTACCAAGGAAAAGATTAGAAAATCAGTGTGGGCAGGAAGACTTACATGTAAAATCTGGTGTCCTCAACATAAAAAGGACATGGAACTGTTGGAACAAGTCCAGAGCAGGGCCACGAGGATGATCAGGGGACTGGAGCACCTCCCATATGAAGACAGGCTGAGAAAGTTGGGGGTGTTCAGCCTGGAGTGAAGAGAAGGCTGCGTGGAGACCTCATAGCAGCCTTGCAGTATCTGAAGGGAGGCTATAGAGATGCTGGGGATGGACTCTTCATCAGGGACTGTAGTGACAGGACAAGGGGTAACAGGTTAAAACTTAAACAGAGGAAGTTTAGGTTGGATATAAGGAGGAAGTTTTTACTGTGAGGGTGGTGAGGCATGGGAATGAGTTGCCCAGGGAAGTTGTGAATGCTCCATCCTTGGCGGTGTTCAAGGCCAGGTTGGACAGAGCCTTGGGTGACGTGGTTTAGTGTGAGGTGTCCCTGCCCATGGCAGGGAGGTTGGAACTGGATGATCTTAAGGTCCTTTCCAACCCTAACTATTCTATGATTCTGTGATTCTAAAATGTCAGCCCATGACCAAAGCATACTGATCTTACTCCTTTTGAGGTGAATGTTTTGGAACAGGAGATGGGAATCCATCCTTTAGAAGAGGCAATAGTAATGATTTTACAAATTGGCTGCTTGCAAGGCAACATTCTTGTCCTCTAGAAAGCACATAGTTGCATGGGAAGTTTGGTTCTAAATGTTTTGCTTGATTTCTTCACTGATTTTCTGAGTTAAACTTCTTGCATCCTCAGCTAAAACTGATACATCCTTGGTAACCATTAAAGGAAAGCATTTGCAGTCTGGAACGTCTGTGGTAATCTGCAGCCTCTGGCTTGTGTTTTCATCTTTGAGATACCATTTGTCCGTTCCATGTTTCGGTGAAAACAGCTCAAATGCTAATACAAACTTAAAGCTAGACCTCAGCTTGAGAAACTATGTGAACAAAAATGCCAGTTGTTAACTTGTCACATTGTAAAACTGCATTCAGTGAAGCACAGAACAATCATTTGTTTCCACCGGTGGAAAACACTGAGAACAAGAGACTGTTTTGTGAGAGAAGTGTCGCTCCTTCTTGTGCATTGCTCCATTGCACATGAGCAGTGTGAGTAAGTATTCTGGGTTGTCTGTTTTTCTGGGGTAATCTGTAAAAACAGAAGAATACAAATTTAAAAGCAAATTATCTTTGCCTTTATAGTTTCAATGAAGCCAATGGCTCTTAACATCAGAGCTTGCTGAGACATCTGAGGTACAGCAGCCTGGGGTGGGAAATGGTCAGCAGTGAGTGATAGCTTTCAGACAGCAGCTTTTGTGCCTCCCTCTTAATATACACATTAAAAGCAGGTTCAAGGAAAAGGCCTATGTTCTGGCTTCTTTCTCTCTCTCTCTTTCTCTTTCTCTCTCTCTCCTCCTCTCCTCCCTCCTTTCTCTCTCTCTTCCCCCCCCTTCCCCCCCTTTCCCCCCTTTTCCTTCCCTCTCCCCTCCCACCCCTTCACCACCCTTCCCCTTCCCTCCTTCCTTTTCTTCCTTTCCGCCCTCTCTTCTTCCTTCCTCCCTCCCTTTCTCTCTTTCTTTCTCTCATTTTATTCTTTTTTTTTTTTAATTGTTTTTTGAACCTGAATGTAGAAAGAAAATGTGATTCTGACCTCTTCTGGATTCTGGCTTTATTAGCAGAATAGCTTCCTATTTTCCTGTTTCATACAGCTGGGAATGCTGTCACTGAGCTTACAGGTGGGCTTGTTTTCCTTTCTTTTTTCTTTCAGACAAAGATGGTCTTTTATTTTTTCTTTTTTGTTTTTTTACCTTCAGCCCTTCCTTGAGTAAGTTTCTGTATTTTCTGTCATACAGTTGCACATTTGATGCCCTTCTTTAACGCTGAAAACAGCAACAGCAACAGAAAATTCCCTTGCTTTCTGCAGTTCTCAATCAAGAAACCTTCTTGTCACCTTTCCACTTTGCTCAGCCTAAAAATAATCTCTGAAATTCATTTTCCTTTTATCCCTATGGAGAAATAACTGTTACTACGTCCAAGTGTGCTTCTTATATATGTGGCAGGTCCACTGGTAGACACATATCCTTTCTCATCACTTCCTGGAGAGCAGGCAAAAGGACTCAGAGCTTGCAATGGAAGGTCACAACACTTCAGAAACTATGACATCATTTGTTAAGTCAAGTGTTGTCCATCAGTCTGTGCTGCTTAATGAAGTACTTGAGCAAGGGGAAATACCTTAAGTGAAAATACTTGGTTTCCAGGCCCGCCGTCAAACAGGAGGTATTTGAACAGTCAGGGATAAGTGCTTTGAAGTTTATGGCCAGGGCGACCTTAAGTTCTGCAGCTGGGGAAGTGAAAATGCAGTTTGTAAAACTGTCTTAGACATACCTGCCACAGGACTGGCCATCTGCTGCTGCGGGCTGATGTTAGGAGAGCAGCTTCTGTGTGCTGCAGTAGGTTGGTATAGTAATTCCTTGATGTTAATGCTAAAATCTATGAGTTTACTTTAAAAAACAAGTTTCAGATAGTTTTGAGGCAAGTGAGAGAGCGTAATTCTGTTCCATTTCTTTGTGTTGGAGTGAGGGCTGTCTTCTTGGGTCTTTCAGCTTTACTAAAGTACTCCGTATCCCAAGTACAAATTTGCTAATGTAACCATAGATATGCAAGGACAGTTAAGATTTTTGAAATATCTTCTTTCATGAAAGAAGTCATCGTCTGAAGAAGATGAAGGGAATTTAGCTGCTACAAGCACAAAAAGCTGCCAAGCTCCTGCATTTGTCTTATTTTCATGGAAATCGTTTCCTCTGACCTTGGACTCACTACCTTCCTTGTTCCCCTAAAAGCAGTTTTGTGAGCTGTTTCCCATCTTCTGATATTGATGTAACCTCAGAAAGAACTTTTTCTGACATATGGCATTGATAATTCTCATTTTCCCTTGTTTGAAGTTGCTTTTCAGTGCCCACTTTTACTTTTCTAGAAGTATGGAGTAGCGTAGATATTGCTTTTCCAAGCAGAAGCTGTGCATATAGAGAGGAAGAAAGAAAGAAAAGGGGCTAAAAGAAAAAATTGCTTGCATATATGTACACAATAGTTGCCTCTTTCTTCCATTAAACAAAAATTGAAAACTTCAAGAGTGTATCAGGTGGGTTTAGATATGTAACTGGATTTCCTTGATGATGTGTTGGATTTATTTATTTTTTTTTAAGTTGGTTACCTGTGTTAATTACCAAAATAAACATATTTTGTGACATTTTTCTACCATAACTGCATCCTGCTCATAGTAAAGGGTTCAGTGGAAATTGTGCTTGCTTTTCCCAGCTTGGAGCAGTTACTGTAACAACTCAAAACAGACCGCCATAGACCCAGTGTCATTTGCTGGTCTCCCGTGTGGCATGGTGCCCTTCACACTCCACGTGCTTCAGTGACAATGCTACTGCATGTGCATTTTGGTTAGCTCTCGTTAATTGAGAGGTAAAACTTCCTCATAATTATGAAAAAAAAAGAAACCAAAACCCAAACAGTTTCATTTCAGACTTTGAACATCTGAGGAACAGACTGGTTTTATTTATCTCTTCAGCTGGGGTGCAGGGTGAAGAGTGGTGCAGAGTCTGATGAATAACAGTATTAAAAAGTCAATCCTGTCGTGTCTGTTAATTAGCAGCTGGTGCTACAAGGTCTGCTTTTGGGTTACAGTTAAAGACTAGCATAGCAGTGAGTTTGGGTACATACTTAAGCAGTGTCTACCTTCAGATTACAGCCATTTAATGGGGAAATATATTTCTTTCAATACATAGTAAGAAACTATCAACTTTAAGTTATGTGTAAAACAGCCCCTTGCTCAGAGTTAATTGGCAAAGGGACTAGGCCATGAAGAGCCTCATGAATGGGGAAAGGCACAGGCTAAAGTAGTAAAGTCATGACTTCTCTGCAAATAGAAATGGATAGCAACTCCCATCTGCTCATACCACGCTGTGGGAAGCAGGGTGGGAATGATGTGTGGGTGTTTCTAATCCCTGCTTGCACAGGTCAAAACAGAAATTTGTGATAGAAAAACTGTCTTGAGCTGGCAGACCAGCAGAGCATGTCTGCTAGTGCTTGATGTTCAATGTCAGCAGGGCACACAATGTTCTGGTTCCTGCTCTGGAGGCAAATAGTGAAATGGAATTCAGTGCTGACTAGTTCGTTTTCCAGGAGATCTCTTGCCTTTGACATGTATATGCCCAAAGAGGAAAAGAGGTTGCATGTAAGCCTAAGAATAGGCAGGGAACTGCCCCTACACCCTTTAAAAAGTAACACAGTTTACAGTGAGTGATTTCTGAAGTAGTGCCAATGCAGACAGATGCCTGGCTCTTCAAGTTCCGAATCAAAAGCCTTTGCTCTGTCTGGGCTTCCTACTGACATTATCCAGTATCTCGAAGTTCTCATTTGAACCAGATTTTGAGCTTTCCAAACACATATTAATAGTTTGAAACTTCAAAACTTTGCCATTCCTGCTCCCTGGAGGAGTGGCAGAGTGTTTCTGAGGAGACCACAAGCCATTCTTCTAACTTAAGAGGTCAGTGTAGTATCTTACGGTCTTGCTGACATCCTCAGGTGTTTCAGTCTCATCCTTCATGTGAGAAAGAAATTTCTCAATCATCATTACTATCTATGAAGAAGATGGAGAGGTCATGCTCCACGTTTTAGATAGCTCAGACTTAAGCCTCGATTTTTGCATCCACTGCTTTACTTCAGGCATATGGTTTGCCAGCTGGATATGAAGGGGTTTTATGTAATTTCAGAATAGCATCTACTGTAAACTTCTTGGTCAGCTACTCCTTCGCTGTAGGCTCGCAAGCTTATGCCGTGTTAAAGGCATAATCTCCATTTGGTAACTGCACTAGCTGCAAATGAAACCTTTAGGTTAACCTCAGTTCCAGTTGTGAGTGTTGAAAACAAAGAGGTTTTTTTGTTGAGATGGATGTAGCTTTCAGGGCCATAGAAGATACTTTTTTAAAAAGGTCTTCAACCTGGCTTTCTGACTTCAGCCAGAAATTACCAGAAATGCAGGTTGTACTACTAGAAGCTACACAGTGCCAATAGGTTGCTGAAAGGATTTCCCATTTTAATGTCCAGGATGGATGTGGTTGGGTGGTACACAAGCTTTAAAGGCTAAAAAAAATTAAAAAGTATTATAAGGTTGACAGAAGCAGGAAGGAAAGATTCCTATCCAGGCAAGGCGAATAGTAAATTGCTTGAATTTTAATTGATGCTGCATTTTGTTTCGGAGGTTGACTACCCGTAAGGTTAATTTGAAGCATGCGGTTGCAAAGTGTTTACCTTTCCTTATTGGCCTGCATGCCAGTTCATACCAAGTGGCATCTAGAAAACTGAAGAATCATTTCCCACAAAATATGCTGACAAATTCTTGTTCTGAAGCTGATGGGTAAGTAATTCATATTGGAGAAAAGGAGCTAACTCTCACTGTTAACTGAGGGTGGAGGAGATGGTCACTGAATCTCATCCATGGTGTACCTTGTGAAATACAGGAAAAATCAGCATATCTTATAATCCTTGGCATAGTTTCTGGAACTTGTGTGGGTGTTCCATGATGATTTATGAATTTATATTAACAGTGTGTCTTTTGGAAGTATCTTTTGTAGTATACAGTAGTGGAATGTATTCATTGTTCCTCAGCGGAACATTTTTGTTACTATTTCAGTATGCACGCTTGTTACCTAACATAGTGAAATGGGAAATGAAGGAAATTGACTTTCGCTCACTCTAGTTTTGTTCTGGTGCCAGAATATAGGGTGATCTGCAGGATTAATCCTGAAGACATGAAATGGTTTCTTCCCTTTCCTTTTCTTACTCGGGCTTGCCTCGGGCTTAATGAGATTTCTCTTGAAAAAGCCTCTCAGCCTCAAGTGAGAAGGGAAGACAGAGACTCCTGAAGAGAGCTGTTAATCCGACAGATGACTCTGGTCCCTCCTCATTAGGTTTCTGCAGCTCACACCTTTCCCATCCCCAGGGAGGCTGCTGGTTAATGTGGCTTCTGTAGATCGTGGGGATTAAAAATGAGAATAATTGGCATCACTAGTTATTCAGTGAGAATAGTCAGCATCAAGTCCTTGGCTGCGTTAGCTAGTATTCTGCATGAAAGGAGTTGTGTCTTTGCAGCAGAAAAGCTTGGCTTAGCTCAGTCTAGAGTGAGGAGGGGTCAATTTAAATAAACAAACAAAGGAAACTAGTTAACTGGCAATAATTAACAGCACTCTTTAGATGAACACTTCAGCTTCCAGTCTATTAATCCATCAGATATCCAAGTGCTGCATTCATGGTGTGCTCCTATGTGGAGTGTTAAAGAGCAGCAGGCTTTCAGATAGGCGGCACTGGCCTTGCCTGCCGTATCAAGTGAGAGGTGTGTACAAAGCCATATGCAGTCAAGAAATGTGAGCTTTTATGCACGTTCCGTAGAACACAGTAGTGATTGATGCTGTTTCCCGGGTGATTTTCCTTTTATTTAAATTTGTTGATTCTTCACCCACCCTCCCTCTGCTCCCTCTGTTCCCGTCTCTCCACTCCCTTTATGTATAACTTTATCTCTGTGGCCTTGCCCCCATTAGCTGGCAGGCAGGAGCAGCATCTCTACAAGCCAGCCCAGCCTCCAGCATGGGTCGTGGGAGTGTGAGCTGTTGGCTGTTGTTGCAGGGCCAGTGGTGGTCCCATCTCAGGTGTCTGAGCAGGACTGGGCTGATGGGCTCTCTTGGCTTGTGGCTTGGCAGAGAAAAGCGATTCCAGGCATGTTTCCAGAAAACAAAGTGTAGCAGTGTTCCTTCAGACTGTTGTTACAGGCATAAATAGCCCATGTACGGAGATTTACTCCTGGAGGAAAAGCAAATAATTTTTTTTTCCTGAGTTTTTGGAATCAGGCAGTGAAATGGAAGAAGCATGTGCTGAATTTTTACCCTGACAGTGACAATACCATGGCTTTTCCAGGGTGCATTAAAAGTAGATGCATTTAAACCATAAGAGTAGTTCTAAAATAACTGTTTATTACTGGTAACATGCATTGGTTACTGGTAACCTTTTACATTTCTTTCATGGATATGAATGTTGATTTTACAAGGAAACATGATTTAATTAACAGGGAGCTCTCAATTCACTATGCTTTTGCTGAATTGTTTGGTTTTTTTTTTTCCTAGTTTCTGAAATGTTTCAGGATTGGATTGTTTGGGGTTTTTTTTATTTTGCTGAAATTGCCTGTTTCATACTCTGCAGTACATCTGCAAGTTGCTTACATTCAGAAGAAATTCTGAATTCCCTAGAAACTTTTGAGTTGCTAAGAATTAAAAATAAATAAACAAAATTCCCCCATTAATTTTGGATATGGAACTTAAAATTTTTCTCTTGGAAGGTTTAGAAAATAGTACAATTAAATATTCCCATTGAGCCCTCTTGTTGATTTATCTCTGACTGAGAACAGAACTACCTCAGTGGGAGGAGTATTGAGTACTTTGGCTGCAGAGCTGGGTTTGCTTCTCAGTTTCCCCAGGATGGGAAGGTCTAAGGGCGTAGGGGGTGCAACAAAGTCCACTGTCCTTGACCACTGGCCAGCACAGGTTGTTTTACTCTTGCTGCTCAGATTTTGGAGGTTTTGGGTGTTTCTTGCCTCAAGTAGCTCCCTCTGGGTCCAGCAGAGCCCACAGAAAAGCAGGGCAGGGGCATATCCTCCTGTGTGGGAGTGGTTAGAGGTGCAAAGGATACATGTTTTTTCCAGGTTCCCCAAAGTTTTGCTCATTCTAGGAAGGCTATGACCCCTCCTCAGTGCTCTGAGAAGCCCAACACCAAAAACATATGTTTTTTAAATTATTTTATTTTTATTTAAACTAGTTGTCAGACACTTCTAGTTCCTAACCTCAGGACCTGATGGAGCATCAGTAACTGAAGAAGTAGACTGTACAGAGATACTGACCAGTCAAGGCTTGAGTGAGAAAGAACTTGTGCCTTTTTTAGTATTTCGCTTTGGGAGGGATGTTCAGCCAAGACATAGCAATTTTCCAGGATATAGTGCATATGACAGTGCCTCAAATTTCTGACATCTCCTTCTCAATTTAAAACAAGTGGCAAGAGCTGGATCCAGAGCTGGCTGAAGTGCAAGTTCTGCATTTGGCTGTCTTAACACTAGGATTTCACTGCGCATGCTGGTGTAATCTTAGCAGGGAAATGAATCAGATTTTAAAACCTGGCCCCAACTTTAAAAAATGGTGACTAAATGTATTGAACTCTGAGCGTGATCCATCATTCATGAGCTTTGTGCCTCACACACTTCACTTTGAAACAGTGTGCTTTGCTCACAGACTTTTAAAATTCATATCCTGCATCCATTATGCTGACTATCAAGAGTTACCCTTGACTCATAGAGGAGCAGGAATCTTGTAAAGTGTCAGTTATGGGGTGTCTCCATTGCATATTGCACTGTTGAGTGCAGATCCCCCTCAAAATAACAAAAAATAGCTAAATTAAATATACTTGTCAGAGGTTTTCTTAGAGAAGCTTTGACATCCTGTCCTGGGTGCTTTCAAACAGGAAAGAGAAGATATCTGTAAGATGCAGCAATTTCATTGAGCATCTCTTCAGATGTATGTAAGAAAGCAGAAACCACAACAAACCAAAAAAGTCAGCCCAAGCAGAAGGCTTCTGCTACTGTTTTATAGAGTTAAATTTTTGTTGTTGCTAAAAAAGTAATCTTAGTAGAGTACATTGAAAAGACAGTAGATACTGATATAACTGCCTATAAAGCTGTATGTATGCAATTTCGCAGGCAGCATTTTGCAATAGTGTGATATGGTAGAGCTCTGTGTGTGCTGAAATGGCTGTGATGATAAGAGATGTATGTTGCCACATCTTGAAACCATCTCCTCCACTTCCATGACATGGACTGACCACTTCAAAAAAAAAAAGAAAAAATCCACATGTTTGGAAATGCATTTTCTTTGTTTAAACACCTCTTTCATACCCCAGGAAAATAAAACGCAAAGTGCTTGGAAAAGGCAGGCGCATTGCCAGCTTTTTAAAGAGCTGTGAGAGAAAAGTTGCTAGGCCAGCTATAGGTTCAGCGACTTCCTGAATCAGCATGAGAGATATCAGCAACAGAAACATCTGGAAATATTTAATTATTTAGTAGCTCATTCCATGTATGAGTTGTTCTTTCTTTAGATGGAGAGGGACTTGTATTAGATTATTTTCATCATTTGAGATTAAAAGGCACATATTGCAACTTGTGCTCTTGGTGTGAGGTTTTTCCAGGGCACCCATCATTGCTGTGACCACAGCCGCCCTGTTTGTGGCAGCGTCAGCTCTGGCTTCGGGATGTGCTCAGAGTTCATGGGCGCTCAAGAGCTGATAAACATGCCTTTGGTCTGCACGTGATGCACTGACAGGAACTGCCACAAGTTATGTCCTGTCCCTGAGTTATTACAAATGCTTGTGAAAAAAAACCCAACATTTGTATAAGGGGTGGTTCTGAACTGGAAGATAAGTCCTCAACTTCTGGTCATAGAAGATGCCTGTGAACCCCAGCAGATGGATTGGGGACACAGGTTAGTTTGGAGCTTGGAACTGCCTCTGATGAGTGAGGTTTTGGGCTCTCTGGCAATTCCATGATGCCAGGGAGCATTACTGGTCACTCTAGGTCTCCCTGGGGGACCACTGTGGAGTTCTTGGACCTTTTCTCTAAGGAAGCCAAAAGTGGAGGCTGCTCTGGCTTCTTCAAGTCGCTTTGCCCTTTAGGGCATCTTCCAGCAAGATCTCCCAGAAAGGCCCATCACTTCCCATGCCATGGAGGTGCACCAGTGTTTTTGCTTTCACCACTCCTCAAAACAAAAAATAACCAGTTAGATGTCCTTGAAGCCAGGCAACACAAACACAATGCCATGGTGGCATTAAATAACTTCTAGCCTTGTGATAACACCACGCTTCTGAAAAGCGATGCAGTGCTAAATAAGCCAGAGAGAGACATTAGTATCGTTCCTCCCTGTTTAGCATCTTACAGATTAATTATGAGTGTTCCCAGAAAAGTTAGCGAAGAATTGTGGCAAGGAAGAGTTTTATCACAAGTTTGTGCTGGTAGTTATTCCACGCAGGAAGGAGACAGCTCATGTTCTTCTAATGCCAGCTTAATGGGACAGCTTTCTATAGCGTCGTGAAATCCAAAAAGTGCAGCTAAGGAAGAGGATGAACTGGCAGGTCACATGTGGCCCTCTTCTGCTGTAAACAACTTCTGGGATTGTCTCTTTTCATCTGGTTTACACGTGTAGATAGAATATTTCTGGGGAAAAGATTAAGTTTTAAATTGCATGTGTAAATATTTACACACATCTGTTGCAGTGATATGTAATGCTGTTGCAGGCATTGGAATACTTCCTCTGCCTTTCCCTTCCCCTGTGCTCATTGTACTGTATGTGGTCATCTTGCTGCTTATCATAAAGCCTCCTGACAGTGTGTACCACATGTTGCAAACAAACTCATTTCCTTGCTTTTTGATGTATTTGTTCTTGCCTGTGCCATGCACCATCTACTATAAATGACTGAATTTTCCACTCAAAATGCTTTCATTGCAGCAACATTCAAGCTTAGATGTGTTTCTAGCAGCAGTGTTTAACAGCCACAACTGAACCCTGGGAGATCTCTGCATACAACCCTCTCCCATCCACCCTGAACTCCTGCCCAAAGTAAGCCTGATGAATGCAGGTATTATTCTGTGATGCAGAATAAGGAGGAGGAAATGAGGAACATCCAGGCTGTGGATCCATTAGAGGCACCTTTTTTTTTCCTTCATCTTTGTCCTGTTACAAATGTTGTGTATACCCAATGCAGTAACATACAAAGCATCAATGTCAGTGGACAGTCACAGTGATGGGCAATAGAACAGCCGGTAAGAACCCAGAAGATCTGAAGCTTGTTTTGCTGGTTGGTTTGGCTCCGTATTGTTTGAGGCACAGCGCTGGTAAATCCCGTGGCTGCAAAGCCTGCCTAGTAAAGATAAACAGCTGAAGGCGTGGACTTTCCTTACAGCACAGAAATGGCCTGTCTGCCTTGCTACATTCATCCCTAATTTTGCTAGCCTGCCTTTGTTGTGGCAGCTGTTCTGAGGCTCTGGAAAACTGGTGAGAAGCTAGCAAGTAGCTTGAAATGAAGTCCAGCAAAGCCTAATCTGAGTTTGCATCAGGGCTCCCCCTTTTTGCACATCCCCTACACACTGCTGCTGTGTTGGAGTTCACCTCAGTGTTGCCTCAATATTCCTTTAATTGCTAAAACATCTTTAAAAAGATGAGGTCACCTCTGACTGGCTTCTTCAGTGTGTTGCTAAATAGTTCGGGGGGGTTAATTTTTTTCTGAAGAAAAAAAAAGCTCTGTGTTTCATTTAGAGCAGCAGAAGTACTTCTTGGAAGCAATTACTGAAGGATTTTGCAAGCACTTTGCTTACAATGTACTAATTGCCTTTTTTTTTTTTTTTTTAACCTAAACATTCCTCAGTGAAGGGCCTTTTGCATAAAGGTCTCAATTTATTTTATGCAGCTTCCCGTTCGCTTTAGGTGCAAGTCCACAGATATCTGCTAAAAAAACAACCGCACAAATCTTGCAAATTCATATATCAGTGTGTCTGCCCCAAAATAATCTGATTTAAACCACTGTGAACAGTGCTGAATTAACACATCTGAATGATCCTGCAGGCAGTATTTTGGATGTGTTCTGGAGGAAGAGTTTTCAGCGTGGGTGCTTTAATTAGCCAGCATTGCAATAAAACGTATTTCCAGTGTCGCCAGGTTTCAGCTCCTGGACACGTGCTGGTGCCATCGAGTAATGTCAGTGGGCACAGCCTGGCTGCTTGGTACTGTACGGTTTTTAACATGGAGCAATTTAAAAGCTGGCAGCAGGAGCTTGGAGGTGTCTTGTTTAATCATCACAGCTGTTTCATCCTTTTTGCTAGTCTGTCAGTTTGCTGCCTCTCAGCCTCATAGGTGAGCTGCAGATCTCAGGCTGAAAGTTGCTTTGATGGTTTGCTAGCAGTCTTGGTCCTTCAGTTCCTCTTTCACTGGGAAACAGTAGCTGATGTTCTGCTAGGTAGTCTTTCTATTTCATAACCTGTGCCCATGATTGCAAGCCTTCATTGTTTGAAGCAGAAGGATGCAATACAGTAGATGGCCTAGATGTACTAAGAACTTCTTTTGAGGACTGATTATGTTGCAGAAACTTGTTGTTTTTCATGGAGAGAGTATGGAGAAGACTTTTGTTTTTCTTTTTAAGGCCTGCTTTCAGTGCAGCTACACCATTTGCAAATGTTTGTTTTTACAACTGCTTCTGGAAGTCAGTGGATTTACAATTTCTTTGACAGCTGGCTCCCTGCTTATATGCTGTCCCCTTTCTTTAAGCAGACATCCCAACCCCACATCTAGAACCTGTTACCATGGAGTGATCAGAGCAGGATGCTGTGCAGATGCAGCTGGTGGGCATAGAGTGCGGGATCAATCAGAGAGGATTAGATGGATCCAAGGGCCATCAAAGCATGCAGAACAAATCGGACTTGCTTTTTGAATGCCACTGCTTTGTCATTCTGTGGATGCAATCTTAGGCTCTCTAAGTGTGAAACAAGTGCTTTTCACAGTTATCTTCTGGCTCTGGCAGCCATTGGTGTGGCCTGCACTGTGCGTAGCTGATCTGCCACATCTGGTGGAACTGTTATTAGAGGCTCTTTTAAAAATGAAGTACTGCCCTGCTGTACTTAATAGCAATGTTAATTATCACTAGATCAGCTCGGTCTGCATCTCAGAGAATTGTTTTAAGTTGTGTTTTGTATTTTGAAAACTTCTAGATGGTTTCTTTTTCAACTGCTAAATAATTACATCGCATGGCATTTAAATCCCTCATCCCTTGAGGACTGAAGTCCCTGGCAAGCAGAGGGTGCGCAAAGGAAGCATTTTCAAATTCCTGCCCTGCAGAAGCAGCGTGCTGCCCAGCAGGTCCATGGGGAGCACTTGCATGAGCATGGCCACAGGCTCTGCCCAGGCGGCAGCGTGCCTTCTCTGTGTTGCTGTGAGAGATGAGTTGGCTTCACCTCTGGGCCTGAAGACAGGTGACAGTAGAAAATAATTAATGTGGTGTTTGACAGCCTCATTAGAGAGGCCAGGAGTTCAGTGGGAATGGAGACAGCTTGCTCATGCCCAGCAGCAGAAGATCCAGGACAAAGCCGAGACATGCTATAGAGAAAGCAGCAATGTTAACGCCTCTTCCTTCCTTGTTTGGTAGATAGGGACTCGATTTAGATTACTTTTGTCTGGCACTTCTCATGAACACCCCAGAAAGAGTTGTAGGTGGCTGGGAATCAGCTCAGTTTGGGTGTTGAAAGTACTTCAGTATTCAGCTGCAATACAACTGCCCTTTCATGAGTAGGTGGGAGTAAATGAACTGAATGAGAAGACTTAGTGCATTTTTTCCTGTCTTTATTTCATTATTATTGTTCGTTTTTATCATAGCAAAAATCTACAGCCTTTCTGGGGGATACTGGAGCAAAGTGTGTGCCAGAGATCAAAGGAGTCACATCCTCAGAAACATGCAAATTGAGCAACCTTCAAAATAGTATGATAGTGCTCTTTTTCTGTGGTTTCAGAGGCTAGTGTCTGAAGGGGGCCTATAAGGATGCTGGGGAGGGACTATTCTGGACTGTAGTGATAGGACAAGGGGTAACGGGTTAGAACTTAAACAGGGGAAGTTTAGGTTGGATGTAAGGAAGAAATTCTTTACTGTTTGGGTGGTGAGGCACTGGAGTGGGTTGCCCAGGGAAGTTGTGAATGCTCCATCCCCAGTGGTGTTCAAGGCCAGGTTGGACAGAGCCTTGGGTGACATGGTTTAGCGTGAGGTATCCCTGCCCATGGCAGGGAGGTTGGAACTAGATGATCTTAAGGTCCTTTCCAACCCTAACTATTCTGTTATTCTATGATTTGTATAGAAATCTTCAAGCCACAATGACTCAGGACGTGGCAGTAGGACAGTGCAAGCACTATTCTTGGACACTTCTAGATGCCGTACTCTGCTTAGCAGGGGTAAAATTTAGAACAGTACAGCAGACTGCCAAGGGTAGGGCACTGTTCCCGAATACCTGCTGAAACATCAGGATCAATTCAGTATACCAAATCAAATGCATGAAACCGGAGGAAAACTCAGTCATAGTGAGAGGATGCATCGCTCCCCTAACCCAGAAACAGTTTTAATGGCTAACCCTTTAAGTGGATGAGACTGGGATTCCCTTTTTTGTAGTGCTGAGGGTGTCTTAACGCATTCGGAATTTTTGCCTTGCTCTGTTTTTTGCCAGCTTGTCCTCACCTAATGGTATAAACCAGAACTGTGTAAAGCATCGCTCCCACAATAGCTGTGTTCCCAGGGTTTTCCACAACTGTGTACTGATGAGAGAAAGCGCTAGCTGAAGACACACCTGTTTCCCCCAGTATAATGTGTGGTTTGTCAATGTGATTCTTGAAGCTACAAGTTGAAATAGAGTCTAAATTTTATTAGTGCTGTCTTCTGTGTTTGCCTGAGGACTTTAAATCAGTATGGATCCTGTAGCAGTAAATACAAAGGCAGTTACAGAGAAGCAGCCACTGGAATTTAGGTATTTACTACCAGCAATGAAACATTTCCAGACTTGTTCACTGTCTTTCCTATTTTAAGTATGGGAAATACTGTCATTCCCACAGTAAAATTATATGCTGCAGGACAGTAAACACCCTTTGACAGGGAAAAAGGTACCCAGTGTACACTGTTGCAGTGCTTCTTTCTGCATGATTATATTTTTAATGAATCCAGAGACTGGCATCATGGAAGTTGATAAAATACTAATCTTTCATTCGTCCTGACACCTAAGACTTAAGTTACAGGGTGATGTCATCTTGTCTAAATGGGGAAAATCAGATATTCTGAGGGGATTCAGAGGCATCTGTGAGAATCAAGAGGTAGCTGCATCCTTTTAAACTGTGTCTCATCTTCAGTATGGAAATACAGACCAAAAGCTGTATTTTCTGCCCAAGTTATCGCCCTCATCTAGACAGATTTAAATGAGTACATACAGAATTAAGTGCTAAAACCTGGAATTCATCCTTCTCATGAGCTGTCAGTATATGCTTATCAAAAGCAAAATTTGGGTGGCTCTTCACTCTGCTTGTCTTGTGAAGTGCAATGCCATGTCTGTCTGCTATCACTCTTTTTTATCATTATTATTTGTCGATGCGTCGCTGTATAGATTCACTGTGTCACTGATAGTCTGATAGCCTGAGCAAGGACCGTATGGCCTTGACAGTGCTTGGGTGATGACGTATACAGGAGACTTACTATACTGTACCTGTTTGTGTAGAATCTGTCCAAGGCTGCTTCTGCTTTAAGGCAGTATTTTCATTTGTTAACATTCAGATGAGGAGTAGAAGGCCTTGCTAGGAAGGAGGATATCCTAACATATCTAAAAAGAGAGACTGAAGATTTATTCTGGAGTGACATTCTTTTAATCAAGAGGGCCCTTCCCCTGTTGTACACATCACCGTGGAGCTCATCCTCTTTGTTTTCCCAGAGGAGCACAGCTGTCACGGTGGATTGTGCTTCTTTAAACTGTTTTATGTAACTGTCTTAATGCAATTTGCTTGAGGGATGTCTACCACAGCTTAAGCAGCTAGCAGTTGATGTAGACCTGATAGAGAATACAGTCATTTTAAGTATCTCTACACTTTTTCCTATTCACAGTCTGCTACTAGCATGGGAGAAACAATTTTTTCTCCTCTAGTGAAGCAGATAGAGTCTAATATTTTTCTTCTAGTATTATTAGTTTCATCTTGTGTAAGAATCAGAGCAGTCCTTTACATATTAAATCGCATCCACCCATGCTTCATTTGGAAACTGATGTTGCAACTGAAGCTTATCCAAGCATAATACCAGTAACACTTAATGTCCTTAACAACAAAAGAAAATACAATTGAACAATCTCTTGTACCAAAGTTGTTTGAAATCTGCTAAACAAAGTGCATTGTTTCAGTGTGGCATTGTGACCGTCCCTGGGAAAGTACCAAGGTACTACATGGGTATATGGATTTCCAAATGAAAACTGGGCAAAACTGTTTTTTTCAACATGGATGATTTTTCTGTGATTGAAAACTGAAGGTACTAGAGAAGCAGTGAAGCACCCAAGTCCCAGGCTTGCTAAATATACCCTGCAGAGGCAGGCAGAACAGAGTCTGGCTTGTGAGCCCTGCCTGCAGGGTGCCAGCTGGCCTGCTCCTGCCTCAAATGAGCTCTTGCAGTGAGCCTTCACGTTTGAGTAGGCATGTGCTCATTGCCACCAGACCTGGTTGCTCTTTAGCTGCCAAGCATCCAGAACCTGAAAGCCTCTCCCAGACCCCTAGGATGGGGTCCTCTTGCCACTCAGGGATGGGTCCGTCCCCCACCTCGCACCCAAAGTCATGACCATGAGCAATCAGAACCTGTAAAAATGATCCTGGCTGAGTTTGGACTAAAGGATTCAAGTAGGTTGCTAGGTGTGGACTGAAAGGCAGTTTCTTGCTTCTAATTGTCCCCAGACATCTGTTGCCTACTTTCCTTTGTCCTGTGTCACCATGCCCCAGGGGAAACAAGTACCATGAGCCAGCTCTTATCAGCTGGGCTATTCTTCCAGCCAAGCTACCACCAGTAATTTGAGACTGTTGCAGCGTTTGTGTCCATAACAGAGTATAAAGGCTCATCTAGAATGCCTGGAAATTGAAAAAGACACCAAAATTTCTTCTTTGTGTCAGCTTTTTGGCAACAGCAAAACTCCACAGGGACTACTGTTTGTCTTTACGCAGAGATAAATACTCAAGATTGCTTTGGCAACAGCCAGGCTTTTATTCAGTGATTAGCTTCACATATCTTTATGAATTTAGAAGTCAGTTGGAATTCTGACTATTGGCATTTAATGACTTCCTGTTTGTGTCTAAAATGCTTTTTATAGATAAAAGGCTCAGTTTCTTCTTTTGCAGGGGATGGTGGGGGCATCACTGTCTCTCTCTCCTGGTCTCAGCATTAGTGGCAAATTCCATTTTTCTTTAACAACCTTTTAATCTGAGGGATTCAAATGGATGCAGACAAACTACCATGGCTCGAGCTTTTGCTTTTCTTTTTGGAAAGCAGTTTGCACATGTTGTCTTTGTAAGGTGTTTTTTAAAACCACAACAACCATATGTTTAAAATAAAGAGGTATTCGAACACCTTGGTTTGCAGGTGTCAGTTGAAAAACAATCCTGGTCTCCATTTGCATTAGCACTTCAGAGATGTCAGCCAAGGAATACTTGAAGACAGCTGGATCAGCAGGCCAGAGACCGATGAACTCATTTTGCAGGGCTGCAAGCAGCAGGCAGAGAATGACACCAAGCAAGTGTTAACCTGGGGTAGCATTTAACAAGCACCCATGAAATAAACAGATCAGTTTTGATGGCTTGCTGCTGCCTCTTCAGTTTGTTTTGTTTCATTACAATTCCTCCCCAGACGTTTCTCTCTGTTGCTGTTTCAAAAGCTTCAGATACTACAGACATATGCAGGGGCTTGGAGACCCACGCAATTTCTGAAACATCCACAGCTGGTGCCAGGCTCTGAGGAAAGGCCACTTAGGGTCCAGGTGGGAAGACACCCAGCAGGTAGGACCTCCAGAAGGAAAGCCAGGAGGCTGTCAGCATACCCTGCCTTCAGCACTTGGCAGCTAACGCCCAGTGGCAGTGAGCACAAAGTGCTGCAGGGAGTGAGCTCATGAGGACTCCCATGGCTGCCATTTGTGAGGGAAACCTTCTCATCATTATCTCTGCATCTCCTTAAACCATGTCTCATCTTCAGTATGGAAATAAACACTGCAGACTGAAGCAGGAAGAGAAGACCAAAGCCATCAGCCACCTTGAGAAGCAGGATGGTGTGATGTCTGTAGACATAGCCCCATGAACCACGGGTGTTTTCTGAGCATCTCCATGCTCAGAGACAGCAGCCGTGTGGCTACAGCACTGGTGCCAATGGTGTTATTGGCTAATGGTTGTTTCAGCACCCTGTGAAACACTGTGGTGGGTCAGATGTATCTTTAGTTGGCCCTACATGCAGGTGTAGATGCCAAAGTGTGTCTTGTTTAAAAGGAGGGCTTTGACCTAAAGATGTCACAGAGGAATTTGTAGAAGTAAGTATTTAAATGGTGAACTTACAGGAGCAATGTGGTGATGCAAGCTTTAAAAGGGGACAGGGAGCACAGAGGCCAGCCTGTAGCAAATGAGTCTGTATGCCAGCAGGAGTGTCAGTTGTGGTCAAGACTGGATGTCTATTTAGGAACAGTTTTTTCCTTTATTTTATTCTTTCTGAAAAGAAAGAAGCTGATGAGGATTAAGGGGATGAACAGACCTCTGTGGACAAGGTTTGCTCCTCCCAGCCCAGCTAGAGAGCACAGGCAGAGCCTCAGGGAAGCTTTCATGGTAAGTCATTAGCATGTTTTAAACCAGGTAAATAGTTCAGGAGGGAAGCAGTCGGGTTCCTCAGAGATGAGGTGATTTGCTGAAAAAGATAGCCATGCCTTAAACACCAAATAAATTCTCTGCACAGGAGTTCAGAAGTGAAGTCAGATGTTCAGAGCATACCCATACTGTATTCCTGCTGGGAAGGGGAAATATATTTTGGAGCAAGACATGATTCCTGTGTTCCTACATGATCCAGCTATTATTTTGTGCGAAGTAACCCAACTCAACAGCTCCAAATCCCAGAACAGGATTCAGGAAGAGGTTCAAGTGTGCATGTGCATATAGCTGTGAGAAGGTAGGAAATAGGGGAATGGATGCAGTACTAGCAGAAACAGTTTATTTTAAAATCTGTTTGCAAACCATGGTTGCAGTAGACTGAAAAATCTGGCAAACTTGTCAACTTTTCATGTGGAGTTCAGCTGCTTGGAAAAGCTCAGGTCAGGATTTTATAACCTGCACATTCAGAGCTGTTTAGCTTATGGGAAACAAGAACAAGGGTCCCTGGGGATGGGACACATTTAATGTTGTGGAAGACAGGCTCATAGCTCCTATCACCCAGCTCATCCCTTATGCTCCCCTAGTTGTGTATTTTCTCTTACTAGCTTCAATCCTCTTGCTCCAAATCTTCTTACAAGAAGCACAAGTAAGATGCTGTTGCATGAATATGAATGTAGATCTTATTTAGCTTTGCTTTGTTTCTCATTACTTGTTTTACACTGCTGGAGATATCCCCCCTTCCTTTCGCACACTGTCCCACAAGAGAAATTTTTGGCTTGAAACCCAAAGAGGCCATTGCGTCAAAGTCTCCCAGATCCATGTCAGAGAAAGCAGCATTTACACTCAGTCAGAACCTGCAGGAGTATGCTAACGAATCTCTTATTTAAAATTCATACAGCTTCCTTAAGTAAAAACACCTGAAGTAAATGAAGGAGGTTTTATAGCACCCTTTTCAAAAAGGCCATTGTTACTGACATACTGCATGCTGCTCTCCCCTGCCTCAGGTATTTTTCAAGGATGGTCTTTCACTGTCATCCTCCCCAAACCTTTTGGAGTCTGTGGGTGGAGAGGCAAGCCTCTCATATCCGAAGGTTCTGAAGAATTTTCCATGTTTAGCATAAGATTATTTTACGTTTGTTAATCTGGTCCATATGTGGTAGTCATATTTTTTCATGTAAAAATGAAAAAATGGGTGGAAGTGAACCTTACCCCAATGTTGACTGTTTCCAGTAGAAACCACAAAAAAAAGCAACAACTGTGTTTTCATCCGCTGAGAACTATAAGTTATATTGTACCAGTGTTGTGGCAAAATTTGGGGAAATTATGTCAGACTAGAATTAGAAGAATTGCTCCTACACTCAGTAAGTTTGCAGTGTGATAAATTATCTTCATGGAAGTTTTGAATATGTAATAATTCAGCATGCAGTTTAGATTTCATTCTTCAATATTTGTATCTGTGGAAAACAATACATAGTTATAAATAAGCACTATTTCATGCAGTACTTATCTCTAGTCATGCTATGCACAAGATAATACACAATGTGAAAAGGAAGATTATTGATACAGCTTGCAGATGTCTAGGGCACGAAGAAATGCAGTTGTGTTGCAGCTCATAAGCTTGCTCCACAGCTAGCTTAGCAAGTGGCTTTCCCTGCTGAGGGTAGGATTGTACTGGGACATGGAAAATTCCTGGCTATGGTTTTGTTAAATAAGTCACCTCTCCATAGCATTGCTTTCAGCCTGCAGGAAGTGCAGCAAAACTCTTCTCCTTGTTGGTAGCCGGCAGTGGTGCTCAGTGTCCTTTCCTCTCTCAGTCCCCATTGTCCCAGTGGAAGAGGTGGTGTAGCCGCCCATCACAAGTGTCACTCTGAGAACAGGAGGGGATTTGGAGAGGACAGCAGGTGGACAAGGAGAGCTGGGCAACAGTGGCAGAACATAAATGTCCCTGAAGTTCAGCTGGAGTGGGTCTTTTCTGTCTTTTATATCATGGTGCCTTACTCTCTGTAATCTTAACAAAGCTGCAAACACAAGAAAGATCTTTTTCTCCCTTCTCTCTTTTCACCCCCTAAAACTAGCCTGTTCCATGTTTTTCCTCTCCATATAGACTTCTCTGTATGAGGATTTTGCAAGGTGAGCATGAGGCCATGTCAGAAATCAGTAAAGTCTAGGTCTATACTCAAAATGAGTGGAAGAGGGCACACAAAAGGGACACATTATGGTTAGGCAGGAGGAAAGGGGTGTTTCGGGATAGGTGTGCACTGACAAGGGCTGCATCCCACCAGAGCCTCTGAGGGATAACTGTGTGTGACTTTGCAGGAGCAGAAGTGCTGTTGTGAGTTAGAGGAAAATAGAAGTTCATGGAATAAATGCAGACTTATGCTGTCCAAGGCAAAAGGCAACAACAACAAATAAAAAGTGCTTGCTTAGAAAATTTATCTGCTAACGTGAAAAGTTTCATGAGTAGACATCTAGCATGGTATCCTTATAATGTGTGACTAGTTTGTCAGTGTTTATTCTCATGTAGCTTCTTTTCTGCTGCTGTTTTTTGGTGGTGTTTTCTCTTTTGTTCTTCTAGTTGCTTACTTTTGTGTGATTTATCATGGCTGGTTTCGTATGCCTACTGCCTACAACAGTTTTTACTCCCTTGCAATCAAACCTTGCTGTGAGGCCATGCCATGCTTACCCAAGGAGTTCTCAAGCATCCAGCTTCCATGGAAATACAATCCACACTGCTGCATCAGATGAGGGCTAAGGACAAATTCAGTGTAGTTATATCATAGTCACTGGAAAGCCTCCAGTGGACTTTGACCACAGGGCAGCAAGACAGACTGTGCACAAGAAGCTGGGGTTTCAGACCTGGGTGAGAGCTATCACACAGCGACAGAAAACGAGATTAGTGTCATGACTGTTTTACTGTAACTTCTGCTGTAAAAACATGCTAAAAAGGTTTCCTGCTGTAAAACATGCTTCTCAGTCTATAGGGACCCCGTCCTGCTTGTATCCTTAAACTTTTTAAAAAACGCAGTGTAATTTCTCTGGTTCCTTCAGACTTTACTGTCTCATAGCTGGGCATTCACCCCTGAGCCTGATTCTTCAAACAGCCCTCTCCTGCCAGACACACAAGGCAGACCTTGGCCATACACCACAGGGATGTTCCTCTCTGTGACTGAGCAGTTTGGTCAGCTTCATGCAGTGCCAACACCTCTAAGGATTACCAGGATTGGAAGTGTCACCCTGAGGTGCTATTTATCTGTCTAGCAACAGCGCTCTTCAGCCACCCAAGGGCATACCGCCTGTGATTTTATTCATGCGTGTCAATGTCTCCTAGTGCCATGGCATGACAATGACGTATCCATGAAGCTGAGCAGATTCATTGCATGCAGTAGATCTGCTTTGTATGTCATTTTAACATGGGTTTAACCAAAGTCTGCAAAATGTTAAGATGCACCTGGAAATTACTCACACTGTACTTCAGACTGCTCTCAGTTCTGTTCGTAGGCAGAAAAATACGTCAGGAGTTTGGTGTATGCTTGAGGCTTTTCAGTATATGGCAGCAGGGAGCTTTTGGATCTCACTGTTTTATTAGATGTGATATTTTTAGATCTTCATTCTTGGTGAAATCAATGCACAACAAATTTCTGGAAAGGGAGGAATTTAACCTCACTTGCAGCTAAGTATCACTTTTCTTTGACAAGTACTCCAAGTAAGAAGAAAAAAAAAAAAAAAGCTTTTTTTTTTCCTTCTAGAGAAGTAATTCCATGTTTAACAGATGATGTTTCTTAAATTTGAAGTAACAGGAGCCTGACATTTTTATGTTCCTTGCATTGTACCTAACTCAAATATGCCCTTACCATAAGTGATGCTTTCCAGTATTTTCCAGGGTATGGACAGTTAAATAACAAGTGAGAAAACACAAGGCATTGTTTGTGTCAGCATTTGCAAGCACTTAACTTAATAAGCTGGAGGACCATGGTGGGAAGTTTTGCTAGGAAAATCCCAGGGGCTAAAGTAAAACAAAACCCGCTAGACTGAATGGGGCTGGCTTCAATGGCTTTTATTTCCCAATAACAAATGAGCCGTCTGTTCAGACGCTTGAAGCTAGCCCTGTTTGCACAGAGGTGCAGCCCTGGGTGCTGTGTGCTCCTCTGCTGCCACTGCTGCTGTACGGAGGAAACACGTTGAACAGTCAGCCTGGCCTGTGGCTGGGGACCAAGGCGGCTGAAAGCCTGCCTTACCCGAACAGGTCTGGAGCTTGGCGCTGGGAGTTTCTTCTCCCCTCCACACCCTGGCTGCCAGCACATCACTGACCCAGCTCCAGGCCTGGCATGAGCAGCAGGGTGACAACTTGCAGAGTAGTGACTTGCATTTGCTTCCAGAGCTGGGTGGGAAGACAACCCTTTGTGTTTGTCTTTTGCTCAGCCACAGTCCTCTTCTTGAGTGCAGCCACATCAAGCCTCAGCATTTAGGTATATTGGACCTATTTGTGATACTGAGGAACCCAGAGAGGCTCAGAAACTCCACCCAAGATCAGTGTTCAGTGCAATGGGCTGCATGTGGACTTCTGCCGAAGACTTTGGGGCTTTCTCAGGGGCAAATGGCTACCTGCCTCACTGTACTGCTTCTTGTTGTTGCTGCTTTTAACATACCCCAAAACAATAGCAACAGAATGTTCTGTTTGGCATATTAGTTTCTCAATAACAGATCTGGAATGGGAAAAAAAAAAAAAAAAAAGAAAAATGCTGGAAAATTGGAAGCTTTCAATTGCAACTTTAAACAACGCTATGAGAGCTTTCCTGTCAGCTCCATTGTTCCCACATTGGACTTCTCTACTACAGGCCTGGTGAGGATGCTGTCATCATCTTTTGTCCTTGACTGTAGATCCCATGACTTGCAGTGTTCCCGTCTCTGATGTTGCTCTCCCAAGGCAGCCTGTAATGAAGAAATTACATGCTCAAGCTGGAACAAAGTCCACCGCTGCCTCTCTAGCTAGGAGGTTGAACACAACATGCTCAGTTCCAGCAAGTGAGTAGCTGAATTTGAAAGATTGGCTTGGTTTCTGCAGAAAACAGCTCAGCAAAGCTGTTCTGTGCAGAAGACAGCTTCTCTATCAATGTGGACAGTTCTACAAATAAAGAGATGCAGTTTTCTACTCCCTGGGAGCAGGTACAAAGAAGGGACAAAAGATCATGGTCCTTTGCGTGGGTTTCAAATACTCTTTTCTAGGACTGTTGTAATCTGAAAGAGCAGCAGACAAAAGCTATGAAGTGGATTCATGTGTTTGATGCCACCTCGGCATGGGAGAGTTTCCTCCCTATGCTGCAAAATTGCTGCCAGCCCTTAACGAAGTCATTTGGCCAAAGCCATTGGTGCTTTGTACTGGCAGCTGGCACTTCGCCTTCCATCTTCTCCTTTGCAAGCTTTGTTGGTCTGCAAAGCGATAGGCATTGAGTGGCACTGTGGCACCACAAGTTGCAAGCAAGCTCAGTTTAGGGATGCTTTTTGGTACATAGAAAGGATGTGTGTGGTTGCCTGGTTGGTAATCAGTGTCTGTAGCCTGGCACATCCTGAGTGTTTGCAAAGCCCTTCAGAAAACATTCTTCTGTTTGATCTAGGTGGGTTTGATATAGGTTTGATATCCAAATAGAAAGGTGTCTGCACAGCTTACAGCTGTCACTCCTCAAGCTGGAAATAGCTGGCATCTTCTTGGCAGGCACAACAAAAAGTCTGCATGCTGCGGAAACTGACTGTAGTGAGCTGCTAGATCTGCAGAGAGCATCACCATAATAAACACAGAGGCAGTATGTTAGCAAATAAATACCACAGTGACAGGAGAACCTGTGTGAAAACAGTCCTCACTGGGTAGTGCTGGGAAGCCCTTATTGCTGCTGCCTCTGCGAAACCTGACCACTGATGACAAGACTTTGGTTTCCACCTCAGCCAAGCATGTCAGCCTGGAAAATCTCAGGAGCCCTGTCTTCGCTCTGACACAGTTTGGCGTAAGGGCTTTCCCAGTATGTTTAGAACCTCTTTAACCTTTCAAGGAGCAAGCATCCTTTAGCTGAGTACTCTCAGTAAAGCACAAGGCTTTCATTTCTGCATTGAACATCGAATTTTATTCCGGGCTTTATTCCTCTCAGAGCTTTGCAAAGCAGAGAAAAGAGGGGGAAGCATTTTAATCAGGGTAGGACTCTTTGGCATTTACACTATTGAAGCCTGAGGAGCGTCTGAATTTCTATTGAATAGAGACTAAGAAAAAAGTAGATCTGTTGAAGGATGGCGTTTTAGTGCAAGAAGGATGTGTGTTTAGGACTTTCCATTACATAATAGGGCTGAAATGGATTAACAAGACCCAGGCTTTCTTTTTATTGAGAATTGTTGCCTGCGCCACTCTTTTTCTATTACTGATGCTTCAGTTACAGCACTCATAGAAAGGTTTTCTTTGTTGTTATTAGTTTGAGAAGTAAATTGCAGCATTGTTTCTCTTGATCAAGGGATTGATTAGTCAGAGGTCTCTAGCTGAAGGGAAAAAATGTTCCTCATTATCAGTTTTAAATGCAAATGCATTTGCCAAGCAGTGTTTCAGATGGTGTTGGGGTTGGGGGGGAGGGGTGGGGGGTGGAGAATGCCTTGCTCTTTTGATGTGCTGCCCATAACTATTTGCAGATCTTTGGAAGGCGTCCCTCTCATCAGGTCAGTGAAGAAATAGTGTGGGAACAATATTCTTGAAAGGAAAAATTAACCATTGCCAT
Source organism: Psittacula echo (assembly GCF_963264785.1). NCBI lineage: Eukaryota > Metazoa > Chordata > Aves > Psittaciformes > Psittacidae > Psittacula > Psittacula echo. The sequence continues at coordinate 58,270,443 of NC_137742.1, read as the reverse complement.
TTCCAGTTGGATGGTTCTCATAGTGTTTTCTCATAGTGTTGGTGCATTAGTATATTTATGGGTTTTGTTGTGTTTTGTCCACTCTTTCTCTTCCTAGGTGCTTTCATTATCTGCTGGACCCCAGGATTAGTCTTGCTGCTCCTTGATGTTTGCTGTCCCCAGTGCAATGTCCTGGCATATGAAAAATTCTTCCTGCTCCTGGCAGAGTTCAACTCTGCCATGAACCCCATCATCTACTCCTACCGAGACAAGGAGATGAGCGCAACCTTCAAGCAGATCCTCTGCTGCCAACGCAGTGAGAATGCCAATGGCCCCACTGAAGGCTCAGATCGCTCGGCGTCCTCACTCAACCACACCATCTTGGCAGGCGTCCACAGCAACGACCACTCAGTGGTGTAAAACCACAGACAGCCACGTGGCCGATGAAGAACAGCGGGGAATGATGTGGAGCGGGATGAATGCACGGCCTGGGGCAAGGTAACCCACTCACAAGGTTTTCTCAGACACTAATGGACTACAAGTACTTCTCTTCCCGGAAGCTCCACACACCTGTGCAGTCTGTCCTGTCTGCAGGACTGTCCGTGCTGCAAGGCTTTCGGTTTCCACTTTCAAAAAGCAGAAGGCCAGATGCCTTGTGGCAGAGGTCATCAATAGCCCATGGACAGCCTCGCTGAGACTTTGTCGGACTTTGCTGCATCTTGGTGCCAGTCTGAATCAACCCTGATTAATTAAGCTTATACCTGCTTCACTGCATTTACATGTAGCCACTTAGTCTTTTATAAAGGGAGTAAAGGGGATTAAAGTATGCCTATCATTTAATAGACATGTAATATTTATCACCATCAGCATGCTTGTGATGAAAATTTTCTGTGCAGGGATTAAAACTGTGCTCTAGTTTTTGCGTCATTAGCCACACTGCCATAACTACAGTGAAAACAGAAGTAATTTTTCTAGTACAGGCAACAGGAAGATGAAGGAAACTGACTCTTCTTACCTTCGTTACTGATGTTAGAAAGCATGCATGTTCTATGTGTATGCAGATTGTTTTAATTAAAAAAATCATTGTAAAGTCTGCAAGTAGAAAAGTATAGACTGTATTGCAGTGTTTGTTTAGATTATGAAATAAACAGTACTCTAGTCACAAGGTATTTAATGTTCTTCTTTGAAGTGCGGTATGGAATGTGTAACATGTACGGGATCCCAAGTTTTTCATGGTCAAGTTCTTAAAGTAGGGCACATCCATAAGGCTGTTAAAGGGCTACATGGCAGAATTTTTAAAAAAGTATTTATGGCATTGGAACGCTTTTCTTGTCCATGGCAGAAAACAAAAGGATTTTCTGATGTGTACAATTGTATTTTGTATTTTATAAAGTCAGGATAACATAGGTGGTCATCTCTAGCAAATGACAGGACCGCGCTACATGTAATAGCCACACACAGATATACTGTTAAGACTACCTGAGCTAACAGATGGATTTTTTCATATATGCATATTTTGAAGAGAAGTATCACTTGTGTGAATCTTGGTTACCAAGAATCAGTGACATTAATCACCCAGATGTAAATATGGGCGAAGATGGGATCTTGATAATGAAAAACTTGGCACCTTTCTCTAGGAAACTCTGTGTTCTCCTAACAGTATAAAATATATCAATAGTAAATTCCTGGGGCCATTTTCATCATTGTAATTTGCCTCTATAATAACAAAAAAACAAAAAAAAAAAAAACAAAACAAACAAACAAAAAAAAAAAAAAACCCCAAAAAAAGTCCAAAAAAGAAGAAAAACACACAAAAAACCAGAAAAAATCACAAAAAAGAAAAAAAATGCCAAAGCACAAAAAATACCACAAAAAACACAAGAAAAAAAAAAAAGAAAAACAAACAAAAAAACCCACAACAAAAAATACAGAACCACAAAAAATTATCAGAGGTATATCCGTCTATGTACTGTACTGGAATGTAACACAAGGGACAATATTCTCCCATTTGGGCAGGGAAAGAATGGAGGGGAGAGTATAAGCCCAGGAAAAAGCAGAATTTTTAGCATCTCTTGCTTGGAAGATATGCTCGGATATCATGCTTCCAAGCATAAAATTGCTTGGAAAAGGCATTTCCTTGCTGAGGCGGGGAGGAAAGCAGCAAGTGAGCAAAACCGATCTGCATTGAATAACATGAGAGTTTTGCCACTGTTCTCAGTGAAACTGAAATTCACCTGTACTGTCAAGCCAAATTTGTGTGGACACTGTGGAAAATTGAGTGGACAGAGAGGATAAATGCAACATTATCTGTCAGTTGACCAAGATATTGAATGTTGCACTTGCTTTCTACAAAACAGCTCTTTTTTCTGACTGCATTTTAGAGCAAGTGAATGTAAACGTTGATTTGTTTTTTTATCCACATAACTGTACTGTGAAAGAGAAGAACAGATTGGATGAACTTTTTCATTTAAAAGCATCTCTTTGCTAAGCCACTCATAAATTATTATTAGTGCCTCTGTGATGTTTCATCTAGTGCAGGTAAGCAGAAGAGAGGGTGAGAGTGCCTCCAAAGAGAGAGCACATCCAACTGAAAAACAATTTCCTTTTCTCAAGAACGCTTGGAGTTGCTTTCTTCCCTGGATCCAGGAAGAAAGACTTTTTCTTGTCCCCATCTTCTCCATAAAAGAAGCATATCGTAGACACTTTGTTTTTCGGGATGCCCTTTCCAAGTGTCCATTTTACTGCTGTTTGCATGCTCTTTATTGAATCTTTTCTGGATGGGTGGGAGGATGATGTTGAAAACCAGCAGCAAATCATTCACCCTCGTTCACCGTCTTGCAAATATGGTGGTTTTGGAGAAGTCATGGGGGAAAAATCTTAAAGCAGGTGTGTGACAGGTAACTGGGTCCAGAGGGCAGGCCTTTCTTTTCTGATTGTAACTGTGACAGGAGTCAGTTGCTGCCCAGGTTCATGGATCAGACCTTCTCCAGGGAGGCACTCAACAGTTCAAAAAGCTGGACATTTTGAACTATCTAACAGCAGTTAAATATCAGTCATCGGGTAGATTGATCCAGGAGCACTTCTGGCAGGAGATGGCTTTTTCTTCTAAAAGGTGAAGTGCAATTCCTTAGGTCAAAGGCAACAGGAAGCAAATGTTGCTTATACGATTCCACTAGAGGAACTCACTGAGGATGTGGCTGCTCTTTAGAATAGTGCTGTGTTTTGTTGTTGTGATCTCCCTATATCCTTGAAAAATCTGATCTGTGGATTGTGTTACTTTGCAAGCTAATGAAATTAAAGCTGCTGTGAGCAAAGAGAATAAAAACCAGAGCTTGGAATGGAAGGATTCATTGGCTGTCTTCTTTAGAGTGGTTCCTATGCCACTTGGTTTCATCTCAGATTTTCTCTAACTTTTGCCTCTCTTCATTGTGCAGTTGTAGAACTCACTTTTGCTATGTAAAACATGGTGCAAAGTACTTAGGGGAAAAAAATTGCTCCACTTATTTTTACTTATCTCAAATCCTTCAGAAGGTTTTAGAAGGGTTCTTAAAATACCAGCAATCCTTCCCCAGTCATTAAAATTCTTCCGTTGCTGGCTGCCTCTGGTCCAAGTAAATGCTCTTGAAGTTCAGAAGTGATGGTGTTTGTTTCAGCAATTGTAGTGGTAGGAAGTTGTGTATTAAAAGGAGTATGCTTAATGAAATCATTTGCAGGTCAAAGAAAATGTGGTTTGCCTACTTTGTTTTCCCAGTGGCTGCACAAGTCTGAAAACTAATTGAAAATGTTGCCTTTGAGTGAAGGATTATTAAGTGGAATTTTAACTCCCTGTTGCTGTCACACTTAGAGAGGCTGAGCAACCAATCGGCCCACAGAGCTGTTAATCACAGCATTTACGTGAAAAGTTGTAAACATGTTCTGTGCTTGACACACATTGTATTCTTGTCAACCTCTTTTTTGCTCCATCTCTGAGATCTGTTGGTAGCTCCAGGCTGGCTGGTAACTGGGATGCTCAAAGCTGGGGAGATAGCTGGCAAAGGAGAAAGGACAGACCAATTAAGAGCTTTTTCATTGGTTCCCTGCTGAGGCACGACCTCATCCCATTGTACCTGTAATTCCTTTGGGTCCTTTCTGACTGAAATGGGAGGGAGCTGGCAGAGGTCAGCCTTAGCAGACTGGCTCTTTTCCACCTGCTGCAGAAGTAACATAACCCGAATACAGGCTTTTCCTTTCTGATCCTCTTAAGGGTTTTCCCGTTGAGGAATTTGCAATTGCAAGTCCTTTCTGATCAGTTCCTGCAATAGCTATCAGTCTATGCTGTACACCATGTCTGTATGGAGGGGCTTTGTAACAGGCAATCTCATTTGTCCAACTAAGTTGCCCAGGTTTTACCTTTTGGTTGGAAAGGTCACTTCCGATAGACAGATACCTTAAAGAGTATTAATTCTAGCACCAGTCCAGACATAACTTCTCAAGAAAAAGTGCTCTTTTTTTCTTTCCTCTTGTTTTCTTCTTTTAGAGGATTTTCAACAAATGTATGTACCTAGCTTTGGTTTTCTAAGTCTTACCAAGGAGAAAAGAGGTTGATAAACAACAAAAACAAAAAAGGATATTAAACTATGCTGTTGTCTTCTGTGGTATATGGAAATGCAACCTGCTGATAAGCTGCCAGCGTTTTATTAACAAAAGCCTCCATGAAATGTTCCCATTTGCCTGTGATAAAATTCTGATAACCAGAAGTGTATGTGGGAGACTCGGGAATCTGTTCGTTTGTTTCCCTGTTTAAACAAAACCATGTTTATACATCACAAGTATGGAGAGAACCAGTGAGGTTTGGCAAAAAAATTTGCTATTATGTGCACTTACTGTAAATGTTTAGAGGTTGTTTCTAGTACAATAAAGTATTTAGCATGTGTAATACAGAGTGTGCAAAAATACTCTTCATCCTGAGAGCTGGTATTTTGGATGTGGAGGGGAATTATTCAAAAAGTGTTTCTAGGGAGTGTGGGGGGAGCATGGGCTGATCTGTTCCAGGCGACAGCATGGAGCTGAAACACAGGGGCAATGAAGGGGGATGTTATTTCCAGTAAATCACTTGATCAGTTCTGTTCCCTATTCCTACCTGTCCATCTTCCTTTAAAGTCCACACTTGCACCATTTAACCTCAGACCTCCTTTTGTGTGTAGAAAAGTTTTCTTGCACGCAGAACCTGCTGATTCTTTTCCCTCTCCCTCTTACTTCCTTTCTCTCTCCCCTTCTCTCTTTTTCCTTCTCTTTTCCTCTTTTTGCTGTGCATGGGCATGTTTGTCCTAGATGATGTCCCCAGTTTCAATTTAACCACAGAAGGTCATGCATTTACTAAACCAAAGCTGGTTGGCTTATACACAGAAATGGATGTGTACACACACAGATTTGCAAAACCATAGGAAGGAGGAAGGGCCAAAATGAAAAAAGAAAAATAATATTATTTCAATGCTGTTTGAGCATTGCTAGCGTAAGACTCTACGCTAATTCCTATTTCACATTTTGAAGAAAACAGGTATTAGGTAAAGGGTCAATTAACTACCTGCCTTTCATTAGGGAAGTTAATGACTTATATGCTGAGAGAGACTGGTGTCTGCTTCAGCAAAATAACAGAAAATAAAGTTGGCATTCCTAAGATAAAATTGCACTACTGATCACTCAGCATATTATTAAATGCAAAAATATAAAAAGGGAAGAGTTTGATTTTTAACTCTCCCCAAACTCTGGTGATTCATGATTAATACCCTGGTGCCTTCCGTGACATGGCATGTGTAATGTAAAGCAGCCCCATAGAGATGGATGGCTGGACGTAACAAGCAAAAAGCCAAAATACACAATTGCTAAATAAATCACCCTTCGTGAAAACATGCTGCAATGCCCCTGGGATTTTTTGTTCTAAGCCCTGGATCACCATTTGCTGGCAAAGTCAGACTGTTTATATGGTGATCTGTTAACATTAAATACACAACACATGCACAAGTGCAAGACATAGCCTCAGCAAGCAGTAAGCAGCATTCAGAGCAGGAGCTCTGAGAGCCAGGATGTTTGGGATGATGATGGCCAGAGCCCACAGTGCACTCCCTGGCATCATATAGGCCATCCTCCCCACCCTGCTTTGTCCCTGTTGAGATCTACCCCTTCTGGACAGGTGTGACAGGGGAGAATAAGACTGCTGCAGATGAGCTGGTCCCAGCAGGAGCAGGTGTGAATCAGCCTCTTCCACTTCTGTCTAATGCCTTACTCTTCTTAATTGATTAGCATTCACATGCTTATGGATCTGCTGCTCACTCCACTAGTCATTGCATGCTCAACTTCTTGTTGGATTTTCTTGTCACCCCTCCAAAGACCCCTTTCTGTTCCTCATTTGTATTGCTTTTCTCTGTGCCTCTTCCAGGTAGCCAAAGCTATCTCTGAATCAAGCAGCAAGGTAAACACCAGGTGTTTTCTACCACAGACAACGGTTTATTTGTTATTTCCTGGGGTATAAGGTAGGAATGGGGTTAAATCCAGTTGGTGGCCAATCACGAGTGACGATCCCCAAGGCTCAGTACTGGAGCCAGTTTGGTTTAAGGTCTTTATCAATGAGATAGAGGAGGGGATAAAATGTACCCTCAGTAAGTTTGCAGATGACACCAAGTTGGCTGGGAGTGCTGATCTGCTGAAGGATAGGAAGGCTCTGCAGACGGATCTTGACAGGCCGGATAGATGGGCAGTGGCCGGTTGTATGAGGTTCAATAAGGCAAAGTGACGGGTCTTGCACTTGGCCCACAACAACTCCGTGCAAGGCTCCAGGCTTGGGGAAGAGTGGCTGGAAAGCAGCTCATGGAAAAGCACCTGGAGGTGCTGACTGATGGAACTGAACATGAGCCAGCTTGTGCACAGGCAGCCAAGAAGGCCAGCGGCATCCTGGCCTGTACCAGCAATAGTGTGGCCAGCAAGGCCAGGGCAGTGATCATCCCCCTGTACTGGGCGCTGTTGAGGCTGCACCTCAAATCCTGTGTTCAGCTCTGGGCCCCTCACTACAAGAGAGACACTGAGGTGCTGGAGCGGGTCCAGAGAAGGGCAACAAAGCTGATGAAAAGCCTGGAGCACAAGTCTGATAGGAACAGCTGAGGGAACTGAGGCTGATTGATCTGGAGTAGAGAAGGCTCAGGAGGGACCTTATCATGCTCTGCAACTACCTGAAAGGAGGGTGGAGTGAGGTGGGGCTCGTTCTCCACTTTCACATAACAAGTGATGGGACAAGAAGAAACAGCCTCAAGCTGTGCCAGGGGACATTTAGATTGGATATTAGAGAAGAGGGACATGTTTTAGTGGTGGACTTTGCAGAGCTAGGTTGACAGTTGGATTCTATCGTCTTAAAGGTCTTTTCCAACCTCAGCAATTTTTTTTTTTTAAATTGTCTGATGGAAGACTTTGTTGTTTTAGGTGTATTTCATTTACGAAGAGCTCAAAAGGCCAACTGGAACAAGGAGAAGCCTTTCCTTTTCCCACCCACACTCAACACAAAATTAAATTGGTTTTATATAAATGGTGTTTTACCACTAAAAGATTGAAGGATGCTTCAAGGACTGACATTTTTTCATTTCATTTCTCTGTTTGTCCAAGGCTCATAATATCTGGGTATTTTAATGCTTGTCCTGCCACAGATTTTGAAGTTTGTGCATTCTTCTTGTCCTCAAGTGTCACTTTGCAATCCTGCTTTTTCAAGATATGTAAACACTCCTTAGTTCTAGAGAGTTACTCAAAAATGTGCCTGGTTTGAGCTAGTCCAGCTGCTATTGCCTTCCAAACCCTTCTCCCGTTTGCTCACATTAAGGTCTGATTTTGAGCCACAACTAGATGCTAGCAAGTGACTATTATTTTATTTAGAAATTCTTGTGTCAAGAGAGATGACAATATCGTATATATGTCCTTACAACTAAAGCAATAGCTGTGGGCAAGCTGGCTGCTCTTATGGCGTTTCTTAAAAAGGCACATCAGGAAAACAGACTTTCCTGGGCTGGACTGGGCTAAGGGTTTGAAAAAATGACTGATCTTTCTTCTATTTTTGAAACATCGCTCCTACATCTTTGCGTGAGCATGCTTAGGGATGAGCTGTTGTTTAGTCTTCACATCATCTGTCCTTTCTCCTACTGTTCAGAGACATGTCAACTCCTGTTCATAGCCTTGCTCACCTCCGCAGTGTCAGTGGAAACAGTAGCGGGATGAGTAGTGTTCAACCTGAAATAGGCACAGAGGCAGAAGGAGGGGAGCGGTCTGTCAGAGGGCTCAGGAATGATCCAGCTCTGGCCAGCGGGGGCTTGCACTGATCCACTGGTGTCAGCAATGCCATGTGGGCTCCTGGACCCCAGGCTTAGGCAGTGCCAACTACTTAATTTGAAAGTGGCCAAGGGACAAGGAAGAGGAGGAGGAAAAACAGGAGGAGGAGGAAGGCTCTCAGCCCATGCCTGAGGAAGGGAAGGTGAAATCATACTTCTCTGAATATCTGCTGAAGTCTGGTTCTTGGTATTACGTTTAAGCATGGCTCTTTTCCCCTGCCCATATCACTTATTTTACCTCAGATCTCCAAGTGGAGGCATCCCTCTGGGTTTATCGAGTACTCAGCACGGTGGGGCACAGAAGGAAACTGAGACTTTCCAAATCATTGGCCAAAGGGTTGTGCACTCACAGGCAGGGACAGTGACAGCACCACGCCAGCAAAGAGCGACCTGGCATGCCATGCCCTCCTCCCCCTTTGGCCAGGAAAGAGAGAGATGTCTTCCACATCTTGGGGGGAGGAGAGGTTGTTCTGAGACCCCATGTGCAGGAGCTTGGGGTTGGGCAGATGGGCTCTTGGCTATTTGGCACATGCCTGCAAGGGAGGGTGGCCTTACGCTGGGGAGGGGTCAGCGGGGCTTGGGCATCGGACATCAAGCTCACACAGACCCACAACAAAGGGGAAGCGGCAGGTGCCGGTGCTTCAGAAGCGCCAGCCCTCCTTGTGGGTGATCGTGCTTCAAAAACATAGCTCGGGGGTGAAAAAAAAAAAAGAAGAGAGAAAGAAAAAACCTGCAAATTCTCTATAAAGTGGAAATCCTGCTTTAAGTCTGCATGGTTAAAAGCATGAGATATCCACGCCTGATCTACCAGAGGAAGCATGAAGGAAAGTAAAGCGGGAACTGGGGCCCCTGACTGTCAGAACCTCCTTTCTCATCAGCTGGACACATACTTAGTGTCTGTGCTGTGATGTCTATTTTGGTCCAGGAACACCAGGCATGTTTAATGACTTATTTAAGTGCACAAATAAAACACAATTGCAACACAGGCAATCATTTTGCTAAGACAAACTCCGTGACAACTTGCTGGATTAGAAGAATTTCACTTTAAATGGTGTGGATTTTTATTATTATTTTATATTTCTCTGCAGAAAACTGACAGACACTGGGCAGTGTTACTTTATTTTTTTTCTAAGCAGAACACACCCTGAACCTGAGTGAATGCTCTAAAATCCTAGAAAAGCATAAAGAGCAGCTGTAAAAAGAGAAATGTCAAATTTTCTTATCATCATCCCTAGATGACAGCTTCCCTTTTTAAACAAGCCATGTAAATCTAGCTTCTATGGAAGAATTGCAGTCCTTGAAAACTGCCTTCGCCGGCTTCTGGGTCTGATCTGTACCCAGGGAGCTCAGCAAGCGGATGTGGTCAGAGGGGTTTTGTTCACACTCCCCAGTTCCTGCCCTGCTATGGCTGCATCAGCAGAGGGAGGCAGGGACCAAAGGGGCTGGGGAGAAGGGAAGTCAGCACAGGCAGGCTATGAAATGGAGCTAGGCTGGACTATCCTCTTTCCTGCCCTTAGCATTTTGTGAAGAGGTGAAATCTCTGTTGGGTTACAGCAGAACACCACTAGTTGGGATGGAAGGAGTGATAGGCTTATAATGAGCCCTTAATGTGGATTATCGTGATTGCAGACCTGTCCCAGAAAAGGAGAATATAAATTTTGTCTGGAACGAGACTTTGAGGGTTGCTGTCAGGAGATGTCAGTCACAGTGCTCCACAGTGAACTCAGCACTGGCTTTTACCCATACTGCATGGCTGTAACTCAGCCAAGAAGGACATGTCAAAGAACATATATGGCTTTGTTGATATGAGTGGGTCCTCCCAGGAGTGTGGAAAAAATGACAGCCTAATGGCCACTCTGCCTCTCCAGTGGCTCCCGGCCAGTCTGCGTTTCTGGCTTGCATTGCCTGGCCGAGAGGATGAGCTATGGCAGCAGAATCCATCCCACTGCAGATACTACCAGCAGGATGCATGCATCCCATGTGTTGCAGCAGGATTTGGTATTTTCTTTCTCTCTGGCATTTGACGAGTATTTTGGAAGTTTCCTGCAGCACAGCTGTAGCCAAGCTTGATGTTTCACTAGTGAACAGACACCAGACAGTGATGTAAGAAAAAACATCTAAGTCAACTATGCAAAAATCCAGTTCATGCTTTTTCTACCCATTTTCCAGTGCACAGTGGTATGAAAGAAAGCCTTTGTAGCACGGATTTACTTATTTTTTAATGTTAGTGCTCTGTCCCTTTGCTTGCGAAGGCTAACATTTCCCCAAAGCATTCGCGTGGCTGAAGAAGCATTAAGTTTTGGTAAATATTTTAGCTGAAAGTCAAAAGGACTTTTCTTGCCAAGTGTCCTAAGTCACTCACAAATGTGAGTGCACTCGTTTTGCTGAGTACAATACAAGAGACAACCCCGCTTGCTCCACTACCATCTGACTATCGTCTGTTCTAGTCTAGCATTGCTTGTGCCAGTCCAGGTTGGTCTGGTTCAGGAACTAAATAACCTGCACTAGTAAAAGACGTCTTTTTCCAGTGCCTTATATTACTGTGTGAAGGTGCAACCATTAAAGGGAAAACATCACATCTAGTCAATCATGCACCAATGAATTTTTTCTGGTGTAGGCCAAGGACTCCTAAGTAGCTCAGACACCTTTGAAAATATTACTCTTCATCCAAATAAAGTGAAAGAGCAGCCAACATTCAGAGTAAGTGGCTTTGCTAGCAATGTTGCTTAAAGCAACCTCCCACATGCTTCCACCTTCAGTGAGTAACTCCATAACTGAAAAGTCTGGAGATGGGCCAAACAAAACAGTGTGTTTTTCATTAAGAGTGGAAAAATATTACACAGTGTATAAATTTACTACGAAGCCATGTTGTTTGCTATGAACTAACAGTGACATACGTGTGATTTTATTAAAGAAAACCATGATTTCATTAGTTGACACTGTGTGCAAGTCAAGCATACAATGAAAAACAAAGCAGATCCAGTCATTCATCAAAGAATCGTTCATCAATAAAGCTACATGAGCCTTTACAATTACACCGCCAGGCTGGGTGGGCTTCTGCCTCCTCCTTCTTCCCTAACCATCCCCAGCCCATTTGCTGCAGCTGGTAGCAGAGCACTGTGCTGAGAAGGGCTGTGGCTGTGGTCCCAGTGGGTGCCCTACTCATAGGACTCGGTGCCCACGCACAAGACCACTGCATGATATGATGCAGCGGTCTGCTCCCTGTACCACTCCGTATCTTCCCTTCTGGTCCTGCCTCTAACCCAAAGACCCAGGACACAGACAACAAATGCAAGGAATAATTAAAAAGAAAGAAGAAATACAGCCACCTGGGTACAGCCAAGAGTCCAGAGTTAGAAATGATGCTTGGCTCTGCCACAAGCTGTATATGACTAAATAATTTCCCCTCAGTATCTAAGTTTTTCATTTCAGTAGGGATAATAGGTTTATTCCCTCTGCTTCCTTTCCACTGTGAATTCCACAGTTTGGGGAATACGTCTTTGCAGTGTGTTTCTGCAGAACACAGAGCAATAAATGGGACAGCGTTTCCACCAGGACATTAGGCCATTTCTGGTACAGGACTCAGGAGTCCCCCAGTTGAACCACTCAGTCATCCAGCTGACTCACTGTCAACTCAGGCGTGAGCTGGTTAGTAATGTACTTACCTCATTCTTGGAGAAGAGTTTGGACAGGAAAGCAGAAAGAGAGAATTACATCACAATGCAGTTGGACACCAGAAATTAGTAACGAAGGAAGAAGGCAAAATATATGTTCAGTGATGATAAACCATGAGGAGTAAAGTAGAATAAGGTAAATGTCACCGATTAAATGTAAAGTTGAAAAATTCCTTGCAGCTAAGCTTTGATGGACCACAGCCAGAAAACTAACGGGACTGCTAGGCTTGATTTTCTTCAGGACTGGAGATGAAGAAGCCATCAAACACCCTGCTGAAACATAGGATGCTGAAGTATTGTCCAGCAGGAAATGGCTGTATTTCCTGAAAGCCTGGAAGGCTTGAATTAGTCAGCAGGTTTATCATTTAAGCAAACCCAGACCCTTACAGCTCCTGAGGGGGGGTATAGAAAATCAGTGCGACCATGTGGACCTGTGGAGTGCTGTTAAAGGGGAGCCTGTGATGCTTGAGACGTGGGGGGAATGGACTCTGCCTAAAAAACAAGGAGCAGAGCCATTTAGCTCCAAAATACGACTGCAGTACAGAGCAGCATTTGTTAGAGCAGACTGACTTGACAAGAGATCCATTATGGAGGATCTTGGCTGGAACCTACAGCACCAAACTCACTAGCGGGTGAGATGGCTGTTGGACGGCAGCATGAATCCACAACACCCTACGAAAAAACATGACCCAGCTTTTCCTGGCCATTTTGTCTTGTTTTCTCTCCTGGTTCTATGGTCCCTTCGTGCATGGTAATTCCTCAGGAGTAACTAAGAGATTTCATTCATAAGTACCAAGACAAAATATCCAATCCAGGAGGAGGAGGGCTCCAGTGACTATGTTGAACTGACCCTCTGTGGGCTAGCTGCCAGCTGGCTGGATGGCCCAAATCATCCAGCAGCCAGCCCCTCTGTTTCCTGTTGTGTTGAGTTTAGTTGGGCTTAGTTCTTTCCTCCTTATTGTGATGGCTGGAAATGTGCTCCTGGCTTCCCTCACTAGAGCCAAGGCCATGGCTATAGCCATGTTTTGCTGAAAAAATCAACCTGACACTCTCTTGCTGACTTCTGTTGCAACAACTGAGTTCAGCCAAGCTAAAGGAAGGTACTAGAGAAGCTCAAAATCAGCCTTACAGCAGAGTGCTTATGTATCTGTGGAGAGAGAGAAAGAAAGCATGGGTTTTCACCTGCAAGTGCAAGAATAACTGAATGGAAATAAGCATTCCAAAAGTGACAAAATTGGTGCCATTGGAGGGACTTCTAACACAACTGAAGTTACAGAGTGTTGATATTCTCAGAGCACGTGCAAGCCTTCTCATTTGTAGTTGTTTTGAAAAATCATGGAGTTCAGGGGTCTGCTGCCTTCTCCCACCCCACTAAAGGTGATGGAAATGAAGTCCTAATGACTTCAGAGAGGTTTGACTGGGAACATTCCTGCCACGAAGGGGAGCATCACTCTCAGCAATGGTCCCAGGGACTAAAGCCAGCACAGAGCTTCCTACACTGCCCAGAAGCTTATCTCAGGGTGGGATGTTCAGGATGCTCAGGATGCCTATACCTTTCCTTGGACATCTCCTTGGAGGCAGAAAAGAACGCACCATGCCAGAGGTTTAACTGGAATGCACATTGCCAAACATTTGTGTCCATTTTATGAGAGCATTTGTCCATTAGAGCACACAAGTGCCCTTCAGATAGGCCAGTGACCATTCTTGGGAAGGAAATAGCATTCTTCTTTCAAGAAGCGGCTGTCAGGTTTGCTGCAGTGTTTAATACACTAGTGGGAACTACTTCTGCAATAAGATCATTAACTTGGTTGCACAGATTCGCAAGCGGCATACACTGGAAAAATCCATTGTTGCAGGTTTATAGCTTTAAATTCTTACTGAAATAGATCAATTAAACTCTTTTCAGAACCACACAATTTGAGATACAGAATGTGGTGTTACTTCATCTATACAGTCATGATCTTGTCTTATTTCTCTGTACATGCCAGATGATCCTATTGCAATCAGAAAAGCAACTCCAGATACATGTCTACAAAAACACAATCAAAACCTAGTCATTGCTTCTACACTTTTTCCAGTGGGAGCTGAACTTGCATTGAGAATATGTAATCTCTTAAAATGCCTGTCCCCAGGACATCATCCTCCCTGAAGAAGCAAGCAAGTGTGAATGCTTGGAGCCCCAGCAGCAAGACAGCAATGTTGTCAAGAGACAGAGGGATTGTTCATATAATCGAAGGTAGGTTTCAGAGTAAGCGGAGTAACCTGTTTTCCTGCACCTCCTTTTAAACATTGTGAACATTTAGAAACTCAAGCTCCTGGAAACTAACTGTTGAAATGCATTTACCTTTCAATTCTTTAGAGATGTTTCACTATCCATTGTTCTCAGAATAAAACTCTGTTCTTCTGAGAATAAAACTAATTACCATTTAGTTTGATATTCGCTGGTTTTACCTGCTACTTAGCTGGGTATCCAGCTACAACAAATTTTACACTGGTAGACAAAGTGATTTCTTTAGGATATTTCTCTTTCAGCGAGTAAGTTGACATCCAAAAGAAAAGTGAAAAGGAAGACAATCAGAAATAGGGAAGTAGTGTTTGGCCTGTAATTCCCTCCTTCACCTTCTCAAAAAAAGCCTCCAATTTGGCTCTGTGTTGGATTGCTCTCAGGAGGTGTTTGCGAAGTTCGTACATCTGCTGAGGGATGACTCACTCCCTTGTGCAAAAATCCTCACTGTACTGTGATGTTCATAATAAACAGGTCACGGGGTGGTGTGGAGGGTGGAAAGCTTAGGGAATGTATAGAAGACCAGTTGGAGGATGCTTTTGGCATACGTTCTGTTGGCTGAAAGGAATGTTCTTAAACAGCTGGGAAATGCTCACAGCTCCAGGCATGAAGACAGGGCTGCCTCTAGAAAATACCTAGCATTTTTTACCTCCAAGGATTATTTCTGGGAGTTGCAAGGCAGGGCCCAGTATATCACCAGCCCTTCCAAATCCCAGAAAGTGCCTCTCCCATCTCCAGCTGCAGCAGGAGAGCTGAGGAGCCAGAGCCTCTCTGTGACCGGTCAGCGTTAGCAAACTCTGAAACAGCAAACAAGAAGTCACAACTGTGACACAGTGCACAGAAATAATGTAGTTGAATGAGGGTGGGCTGCTGGAGGTCTTTGCAGAAATGATCCATCATGCACTAGCACAGAATCGTTACAAGCGGTGACTGCATTTCCTATTATTTTGTGAATGAGCGCTAGTAGCTTATGTGGGAAGATTAGAAATGAGCTGAATGATGATTCTAAGAACAGGATGGTGTGACAACAGTCACAGCATGGAGAGGAGTTGACAGCAGGAAGGGAGAAATTGTTGGAAAAAGGAAGAGTAGGATCTGTAAAGAGGAAATGGAATCAGAAAGCAGAGCCCACATGGACAGAGGGTTTTCTGTCTGATTCAGAGAGTGGTGTCACCACAAAGTGGTTTGAGAACTATTGCCTTGGGTATTCCAACCCAGTGCACACACTGTTTGCACCCAAATAAATGTCTTTCTCATACAGTTGTTTAAAACAACTTCCTCATGGTTCAAGAGGAGTATTTTTCCATGACACTTGGCACTTCCCTGTCTCTGAAATTGATGCTGAATGGAGAACTGGAAGGCTCATACACTGGTACGGGTGATCCAGAGGCAGGATTTCTAGGAGCCACTGTTCATAGGACTCCGATGCCCCTGGAGGTGGAAGCACTGGAGATGTGGTACAGCTGGTTGGATGCTGTGTCCCCAGAGGCTGATTCCTCTGCCCAAGGAGGGGGCCCTTGGACCACACCAGCCAGATACACCTTGCTTTGGCTCTGTCATGCCAAGGTCTGTGGAAGGGCTATGCCTGGAGGCTGTGGCCATACCAATCTGTGCCATGCAGGAGGAACTAGAGGGCTTATATTCTTGTATAAGGCCAAAGATCCAACCCTTTCTGCAAGCCATTAACACAAAGACTGCCATGCAAAACACGGAAACAGCATGTCAGTCGTGCTTCCCTAGAAGCAATGCCAATTTCCACTGCAGCAGAGGAAAACAACAAATGCAGCACAAAGACTGGTGTTGTTTTTTTTTTTTTTCCTTCTGTTTTTTTAAGCATCATTCATTGGTTACTATGGGGTGGACATAGCTTTTAACTCCTGTGCTGACACAACCCAAACACCAGTGGCCAGGAAATGCTTGTAACCCCAGCTGAAACCTGACCTAATGGTGGACCGAACAGGGAGAAAGGCTGGCACACACCTGTCCCAAGGCATCTGAGAGGAAAAAAGAAACATTAATGCCATGAATACTGCAAGGAGAAAATGTCACGGTCTTCCGTGGAGCAGTCTTTGCACCCCACAGGGACACAAAGCACTTTCCAGACCTTGTGTCTGGATGCCAGCACCCCAGAATGGTAATGACTGAGGACCTGGGAGGAACAGTCTAAAAAGTGTGTGCTGCTGGAGGAGGATCTCTTCATGCACAGCTGTTGTCTCTCTGTGGTGAAATGGGAATCTGGAAATCCATTAACATTGCTTATCTTAATTCTATGTCCAGAACAGGCAGATTAATCATCTAGTCTATCCTAAATTATCTTAAAGTGAATCAAAACATGTGCTTCTGAAGAAGCTGTGCAAAGCACAATAGGCATGCAGGCTGGACTGTAAAAAGCTATCCCAGGATATGGGGCTGCTTGCCTTAACAAACCTCCTCCCACATCTGGAAAATCCATATTTCAGCAATATGATGGCCAAGGGATTATTGGAAATTCTTGTGGGATGGATTCTTGCAAGAAGGGATGTTATTAAGTGACCTTTTCTCCCATAAAAATCTAGAGGTGATCTGGAAAAATCTAACTGCCTGGAAGAAGGATCAAGGCAGCTAAAAGGTAGTTTGACCATTGCAGAAGCGAAGTGTCCTCTTCAAAAACAGATGAGAATTCCTTTTTCTACCACCTGGAGATGCCGATTGGTTCAGCTGTGTTGCCACATAACAGGGCCCTTCTGTCACCTGCCTCACCTTCTCCTCACCTCTCTTTAACATCCGTGTCTCCCAAGCACTTCCTGGCTCAGTAATGCTCTGCTAGTCAGTTCTGCTCCATGTTAGGCTACCTGCTTTGACCAATGCTCCTTTGGGTTTCTTTCCGTTAGTAAATTTCTTCCATTTCTGGATTGCACTATCTGCAAGAGCAGGACCTGAGAATGAAACAATACCCAATGTTCCTTTCTTTCAGAACTACCATCTAAGATGTACCTCTCTCCATTCTGAGCTCACCTTTTAGGCCTGTGAAAGAAGGTCTAAACTGTAGCTCTGAATGTCCCAAGCGTAATTCCTTGGAAACATGCAGTCTCAGCATCATTTCTTTTTGTCCAAAAAGCTGCACTTCAAAACTTGCTTATATTGCTTTCTTGCTCCCTCCTCTCTCTCTCTGCCCTCTTGTTTCCCCCATCTGTTGTATGTTGTCACAGATGTGGGGCAAAAATACCTTCTTTCCTGCACGCTTCTGCAGCACCCAGCACCACAAAGTCCTAATTTTACAGAAAGGCCCTGGGCACCTCTGGGAATTTTGCCCACCTACAGAAAGAAATATCTGGGAGGCTCTTGTGTGCCTTTTCTTGCATGTTAGAGTGTTAAAGCAAGGGAAGTCTGCTGCCAGAGAAATGGCACACTAAAATCATGACCTGAATACTTAGTGGTGTGGAGTGTCACATACGAAGTTCTGCCTCGCTCCATTGCTAAGCCCTTTAAAATGCTTTTGGACAAATATACAGTTACTCCTCCAAGGATTCTGGTTCAATTATAAAACTGTCTACTGGATCAGTGAAGATATGAATCCAGCAAGATGCTTTCTGATGCTCTCTGGATTCCACAACTTGAAATATCTTCCTGCAATAAAACAAAGCCAGGACTGTGGGGAGCAGTTAACATGAGTTTGAGAGGATCCATGATAGATGTGTATTTCCTGGCCATTTTTCCCCCTTTTTCAGTCAGTTCAGCTTTTTCATGCGCATCAGAATTTCTCTGTATGCCATTAACAAGGAAGCAGCAGCAGCAGAAGAAATATCTGTAAATGGCAATATAAATATATTTATATTGCCATTTATCAGACTTGTTTCACCTGGTCATCTGTGGCAGCTGGTTGTTCTGGGTTTGGTGGGACTGAATGAGCAAGTGTTGTGGTTTAAACCCAGCCACGCAGCTTGTTCACTCACTCCACCCCTTTCTCCCGGAGGGATAGGAAGGAGAATCAAAAGAATGTAACTCCCACGGGTTGAGATAAGAACAGACTAGTAACTAAGGTGTAACACAAACCACTGCTGCTACCACCAATAATAATAATGATAAGGGAAATAACAAGGGAAGAGAACACAATACCACCTGCGGACCGATACCGATACCTAGCCCGACCCAGCAGTGAACCAGCCCTTCCGGGTAACTCTCTGTTACATCCTGGGCATGACGTTCTGTGGTATGGAATACCTCTTTGGCTAGTTTGCATCAGGTGTCCTGTCCCTGCTTCCTTCCGGCTCCCCCTCCTCCCTGGCAGAGCATGAGACTCACAAAGTCCTTGGTCAGACTGAACATTTGAGCAGTAACCAAAAACATCGGTGTTATCAACGCTGTTCCCAGGCTGAAAGTCAAAACCACAGCACTGCACCAGCTACTAAGAAGGAGAAAAAATGACTGCTACTGCTGAACCCAGGACAGCAAGTAAGAGTAACCTGGGTGAGGAGCCCTGGATCAGCGTTGTTGCAGGTGTAGAGTCACCCGTCCAGTCCCAGACAGAAGAAGGTTGGCTGTGTGCACACAAGGACTTTTCAAACAATATGGAAAGTTTGGGGGTTACTTTATACAGTTCATTCAAGCCTATTTCCAACCCACTTCCAATCAGCAGTCAATTTCATGAATCAAAACTCTCTGAGCTGGCAACTGTTTTCCACAAAACTATTCTGGGAGGAATTTTGGCTAGTCACACAGGCCCTTTAGTCAGAAATAAATTTTCAAAGTGAAGGTCTGGTATGGGAATTTTATCACATTTTATCATAGTGGTACAACCATATGCAAAGATGAAAAATTGCTCCTAAAGTTACTCTAAAGAAGGAAAAAACCCTGAATGACACCATACCAAGTCACTTCTTACAGCCATATGAAATCAAAACTTTAAGAAATCATTAGCAGGTTTAGTAATAACCCCCGTTACTTTTAGTGAAAAACTGCTACCGTGCTAGAACCACAATTCCTATCAATCAGCACATTTCCATTAAAGTCACACCTCAGTTCCTAAAACCTGAGGTACTATTCTGGAGATTACCGAAAAGGCAGGTCATCTTATCCTATGTCATCCTAGTGGCATAGGTCCATTCTGCAGGACACTTGAAATATCTATCCAGACAGGAAGGGCACTGTGCATTGCAGGGCTGCTTCCATCATAACTTACATGAACGTTCTGCAGGAAAAGGTTTATTATAGGTTAATGCAAGATTTTAAGTGTTTCATGTGGGTCCTGGTGGATTTCAAGTAACTCTGAAATAATTGATGGCTAGAGGCAACTCACTGCCCTTTGGGCTCCTTAAAAAGTTGATTGCCAGTCACTAAGGCAATCTATTAAGCACTAATTAATAGCCTTTAGTAAATTAACTGTACATAAGCTTCAATGAAAACTACGACCTACATTTAATTCCTAAACCTTCTTCATCTGCAAAACTTCCTGTTTTGCAGCAAGCAGTTGCTGCCTCTACTTACTTGGAGCTCATGGCATGATTCACTGACTTCAAAGGAGCTGTTCTCCAGGGAAAGTACAACTTAATACTGATCAAGGAAGGCAAAATCTATCTCACAACCCCCGTTATTCTAAAAGAGGATTTTCATTCATTCATTTATTTATTTGGTTTTCCATTAAGAAGGAGAAAATTGGCATCATATTTGTAGGGAGATAGCAAGTAGATGTTTTCAGCCAGTTGCAATGCAGAAGACAGAGCCAGGATGGGTGAGGCACCAAGCCTGTCAGGCACAGAGGCGGGAGCAGATACACTCTCCCCGAGATGACAAAACCACCTGCCCTGCCCCTGGAAAAAGCATCTGTACTCTGACTAACTTATTAAACCCTGTCATTACTCTTCTGCACTAAAGTAAAAGCAGCCTGTACATCTTTGCAGAAGGAAAGAGCATAAAAGAAAGTAACAGGGTAGTTTTAACAGCTTGGCTCATGAAGCTAGGAAAAACCCAACACTCAATCAGGAAACCAGATTTTCTGCACATCAGTTCAGATTATTAGAAAACAGTCCATGGAAAGCTCATGAGGAGGTGTTTGGGGGTAAACTGGTTTCCTTTTTTTATACAAATAGCTGGGCACATTGCAATTTTTGAAGGACTAACAATCTTCAGTTAGCACTGCAGAACAGCAAGGATGCAGCTGGCCACAAAGAACCTTCAGAGACTCGCTGTGGCAAGGGAGGAGTTAGTAGCAAAAGCTTGGACTTGGGCTGCAGTGTGGGTGTAGAGGTATTCTAGGGGCTTTTTGTGGCAGATGGAAGGGACTGTTCTTCTCAGGCTCATCTTGTGTTCAATGGTAGGCTGAAGAGAGGAGCTCCTGCATTGCTATGCTCCTTTTGCTCAACTGAAATTCCTCTTGGTTGGGTTTTTTTCCCCTTTTGTTTCGTTTACGGTCCCTTGCGTGAAACTCTTTCATTTGCTTACAGTCCCTTGCATGAAAGCCCAGGAGCACTGGATGGGGGCACCACTGAGGAGTGGTCCTGCAGTTGCACAGTGTGGTTTTACTCGAGTTCGGCATGCGGCATGATACACTTTTTTCCAGCTGTGCTCTGCCTTTCATCCCCTCTCTGCTCACGGACCTCTCCACTGCGTGTCACTCGTGATCCACAGCTGGGCAGTCTGTGCATCCAGACCTTGAAAAGTGAGCCTCTGGCAGGCTGGCTTCACTCTGTCCCTGCCAGTTCTCCCCAGCCCAAAGTGGGAAAGTATCACCCTTCAGTCTTCACAGGCTTCTAATGTACCAGCACTTGGAAACCATGGGGATACATGAGATCATTGTCTTCCATGCTGGGTTTTGATGGCCTTTTTTGTTTCCAGTTGGCTTTTTCTCAGTAAAGCTTTCCAGGGCTTGGAGAGCTTGGAAATTGTAGTGCCTTCTCTCCTCTAGCCTCCTTCCCTATGTATGCCACTCCATCCAAATGCACCCAAATCAGAAGGCAAATGATGTTGTGACTTATGTCTTATGAAAGCTGCGATTTGGCCAGCAAGCTATTTCCTAAATCTTCTGTGTGGAGCTCCAGCGGGCACCATGGTTAAATGCCGTGCACTAGCATGTTTTCTCTTGCTGTCAGAAATTGAACTACACCTGCAAAAGCAACAGGATGAGGACCTGTTGAGTTTTTGCAACCTGATGAGGAGAAGTGCTTTGTACTGACAAGACCAAGGAGTATAAAGCACCTAGCTTCCCAGGACAAATGATCCAACTCTTGCATGGATCTGCCTGTAATAAGACAATAGAGATCTTGAGCCATTTGCCGTATTTCAGAGCCTAGTGGAACAGCACAGCCCTGCCATTCGGCTTTTCAGCATCTTTCTGCTCCATTAATTCTCTGTATCTTGCATCTCCTTTATCTCTGGATTTCACTTTCCCTCTCGTTTCATTTTTTGCATTGTTTATAAGGAAGCACAGTGCAAAATGAAGCGAGCAGAATGATAGTGGTGGCTCATTCCCATGGAGGCTTGGTGCAACGCAGCCAGGCAGGAATAAAGCTGCTGGCTTTTGTAAGGGGAGATATGTGTATTTTGATTGTTTTTTTCTTGGAAAACATGTGGTAAGTTCCTGTGTGGAGTTTGCCAATTGTGAAGTTTCCCAAGCTGCTTAATACATTCATCTTATTATTTTGTAACAGAGTCCTCAAAAACCGTCCCTGCCTGGCTTTGCTGCCTCCACTATCATTTTAAGTCAGACCTTCTGGATAATGGATGTCTGTGTTTTTTTGCCACTGAAAGACAGAGCAGGGATCCATTTGTTACTTGGATCATTGTGTTATTTTAGCCTTAGGCAAAAGACAGAGAAGGGAAAAAGGAAGATATTTGTTTGTATATGTGCACAGACTTTCAACCATTTTCTATTTTCACCAGGAACGTACCCTGCTATTTTTCACCTATCTCAGCTCTCCTGCCATGAATTTGCCTGTTCGCACTTGGCAAAGATTAGACACTTACTTTTTAAGTGGCAGCAGGACTGGGCTCGATGCCCTCAAAGTCAGGTCTGGGCCAGTTCTTTTCGCTGAAATAAGGTTCCTCCTGGCACTGCACCAATATTTTTAGCTTCTCCAGATCTGCACTACATTCAGGATCAAAAATAGTTTCTTCTTTTCTTTTCTCCTTCTTAATTTTCTAGCTTTGTTTATGGCTAAGACTAGAAATTGATGGAATGAAATAATATGAGAGTAGCTTTCTGTGATACTGCTATCTTGCATGAAGACAGAAATCACACGCATCAGGTTATTTAAGCACAGCCATTTATGTACATTTCCGGAAAGAGCAAAGTTTCAACTCCTCAAGATTTTCTGAGGTAGCCCTAACAATTCTTTTGTGCCTTCTGTTTTTCACATTTTGTTTCATTTTAACATAATTGTTCAATATAAAGACAGCAATTTGTTGGGTTTAAGTGTGAGAAGTTATTACATCTTTTAAAATCATATAGCATTTTAAAGTTTGATGTAAATTTAATAGTATTTCTGATTCACTTAATCCTCTGACAAGAAAATATATGTGAGCTCCTGTTCTTTTCCTGTTCCGTCCAAAAGCAATTATGTCAACTTCTGGGGGAGAACTTTGGCAACCTCTTTCTCCAGCTTTTTGTGATTTCATATTGATGGGTGTTCTGACATGACTCTTCATGTGTGATGAATCATTCCATAACAGTATATGTGTACCATGAGATATTCAAGAACCAGGTGAAGGAATACACAGAGACACTAAAAACCTGTGATGTGAAACTTAGAATCAAAACCCTGCAACTGAATCTGTGGTTAAATTTTGGAGGTTTGATGTGGAGCACAGCCTCTAAACAACAAAAGCCATGCTTGCTACACTCCATATTTTTGGAAGACCCAGGATTATATGCACTGCTTTGGTATCAAAACTTAGCAGTAATTCTAGATTCTAACGTTCTACCACTCCTGACATTGCATTTAAAGTCATGAATAGTTAAGAAAAAAAGCTTTAGGGCACTTTTGCCTGCTGGTTGCCCCTCCTCCAGGTATTCTAGCATTTTTCCAGCATTTTGCTATCAGCTAGTGGAAGGTTCACAGCTCATGTCTGGGCTTGGACAAATGCTAGTATCTATCCCAGGAATATTTGGGATGCAGACTTTAAGACTTAAACATTTGAATTAACTAAGAACATTCTGTTTGAAACTAGATGGGGAGCTTACTTTGGGTTACTTTTTCAGCTGCTCTGTGCTCTTCCCAAAGGAATCCCTGGCCACTCAGATACCCTGTAGTCTGCGGAAAGCTGGGTGGTCAGGTTTTGCAAGAGGCCCTGAAAACCCCAATCTGTGCTTTTAAACTGAGTTCATTGCTCTATCCTGCACCAATGGTGTGGTAGTCTGCAGTGTTAGACAGAAGACTCTCCCTCACCCAGCTCATACCGTCACTCATAGACTTGTTTACGGACAGACTACCTTTGCCCTTGCATTGCTGGGGTTTGTTATGGAGCAGTAAAGAGGGATCTCCTAAAGTACTGGCTTCAGGCAATCTCACTCTGCATCGTGCAGATGATAGGGCATTTATTACTGTTTTCTTAAGGTAATTGCAGCAAAGCTTTTAGAACAGCAGTTAGCAGCATCGATGAAGCTTTCCTCTCCTCTCTTTGAAGGCATGCCTGTAGCTTGCAGAAGTGTGTGGTCCTGAGCACCGTGAGAGGTGAAGAGGTGTCCATTACTTTTGAAGAATTTTTTTTGACCTCTGGTCTCTGACAAAATGTTTTCTTCAGGACGTGGACACCAAAGCAGTAACACCACAGAAGTGGGTAAACTGACGGAAACTGTTGTTTATCATGGAGGTTGCTGATTTATTGTTACTCATTGAAATTTACTTTGGCTCAGCCCAGGCTCAATCCTCCAATGTCCTAAACATCTCCTGCCAGGGATCGGGGCTTGTTTTGTTTTCAGCTGACCACAGTGTTTTACAGAACTCCTGGAAAATTTCCCCCAACAATATTGTTTAATTGTTTATTCGCAAACCTCCCCTGCCCCACAGCTGGGGAGCAGGGGAACGGAGGGCGTGCAGGACTGCAAGCACAAGCAGCTCAGCAGTCAAAGCTTTGTAACAGCTTCCATCTTCTGTGGCGGGAAACACAATACATGTTCCCCTCTGGGAGATGCACTTCCTCTGCACAAAAGACATTGTCCCCATTGTTTGAGGCAGGTCATGTCTCAGAGGCTGTGACCCTCCTCTTACATTGTGGCCACCACTTGGGCACATCTGGGACCTGCTGACCAAGTACTGCAAGGCCTTGTGCTTCTCGAAGTGGTGCCCGCAGGAGCTCCAGTGTATTGTGTGTGGGTTGGGCAGAGAGAAGCACTTCTTTTTTGCACTGAATAATGCAGGAAAATGTCTTTGGTTTTAGGTGAGCATTTCTTTCCCACGTGAATCAGGAGCTGAGCTGGATATTTCTATGGCATCTTCAATGAAAAAAAGGAGTTGGGAAGAACTTGACACATGTGAATGAAAGTGTGCGGGGGACATACATCTTCCCGAGTTTTTGCCTGCTGACAAAGCAGGACTCTGTCTAAATTACATACACACAGCTGGTGACCTGCAAATGTAATGTGTTTCAGAAACACAGGACAGACCTTAGGAGATCATATTTCTTAAACAAATCCTACAGTGCTTCTGTATTATGTAGATATGACTTAATTAGGGAAAACACTGGCTGAAGACCAGCTATTTCCTGGTTTTATTCCGTTCTGGGAAATCAGTGCAAGTTACTGATGCAGATAGGAGTAAGGCTTCAGTGACATCAGGCTGTCCTCTAAGGACTCTTACCTCTACCCTGTCTTTCTTAAAGCCCTTTAATAAAACTAGACTGGTATAAATACAATCTTTAATATAATATATGGTAGTTCCTGACAATCGCTCTGTACTGTAAAAGCTGTAAGTTCACTCTGCAGCAGGTATTCCTCCTCTAGAGACCGGGCAGGAAAGCATTTGTAAATAATGCATAATACTGCTATATTATTGGGAAATAATATTGCCGACAGGTTCATGATCCTACTGCTTCGCTGAAGGGAAAGCAGAGGAGATCTGGCCAAAGGCTGCACAAAAGCTTTCTGGGAGTGCTTTGGAACCAAGTGGGCAGAGAGCCACATTTCAGCTCCCATTTTCTACTCAAGAGAAGAACTCGATCCCTCACACACTGAACGATTCCCATGGTTGCTGCAGCGAATTCTTCACTCTGCAAAAGCTGGTGGGGAAAGTCCTGCTGGATTTCCCGGAGCCGGGTGTCACAGCAGTCCGTGAGAAGGTCAGCTTCAGCCACGGAGTTCAGGCTCTGTACTGCTCCAGCAAAGCATCTAAGCACATGGCTGAAATAGAAAATGCGTCTCTGTGCTTTGCTGAGCAGGGAAGGGCAGTAGAATTGAGGCCAGTGATAAAGAAAAGGTGATATTTCAAAGTATAATGTAGTGGTCAGGTTGAATTATACAGCTTTTTCTTCCTTTCAGAAAAGCCTTTTATTTACACGTGACTGAGACAAACACAAAACTGTATTTGGAAAAGCCTCTAGGAGTCGCAGAGCCCTTTAATAAATCCAGCTTTGCCCTGATTATTTTGTTGTAGGTCCTGGCACAGGAGTGAAATTAGGCTGAATTTCTTTAAGAAAGTGAATCTTTTGCTTACAGATATTTCTTATTTCTGCAAAATATCTGTTACGTTCACCACGGTTCTTCAGATCTTTTCCTGTTTAGTTTTATCCTTCATGCATATAGATTTATCTTTCTCTGCCTTTGCAAGAACACTGCAAATGCAGAAGACACTGGAAAGAACCCTGCTGTTCTACACCTGCCTGAGTCCCCGTAAGAAATGGTGGTATTTTTTTCGCTGTCCCTCAGCAAAGAAAGAGTAACACCCTCATGAGTCCTTGCATACTGTGGCATTGAGTCTTGTAAAAGATTTTCAGCTCTTTAATCATAACTTGATTATTTTTTATTATTTTTTCCCACTTTTCAATTTGTCTCCAAAATCAGTTATCAAATTTGTAGCTCATTAGTCCCCCATCGTTCATGTTTTATGGCAAAAGGCAAACCAAGAGCTGTGAGAAGAACGTGCTAGAGTCTGTTTCCTCATCCAGCATCGTCCTTTTCCCACCTGAAGACTCCTGAGCTGCCACTGAACAATCTCTGTCATTTATCACCACATGAGAGGATGCAGAGTGTGCACACAGCTTTTGAAATAGAGATTTCAATGGAGAAACGAGTGGCTGACATGTCGTCAGGACTCACATCCAGGATGGAGAAATTGATGGCATGGCAGATAGGGAACTACATGCCATCACTCCAGCTGTTTGGACTCTGCTTTGCAGATGCTCACCTCTGCAGCATCTGGTAGCACAGCAGCGCTGATGGCTCCAGGCTACTTGTGAGTTGCCTCAGGGCTAGGCAGTATGGGCAGGATCAGGTGCGCTATTGGCATCTTTGGCAAAAATCTCATGCCCTGGCTGACTGTTCTTGCTGCATCGGGCACCCTGGAGACACCAAGCATCCCTCTCATCCCATCTTGCTGGACATCAGAGCGTTTCAGGTGATCACTGATCAACCCAGCATCTGGGTTGCTCTTCATGGGCTGCTTGAGGAAGCACAGTGAAGCTTCACAAATTCCGCAGAGTGGATGTGGCAGTATAAATCAAGCAAGACTCAGGATTTTCAGCCTCTGCTGGCAGGGTCCCTTGTTCCCAGCACACCTGAAAAGGTCTCCCGCACCTTGAGTGTCTGTGCCTTGCAAGAGATACAAAGAAACTCAACAAAGCTGCTTCAATTCTCACTTTTTAATGTAGCTAATTCTGAAAACCCAAACAACCAGCAAAAAGAGTGGGACTAGAGAGTCTTTCTACACAGACCCAAAAATGTGCAGAAGTACGGACCAAAACACTACCTGAACATGAGCCATGGCTTAAGACACGTAGTTATTCAACAGTGAGTGCCTAGTGGATAATAAACACCAAGAGGCTGCTGCATTCATGCCATTGTTGCATGACTTCCATGCCCAGACTTGTCTGGGATCGTAGCTCCATTAAGATGAGTATTGGAAAAACACAGAGTAAGAAGCAGCCTCTCTCCAAGAAATCTTGCCTTCAAGACCTGATCTCACAATTTAATCCATGTGGATAGAGCCTTGTGTGCTCCAGGGTTATACATGGAGCATTGCCTAAGAAAGGTATTCCAAAATAAGCCAGTCAGAACAAGGCCTAAGCCAACATCACGTGCTGGGTAAAAAGGCACAATAAGGAAGAAGAGGAGGAGAGAAACAACTGAAAATGGAGCAATGAACTTTAGCTCCGGGCTTTATCCACAGGCCTCAGGCTTTTCCACATCTAACAAAGCTGTGGACTTCTGACCAAACCAGGAGCTCCAAGTGTCTCTCAATCCCTGCCACTGAGTTTCCTGCAGACCACTCTAGCCCATACTCCCAGACCTTTTCATTCTGTGGGTGTCTCATATGGATTGGATCAGGAAAAGTTAGGTGATCTGTGCCAACTTTCTCATTTCTTCATATGCTGTAGTTTCTCACCTAACCACTGTGGTTCATCTTTTCCTTTCCATCCCTTGGATTATTGAAGTACTATTGTCCAAAACACTGTGCCACGCTTAGAGATATTTTACCACCACATCATTTAAAAAAAAAAAATAACTTCCTAATTTTTAATACTAAACTTACACTAAAAGAAATCCATGATCTTTTGAAACAACAAAAAAAATCCTTTATATTTTGAGACAGGCATTACTTTTTCCAAGGGCATGTCCTTCCAGTGTGCAAGTTGGTTCCTTCAGACAAGCACAACATCAAGCAGTGAATTTCTGGTTTTGCAAAGGTCTCCATAGATTTTAGAGGCTTGATTGAGTGCTTGCAGATGTGACCCAGCCACAGACAGTAGGTCTAAGCAAGATCAGGAGCAAGCCCTTACCCAGAGACAAGAGCATCTTGCTGTTAAGTCCTTGGAGCACCCTATCAAGAGGAGGGCAAGAGAAGACGCCCAGCATGGCCATGTCTCCTTGCTAGGAAGCAGGCAATGAGTCAGGACACCAGGGTGACCTTCGGGTGTCTCCCACGGGCACCGGCCAGAGTGGGGCCAGGGCTGTATGACCTGGGGCTGTGGGTAATGATTAAGCTGATTCATTTCCTACAACACATGAGGGTGTGGGGAGAAGCTATTTGGGCCCTCTAAAAGAGAGGCATGCTTAAGTATGGGTTGAAAAATGCATTCTCAAGGGTCACATTTTGAGCAGTGCTGGATTTTGCAGGCCTCCTTCAATGTATGTTGTTGCTTTATTCATGAAACAAAGGGAGAGAAACTGCTTTCTTTATGCGCTTACATGATTTTGCTGGGCAGTTACCAGACTAGATTATAGTCAGGCATACTGAAGCCCCCTCACTCATGTTCTGATCAGAACTGTCTTGCCAGCAGCCATGCATCCCAGTAACTGACAGTCTTGTAAATATTTATGAGCTAATTCCCTGCCCCAAAAAGCAACGGCTGTTATTTGTACGAGCCCACAGATGCTGCGTGTGGCCCGAGTCTGCTCTAGTTGGCAGACATTGCTTCAAGCTTGCAAGCACACACACAGGCACACAGACTGTGTGGCTGCAAAAGAAAACTGTGGTCCAGAAACAAAGCATGAAATGAAAGCTGCAAACCTTTACGGTTCCCCTCCTGGAAACAGTATCATCTAGCAGAGAGTCAGTTTTGCCTCACTCACAGGGCGTGCAAGGAGAACTGAACTGGAACCGGTAAATGACATTCTGTCAGCTCCTACCCCATGATATTTGCTTTTCTGGCTCTTCTGATTTCATCCTCCTCCCAGAAAAATGCTCTGCACTGTCTTTTCCCTTGCGGCAGGATAGTCTGCAGCTGCAACTTGACTGTGCATCATACTCTGTCAAAGCGGCATCCCTTAAAGAATAGACACACACCTTTGCAAGGCACCTGACTTCCACAAACCTGTTATCACTTTCCCATCCCTTTACTCCTTACACGTGCGTGGTTCTGTCATGTGACACCCTGCTCACTCTCCTGCACAAGCCAGCTGTGTTTGTTTTGTTTGTGTGTGTTCGTTTTGGGTTTTGCTTTTTTCTAGAGAAACTTATTTCTTCCTGGCATTTCTCAATTGCATATGGGGTGCCACAGGTGATTTCCGTTTGAATCATTTTCCCCTCCGTGAGTTTCTAATTTTCTGCATTTCCATCCGATAAACAATGCAACTTGTAGCTTTATACGCAGCCAAGAGTGACTGAGCAAGTTTTAGCCTCCACAAACCTCAATGCTAATGAGTGCAATGCTTAGCCTTATCTTGTCCGTAATTTGCAATAATTGGAGAGAGGAGAGCAAAGCAGCCTGAGGAGGCATTGAGTGAGAAGAGTTATTGCCTTGTTTTCTCAGGATTTTAGGGAGGAGAGGGGACAAGGTCTCCATTAGCCAGGACTGTGAAAATTTTGGGCAGTCAGTGTGAAAGCTGATGAGTTGATCCCCCTGACCCTCTTCTCTTCCCTTCAAAGAAATAACACTGAATTGGAGATCACACAAATGTGCCCCATCAGGGGCTCTCTTAGTGATGTTGCAACCTGTGTGGTCCAAATCGCTTCCAAGTCTGCAGCAGTATTAATTTTGTTCCCTATTCATCCAACAGCTTTGTGACCCAGGGACACCTGCAGAAATTTGTCACTGCTTTGTCAGAGAAAGCCAGGGAACAGCCAGTTCCAACAGGCATTAAAGTGATATACATAGAAATGAAAGAAAGCAACAGGGGTCTTCACCCTCTGCCTCCAAGACAGCTTCCCAAATACTCTTCTAGCACACATTCACTCTAACTGATTTAATATAGTACTTCCGTGGAAGAAGCTGGTTCATTCCTGGAAGAAGGAGCCCATAAAGGGCCTGTTTCTCTGTGAAATACCTTCTCCCAGAAAACTTCAGGCACATTTATTGTCTCACATCCCAAGGGATGCCAACCCCAGGGAAAAACAGCCACTGTGGCACTCCTCATTGCTTTCTGAATGGTTGGTTTTGTGTTTAACTTAACTACAGTTCACTGTGGATTGTAGGCATCTCCAAAGTGAGGTCAGTGGGAATTGTTCAAGTGACTCAAACGAAAGCTGGATCAGACCCCATTATGCTAAGTATAATAGATAGTTTTAATGACATGTACCCTATTTTTGTTTGTATTTTACCCAAGATAGAGGGAATTAAAATAAAAAGCAGGAGCAGGGTGAAGAACATGGCTGAGCACATCTCAGAGAGCTGACCTGTTTGTTTGGTAATGAGGTTTTGGTTCCTAGTCAGATGTTTATGGGCAAGTCTCTGTGTCAAACACTGAACTTCTGTGCTCAGGAAGGGATAAACTGCACACACCCCTATGGCAAGCTCTGTTAAGTGTTTTCACCTATTGGCTCCACAGGAGTAGCTCTCAGCAGCTCACACAAAATACACAAGAGGGATTAATTACTAGCTTGAACCCAACTCATTCACAATAGCAGTAGAGAGTTTCTCTTTGCTCACCAGCGGACAGACTATCCCATTTTGTATGAGCCTCAAATAATGAGTTGGCTGTGGTGGGTCTCAAAAAATTTCCATTGTGCTACTGGGGGCATATGTTTGATGCCTCTGTTTGGAGAGAATTAGGAAAAAGGGTTTTAGACAAATCCATGTTTCAGTAAACGTTGCTGGCCCTAAGGCCACCCAATAGCTTGTTCAGGTTAGACTTGTGCTAGGTGAAACTAAGGGTAAAGTGTCTGAATAGCCTAACACCCTTTCTCTGCTGGGTCTCCCATGGGGCTGGTGCTATACTTCTAGCTGTCCTAGGATCAGCCTTCGATTAAGTCCTGGGGCTGACAGTTTGCTGGATTAGATCCATGGGCTACAGCGTCCCCTTCCCACCACTGTAAGTTTAGGTAATGAGTACCTGACCTAGCAGGGTGGTTTGTGTCTCCTTCTGCTGTGGTGGTGAACACTGTGTCACAAAGCACTAGGGAGGCAGGGGAAATCCAATGCCCTCCTGTCATTTTGTCTCAGGCAAAAGGGAAAGAGGAAGTTTTCCTTGTCCATCTGCCATGAAAAGTGTACATCCCCCAGGAAGATATTTCAAGGGCAACATTGGGCTGTTTGGATTCCCAACTTGCCAGAAATTTCTATAACTGTAATTTGCTAAACTGCTGGGATATGAGCATAAATTTGTCATCAGGATATCTCTACTTACATGCTGGAGGCTGCCAGGGGAGGTCAAGTGCAGGTTATCCATATAACTCTAACATGAACATGCAGCAACTCAAAAGCTGTGTTGCAAGATCGAAACTGTCTGGATTCACATCAGCGTAGATGTTATAAATCTTTGCCTTGCATAATCACCGACATTACAAAAACCTCATTGTCAGCCGTGACAGTGGCATTTTCAAGCATGGTGTGAGCAAGCCAACTTCTCCTGCTGGCACCAAAATCGAGAGAATTTGGACTTCAATGGACAGCTAGCAGCACTGACTATGCAGGGGAAGGGTGAAGGATGAGTCTCACACTGCTGCCCCACTTCCTTCCCCAGGAAATGGAGCAGATCAGGAAATCATCCCTACTGTTTCCCACCATGCCTGTTGCTTGGTAACAGCATCAACACAACTTGCTGCTGCTTGTCCAAGACAAACTGTGCTCTTCAGGAGGACAGAAAAGCCATCCCAAAAGTAGTCACACCCGTGCTGGGGTGCCCTATGGATATCGTCCTGCAGCATCACAGTGTCTGCAAGGTGGATTTGCAGCAGACTGGTTTCACCATGAAAATGGTATGCCCACAAGCCACTCTTCTTCCTACCACTCAGCCAAGCATTGAGTCCAAAGCGAAAGAGAAGAGGCTTCTTGAAATGCAGCAACATCTGTCCTGGTGCTGGGGCTCGTGTCCTTGCCAGGGCAGCAAGCACTGGGATTGCCAGTTTCCTTGGCTGTGGGTGGAGCTGCCTGCTGATCCAGGGAGCCATCTGCAGATGAATCATGGATTTCTTTGGAAAAAGGCCTGCCCAGGGGAGACGAGGCAGCCAACTGCTTAGGTCGATGGTTTCAGGATTTGGAACTGAAAGAATAGGATTTGGCCACAACCATTTGAAGCTGGGGGACTTATAGCTGGTAGTGACTGAATGGAAAGAGCACTTGCTAAGAAATGCTGGTGACGACGATGTGTTGGGGTTTTATAAGTAATGGCATTGCCAAATCTGTAGGAAGAAAACTACTTGACCCTCAGATGCTGGTGTACCAAATCAGTTCAACGAGGGGTTAGCCTTAGGGACACAACTGGGCTCCAGAAACCAGTGGGCTGTGGAATCGGCTTTTCCCTGAGGCTATCTCATAGGTGAGGGATCCAAATGCAAGTTTTCTTGATTTTAATTTGGAAAAAGGCTGTTTGCGACCCCAGCTGGCAGAGTGGGACCACAATGCAGGAGTCTGCCATTGCAGTGCAGGCACTACACTTTAGCCCTGACCCCTAGCAGTTGCCTCTGCAGGATGAGCTTGGCTCCTTGCTCTGTATCCCATAGTCAATATTTCGTTATGCCTCCCTGTTATTTCCCTTCGGTTCCTGCTACTGCTGCATCTTTGTCAGCTGGAAAACACAGCGAAGGCTTCAAAAGTCATTGACACAAGTCAGTGGGTGGCAACACTTCAAGTTACACCAGGAAGAGTGTTTCAGACCTCTTTGGCCCTGCAGAGGTGTTTGCCCGTAGAATGATGCGCAGATGTGGGTTCAGCAGTTGTTATAGCATTATCCAAGAGACACTAAAACACTGCACATGAAAACAGAATGTTAACACTTTTTTGTCCAGTTACATGCCTTATGTCAAGCTTGGACGAACCAAATATCCTTTAGGTAGGAGATGTCTGTGATCTGAGCCCAGATTTTATAACCCAGGCCCTTTTGCAGATGAATCTTACAGCAGAAGCAGTAAATCAGGCATTAGATGGTCAGTCATTTCGTATCCTGACTCCAGCTGTAGCCAGAAGATATTTTAAGAAAAGCAACAGATGAGGTCACACTTATATCCATAAAGTAAGGTTTTGCCCAGTGGTCCTCTAAAAGCTTCTGGAAAACAGCACTGTAAGGGCACTGAAACCATCAAATTTAACGAAAATTGGGGGGCCTCCCTGTCCCTGCGTGAATTTGTGCAATCCCTTTATTTTTCTTTTATTTTTTTATACTTTCGGCATCTGTAGCCTCCTGTGAATATAATTGTGTCCTGTGAAAGATTTTTTTGCTTCCTTGTTGTTAAGTTCACTGGAGGCCCCTTCATTCCTGTGTTGGCAGAAGCAGTGAATAATTGTCAGTCCCGCTAAACTCTGAGTATAGTTAGAACGATTGCCAGAGAAGCCAGAGGATCTGAGTCCCAAAAGGATGAACTGTGCATATTTCTTATTGTAGACAGAGATACTTTTATCTCAGATGTAAGATTTTAATCTAACGTTTTAGCTCAAGTTATTTTTAAAATCTTCTTGCTAACAGATAATCCTTTGTCTGGAGTGGTATAAAAGGGCAAATGTGTAGTAGCAGCTACTTGGCTGTATGGTAGCTGGCCAAGAAAAATATTTGTGCAAGTCTTGCTGAGTCAGGGTATGTTTCCAAATAGGCAGTGTGTCCTTTTCATTGACAGGATTTATCTCATGCAAGCCAAATCCAATACTCTGCTGCCCTGCACACTCGGGGAAATAGTGCTCCTTGTCTGCAAAAGAGACAGCAACCCTGTTCAGCACAGTGTTATCTTAGAGTCGTGTCTGCGCGTGCAGTATTACACAGCAAAACAGATTGGCCAAAACCGTCATTGCTTTGCCTAGGCAGGTGCCACCTGGTGCCCAGAGAGTGTTTCGCAATTTGTCACATCCCAGATTGATGAGAGGACAGATCATTAGCACGCTTTGCTCTTGACTTGAAGATCTCACATACAAGACATACCGATACCAAGTCGTCTTGTCCATTCCCCTGCCAGTTGCCAGCTGTTGGACCACGATGTACTACCAATGCCAAGCTATGAATCTGGCCAGTTTTTCTTGAAATGGAGCCGAGCAGCGGCCCAACAGCTTGCAGATCCCCTTAGCAAACCTCATCAGGGCGGGTAATGACACTCAAACCCAAGCGTCTTCACATTGCTGGAGGTTTTGATCTGAACATTTTGTACAGTCCTCACCCAGAGCTTTTTCTAAGCACGGCGCAGCCTCCTAGCCCCTGGAGTCTTCGGCTGTATCACACTCCCAGGACCTGCCTGGGGCAAGGGTACTGCTGACCTGAGTAGGGGCCACACATCCAACAGCTCCTTGTCACCACAGGAGCCATGAAAACATGCACCTTGTTTGTTGGCATTGCCCTGCTCTGCAGACATGCACCTGCCTAGGGCCTGCTGTCAGATGAAAGGATAGGAGAGGAAGCAGGGCTGTCCCAGTGCTTTCCTTCAGAGGAGCGCAAGGTGTGGGAAGTTCAGGGTCCTGGAGCACCAAGACAGCTCACTATGCTCCAGAACAGGAGGAATGATAGCAAAGGCACTGGGAGTAAATCCCTGTCAAATCCAAGTAAATTCAGCATGGCAGCAAGCAGGCCTGGTGTCTCATCCCTTGGGAAAATGGCATGCTTCTCCAGTGAGGACCACCCCATTCCCTGCTGCCCTTTCCATGCAGAGATCCTGAGTCATCCTGCCTGCTCCCAGCTACCCACAGGAAGTTCCCCATCTTCACCATAACCAAAGCCCTCCTGTTCTCCAGTGTCACTGCTGTGAAGTTAGCACCACTTTAAATAAGAAGTTAAATTTAGCACAGCATGAGCTCAACATCCAGAGAGTGAATAACCCCCATTCATTCATACATCTGACACTCCTCGTTTCTGCACCGATCCCCTCTTCCATTAAGTTGTTTGTTTACATGAAAGTTTGCTAGTCTATATAAACTCCCAAGATATAACATCTTTTTTACATAAGATCCATGGGGGAGGGCAGATAAACATTCAAGTGCCTCAACATGTGAAGTAATGCCTAGCAGAAATGTATAGTGTGGTTATCTCAGAGTCAGAGTAAACACATCAGCCTGTAAATGGCACATGATATAAAGCATCCCGGCAGACAGAAAAAAACATTTCTTTAATAAATGTAATCAATTAATTAATTGATTGTATGATAGTCCAAATCTGTCATAAAACATCCTGTCTATCAGTTGCTGATGAAACTCATATTTACTTACGCCTAAATTTGTGGGACATTAGAAGATGCTGTATTAGCACAGAAATATGCTAGTGGTATAAAGTACGACTTTCACTGCAGGCTACTGCCCCACTGAAGAAAATTGTAGGTACTGGTTTTAAGAGCAGCTTTGATGTCCTCAGATGTTACACTTTATGTAGTTATAGCTGGCCGCTGTACCCTAGCACGGAGAGCTGCCTCTCAGAAATGCTCTTGGCTACATACATCAAGACTATATAAAAAAATGAGTTTCTAGTGATTTTCAGGTGAATGAGTGTGAACTTTCTTTATGGTTAAGAAATTTAAAATCATCCATGACATTATTACAACAGGTTCCATGTCTTCAGTGGAATTGGTAAATTGTCAGGATTTGTCTTTTTTTTTCTCCACTTTTTCCTTTCTTGCTTAAAACAAAAAGATCCTAGTCCTGCACTCGAGTACAACTGGCTGCTTTCAGGGTTTTTACGAAATGTGAAAAAGCAGTTTGACATTCACTTCAGAGCTCCACACCAGCAGCAGAGAGGGGCAGCAGCTCCCATGTCACTGCCACGTCAGAGGCTTTGCAAAGGCATCTTTAAGACCTCAGGTTTTGGCTGAGGAGAACAGATGTGACTACATCCAGCTGAAGATGAGAAGTTTTAAACAGAATGGAAGTGGGTGAAGAGAAGTTTTTGAAAGACACAACAAGAAATTTGAAGAGAGCTGACTGAAACCTCTTTCTCCCCACACCCAAAGTGAGCTTCCTCACCCTTTCCATTTCCATGCACACACAAAAAACCCCACAGGCATTATGCACTCACAAGAACACAAAAGACAAGGAAAATGAAATAACCCATTACATATTCTGCTGTTCCCAGCCACATGTTACTCTCATTGCTTCACTCAGGGTGTCCAGTGTTACTGCTGAGCTACCCAAAGTACTCAGGGTAACTCCCAGTGCTGCAGACATCAGCTTGTGCTGGCCAGTTCAGGTAATCTCAGAACGAGTCTGGAGGTAGGGGACCCTGGTGTTGATCGTGCTGCTGAAAACAGCAGGCTCTGTCCTACAATCAACCTTTCAGGTCAAGCTAAAAACTGTCTTTCTAAAGATTTAAAAACCACTTGGTTTTGCAATGGGAATGAGAGTCCCATGTCCCCTTGCACCTTCAAAAAACTTGTCATGTAACAGCCAACCTTTTTAATATGATTTAAAGGACAAGAAGGAACTCTTTTTCTAGTTCATGATTGACTTTCTCAGTGAGGACAACATCTACAAAACACTTATTCTTTTCTAAGATTCCCAGCAAGACTATTTGCAGAAAGTATTTTACATTGTATTTAGACACAAGGATAAAACAAACAAACAAACAAACAAACAAAGAATGTACTTCATGGTTTGCCTCCCTATTTCAGTCAGGAAGTTTGGTTTTACTCCCCAGTTCAGATTGTCAAATATTTGCAATGAATTTTTAAATAGTTAAAATTCCTGTAGACTTTCTGAATGAGTTCATGCTTAAGAAACACATGCAGAAAGAAGAGTTACGACTTTCTAGATAAACCAATCAGTGGCAAACTTTTCTTGGCTGTTTTCTGCAGACAGCTAACTCAATTCCCTTTTGACTCTATACCACACTTTAATTTCCAGCATATCCAGGTGTGAGATCAGGATCCAGGCACAAATGCCAGCAGAAATCAAGAGGGAGGCAAATGTCGTTCCCATCTATGTGACATATCTTTCACATCCAGTGGGAAAATGGTTAAGGGACTCCTACCCAAGCTGCTGCAAAAACATCCTACCTTCACTGCTCCTTGAATCTTTAGTGTCAGGACAGGTCCCGTGCTGCTGAGAGGACAGTGCTCCCCCACTCTGACCTGGACACCATCCTGCAAAACAGCCTCCTCCGGAGCAATCTGACCAGCTGCTTCTTCTGAAGTGCCTCATTCTGTCTGTAGTCTCTTAATGGGTTCCTATAGCACCCAATTAAAGCCATCAAAACAACATGCCTTTGAGCACACTCAATAGGCTAACTTTAAACAGCAATTGCCTACAGTATAGCCATTCAGATATTAAAACTGTAATAAGGCTGGTTTAATAAAATGAAATGCAGCCATTTTCAGAAACAAATCCAGTGCTAAACAAGGAAGAGAACAGGGAGATCAGAATTAATATTATCATTTTCTGATATCTCTTTATTTATAAAATATTGCACACAAGGGCTTACACAGGTTGGGATAATAGGAAATGTACATCTCTGCTTGGGATGCCTTTCAAAGCCATCATTTGTGAAATGTATAACACATACTCATAGAATAATTATTAGTATATACCCCTGGAGAAATGAGACCAGACAGTTAAGTTTAATCACAATGTGTTTGAGAGGAAATTTCTCTAAACCGAATTTGATCATGGTGGACAGTGTTTGATCAATTATGGGATTTATGCTTTTAACATGCATTTTAAATTAAACTGCTTAAATAGAGTCACAGAAGGAACATGAAGGATTTCTGTGCTGCTTGACTGATCAGATTTCACAATATGTCATACAAGATAAAGCTGTATATGTACTGCAAATGCTCTAGGCAGAGCACCAGAGAGAATGGGTACCTCAAATGTGCTGAATATCCACTTCTTCTCAGGGTTCTCATCCAGTGCCACCGACTGCAAGGCTCCCTCTGCCTTCATCAGTGGAAACCACTACCACCAAAGCACTAGAAATTTCTACATGAATTATAAATTCAAATTAGAGACTAATAAATATTTTGTTTCCAAACAACTTTTTGAGAAATATTTTTTCTTTCTCTTCTACTCTCTCACAATCCCTTCATTTGCTCCCGTTCAAAATAATTTGAGTTACGTGATAGCTACACAGAAAGTCTGAAAGTCTCTGTAGTAGCACACTGTGTAACATACATTAAAGAAAGTAGAAGTCTCAAACAAAAAGAAGAGAAAAGACAGCTGTGAAAGAAGGCAAATCCCAAAAACATTGCAACCTTCAGCTTTTAACAAGCTGAAAATTGTACAACAGGAAGAAACTCTGAGGGTAACATCCAACTACATGCTAAGGCAGCAGAACGGCTATCTACCATTTAATCCTCAAAGGACATGACCATTTAGGTGCTAAGCCCTGCTGCTGGATCACAACGCAGAAGTGATTATCATCCTTGGAGAGCAAGCTGCAGAGAGCTTCTCTGTCAGTCAATCTTGAAATGATCTCTTTCCTCTTACAACTCATATTCCATCCTGGCCTGCAGTCACTCACCACTGCATATTTCAGTACATGCTTATAATGCAAAGGCTGAAATGCTGCACAAGGAAAACTGAATTTTTCACTCTATTATAACTGCAGATCCATGTTGATGTGAATATGGGGTCTCCAAGGGAAAGGCTTGGGCTAGGACAGTGAAATGAAAAGGTCTACCCTTCTGAGTTTGTGGGAGTCCTTCTTTCACAAAGGAAGTGAGAGAAACTTCATTTCATGTGACATTACAGGCATCTAACTTCACCCCACATGAAAACAAGAAGAAAATCATGATCATGGTTTCAAAGTAGTCTAGCTGGGAGAAATGGAGAGTGAGCCACTGAAGCCAGTGCCAAGATCCTAGAAGGCAAACTGCTCTTTGGACTGTAAATGGGTGTGTTTGTTCACATGGTGAGCATTTTACAACTTGTTCTTGAGTCTTTGCTTGGTGTGAGATACTTTCCAGGTTAGGAGGAGATGCTGGGTACCTGGACCCACACCAATACCAACATACAAGGTCTGAATCTGCCCTCTCTAAAGAGAGTTATAAAACCCCTGCTGCTGCGAGCACTGCATGACTTTTGAACAGGCACCCTCTGCTACAGAGATGGAGCCACTGCTAGGCTGTACAGTGGGACTCAGCTCAGCAGAGGCTGCAGGCACCTTTGCTCAGCTGGGAATGCAGCTCACCTCCCATCACTCGAGACCTGCCTTCTTATCCCTGTAGGGCAGGATAAACAGCCAGGTGGCTGACAACACCCAACAGAATTTAATGCTGAGGACTGCGAGGTGGCCAGCAAACTTTGCAGTGGGGCTTACAGGGGTTAGAGGCTGCTGTCAGGAAAGGAAAACCAGAAACCTGAGGGAAAGATTGGAAAGGAAACGGAGAGAAGTAAGTAACATGACCTGCCACATTTCTGCAAGAAAGGCTGCTTTTCTCCCTGCTTTTGGCTCGTTGGGGACCATACTGCAGGCAGAGACAAATATATACACCTCAGAGAACTACTAGGTGCAGGACTAGGCCCTTGGGATGAATTTCTCCCTTGGCACCAAATGGTTTTGTTGCAGAGGAAGGCAGAAAAGATGAGCTGCGATGCTTGAGGCAAGATTTTGTGTGAGATCTTAACATTAAATGAACCTCGCTGTGGATTTCCCACTTTTGAAAATGCAAGGCTCCATGCTTGACAGGATTTTGCCTATTCGTGTAACATGAGATGCAGATGGCTGACAGTGGTCCTGCAGGCTACTGTTTTGACTCTTTCAATGTTATGTTCATGAGTGTCAAAAGGAGGTGGAAGTTAAAAGGAAAAAGAAAGTGGCCTATGGTTTCAGAAACATCCTTTTTCTACAAAAGGAAGTGAATATGGAAAAATAAAAAAGATGTTCCACTTAAACTTGAGAAGAAACTTCTTCTCAGTGAGGGTGACAGAACACTGGAACAGGCTGCCCAGGGAGGTTGTGGAGTCTCCTTCTTTGGAGACATTCAAAACCCGCCTGGACACATTCCTGTGTAACCTTATCTAGGTGTTCCTGCTCTGGCAGGGGGATTGGACTAGATGATCTCTTGAGGTCCCTTCCAATCTCTAACATACTGTGATACTGTGATACTGTGAAAATAGTATCCCCGAAATAAAATAAATTAAACGGTATCCCCAAAAAGATTGCATTCTGCAATCTTTCTTTTTTTTTCTCTTTTTTTTTTTTTTTTTTGCTTAAATAATATGAAAACATATGAGAAAGGAAAAAATCATGTAAAAGCCGAGAGCTTAAACACAGAAGGACTTGAAGGGACCTGTTAGGCAGGGAAGTGCCACCAGCAAAACATTAATTTGCTTTCCCTGAGGAACTCTGCGCTCCTGGGAATGCCTAATATAGGTACTGAGTTAGCATGGCCAGCACCCTCGCCAACTCAAAGAGTCCAAGCTTGATGGCCAGGGGTCAGTCTTATCATTTGGGGGGGACAGTCCGACCCAGGGAAGTATGGCCCAATGCAGGAGAATGCAGTCCACGCTTCCTGCTTGGCAGAGGAATGAGCTGCTTTTCCTCTCCCTGAAGTGCAGTTTTGTGTCGAGCTACCATTCTCAAGCCCATGGGCTGGTCTGAGTCAGTCTGGATGGGTGGACACAGGGCACATCCCTCAGATAGACAGGGTTTCCACAGCCTTCTCGTACATGCGTTCCAAGATGCGGTGGATGCTGGCGAAGCCTGGCCGGTCAGAAGGTAGCTTGCTCCAGCAGAGGCGCATCAGGTTGTAGAGCTCCAGGGGACAATTATCTGGGCAAGACAGGACATTTCCATCCCTCACGTAGTAGATGACCTCCTCGTGAGCCATCCCGTAGTAGGGCTGCATGCCATAGGAGAAGATCTCCCACAGCACCACCCCATAGGCCCACACATCAGACTCTGTGGTGTAACGGTTGTAGAAAATAGACTCCGGGGGCATCCAGCGGATGGGAATGGCGTCATTCTCATTTGCCTTGTAATAGTCGGCTGAATACATGTTCCTTGAGAGACCAAAATCAGCTATTTTTACAACCATGTTTTCCCCTACCAGGCAGTTCCTGGTAGCCAAATCACGGTGGACAAACTTGCGCTCAGAGAGGTATGCCATGCCAGCAGCCACCTGCTTGGCAATGCAGAGCTGGCTGGTGCAGCACAATGCAAGGGGGTTGGGGAGGCAGATCCGCTCATCCAGGCTCCCATGCACCAGGCTGCAGAGGTTGCGGGGTGAGCGGTCACGCAAGTACTCATTTAGATCCCCATAGGCCATGTACTCAAACAGCAGGCACATCGGTTTCCCAACAGCACACACACCTGGAAGAAGAAAGGTGCACCACACAGGTCATTTGGGTTCTGTTGTGCAAAACAAAAAAATACAGGAATACTTACAGAAAGGAGAGACTTTCAAGAGTGCATGAAGGGACAGAGAGAAAGGAGAAGCATGCAAGTATCATCAAGAATGCATGTATCCCTTTGAGTCTCTGAAGCTCCTTCACCAGGTATCTAATGCTGAGCTCCATGGGAGATACTAACAAGACATGCAGTTGCCTGATTTTTCTGGAATCCCAGGAAAGAAATATTCTTTTGGAGCTATGTTCAGTTAAGAGCCCAGTCCTGCTTAACAGAAATATTGCCTCTTCCCAGGTGCAACTGGAAGGACACACTTTCAAGAAATAACCTTTATAGTTCTGATCAAGGTATTTTTTCAATTCTTTTGTTTGTTGTAATTACTGTACTCGTATGCGTCTAGGGGCTACACATATGCAGGAAGACTTCAGGAATAATCAGAAGGGGCATGTTCAAGGGTTCATTGGGACACCTGAAATGCAAAGACACTCTCACTACAACTTCTTCTGATCATAAGCTCATGCAAAAAGTACTTGTTCTAGAAATTCCTTTTCTCATGACAAATACTCAAAAACAAAAGAAAGACATATTAAAAACAGGTATCAGAAAGGGGAGATTTGCCGCATCTGATACACACAGAGTTTAGTTCTCCTGAAGGGCACATGCTTAGACCTACACCAGCTTTACTAGGAGCCAGCATCAATACAGGACCCCACTGACACTGGTTTTATAGAGCATACAATGACATGGCAAAATTTTTTGCATGCCTATTATGAAGTTGCCAACAAGCAATACCCAGCATTTAAAATGTATGTGTTTTGCTTTCTTAGGGCCATCATTTAGCGACTGCTGAATCTGTGAAATCTGAAATTCTCATTGATGACCTAACACTTGAATCTTTAAGGAAACAGATAGCAGTTCCCAGTGTGATAAAATAAGGATCTGACA
Organism: Psittacula echo; assembly: GCF_963264785.1. Lineage (NCBI taxonomy): Eukaryota > Metazoa > Chordata > Aves > Psittaciformes > Psittacidae > Psittacula > Psittacula echo. The sequence continues at coordinate 58,227,972 of NC_137742.1, read as the reverse complement.
AGCATGAGTGTATGGGAGAGCTTTACCGTCTAAGCTGTCTTCAACAACATGGCTTTTCTCCACATCCCCATGATCTGAAACTAGTTTGCTCCTGTACTTTCGTCCTTTCCTGACCTAAAGTGTATTGACAATAAATACAATATTTATTTGAGTTTGGGGCATTTCCTGCTTTTCATTTCTGTAGCTAAAGCACATGTATCAACCCAGCTTTCCCAAACCTGGGATTTATCTATTTCCAAATTTTGTGCGACTTCTTATTGAAATAAATTAGGATCTCAGCTTCCTGTTTGAAGCGATCAGGTCTGCATACAATAATTTAGAGCAGGATTGCCAGATGAAGGTGGCTAGCAATATCTACTTCTCTCAAAACCGAAAATTTACTGAAATAAAATTTGGTAAGCAGTTTTCTTCAGAGAACAATGCACTATTAGCGAAGCTGCAGCATTGAGACTTTCTAAAAAACCCAATACACCAAGGTTTCCTTTCAGCTGGAGAGGGGAGGGAAGGAAGAGACCATTTTTGCAGTTGGCTTTTCTTGTTTATTTGTTTCATTTTGGTTTTTTTCAATGCTGGTGACTGTTCAGACATCACAATAGTAAGTGGGACCCATAAAACTAACTAGAGTTGTGCCTGGCTTTTTTTAAGTACCTGTAAAATAAATGACAGCTCCAGGGAGCTTGTGCTTTCCCTGAAGATATGTGCCAGTGTTACAAAACTGGAAGCAGAGCTAGGCAACAACATGATCAACAATATACTCGGTGCAGGACAAGGAGGTTTTATTACAATGCACCATCCTGTTAAGGCAACAGCATCAGGCCTGCATTTTGAGACTTGTTCTGGTGGAAAAGTTAGCAGAGCCTGCAGTGGCACATAGAAAAGCTCACCAGCACTGAATGCGTGTTCACCCCTGCACCCCCAACAACCCCATAGCAGATTTGCAGAAGGTGGCACGCTGTACATGAGTGCCTTATCCAGATACCTAAAAGCTTGACAATATTTGGATTGTCAAACTCTGCCATTAGGGCTGCCTCCCTCTGAAAGTCAGCCTGCATGTCTGCAGATGCTTCCTCCTTCAGCATTTTCACTGCCACCATTGTGAAAGGCTCATATGGCAGCAGCCCTGGTGCCCTGCAAGGAGAAGACAGAAAGGAAAGCATCAGTAATGGATGCATACACATTAAATGTAGGCTCTGCTTCTGGTGGGAAAGGATAGGATGGTAGAAGAAAAGAAGAAAAAAAAAGGTGGAAGGCCCCAGCACTAACTGAAGACAAGTGAAAGACCATCTTCACCTCTGGGGTATGCCTGCATTGCATAGTACAGAGACATTTAGTTTAGTTCAGGGGAGACTAAATCCAGTACAGCTCCTTTTTATCACTGCTGTTTCTGCTTACAGGCTCTTAATCATGTCTAGTAAAGAGTTAAGTAACTAACAGGCTGGTGAGCAATAGCCTCTTCCTGAGTTGGAAACTTCATGAAAGGCAGGATGGACTCATTAGTCCGAATAATTCGCTGATAATAATAATGGTGTAATGACTCACCATACCAGAGTTGAAAATAAACCTGGTTCACATGAAAATGTTGAAAAAGCCTCTTCACTGTGTCTTGTCCCATACCTGGCACCACAATGACATTGGTACATCTGGCTATTATTAGAGTGGAAGTAATAATTACAGTAAGTATGTTTCCCTGGGTTTGTAAGGAAAACAGCCTTTTGCCACTGTTCTGTTTTTGTGTGTGTCTGTAATTAAACATGTTATAAACCATTAGCTAATTTCAGTCGAATTTAATGTGGTAGAGCTGAGGTATAGGAAATAGTTATGTTTCTTGAAGTCTTGTGGGAACAGGTGACAGGCCAGAAGGGACAAAGCATACATGTGCCCTGTCTGAAGAACAAGGTAATGCCTGAATTACACATTTTTGAATATTCAGCTAGAGCTTAGAGAGAGAAATCTGTAGGAAACACAGCTCCCTGACTTAGAGCAATTACAGACTCATTTTGGTTTCTTATCCAAAGGTCAATGCACCCTCAAAAGTTTAATTACATGGGCTTGCCAAAAATTTAGAGGTAGCTGTTGCCAAATAAGAGCAATTTCCCACTCTTCAAACATGCATCAAACTTCAGATGACGTGCATTTTGTTGCCCATGCAAATTCTTCCCAAGATACCTGCAGTTAGAACGCATTCCTTACATGCATCTAACCAGATTCCATGGAGAGTTGTGCCCATTTACATGTTATGTTACTACACCAGCCTGACTGCCTTCCCATTGCTCAAATGCCAGGTTATTTTACTGCTCAGTAGCCCTAAGACGAGGTTCCAATTTCCAAAGCAAACTTCCAGTTTCCTTGTCATCTACTTGAGACATATGGCAGTTGCAACAGTTGCACTTGGATGCTGTAAATGTCAAATGTCAGAAGATGGCGGGGTGCCCATCCAGAAAGGAATTTCACAGGTGGCCAGATCACAGTTGAGACACTAGAGTGCTAAGGTCTGGTGTGCTGGAGCAGAGGAGCAAACTCCACACTTGTCTGCTACTGCCTCCGTTATAGCAAAATGTCTTGGGTTTTTTCCCTAAGTGCTGGCAGCAAGTTTCCAGTCCAGGAGGAGGGAAGAAGTACGAGCACCTACCAGCTGCTGTCTAATATCAGTACTGGAGAAAGTCAGCAGCAACAGTCTAAAGAAACCAGTAGAGTATTTAAAAGTAAAAATAGAAGGGCCTTTATCTCTTCCTAACAGCCTCACTGTAGATTACCACTCATCACTGGCTAGCAGATCTAGTGCAGCGCCAAAGCAAAGGCAGGCACAGCTCCACCTTCCATGCTTTTGAGAGAGAAACTCACTCCAGGCTAAAGGCTGAAGTACACCAATCCATCTACCCATTTATTGAAATCCTGTAATGTAAACTAACTTAAATGTAACTTAAGTGAGACTAAGCTACGCAAAGCCTTTTAACGGGCCTTTAGGCAACAGCAAGTAATTTTACCCTTGGTAATGTGTGCTGATTCAGCCCAGTTCTTAGCAGACCTGGGAAATTCACACTGATCTGGAACAAAGACAAACTCTGCAGTTTTTGCAGAGAGCTGTTGCAGCTGACCTCTTTGGTGCCAAAAATACAGTGTTTGAAAAATGGACAGGGGCACATCTGCAAGGGAACAAGAGGAAGCCACTGCTTCTGAAATTAGCCAGAAGAATTCTGGCAGCAAGGTGGAACACGGAGTCCTTTCTACAAAATAGGTAGATTTCTCACAAAACTGGGCAGCATTAACAGAAATTACCTTGGGTTTCCTCTCTCATAATTATCTAAATGCTTAGAAGAAATATCCACTGTGCACAGGAAAGACAGCAGCTGTCCTCACCTTCTTCGCCATCAGTGATTTGTACAACACTGGCAACATTCGGCTTTTAGGTACCTGCCATTCAAAGAACCAAGCGGAGGTGCACCTAGGGATTTCACTTCGAGCCTACTTTCAGAGAGTGCCTGTCTTTAAGTTTCAATCAGGTTTTCTTTTAAGAGCAGTAAAAAAAATAGGAGCAGCTTGAACCTGTATTTGTGATTGTGTCCTGTCCCCCATCTTCACCAGTATCGCAGCTGGGTAGCTTCTGTTAGATAAGTAAATGATGCAAATAACATTTACTGGGGCTGATGCAGACCTGTCTTTACCCTGTTCTTTGAAGAAATTCATATGTGGTCAGGAGAGTGCCCTTAATTAGCAGGGTCTCCTTTTGTTGACAGTATTTTGGATTAACATCCACACTGGTTGTTAGCTATATTTGAGAAAGCAGGTCAAAGAAACACTGTTTGCACTTGAAAAGAACACAAAGAGACTCCTATCAGGGAACCTCTGACCTTAAGGACAGCCTTGCCTCTTGCAGAGATGATGAGCTGTGCCTTTGCAGTGGAGGTCTACTGGCCTGCTAGCGAAGACCCCATGTCAAGGCTTTTAGGCAATCTTAGCCTGGACCGTGCAACTCCATCTCTGGGAGAAAACTTGCACACTGGTCTGAGTTGAACTGTACAGGGCTGGTGCTCTGGTAGCGTGTGGCGCCAGCATGGTCCTCCCTGGGGCAGATGATCCTGAGTTTGCCGTCATGAGTCAGTCAGAGCAGACCTGAGCTGGATCCTAAATCTTATTTGAAGGATATCTGGTTACTTCCTCATCCTTTCAGTGTGATGCTGCCTTCAGTGAAGACAGCAGCCTTTCAGGAGAAGCTAGTAAACGATAGCCAGACACTTCCTGTCCTAACATGTTGCTTGACCCAGGAGTGAGTAAACACTGAATCAGGACTCACAGCAAGCCAACTGGCAAAGACATCGTTGGCACCATGCAGAGACCTGTATTTACAGGAGAGGGAGAAACATGAGAACAGGAGAAGTAAAAGGGTTGCTAAAATTAGTTCAAGATGTCCATTTAACACATGTAGACAAGTACATTTTATCCATCTGAGATGGGAAGGCAATCAATTTGAGTTGTGATAACTTCACTAACCTGCAGGGACGCACAGCTGGTGCTACTGGACCAGCAGTCTGCACTGATGTGCCAGTGCTGCTCAGAAATGCAAGTGGCCTAACTGTTCTCTGGAAATATAAGGCCTTGGAGGGACTTTTTTTAGAGATATGAATAAGGAAGCCCCTCAGAAGCAATCTTTCTGTGGCTCCTTTCCTGAGCCACAGAGAGCAAGGGTTTCTTAGGGCATGGTAGTATGGTACAATCCACTTTGCAAATGCTGCCTAGAAAGACGTGCTGCTTATTTTTTATTCCCTTCTCTTTTTTCTCCCTGTTCCACTGTCAATAGCAGAAAGTTTTAATTAAGAGATTGCAGCACCGGAGTGGATGAAATCCACATTAAAGGTGCTTACACCCCTTTAGCACTTGCTTAACCCAGCTTTAGTGACATTTGAACAAGTTTTGAGAGGTCCAGCTCAATGTGAGTGAGAATCATTTCCAGCTCAGAAAGGTCTGTGCAACTCTTAAATTATCCTGAAGTTCCCAGCCCAGAGCTGAAGCAGCACTTAGCAGGAAGACCGCTTGTGCACTCACAGTGTGGTGAGGACCCCAGCCATGCCAGTGGAAAAGCGACACTCTACACAGCATCCTGAGTGCTATGCTGAGGCTGGGATGAGGGCTGCCCTGTACCCCTCTGCCAGCTCACAGGCAGTGACCCAAGCTCAGCAGTGAAGTGGTTTCTACAGCTTTGCTCTCTTTTCAAGATGAGATATGTTCACCTTTGCCATCCAGGCTAGCAATCAATTACAGGCTAAGCATTTGTGATTTTCCCGCTGCACGCCCTTCAAACTTTTTCAGTGTGTTATTCTTCAGTGTTACAAAAAAGCATGCCTTCATTTATTCCATTAGAAAAAATGCATCCCTTCATAAGAAAAAAAATCCATCACAGCCATTGAAACTCTTTCCCTGCTCTTTAACCCATTTAACAAGAGCATAGCTCATTTCCTAGCAGATACATCAACAGCATAATCGTAAACATTAAAAGTATCTGTAATTATGACTGCTTTTTTCAAGGACAGTCCTTTGACTTTGAAGTCAATGGGAGCAGTTCCACCAGGCAGGGTCTTGGCCTGTGGTAGGACTCTGACACTCCCCTGTTCTTTTGAGGTCATCATACACAACTTCAGATATGCTACAAAATTAGCCACATCCCAGATTTGTTAACAGTACAGGACAAAGAAAACTGTCCTAAATAAACATAAAACTGGACAGTCTGTCCACTTTCAGGAATTTGGGGATGGAATTTTCCAAGGACCCTAGCACTGACCAAAAACTGTTATGCAGAAATTATGGACACCGCATGGGTTAACAAGATACCCTCCATCTACCTCAGTCCAGGCAGGACTAGGTTCATTGCTGTGTTTTTCAATTAAATATTTTTCACATTTGAAGAAGTGCATCATCTCACCTCCCATGAGATTTAACAGAACTGGGATCTCATCTAATACCTTAAATTTAAAACAGGCAACAATGGCTGCAAATTCCAAGAATAATGAGTAACTAAAAGGAGACACTCACACACACATGAAAAATTGGCCTAAATGGGTTGGGTTTTTAGGAGATATTTGGTTTGGTTTGGTTTTGCCACTAAATCAAATGGAAACTGGGTCAGGACCTAACTGTAGCATGACACATTGCCCTCTGGGGTAATTACTGACCAGTGTTGGCGTTCTAGCAGAGGACACAACACACTGACTGGGAAATGCAAGGATTTCACAATAAATCACATGTCAGAAGCAATACTTTTGGCAAAAAGAGTGATGATAAATTTAGCTAAGTTTTTACACCAGACTTTGGTATGTGAGTAAAGCATTATATCTACTAAAGAGAACAGAAGAGTCATTTGTGACAAAAGTTTAACAAATAATCAACAGAAAACAATGGACAACAGAAACAGTAATTTAAGCCTGAGTATATGATTTGGTACACATGCATTTGATCTTTGTTTGAGACTGGATGAATGAATCATTTCCAGTGCCCAGATAAAGCGGTTGCCCGACTGCAAATTTTTCCCTGGTACCTCCAGATGAAGACTCACACACAAGCCTTACCTTGCTTGGAAGACTCTCCCAAATGCTCCTTCCCCAATATCTCTCACATATTCAATATTATTCCTGGGGTATTCCAGGCTGAGCAATTTTGGATTGAGGAGAAGGGGCATTCTTTGGTACATCGGATTGGGGTGCAGCCGGTCCAGGAGGAGTTCGGAGGGCAGAGTCGTGAGCGTTGGTGTCTCTGACTCTCTGAAATGATGGAGCAGTTTCCAGTCAGTATGCGCATAGCCCTCAACTGGGAGATACCTATTTGTCCTCCAGGCTGGTTTCTTCCAGGATGGAAAAGGGAGGTGCAGCTGGGCTGTTGAAAGTCTTGCAGCAAAATGTCATGCCATGCCCCCAAAATAGCCCCTAGGCCACGGGGACTCACCAAAGCTTGCAATGGGCTGCCGTAGGCAAAGGGAGGACTGCTCCCTACCTAATAGGCATTAATGGGACTATGCTCTCAGAAATAGGCAAGCCCTCTTTCGAAGCAGTATTTGTTGCCTTGAATTAAGTCCTGAAGTTTACCTTTTTTTGTTTTTCCACTGCTTTCGCTGACGGCAGCAAACCAAGGTCACAATGCTGAGGATCACGACCAAGGCAAAGCTGGAGATGATTGAGATGATAACAGTCATGGAGTATGTAGGGGAAAATGGAAGAGGAGGTGGCAGATTTGGAATCTCTCCATTTGGTTTTCTTGTTCCTAGTGCTAATGACGCTGAAATGCAAACAAAACCAAAAGGTTATGCTTATGCTAGTTTATAGGGCTTTTTTTAAGAGGTATTCATGGAGTCAGCCTAATGAGAGAGCTGGGACTGCCGACTGACATCTGGCTGAACATGAGCCAGCTTGTGCCCAGACAGTCAAGAAGGCCAACCGCATCCTGGCCTGTATCAGCAATAGTTTGGCCAGCAGGACCAAAGCAGTCACCATTCCCCTGCCCTCAGCACTGGTGAGGCCGCATCTCATATCCTGTGTTCAGCTCTGGGCCCCAGGACAGACATTGAGTGGCTGAAGCAGGCCCAGACAAGGGTAATGAAGCTGGTGAAGGGCCTGGAGCACAAGTCTGATGAGGAGCAGCTGAAGAAACTGGGTTGTTTAGCCTGGAGAAGGGAAGGCTCAGGTGGGACCTTATCACTCTCTACAGCTACCTGAAGGGAGGATGGAGAGAGGAAATGGTCCATCTCTTCTCCCAAGTAACAAGTGATAGGACAAGAGGAAATAGCCTTGAGCTGTGACAGGAGAGGTTTAAATTGGATATTAGGAAAAATTTCTTCACTGAAAGGTGCTCAGGCATTGGAACAGGCTGCCCAGGGCGGTGGTGGAATCACTGTCCTAGGAAGTATTAAAAAAAAGCACAGATGAGGCCCTCAGTGACATGGTTTAGAGGTGAACTTGGCAGTCCTGGGGTAGTGGTTGGACTTGATGATCTTAGAGGTGTTTTCCAACCTAGTTGATTCCATGATTCTATGATGTCCTGAAAATTACTGACATTACAGATACAACCAGATGATTGTGTGAATGGACCATACTTAGGGAGGCCTGGTTTGCAGGAAGAAAAACCTCGTTTTGTTTACCAAATATGAAAACTCAGGACCTGTTAAAGGCCAAGACACAGCTCCCATTGAGCTGGTAAGGAATGTTTGCAAGATATACAGATAGGAGCTCACATCTGATGGTCTCAACAGTATTCAAATATAGTAATGTCTGAAGTGGGAAAGATCAATGGTCTGCAATGTGGACCACAATGTATCATGTGTCCTGAAAAGAATCTTCAGGGAGGAGTGTAATACCAAGTAAGTACACAGTGATACTCTCCTGAAATATCCCCTTGCCTCCAGCAATTTGTGTCTTGGTGACCTTATGGGGCAAATATGGTAAATGAGTGTAAAATACATTTGGCTGTTCAATTAAAAAAATAATAATATTAATGTAGACACCTGCTGGGTACTTTCTGAAACACTGCAGAAAATCTAATCTGCATATGCAATGACTGAGAACAGAAAGAAATTTAAATCATTGTTTTTAAGGCCAGCTAAACTGATTCTGACTTGTGTTTCCTTAAGTCCACAGCAGCCCTGCTCTCTGCAAGCATTATTGTCTTATTTCCAAACACTGCTGTCCAGAAACTGTGCATCTTGGATGAAATACATTTCAGAAATTCCAACATCACAGAGCACAGATATCTTTTCCAGATTTGTTTTTAGCTAGGTTTGGTTTTTTGTTATTGAAAAAAATTGCCAGAAGGAAAACAACTTTGGAAAATAGCCCCAAACCCTACCTTGTCCTCAAAACACAGTGTGGAAAATCCATTTTTCATAATACCACAGGAAATTTGATTTTATACTTTGGCTTTAACATAGTATGGGGTAAGGAGCTCAATTTGCTAATCTTCATAGTCATTTAAGGTGCATGTTACATCTTCTGGTTAAAGGTACTGAGTGAATCTATGAGAAGAACCAGGACTGACTGAATCCTGAACACGGGACAGACTGGTATGGTCATGATGCAAACGCTTTGCATGGCCCCAGACAACAGTGACAGAAATCATAAATTGTAGTTGCCTACCATCTCCACAGGGAGACACATTGCAGTATTCCCAGGTCACAGATGGGTCTTTCGTGTAGCACCAGGGACGTTCATTCTCACCTCCTGGATTGCGGCAGTAATTCTCGGCATCAGACAGCTCAGGGAAAACCTGAGGAGTCCTTCTGTGCAAATGGGGAGCCTTGAAGGAGGAAACAAATCGGATTATTATTTCAGTATATTTTTTTTTCCTGCTGGTATTAGCAAAACAAAACCAAACAAAACAAAGGAGCGAAGAAAGGCTGAGGTAAAACAGCCTTTCAGTGGCCTGCCAGAATGGCAGAGAACACATTCTGCTACCGAAGGGGGAACTTGCAGACTGAAATATGAAGAGGGTGTGAAACACCAGTGAACTCAAGAATGAAAGCAGCCTGTCCCCTGCTCAGCCCTTCCACTGGGACTAGGCTGCCCAGCTCTGGGAAACTCTTGGGAGAAGCGGACCCCGAGCATGGGGCTCTGTTCGGTAGGTCTCACACTGGTGCTCACCTGGTCACTCCATTTCTGGCAGGGAATGCCAGAGACCGTGATGTTGGCCCAGCCCTGGTAAAACTGTCCATTGCCGGTGTAGCAAGTCCCTGGGGAAAAAAACAAATATGGGGTCAAGCATCTCAGACCATATCGGCAGCAGGGACTCACAGACATAAACTTCATGTCATTACACAAGAGCACGTGGCAATCAGCAACATATCTGAAGTGCATATAAGGACCAGACAACTGCAGGCAGGGAACTGCTTAGCCTCCTGTTGGCACTCAAATGGATTTTGAGATCAATACATAAGATCAAATCTGGTAAAACTCCAAAGAGGGAACTGGAGCTCTTTCAGATTGAGAAACAGGCCATGCAACTGCAATGGTTGTGCTGCATTTACCCAGTTCACAGCCCTTCCACACTGGCAGTGCAGAGCACAGCCACAGTGAAGCCACTCATGCTATGCCAAGACAGAAAGCAAATTGCAGCAATGATTGCATGATTTCCAGCCTGTACTCTTACAGGGTCCCTAGCAGGAAGACATCCGTATTCCTGGGACAATAACGGAGGGCTGAGATTCATAAATTCCCATATTCGTATACCTCCTCCCTGTCTCTTCCTTGTCTTCTTAGATTGAATGTTTGGAAAAAGCCTATGATTTCCAGCATGTGTTCCCATAGCCCAGGGCATCCAAACACCTCAGTAAAGGAGTGACCATTAATTTCATGAGCACACTTAACATATCACAAATGCAAACTAAAATGGTCAAACTTGGACTCCTTTTACTGATATGTAAGTTACCACATTATGCCTCACATCTGCAACAAGCTAACAACCCCCACATGGCCAGCACCTATACCCTCTTCTGGGGGGTAAAATCTTGTTAATTTGCCCTAGTACATGGCTGTTTATCTGAGCCCATAATTTTAAATGCCTCACATTCAAAAGCAAAGAAAGCAGTGCCTGAAACCTGCCTCTTGACTCAACTACTGACCAATATGAGAAAAACTTTTGCACAGATCTGAAATAAACTTCAGTGTAACACCTTCAAGAAGCAATGTGGAGAGGTTTAGGGACAGCAGCAACATTCAAGAAGAACCCCCGAGTCCTCGGAAAATGCAGGTGCTGCTGTACATAGTCTTGCTACAATGAGGACAGAGGGAATAATAAAGGTGGTCCGACTGGGTTTAATGAATAACTTCGATGGACAAGCCCAGAAAATGGTTCCATTTATGCTCCCAAATCTTTGTGCACATAACAGTGGATCCAAAGTAAAAAAAGAGGGGGAAATATCACAAGCATGTTACTGTTACATCTCCTGATTCATGACCCAATAGTGTACAAATGTGCAATGCCACTCTGGGAAAATACTGTGAAAGCTGACAAAAAGGTGATACATTTACAAAGGAGAGAGAGACCATGTCCTGAACTTGCAAACCAATGGGCTGAAACCAGCCCATGACTGCACCACTCATTTGCTGGCATTTGTCCCATGTGCTCCTTTCCCCAGGGAGGGGATGGCTGCAGCTGTGGGCTGTAAGCATTAGGCATGGTGCTTGAATGCCCATTGGGCACTAAAGAACTTGTCTCCAGGTGTACAGCACTTGGTGCCTGGGGGTTGGGTGGTCAGGTAGAGCCAAGGCCTTCCCAGGAAAATAAATTCCATGAAACTCTCAATTTCACTTTTTCACTTTCTCCCTCTCTCTCCATGCAGAAGGTGCCTGCCACTGCCAAACCTGCAGACCTCGCCTGATAAGAAGCATGGCAGGAGAGAAGCTCTTCTTTCTCCAACTGGACAAGTTCAGTGGCTGAGCTTTAAAACTGCAGTTGCATGTCAGTTGGAAAAGCTGGATGCGCATGCTTCAGCCAGGACCAGCAGCAGGGCAGGAGGCTGGCCAAACTCATAGCAGCACTGTGGGGGGTGGCTGGATGTCACCACTGGTCATTGAGGGTAACATGAGAAACAGCCAGAATTCAGAGCTGATTGGAGGAAAGTGCAAGGCCAGCTTGATGTAGGTAACCATGTCAGTATCAGTAACAGCATATAAGGCTGGGATGTATCAAAAATACTGAATATGAGTAAAGCAAACCTAGAATCAATGGGTAGAAAGAAGGGGAAAGAGCTGGAAGGGAGGGTACCACCTAAAATCACCATGCCTCTCTAATAGCCTTCAACAGTTACCATTCTACTTTCTTGCCAGGCTCTGAAGAGCTGGGAATGTGTTTCCCCATACCTTGGATGTAGAAACTCAGGCATTCCCTGATAATAACCTGAATCCATTCAGCTAGGACCAGAACAAAACACAATAATGCCGTGCAAGCTGCATCCTCAACAAAGAACATCATGCCCATCTCTAGAAACATAGAGCCTGGAGCAGTCTACTTACTGGTTATATTCTCCTTCTTAAAATCTGTAAAAAGACAAGGCATGACATAAGGAGGGGTTGTCCAGGATATGACATAAGTGGGTGCTATCTCAAGAGCATGCTATGGGAAAAAGTTCCCTCCCAGCAGTGCATAAGCAGCTTGCTTCTTTGCAGTGGCACCTGAATGGCAATTTTGTCTTCTAAGACTGATTTTGGCAATGAGATCATTATGACCTTCTCAATAAAGAGCTAGGCTTTATTTACCTGAGAGATTTTTCCCTCACACTGGTTGGGTGAGACAGGCAAGCAGCCAATGAAGCTGTCACAAGTCCATCCACAGGCACTGACAGGAGTGTACCCACTACCAGTCTTTCCTTTCGTTGTAAGTTATGGATCAGATCCTTCCCCACTCCCTCACCAAGAACACAGTTCTCCAAACAATGGGCAGTATGTGCCACCTTACCAAAGAAAGGGATGCGGGTGCAGGCGCTGTGGTCCTGGTGCAAGCTGGGCAGCCTGTTGCATTCAGGAAGAGTTAGCAACATCAGCCCTGGCTTGTAAATCCCCTTCTGAGAGTTTTCCTCCATTGAGAGCCATTCCTTAAAGCAGTAGAGATCCTTTACAGCAAGGCAATTCTCTCTACATTATTTTGCAAAAAACAGTGAAATATAGCAGTCAATGGCTTGATAACAATGGCTGCACTTAGCAGTTGTGTGTGCAGGGGTTATGTAGGCTGACAGAAGTCCATTAACAGGGTTATGACTTTAAGCCAGTCTGTCTGGCTCATAAACCATAAAGGAAACTCTGTATAAAATGCAGCAGCTTCCTTTACTAAACCTACAAAACTACATTTTTAATGAAGCAGGGTTATGCTCACAACACATATTGCAGTCTGTGAAGAGGTCATTCCCATCTTTTCCTACAGATACATTGACATCTTTTACTAATAAACATCACGTCCAGAATTTATCTTAGCATTTTATAGTACATTCTGAAATCTCTCCTGTCTTCTGTAAATTGTACACTAAAGTGTCATCTAATAAAGACAAGAGGTAAGATGCAGTTCCTCATCTCCTTAAAATATTTGCCTGTGTTTTTAATCTCACAGAATCACCCATTTAATTTTCTTTTTTTCTCCACAGAAAACTTTTAGTTCCTTTTTTATCTGTCAGCTGTCTGCAGCAAAACCTTTACAGTGCCAGGTAAAAAAAGAGACCTAACTGTATCCTACCTAATGTATTATCTCCATGACAATGTGAAATATTCACTGACAAGAAGTGGGGTTTTTTGATTGTTTAACAGTTCCTTAGATCAGAAACTGCTAGTAAAGAAGGCTAAGTCAGAAAAATGTGCTCTATAAAAAAAAAAAAAAAAAGGGGGAGGGAAACAAAACAAACCGCAACAACTGTATCAAAAACTGATAAGTTTGAGGATTTGTTGCATTACTCAATTTATCGGTGATTTACTTATCTATGTACTTATTCTTGAGAACCTCAGTTGCAAAACCAGCTATGAGATTATGTGCAGAGATTGCTTTCGCTGAGCTCAGCTGCAGGCCTTTGCTGACCCACATCCTTTCCAACCACCACACACCAATGCAGAGAGATATCTCTGGGGTTCATGGTAAAGATTTTAACCAAATCCATCACCTGACGGGCTGATGTAGTCTCTTTACTTTTACAACAGTTTTGGCAAGAATAGATGGCCATGAGTTTTGATGATGACTAACAACACTGCAAACCCCCTAAAGCACCTAAATGATGGAGGGCATTGGGAATTCTACCATGGCAGCAGCTTTTCTGCAACAGTAATGGATGCCCTTCAAGTCTGCAGGCTGAAGCCATCGAACCCCAGCACTGTGCTTTGTTCTAGCCAATGCTGGTTTAATTCTTCCTCATGTCCATGAAAGCCAGAATGCAGACAGATAGTGTAATTCACCTTTTTTATGTTAAACACATAGAAAGGGAATTCATTTCTGAAGTGAATGAATAAATGTTTAGCTAGAGAAATGAGGAAATCTTGCATATGAAACACTGGCCAACATGGGAGATCTGGATTGCAGTAGCTTCCTTCACTCCTGAAGCCTTAGCATCCTTAAACAGGTTGCTCATCTGGTACGTAACTGCAAAACGCAAAAGACCATTACTCTGCAATCCTGTCCCTTCTAGTGCTACAGGCAGGTTACCTTCACCCACAAACCCATCTGAGGAGCATTGTGTGGCAGCTGGAGGGAGGGATGGTCAGTCTCTTTGAGCTGTGTTCATATCATTGTTATAACACTTAATCCTGAGCAGCAAGAGCTTGAGGAGATCATGTGCAAAGATTACTTCAGATTATTATTAGAAATTTTATGTCATGTAAGTGACAGACAAAGAAAGAACAGTGGCAGCAGAAGATGACAAATGGGCCAGTAGCATTTTAGGGCCCATAAAGGACTGTTTATGAAGAGGCGGGGACACACAGACCTGACCAAAGTGAAACATTTCGCAACACGAGACTGTTCTCTGCAGCCTAGTCACTTCATATGAACAAAGATTGAAACAGAAATTGAGAGTTTTTCTCTTACAGCTTCTTTTCACAGAAGCTGCAAATGCTTAAAGCAGATATAAGCAAAAACTATGAGATGAGACATCATTTTCCTTTAAAACTAAGAAAACACTAATTTTAATCAGACTGCATTCTAATTTACATAAAGTGAAAATTTTTCCATGCTTTTTTCTTCTGCTTGACTTCATCTTGTTCGACTCCCTGATTATTTTTGTAAAAGCTTTACTCAGTCTATCAGTTGGTATTCTTGTTAGCAAGCTTCCAAACTAATATAAACATTAAAAATTATATACGGAGATATATGCGGAGATAAAAAATGGTGCAGAAAATAAAAAACAAGACAAAAAAAAAAACCCACACAGAAATATGTTAAGGGGAATATGTACTTCAAAAACTGGGAAAACCTTCCAGCTTCTCAGATAGTTAAATTCTTACTCACGCAGTATTTCAGCTGAAAACTGATGTAGTCTGGCCAGTTTCAGCAGAGAAGTATAAAGTTGTCAGTAAAAAGCAGATAAGACAACTGGAAAGTAACCAGGATCATCTGAAATGTTTTTCAAGAGCCACCAGAGGTCTCAGCTGTTCACAAGAACCTATTAGATATCTGAGTTATAAAAACAGAAGACCTGTTGTCCAGCTGATGTGCTCTGGGAACAGGAAACAGGAAGGATGCTATTCCAGGGCTCTTGTCATGAAGAAAGATGCATTTAATTCTGCATTAAAATCACAGGGGGAAATCATTAAAGTGGAAAACCATAACAATGACTTGTGAATTTGAAGAAAGATGACTCCAGGCAAGTCCATTAAGATTTAGACATTTGCAAATGCTGCGTCTGTTAGCATGAGATTTGAGTGCAGATTTATGCTGATTTATATCACTCTGACTTCAGAAATGCCCCAGAAGTTCAGGCCTTCAGTCAAATCACTATAAGCTCTGGTCCTGCAAGGCCACTTAGGAGCAGAGGTAAATGAAGCCAGACCCAGATCTCTCTGAATTGCCTTTTGGAGAACTGTGCAAAATCTTTAGC
This sequence comes from Psittacula echo, assembly GCF_963264785.1. NCBI lineage: Eukaryota > Metazoa > Chordata > Aves > Psittaciformes > Psittacidae > Psittacula > Psittacula echo. The sequence continues at coordinate 58,212,434 of NC_137742.1, read as the reverse complement.
TGACAAATGTGCTGTGCATGTGTGGCTCAAACATAAATACTGTCACGCATTTTGAAAAAAGCCAGAGATCACATACTACAAGGCACAATGACAAAGACCAGAACAACAAGGTGGCAGAGAAGAGTCTGCCAGCAAAAAGCAGTACTTGGCCACATGATTATCTTGCACATACTCTTCTTTCGCAAGGTGTTTGCCACTACTGTGCTGGCAGAGGAATACTGAACTGCACAGAAACCAAATAGAGAATACAATGTATTGTCAAGCTTTGCATTGGGATTTTCCTTTGTGCCTTTGCTTTAGAGATGTTAAAACAGGTGCAACCAGAAAGAAAGACAGCATGCTGCTGGTTGTCTTAAAAAGCCCCTGCATAACTGGAAAAGTAATTGCCAGTAGACTACATCTTTCTGAAGTCCAGCTGGTGGCATGCTTGCCATGTCTGCAGAGAAAAATTGTGATTTAGTTGAGACACTGGAGTTGAGGGCCTCCCACTGAACATAGATCTGGATAATCTGTTTTAAGATGCAGTTCAAGGGGGACCAGAGCGAAGTACTGCACTTATGCAGAGGTGTCAGTTGCCCAAATGTGAAATGGGTAATGACCAGGCAACAGTCCTCCAGGGGCTGAAAATGGATCAGTTGTGTTAGGAAACAGAAAGCTTCACCCTGAGACATCTATATGAACTGTCCTCTGCAAGGTACACCAAGCAATCATCATTCTGTTGTAGTTCAAATTAACAGAACCTGGGCTATATATATTTAGTGCTTAAGGAAAGATGAGAAGCAGAAGCTTCAGAGGCCAGAAAAGCAGAAGTTATGAGCAAAGCTTGGAAAAACCTGCTTTATTCTAGCCTGACAAGTTGGAGAAGATTAAAGTTTCACTACAAAGTAGGAGGGAGGAAAGTCATCCCACCATCTGGCCATGGTGGGAGGACAAGGAGCAATAAAGGACGGGTTGCTCAAGAGGCTGTATTGTGAGGGAGTAGTGTCTCAGTGTCTGTCTCACTGGGACCTGTTGCACAGACACCTGTTAGCAGTATATTAGCTATAGTGGGAGATGCTCTGGACTCCTTGTAGTCCCTGACAGCTCTGTTTCAAAGCACATTTTCTGCATATGGGAGGATACAAGAGCCAGATGGGAGGTTTCCTTTAGCAGGTACAATTACACTGGCAGTGTCTCTGGTATCGTCTTTTTATGTTTCATCTTCATTGTTGTGGGAAGTGCTGAATAATTAGTTTATTGCCTTGGACAGACTTGTTGCACACACTGTGACTATATCTAGTCAAAATTCTAAACAAGCAATTACTTTTGATAATAATAATGAGCACATACTAACCTAGTAAGATTTCAATAGCAATGTGTTAATAATTTTAATCAATTATGTCATTCAAATTGATATTTCTTTTCAACACTGTCTCCTAAAAGCCTGATATAACACAGACATCTGGGCCTGAAAGTCAGTCAGTACCCTAGCAATGAGCACAGAGACAGCTGGATCAGGTCATCTCTGTGTGTACAGAGGAGAGAGCAAAGGGAAAACCTATGCAAACCTAGGAGGCCCAATTTCACTCAGTGCTACTCCAAGTCTGGACAGACTCTCACCACTCCCCTGCTGCATACACATCCCCAAGAAATAAAGTGAAAATGAACTTTTTTTTTTTTTTTTTTTTTCCATTTACCTGCACATTGGTTTTGGAGCTGGCCCAGCTCCTGAGGGATCGCACTCCTGGAAGATGTAGTTACACAGCAGAGACTCAGCAGCTGGTTGGCAGAATGAACTCACCATTTTCAGTTCAGTCCAGGCAGTGTGCACAAGCAGCTCTTGAGTCTCCTCTGGGTCAGCATAGGAGGAGTTGAAGAAAACAAGAGCATCCTTTGCCAAGATACCACTACACACCTCACCTCTGTACACGCTGCAGTAGCCTGCATCACCCTTGTATAGCTTGCTGTAAGGGACAAGACCATACACACAAAGTAAGCTCACAGCCTTAAACACCTGCAAAATAGGATGCCTAGGCTCTGTTTCTGAATAAAGTGGCATCCATAAGGCTGGCAGAGGGCAGAGGAGAGGGTAGATATTTATAATCACTAAAACCAGCTAATACCATTGAAAAATGAGACTTCTGCAAGGAACAGGGCCCTATGTGAGTGCAGTGCCTTCCTGGTAAGCTCCAAGGCTGAGGTTCTGGTCAACGGTTACTAACAGTTAAAGTGGGCAAAAAGACTGAGCTCTTACTCACAGCCGTGACTTAGCATGGCTTTTTACCCTGCCCTTGGCCCTAATGGGGAAACGTTTTGTTTTCCTGCTTCACTGCAGTAGAGGTCAGCTGCGCTACTTGCTGTATGCCTCTGATAACTCAGGATTTCCTGCTCTTCTGAGTTGCAACAGTTTAATTTTGGATGGACTCAATGAACAGGAGCCAGGTGAGTCCCACCCGACACATGCCAGGGAATTCTTCTCAAGATGAGACCAGCCAAGCTCCTGCCTGCCTGTTCTCAGCTCCTCCACCCCTCCTGATCCTGCCTCTTTTCCACTCACATTTAGGTGGGAGACACAAGGCACAGGCCTCTGCACTTTTCCTTCTGGCGCTTCCCTGTAAGGTACATCCTCTCCTTTTTTCACATCTCTTGCCACAAAGCATGGGGCCAAAACTATGGCAGAGCAATAGAAAGCACAGCAGGATTGGCTCCTTCATGAGCTATTTATTTATCTTTATCACATTTTTTACATCTAGAAGGAGGCAGCTCTCATCCCTCCTTTCTTCCCCACAGCCATCAGAAGGGTGAAGCAGCATGAGGGCATGCACAGGTCAGCTGTTCTCCTAGCAGCTCCCACAACTGCCCCATGGCAGCAAAGCCTATGGGTGCAGATGTGCTGTCCACTCGGGCAGCCTGTGGGGTGCAATGCCCTTGATATGGAGTGGAACCTGGAAAACAGCCTCCTCTGTGAGTGTGGCAGAAGCCATATCTGGGGGTGGGGGGGGCCGGGGGGGTGGGCTGTGTGCAGCTGTTGCCACTGCTCATTTGGTCAGTGCAACTGGGGTCAGGGAGTTCAATTCACAACATGCCAACCATTTGGAGCAGCCAGCAGAGCCATTTGTATCTGTGCCTTTTATTTCTTTCCCTTGGCCAAATAATTATACATTGTCAGCCCTGGTGGCTCTTGCTGTTTTCCTTGGATGGATACAGGATTACAAAGAATGCCCAGATTTCTGCTTTTTAGATGCTTCTCTCTGCAGATGATGGTCTCTGGCCCTGGTTTAGTTGCTCTACTTTGGGCTTCATGTCATTTATTTTTTTTAACTAAGATTTTTTCCTAAATGTCACATTGGCTAAAAAATACAGGAAGGCACTGATTCCTTGAGCTGACACCAAAACAGCAGTGATGCTGTGTCACCTGCATCACCCTACACTCGATAGACACACCTTCATGTGACATAGGCACCCCCAGCATCCTGCACCACATCTCCCTAGCATTGAGCAGGCTTCCCCACAGTACCGCGCTGCCCTCAGCACCCTGTGTGGTGGCATCACATCATTCACGTTTTCCTGATGATGCTGTTGTGTTTAATCTGACAGGTGAGTCCTTCCTGTGCTCCAAGAAGCAAAAGAGGGCACAGGCATGTCTTGGGCACCTGTGCTGCTGACTTTAGTGAGATGCAGAAGCAGCCTGATAAGAGTGCTAATATTGTTATTTCCTCACTTTTTTAAAACCTGTAGGGAGATACGGACCAGGCTGCAATGGAGAAGCAACAGCAATGTGTTTCTCACAATGCCTTACCACAGAGTGGGAATTTCATGCAGCAAAGTTTGAGAACAACTGCAGCACAGAAGGGCTGAGCATTGATCACTGTTCCCATGTCTGTCACAACTACAAGGGTGCAAGTGTAAGGTATAAGTCTGCCATTATCATCAGGTGGTCACTAAATCATTTACAAACTTCCTGAATCAATCTTGCAAGCCCCTGTGAGGAAAGCAAACATCTTAGCAGGGAGCCTGTGTCAGCAGAGCAGCAAAGCCATTTGCTCAGACTTTCTCAGGCTCTGCTCTTTTCTCTGAGGGCCAGTAGTTTCCAGCCCTCCTTCAGGCTAAACCTCTCATTTTCCCTTGAGACTGACCTGTCAGTGCAGCATGTAGAAATATGCTAGGACTCTAAAAAGAAAAACGCCAGCCAAATTGTTCACTACTCCAAAAAAATACTAAGCAAAAGTACATGTCTGATCACATGCAAGTGGCTTTACTCTTCCGTAACTCTGCTTGAAACAACTATCTAAACTCCTCTTGCCCTAATCTGGTGATCACCAAATCAAAATACATTTTTGTCTGTGTACAGACAGTAGTTTAACGTGCAGTTCGGTTTTTGCTTGTATGTTTATAAGGCCTGTGAAGTTGTGGGTGTGTAACAGTGAAAGGAATTTACTCCAGAATAATCTGCCTACTACTGTACTTTAAACACCTTTACTGATGTGTGAACCACCTCTTGCTTGATACAAAAACATCCCTATCTACCTGGGCCCAGTCCCCAGTTATGCCTCTATGAAGAAGACTGGTCTTCCCTTCAGGTGAACCACAGCTGTAGGCTTGGCATCCAGAAGACCAAATTAATCAAATCCCCTGGGTTATAAAATCATGGAATGGTTTGGGTTGGAAAGGACCCATCCATTAGGATCATCTAGTTCTAATCCCCTTGCCATGGGCTGGGACACCTCACACTAAACCACGTTGCCCAAGGCTCTGTCCAACCTGGCCTTAAACACTGTCAGGGACGGAGCATTTACCACTTCCTTGGGCAGCCTGTTCCAGTGCCTCACCACCCTCCCAGTAAAGGACTTCATTCTTATATCTAACCTGAACTTCCCCTGTTTAAGTTTAAACCCATTACCCCTTGTCCTATCACTGCAGTCATTATTTTCCTCCCTGGCCCAAAGAAAATCCCCAGAAATCCAGAGAAAGTCATTCTTACCTCCACTCTGACAAGATGCACCGGATCCAGGAATTGTGATGAGCCAGGAGAAAAAAGAAATTGAAAAGATACAAGTGTCATTTCATTGTCCCCTCTGGGATGTGAGGATTAAGATTTCCATACAAGATTTTCAGACAGCTAAACTGTCTGAAAAGGATGCAGCTAAAATCTGTCCTTATTTCATACTTTCTTGTGGGGAAGAATACTTGGGCAACACTGGATGCTGTGCGGGAAGAGGCAATGAGGTGAAGGAAAAGGATTGCTAACTACAATTCTTGCCGAGGTGGGCTGTTGCACCTTAAACTCATACTTTAACCCTTATACTTTGGGTCCCACTTAACTAGCAGGTAGCACCCTTCACTTAAGCCTCCCATGCACCCAGTACTGCAGGCAGCAGGTGGATCAGAAGGGCGACACCAGGGCTGCAGGAGATGGGCTACACTGGCATGGAGAGGTGGTGCTAAGCATCTGCCTATGACTGGTACACCTCTGCCCTGGGACCCCCGGGAGCTGAGAAAAGGCTCCTGCTCAGGTCTGGGAGTGCTGCTCCCCGCTTGCCGAGCACACGCAGTCTGAAGGAGATAAGCTCAGCTTCTCCAACCAGCCTAAAACACATCTTCCCGACTGCGTTTGCAGCTCTGCTTCATGGGGAAAAGACTTGGCTTGGCTAGAAGCAGAAGCAGGGATGTGAAATACAGTACCAGGCACTGAGTCTCTTAAGGGGCAGAGCTTGCTGAAAGGTTTCAATGCCCAGTGTAAAAAAAGTCATGGTTATTTTATCAACAGAGCAGGAGATGAGGCATAGGGAGAGGGGCAGGTGCATGCCTGCTTAACAGCAGGACCAGGGCTACCACCCCATGTTTGGAGACCTGGGTGATTCCTCTTTCCTCTAACTAAACACCCACGTCTGTTCCAAGAGAGAAAGCACAAACTGCCACACTTGGTGTGACAAATGCTGTCAGCTAGCACAGACCATTGGTATTCCTCCTCTTTGGATCATCCTGTCCCCAGCTGGGAGTAGAGGTTACCCCGGACACAGCGAGCTACTGCTCTGGCAGCAACCTTCCTGCTTTCTGAATGCAAAGCCCTGGAGAAGTCAAACTTCTCACGAAAACTATTTTCACCTTGCTGTTAGGTGATACCAAGTCTGGGTCGTGGCCATGACTTCCTCAACATGGATGAACTTACCAAGTGTGCTTCTGGGACACAAAGTACAAGATGGCATCAAACATTCAGGAAATGACAGCTGTGCCAGTCTCCAAAGTGTAAGAATGTATGAGGAAATAGCCTGGGTGGGTACTTGTATTAAGTACTTGTACTTAAATTTAGCCCCCTGCACACTATCTACTCTCTGAGGCTGTTCCTCCTCCTCCCTAGTACTTCACACCCCTTGCTCTCCACAGCAGGGAAGCAACTGCAAGGGTAAAACAATAGTGACCCCTTCTTTACCAGCATACCTGAAACACTGATGGTTGCTGCGGCTTTGGCAGCTCCAAAAATTTTGCTGTGTTTGTTCGTGGCGAGGCAAGTGAACAGGCCGGGTCGGGTGACATACACCTGCAATCTGGAGTCAACAACTCTGTCCTTGACATTCTCTGCTATAGAGCCGGCAGAAACCTAGGAGACCAAAAAGCCCAGTGCTGTGATATTTCCAACAAAGGCAAACAAACAAACCAAGGGAAAATCTGAGACCCAGCCCCAGGCATTTAAATTGGTAGAGAAACACGTAGCAAGTGGATAGAAGTGGCAGAGAGCTAAAGCTGCTGGCGTTATTTTGGTGCTTTCATAGCAGCTGACTTCACATACAAAAGCAAATGTTAAGGACCTCTCCTATTTCACACATCAGCAATAATTTTAAATTAATTTTCTGTTCCAGAAGGCTGTAGTCTTAGTTTTGGTCATGTAATTGAGCTGGATAATTACTCCAGGGCCTTTTCAAGAAGACTGTTTGCTTCTTCATGCCTTAGCAAGGAAGGGCACAAGGTAACTTTGTGGACCATGGCTATACAGAGGGAGAAAAGAAAATAGTTTGAAAGTTGTTGATTCTGGATTAACATAGCCACTGCCACACTTCCAAAGAAAGCACTCTCGGTCCGGCACTTTGGCAGGTATGCGATAGATTTTCTTATCTCACACCTGCAAGTACAGAAGGGGATGCAGATGTGGTGATTTTGGCTAGCTCTTTTTCCAGGTCAGAAATTCCTAGGTAAATTATCTTGGAATCTGCTGATTTTGGCCACTTGGTCTTAATTTTATCCTCAAGCCTGTTCTGCTCATACGGTATTCATTAAAGTAGGAGCACATGGTACACTAAGAGTTTACCTTGCAAAAGTAGTAGGAAGGAGCAATATTGCCTGTTCTACCCTTCATCCTGATGGAAGGCATTAAGTGTAATTCCAGCTAGGTGTGGTTACCAGTGAATCCCACCGGTGCAACCTGGCCTTAAGACCAGTGAGAGTTGTCTCCTTGGATCATCCCAACAAAGCATTCTACTTACACAACTATCGGAGAGCTCAGAGAGATAAATTTGACAACTCTGAAGGTTAATAGAAATATTATTTCAATGTGATATGTGTTTGTTTCCAAAGGTATTAACAGTGATAACTGAAAAAGCATGAAGGGTATCATGTCTTTAATAAACAGGTTTCTCTCTGAGAAGAAAATGTTGAAAATAATGTATTTTTTTTGCTTCACTCAAGATCAGCTTGGAGTTATGGTGAGGAAATGTGATTCTGAAGAAAGCACTATATAACCAGGCCAGCACGGTTTGCAAGTATTGCATCAGGGATGGGTGGATCACTGTGCAAATGCAGGGACTAGGGATGTTTTTTGGCCTTACGTCCTTTCCAACCTAACCATTCTATGATTCTATGATTCTGTTTAGGTGGGCAAGGCTCCTGCAAAGGAGCCTCTGCAGGCTCCTGCAGAGGAGTTTGCATCCTTCTCTTCAAAGACAGTTCAATAACTTCAGCAGATTACCTTTCTTTAAACAGATTAAAGGACAATTACAGGTCAGTGTTCAGCAACCATAGTGTTGCAGATACATTGCATCTTCTAATGACTCGCTGCTGCTTGCTTGTGAGCCAGTCCTCAAATACACGTGCTCCAGTCCACCTGCTTTCTGACCTGACCTACCCAGAGACAAGCACCATTAAGATCTCCTTGCCATATTTAAAATGAGGCAGTCTGGAGCACCACCCTCCTTGTGACTGGGCTTTGCTTTGCAGATAGGAATGGAGCAGATCAGATCTGACCAGCCAGACAGTGGCCCTGAGCAGGGACTGAGCATCATCCCACACACCACTCTGTAGGACTAACGCAGTGGTGGGAGATTGGTAAAGCAGGGGTCTGTGCTCCAGAAATACTCTGCCCTTGCCAGTAGCACCAAACTCCCCAAAAGGTTTTTTCTCAATGGGAAAGAAGTCCTGAATGAGCATCTGCAGTTGTCTCAAAATAATTATCACCAGAAAGTACCAAAGACCTATGGGGTTCTGTGGGGGCGGATATGATCTTTTTGCTGTTCTCCCTAGAATCCTTGAAGGAATATAGAAAATCAGGCCTAATCAGACTGGACTACACTGTAAGGCTTACAGGTGATATGAAGGCAAGAAAGCTGGCAGAGTAGCCCAGGCTACTTAATAATGTATTTTAAATATATGGAAAGAGGGGACACAGAGCTCTTTCCTGGGAAGGAATTTGAACAAGAGGATTTATTGGTGCTGCTGGACAAGCAAGTTGACAGGAATGAGCATGGCCAGCTAGTGGCCAAAAGGACTTGGGGCTGATGGAGGGTCAGTGCAAAAGAGCAGAGGCAAATTGCTAGCCCGCATGCAATGCCTGCTCCACCTGCCTCCACAACATTATGTTCTGGGAATTACCCTTAGAAAAACTGTTAAAAGACCACAAAGAGTATATAACATATTGACCATAACCATATGAAGACTAGAGGAAACCTGTGACAGGCTCAGGCTGCAGAGCCGCTGCAACTGTGGTGCATCGCTTACTCCCAGGGAGGCAATATCAGGTGTCAAGTGGCTCTTCAGCTGAAGAGAAGGCATTGCAATAGCCTACTCATGGACATGAAAGCCAGACGAGTTCAAAGCAGGCACCTATTTAGAATGGTCAGGAACATTAGACCACAGAGCAATTTCCTGTAAGAAGCAGTGGATTTGCATCTCTTGGTGCCTGCCACTGAAGAGAGTGTACCTTTCTTGAGGATGGGCTTCTAGCCAGGAATAAATTGTGACATGCTTCAGCGTGTCACCTAGGTCAGTCTAGAAAATTTCAGATCTATTCATCTGCAAATATGCTGTGCATATATGCTGCCCCACAGGCATTTTGCCTCAAGGCAGTTCACACCACCTAACTACCTCAGTTTGTGTATTTTGTCAAATAAACAATTTTGCCATGTTATTGTTACCACATTAGAGAGGAAAGGTAGCTGCAGAAATACTTAAACACACAATGAAGTCCTAGAAACCTTGTCTCAGGGGAAGGCTGTAGGCATCTAAACCATTCTTCATCTCAGGCTTCCCAGACCGTAACACTAACCCGCGCAACACTCTGGAGAAGGGTGAGGCTTTGCAGAGGAGAAAACTGTAGCAGGGAGGCGAGGTGGGCTCAGCTTGATTGCACAGAAAGGCGCTAAGTAAGGCAGGAATAGAAACGATAGACCCTGGCTCCCAGCCTTGCGTTTTAATCCCTGGGCTGTGCTTCCTGCTGCTAGCAGTCCTCCAGGGCAAAAAGCATGAAAAAAAAGGCACTTACAGCTTTCCCATTTTCCAGCCAGGTGACAGTGGGAACTGGAAGGCCGGTTGCTGAACACCGCAACGTCACCACCGACCCAAAGGTGATATTTTGGGATTCAGGAGCCTTCAGGATTCTGGCAAAAACTGCAGGAGAAGACAAATGCGCTAGTTGAACAACGCTGTAGAGCTGAAGCCGTGCTGGCATGGGGATGCTTCCTCCCCAGCAGGCCTTGAAATAAGCCCCATGAATAAAAGCAGAGCATAGCACAGACTTTCCGGTGAGCAACAGGTTTTGGAGACAAATGAGGAGGAGAAAGAAAGTGATTGGCATGGGTTTGTGCTGCACCTTACAGACCAAAATTTTACCTCTGGAGGTTTCTGTATCATCTGAGTCCGATGCCTCAGAGGATGCGATGTGCAAAAAACTCAAGGGAAAAGTTCTTGGCAGTATGCAGATGGGACAGTTTAGAGCAAATACACAGCAAGCTACCATGCTGCCCTGCCGAGGGTCACCTCATGCAAAACTTGTTCAAAGTCATCAAGGGGGGCCATTGGCATGTCACGTACCATGAAGTTTAAGGGTCAGATAAGCTCCGCAGTGTGACCACAGTGATTAGAAGTTACCATGGAGAGCTGCAAACCCCAACATCTTCCATGCCACAACAACCTACCCTAAGTGGAGAGAGTCCAGCACTGGGTTATGGGGGAATGGCTGGCAATGACTTTAGGAAGATGCAATTGCAGGAGGAAAATAGGTTTTTGAAGTGGCTTTCCATTTCTACAGCACTTGCTTCCTTTGTGGGCAGTTTGAAGATAATCACCCCCAGCCCCGATTTTTCCTTTTTTTTTTTTTTTTTTTTGGGGGGGGGGCAGGGGGGAGTGTGGGATGTGTGGGAAGAAGAACTGAAGTATTTTTGCTGAAAACTTATTTCAATCCAGAAACACAGCTCAGATGGCCTTCACAAGCTGTATTTCAGCTGCTGTACTTGGACTACACAGAGGAAAGCAGACAAAGAGAGATATTTTTCAAGAGGAACATTTGAGTTTTGACCCAGACTTTTTAATGGAGATACCTGAATGTCTGTGCAGAAGCAGGCCAAATAGCTCTGTGCAATTTCTTACTCCAATTTCACTTGCTTAGTGAGTTAACACTTGCTCTCTTCTTTCTGGGCTGCACAGCAGTAGCTAGAAATCTCCATCAGAAATGTTAGTATGCAGCGGAGTTTCTCTTGGAGTTCTCAGACAAGCCTGATTATCCTTTTAACCACATTTGCTATCTGTATGGTTCCCCTTACCAACGTGTCTGATCATGTCAAGGTCATCTGTGTCTACTCAGCGCACCTCTTGGCACTGGCCACTGGTTGCTCTCAGGTGGAGATCTCCAATGCAGAGTGATTAGAAGACCAGTAAGTGTCCCTTCAGAAAATGAGCATCTGTCCCCACCATTTGGGATGATGAAAAGGCTTTATCTGCAAAATTTCGGTTGGAATAAAAAAATTATCTGCTTTCCACATAACCACAGTATCACAGTATGCTAGAGATTGGAAGGGACCTCAAAAGATCATCTAGTCCAATCCCTCTGCCAGAGCAGGAACACCTAGATAAGGTTACACAGAAATGTGTCCAGGCGGGTTTTGAATGTGTCCAGAGAAGGAGACTCCACAACCCCCCTGGGCAGCCTGTTCCTGTGTTCCATCCTCCCACCCAGTCCTGGCCTGGGAAGGGGCTGAGATTCATGTTAACAAAGAGCCTAAAACTAGCTTTTGTTCATGGATAGGCAACACTAACAGTACATTTCAGTGTAGAAACTGTTTTGGCTTAGGAGCACAGCCATTCAAGAGGGTCCTGGGAAGGGTTTTTTAGGAAGATTAAAGTCAGTGAAGTGAAAAGTGTGGGAAGATAGGTATTATATTCCACTCCTTAATTGCTCTATGGTCTCCGAGCAGTCCCTCACTGTCAGTGCTTGGTGCCACTTGCTTAAAATCAAAGCATAGCTGCTTTGGGGGCTGCTGAAACCCCTGTCGTTCAGCAAGGCAGCCAGGTACAAAGCTCTACCACTAACAAGTAAAGCTGCAGCTACTGGCCAGGAAGTTTCCTCATGAATAATAGGTAAAATGAAAGCTTTGCCTGAAGTTTCACTTCAGGCCGTTAACACCAGATGGTTATGAATTCAGCCCTGAGTGCTCTGGGCCAAGCTCATAATTACTTTTATATTTCAGTCAGAGAAATACTAAACTTCTGTGCCTGTCTCCTGGCAGCCTTGATGTGCATATGGCTCCCACTGAAGCCAGCATGTTAGCTCCCAGAGGCAGAATATGTCTCTTTGTTTTTTTCTCATGCTGCTGCTGGTTTCTCAGTGTACTGCTGGGACTCTGCCTGCCTGACAACCCTGTTGCTCACATCTTGCCCAACTTCATTAACACTGAGCGAAGTCCTCTAACAGCACCCTGTTAGAAGGTGCCAGACACAGGCACGTATGCCCTCATCTCTACCGACTGCTCTCCCAAAATCTGTAAGGATCTTTCAACCAGGAATAAAAAAGGCACATTTTGAAAATTATGGCAGTTGCACAAGCAGGGACCAAAGCTACAGGGATCATGGCGGTTAATCCAGCTCATGCACGAGAAAGCTGCATCGCAGTTCCCGGAGTCCTCCTGCCAGCACTAATCATGGCACTAGCTTTAGTAGCTCACCACACTGCTGGTAGGAGTGCTTATTTGCCAGCCTAGGGAAAGCAAATGGTCAGGCCATTCACACTTAAAACACCAAATATAGGGACTGTGTGCAGTTCTGGTGTCCTCAACATAATAAGGACATAGAACTGTTGGAGCAAGTCCAGAGGAGGGCCACGAGGATGATCAGGGAACTGAAGCACCTCCTGTATGAAGACAGACTGAGAAAGTTGGGGCTGTTCAGCCTGGAGAAGAGAAGGCTGCGTGGAGACCTCGTGGCAGCCTTCCAGTATCTGAAGGGGCCTACAAGAATGCTGGGGAGGGACTTTTCATCAGGGATTGTAGTGATAGGACAAGGGGTAACAGGTTAAAACTTAAACAGGGGAAGTTCAGATTAGATAAAAGGATATTATTCTCTAAGGATATTATTATAATAGCCTATTTATATTTATTATATTAATGTAATTAATAATAAGTATAATTGATATATTAATAATTAATATTATTATGTTATTTATATTACAATATCCTATTTATTATTCTTGTAAGGATATTATTTTTTACTGTGAGGGTAGTGAGGCACTAGAACAGGCTGTCCAAAGCAGTGGTAAATGTTCCATCCCTGGCAGCATTCAAGACCAGGTTGGACAGAGCCTTGGTCAACATGGTCTGGTGTGAGGTATCCCTGTCCATGGCAGGCGGGTTGGAACTGGATGATCTTAAGGTCCTTTCCAACCCTAACTATTCTGTGATTCTATGATTCTGTAAAAAATTCAACGACAGCTGCTAAGCATTCCCATATTCCTTGTGGAAAGTATTGCAGGTATATTATCCAGCACAGGGAGTGACGGCCAGAAAAAAAAAAAAAAGTGGACCCTTCAAGAAATAAGCCAATTTCCAAAGTGTGGAAGAATGGAAGTTCCTGTTATCTCCAATGCCACTGTGTGTACTTCTAGGACTTTCAAAGTTGAAGTTGCAGATGTAATACTTTAACATTTCAAGTACTTACACTTGCATGTTTTTTTTTAAGTAAATTTAGCTATTTAACTGTAGTACTTAGCTCTAGATACTGTGAATTGTACAACCTGTGGTCTTTTTACTTTATTTTATTTTTAAGTGAGAAATTCCCTCTGACAAAGGCTGGACTCCACAGTTCCAGGCATGCTTTGGACCGCCACTGAGCAGCACACCCAGGGACATATTCTCCAAAAGGGAAATTGCTTGGGAAACATCGTTTAAAAAAAAGTTAAAAAAACCCATCAGATCTTTCTCAGTCCCATCATCTGTGGGTGGATGATAGACACATTGCTGCTGCTGACAGACTCGGCTGCTGTGGGAAAGCCAGGATGAGCTGTATGAGAGCAGCCAGTGTCACCTTGTACCAGTACAAAGCTGGGTAAGACCACCAGGATGAGCTTCAGGTCCATTTTGGTGACTACATCAGCAAGGATATCTGTCCTATGGGTAAATGGAGGAACCCAGCTCCCAAAATGGTGACTTTCTTTTCCCACACTATATTACACAAAGAAAAGAGGCAAAATTAAGGAAGAAAGATCAATCCTGATGTTGCCAACCTAAGCAACTGGCTGGGAGAGTCAGGTGAAAGACAGGAAGAGGAAGAACAGGATATTGCAATAAGTGTTTGCAAAGTTCATGTTATTTGGTGGGCTCAGGACATTGCTTTGTTTTCATTTCTCCTCAGAATGAAAATTCCCCCAAAACAGGTGATTTATAACACCTTTTTCCAGATCCTCATGAAAGCGGATTTTGCCGGGACCTTTGTTTGTTTAGCTACATCACCACAAGGTTAACAACATTCATATCAAGACACCCAGGCTCTCAGCACGGGGTTTATCCAAGGACATGCCAAAAAGCAGTTAGGGAAGACAAGCTAAGGCAGCTTCATTTATTTATTTATTTAAGTGGAAAACAAAACAGAGGAGCTGGAAACGAAACCCACCAGCTAAGAGCCAAGCCAGCACGTTCAGTTTCATTCCTAAGCCCCTTAATAAATCCTTTCTTTTACAGCCCTGCTAAATGATGTGCTGTGCACTGCGGGGCTTGCTAGGAGGTATCTGCACCACAGGCAGCTGCTCACGTTTCTGAGAATTAGGTAACATCATCCGGTCCAAACAGTCCAGCTTTATTTCAGTCACAAAATTTTTATACTATAAAAAGATGAAAGCAAGGCCCCTGACCAGCCCCCAGTTTGAACAGCTAACTTTTTCCAGGTAACTTTGTTTTCCTGTTGCCTTTGACTGAGCTGTGTTTCATTTCCACCTTTTGGGGCCTGATCCTGCAGTCCTGGCATATGCCTGCCCTCTAACTGGGTAAGGCCTGTTTTTCTCCTAAAGCAGGCTGGATTGGGCCAGTCACATCCAGGCAGCAGCCTGGGTGGCATGGGGCCATGCTGCTGCTTCCAGGAAAGGGCAAAGCGATGCCCTTTGGAAGCCCTCATGCACACAGCCCCACTGCAGGAAGATGCCCCATCTAGCCAGGGTTTCATAAACCTTAATGCTGGCTTTGATGTACCAGGCCCAGTCAAGCATTAGGCTGTGGGGTGGGGATGGTTTCCAAAGCCTCTTCTGGCTTCGGTGAACCTTGACTTTCAGAGAATATGTGCAACGCTTTCCAAAGTACATGAATTAACCCAGCCTGTCAATATCCATGTGTAGTCATATTTAAGTTTGTTGCTAGTACTGGCAAACACTAAAGCATACCTAATAGTCTAAACTGATGTAAGGCTAACAAGAACTAAACTTATGTTAGCAACTGTCTGGCAACTGTGGGTGCATGCTCCCTTACCACCACAGTCTGTGCCTGGCCTAAAATGTGAGCCAGACCTCGTACGTCCATACTGCCAGATCTGATATGTCAGCATGCTCCACTTTCCCATACTGTTTTGTTTTATCATGAAAAATGACTTTTTGGGTGAGTATGGCCAGGCCTCATGCCAATTTTTTTTCCAGCTATGCTATAAAACACAGTGAGTAAAGGCAACTGCTATGTGGAAAAAGTGTTTTCCTTTGGTACAACTGGTGTTGTGCTGAGGACCAATGTGTCTACACTACTGGGGAGATTGGTAAGGCACACATTGCCTCGGAAACTTTCGTGGTATAAATACTCCAGCAAAGACTTTGCACTGCGTACTATTCATGGGTAAGCATTTAGTAGCTAAATTGCAAGCATTTTTTTTTTTTTTTGCATTCACCAGTGTTCACATAGCTCTTCTGTAGCTGAAGCATGACAGATTGAAATGACTCCTTCTCTAACAAGGAGCTCTCCGGGCTTGGGCCTTGCTTACTAATCCATAAAAAATCATTTGTGTTTGCCACCTATATGCTCTGAAGAACCATAAGCTTGTGCCAATTGTTCGCAGTCTTTTGCCAGTGAGAAGTCTGGTTGTCTAAATCCCCATTCAGACTCATTCATCCCACATCCATTCACTCTTCCTGACAAGTCTAAACCATGCAGTCAAGGAGAGCTAACAAGCACAGGGGCCACAATTTCATTCCCGCCGGTGAGAGATGAGGGGAGGTCTGACAAATACGTTTTATATACACACAGAAATCCCCAGCATTTGTGTTTTCTGACATTTCAAATTAACCCGTGTAAAATCCCAACAATTCTTGAAATACCAAGGCTGAGAACAGGCAGCACATGGATCAGCAGTTGTGGAGACAGCCACACCGAGCTGTGTGCAGCATGCCAAGAACCAGGGCTGAAGGAGCAAGGCACAGTGTCTGCAGCTGACATGAGAGGACCAAATCCCAGCACAGGAAACAAACAAATCCTTCTGTAAGCATGGTCAGCAACTCCTCTTGCAGTGGCAGTGAGAGGCTCTGCACATGGCTCACCACATGACTCCATATGGGAACAGTTCACATTGTACCTTAGCCACTGCTCAAAGCCTGCTGTCACCCTCCCACTCCCTTCCAAATTTGCTGGGTTAACAATTAAATCCCAAGATAACAGCAAGGTCAGTTTTGCTTTGATCTCTGAATATTTCGTACCAAAACCTCAGCCTTTCTTTTTTTGGAAGCCTACCCAGTAATCTCAAAGAGGAGCAAAATGCCACAGGCAAAGCCGACATGAGACACTTCCACTTATCTCTATCAAATTGCTTACCTCTTTTTTTTTAATCCCTGTCTAAACATGATCATTGCCAGAGAATCATGTGTATGCATACTATCAAAAGAAAAAAATTGTACAAATGAAATAGGAAATGCACACAGCCACTGTACTATTTCTTTGGGAACAGCCCCATTAGGTATGGGCCTCAGAAGAGCAAGCTGCAGAAGCACTGTAAGCAACCAGTACTTACTTGATCATTCTCCAACCACTCACCTGGTTATTGTGGTAAGGTGGGAGGAGAACCCCTCAATGCAATCGAAATATGATTGTTTTGTACAAAATCTCAAGATCTCAAAGCTCGTCTGGCTCCTGATGCGTATTTTGGGAGCTTTTGGTCTTGTAGTAGTTCTAACAGCCTGGCAGTACATGGACACACAGTCTGGAGCCTGAGACTGTGAGACAGACAGCAAGGCCAGTTCAAGTTCTGTGTGGAAAGGAGATGGAGGAAACCGCAACATCTCTACCCTGAAGCATATCCCTTCAGATTCTAAGCTATGTTATCTAATATCAAAGGAAGTTTTTCTTAGCAAGGCAATAGATTTTCAAGGTAACCTTATTTTAGGGTGAGCTCCAAGATTTACAAATGGTAGGACAATTTGCATCAGCAGAAGGACTCATATGATGTTAAGTGCACCAGCCAGCACAGTAAGCTCTTGGCTGTGAAAGACTTTGCAGAGCATGTAGATGTCCCTGGAATCCTAAAATCAGACCCTGCAAATACACAAAACTATACTAACCAGGAGTAAAATGTAAATAGATAGCTTATATCCTGTGTAACTATATAAAACCCATTCCGTACAAGTGTTCA
The DNA here is from genome assembly GCF_963264785.1 of Psittacula echo. NCBI lineage: Eukaryota > Metazoa > Chordata > Aves > Psittaciformes > Psittacidae > Psittacula > Psittacula echo. The sequence goes on along the minus strand of NC_137742.1, from coordinate 58,195,112 downwards.
TTTCTATAGACTGAGCAAACACCAGATTCAAGGACAAGCGAGGATAATGTGTTCATATTACTTCCCAAGGAAATGAATGAGGAAATACTTCTCGTGTCAGTACTGGTCTTATATATGTGTTCGGTTTCTCTGAAGGAAAGATCCCTCTAAACCTCTCCATGCTCTGGCTTTTCTACAGTACAGAGACACGCTATGTGCATTTAACTCTGCCATTACTCATTACTGCATGTGAAACTGGAAAAGAAATTCCCACTCCCCTGAGTCAAAAAACAACTTTTTTGCTTGTTCCAGTCGTGACAAAACCCACCATGATCACTGCAAGGCTACCACTCTGCCTGCACGTACTGAAATCTCCACAGCTGCACACAAGTCTCCATCTCTTCTACTCTCAGGAATGGAGCAGGCAGTTATGGAAATCACCCGGATACCCAAAACTGAGATAAATCCTGCAGCATCCTGAGGTGGTCTTCACCAATGGGTAACAGCAATGCCATAAATTTAATTACATGCCTTGTGAAAAGTGCTTGTTTTCATCTATTTTAAAGTGCTGTTAGCAGTAGTTGCTAGGATGTTTCTTATTTTGAGGTGATAGCAAGTAGCCTGTTCCCTGCTCACCTTATCCATCATATGTGCTTCGTTTTCAATGCTGGAAATTCTCTTAGTCCCTCCTTACCCAGACATTTTTCTTCATTCCCTGTTCTCAACTCCTATTTCGAGATGCCCATTTTGTGAGACTCTGCCTGGAGCTGCATTCAATTTCAGGGACATGAGGGAACTATTCCTACACAGAGCAGTACTACAGCGGACACTTTCTGCTCCACAGTATAGGCACACATACTAGAAATATTGTGTGACACTAGAACTAACATTACTGCTAGAGGCAAAATCTAGAGTTGTAGAGTTTGGAAGAGTCAAAAGAGGGGCTTTCACCTCCACCAAGGCTACCTGAATGAGAAAGATGTAAAAGACCTTGGAAACAGAAGGCATCAGCCTCAGGAAAAAATTGTATTGGTCCACATTAAAATTACCAAAACTGGACTTTTTAACAGATTCTATAAAATTTCCAGGTTGCCTTCAGAACGCTCCTTTCTGTATCTTCAGCCCCAGCTCTGTCTTGGTTTCTCAGTGTGAAAAGGCAGCCACTTCAAGATAGTTGTCTCAGTTTGCTCTGCCCCCCTTTACCTGATTGCTGTGGGTATTGTCTATCCTCTGCTTTCCTTGTTGTTGTGCAGAAAGCACATCCTTCCTAGCTAACCAAGACAGTTTACAAGCCAGAAGGGTTTCTTCTGCAGTAACTATTTTTTTCTTAAAACCACAATTCATGCAACAATGTGAGAAATTCATGTATTTTTTAAGTGCCCTTCCAAACTTTTTGTTGAGGAAAAGAGGTTTGCACAAAGGGAAATAAAAGGCTCAAATGCCTATTAAAGAGTTGCTCGTATATGCCTTGTCAGAAACCTCATGGTCTCAGGAAACTTGTTTTGCAGCTTCGCAGTGCAGGAGGCCACCCCGCGGCAATTACTCTAAGGCAGCATGCATCTCATGTCTCTGTCATAACAAAGCAGGGCTCTGGAATAAAGTGAATGGCTCACGTTTGTTTGTTGATTTGCTGAAGGTCTGAGGCTAGTTTTTTTTTTCCTGTGTCTTGCCCTGTTACCCTGTAATTAGGGCTATGGTCATATCTGCAGCACCTGAGAACCTTGGGATGACTATGGTGAATGCAGAAAGTAGGAGATTTAATAAGATATTCTGGGCTTTCAGTAATGCCCATGCCACCCTGCTGAGGCAAGTTAATTACTTTGGTGTAATTACAGCCAAGCTCAGTACTATTTACTATCCCTGTAGTGCTCTTTTCCCCAAAACTCTTTGATTTTTTATAGCAAACTGCAGTATTCGCCACTTACTGCCATAGAACATTGCGTGCTTGTGCGTACATCAGCATCAGTGAAGACAGAGAAGGAAATTCTTTCCCAGGGTTTCTGCTTCTCCTTATGGCAGAGCTACTCTTCCTCAGTGTAGGTATCAGAATTCACCTTAGGAATTTTCACCTAGCATTTAAATGCAAAACTGCAAACTTCCTTGTCAGTCTGCTATTTGGCAATCCATCTCACCCAAAACATCCTACCTCAGAAGATGGCACAGATAAAACTCCAGATTTCACATCAATAGCTGAACTATGAGCAACATGGGAAGAGTCAGGGTAACAGTGCTGACTGGCTGCTTTGGTGTTTTCTCAATATCTCCCTTTCTTATTTCATCTATGCCAAGTATAGATGTGTTGACACAAAACTGTAGAAAACTGTCTGGATGGCACATCTGGAGTCAGTTTTCATTTGAAATAGGGCCTATCTCCAGAATGTGGTACATCCAAACGGATAGATTAGTTGGACTAAATACATACTTTCAATATTTTTTCTTCAATTATGGTGTGACATTCATGTCTTTTGATTTATCTGAGAAGCAAATTTGTCCAGAGGTCCACAAAACAGCTGAAGGAAGCTAGCGCTTTACACTCAGTGGGCATAGTCTGTTAACTAAATAGCCAAGGCACTGCTTTCTATCATTATCTGGTTTGCTGTCCCATCACCGCCACCAAGAATTAGACAAAATAAAAAAAGAAAAAAAAAAAATTCTAGACCAAATCTGTCTATGTCCTGGCAGAACCTTCCCTTTGAAGAAATGATTCTCCAAGGAAAACCTTCCTATTTTTAAGGCTAAGGCAGTTCTCACAAGTGGCTTATAGGGGAACATTTTTGTGGCCTGTGGAAGAGTATTATTATAGTAGCTAGTAATAAGCAATAAACTGTGGGGAGGAAAATACTTCTATCTACCAGGGTTGGAATGCAAAACCAAACAACATCTAAGTTAAGGGAGCATGAGGAGTACTGCTTCTACCCTTATTTTGATTTATTTGCTTTGTGTGTTGTCACTTAGTAGTGCAGGAGGAACTAGAGCAACAGCACTAGACAGAGGGATGAATGAAATTGCCTGGGTAAAAAAAGAATCAGTAGCCCTCAACCAATCCCACTCAGACAGCTGAAAACTGCAGAGAAGACGTGACTCAAAAATGTCATTAAATCCATGGAGAATCCAGTTAGTTTCTTGATGAGCACACTGGATCTTCCAGCACTTCACCCAAGTTATTTTTTTTGTTTTTTGCTGACAGATGATTGTTAATTTATAGACATGTTTTTTGTACAGTGATGATTTCAAAGCTAAGCATTATTGCAAGTGTACTCCAAAACTGAATTCCACAACTCTCTGGTGCCACAGGCTGGAGATGGAGTTCAACTTCATGTAAATCACAAGATGGAGGTGCATCTAACTCAGCATGCAACCAACAGGACCATCTGTGTACTCTTCCTTTCACATTACAGTTAATGTATTTATATCCTTTTTCTTTCTTGTTCAACATTAAAAATGCATCACTGGGCAAACTGGGAAGATCAGAGGTTTTACTATCTGAGTGCAACACCTAGAAAGGCACAACAGGAAGCTTGCTTTGCATCCTCAGGTAAAGAAAAGCCATTATTTCAGGATTTCTGTGCATGAAGTCCCAGTATGCAAGGCTAAAAAGCACAGTAGACAATTCAGACTGTCTTCCTGTAGCAAAAGACTTCCATGCACATGCTTTTGTCGTAATGGAAGGACACCTCTCATAAGAAAATTCCACCTTCAGTTGTGTTAGTGCTAATCCACCATAACCCTTTGTACATTTCAATGGTAGTAACTTCATTTGTTTCCGGAAAATGTTTTTTTCCTTGGTTAAAGGTAAAATAAGGCTGATAGAGAAACATGATTTAAACATGATCTATAAACAGCTGTTACTTTTAAGTCATAATCAATTCATGGCCTACTTTTCAATTTCTTTTGTGACTCTTTTGTTTTGAAGATTAAAAACATAAAGCACATGAGCCTATTCTACCAATTCATAAAGTGGCACTTTCCTTTCCCTGAGAGAGAAAGATACCTTTCTTCAAAACACAGCACAAAACTCTGCCAGAACACAGAGCCCTGTGCGGCAATCAAGCCTGGAAATTATTGCAAAATGTTTTGGTTTACTGCCGTTTTGCATTAGATGCTTCTTATTTGATGCAGTAATTGTATCGACTTTGAATATTGGTTATAAGCATCACATCTGAAAAAGACAGGAAGAGATTAAAGCAATGGTGTCCAGCGGAATTTATTTTGCATATTAAATAAAAATCAAAACCTACTAGGCAGCCTCTGTCTGTGTCTGAGTGGTAGGCATACTTATAATAGGAATATTCCCATGCTTCTTACCAGGCAAGAGATCATGGCTTTAAATTTATTCTTTTAATGTCATACAATTTATACATCATGGGTATGGACAATATAATTGTTACACATGTCAAGCCACGGGGACCACAAAGGGAGTACAGCCCTAAGCAGCAGACCCAGAAGCTGAACCTGATGAGCTCTTGCATAGCTTTTGCTGAATTGCTCCTATTAATGGGCTGGATCAATGTTACTTGCAAACAGCAATGAAAACTGAAATTCCTCCTGTTCTGCAGCGTATGTTACATAAACAGCTGTCCAATGTATGAAGGAAAAAACAGTTGAATGTCTCACTAATGCTGCCTTCCATGCAAAACCTACGGATTTAAAATGCTAAGACAAAGGCCAAGAATTGCATTCTTGGCACATGCTAGAAGTCTATACCATGCCTTCAATTTTCACTGACTTCAATGGGAATTTCTGCACTGAGGACAGCACTCAACAACTGAAGGCAATAGCTGCTCTCCTATTTATTTTCCAATGAGTGCTCTCCAGATAAAACTAGATGGAATATCTCAGCCATCTCAGCCAAAAATAAACCTCAGCCTTCAGACATCTGTGTGAACTACAGATCAGGTAAGCAAGCAAATGCTTCCGTTCCACCACAGTTCTGAATCTTGGATTCATTCAGGAACCTTTCAGCCAGATTTACTTTGGGCATCACTCCAGCAATCAACAGGAAATTTGTATGAATCCATTGGCAAGGTACTGCTTTACTGAGTATTTAAATGTTTTTCTATCATTAGCAGAACTGTTCATTATCAAGACTGATAATGTAGCAATTAAACAGCTAATTAGGAAAATGCTTAAGATGATGGAAAATGAATACAAAACTGGAGGTCCGAAATGTTGCTTCCAGGAAATTAAAAAACACAGTTATTGTCAAAACGTCAAGATTATAACATTGTTCCTTTATCTCAATGCACGTATTAACCCCTGTAGCCATCTCTAGACATATATGAGCAACAGGAAGTCATCCTCACACCCTAATTTTAACACGATCAACAAACTGATCAGTGTTCGTTTGCTTTGCTTTGCATGGTGGTGAGGAGAAGGCTTGTTTCCGTGTAATGCACTTCTGCCTCACAGAAGTACTTCTACTAGACCTTTCTTCATAAGTTGTGTGACTGTAAGTAATTAGATAAAGGAGCCAAAACCAAAGAGGTAAAGCTGACCCAATGCATCAATGCAGCTTCCGCACAGTCTCTGCACTGGTGGAGGACCATTTCATAGTGACCCTAGCACATGTCAGAAAGAATCTACCATGCTTCTCCGAGATGTCCCTTCAGAGTTAAACCAGAGTCATGTGTGTGTCATTTAATTGCTACAGAACAAACCAAGATCATAAAAATAGTGTGTACTCTTCCTTTAGTAAGACGGTTGCCTACCTTGCATTCTTGCTCACTTAGGTCTCTTGGCCCAGCACTTGCCTCTTGTATCCCTTCCCCATCCCTCACCTCTTGCACTTGCTTCCTAATGTCAAATCAAGATGATGCCCCATGTTCTGCTTCTTCTCCTCCTAACACCTTCCGGGCACCCCAGGCAGCCTTCTGGTGAGAGCAGTGCTGTCCATGGGCTCAGCACGCTTCCCAGTGAAGACCCCAGATCTTCTCACACATCCAGCAGTCAGATCCATTACAATCATGTTTCCACACCTCATGGATTATACCTTGTAAGGAGAAAATCCTAGCCCAGCTCAATAACTGATTAGAATTTATCACCTGAACTCTGGTGCCTGAAACATATCCCAGGAGAGGAAGCAGTCTGGACTGGCTGGGGACTAGTCTATGCAGGTGGCAGCACCCAGAGGATCCTTATCTCCTTCTCCCCTATTTCACCAGTGAAAATCAGGAATAACTGAAAAACCAGTTCCACTAAGAGATGCCTTTGTTGCCTTCTTTTTCCTGACAAGAACTGTGACTGAATTTTCATCTAAAATCATTCCTCAACTTATTTTAACTTTGCCTTTAAAATAATAAACTTTTTAAAATACTAAAGCTGTGCTTTAAAAGTAATAAACAGAGGCCAGTACTATAAATGTTGAGGAAAGTCAACAAGGAATGGAATAAAAATATTTAGAAAATCAAAATAGCAGGATTTTTCAAACTGTTGCACCCTGGACTGCTGAAACCAGAGAAGAAATAGGACCATAGGCATCTCAGTGGCATAAATGCTTGCGCCAAGATTATCACCAGTTTGAATGAGTGGATCCTGCATAGATAATTTTACATATCTGAGATTTGCTGTAGTTTCTGGGCCCAGCTTCATCAAGTCGTATAAGCCTGTGCCTGACTGTATGTGCATTGAGGAGCCTGACTGCATGCAAGAGGCAGAGAGTCAGTCTTTCAAGAAGTTAGAAACTTCTGCACTTTGAACTATGCTTGAAACTAATTGCAGAACTAGCACTGAACCCGTTAAAATGGCAGCTCACAATAGAAAACTAGAAATGTCTTTCAGAAACCAGGACCTGTGTGATCTAGATTTAGCTAGGCATAAATGTTTGCACTGCTCTTTGAATAGACATTTACTTTGGAACTAAATATTTGTAGTTAACCAGCCATGCTTATTTATTTTATTTTAATATTAAGACCCACAATGCAGAGGAGTAACTCAAGTGAATGGTACCAACAGGACTTAAGGAAAAATATTATACTGTTATTACAGAGAAGCAAAAAGAAGCATATTCTCATAAGTTTTTTTAATATAATGATTGCTCAAAGAAGACTGATTGGACTGTGATTTTCCTGCATCAAGTAATTTTAGATTATTAGTTATTCGGAGTTATTTTGAAGTGCTGATACTAAGGGGGCATGAGAGGTAGGAGGGGAGGGATACTAAAAATAATAACAAAAGAGGTGTGTGAGAGGGATACATACCTGCATGCATGCATACATAGGTATGTAAGCTATATATGCATATGTACGTATACTAAGTATCCATAAGAATTAATCTAAAATACTGGGCAGGGAAGCGATCTGTATACACAACAGGCTGCAGTCAAGATTTTATTACCTTTGGATTTTGGAACCGAAAAAGTAAACCAAGCATGCATTGGTTTAGTTTGGGTGTCAGTCTAAAACAAGCTATATTATATGGGTGCTCCATCAGAGAAGCTAAGGCAAGCCTGGAGAACAGCATTGTTTATTCATCCAACTTATGAATGGAACACGAGGGAATAGGCTGTGTGAGAGCATTGAGATCCTATTGATTAATTAAGAACTAATATTCCTGATTTTAAAATGAACACACAAGCTGTCCTTTGCAAGTAGGATATTTGTGGATTATTTTGCCATTCCTTGAATTAACAGGGAGCTGTGCAATTCTGGAAACAGAGACAAAACAAGGCATCAGCCTTAGCAGCATGGATTTTGGTACAGTTCCAGCTCACTTTTAGGTTCTCTAACTGGCTCTTGTAGATCTGGAGGAATAAAAGCCCAGTTCCTGAGGCCCTTCAGCATGGAAGGGGGACTTGTATGCACAGCACCAAGTATTTGCCATTCACATTTAATTCTTTACAAGCCTTTGGCCATTGTCTCAGTGATGGGTCCAAACCAAAACCCAGGACCCAAGCTGTTCCCAGCCAGATCCAAGTGTCTTCAGTTTGCCCCATTTTAGCCTGGGAGAAGTACAGCTAGATTAGGAATAGCTGCTTTCCTGTTTAAATGCTATTTAAGGAATCTCTAACATACTTGAAGTCTGCAAGAGTAAATATACAAAAAAAAAAAAAAAAAAAAAAAAAAGAAGAAGAAGAAGAAAAAGAAAGAAAAAAGAAAAGGAAAGGAAAAAGGAAAAGAAAAAGAAATTAAAAGAAATGAAAAGGAATGCATTTTTTAGGGAAAAAAACAGACCTATGGTAATTTATAGTTGGATCTAATATCTGGATACTGCTACCAGAAAAAAAAGTCAATGGTCCTCTTAGAAATGGAATTGCATCTGGAGTAACCTGTGATAGTTCTAGGCTAAATGTAATCTACATCCATCTTTTGAAGCTTACTAGGCAAATGGAGACCCTTCTCCACTTTCTACAGTACAGTCATTTTGAATAAGAAATAAGTTCATCCAGTGAGTCAGTCATCCCTTGTCCCACTTCGCAAAACCTTGCATAACCCAACTTCTCTTACAGTATTCAGGAGTATTGAATGCCTCTTTGCCTACATTTGAGTTCCCCTGCGGTCCACTGGTCTCAGCACTGAAACTGATGATCATTTACACCACAAAACAAACACCTTCTGCAAATAAGAGACAGACACCGAGCACATAAAGGCCAGAAACTGAAAAATGAGCCCAGTGTTCAGTTTAGCAGGCGGAAAATGTTCAAGTCTTCAAAGAGAAAAGGTCTATTTACCAGAATAATCAACCAGTTCAGATGGAAAATCAGAGGAAAGGGAGGACATACACATAATACTGCAAAATACTTCACTGTTAGTAGCTGCAGCTTTCTCTGATCAGGCTCTCTCAGCAAGTTTCTGGGGCCATCAGCTTTCTACTTATCCATCTCCACAAACCATAGAGAGTAACCACAAGTCTGGTGGGGCTTTTCACACAAGACACAGGGTGACAACTTAGAAACCACCAGTCAGAAATAAAAACATATTTGAGAGTCCGTCCTTAGACAAATATCCCACCAGAGCCACAGCAGTCATGGACAAGGACCCTCCACAGATAATTTCTTTCACTATCAGACAGCACTGGAATATTTGTGGACAAATTTTCCTTATTTCTCACTATGTTTTCTTTTCTTGTCTTTTCTTCTGCCTTTTGGGCCACCCCTTAGGATATTTTTGTTGACATCAACGTGAAACTTCAGGTTAATTCAAGTTAACAGGATACGCACGAGGAGCTGGCACATGGAGCTGGAGCCCGATGCAAGGGTTACTCACCTTCCACTACCACCGTTGCAGGTTTTGAATAAGCTGTACCAAGGCTGTTCTTGGCTACACATCGATACTGTCCTGCATCTTCTCTTTGAACGTTGTGGATCCTTAAATTCCCCGAATCGAGGACAGCAATGCGAGCATTCTCCTGTTGGAGGAAGGAGCGATCGAGGTAGGGCTCTACGTGCAGACTGCACACAAGCAGCACCAAATATCCACTGACAGACTGGGCTTACACGCATGAAAATCATTTGTGTTGTTCTACACCTGAAGTATCTGGGGCAAGCTCTTCCTGCTCAGCTGTGTAATGACACACCCATCCCTCATTTTGCAGATCAGTGAATTACAGCTTCGAAAGAGCCTGAATCTTAGCCAAGTGGCTCAGTAGCTCTCACTTAAGAGAATACTCACAAACTCAGCAGAATTTGGCCCTGCTTAGTAGTAATAAATACATATCATATAAAATATAGATACACAAAGGATGTTTGGTTTATAGGTAGAATTATTGCAGATGCAGACATTTATGAGATGAACTCTGGATTTCCCAAATGCTTGCTTCTTAGCAACTAGAATTTACAAATGCTGTAATTGATGCTAATATTTTAACACAGCACCATTAGTGAATAGTTAGCATTACTTAAATTTCATTCTCCACTCACCTTTACAGCTGTTTCTCCTTTGATCCATGAAACAGAAGGTTTTGGATTCCCCATTGTAGTACAAGGAAGAACAGCCTTTAATCCTTCTATTATTTCTACATTTACAGGTGGTCGAGTTATTTTGGGTCCTAAAAATTTGAAAGTTAAAAAAAAAAATAAAAACAAATAAATTCGAACTGAAGCTAAGAGATACAAGAATAGGACAAGTTCAGAAATTACAACAAAATATCTGCTGCTTTTCAATTTGCATTGCTAAAACTAGTCTTAGTAGACTAAGATGCAGTCTTAGTAGGTCATGAGCTGCCTGGGAAAGAAAAAACTTCCTTAAGCACAGTGTTCAAGGTTCCAGTTAATGTGCGCAAAAGCAGCTAACTTGCGTGGGTTTTTTGTTTTCACAAATGGAGATTGACAGGCATTTGAATTAGGGCCTGAGCTAAAATCCAAATCCAGATAAAAGTATTTCCAATACTGAAGAGCATTTGCATTCCAGGTTTTGACATTCTTCACTGCATAAACAGTGTCATGTGTGAAAGTTCAGATCTGGAGTGAATCAGTTTTGAAACAGTTTTAAGCGAGGCTTGTCTCTAGCTTCACAAGAAGAGCATGTAAATGCAACTTGTGTCCTTCACTGAAGGGTTTATAAAGAAAAGCTCATCCTTGAAGAAAAAAGCAATCAATCTCCTTTAATCAATCTCCTGTAATTTTTATGGTAAAAAATAAAATCCTTTTTGCCAAAAAAAACCATGGCTTAGCTTCCTTTGAGCTGGGACTAAAGAAAATCTTCATCTTAGTGTTTTGGGAGATGGGAAGTTTTCCCTCCCTTGTACAATACCAAACCAGCAGAAAAATTACCTTCAGAAAGCACCAATGCCTGGCCCCCACCTGCAGGCGACTGGGGTTCTGGACAGCCCCAGAATTACCAGGCCTGAAGGGTCATTCTCATTAGCATAAACAAATCTTTACCTACAAACAGACACTTTAGCCAGTAATATCTCAGCTGCCTTTTTAAGTGTTTGTATAAATAACTGTGGCCATGTGAGTTCAGCTTCACCAAGTTCAGCATGTATATAGTCCTTTGCGAGAACTAGTTCTCTTCCACCCCCATGGGATGATGATGTTTACACCACAGTGCTTCAGACCTGTCAAGACTGCTATTAAGAACATCCAAAAAAAAAAGCACTTACTTGCTTTTGCCATCCTCAGGCATAAATCTGATTAGTGAAATCATATGTTTAAAATTCACAAGGGGTTTATACAGTACTGCCACAGAGGTTTAATCTATCAAATTGTTCTGCTTTTACAAAGTTGTGTGCAAAGGGTGTTCTTCAAAGCACCTTTTTATATCCTGTGCTATGCAAAGAGTTTCTCTGATCCTAGCACAAGTGCATGTTATTCAAACTGAATAAACACAACTGCTTTTAGTTAAGATATGATCAAATGTGCCATGTCTCCACCTCAAAGGACTCTACCAGCCCCAGAGCAACATGGATCTGCCCTAAGCATGGTCCCACAGGAGCCATACCTGGGAGCTTGCTCAGGCTCTCAATTACATACTCACATGATGACAGAAAGAAATTGCATTCCCACTTACGCATTTTCACTTGGAGAGCTCCACAGCTCTGCGCAGCTGCTCCAACCCCATTATCCGCTGTGCAGCAGTACACCCCATCATCACTGTCCTCCACGCTCAAAATGGTCAGAAGCTGCCCGTTCCTCTGTATGCTGTACCGGGTGTCGAACAGCCTGCAGGGCACAGCACAAATTGTCAGGGGTAGGGGGACAGCCAGGGATGGAGAGGGGAAATTGCACTTGTGTCTGCAGACCACTGATGGTACTACAAACGCCAATTTGTTTTACTCTTTAATTTCAACCTGAAAAAAGAAAAGAAAGCATTGAAAATATGAAGCTAGGCCTTAGTATTTGGTTTGGTCCCCACTAGACCATGCAATTCCTGTCTGCCATGAGTATGGTGGCGATTCCTTTTCCAGCCAGGTATTGGTAAAGTTAGTAGTTGGGTTTCTGCCTGATCAAGGACAGTCATGAGTACAAGTAATGTAATCCAGTTTGGTCCTGTTTTAGGTATCATGACTCAGTGAAAGAGAAAGACTGCCTATATAGGAACTGGAACTGACTTTAAAAACCTGAGATTTTTAAAAAAATCTTCTTCAGAATAAAAATAATAATAATAATAATTATAATTTTTTTTTTATTAAACAGATGATGTTATGGAAACATTTCTACTGTTGTGGAAAGGAAAAAAAAGAAAGGCAAAAGAAGAAAATTTTGTGAATAAAATAACTGATATTTATTTCTTGCAAAAACTATGAAGCTTGACACATACACACAGATGAACATAAACACATGGGTTTTTCCAGCGAAAAAAAATAAATTCCACTGATCAAACCCTTTTTCACTGTGCAAGTATTTTCCTACATGTTCTCGGAAAGCAATAGATATTTTCAGCTTATCTGTTTCCCTTTAGTCTGAGCTTTTATATCAACAGAACTTTTAATGCCAACACAGATTTGACAAAGTGAAAGATGCTGCTAATATTCCTCCAGAAGTCCCAGTAAGGGAGCAAAGCACCTGCGTTCTCTGGCCTCACCAGCAGAGCCTTTTTGGTCAGTATTTTCCTTTTTAGTAAATACGTGGAAAAGGCACGGTCCCAGAGAGAGCAGAATGGCTTTTAGGATGATAAGTTGGGCTTCTGGATGTGGGGATGGGTGTTAGAAATTATTTGCTTTTCATATGATCTTAGAATAGAGAGAGTGAAATTTCAAAGACCATGCATGGGGAAAGAAAGGCGTGTAATCTCCATGGTCCTGCATGAATGACTTCTCTCCTAGCTTTGATTTTCAGGCATGGTGTCACTGATTGGGAAGGAATTAGGAGAAAGGTGACCTGTTTGTGAGCAACATCCATGGAAATTCAGACCTCCAACCTGCAACAAGGCCAGGGTCAGAGGGTTTGGGCCAGGTTTTTGTTGAGTTTCTGTTGCAGGCAATGAAAAACAGATTTCTGAAGGCAGAATCCTCCTGCTGATGCTAACTTGCTTGGAGTCTCCTGAGGCAATGGTTCAAGGGCTGTTTGGATGCTTGACTGCAATATCAGGAACCATGCTGCTGGTGACCATCTGCCTTATATAGGCATCTTTTGCGGAGAATGGGCCTTAACTGTGTTACACGAATATTGTTCCGTAATTTTCCCTTACAAATGGAGTCACTGAGAGCAATCTAGAATGAGAAACTGATGTGAAAACATGTAGAAGACATGACGTAATTTCAGAGTTGGAAGATCAAGTACAGTTTACTTTGAAGAGCCTGTATACAGCAATAAGGCTAAGACATTGGTAGCACTTTCATAACACATTTCCAAGGCTTCTCTCTTTGACAGTACCTTGATGACTGGTGGTTAATATCTGACAGTGTCTTGTATCAATAAGAAGCCTTTTACTTATGATCCAGAACTAGAAGCAAACCAGAATGCATACAACCCTCCTTCCAATGCAAACTTTCCAAGCGCATTGCAGACACTCAGGCAACGAGTCTGGCAATGCTCCTTTTAAATACTATACAGCATCCTCCTGCTTCATAAATGCATAAACTGAGGAACAGAGCAGATTTCATAGTCTGAAGCTGGAGAGCAAACTTTCATTTCTTGACACAGAAATCAACTGTCTCCAATCTCAAGTGTGTGAAGCTGCAAGAGCACGCCCTAGGTGCTGCTGTCACTGCCTAAGGAGCACAGATTCCTGTATAATTACAGCTGCTCACCCTTTTCCCCACCACAGACTCATTCTGAAGTTTCTGGATATCTCGTTTATCATGAAGAAAAGCACTGACTGTTTTGGCAGGAGATTCTAGAGGGGTTTAGGACTGTTCCCTACCTGATGGGAATGCCGTTGCGTGTCCACGTAATTTCTGGCTCAGGGTATGACTCCACTACACAGACAAACTTAGCGACATCCTCTACCAGGGCATCCACTGTTTCCAGAGGAGTGCTGATCAATGGAGCTGTGTGAACAAAGAGAAAATGAGAAAACTTCCCAGTGCCTGCCAGAGAGAGGCACGAAGCCTGCCAGACCCCTTTGGTGAAGGCATGCATGTCCTTGCAGGGTCATTCAATGGCTTTTTCCACACCACAGTGGTGCTTCACACGTTCTCTCCACATTTGCTGTAGCACAAGTCCCTCCACATTTGAAGCGGCAACCTTCTGCTGTGTGCTACATGTTTTGCATTTACCCTGTGCTCTCTCTATAGAGTGCAAAACAGAGCATGGGGCATCTCCAACAAGCCCAGTGTGTCCTTGGTTTCTAGCCCTCCTCTCACCTAAGGTGCACAGCACTGGATGGCATACTGCGAGGACAGAAGTGAGGCTGTCCCCCTGCTAGAGGGGTGGCACTGCATGGGCTGAAAGTGCAAAGAACAGCACAGAAATAAAAGCCAAGCTGACCTGCCCCTGCAGTTGGCACACTGCATCATTATTGGCTCGTAATATATGAGATTTGGGTTTTGTCGTTAATACAGTATTTGTTCCAATCAACTCAAATTTCTCTTAAAAAAAAAAAAAACAAAAACAAAACAAGAAACAAACAAATCAAACCTGTTATATAGCACTATATTTTTCAAAGCCAGGCTTGTAAAGGCCCTACACGCCTTCCTGATTTGTGGCACAAGTAGCAAGCATTCTCTTTTTCTCACCTTTTCTAACCAAGTAGCACCAGGTTTAGAAGTCTAGTAGCTGTGTCTGATGCTTATTATCACAGACCTGCTGTCATATATTATTTGAATGCATCTTTAGAAACATTTTCCATTGCCCTAGTAAAAGACTTGAAGCATGGCTGGAAGGGATCAAAGGCTATGCCTAGTGAATCACTCTCCCTGCCTATGGTATGCATTGCAGCCATTGCCTCCAAAGACACTTGAATGACTTTTAATCTGTGGTTGCAAGGGACACGCATCCAGTATTTGCTAGACTGGATTTCACTGACAGCTGTGCTGAGATGAACTAGTTTCATACCATGTTCGTGACACACCACCTTGAGCATGTACAGCGGATGCAAGAATCTTCCTGTTCCTCTCTGACTGTAGCAGTATCTGGCACGCTGTGTGCCTTTTCACAGCAAAATCCTGCCTGAAATGTATCTGCTGGCCCTCCACAGTGCAGTAAGATTTAAAACCAGGCAAAAAATAAACTACATCAATCTTACTCCTCCCTTCAAAAAAAAAAAAAAAAGCAAGATGTTCCGCTTTAAGTGACTGAGAAGAATAGAAAGCCTTTACCTTAATGCTTTTTCAATTTACATGGGAGTAAAAATTAGAATGCCATTGAGGGAATGCAGCTAGAGGAAGAAAGGATCATCTTCCACTTATCAGGTTTATGTAAAAGTCCTAACGTTTTTGAAATTTCACTAGAATGAATACGCTTCAATAATATTTCCAGATGATATGACTTCAGATTGCATAACTAGTAATGACTATACATATATAAAAAGATCCTAAAACTACAGCTAAGGTTGCACTAAATATTATATTAACTTAACATTAGTTAAAATACGTCTGTGTCAGATTCATCATATAAGATCACTGCCTCAGACTGTATCACCCTTCAATTTATTGGGTCATTTTAGGTAACACCAGATAGAAGTCATCATCCATATTCCACCTCAAGTGAAACCCATGCTAATGGAAGCAAGTGGAAGATTTTCATAAAGCCTAAATTTCCATGCTGCTGAAGGTTGTCTTGGGAGAATAACCTCCACCGATGGCTATCTTGTCTGCTTCAAAGAGGACATTGGTGTTTCGTGACAGAGTTTATTGGGTTTTGATGGCGTTCAGCCTGGAGTTTTACAATCTAATTTTATATAGTAATTTTTATTGCAGTGTTCCACATGCCTTGATCTCTGGAAGGATGCTTTTTTAACCCTGAGAAATGCAAATTTTTGCAGTCACCAAAATTCCAAGCAACCAGTTTTATAACTATGTTGTCACGATAAGCATTGCACAAAGAATAAAGTTAGATTTGTACCAACAGCTAGTATGCAGAATGACATTATTTTTTGGGTAGACAAGGGCTGTTAGTTTTATATATAAAATAGATTCTTTAACAACAGTAAAGTACTTTTATGATACCTATCTCTTTAATTCAGCAAATGACAGAATCGTCCTTAGCAATAGTGCCTACACTGTGTCTGACCTGGCATCTCCTTAAAACCAACGCACAGTTCTTACAGCAGAATCAAACCCCATACTAATGGAAAATACTGTCCAAACCAACAGTACTTTACTTACGTAAAAAATAGAGAGAGAACTTTTTTTTAAAGCTGCCTTCCCAAATTCCACATCACAGAATTACGCAGAATGGTGAGGGTTGGAAAGGACCCCTGAAGGTCGCCTAGTCCCACCCCTCTGCCAAGGCAGGGACACCTAGAGCAGATTACACAGGAACATATGCTCTGTTTTACCTTCCTGATATTACACAGGAGTGCTAGGCCAGCAGGGAGGTGAAGGCAGGCTCCCACTGCCAGCGTGAAGGGCAGATAGCATAAGGCCAGAGGACACATGGTGTGTCTGCAGGGCACAGTGAGCAGGGGAGCGCGACGCCATTTTGTCGTGAGGTGATGAGAGAGCCCCAAAATGGCTGTGGTGGCACTTGCTTCTAAGAGCCATAGAAGAAAGCTCAGGTGTTGGTGTCAGTCTGTGTTTACTCGGGAAAGCAGTGAAAACTTATGGTGCCTTCATTGCCAGATTTTAACGTGGGAAAATAAAAGCCAAACAATGCACAGACATAACTATCAGCATACAGAAATGGCACCAGGCTGTTCCACACACATCCACTGGCGGTCTCTGAAATATTTTAGGTAGTCCTGTGGCTTTAAATAACATTAAAAATCAATTAGCTTATGTATCTGTAAAGCCACACAGGTGCCATTTTTCTGGATGTCAGCTGTAGTTTCCCAAGATAGCAAAATGACCCAAGCTGGTCACCAGGCCCATGAGAAATTCCCCTTCTACTCCCAGCCCACCAGAAGCTTCCAAATTGGTTGGCTTTGGGTTTGGATTCGCACTTTTGAAACAAGACAAGCTAAGCAAACAAAGCAAACAGGAAAACAGAGGCAGCCTTCCCTGCAGTGCTGCAGGAGTCAGGAGATGTTGCAGTTCCTCTAGTCGAAAACTGCTAATCGTGTTTTCAGCTAATGCCTCAAAACCTTTACAGAGCACTGCCAGGTTGCAGTCATGTTTCAGCCTCTCTCAGGTAACAAGCCAATTTGGCTACCCGTGATGTTTTAGGAAGGGATGCGTATCTCTTCATTGCACTGCTCCGTCAGAAAAAATCAATCCCCTTCCTCTTTGTTTTTCTTGTCTCCCCCATCCCATTTTACGACTGATTTCAAAAAGACCAAGGTTCACCAACTTACTTTAGTGCTTCAGGGGAAAAAAAAAAAATTATTTCAGAAGTTTTTATAAAGAAGAGACCTTTTTTTTTTTTTTTAACATTTTGAGGCCAGCCTGACTAACCTGACTAGCAATTGCAAGAGCACAGGCCTGCAGGAGCAGCCGTGTTGGCCCAACAGGTCCTTGAAGGTTTTTCTTTCTTTTGCTGAAGCTACAGTTTCCGATATGCTTCAAATGGCTCCTGACAACGGCCATGCAGCAAAGCCATATGTCCACAGGGGTACCAGACAGTATGTCCATAAGAACACTGTTGCGCTTAGTACCTCAACGACTTTTCTAAACAAAATTTTCTCAGTTCTTGAGTTGGCTAAAAGTATGTGTGCATGTGTCTGTGTATGTACACACAAGAGAGGAAGAAGGTATCATAACTTTTATGTTATATGCAATACAAACCTGCATATTTGTATTTATAAATATATACACTCTGTAAAAACATTATAGCTATTTACTTCTCCTTTGAGCTTTATATATTTATAAGCATACACAAGCATTCAGAATGCCACAAGTCTTAGGCTCTGCAGCAATGAGTGCTACCAGCCATTAAAACCTGTAAGCTTCATCTGACATGAGAAATGTCCATCCCACCCAGGCTGAACCCAAAGGCCTTTCCTTCCCATTCTAACAGGACTATGTGCCCTTCCTAGAAAAGAACCTCTGATCCCAGACACAAGATCATTTTCACTGCTATCCTTCTAAAAGCAGTGAAATGACCAGCAAAAGCAGCACATTTTTGTCCTTTTCAGGAGTGCTCCCATGCCACCCACACAACCGTTACCAGAGATGCCTTCCCCTTTTCAAAACCTCCTTCAGCAAGTGGCAGAAGCAGAGCAGGGCAAAACCCCTCCAAGCAAACCTTTCAGGAGTGTTTCAGCCAAGCTGAGGGCTGCCAGCATGAGGACGTGCGCCAGGGGCACCTTCAGCAGGTCATTCATGTTTGATTCAGAAGGCACCTGGCTCCTTCAGGCAAGGCGTTCAGCATTCCCGGATGGCTGCATTTCAGACTGCGGTGCACAAGCAGAGCTTCTCTGCTAATGACAGAGCAGGGTCTGTGGGATCTAAGTATAATCAGGAATTCTCCACCCGGCAGTGGTGATGGACATGGCCAGCTGGTGCGTATCCACTTCGGTCAGTGTGAAAGCGTGGGGCTCGTGAAACAAGAGAAAGCAAATCCCTTCTGAATTCCTTCTAAGCAAACAGAGAGGAGTACAATAGGCAAATGCATTTCCAGGGAAGTACCATACACTAGCGCTGCAAAGTCACCGGGCCTTTATTTCAGCACTGTGTAAGTGCAGTTGTGGAAAAAATGCTTGCCACTGGATTTTTCTTCATCTTAGTCCCCCTCTTTCTCATTTTTTATCTTCTATCTCACACGTACTCCCTCTGTCTTATTATAACCTTTCATGGTTGGCTGTGATATGCCACCTGTTGCCCTGCTGATAGCATTTCTTTTCTTAACAGATGTATTTGCTGAAACACAAGATGTTGGCATTGGGGGCTGAAAATGCCCTTCTTTGCCAAAGAGGTTGGTGGTGTTCGAGGGCCACCGCAGCACACTGAAAAAGCAGAGCCTTGTCCTGGAAAAAGACCCAAAAAAATGAAAATCCACAATGGGACCAACATTTATACCCTGGGAGAAAAGGAGCATTTCATTTCAACATCAGTAGCAGCCTAGGGGATTTGGGCACGGGTAGAGGCATTGCTGTAGGGGGAAATACGACTGTTGGGTACCGGCATTATTAATTCCTCAAAAATAGCTTATTAGCCAGCAGGTCTCTGTCTAAAGTGAAAGACTGAAAATCTGAGCTCATTTTCTAGGAAGCTTTAGAGAGATGTCAGACTTTAGGCAATCTCCTGACTAACTTCATCTTATCCCAGCAGAGCACTGTGGTCTACAAGACATCATCTTTTTCAAAAATGTCAAGTCATTTGTACTCCCTGTTTTTCCAGTGTAAATATTTGTATGAAGAATATTTGTAATCAGTCTTACCACTGTGGAAAGGCTGATGTGGGGGAAATATCTGCATGAGTACAAGAGGAAAAGATGACTGATCAGGCTGGGGAGAATCTAGTTGCTGATGATGTCCTGGGAACATGACTCCAGATACTTTACATCATGTTATCAGTAGAGCAGATGTGAACTTTGTACCAAAAGACATAGTATGAGGAAAGGGAATATGCAGTCATAACATATCACAGTAAAAGATACTTTGAGATCTCCGGAATTTCTTTTATTTGCTGAACCTCCCAGTTTCAACCACTTCACAGTTAGTTCTGCAATGAATATATATAGTTCAGCAATGCTTCCTCTAAGGAGCAAATGGATTAAAGCTGGCCAGAGCTATGCATGTGTGAATCCCAGCGGTTTGGCATGCTATGATAATGCCAATGTTACTTTGAGGACATGCAACAACTGATTAGGAGCAAAGATCCTTAGACAAGTGCTCCTCTGAAGATGAATAAAGGCAGAAGCACTTGCTGAATATGTGTTAAAGATCTTCCAGGAATTCTGGATCTAGCAACAACAACAAAGCAAAAAAGACAACAGTAAAAGAGTAATCCTAGGAGGAAACAGAGAAATCCTGACTTATGGTGGAACTTACAAATAGATCTTTTGGTTTGATCAGACCAATCGCATCCAATTAATCTGCTCCATAGAAATGCAACTTGGTCATTTAGGATAAAGTTGTCTCAATAGAAAGACTTTACCAAAGACTTCTACATCACTGGATTTCTGTCTGGGCTGTGTTAGGAGGACTTTGAAACTGATCCAGACAAGTACAAAAATTAATCTTTCTCTTTTACTTGCCAATTACAGCATTTGGAAATGATACTGACAGTGATGGCTGTTGAATGTTAATAATGCCTTTGCATTTTTAGGGTTACCAAAGTATCCCTAGCCTCTCACTTCTATTTTTTTTAAGGACCACAGTGAGCTCCACTGCTCTAAGCTAAAAGGATGTAAATTTACATTTTAAGTGGAAGTAGACAGCATACACAGGCACAAGGTGGATTTATTTTGTTCTCCAGCTACACATGCCATACAGCTAAAAAACAATATATACAGGAAGCTGGTGATCCTCTGTGTCCATCATGGAGACATGCTTCTGCAGAGAGTGAAATCAGCGAAATGAAATACCGGTGACACCAAATTTTCTTTGATTCCAAGCATTTTTCTGGCTCACATTATGAAAGCAATATTTTCTTTATTTTATTTTATATGCTCCTTTAATTTTCACTCCTGGTATTTATGAGTTTTCTGTTTGTTGATTTATAGCTAATTATTATTTACAGCTTTTGTTATTTGCTGTCATGACCCAAGTATTCTGCTGAGATAAGGTCCCAGCAGCCTACACAACTAGAAGGACAAGAAGGAGTCCACAGCTTTCAGGCACTGCAGGCAGTTCGTGAAGTTCAGCACACAAAGTCAGTTCAGGCAGTTCAGTGCACAAAGTGTGCTGTACCGTTCCTTCATCTGGCTAAAATTTTTCCCTTTGCAAATTGTTTGCAGAGCGACTGTTAATAAATACAGTATTTTTTAATAAAAGCATAACTACAAAGCAAGTCCAAATTTTTAACAGTTTGCTGAATAGTTCAGGTAACTATCTTCCAGTTGATTAATTGCCTGTACGTCTACTCTCTCCCTCCTCCTTCCAACTGCTCCGCTGGAGGCTGACAGTTTTACAGGCTAATGCAACATGATTTGGTCACTGGATACTTCAAAAATTGCCTTTTTCCCCATATCAGCATCTGGGATGTCTTCTCCCTAGATGGTACCAGATGTTCATCCAAGTAGACAGGCTAAAGCAGGTATTTCCAGCAGAAAGTGTCCAGCCACAAAACAAGCTCCTTCTATGGAGGAACTCAATGAAGTTTCTTTGGCAGTGGCCCAGTCACTGCGGTGGCTCACATAGGAATATCCAAGTCAGCACTAACTCAGCCTGACCAGTGTGCATTTTAATACAATGTCATCAGTGTCGGTTCTGGCAACCTACCTGAGTAAATACATCAGCCACTAGTCTTCAGCTCTGGTACTGCCAGTCCTGCAGTCACACTTCTGAATGCAACATAGACATAGTCTTTGAGGCCTAAGATCATATCTGAGGCCTTATACAACAGGCCAGGCTATTTTTACTTGCTTTTCAGCAGCAACAAGACTCTGTAAAAATGAGTAGGTCACTACTATTGAGCTCAATTTGTATATGTAACAACCAAGCCAGAAGAAGAGCAAGCCGTAACCTGCCAAGGTAACAGACCGATACAGACACAAAACACATGTGATCTTCAAACTTCAAGCTCCCATGTCATGCCTTCAAGTCTCTTCCAGTCAGCAAGGAGCACAGAAGGACATATATTGTGTGGTCTTTCCCTGAGATGCACACATACACATCTCTGCATGTACTACCCTGTGCCAGGTGCTTCATTGCTGCTTGCCTCATCAAAGCTTTTGTGCTCTCGGATACAGGCGTCTTCACAAAACATTTGACAGTGAAACCCATCTGATGACCTGGCCCTGCACAGAAGTGAATCAAGGCCACATTGCCACAGGGTTATGGGAGCACCAGTCCTCCCAAGTCCACCCTGCCCACATTGTCAGCTGTATCTAAATGTAGCACACACACAGTTCTGGGTGTACGGCATGGAAAGGGCATCTCTGACAATGCATGTCAGCATTTGGGGAGGAGGTAAATAGTGGTTTAGGTCTGTTGTTTCACATTACAACTTGCTTCTTTACAGTGATCCTGAGTGGAAGCAGCTTCCAGCCACCAGCTCCAACGGATTTAACCTAACCTGCAATGCATGTATGACCAGTAAGTTATTGTTCCTTGCTCCAGTAATAGCAAATGATGTATTCAGTGAACAAGTGAGGGAATAAGCTACGCTGCTGTTGCTATTTACCCTGCACTTGTGGTTTGTTTTTTTGTTGTTGTTGGTTTGTTTTTTTTTTTTCTTTTTTTTGGGGGGATGAGTTTTTTAATTGTCAAAGTTAATTAAGGCTATTCTCTAAACACAGACCCATCCCAAAGACCCACTTACTGTCTTCAAGTTGCAGGGTTTCAGGTGCATTTGGCTTGGCCTCTGCCCTCAGCTGTCTGGACCAAACTCTGATCTCCTACTGATATTTCAACACTGACTGAGCTCTGATGCCTGAATCTAAAATAGTCCCCTTATCTTCATTTGTGGGTATCGGCAAATCTAAGATTTGCATTAATTTATTGATATCTTATTGCTATAAACTTTCCCGAAATTTTTGATCTCGGAGGATCTAACAGTACTGACTAGGGCCAATCTAATCTGTTGTCCTGTGTTTTGTGGTCAAGCAAAATAATGTAGTGTTATGAGATGTAATTACTGCAGTGAAACAATGTAAATACTGTAATGAAAGAGGAAGATCTCTTGTCATGCAGCAAGCTAACTGTGCACTCCTGTATATATATATATATTATACACTGCTGTGTATAGCACAGAGGGTGAGCTGAATGCAAGTTTTTCATAATATCTTGTCCTGGTTTAGCAGTAGCAGGCACTTTTTCTCCTTCTTAGTAGCTGGTGCAGAGCTGTGGTTTTGACTTTCGGCCTGGGAACAGAGCTGATAACACTGATGTTTGGTCTGAACAAGGACTTTGTGAGTCTCATGCTCTGCCGGGGAGGAGGGGAAGCCGGGAGGAGGCAGAGACAGGACACCTGACCCAAACTAGCCAAAGAGGCATTCCATACCACAGCACGTCATGCCCAGGATGTAGAACTGAGAGTTACCCAGAAGGGCTAGTTCGCTGCAGGGTGGAGGCGAGGTATCGGTCGACGGGTCGTGAGGTGTTGTATTCGCTTCCCTTGTTATTTCCTTTGCATTATTGTTATTGGGGGTAGCAGTAGTGGTTTGTGTTATACATTAGTTACTAAACTGTTCTTCTCTCAACCTGTGAGAGTTACATTCTTTTGATTCTCCTTCCTGTCCCTCCGGGAGTAGGGGGAGGGAAAGAAGGGGGGGGACTGAGAGAGAGACTGCGTGGCTAACTTGACGACAGGGTTTAAACCATGACATATCTGAAAATAATTTCTCTGCTGAGAGACCTGGCCCCTGTTTCACCTCACTTCCTACAGCAGCCAGCCCCACAGCATAACACAGGGAAAGCTCCCACCCTCAATAACCTTTTCCTCCCTGTAGATGCATTGCTGTCCCTGAGCTGAGTGGGGGGAGTCAGAGATGCCCATGTTTCACCAAACAGGGATGCCACAGGCAAGCACATCCCTTGTTCCCCCCCCCTTCGTCCTTTGGCTGCCACCAGCAGAGTGCAGTCTGGAGGGCCAGGGTGGCTGTCAATGGACAAAACCTGCTCTCTATTACACGCTACCGTGATCCAGCAAAAAACAAGACCTGCGTTTATAATAAAGTGGTTATAGCTGAGCCCTGAGTCAAACTCCAGGGAAGCAGGAGTAGGAGGGACTCAGCCATGGGGACCACGTGAAAGGGAACGTCTCACTGCAGAATTCCTTCTAGAAGAAATGAGGAGGTGCTTCAGGACAAGAATACATTAGGGATATAACATATCCCATTTACTTCAATCCCAGAATACTGCATCTTATAAAATCTCACTCTCACCAAGAATTACATTCAACCTCAGCTTGATCTGATGGTAATATTAGCAATTACTGCATAAATGCAGACACTATGAAATAGAATCTAGCTACGATGTGTCAGAACTCCTGTAAGAAATGTTTTAATTATCATCAGCAAATCTCTAAAGCAATCAAAACTAAAACCAAGGAAAAGCACTATGAAATAATTCTATGTACTGTCATGCCTTGTGTCATATTGGAAAATGTCTGATTTGTAAGTTTCAGCTGACCCTATTTGTTGTCATTGATTGCCGTTTCAGAGTATGGAAGAGCAAAAATCAAGAAGCAGGAGTTTAGAGGTGTGTTACAAAGCAAACAACCTATTCAGTTTCAAACCTACAGCCTCTAGCAAAACCAGCTTTAATTGAAAAACTGGCCTTTTACAGTGTAGAAATTATCTGTCCTAAGTGATATGTGTTCATAGGCCTGTAAATACCTTTCTCACCCATCACTATGACAGCTCTGAAATGTTGCAGCATCTCTCTGGAGTCAAATGGGATCTGGGAGGTGTTACATATGAGCGTGATATGAGGAAACAGTCAAGTTTCAAAAAGTACCTGCACCCATGCAATAGCATGTTTTCCAATGGAACAAGATACCTGAAATGGAGCTGCTGTGCTCTGCCAGCTGATGGCAGGTTGCCACAGCCAGTTGCAGGAGGTGTGCAACACACAAGTCCCAGGGGCATCCTATACCCTTTAATTTCACTGAATAGTGCACAGCATGCTGCAACATGTGAAACAGCTCCATGAGCTTCTTCTGGATGAGATAGCTTTTTTCCTACTGCTATGATAGCAAGAAGAACTTTGCAGCATGTGTAGCCCAGGAGTAACTAGTGACATTTTTAGACACTGTACCATATGCTGAAAAACATCGGGAGGGGGGGCTTCAGTTATATGCATTAAAAACAAGGAACTAAACTCCACTCTAAGTTAACCCCAGGCAACCCCACTGACGTCAATGGAGTGTAACTGAGAGCAGGAGGTTGCCTGTGATCTTTATTTCTTAGAGTTCACCTGCTGCTCATTTGAAGTCATAATCCTTGGTGACAACCCAGTCATTTCTATGAGAGAGAGGCTTGCACTGCAGAGATCAGGTCCTGGTGTGAACTTCACTCAAAGCAGCATTCTTGGCTATAGTGTTTTGAGTCATCCCAATAGCTACCTACTACAGCAGTCTCATTGGCTTCTACTGCTGCTTATTATTTGGAAGCACCACAATAAGTATGGCAATATGTATGGGTATGTCTCTTCAGTCAAATGGTGGGTCTTCAGCCAAAAAAGGCATCCAAAACATTTGGCATATTTAACTGGAAACACTGGCATGGTGATGTGCACCTGGATGACGGACATAAGGCAGGAAGTGAGAGCAAAACCAAAGACCCAAGCCTCAGGAACATGTCATTAGCAGTGCACAGCTCCCCATGGGTGATGGGCCCCTGTACAGCTGTGTGGGACCGCAACCATGCACTGCTTTCTGCGGGAACAATCTCTGAGGTGTCACCTCCGACTGCCATAGCAAGATGTGCTGCAGGGCTGGTTTTCGCCCTCCCAACACTGCATTTAATGGAGTGCACAGGCACTGGAGCAGGCACGTGCACTGGAACAGGCACGGGCTTTTCTATGGCTCGGTGCAGACTGGGTCTGCTGAACTGCAGTGCTGCCCACATACCTTCAGACAGGCCATACAGCTCCTTGGGGTGCCATCAGCTGTGCTCTGTGGCCCTCCCTGCCCTACACCAAGCAGACAGATCATCACATCCCCAATCCATGACTCTTCCCCAGCCATTTGAAGACACAGAAGATTATCCATGAGGGCTGCACAAAGACTCCCTCCTGTCTCACCAGGGCGTGGAAATCCCACTTTTGCTGACACCCGGTTCCTACTGGTGTTGATAAGACAGCTGAAGACACAGGACAGAAAAGCAGGATGGACCTGAATTTCACAGACTGTCTGCAGACTTCTACCTGATGTAAATAAATTGTTATTGTTCCCTCGGCAATAGTGGAGCTATGCCAGTTTGTCTTGTAGAACTGGGCCTGTACTTCATATTTGATTAGCATCAGTTAAGACTTCAGTCAGTTTTTCGTCTTATATGCACCTCAGAGGTTCCCTGTGCAGCTGCTATGCTCTCTAAACCACTCTGCTCTCCTGTATTTTCTCCAACTGAAGAAGTATTCTGCCCATGGAGACATTTTAAATTAATCCTCTGTGTAGCCCCTAAATTACAACTTCAGTGGAGGTATCTTCCTACTTTAACCAAGTTATACCAGAACCCAGATTCTGCACTTTGAGCATGAAGTTTCTGTTAAAAGTCTGAATTTTTAGGAGAGAATAATCCCATGTGTGAGGCAAAATGCAGTTTCTCTAGAGAGAAAGGCCTGAAAGTGAGAAGGCTCTGTCTATAACAGCAACCACCACCCACCAGCCTGCATCCGTGCTGCTCAATTACCCAAGGTGGACGGCCTTCCGACTGCCTACTGGCAAGAGCCCGACTTAAACCAAAATCACCCCTAAGAGTTGTTTTAACATGGCTGTGCCAAAGAGCTTGCACACTGCAAGAGCAGGGAGCTTGAGCTTCCAGCACTAGAAGTGTTTCCCAGTGCTGTGCCATCTGCAGGTATATACAGGGCTGCAACGCCCAACCAAAGTCAGGCCCCCTCTTTTAGTGAAGCAAGGAGAGCCTAACATTTTAATTCAGGCAAAAAAAATATGCCTTTGGGGTCTCTGGGTGTTTGGATTTTCCCTGGCATAGGTGAACCCCAGAGCTGGTGTCCGCACTCATGCGAGTGTGCTTTTCACACCAGCAGAAGCAGTCTGGACAGCCTTTTGCAAACGACATTCACTTTTCTTTCTACACCCAGCTAAGCTGGGCAGTTATTAGGCAACCGTCTACAGCTCTGTAAAGAGCCTAGCCCTAGCTCTGGGGCTGTTGTCATTGATGCCAGCTGGCAACGCTTGTCCTATGCTATGTGCTTGTCCCAATAAACTCCTCCCAGTCACTGCCACCTATCCCCTTTAGCCGAGAGCTGTAGCACAATAGTTCATAGTGTCCCACTTCGAAGAAAGCATTGTCTTCTTCCCACCCAGTTCTCTTCTTTGCTCCTATAAGCAGGGAAAAGCATCGCACAGTCCATCAGTGATTGCAAGTGGTAATACCACCCACCAGCATTGTCAGGGGTTAGACAACAGTGGATGCTTTTTCTTCCAGTGGCCACCTAAAGGTGAGGAGGATAAGGTTCTGGAGCAATAGACAACTTCATCTTCCCATATATTGGGCCAGCAAAAGGAGGAATCAGTTGAACTGTTGAACTGGGAGCAGCGCTGAAAGTCAAAAACACAGCACTGCACCAGCTACTAAGAAGGAGAAAAATGACTGCTACTGCTGAACCCAGGACAACCTGTAAAGTCACAAGCATGTGAGATAGCTGTATATAAGAGTCAAGGTGCACACATGGGTAGTTCAAAGCAGCCATGTCTGTACTTTCAGGCACTGGAAAAAGAAGATCCTGCTATCCACAACAGAATTTGCATGCTGAAGAAAGTTTCATCATGGAGATGGTGCCAAAAGTGATATATCTAGCAGCTATTTTTTGTGGACAAGCATAATTTTGAAACTGTAAATGTGCAGTAGGACATTTGTTAAGGCACCTCCAACAACAGATGCTGCATGAGAGAGGCTCCTGGGTGCTTGCTTTTGGAATGTCAGAAATGCACTACAGAGCTACAGCATTCAAAACATTCAGAGAAACAAAATCCCTGAATTAGGCAATGCTGCCAGGTTGAGGAAATAAGAAATCAAGCTGAAAAGCTGAATAGTAGTTGTATTTTTGAAAACATGCTAGTATCCCTCAGGCATTCAAAAACCCTGAGTCAGGTCTTAAAAAATCATAGTTCACTTAAACATAACAGTAGGGGGTGAGTAACCTTGCGTTGCCTGCACTATTAAGGGTCACATTTCTAAGTTCTTCTGGAAAAAATAGAAAATGAACTTTATTTCATAAGAAAGGCAGAGATTCTTACATAATCATATAGCCCTAGGGGCTGAGCATTAAGCACAACATCAGATAATGTGATACAATTCCAACAGTTAGAAATGCTGGAGCAAAACTAACTCGTGCAGCCCTGGCAATAGGATTGGGACCTGGTTCAAGAACCCACATACACAGGAGTAGTGTGCTCTGTTGAAATGATTCACAGCCACAGTTTTTCCAGGCTGCAGCTCTTGGATACTGGCTGTTAGAAATGACATGACAGTCCTGTTCCAGTCAGTGGAAAAAATCTTTCTGAATAGGAGAAAAGAAAAGCCCCTGAGACAGACTTCTGCAGTGGCAAATTAACTAGAATAACAAAGTGTAGAGTTTCAAAGGACCTTCTGAGGTTTTAGGGGCTTTACTTGGGAAGAATGAGCCCCACTGTATTTCAACAGATGCATCAGGTTCCTCTAAAATTTGTCCCCAGTGTATCATATTGTGGTGACATTCATGTGTAGCACAAAATTTGTCTAGAATACAATATATTTGTATTATTATGTATATAATAAAGACGTTATTTATTTCCTAACAACTTGTGTTTTAAGAGGACCTAAAGTTTGATTCAAAAGCAGGAAAAAGTCTCATCTTCTGACACTTTCACAAGCCTTTGCAGATGCCTGGCCTCTCCTAGCACAGATCAGAGCTCTTCCCATCAACAAGTCCCTCATGCTAGGAGATGGCCTGGGAGCAGTGAGCACACTGAGGATGGACCTAGGATATGATCCCAGTCTTTAAGGATGTCACCATGCACTTTGCAAGGGGAGAAACAACTCCCATATTTGACTGGGGACAATTCCATGTCTAGAAACCATTCCAGAAGCACAAATTTACCCTGAACATCAAATGCTAAAAGTGTTTGTTTTTTTTCTGGAACACAGGTGACTATAATCCTCTGACAGAGCTTTAACTCACCCCCTCTGATCCACCCACCCTTGGTTTGTTACCATACATCACACAGTGACCAAACATACAGCATGTTTTTCATAAAGTGTGTTTCAACATTTCCAGCAAGCGCACTTCAAGACAATTATTTTGCCAAGTGATTCTGCATCTCACCATGGCTCTGTTACAAGACACAGAACCATATGCATTTGCTAAGAAAAGGGACTTGGATTTTCCTCCTCAGACTTTGCCCTTAAAAGCAAAGGTGCTGCCAGTGTAGTGCTCTGCGCTGAAGCCATCCCCAGCTGCTGCTCCCTGCCTGTCAGAAGCACAGAATTACACAATTCTTTCTGTACAGCTGATACTTGAGCAACTGTGGGAATGTCTAGACTCTCCTCTCTCTTACGTGAGCTCAGAGGCATCACAGACACAGGCTTTGTCCAGTCCAAGCTCCTACAAAGCTTGATAAAAGATCTGTAGCCTTTCCAGTGCACCAGCCAAGAACTTAGATCCACCAATGCTGTCCTCAGACATAGCAGGATTTAGGCTGTCAGGTACAGTACTCCACATTCAGCTGGGTAAGAGAAGTTGGTGCAAGGGCTAATGAAGATCTGCTGTGTTGTGGCAATGACCCTGCTGTTCTCTCTGAGGTTGCAGTACCTGTCTATGACAATACCCAGCCTTCACTGATGCCCAGGTGTGATGGGAAACACACCTTTTCCTCCATCCTGAGCTAATTGACCTCAACATCAGTGCTGGGGGAGAGTAACAGGGACATGTAACCGGAAATGAAGTTGGGTATTACAGTAGCTACTGCTACTATAGGTGGCATTGCACAAGTTACAAGCGGAAAAGTCAGCACAGACAGTCTATAGAAAGCAGGTCAGAAACAGACACAGCCACAGCAGGCAAGAAAGGGGAAGTAATGGATCTTAAAAAATGTGGAGTTGGCCAGTGGTGTGGGAAGGAGCAGAGGCTGGCCTTAAGAGATGAAGGCACTTGGTGGGCTGGAAGCAGGCCTCACAGACCAATGAGGATTGTGCTTGGCAGTGTCTGCCTTACTGAGAATCGACGTAGTTACCGTGACCGCACCAGCACATGGAATCTGCCTGCTCTGTTCGCAAATGGCATCCCCACAATGTAAGCAGGCTAACCTAGACTTTCCCACCAAATGCCTGCACATTTCCAACGCTGCCTACACCAGGAGAGGTCAGAAATCCACACTGAACAATACCACAATAAGAGCAGCTTAATTTCTTTGTAACAGAAGTTCTGAGGGAGGTGGAGAGACTTCCCTTGTTTGCTGCACATGAGCTAAAAAACATAACCTGCGGATCTCAAACTGAGAAACAAAGGACTAGTCAAGAGTGCTTGTAGTCAGTAGAAAGTCTTTTAGAGCGCAAGCTACAATACACCTTGCCCCCTTCTCACCATCCTTGTGCTGGCAATCTGAGTCTGCTGCTAGTCTGCTGGCTTAGTAATGCTTTTTAAACCCTTGCTCCAGTTTGGAGGCAATGGTCTATAAATATCCATATCACCCACTGGGCACCAGCAGCTCTGGGTATGAAGCTGTGAGTGTGAAACCGGTCAAAGAGACAGTGATTAAATCGTACCAGAATAATAGCTTCTCCACTTATTAGCTACTGTACATTGTGAGCAGCCATTTTAGTACTACAGAGAGCATGGAATAAGAAATCTAGCCAGAAAATCACTGACTGTTGTGGCCCAAGGCATGAGAGCATTTCCCTAGCAATATCTAGCACCATGAGAGAGCAGAACCAGGGGGCACAGAGAGTACTCATCACACAAGACTCATGAAATGCTGGGTGGGAGGATAGAGCAGCAGTGAACAGGCCCAGTAGATTTTAACCCTGTTGGAGATAACTGGTGACCTGAGAGCCAGCATAAGTGGCTTGTGACGCTAGTAGGATTTTTCAGGGGGCATGTTTCCTGCCAGCAGTGTGGCCGTAAGGGTAGGAAGCCCTGCAGTGCTACCCAGCATGGGAGATCTACACACATACAAAACAGTCATAGTGAGCACCCTGACATCTGGACAAAGGAATAGTCCTAAAATGGCTGCAAAGCTTCAAAAAACATTTTCTAGTGATGCACCTTAATTTTGACGTCTTTATTCATGGGGCTTTGGGCAACCTGGTCTAGTGGAAGGTGTCCCTGCCTATGGCAGGGGGGTTGGAACTAGAGGAGCTTTAAGGTGCCTCCCTACCTAAACCATTCTATGATTCTAAAAATGCTAAGAAACACCCCTAATAAAAAAGATACGTTTTTGTTCAGAAGTGGATTACAAAGATTTGTTCCACTTCTTTTGCAGAGACATGCATTAATTTCTAAAGCTTTGCATTATAACTGGAAGTCATCTAAAGAAGCTTTTCCTACATAAGTTTTTGTGTGCAGTGAATGTCGGTCCTATATAAAGAATTGGCAATGAATGAAAATGCAAGGAAAGTCTCTGAATTTTTTAGCTGCATTCTTATCCAATCTTCAGACAATCATTTTCTAATACTGTGTGACATGTCTGATTTTATCAAAAAAAGCTATTACTTTATTCAAGTCAGTTAATGGGGATCATTGAACATTGCCAAGTTAAACTCTCCCAAACACTAGGGAAAATAAGTGAGGCTTTAAAAGGAAAAATGCAGTCTGGGACTAATCCCCAGAAGATTTTTGTCATACAAAGCCTCTATTAGATTCAAGATACTGATAATTCAGAGTCATAGGCCTTGGATTATCCTCCTGTGATTTAATTACTGTCTGATTCATGGTAGTTCAAATCTAACTGACTCTGGACTACTAAAACATCTGCAGATGGGTTCAGTTTTGAGGAAAGGCAACTCAAATGGGATTCTGTGATGCAGTGTCCACTTGCTGATAAGAATAATATTCTTACTTTGGTTACAAAATGCAGCATCCCTTGTGGCTTGGTTTGAAAACAGTCCCTGGCAATGGCAAGTGCAAAGACTGAAGTGACTTGCTCTGTGCAGAACAATGAGTCAGCGCTTCAGGCATGTGTCTGAAACTGCTCACCTTACTTACCTCCAGTGAGCTTGCTCTTTCAGCAAGAAACTTCCACTATTCAAAGTATCTGAATTTCCAAGCACAGAGGTTCATAAGAGCAGTATAATGGGGATGTTCAGGTTTTTGAACTAAAGACCATTTAGGAAACATTGAGGATGAGCCTAGTAGGTTACCACCAAGTCAAAAGCAGGTAAGAAGTTCAACTGTGCAATAAGGTCATTTTGGAAGGAAAATTCTCTCTCCTTATCCAAAAAGAGTCATTCCTGTGTGAGTTTCCTCCTGTGCCCTTGTGTTAGCTATAGGCACAGGCACAGAACAATCTGCTTCCTTTGTACACATCCTCCACTAAAAGGACAGGAATAGGCTTTGGATATTATTTGATATTTGTTATTTGGATGTTATTTGATAACTATCAGAAAGCAAGATATCCATTTTCAAAAGAGTCAAGTTTGAGCTGGTTGAAGATGTTTCATAGGAAACACTCAGACTTGGTAGCATTCTTACCCTGTGTTGAGGATCACAGTTCTTAAGACCCTCCCTAGTCCTGGAAACGAGCATCCTGCAACTGGATAATATTGGGAGTCCGCAATACAAGAATTAAATCAAAACTATTAAGATAGTTGGTCTGGAGACCTTTTGCCTCAGAATCGGTCATTATTATGAAATTTCATTAAGAAGGTTATTTTCCTGTGACAATGTCTTCGCTAGGGCACATTCTGTGCAATTTCCTGCTGGATCATCCTGAATAATCTGGTATGAAACCACAAGCAAATCCATCTACAGACTGCAGCAGAGAATGCTGTTTCTTATGGATGAAGACTGTACAGGCACTGACAGCAAACAAAACTGTAAGAAATTGGAGCAACTCAACAAGTCTAACGGGATAAGTAAAATTTTGACTGCTGGGGCACCAGTTCCTCCAAGACTGCCATTGTAACAACACACAGGAAAAACTGTCACGTTGACTTGGACTGGACGGGACTTTGACTGGGTCTACTCCTGCAGTCTCCATCTGCAGCGTGCCTGGCAAAACAAGACCATGGCCTTCCTGACACTGAATATCATGCTGCTGAAACCCTTGCACAAGCCCTTACTGGGATTTTTCATGAGATACTTTCATGTCTCCACCTAGGATTTCCGTCACATGGCATGATTCTGTCGTGGGCACAGATGGGAGAAAAGTCCATTCTTTCAGAAGTGGGTAATCTGGTTTGTTTCTATATTACTGTTTATTTTATGACAGTGTAGCAAAGCCTGTAAATGTTAAGCCAGAGTCAGTATTAGCAATGGAAATAATTACTACCACTGTAACTGACGTTTTGTTAATGTTACTGTAGCGCTGTCTCATGAGTCATGACAGGATGGAAATTAATTTGTCACTGCTGTAGGTCTCTTTCTTTCCTGTAAAGCCAGTTTCTCCTCTTACATTCATCTGCTCGAGTGTCTGTAATAGAACTAATAAACCAAAAACATGCTTGAACATCCTTGTACGTGCTGTCTTCTCTGTGGCCAAGGCATTTTAAATGTCATTTTGCTTAGGTAATGGAACAGTCGTATGAAAACTGAGGCCCTGGAGAAGGCACCTCTGAAACTCATGGAAAGGCTCTGGACTCATTCAGCCTTTGAAAAGGCGGTATTTTTACATTCTTTGCAAAAAAAAAATTTGCTTTTGAGGACTTTGTGGTATATAAGTTGTGCCTCCACAAAATTGGAACTTATTTTCCGTCAATTCACAACAAAGCCAGGTGTCCTCTGCCCAAAACCACCTACCAGCATGGTGGTGGATGGAGCCTGTGTGGTCCCTTTACGGACCAGCAGCAGTTCTTCATTCATTCACATTCTTTCCAGGATGTCACCTTTTTGCAGTTCAAAGGCTTCTGGATAATAAACAAAAGTAGAGTGAGCCTATAAAAAGAATAAGCAGGAAGCAAGAAGATACACATTCTACTTGGTGACCGCAGGATGTCTTTACAATGGTTGAGTCTGGAACATAAGATATATGAGGGAAGGCAGAGGGTCCTGGCATGGTTCAGCCTGGAGAAGAGGAAGGGAAGAGCAGACCTTATGTCCAGCCATTCTGTGGTGCATAAGAGGCAAGAAGACACAGTTTGAAAAAAGGGTCATTCTGGTTTACCTATTTTTGCCATGGGGGTGGTCAGTCACTGAAAGAGGATGCTTGAAGATGTTACAGCATCTCCAGCCTTGGAGCTGAGCTTGCACCCAGCAACCTGCTCTGACAGGGCCTGCTCCATGCAGGCAGTTGCACAGCCAGAGGTTCCTTCCCATCTCAATTCTTCCATGAGTTAATAAAGCCTTTGAAATGTTTGTTTGTTTCATTGTCTGAAGAATGTCTCCTAACCCCTGTTTAGCTTCTCTGCCTTAGATTTAGCAAACATAGTGTTTCAAATGAAGTCCTTGACCAGCTTTCTGTATTAGGGATTTTTTATTTAAAAAAAAAAAAAAAATCCACTAGGAGAAAATAGGTAGCTTCCTAGACAAAAATATTTGAAGAGGAAATTCCTCTTCACTTTTTCTTTGCCTGTTGAAACAAGGATTTGTTGTATTTCTGCATCCACTTTGCCATTATCTGTGGATATGTTTAGCCCTTTCTACAATACACCCAGATTTCTGCAGCCTGTTCAGTCTTTAGCCGGTGTCATAACCCACATTTCCCAGTGTGGATTATTTCTGAGCCAGCTGCAAACTTATCTGACTTCATCTGGAACCCTCCAGATCTGCTTCCAAACTCTCTTTCTGAACAGTGAGTATGTATGAGTGCTAATTCTAAACTAATTCTACTGAGGAGATTTTTCTTATTTTCAGAGCTCAAAGAAACCTTTCTTTGTTGTCAGGTGGTTTTATTTTTCATATAAAATTTAGCCTTTACTGAAACTAAAATTTGTTATAAGTTAGAGGAGAGTATTCGGGGGGGGGGGGGGGTTGTGATGTTTTAAGGTCTGAAAGTGACGCAGACAGAAAAGCTGGAAGAAATTAGACCTACTATGAAAAACAACTCTTTTTGAAAACAGACTCCAGCAGTGAGGTCTGAGGAAGCCTGAGGCTCTATACTCATGTGCAGAAATCCAGCTTTACCCTGGGAATGTACGTCTGCTTTCTGTGACCAGCAATGAATCATAGCCAACACCTTTCCTGCCTTGTACTTCAGGGGTGAGACCTTAGTCCACCACACACCTCCATCTGCTCCCTTCACCCAGGCTGGTGCATTGCTCCACAGCCCGAGAATCTTTGGGAAGACAATAGTTTACTTTCAGCATCACGCTATACTCTCCCAGCAGCTTGTACGTAGGGCATATGCATCCACCCATGAAAGGACCTGTGGACATAGGAAATGTCAAACTTCTTCTCATTGCTTCAGACATTTAGTTTAACACTGAAATGTTTCATTATCCCAGGATGTGCTTTGACAATCCACAGAGGAAATAACAGTGGGCCTTCCATCTGCAAACTCAATTTTTCAGGTGACATTTCAGCTCTTGAAACCAGACCCTACTGTGAAAGTTCTTCCAAAGGGCTTTGTGTGAGCCTGATGCATATTCCATAAGTTCTTAAGCAGCACAATACCCTCTCATGGCAAGGGTAAACTACACGGTTTTCTTCATTTCACCATAGGTGTCTGGTTTTTTTAGCACTGCAGCAATACAGATGCGTATTTTAGACTTAAGCAGAAATAGAACATTGAGGGTCAGTGTAGTATATTGGTCAACAACAAGGTTCTCTCTTGTATCAGGCAGAACAGTGTTATCAGAGAAAGACCTGAGGAGGGGAACACAGAGTAAAACATGCCAAACACTGCTGCTCATCCTGGGGTTTAAGAGAGGTTGGGATGACTTCTTCATATCCCAGTAGCAGGCTCATTTAATTCAGTTCTACCAGAAGATGTTTGGACCTGCGGGTGTGTTCCCAAAACCACACAGATTTTCTCTAACCACTGCCTGAGAAAAGCGTGACCACAATATCAATGCTATCCACAGCTTTCACAGCACTCACAAATTTAAGACCTGAAGGGCATTTTCTCAGATGGACTGAACAAGATGCCAATCAGTAGGTAGCAGACTTGAAACAACATCATAGCCTGGCTGTTTCCTATCTCCTCCTCCATCTCTCAGACCTTCGGTCTCTTGACCTATAATTTTCACAGCATACGCCTGCATATCTTTTCCTAAATGAAAGGATCTCATCATCTGGCAAATCAATACATAGCAGAAGTGGAGGAAAGATACAAGTTTATTTCAGTAGATGTTGCATTTTAGCATCTTGACTCATCACAAATCAAAAGCTATGTAGCAGTGCTGATGGAAGCCAACAATGTGAACATATTAATATTTGCAAACTGAATAAAATGACAAAGCCTGGATTCTTCCTGTAGATCACAGAGTATTCCTGTTGACTTGGCAGGGACTGCAACAAAGAGCTTTAAACCAAATAAGCTTTGGGCTCCTAATAATAATCTATTTCCTAATAGATTATTCAGGAATACATAATCTTTCTTCCTTCAAGTATAAAGAGGTTTAGCCACTCTTGCAGACCTAAGCAGTAAAGCTGAGTGCCTGCAGCCCAACATAGTTCCTAAAGCTCTTTTGGATTGTATATTAGAAAAAAATTCTTCACCAAAAGTGTTCTCAGGATTGGAACAGGCTGCCCAGGGCAGTAGTGGAATCATCGTCCCTGGAAGCATTCAAATCCACGTATATGAAGCCTTCAGCGACATGGTTTAGAGGTAGAATTGGCAGTGCGGGGGTAACGGTTGGACTTGATGATCTTAAAGGTCTTTTCCAGCCTAGCTGATTCTATGGTTCTATGAAAGTTTGACTAGGCAAATAACTAAGTCCTATCTGTCACCTTCAATCTTATCAACTTATAAAAAGAATAACAGGAATGGGAGGACTGCCTAAGACATAAATAAGGTCTGTGACTGTCCCTATTACTTGCTCAAGCTGCCTGTAAGTGAGCAGCTTGTTATTTGTGACGATCACTTCTTGATTTCTTTGACATACTTGCTTTGTGTGTTGTTAGCAGCACTGATTTATGAGATGGAGGATGTCTGTTCATGAGCAATTCCATGGAGATCATTAAATCAAAGGCACAAACCACTTGTGAAATGGGAACATTATCTAACCAATAAAATATTATACAGGTGTGAGCCAACAGCCTAGAGGTCATGAGCATTTTCAGTAAAGACCAGTTCTAATTTCCAGCTCTTCTTCTGGCTTCTCTTTACTTTCAGCCTTTTCATGAAGTATGAACTATGGAGGGGGAGCAAACTGTTATATTTTAGAAATAGGATGGCCACTGCCTCAGCTTGTCCATGAACAAAATACAGGTACAATCGTCCTAAGTAGCTTTCCCATGCAAATATTGAAAGCTTTTAATTTTCCAGGAAGAATCCTTCTCCTAAGACATGTTATACATGAAAGATGCCAACCAAATACTAACTTCTCAAGGGAAACTAAGCCTCTGCTACTCAGCGTCTTCTGCACTGCTCATGACCGCCTCCAGCCGTTTGTTTTTTGGGAGCATACTGACATCTCGTGGTTGCATGTGAAACTGTGACCAG
Source organism: Psittacula echo (assembly GCF_963264785.1). NCBI lineage: Eukaryota > Metazoa > Chordata > Aves > Psittaciformes > Psittacidae > Psittacula > Psittacula echo. The sequence goes on along the minus strand of NC_137742.1, from coordinate 58,157,687 downwards.
CTCATGTGCAAAAATCACCACCTGCAACGGATGCTGTAAATTTTTTTACAGGAATTGCATTGTTTTGATTGATTTTAGAAAGATCTACGACTGACAGGGAAAGAAGTTAGATGTGGAACTTGAAAAGCAGAAGTTGGGAGATTTTTTAAGCCAGCTGTTTCCAAAGTGTCTGAACAAGTTCTCAAGCTGGAACACTTCAGTCCAGGGGTTCACTGCTCCTGGCAGAGGCACCAATGGCGAGACTCAAATCTGTTTCCACCATCACTGCATTGTCTTCAGATGGAGATGGGTGAAGTGACTTGTCTGGAGGATGCTGACTCAGTGTGACCCGTCTTTTTCCTTCTCCCCAAACCACTGCAGGGACACTTATACATGTAGTGACCCACACCACTGGTGGGATCGTGCTTGACTACAAGATCAGTTCTGTTCACACCAGACAGCATTTCCGAAAAGTTGGCTAAATCAAGAGAAAGGACAGCTGAGAGACATGTGAAGTTCAGGCTACACATTATCTCTTTTCATAGAATCATAGAATGATGAGGGTTGGGAAGGATCTTAAGATCATTCAGTTCCAAGCCCCATGACAAGGGCAGGGATGCCTCACACCAGACCATGTCACCCAAGACTTTGTCCAATGTGGCTTTGAACACTGTCAGGGATGGAACATTTACCACTGCTTTGGGCAACCTTTTCCAGTGTCTCACCACCCTCACAGTAAAGAACTTCTTTCTTATGAAGACCTGAACTTCCCCTGTTTAAGTTTTAACCCATTACGCCTTGTCCTATCACTACAGTCCCTAATGAAGAGTCCCTCCCCACCATCCTTGTAGACCCCCTTCAGATACTGGAAGGCTGCTATGAGGTCTCCACGCAGCCTTCTCTTCTCCAGGCCGAACAGAACCAACTTTCTAAAATAAAAATCTCATATTGTTTTCTCCATAAGAATCTCAACTTCTCCTGACACGGAGCTTTAACAAAGTTTGTGTTTGGTATCTAGATATAATTTTATTGTGGTTTTGGTTCCAGGATGTTCCAAGCAAAAGCAAAACTCCTGAGTGTGAACATCTTAGATATTTTATTCAAGAATGCTGGCAGCAGACAGTTTGACTTTTTGTCCTTCCTTTTCTTTCTGCATATGTCACAGGAGAGCTTTACTGATCTTTAACTGCTTTTCTGATAGGAAAAATGTCCAGACTTTTCAGCTACTTTGTTATGTTGATTTATTTGATTTGTTATTACATTCATCTTCTTAGTAAATCATTGCTTAGGGCTAAACCTCATAACTATGCCTGATTTGGTTGAATATTCTGCTATTCTAGTCAATGAAATTTTGTTATGCAACAATTACACTGGAAGTGAGAAGAAAGTGAGAAATGTCATCAAGGAAAAAAACAAAAATCGCAATAAAACCAAACAGTTCTCTGCATATAAGGGCAAGACACATGCATTATTTCCCACCCATTTTGTATAAGATATAAAAAGCTTCGAGGGGGAACTGAATCTGAGCTCACCAAAGCATATTCACAACCTATTTGGGGAAGGGAACTGTGGAAAATCTTCTTGCTCCTAATTTCAGTTAATTAATCTGTTTCAAGCAAATTTAACCCTTGGAGCTGGTCTCTGATCATCTCCTGTGTGTCTGAGGGGTAAGTGTTGTCCCTCTTAGGGTCTCAGTGGTGCTGGAGGCTTGTGCAGAATGAAGGAAGACCAAGATAGCCATATCTGCTCCTTCCACAAAGGCAGGAATAAAAGATCTGGGGCTCTGCAGATGGCTGGGGAAGGTGGTGAAGTGATTCTGATGCTGTACTGATGCTGAACAGGCAGTTCAGTTCAGGACCCTTCACCAAAACCTGAAACGAAGGCCTGGCTAAAAGGCTCTGTAAGAAGCAAGCCTGAGAGTAGACACACTCTGTGTTAGTGCTTACCCTCCTCTAGACCTAGCGCTGAAAGGCGCATTCCCACCAAGCAGTGACCCTAGGGAGGAGTCCCAGAGGACGCCATGCTTCCCTTTCCTCGCCTCCTGGCAGTAGATGGTCTCCCATGCCAATCAGTAGAGGCAACACAGCACTCAGAGCTCTCGTGAAAGGGAATAGGCATGGATGTGAAAAGGAAGGCCAGCAGATACAGTGCTTGGCTGTGGAGATTGTTCACAGATGCTGTTGATTTCTCATGGAGCTATGCCAGCTCAGCTATGTAAGCTGTCTCTTGCGGGCTTCATGTAAAAGGACTTTTTTCCCATATGTGTGGTACTCACAGAGAGTGGGAGAAACAAGAAACAGGGATTCTCTTAACACAAGTGAAGATTATGTGAGCAATTTCTAGCTCTGTAAAGCAGTGAAAAGTTGATCAGGTGTTCACAGAACAGTCATACAACATCATACAACAGCTGCTGTGTCCATGCATGGACAAGCATGTGGCTGGACAGCAGCACATAAGTGACAAAGGCCAAGCCCAGGGAGCCCACAGCCGCTTCCCCCATGGGCCATGCGCACCAGCAGACTGCTGCACAGGCAGCTGCCTTACACTTTCCCTGGCTGGCCTCCATCACTAGTTCCAGGGAAGCAGAATCCAAAACAAGCAAGGCCAGGAAGTGCCCATCTAGGGATGGGCTGATGTTTCTAATCCCTCCCTCTGCTTGAGACAGAAAGGGAGGTAACCTGGAGGCACCCGGGCCAATCATTATGCTGGGGAGCAGGCCCCGCATTCATTCCTGTTCATCAAAACATGCAGGAATGTCTTGCCTAAAGCCAAGCTAGCCCTTGTAGGTAGCTAGGGGTGAGGATAAGTCTGGGGCTCAAGCTGATGCCTGTTATACTGCAATTTAAATTCTCTCAGGCAGGCCCTTGTTACTGTAGGAGACATGGAGCAGGAGGCAAACTGAAGGAGCAGAGTGGTTGTACAGTGTGGTGCAACAGAGGAAGAACTGTTACCTGCTCACTTCAGTGCCTCCTGGTAAAAGCAAAACAAAACACACACACAAAAGGTGTGAAAGACTACTCCAGTGTTCACATGAGCTCACAGATGATACTGCATTGAACGGTTAGTTACATCTTTCATTGGCTACAGGACTTTGCCTGCCTCCCCAGAAAAGTGTAGTCCAAATGGGCATTGTTAAAATTAAATATTCATGGCTGGGAAGCTCAAAGTATTTATCCCAGAGGGACAGGCTGGAGGTCATTCCTGCAATGCTTAGGGTGTGCTGCTCTCCACTCCAGCCTTTCAGAAGTTGTGAAGGGTGTTTCACTCCAAAGAAGGCCCATTCTGCAGTCCTCAGCAAGGCATGTGCCTGTTATGTAGTGATGGGTTTCCCTAAGAGCATAAGAACTTGCAGGCTTGGAGAGATGTTAGCAGCCTTCAGAGGACAGGGAGACTTCCCTCAAAAACAAGTCAGACTTCACTGTTTACAGTCTGCATTTATAACGTGTCATAAAATCCAATCCAAGCCAGCCCCTCCTCCTGGCTTTCCTTCCCAGCTTGACTGCACCTTAGTGGTGCCTACACAGGAGAGGCCCTGGCAGGAAGCACAGCCACCCACAGCAAAGGTTGCCGTGTGTGGGCTGCTTTGATCTGGATGGCAGCACATAGGCTGTGTCAGAGGGAACAACATGCCCATGTCAAACTGTCAGCTCTGGCCAGAGTTAAGTCTTGTGGGGAGTGGAGTGCGGATCCCGGTAGAAAAGCTGCCCTGGAGGTCTGGCCTCTGCTGGGTCACTGAAGTGTTCTTCCCAGCTCTGTAATGCAGTTTCCCATCCTTTCCTAGGCGATTCCAAAGGCCTGAGGAAGGAAGGGATCCAAGTAAAATTACTATAAAATATCAATTCAACTCATATAGTCAAGGGGAAAACATGAGCAGCAAACAGAACTCAAAATTGGGACTAGGAAAGGAGCTGCTTCAATGGATTTTGGATCAGCCCTTCAAAGCCATTCATAACTCATTGCCTCATTGCTTTCAACATCATTCTTGTTCCTTACCTAAGAGGTTTTAACACCAGATTTTCTGATGGATATCCCTGACTGTGCGTCTACCATGGCCACAACTGTGTCTCTGTTGCAGTGCAAGTCATCACAGATGTTGCGACAAGGCAGACAGAAGAGGGGATGAGAAAACAGGGGCAAAATATTATTTTCCTGTCTTTTTCACTGATAAGACCATTTATTCCTCCATCACCCTGAAATGGAGGGGAAAAGATCCCCAAAACAGCAGTATTGGGATGAAACAGAAAATCTTACTGATATTTAAATGAAATTGAGAATTTATGACAGAGTCAGATTCCCTTTGGATAAATATACTTTTAGAAGTGCTGAAACGGCACAGTTTGACATTGCAAACAACACGCACTTTGGAGGAAGTTGCTTTAAACCATCTATTCTCTTGCAGGCTCAGACTAAACTTTCTGGAAAACACTTTGTTGAGAAAGTGCTACTTATTACTGTCTACTCTGCAATGCAGAGCTTTTTCTGCCTCCCAAAAGATGAAGACATGAGATTATGTCTGCAGCCAGAAGAGACTGGCTACTTCGTTTCTTGACTTCCTTTTCCTCATTTATACTACTTACTTCAAAGCACTATTGGGTGGAATAAAAATGCTTGAAAATGTCAGTAACTGCTGGGTGCTCAGATTCTGCTCGGAGCCCTTTGGCACTAGTGCAGCTTCAAGTGTTATTTGTTCTACAGTTTGTGAGTGTTTGTAGCTTGCATAATTTTCAGCCTTTCTTGTATCCGTCTCCCCACCTTGAGTCCTGGATATGCAAAGCATAACGCAGCGTGCCGCACTACCCTAAAAATGTGGTTTTTTCCCCCCAGGTATATTGCAAAGTCGTGCTCTGACTTATTCCCTAGTTCGCATCAATCTTCACCGCTAACTGCAAGCACTTTTTAAGAGAGCCATTGCGTTTGTGGCTGGCCAAGAAACCGGGGCAGCTTGGGAGCTGCCTGCAGTTCCACCAAAGCACCACCAGAGGGTAGCAGAACGAGCAGCAGAACCCAGCGTTCCTGGGGTTTGATGAAGCTTTTTGCCGTGCCGGGTTTGTACAGATCCCCCATGCCCTGACTTTGTTCTTTTGATTCACACGAGACGTTATTTTCCTGAAACAGTTACGATGTTCCGACCTTCTAGCTTCAAGAGCAAAATCTCTGAAATAGGACCCTCCTTTCTACACATTTCAGAGCCTCCTCCATGGAAAGCAGTTGCCAAAATGCTGGTTTTCAGGATGCAGTTTGTCATAGCTTTGTGCAGTCACTGCTTAGGTGTGAGCAGGGCCCAAGATGCACGCTTCCACACAACAGTGCACCCTTGTTTCTTCTTGGCATTGATGGTCTTTGGATGCTTCCCAGCTAGGACCAAAGTGGCTCTGTACAAGGGGGTATGAAAGTGAGCAAAAGATAAAGTCATGTATGTCCCCCCTTCAGCGCACGTAGAACACTTTTCACTCATTGGCACGGAGATAGAGAGCTGCAGTGTTCATAAGTGCACAGGCATGGTGCACAGGCATGGTTTTCTTCACTGCTGCCTTTGCAGACTTAATTTGGAAACAATGCCGCAGAAGGAGAGGACCAGCCTTGGTGAAGACACTCAGCTCATCTAGCAGCTACCACACCAGGCTGCATCTGGCTTGGCTGGACCAAGTTCTTAGTCCTGCTGCTCTTCCTAGGTAACCTCTCCTCCCTGGAGGAAAGGGGATAATATTTTCTGCTCCGTGCAACAACTGGTGGGGGCATGAATTGATGCTTGTTAGCTGGATTATACAACCACGACAAGAATAGTTTTGGTCAGTTTCCGCTAGATGATGCTGTAGTCTCTCCAAGGAACAGAGCTTGTTGGTGGGGGGGGAGGGGGGCAGGGAGGGGGGGGGGTGTGCGAAAATACATTCTTAACTTTAACTACGACTTGAGCTGAAGCACTGATTCTGCTCATCAGCTCACACCCAACCCCCGCTCTTTGATCTTATCCTCAGGGTACTCTAAGCGAGGTATTTTGCATGTATGACAGGAGAGGTTTCAGCCCAGATAACCACCCAGCTACTTAACGCTGAGGATAATCAAGCTTGGGTGGCAGCAGACTTCCACTGCTAGCCTGCAGTTCCAGCTCTCTTCTATTTTCCTCCTTACTTCTGCTTGGGACATTATCTAGGGTATCCTAACATCAGAGCTTGGTGGTCTATTTCCAGCATATGTCTGCAGCAGCTAAGCAGGGCAGATGGCCCAAATTCCTGCCTCATTTAGCTGGAAGCTGAAATGACTCTTCTGGTAAATCCATGATGTGGTAGCAAGGGGGATCGTAATTTTAGGAACACAAACTCAAACTGTCATCTTCCATGTTGTACTAGAAGAAAAATGAGAAGGAGGGAAGTTGTGCACACGTCCTCTGCAGAGTGACTTTCCTAATGACACTCTCATTAAGAATGACTTCTGCCAAATGCTGTTTACTTTTCTCTGTCAGATCTGTCTGAATTAATCACAAGCAACTCGACTTAAAATTGAGACTTGTTCTCCTCTGCTTGCTAAGTGACACACACACCAACTGTGAGAAACCGTCTGCCAATGCCTCCATCAGGCAGCCTGCTTCACTACAACATCTGAAAAATGAGAGATACCTTGCCAAGTCTCCATCTTAGCCCATGGTCTCTCCTACAGCCCTCACATGGGTGCAGCTATATGGCCATGGCATGGAGAAGACTTTGCTCTACAGAATTCTCATCTGGCGAGCTGGTCTTGCACTGCCAGCAGGTTCAAAAGAGAAATAAGGCAAGAATCTTCCTCCAGCCCAGACTGGTCACACGCAGCTTAGGACTGAGCGAAATCAAACCTGGGTGGCAATGACATGAATTTGGGAGGGTGCATGAAGCCAGACTGGTGGACTAGAAAAGTGTTACAGGGTGGTACACCAGATTAAATTAATTGCATTCTTTTCCAGCATCACAAAAACTGTTACAGGCTTTAATGCAGTGTATTCACAGGGTAAATGGACTCTTGTAAAAGCAGTCCTCAATTTCTAATCCTGTTCTCACTTCCTTTTTGTACAACGATTTGTTCAATACATATTGGTGGTATTTTTTCTGCCTTTACAGATTAGTTAAGGAATTCTTACCACACTTAGATCACAAAATATAACTGCCCTCTGCAACATAGTCTTTGGCATTTGCTTCCTCTTCTTTCCTCAGGACATCTGAGACTAAGGCAAATGAGTTTACACAACAGTTAGGATGTCTGATTTGTCCTTGGCCTTCCAGGTACTTCACAGGGAGTATATTTTGCCAAGTCACACGGCAAGTACTGTAACTTTCGGGGTCTGTTAACAGCTGCGAAAACCTTGGCTGACCATCTTTGATGACATACAAACTCTTTTGACCTGGACTGAAATGACCTGTTGATGCTCCAATTGATGCAGCTGCAAAAAGTGAGGAACTCAAGTGAAAGTGACCCAATTTCTTTGAGCTACCCATTGTTGACAAGTGGGAAGGAGAAATAGCATTTTAAAACCGTGAGCACAACAGGAGGAGATGAGCATGTTCAAGTGATCCCAGATGCTTCCACATGAACAGCCAAAGCAGTGCTCAGGAAGTCCTTGGTCGCGTGGTTTATGTACCCCCTAGTCAACCACCATCACTTTTTTTGGGGCCCCTATGTGCTTTCTACATGACAGAGATCAATGGCTGCATGCATGATGGGAAGACAAGAGCTTTGTGTCAGCCTCTCTCCACTTACCCCCATAGGGGATGGAGGGGATATTACTGCCTCTGTGCTGTTCCTTCCCTACCTGCCTGACTCCTTTCTTGAAGGGAAAGGAACAAGGTAACTTCATAAACCAACATGCTAAGCCAGAAAAGTTGCTTTTCCATCAGGTTTGTCCTTACAGTCACAAAGACCATGCACACCTGCAAAAAGGCTTCAGAGAATTCGGTCAAAAAGGAATTCCTACGAGACACACTGCAGTACAGCAGCCCTTAGCTCTCAACATGGGGATTAACTACATCACAGTCTTAGAAATCTAGAGGATTTTGCACAGCCATCCTCTGCCTTAAGTGCTGCTAATGCATGTCTAAAAAATCCTTCTCAGTTTGACAGAAAGCTAATTCTTTGCAAAGACACTTTCTGATTTAACTGTCACTAGTACGGTGAAAATCTGTTTGTTCTCTGGCGTCTCAAAATCTCTATGCCACGTATCATGGCTTTGATCCAGCGAAGCCTTCAGTATGAATGTGCACCCTAAACATGTGCATTATCTTATCAGATGCATGCACTAGCATAACTAAGAGCCATCATAGCAGAAATGTTCTCTGGATATAAGAATTCGTTTCTTCAAAATGGATGTTGAATATTCTCTTTGCATGTGCTTTTCATTATTCCTCATCTTTAACAGAAAGCTTTCTTAAGGAATTTTTTGCAACCAAGGAAGTGGGAGCAAAGGGAAACGGATTAAGAAATGCCCATTCAAATATGAACAACAGTTTCGAGTCACCATGAACTTGTATGCAGTCTGTACAAACCTTTCATAAGTTCGCATAGTGAGGCTTGTTCTGCATTATTTTTGGAAGCTGGGTGGGGTTCCTCCACTGTCTGATGTTTCCAAATCTCTTCTGGTCTCTGTACAGGGCTCTCAGGCCATCCCATCTCTTGGGTGGTATCTCTAGGTCTGTCTGCTATTCCAAGGCTCTGACCTAACAACTGTTATGTTTAAACAACGCCTCTGGGAGTGAGCTTTCCCTCTCTGCCTGTCTTTAAGATGGGTGGGAAACACTTTCAGCTCTCAGATATGCACTGTGCTCTGTTCTTGCTGACTCTGTCCAGGTTAGCAGGATGCACAAACACACCCAAGAACACAATTCCCACAGTGACAAGCTAGATATGGCTTACAACAGAACATGTCCTATTGCATTATTAAGTGGCTTGTTCTTTGATAAACTTTAAAGCTGCTCTATTACACATTTCTTGTACTTTGAGGTACCTGAAGGAAACAAGATTTTCCACCTCGGCGCTGTTGAGCAGCCATGATAAAAGTATTGGCCTGCTTACAATGGGGAAACATTCCAGTTACGTAAACAGCAGAGAAATATTTTTTTCCCTCTGCATTCCTAGGGTAAGCTGGCTTTAGCTTAGTCCATAACTTAACTTCTGTGTGTGCTGTTCCCTTTGCTGCGTACACACACATAAATTCGTTTCTTTAGAACCACAGGCTGTTGGCCACTGGAACAAGGGGGTTTAATGCAGTCTTGTAAAAGCCAGCAAAAGATTTTGAAAAGACATTGAATCACCACCTCTAAAATGCATTTCCAAAAGATGTAAAAGCTGCCATGCTGGATGAGGCCAAGTGATGCTTTCAGCAGTGCTCCTTCCCAGCAATGGTCACTAATGACAACCCTTCAACAGGACAAGTTAAAATCTCTTGTTTTTCTTCTTCTTCTTGTAAAAAGTCTCAGCTTCCAGTGTCTAACAGTGTAACAACTTTCTGGCATGGCAGCTACTGAGCTTAGATTTGAATTATTGAATTCAATACTTGAGTTTAGATTCAAGTACTGAATTAAAAGCTATACACAATTCTCTTGCTTGAATCTACTGAGTCTGTTTTAATCTGTTCATGTTATTGTCATATCACTAGTATTCCATCCTAGGTGAGTTTCAGAGTCTAATTTGTGTAGTGTGTATAGTGAAGAAGAGGTCAAAAGAAGGGGAAAGAACTTATTTTTGTTGGTTTAAATTGGCCGCTTTACATTTCAAGTCTGTTGCCTTTAGCTATTGAATTATTAACAACAACAGCTTTCAACCCCCTGCACTTTGTATAGTTGTATTCACAATCATCATGTTCCCAGGAGCAAGAGTTATTTCACACATTTGATGATTTTTCTATTCTTTTGTTTAGTTTGACTTTAAGATGAGGCAAGAAAACAGGCATATAATAATACTGATGTGGCTACATGACAGGGTATATAGGGCTGCAATGTTCTTTATTCTGTTCTCTGTATGTATAAGACGAAGCTCAAAGCATTCCTTCCCCCTCCCCCCACCTCACCCCACCCGCCCCAACGTATACAGGGACTCAAAATTAATGAAGTGCAAGAACACCATCACAACATAATGCATACTGGGCTCTGTTTTACTGGTTTTCCTTCATTTGGATTGGACTTCCATCTAGACCACAACCGAAGGCAGGTGGAAATTATCACTGAAGTAGAAGTACAAACCTGGAGGCAGTTCTGGATTTTCTTCTTCTGCAGCTCAGGCTCATTTCTTCACTCTGGAATTCTGTCAGTAATGTACACTGCTGTCACAATTCTACATCCATTCTACTAAACTGACAGCACCCTGTTAATTAAGATGTCATAAACTTGCTGGCTCATTATCTTTGAAAGTCAGCTTTAATGAATGGCTGCTGGGCTTTTAACCTGGCATACAACTGCTTCAGGTTGTCTTGATTCTTCCAGACGTATTCCAGGCAAAAGAGAGAGCAGAACAGACAATTTAATTCACCTATTTGCTAGCTAGCATCAGCACAGGCCTCAAAGTAAGGCTGCTCTGGAATGCCAGAGATAGCAAAAGCCCCACATAACTAAACAAACAGCTCAGAATAATAAACTGATGCATGCAATTTCCTGCATTGTTTCTTTGGAGTCAGTAGGCTCATGGGGCTCCTAAGTGAGAAGGGAAAAGACAACCATCTCAGCCAAAAAAAAAGAGGTACTGCCATAAAACAAACACTCTGCAAGAGCAGTGTCATCTCCAGTGAGTGTTATTTCACCTTTTCAATCTACGATCAAAATTGAGACTACCAGGAAAAAGCAGCAGGCCAGGAAGTCTGATAAACATCGGTTCAGATCATGCTCAGAAGTAGCAGTTCCACTTCAGCCCCAGCATTAGGATTTCTTCTGTGAATAAGTTGTGGACAACACTTTATGAAAACCTACTTTTCAGGTGCACACCAGAGTGTCATTTGGCATAAATATATGAAAGTGGGGGCCATGTTCTCAAGTGTTGACTAATGTCACCTTTCTATTGAAGGCAGGGAGAGTTGCAGCAGTGGGTGCGTTACTTTGAGTGATGAAGCGTATCTGAGCAGCATGTAATATTGCATATGCACCTGTTTGCACTAATTATTGCAAAATTCATGGATTTGCTTCCTCCTTATATCTCTTCTAGTCCTGCTGGATTTTCTTTTCAAAACAGTTACATGACAAAAAACACTGATCCCTTTTCCAATTTGAAGCTACAGTCTGATGCTTTTTTAAAGTAGTGGTAAATGCTTTCTTACAGCATATTTGGTATTTGGGTATAAGACAGTAAACCTGATGTTCAGCTTAAGCTGCCTTTAAAGGACTCTGGACATTTACGTAACGTTGAATCTTCGCTATGAGTAAGTTTACAAACAAAGTCAGAAGAACAACATGAAGCCAATAGACCTGCAAGCCCCTTGATCCTGTTTCTATCAACAGATACATACACTTGTTCAGTGTCTGGCAAGCTACTAAGAATAATTGCTGATCCATTCATCCAGCAATATTTGTATGGTGTAGCCGTTCATATGAGAGTCACAGCCTCCATTCAGACTCATCCAGGTGTGTGCATGTATCGAGAAAGACTACTTATGTCAGCACTCTTTATTCATGTTCCTGCTGCGTTGCACAGTGCAAGCAGTCGTGTCCAAAAGGTCAAAAAGACTTCCTAGCTGTGTTATTCCCCAGCTTCAGAGTAATCACTTTTGCAACCTGAATGCATGTCTCAAACTTCTCAAGTGGTCTTAAATATAGGATTAAGGTAGTAGACAGAGATTGCATGTTTCCCTTGGCTCTTTGGAAAAACTGGTGAGCTAGAAACAATACAAGTTTTAAAATATTTGGAAGGCAAAAGTAGCAGAGCTTGCCAGAGAATGATTGCTTCACAACAGCGCTCAAGGTTTCAAAACTTGTTTTCAATGTGTGCTAGAGGAAAAACAAAGCTCTTCCAATGCTTTCAGGAAGCAGAATTGTGACAAAATGGGTCTCTTGAGATACAGAAGCCCAGGGCACACATTTGCCACCTCTAACAGAGAATCTATCATGTTCAGTTCAAGAATCCTCTCAACTTGCATGTAAGACTTTATTAAAAATTATGTTTTGTTAAATAAGGACAGTATTTTTCTTATTTTGAAAGCCTATGGGTAAACCTACAGGGTCCATCAGCTCTAGACCAAGTGTCACCTTGTGGATCTGACAAAAGCTGAATGCTTCATCACAAAAGCCCTGACCCAAAGGCCAAGCCAACAGTAGAAACACTCTTAATTTTTCCATGCTATGAATTTTATTGTTATGCTACTTTCTTAGTCCTACATTTATTGCCTGAATAAAATTCTTCCTGTATCTCTAGCCAAAAAAAACCAACCAAACAAACAAATCCTGTGGTGAGGAGAGCATGTAGAAAACTCATGTCAGAAGAGAAGAGCCATAAGCTTTCCAGAAAGACACGTGCTCTTCATGCTGCTTTTATTTGTTCTTGAAGTGTAGGAGAGCAGTGAATAACACATGCATTTTGTATGTCATGTATGCTCACCCATGCTATGCTAGAATCTTTACTGGTGAACTAAGCATCCTGCCATTTAACCTTCTGCCGCAACTATGCAGAGTATTTAACAACCCGGGCCAAGGAAGTTAAAGTTTCTAGGCATACTTGGGCAGCGATCTTAGCATTTTAATGTGCAAGTGGTCAAATCCTTCTATATTCAAAGCCCAGAAAAATAAATGAGCTTTCCCATTTTGCTTGATGTGACTGTTCAAGATTGTTTTATGAAACAATAACCAATGTGACTTTCAAGGTCATGTGCACATTAGTGACGGAATTCAGATATAAAATGTCAATGCACTCTTAATTAGGTCAAGATGTCTGAGCAAAATTCCTTCTGCCCAAAGTATACTTTTTTCCAGGCATAGGATAATTAAAATAAATTATGCCCATGAGAAAAGCCATGCTCTATCATCAAAACCCCATTTATCTAGATAAGCTTCAAATCCCTCCCTTGTTCTGTTCAGATAAAGTTCCTCTGTCTTTATTTGCAATTGATCTGGCTTTGCTTAAGCTTAGTGTAACGGGTTGGGGTTTTTTTTGCCTCTGTAACCACCACAATTTAGTTTACATCACGAAAAAAAAAAAAAGGAGTTCTTAGCCCCTTCTGTTTTCCAGCTGCCCTCATGCTCTTTATCTTAACCTTTGTTAGTGACCTTACAGGCCTCTGTATTTGGCCAGCTTTAAGAAGCAACAACCTGAAGAGCCATCAACAGGCTCTTCCCCACTCTTAGGTTATAAGGTGAGGCAATGGTTAGATGGCAGGGAAATGCCACACTTCCCTCACAGATATAGGAATGGACAGTTCACTTCCCTCCAGCTGTACACTGGGGAGATGGCTTGAGACAGGCAGCCACACCATAGCCACAGGAACATGATGAAATGATCCAGTATTTTTTTTTTTTTAATAGATACTTCAGGTCATGTTCTTCCTTTCCAGTATTTACATTAGAAAGTACCTCCAGGCCCACAGCTTTCTATGGGATAGCTCATGAGTAGTAACCATATCCACATATAATGGTATATTCAACACTGAAAAGGATTGGCTCTAGCCTTTAGAATTGGAAAAGCACTCTCCCTTCTTCCCTATCATCTGGAGTAAGAAAGCTAGCCTCTACACCAAGGGCAAGTGCTTTCCTTGCCACTCACAGCTTTACAAGTATTAATCATCCTTCTATTCAGGATCTTTCTGAGCAGTTGCCTGTGGAGTTTTTCCCCCTAAGTTTTAACACTCCAGAAAGATGTTCCCTTAATGCAAACTTTAAAATGTGCTCTCAGGAAAAAGAAGCAGCAGTAAATAATGAAGGTGAAGGGATGAAACAAAGAAGAAAAGATACTTTCTTCTTTCTATTTAGGGGGAAAGGAGAGAGAACCAATGCTCAGCTAGGTCCTAGCTATTTTAAAAGGCTCTTGCTGGTCTGCAATGTATGCAGCTGGTAATAAATTAATAAAATTTAGTTCATTAAGTTAACAAGTTTTAAACCTCACACTACTGTTTTGTGGAAAGGAAAATTTTTGTATTTCTTTTCCCTTTCAATAAGAAAAAATTGCATATTCCATTATTAACGCTCCTTCAGTTCTGAAAACTTTTCTTTGGGAGTTGAAACTTTCTACTCTTTTTCTAAATCCAACTATCTAATGACTTCAGTGAATTTGAGCTATCACTGAACCTGGCTTTGATTTTGAGCTTTTTATCATACATGCCTTTCCTGATCAGGGTTACATACCTGAACTGCAGCATTAAATGCATGTATCCATATCCGTTTCTTCATTAGTTTCTGTAAGCATGCTGGCAACTCTTGCAGCTGCAAACTCAAGATTGTGTAGAACAGAACAAAGGAAAGAAGAGAAATTGATACTTTTTGTGTTCATAAATCTGTTACTCTAAGAATCATGTGCAGTACCATATCTAATTATTCTTTTAAGGACACCAGAGCAGTAAAACTCACTTTCACGTAGCATTAGCCTTCCTCTTCCCTCTTGTCTCTACAGCCTTTTTTTTTTCAGTGTTTGATAAATTCAGGGAACTTTATTAAAAAAAAAATGTGAATGTACTTTATGCTTCATTTTTAACATAAAGATTTTTCCAAGCTGTCATAAGTAATGTAGATCTGCAATATATGGTATTCCTTTTTCTTATATTTATTTAAATACAGTGACGGTACACTGATAATCAGCAAATGGAACACAGAACCTGCAAAAGTTCCAGGTTATGTAAACTGGAAAATTCTTAGAAAGAACAAAATACTTTGACTTTTTATAGTTCTTGAAGGGCTTATCACTTAATGAGAAGAAATCACAGGGAAAGATAGATTATTTTTTCTTTTTAAATGATTGTGGTAAGAGGTCTGGAAATATGTTTGCGACCAACTGCTATTTGTTCCTCTAATTTTAAATAAGTAGGCTTTGTTCTGAATAACCATGAATAACCATGTCTTCTTGGAAGTTAGAATTCTTATCAACAGTGACAAGAAAGGGGAACAGAAAGAAAGTAAACTTCTGCTAGCATGGCTCTAGCATATACAAGCTGAGGAAAAAAGCTATTTTATGGTCAGCTATTAGCACCATTTTATGGTTGGGTCCTAGTGAAGCTAGTGTGCTTTAAGGTGATTAGCTTACAGAAACGGCTAGCTGCTATGGGTACCAACTCTGTCAACTATCTTTAAAGAGTTTACCCATACTGTGTTAATTTGAAAGGGCATGGATGGTCACTACTGTGAGTCTGTCCATTCTTGAAGACAATGACATTGAAGAGTTTGTGTGCCCCCATTACTTTCATTAAATAATAAAATATTTCTAAAAATCTCACTCTTTCCTTTTGAAACGTTGTGATGTGATAGAACCTGTAAATACCTTAACCAGCTGCATCAAACAAGAGTGACCCATGGGCTAACACTTGCACGTGCACAAACAAAACATGGTAGGAAGGAAAAGGGAAGCAATTCTTGTACTTCTGGAGAAAAAAAAATGTGTTCCTTGTGGAATAATTTTGCAAGTACGTGCAATTAAACATAAATAAATAAGCAAACAGGGTTTATAAACAAGAAACTTTGAGCACAAAAGACAGTTTAAGTGGGGGTGAAATAATCCATTGCTTTCATTCACAGAGAGGTTTCAAACTAATTCCCTTCTCTTACGACACTTTTGCTGATGTCAAGGAAGACAATTTAGGGATTGTACCTAACAAGGAATTCTGTCATTTCGTTGGCTACTTCTATGAATAATGGTGTCTTAAAGATAGGAACAGAAATTGTGACTATTTGCCTGGTCTATATACGAGAATAGTCTGGGCCTGCTCTGAGTAGAAGCTTTTAAAGGTGCCATCTGATATTATTTGAAGACCTGAAGTTGCTCTTTGAGAGATCACAATACAATCTAGTTATTGAATACTGATATCAGGATATTGCACTTAAATATTTAAAAGAAGGAGAAAAATCATAAGCATATGTTTAATGTGTACATACAAATGATGAGGAGGAAAAATGCAAACCTTAAGTTTGGAATAAGAACTGAAAACCACCAATGGACAGGAAAGAAAATACAGAAGAGAGCCAAAGTACCTCTTTACACACAGTGCATGATCCTGGACCTTCAATTCCTACCTAACAGCTACTAACAAGCCCTGGTGTGAGGTGTCCCTGCCCATGGCAGGGGGGTTGGAACTAGATGATCTTAAGGTCGTTTCCAACCCTAACTGTTCTATGATTCTAAGGTGTTTCTCTTTCAACATGTGAGTAGGTATTTATAAAAACTATTTATATCCTGTTGGATATAAACAACTTGTCTACATTGTCCAAAGTGATTCCATCCCACATTTCTGGTAAAAGTGTATGATTAAATCCTCACTCCTACGATTTTAACAGGCTTGATCTAAGACAACTTTAAGTTGATTGCTTTCTTAGAAGTCCATGAGCCATAAGACTTTAATCAGGATCCACCAGGCTATTATTAGTCATCTACAAAATGGAGCTGCAACATCTGTGATGATGAAGAAGACAGAAGTGCAAACAGCAGTAGATTCTAGTTAAAGCTGAGCTTGGTTGTGCAATGGCATTTCACGCATGATCCTGATAACAGCTCTGTAACCTGGAATGTCTGAGATACTGCTGAAGCAGAATGAAGGTTTGCTCTGCTGGCTACCCTCAACCAAAGCTCTTCCCTCCCTAAGCATCTCTTTCTTTCCCCACAGCACTTGGTAGAGAGAAGGCCCTTGTCTTCACCAATGACAAAGACTGCATCACAGCAAGAGAATGGAGATCCTTAGACCAAATCTATCCTGGTTAGATAGATCCAAATCTATCCAAATCTATCCAAAGCCTAGTACCTAATGCAAGTCAGTGGTTGAAGTCACATAAGCTTCAGTGAACACAGGACTGAAGGCCAAAATGAAATCATAATTTCTTTGAAACAGACATAGTCTCAATTAATTGTTAAAACAGGAACAAGACAACAAGGCACACATAACTAAAACAGCTTTATAAAATGGAAGAGTACTAGCACTGAGTTGAGTAAACATAACTCTCCAACATGACTTACTTCTTCCACATGGTTATTAATCTCAGTGAGAAAAAAAAAAAAATGTTCCTGTTTATGACAAAAATAGGCTTTGTACAAGATACAGTAAAATATACCCACCAAATTTATTCTATATCTATTCTATTAATCCCTTTTCCAAGATTTGTCTATGAGTAGTGGCAGTGCTGAAGCATACAGCAATTTTTTCAAAGTAGCATGTGAGCTTTTAGTACAAGCTGTCCATTGACAAAAACTGTACAAGTCATCTTCTGCCATACACTCTTTAAAGAGATAGTAATTCACTTCATTGTTTGCTTATTATTATTCTTGCTTCATTCCCTATAACAAGAAAGGATAAAGTCTAGATCTCAAATTAGGAAAAGTTAGAATCATGAAATAAAAAAAGACCTGAATGTCCTTTAATGGAAATTATAAGAAGAGTTAGGCAGGTTTACTTATCATAAAATTCATTAATATACTAATCTGAAAGTTGTGCATACAGGCAACATGCAAGCAAGTCACCTTTAGAAGATGTTTTCCCCTTATCTTTTTATTAAAGTGTAAAAGTAATAAAATCTTAAAAATAAATTTCTGAATTACACAAGAATTCATGAAAAAAGACCTGGAAATAAAATGCAAATGTCCAGGTATTTGTAACAGAATATAAAAACAGGGGAAACAAATTTAAAAGTGGTCGGCTTCTTCTATGTCAGTTAAGGGCCATGCTTCACTTCTTGCAAAAATTCACCTAATAGCAAACATCAAAAGAAATATAAGCAACAGCATATGTTGACTGAACTAGGTTCATTTAATTCCCTCTTCCTTTATGGCATGCAGTACTGATCTGCTGACACATACACAAACAAATCTTTTTGACAAGTAGACAAAACACAAGACCATGGAAAAGGTAAATAGCAAGATATAAGGACAGACATTATTACTGTACAGAGTCCAGAAAGCAGGAGAGGGAAGGACAAAGATCATACAGTTCATCATGGTGCTGATGCATCTCTATGTAGCAGGTGGACAGTCTTAGGGCCATTACTTACATGAGCTTGTGTATGTGAAGCCAGAATAAAAATTCTTTCTTCTGTGCATCAGAATACAGGTATAACTCTTAGATGATTTGCTTCAGACTAAAATCTGGGATTCTGAAATGGTGTCAATTGCTGTGCCTCCATGGGTTTCACTGATTTCTAGAGTTTGTCTAAATTTTGTCATATTTCTTAGCCCTTACTCTGACAAAATTTCCATCAGTAATAAACAGGAATTATGCTTGTATATGCTTGGAAGAATTAAGCCCAGAATATTCAGTCTCAGTTTGAGTTCACTGATGTTTATTTCTGTTTTCTGAAATTTTGGTATTATCTAGCTTTTGTTAACCAGACAGGAAAGGGTACTCTTTGGACTGCTACCAATAAGAGGATATAACCTGAACGCCATTTCAACCAGAAACAGCATCACATGAACCAAACTGGTCAAACCGCTAAAAGAAGTACCAAGTTTTCTCCACTTTTTTGGGTTAACTGCTACAAACACATATACCTTTAGTGTGATTTTAAGTGGGTGAGGGAGCCAAAACAAAACACAGCACATCCTCCCTTCTCTTTCCCTTAACTTCTGATAGGATGACGAAGTGGAGAAGGCAGGGTTGTGTGCATTACTTCAAACAAGTGTTTGTAAGCTCCTGAGGTGTTGAGTGTACCTGGGGTAGAAAAGACACAGCAGATGTCTGGAAAAGATGAGGATGGAGGTTGATGCTCTTCCAGCTGTCCCAGTCTTGTGATGGCTGGGATGTCCCAGTGATGTCCCCATTAATGTGTAAAAGAGGAGGTAGGACCTTCCTACTGCTTCAGCTCTCCTTTCAGTTTTTTCCTGATCCCATTTTAACATACTGAGATCAGTGTAAATTACTCCTGCTGGCCCTGAAGTTACTGAAGAACTCATACTTTTTTCTGTAGGAGA
This sequence comes from Psittacula echo, assembly GCF_963264785.1. NCBI lineage: Eukaryota > Metazoa > Chordata > Aves > Psittaciformes > Psittacidae > Psittacula > Psittacula echo. The sequence continues at coordinate 58,138,682 of NC_137742.1, read as the reverse complement.
AAAGAGAGCATGTTCTCTCTCCAACCTGGTATATTTTCTTTTTCTTGGCACTGTGGTTTTAAGAGCTCTTTGTCCTAGATGTGTACCATAGTGATTCTGAAAGTATTTCTTTTTCTCATGTCTTCAGTCCTGGTCTGGAATAATTTCAAAATAATATTTTGAGTAACATGCATATTGAACTCTCATACAAAGGAGAGTGAGGTTCTATAAATGTAATGTAAGCCACACCAAATTAGACTAAAGATCTGTCTATGTCTGAATCTTCTTTTAACTCACACGTTTTAGGGAACAGTTTAAAGCTAGGCAAATGTAGTTAATACTGTCATAAAATCTAAGATATGCACCTCCAAGTTTTTAGAGGTGGACGAGATGATACCTTTGCACTGTGTTAAAGCATTGAATGGATTTTTATTCCGCAGTGGTTTTGCACATACACTGCATTATTATGTGAATTGGTGTTCAGTTGCTTAGGTACACACTGTACCTCCTTTCAAAAGAGGTTCCTGGCATTTCCATTTAATGCCATGTAAACTTTACATTGGCAACAATAGTGAAGATGCTCTCTGTTCATTGCCTCCACTTTTCCTCATGACTTACTATCTGTCATATTATTTTGCCTATCAATCACATCTGTTTTCAGTTATCTCTTCTCCAGGCTGAAGATACTGTCTTGTCTGAGAGTGGTATTTTCATCACAGTACCCTAACTATATATCTAAAATATTTTATATTCATAGGCAATACTAAAAGTTGTGTGAATTTAATGAAGAAGCTATATCCCTGGAGCCTGGACTCCTTTCTTATCCACAGAGAGAAGTCATACTTTTCCTGCTTGTGAGTTTCAAATGCAGTCGGGAAGAACTGCTCCACCTGCCCCATAACGTCTCTCCTTGACTCCTTACTCTGTTACCTCTGGAAAAAACACAACTAAAGTCCTCATTCAGAAAAGCACTTAACCAAACATACTTTTCAAGACCATTTTTTAGGTTCTTTGAGGCTTTCTTGATATAGCGAAGAGAGTTTAGAAATGTACTGTCATTCTTCCAGAGCACTGTTGTACTTTGCTGGTTTACTGCACAACACTCTGTATTCACAACTAGCAGTCAAAGACTGCAATTGAAACTAGCAGTCAAAGACTGCTAGTGCTTTTGTGTTTCAGGGCTACAATACACAGCAAGTTTTGAAAAAGCAACCTCTAACAGCCCGTTTACCAAACCTGTTTTTTAATTGTGTCAGCCTATTCATGAGCAAAAAAATGTCATAAACACTGCATCCTACAGATTCCACCTCTGTCTTCTGTCCTGCCACATGAGAGCTTTCAGTCTCCAGTTTACCTACATTTAAATCTGCCTTTTATGATCAAAAAAGCCTACCATGGTTTTCTCATGTTCAGTGTCCACTTAGGTCTTCTCAAAAATCAAACAGGGCATACTTTGGGGTGTAGAATATGGCAAAATATACTTCAATTTAGCATGAATGTACTAGGCCAGTGACAGACGGACTTTCTGCTCATGGACAGTGTAAGTTTCATGAACTCTCATGAGCTTAACTTAAAAGTACAACCAACATCTGCTGTTCAGACGGAGACTAGCAGATGTTTTGATTTTGCCTACCTTTTTTTTTATTAATCTTGGAAGCTAGCCGTATGATATTCTTAGTGTGCACTAGGCTTGTCCACAACTGAAGATGAAATTCCTATGACTACATTGTCTGAATAATGTGGAGCAATACGAATCTTGTTTTTCTTTTTTATAGCTTGAACTAATAACCCATAGCTTGGATCACTCAAATGCTTGTTTGCTCTGCTGAAGACTAAAACACTCAGACCTCTGCCTGAAAGAAGAAACTTTCTGGCAGACTGACTCTTCTCCTCCTACATAATAATTTTTTTCCAAAGTCATGTGGACAGACATTTTGCTCTCATTTAAGAGCTGTGTACTCTCTTCAGTCTGTGTCAGAACTCCCAGAGGTGTCAACAGGATTTGCATATATAAATCAAAACAGGCTGCCCTCAATTTGAGTGTGTTTAAACGATTTATGTAGGAAGTCTGAACTTCATGTTTCTAGCACTGAACAATTTATCTTAAAATAATTGAAGTCAGTCAATTGTTGCTATTTGAAAGGATTGTGAAGTATCTTAGTTTTTAACGATAAAAAGGTGATAATTTAAGAGATTAATATCTTTTTTTTTTTTCCTACAGAAAATTCTTTATTTCCTCCATGCATGTTGCTTCATGTTCTACTTAAGCCAAAGGCTGAGGCCTAAAACGGCAAAAAAACCCCAAAAACAACCAACCACTCAGTTTTTATGACTAAGATGTTGATTGCCTAGCTTTGGTACCTCAGTACTGAATGTAAAATACATCCTGATCTCTCTTTCATGCTTCTTTCACTACTGCCACTAAATAAAAATATTCAGCAGTCAGAAACTGCTGAGACTGTGTTACAGCAACACATCCTACTGTAGAGAGCTCTCAAGGACAGATTCTGCTCTGCAGCAAGTTCTGCCTGGTCTTTGTCATGGTTTAGGGGCAGTGAATGAAAAGCATGGCTAGAGCTGTAGGCATATAAGGCACTGCCAGGACTTGGAGGTGAAGGTTCTCAGGGGTGAGGAGAGAACTCACTTCCTGGACTCAGGAGCTGGACCTTTTCTCTCTGCAGTTTCTCCCAAAAGGTACAGGAGGAAAGAAGAAGAAGTAACTTCCTGAAGCCCCTTTTTTCTCTTCCCCCTCTCTCTCTCCCAGAATAGATCTGCTCCCTCCATTTAAACCATGAAGACTTTGTTATCTACCAGGAACTGGCATTTCCCAGCAGTACCTCATCAGTGGCTCTCTGCTGGCAACTTTCAGAGGTCATTTTCTGAGAGCAGAAATATTTCTCCTCCCACTCTACAAATACTATTCCTGCAAGCTTTGCTCCTCATACAGTCTTAACACCCCTGGTTGAAATACGGCCTGATATCTGCAAAGGGAAGTGGAGAGCAGATAGCAATCCTCTACCATACCAACGGCTGAAATGGAAGAAAGAAGTCTGGGTCTGTTTGCTTTATATTGTGTGAGGTTTCCCCAGATAAAGGCTGTGTGCATGAGCACAAAGATAGCCTTAGAACAAGCTTAAGTAACATCAGGTCCCGATTTCTGTTGTTAAGCTGTCATTTTATCTCTCATTTAGATAAAATGTAGAATGCTGCAAGATTCCTGAAGAAGACTTTAACATTTCAGTTGCAGCTGTATTTCCACTGTGGCATGAAGTTGTTAACAGAACATCTTTACTGCAAAAACAAAAGTGACCTGCATTCCTCCAAAAATTGTAGGGTATGTGATACTGCGGCGTTGTCTCTGCAGGCAGAAATACTGTGTGGGTTGTGTACAAGGATGTATTCTGTCCAGCTGTATTTGGGGGAACATGAAGGGAGGGAATATAACGCTTTTCTTCTCCATATTTGGAAAGATGCTTGGCCATGTTTCATTGACTAATTCAACCAAAAAACTATTTGGCTAAAGGACAGCAATCCTCAGACTGCTTGTTTGCAGAAGGGATTTTAACCAGGGGTAAAAATTTCCCTTTTGTTTAGTAAGCAGGGTAGTGTTAAATGACCATATGATCTTGCGGGGAGACAGTAAAGAATTGCTGGAATTCACAAAGTCTGTGGATTTTAATAAGACAATTAAAGAGATAAAGCAATGTGATTGTAAAAGCAGTTGGGTGCTGCTCTTAAGCTTTCCTTTTCAGGACCAGTCAGCCCTCTTCTGTCACAAGGCAAATGCAGTTTATTCACAAGATCTAGTGCTTTTTGTTACCTGCTGTTTTGTAATGGAATAGAGTCACAGTCCAGCACCACCTTCTTGTGCACATTGTCATCAGAAGCCACATGAAACCTGCATTTTCTGCTCAAGTAGTGAAGCCCAAGGGAGGTATTTTGACCTTCAGGGATGCTTAAAGTGGGAAAAACTCCTTCTGCTCTCCACTTTCCCATCTGCTACAGATCAGTATGAACCAAAGCACAAATAATACGCATGAATACAACAGGGAAAAGACCATGAAAAGCAGAGGGCTTAAGCACATCAACATGGAAAGGATTTGTAAAGAGCTGGCAGGCAGGCTTGTAGAAGGCAATTTCATTACAATGGAGATTTCCCCTGGAAATGGTGCTTTTGGAAAGGCTTAGTGAACATATAGTGAACAGAATGCTTGCTGCTTACACACGCACACACGACCTCCACCACCAGCAACATGACTTTTGCAAGCACAACCCCATGGATAAAATATCTTCCTGAGGACTTCACAGGCTAAATTCACACTTTTTAAGTTTTAGTTTATTCCAGAAATTATTCAATATTTTTCCCAAATCACGTTGAGACATGTTGGAATACTTTGGATGCTCTCACTCTTTCCCTGATACCATTAGATTGTGTTAATTACAGATGCTGATGCTAAGTTTCATAGTTTCTTCTAATGCTTTACTTAGTGTCCCTTCTCTGCACAAGTAGGTTGAATGCCAGCAATTTTGAAGAGAGTAACCTGTGTTATGCACAAGGGAGAATACATGAGGAGAGTTACTCACTACTCATAGGTCACCAATTCTTTTTGAAGGCTTTTGTATGCTAATTATGCATGGATTGAAAGGAAATTTTCCCTTTCCACTTCAATGTTCCCTGATTTTGCTGCCCATCAATACCATGCTTGGATCTCTGTCTTGCACGCAGGGTCACAGCTTAGCTGTTCACCTATGTAGTCCTTTTCTACTGTGAACTCCCTGTATGACAAATATATTTACATCTTGAATTGTTGACTTCACTTTGCTGCCCTTATACAAATACAGTTGAACGCATAAGAGCTTCTGCGCAGCATGACTGCAGGGCCTGTGGGACACAGGAAAACACACATTTTCAAAAATTGCACATGTATCAATGAAAAAATTATAATTGCCCCGTTATTTTTTTACATTCTCAATTCTAAATTGCCAAGACTGAAATTAATTGCTGTGTTCTCACAAACATACCTGATTGTGGTTCCCCACACTGGCCCCTTTTTTTGGAGGTAAGGAATGCCATCCAGAGGGACCTTGACACACTTGTGAGGTGGGCTGATGCCAACCTTATGAAGTTTAACCATGCCAAGTGCAAGGTCCGACACCTGGGTTGGAGCAATCCCAGGCACAGCTACAGGTTGGGCAGAGAAGAGACTCAGAGCAGCCCTGCGGAGAAGGACTTGGGGATGTTGGTTAATGAGAAACTTAACATGAGGCAGCTTCAGTGCGAGCTCACAGCCCAGAAAGCCAACCGTATCCTGGGCTGCATCAAAAGGAGCGTGATCAGCAGGTCGAAGGAGGTGATCCTGCCCCTCTACTCGGCTCTCATAAGACCTCACTTGGAGTATTGTGTGCAGTTCTGGTGTCCTCAACATAAAAAGGACATGGAACTGTTGGAACAAGTCCAGAGGAGAGCCACAAGGATGATCAGGGGGGTGGAGCACCTCCCGTATGGAGACAGGCTGAGAAAGTTGGGGCTGTTCAGTCTGGAGAAGAGAAGGCTGCGCGGAGTCCTCATAGCAGCCTTCCAGTATCTGAAAGATGGCTATACGGATGCTGAGGAGGGACCCTTCATTAGGGACTGTAGTGACAGGACAAGGAGTAACGGGTTAAAACTTAAACAGGGGAAGTTCAGATTGGATATAACGAAGAAGTTCTTTACTGAGAGGGTGGTGAGGCACTGGAATGGGTTGCTCAGGGAGGCTGTGAATGCTCCATCCCTGGAGGTGTTCAAGGCCAGGTTGGATGAGGCCTTGGGTGACATGGTTTAGTGTGGGGTGTCACTGCCCATGGCAGGGGGGTTGGAACTTTATGATCTTAAGGTCCTTTCCAACCCTAACTATTCTATGATTCTAATGCAGGAGGTGCCTATGAAAACTGGCTATTGACATGAATTGTTCTTCCTTTGATAAAAATGCTTTCAGTTCACCCTCCTTTCCTTTGCTTCCGAGTCCTAAAATGTGTGGCATTTATAAATCTAAATCTGGTCTAAGGAAAATATGGGGCAACCAAGGAACTGACAGTAGCTTTCAAATAAAATAAACCAACAGAAAAATACTTTCAATTACCTCAACACTAAGGAGTAACACAGCACAATGTACCTGCAATGATCCACCTCACTTAGGAGTGCCTTGCAGAAACCAGACATTTCTCCCACTTCCACCTCTTCTTCTTGTATATAGTTTGCCACTCTTTCATTCTGGTCTGTGCAAAACCTGACATGATCTCTAGCCTAATAGAAGGCAGTCGAAGAGCACTCTGAGGTATGCTACTGGTGTGACTAAGATCACAGTCAACGCAATTGCAGCATCATTTGTTTAATCCTCCAAAGACCAACAGCACAAATCAACTTGCTGAAGATTTTGGTGGCTGTAGCAACTTTCAGTTACCCTTTTCAAGACAGAAAGTCTGCAGATTAGCCCAGGAGGGATGCTGTAGCCTTATTTCACTGTCGTATGAACATAAAACTGTTTAACTGATTCCCCTCATTAGCTGCACATCCTTCAGTACCAAAACTACTCTTCACATATGCCTCTGTGTCTGATTGCTATCTTCTCTTCAAGCACTAAGTGGCAAATGTATACCTAAGAAACAGACTTTTATGAAGCACTAAAACTACTACATATAAGTAAAAACACATTAGAACCGTATATTAAATGCACCATTTCCCTAATTAAATATCTTCTTTCACTTAGTCTCTTGTCATTTGCACTGGAATTTGCATACTGCTGGAAAGTCAAAGGGGTGGTATTGGATCAATTTTCCATCAGATGACACCACAGTGAACGAAGAGTAAATAATTCAATTAAATATAAATGTGGGGTTTGACTTGCAAATGCACCAATGTACCTGTGTATTCCATGGCACTGTGAAATGTCAACAAAAGTAAACTAAAGCAGAGATGAGAACTAGAAAATGAAGAAAGGAAGTAAAAGTGCCAATGAAAGGCAAAACTTGCAATAAACAGGTTTACATTCCCAAATGAGTTTTTCTGAGTTACTCCTGGAAATGGAGTTGATTAGCTTGAGAACTGTATAACACTAAACCAGTGGTAAAATTAACCCAAGCTATTGCTTCATAACAGTCTGGAGAATAAAATCTTTACAGAGGTTGGTTGAAGAGAGAGTGGGTTCTGAATTTGGACAGGACGTCTCTTCAGGAGTATTTCTCCCAGCGTGATCCACAGACAGCAAGAAACCATGGGAACCCTTCCAAACAATGGCTTGCCATCTCACACTTGGCTATCAGGAATACTTCATAACAAGCACAGAAGATTATTGTCACTGTCGGTACATCCATGCATAGATGATTACATGTACATACCCATATAGATGTACGCATGCAGGTGCTGTCCCTGCCTTTCACACACAGCTCCTTGTGCACACTCACCCCATGCACCCAGAGACCTCGCCATCGCTTAGTGAGACCGCACATCAGTGAGGTACTGCTACATCTTCAAAGCTGATAAACTGAGTCCCCTTGAACAAGAGAGGAAGAGCGTGACAGAGCCAGGCGCGGGACCAGCGCACACCACCCAGCCGAAAGCGCATCCTCCCCGCAAAACAAAGCTCTGAATTCACCACGACTAACGCTGCAGCACGTGTCAGCGCAAGCCCTCGCTCCGTCCATGCGAGCCGCAGCTCCAGCTCCGCGGAGGGGGAGCGGAAAAGGCTCTCCTCGCTTTTGAAGGGGTTTTCCTGCTTTTCCCCCTTATCCGGAGCCCGGCACCGCTCCGGCTCAGAGCGTTTCCAGTGACCGCCACACCACTCCCCCCCTCCGCCCCCGGGGGACGGGCTGTGCCCCGCCAGCCGTGCGGGACCCGCTGGGGCGGGACGGAGAGGCGGGGAAGGAGCGGAGGGGGACTTGTTACCGAAAGGCGAGGGGCCGAGGGGGGGCAGCCGGGAGAGGGGCGTGCGAGGGGCAGCGCCTCAGCCTTGGGGGAGGCCCGCGGGGGGATTAAAGGACGTGGGTACCTGCGGAGGCTGGCGGAAGATAGGCCGCCCCTCCGAGGAGAGCGGAGAGGAGGTGGGGCGTCACAGGGCGACTAGCTGCTCTGCTCCCGCTGCTGCCGGCGTGTCCCCGCGCCCGCCGCCCAGCGATGTGGCCCCTTGTGGCTCTGTGCTGCTTGGGGTGGCTGTCGCTGTCGTTGCCGTCCGCGCCGCAGGGCCGCCCGGGCGGCCCTGCAGGCGCCCTCTCCCGCGCCCCTAGCCTCGCCTCTCCCGCCCTGGCGGCGCCGCAGCTGCCCGACACGACGGAGAGCAAAGTGGAGAAGCTGGGCCGCGCCTTCAAGCGCCAGGTGCGGCGGCTGCGGGCGCGCAGCGGGCGGCTGGAGCTGGTGTTCCTGGTGGACGAGTCGTCGAGCGTGGGGCCGGCCAACTTCCTCAGCGAGCTGCGCTTCGTCAAGAAGCTGCTCTCCGACTTCCCCGTGGTGCCCGCGGCCACGCGCGTCGCCATCGTCACCTTCTCCTCGCGCAGCAATGTGGTGCCCCGCGTGGACTACATCTCGCGGCGGCGGCCGCAGCAGCACAAGTGTGCCCTGCTGGGGCGCGAGATCCCCGCCATCGCCTACCGCGGCGGCGGCACCTACACCAAGGGAGCCTTCCAGCAGGCGGCGGTGAGCCCCGCGCCGCGGGCGGGAGGGCGAGCGAGGGGAAGCGTCAGGCTACGGGTGCTGATGGAGCGGTGAGGTGTGTGCTGGGTGAGGTGAGGTGCTGGTGGAGCAGTGAGGTGTGTGCTGGGTGAGGTGTGAGGTGAGGTGCTGGTGGAGCAGTGAGGTGTGTGCTGGGTGAGGTGTGAGGTGAGGTGCTGGTGGAGCAGTGAGGTGTGTGCTGGGTGAGGTGTGAGGTGAGGTGCTGGTGGAGCAGTGAGGTGTGTGCTGGGTGAGGGGTGAGGTGAGGAGCTGGTGGAGCAGTGAGGTGTGTGCTGGGTGAGGTGTGAGGTGAGGAGCTGGTGGAGCAGTGAGGTGTGTGCTGGGTGAGGTGAGGTGCTGGTGGAGCAGTGAGGTGTGTGCTGGGTGAGGGGTGAGGTGAGGAGCTGGTGGAGCGGTGAGGTGTGAGGCGAGGGGTGAGGTGAGGGGCTGCTGGTGTAGTGCAGTGCAGTGAGGTGCAGGGTGCGCGGTGCCCAGCTCTGAGCGGTGAGGGGAGGCACAGCACGGTATGTGGTGCAGTGGTGCGTGGGGTAGGGAGGCATGGTGGCTTGGTGCGCAGTGTGACGTGCAGGTGTGGGATGAGAGCGTGGCTCTGCATGCCGTGCGAGGGTGGTCAGTGTCAAGGGGTGTATGGTGGGATGTGGTGTGGTGTGGGACGTCGAATAGTCTGGTCAGAGCAGCTAGTCACTGTCTTGCCGTGCCATCTTCGCCTGCGGCTCTCATGTTTTCTGCTGCCCTTGCAAACAAATGTGTGAAATTCGCTTTTGAAAGGAGCATGGAGCCAATGTCCCGATTTCAGAAGTGATATGTATGAGTCAGGTCTGGCATCTGAAATGTCTGCCTTGTTTCTTGGCAGCGGGACTTGGGTGCCTGATAGCTGTCAGCAATCAGACACATCTAAATACTGATGCCAGGTGACTATTTTAATTGCTGATGACTGACAAAGGTGCCCTTAAGCTTTGTGCACTATACCAATTAATAGTAGCATGTCCAGGAATGTTTCCAGAAACTGAAACACAATTATCTGTAGTGTTAAGTTGTTATATCGTCCCATGGCACAAATTTGGTCTCGACAGCTCCTGGGCATGTGTTGGCACTTGAGCATGCTGGGAAGGTTTCGCAATAGATGGCTTGTGAACAGCCAGTCTACTCTGGAAGGTTTTTTATGAGGCTGAACCAGGCTGCCCCTTGCCATTTGGCCTTCAGGAGCATTCCCAAAGCAGATTTCTGTTATGTTTAATTTCTGGTAGTGTCCTGTAGCTGAGCATTGGGTGTACGTCTCTTGAAACATCTTATGTGCTCTCACTTGGAGTTGATGAGTGAGACTGCAAGAGGTGTGTCAGTGCTGGGCATATGAAATTGGCAAAGGTTGTTCGCTTCTTCACATTTGGCAAGGAAAAGCAAGGCCATTGTCTCATGTGCTCAGAGCTACCCATGGAAAACCTGCTTTAGCAAAAGACATCCCTGTATTAGATGTTCCACTGTGAAGTCGGGTTTTAATATCGATCCATCCCAGGGGTGCTGTGTGAAAAAGTTAATGATAGGAGTTAAAAATAACCATTACAGACAAAACACAAGAAATACTGTCTGTTTTCTTGATAAGGAGTCTTGACTAATCATATCTTTGAAATGGAATAAAGAAAAATTCCCTTCAGAAACCTACAATTTAAGTTTTATGAGCCCAGTTAAACCTTATGGCTACAACAGCATCACTGCCATTTTACACTGTGGTCTCTTTAAGAATGTGGGAAGAAGAATATTTGCATGGTGGCGGGGAGAATTGAGATGGAATGACAAAGTTAAATTTCAGGCTGTTTGCTGGTGCTTGGTTAAAGACACTGCACTGTGGCTTTGTTCAGTATATCTTCATGTTAGACAAGTTACAGCTCCAGGGAATACTTTTCTTTCTAGACACTAGAAAATGACTGGTTTAAGTTTAAAATACTACTATTGGAATAACAAAATTGTTGTTGTTCCCTCTGGACTTTTACACTGCCGTTGTTTGTTTTCAGCTGTCTTTTGGTACAACTGTATTTATTTCTTCTTGTACTTTCCTGAAATGTCTCTTTTTTCCTTATTACACTTTAATGTGGGGTTTTTTTTCTGCTTCTTAACCAGGATTCTACTTCTTTTCCAAAACCAAAAGTATCTGCAAAGCGTGACAAACTCTACAAAATAGTATCAGTTATGTGTTGTAGTAACAGAAAATGAAGGAAAGTGCATTGTTAGAATAATCCCAACACTTCAGTTGTCATGCAGCACTCTTCATTGTTAGGTCTCAAAGTGATTAATTCAACTCTGTGACAGTTCTATGGAAATTACAGCAGCAGAGAGATAAGTGAATTCTGCAGGGTCATCAGGCCAGTCAGTGGCTGACCTGGGAACATCAGTGAACAGGAGCAAGATTTACTTAGCAGTTACTGTCTCAGAACCTGTGGCAGCAAAGCCGTTCATTTAGCACCATGCTAGAAGCAGAGCTACTCAATTTGACAAGATGGTGCACATCCATGTAATGGCCATCTTTCAAAAAGCAAGGGAGTTCTCCATGGCACTGCAGTCGTGCATCCTCTCCAGAGGTGCTTCTCAGAGAGGTTTATTGCAGAGTTTCTGTGTTTTGCCACAACGTTCCATGCTTACCTTTGCCCCGTGGCCCACACTGTGGCATTCCTATCCAGCAGGTTAAAGACAAATTCTGTGATGTGCACAGAAATATGAAGGATGTACTACGAGAGACGATGGCAACTCATAACACGTTGATGAAGGCTGAACTGATATCAGTGTTCAGGTTTGTGACCCTGTTTGGGATTTCTTGACACACTTGAGCTAGCAAGAGCTTATGTCTTTCTTTTAAGGCACATGAATGCAGTCTAAGAAAGGGGAAAAGAACTAAGCTCACTCATTCAAAACTCTTTGGCTTCATGTTTTTCTCACATAGTGAGTTGGTGGGACAGCACAGACTACATGCAGTTCACGTTAGGCAGATTGCTTACTGCATTACGGAAAGGTGCAGAGCTGTTGTGACAGTGAGAAAGAACTGAAGCAGAACTGAAGAAAGTACAAACAGGTCTGAGCAAGTGTTTCTGCTCTTGGTTGATTAATGAAAGCATCTAAAGCCCAAACTGCTCAGTAGTGTGAAGTGCTGAATTTCTCTGCTGTAGGCATCTGGATCGGAGCTCTTGATCCTGAGAGATAATCACCACGAACAGCACCAACTGGGCCTCATGGGAGGGATGTGCATTTATTGCCAGATCCATCGTGAAATAGAGAAGAGGGATTGTCATACAGTGGTGGAAGTTTAATGATGTGTTCTTGTCTTAGCACCCAAGAGTCACAGTTACATATGTGCCAGCGTTGATGTGCCATCATTATTGATGGACAGTTTAAGCATCCTATAGCTGCACTAATTGTTGTGGCTAGAAAAGATGAAAACAGAAATTATTTGAACTACTTATTGTGACAGCCTCTTGACAGAATAATCATAGCCTTGCTTCTAAGACAGGCTTATTTCTGTCTTCCATTGGAAGTAAAATGGGAAGTGTTTCTTTTAGGAACTAACTTGGAAGTTGTAGGTGTGCACTGCTGTTGATCTGAAGTCAGAGGTGGTGTACAGCCATCCTTAAAGAGACAAATCCATTGTTCTGAATAGCTTGGCAAAGCAGTAGCTGAGTAGACTTGCTCTGTGTTTTGGTAATTATTGTTGCATTTAAAAGCTGGGCGTTTTGCTTTTGTAATTTATCTTCACTGAAGTCAGTGATGTATGTAAGTGTGAGGTCTGTCACGGCACCTACACAATCAGGTGATGCCTTTCATGAACAATCTGGGTTTTGTATCTAATCTGATCTTTAGGTAGCATGAGGAATGGCCAGTCAGCATGTCAAATTCAGTGTTCTGTTGTCATCCAGTTAACAAACATGAAAAAAAAAAAAAGGCCCTCAAAAGAATGTAAGCACATATCAGTTTAGGATAAACGGTTCTAATGCTTATTTAATGCTTGTTTAAGTAAATAATGGTGGCTATGTTTCTTCCTTATGTAAAAAACCAGAAAGTACAAGATGCAGCATTGTTACTCCTAGGATAATTGGCTTTTGATTTCAATGCATTTTCAGATTCAGAATCTCATTTTGAAATTAAAACAAAAAATAGTTGAAGCAACAGAAATTGAAAATCCTTTTCTTAACATATGAGTTGTTAAAATTCTTTTTTTTGAGGAAAGTACTATCTTGTTATTGACAAGATGAGCATTTAAAGTCATGTATGTTGTCTATTTATCCAGAATGTGTGTATGGATTTTTATTCCTATGACCTCTGCAAAATCAGCAGCTAGTAATGAGAGAGCAGCAGATTCTGGCCTGTCTCTGGCATTGTGCTCTAAATATCTGGTGATGGCTTAGGTCAGTTAGAGTTAACTGACTAGTTGACAGCAGTGGGCCTCTCTAAGTTCTGATATGGCCTTGGAGTTTGTATTAGAGATTACAGTGAAAAAAGCTGAAGTCAACCTGGTTTACCTCTGTGGTCACCTTTGAAATTACAGACCTGGTAGTTGGTGATTACAGAGCAAATTGAGAGTGGAGTTCCTGTCAGCCATCGTTAGTGTCAGCTCTAAATCACCGCTTTCAATCAGTGTAGTGTTTGTGAAAAGTACTTGTCCTGCATATTGCAGTCCTGCATAGGATTTGCTCACAAGACTAATACAGTAGGGTCAGAGGTAAGGTACACATCTGCACATTGTTCATTGTCTTTAGGCCTAGCCTGAAATGGGGCTACTTTAAGAAGTTACTAAGTAGTTCATTTTTTATATGGCTTTTTGGCCAGAACAGGCAGAAAATGTTCTGTGTAGCATCATACTTGGGGTAAGCAGGGATAATGTTTTCTTTGGTTAAAAACTTATTCTTTGGAAATTGATCTGTTTGTGCTCCAAAACTTCTGTCCTGCATTTTGGTCTAAGCAGAAGTGTATGATTTGGAGGTCTGGTATTTAGCAGATTACTCATTTATTATCTTCCGTTTAACTTAAGCATAATTTGGTTTTTAAATGCTAGAATGCATGTCTTGCAAGAAGCACTGAAGGATACTGCTACCTACCCTTCTGCCTTATCAGTTCAATAGGACAAACTGAGTTCATGAGTGTGAGGTACAAAAGAGCAACAGGCTGGCTTCAGGCACAGGCTGAAGAGCTTCATTCTGAAAGCGTGTATCCCAGTAGAGACCACTGGTAGGGTTGTCCCCATGTGCAGTGCCTCTATAAGGCAGTTCTGATTTAGGTGTGCTGAAACCCTTTACTCCAGTGTTTCCCCCTCTGTTGAGTATGTAGGAAGCTGCAGATATATAGATACACTGCCTGACATTGGACCCTGAGTTAAAAACCTGCTTCCTCTCCCTTATTCTCCATGTTCTTCCTTCTCCAGTATCCCTAAAAGCAATGAACATGATAGCTCCAATCAAAGAAAGGCAGAATGTGCTCGTGAGTGTTCTGTTCTTCATTGCTTTTTAAAGAATTGTTTTTCATGGCTTGAAAAAGTCACTTGTCAGTACTCTTTAACACTTTGGACTGTGTGCCCTCCCAAACCACGGTTTTTATACCTTGAATATACTCCAACAATATGTTCATACTAGCAGTAGGGATAAGTAGCAGCAGTGCAAAATGTTGTATAAAAAGAATTGTTATCAGATGGAATGGTGTACAATATTTTAATGCAGAGTTTATGGCTTATTAAAACCTGGCTCAAATGCATTCAACTTACCATACTTACACTATTGCACAACTCCTGGCCAAGGAGTTTGCTCATGCAACTTGGTGGCTCTAAGAATGGCAAATCAGCCCACAAAAGAACTTAAAGTTACAGTTCTCTTTTTTGTTCTTCAATTTTTGAGATGCATATTTATTACTTGTTGCACTACTGTGATTTTGATCAACAGAATTCAAAGATGTATGTGGTTTTAGACAGCAGAAGGAAGAACTTTCCAGCACAACACATCATAGTTAGCAGTATTTCCTGACATGAACTTCAGCATTAATATTCTATATGTGTTATATTTTGCGTGTTCTCTGACACATTTTTATGCTTCGTCATCCAGTTCCACTTTTTTACTGGAATTTGAAAGTTAGATTTTACAGGCAAGACAGAATGTTTGTGATGCTCAGAATTTTCTTACTGTCCTAGGTGCAGAAATTAAAAGTACCATTGTCTTTACCAGCAGTTGGCTCTTCAGGTGACCAGGACCGTGTTCAAGTCTTTGAGCTACTTAATTCTCTATGATGTTACCACAGTCCAAAACAAAAATTCCTGTTATTATTATGATGTTCCCTCTGGTTCAGGGTCTTTCTGGTAACCTCAGGCAGGAAGATGAAGAACTTCCTTGAATCAAAGGTTTAACATTCAGAGCTGTGGAGCTCTGATGAGCCCATGCTCATAGTGAAGAATTGAATTGAATTGAATCATTCAATAGTGAAGCAGTGAGTCCAATTGTCTGTCCTGTTTCTCTCCCAAACGCTCCCCCCCACCCAGCTGGTCCAGAACAGCTCTTATCAGTGATAGCTCTGTGCCCATGTTGCTCAATTCTAGCAGTCCTGGAGCAAAAGAAGATATTCAGAAGACAATTGAGCAGTGAGAGCTGGAAGTAGATGGACCAGGTCATGAATTGTGTTTGTCCTTCTGGAATTAATTACTCTGTTCAGCTTTTTTCCCTGCTTTTTTAAAGTAATGAATGCTTAAAACAAACACAAAAGAAACAAATATTTGGCAGATGCAGTAATAAATAGTGGTGTGAGTGCTCTGTCTGAAAATGCATGAAGATTAATTGCGTATTCAGTAAAATATTTTTGAGTCCTTTTTTTATGATTAGCAGAAGACCAGAGCAGTACTAGAGAACTCAAGTAACATCTTGGTTGTATTAATGGTGGGAATTGATCACACACAAAAAAACCTAGAATTTTTAATTTTTGAAATCAAACTGAGATCTATTAGCAAGAAATATTTTGAACACAACACAGAGCATAGCAGCATATGAGGCTTCCAGCAACTTTTCAAAGTGCTGATAAACTTGTTAAAAGGTTATACAGCACTAAGAACTGAGGAAATGGCTATGCACATAGCACACCTTGTCTTTTAATGTCCTATTTAGAAGACTTCAGAGTAACAGAAGATTATGAATATATGTATAAATATATAAATTGAAAGATATGCATGTTAGGTGTTTCCTGGAAATAAGGTGCATTATGTTTGGTCTAGTTTAGAGCTCAAAGCTTCATGCCACCTAATTTCAAGCCATCAGATCCAACATTCCTGGCACTTGCGTGAAACAAATGTGTAGGTCAAAATTCTGTGTAGTAGCTCCTGTCATTGCAAAGGCAATGGTTTTGGGTTGTGTTAGGTTTTTTTCTTGATGGTGAGGGGAAGAAACAGTCTTTGTGTAATGTGAAGATGATTTTTTTAGACTTGGAGTGCACAGCTTTGCTCTCTGAGGTAAGAATGGTTTACTCATTTTTCAAACATACAAAATGCATGAAATGGCACTTTTCAACTGTGCAACAGTACTTAAAGAATTGGAAATGTAGCACAGGCAGTACAAGCAGTATCTATGGTGATTGATTTGCAGAAAGAGGCAAAAAGTTTAGGTTAATAATAAATACTAAGAAGTGGAAGTCAAATATGTGCCTCCCACATCACAAATATATAGAACCAGTGAAAGGCACCTCTGGAGACCATCTGGTCCAACCGCCTGCTCAAAGTGGACCTGCAAGAGCGGATTGCTGAGGACTGTGTGCAGTTGGGATATGAGTATCTCCAGGTATGGAGGTACCACAGCATCTCCAGGAAACCTAGGTTCAGTGGTTGATACGGAGATAGCACAGCGTCTCCAGGATACCTAGTTTCAGTGGTTGATCACCCTTGTTTCTTCTGTTTAATTGGCATTTACAGTGTTTCAGTTTGTACCTCTTCCCTCATGCTACTAATTAGAAGAATCTGGATCTGTCTTCTTTACTTCCCTCCCCATTAAGTATTTATGTCATGGATAAGAGGACCTCAAGCCTCCTTTTGTCAGGTTGAACAATACAAGATCTGCCAGCCTTTCCTCAGATGAAATGTCCCTATTTTTCCTGGCCATGAGCATGCCTGGCATTTATACTTCTGTGCTTTGATTTGTAGAGTGAGGATGTTTGACTCAGCTGTGAGACTTACTCAGGTCATACCTAGTGAGCATCCTCTCAGATGCTCACAACATCTACTTAGAGATGCTTAGAAGGTAAGTGTTGTGGCTGAGAAAAACCACAAAAACGTACTAGCATTCTTGCACTTTGTTATTGACAAGAGATGGGGAAGTTCATTATCAATTAGGCAAAAAACATACAGAAAATTAGAAAAGGATAAAAGACAAGTGGAAGATAATTACACGCTGAGAGGGTGACACTGTGAAGGAGTAGATGAAGGTTGAAGATAGAGGGGATGAGAATGATAGGAAAGATTAAAAGATACATGCATAGATCAAGGAAATTATTTTGATTACCCACCAATTGTTGAATAAATTAATCATGAGAATGTAATTGGTAGAGCTAGTACATTATTTAACTGAAGTGAAAATCATTGTAATACCAGTCTAACATGAAATAGGTGTATTTTAAATAACTTTTTTTTTTTAACTTCTTGTTGTCTTCCACAGCCTATCACATGTAGTACTATTTAAATATCCAGATTGATTCTATAGATACATGTTTTTCCTGAATTACAAGTGCAGTTCTTGCTAGGGGAGTAGTCAAGGAAAGCTTTTATATTAGTTAATTTCACCTATGTAGGTAACAGCAGATTCTCTAAAGCTGTGTAACAGTGTAGAAGAGAGTGGTGAAAGGTAACAATTGGAAACCAAAACCTCTAACTGTAGAATATTTCTTAGTTGCTCTCCTGAAAGGGGTCACAAAACCTGAAGAGAGGATAAGATTTACTTGAGCAGGGCACTGAAAATAGCAATGTTCAGTGACCAAAAGAAAAGGTTGTGAAATCAGAGCTTTGCTGTTTTAGAGGGAGTGCAAAGGAGGTATAGTCAGGCCTTTTATGTAACAATATTTGTATCATGATTAAGGGGAACAGTATTTGTCATCCCCTAACTTTGTGTTAGTCTTGTGAGATGACCAGCTTCCTTAGGATTGTTCAGGATTCAGTGGTAAGATGCCTCATCTCCACCAAAAACTATGGCTGATCCCAGTACTGATTTATTTTTTCTTTACACAATATTTATTTACACAAGATTTCCTGTCAGATTTGGAATTTTTTACCTGCAGGAAAGAAGAAAGCAAAGGAACTTTGCAAAAGGATTTACATAGTAATTTCTGTTTGTGAGTGACTTGCAGATCCACTTCTGAAGCTGTCCACGAGAAATTAAGACATTAATTTCTCATTAGTTTCTCATTTCTTTTATCCTTTTTTGACTTTCTGTGTGGTTTTTGCATAATTGAGAATGGATTTCAAAATCTCTTGTCAATGATAAATTTCATTAATTTTTCATTAATTTCTCATTTCTCATTAGTTGGTTGGTTTTTTTTTTTTTAGATGTTAGGGCTTTTTAAAAACTGTTCAAAAATCATGTAGATGAGGCCTTTGGTAATATGATTTAGACAATTATGGTCTTGGCAGTCCTGGGTTAATGGTTGGACTTGATCTTAAAGGTCTTTTCCAACCTAGTTGATTCTGTGATTCTAATGAGATATAATTCATTCATTTTAGTATAAGTTTAATAGTAATTACATTATATTATATATAGTTATATTCTGTAATATAACTATATAACCCCCTTTTTCAAGAAGGTGAAAATGGAAGACCCAGGGAACTACAGACCAGTCAGTCTCACTTCTGTGCCTGACAAAATCTTGGAGCACATTCTCCTGAAAGGCATGCTAAGGCATATGAAAACAACAAGGTGGTTGGTGACAGCCAGCATGGCCTCAGTAAGGGGAAATCCTGCCTGACCAATTTGGTGGCCTTCTATGAAGGGGCTACAGAACTCATGGACAAGAGTAGAGCAGTTGACGTCATCTACCTGGACTTGTGCAAAGCATTTGACACTGTCCCGCATGACATCCTTGTCTCTAAATTGGAGAGACATCAATTTGATGGATGGACCTCTCGGTGGATAAAGAACTGGCTGGATGGCCGCACGCAAAGAGTTGTGTTCAATGGCTCGATGTCCGGCTGGAGACCAGTAACAAGTGGTGTCCCTCGGGGATCTGTGTTGGGATCTTGTTCAACATCTTTGTTGGCGACATGGACAGTGGGATTGAGTGCACCCTCAGCAAGTTTGCCAATGACACCAACCTGTGTGATTCGATTGATACTCTGGAGGGAAGGAATGCCATCCAGAGGGACCTTGACATCATGTGAGGTGGGCCAGTGCCAACCTCATGAACTTCAACCAAGCCAAGTGCAAGGTCCTACACCTGGGTCGGAGCAATCCCAGGCACAGGTACCGGTTGGGCAGAGAAGAGATTCAGAGCAGCCCTGCAGAGAAGGACTTTGGGGTGCTGGTTGATGAGAAAGTTAACATGAGCCAGCAGTGTGCACTCGCAGGCCAGAAAGCCAGCTGTATCCTGGGCTGCGTCAAAAGGAGTGTGACCAGCAAGTCAAGGGAGGTGATCCTGACCCTCTACTCATTCTGTGGCATGTAGGTTTTATGTAATTCCTAGGGTGAAAACAAATTTAGTCTTAAGTGGTCTACTATTATAGCAGAGCTGAATGGCTCTTTAATGGAGGGCTTTCTGTTTCACTTTGGAGGTGCAGTGATCTATAACAAATAACATTCCCTTTGTAGCCTTTAGGTAGTGTATTCCCTACAAGGTATACAAGGAGCAGTGTAATTTTTGTGATGAATGCTTGAATAACGTTATTTCGAATGCTAGGTTCCAACTTTAAACTTTCAAGGCAGGTTTCTTCTGGCAAGAATCCTGGCTCTGTCTCATATTATCTAAGGCTTAGTTTGTAAAGTGAGATAGATTAACGCATCACAGTTTATTTCCCTTTAGACAAATGTATTAATTGCCAGTTCCAGATAGCAGAAATCTTCCTTAAAAGCAAAACACTGGGTAAGGACAGAGGTCAGGCGCAAGACCAAATGTTTACAGATTAGATACAGAACATGTAATTGAGGCAGTAACAGAGAACTTTGACGACATCATTGCTATGGTTGTCAAATGGTTGAAGAATTCTTGGGGCTTGGATGGTACTCATCCCCTAATTTTCTATTACAAATGCTGTATTAAAACCACAAGAAGTTAGATGTTTAGCTGGTTTTGTGACTGTACTGATAGGATTTTGTTTTGCCTTACCATAGTGAATTTCTAGAAGAGGATTTTGTAGGACAACTTTTTTGTTGCACAAGACTTCATTTTTTAATTCTAAGGATTGTTATTGGCACAGAGAAAATGGCAA
Organism: Psittacula echo; assembly: GCF_963264785.1. Lineage (NCBI taxonomy): Eukaryota > Metazoa > Chordata > Aves > Psittaciformes > Psittacidae > Psittacula > Psittacula echo. Next base: position 58,118,592 of record NC_137742.1, on the reverse strand, counting down.
GCCTGCCAGGTATTTGTACACACTAAACAGAGACTGAATACAATACAGATGGCAATAAGGTTTTGCTAATGTGAAAAGAATGTTTTATTTAAGATCTGGAAGGATTACTGAAACTGACCTATCAGTCCTGTGAGAGAAGTGTAGACAAGAAAATGAGTACTAAAACAGTCAAAGACAAGGTGTTTCTAGTGGCCCCATGCATTTCTTTGCAATCATCAATAGCATGAATTTTTTTGTTTTGTTTGTACTTATCGTTTATTATTACTTTACCGTAGGGATCAAATGAGCTGTTTTCTCAATTAAACAAGTCATTTAGCACCTTATTTTGAGTTATGGCTGGTGTTCAGTTTCATTTGGTGGTAAAATTGGAAGCAGATGTGGATATTCATACTGAAGAAACAGATCCTCAGGATCCCTCTAACTTCTGAGTACTGTTGAGTAGGCTTTTAAGCTTTGTTTATTAAAGAACCTGACAATTTATGAAAGGGCTGCAGAACCTTGTCATGAAAAAGCCTCATCTTTATGCAGATGCAGTCCATGAAGTTGATGGGTACTGGTTAAATACATGAAACCATCTCTGTGCTTATAAGCATAGGGGTTAAGTGAAGAGACATTTTAAAATATGTGAAATTTCTGTTGGGAAACCAATGGCATTCAAAACGACTTTCTGGAGAGGAAAGGAGAGTTGTGTCTTGGAATACAGGAATGTGAATTGGGGTTAAAGGAAACAAAAATGATGTGAAAGGCCACACAAATACTGGAGAGAAGAGGCAGAGCAGTGCAGGCTGTTTCTTGGGTTGTTGGCAGCTCTGGATGGTCTCCTGTTCCTTATGTCGCTGTGCTTTCACAGAAGGAAACAAAACACTGAGTGGACCGCCAGGCATATACAGGTGATTTAAAAGTAGACTTGTGTCTTACTTTTTCCCCTCTCAAATATTGAATGAATTCTTTCTTTCCTTATTCTTTTCCTTTGCTGTTATACAGCAGAGATTCTGTGTCTAGAGTTAACAGCTGCAAGATATGAGGGCCAAGCTGTTCAGTGGCTTTGTTTTGATTCCTAGGGGCAATATATAGCAATCCTGTCTGTTCATCTGTCTTTTCTCTACTTGGTCCACTGGTGCTCAAATATTTGAGTCCTCAGGTAGCCTGAGGGCATCTTCATGCACTCTCACCTGTTACTCAGTTTGTGCATGTGTGTGACAGAAGTGCTGCCCCAGAGAGTCTGTCTTTTGAGATGTAGAGGGCAGAAAAGTTGTTGGCTGCTTGCTTTATCTCAAGGTCATGTAGCTAAGGGTATTTGCCACTCAAAAATGGTCTTTTTATGATGCTTCCCACTTATTCTGATGACCTGCATTTTTCAAGAGGGCTTGGTAAGCTACTGTTCCTGAGGGTCTATTTCCAGGGAACCTTTCTCAGTTGCACAGAAAGACATGGAGAGTTTCTGTACTCATACAGCAGTTTCAGAGGGCATTGGTGGCAGTCTAGTTTTGTAAAGCAGAGATCACAGAATCACAGAATCCCAAGGGTTGGAAGGGACCTCAAAAGATCATCTGGTCCAATCCCCCTGCAAGAGCAGGGTAACCTAGAGTACATCACACAGGAACTTGTCCAGCCGGGCCTTGAATATCTCCAACGTAGGAGACTCCACAACCCCCCTGGGCAGCCTGTTCCAGTGCTCTGTCATTCTCACAGTAAAGAAGTTTTTCCTGATGTTCACATGGAACCTCTTATGCTCCAGTTTACACCCATTACCCCTTGTCCTATCACTGGACATCACTGAAAAAACCTAGCTCCATTATCCTGACTCTCACCCTTTACATATTTGTAAACATTGATGAGGTCACCCCTCAGTCTCCTCTTCTCCAAGCTAAAGAGACCCAGCTCTCTCAGCCTCTCCTCATAAGGGAGATGTTCCACTCCCTTAATCATCTTTGTGGCTCTGCGCTGGACTCTTTCAAGCGATTCCCTGTCCTTCTTGAACTGAGGGGCCCAGAACTGGACACAATATTCCAGATGCGGCCTCACCAAGGCAGAGTAGAGGGGGAGGAGAACCTCTCTTGACCTACTAACCACACCATTTGTAATGCACCCTAGGATGCCATTGGCCTTCTCGGCCACAAGGGCACATTGCTGGCTCATGTTCATCCTCCCATCCACCAGGACCCCCAGCTCCCTTTCCCCTTCACTACTTTCCAGCAGGTCAGCCCCCAACCTGTACTGGTACATGGGGTTGTTCTTCCCCAGATGCAAGACTCTACACCTGCCCTTGTTGAATTTCATCAAGTTTCTCCCTGCCCAACTCTCCAGCCTGTCAAGGTCTCACTGAATGGCAACACAGCCTTCTGGTGTGTCAGCCACTCCTCCCAGTTTAGTGTCATCAGCAAACTTGCTGAGGGTACATTCAGTTCCCTCATCCAGGTCATTGATGAAAATATTAAACAGCACTGGTCCCAGCACCAACTGCTGAGGGACTCCACTAGTCACAGACCTCCAGCTAGATTCTGCCCCGTTGACCACAACTCTCTGCTGCCTTCTTTTCAACCAGTTCTTGATCCACCTCACTACCTGATTATCAAGCCCACACTTTCTTAGATCCCTGCTAAATTACTAATTAGAATTAAATAGTCCTTTCTAAGATTGGTGTTGTCATGGCTAGACTACTGGGGCTCAAGTTTGTTCACTGGCCATGCAGACACGTCCCTGAATTTAGGGGGAATATAGAAGTTTGATTGCTGACTAATATGAGTATCACTTGCTGAAAAACCTAGCGAAATGTGTAATGCTGTTGTCCTGGGTTCAACAGTAGCAGTCATTTTTTCTCCTTCTTAGTAGCTGGTGCAGTGCTGTGGTTTTGACTTTCAGCCTGGGAACAGCGCTGATAACACCGATGTTTTTAGTTACTGCTCAAATGTTCAGTCTGACCAAGGACTTTCTGAGTCTCATGCTTTGCCAGGGAGGAGGGGGAGCTGGGAGGAAGCAGAGACAGGACACCTGGCCCAAACTAGCCAAAGAGGTATTCCATACCACAGCACATCACGCCCGGGATGTAACAGGGAGTTACCCAGAAGGGCCGGCTCACTGCTTGGTTGGGCTGGTTTTCGACAGGTGGTATTGTATTCTCTTCCTTTGTTATTTCCCTTATCATTACTATTATTGGTAGTAGTAGTAGTGGTTTGTGTTATACCTTAGTTACTGGCTGTTCTTATCTCAACCCATGGGAGTTACATTCTTTCCATTCTCCTCCCCGTCCCTCTGGGAGCGGGGGGGCAGAGGGAAGAAAGGGTCAGGGGAGAGTGGACTGCGTGGCTAACTTGACAACAGGGTTTAAACCACGATAGCTGTCCACTACCTTCATCAGCAGTTCGTGCAGCTTTGTGCGGTGCACAGAGGGAAAGAGTGCTGAAAGGATATTTCTGAAATTGCAAAGCCACGGCATGCCAAAATTAAGCTTTGTTCTGCCTTCTGTATGTGTTACAACGTCATTATGAGTTGAAGTCATCTTCTGCTAGAGCAAGCTGAACATAGGTGGGATCTTAAGAGAGTTGCACTGGCAATCTCCATTACGTCTCTCAATCCTGTGCAAGTTGTGGTTTCTTCCTCAGTTACACAAGTTCCACAACTTGTGTATATTAGGGGCCTATTTTTCCACCTTTGTTATAAATATGATTTGCAGTTTGAAAGTTCCTTCTGCAAAGCTCAGAGATGCTACAGTTGCCAAAACCAAGTAAGTAGGGATGGAACATATGTTTTTCCTCATCTTGCTTTTTGAAATAAAAGGAATTTTCACTGAAACAGCTTAAGACAAACATCCTGAATGGAGCATTTCAGCCTGAATACTTAAGAAGTTACACAGAAGCATAAGTTGCTTACATTCTGTTTTAAAAGAGCACAGTTAATGCTAAATACATTAGTTATATCTGTTAATTATAAATAGCACTACACTCTCTGCCTGCAATGGTACTTGTCTTAGAGCATCCCTTTCAGGATGCATTTACAACTGAACCATTTGTCTTTTTTTCCTGCTATTTATCTTCATGTTATCTTTTGCCGTGTCTTTATCTTCCTGATTCTTTTCACTTGAGTTTTCCACTCATTGTGGTTTTTCACTTTATTTTGGATTTCCACTTAAGCAACATGAGGAAAAATAGGTTTGCTTTGTAAAGGATATTTGTGTCTGCAAGAGAATTTGGTTTCACTCCCTTTGAGTTTTGCATACAAGTAGTAATAAAATCAAGCCCAACAGCAAAACATTGCTTGGCAGTCTTTCAGACCATGGTGCCAATTGTCTGTTCTTGGATTTATGGTGTGTATGCTTATTTTTGTTTAGTATCTACCTGAAATCAGTGAATTGCCAAATCAAAATCAAATTGTCCTGAAATATGGTCTGGCTCGCAGAGAAAGGCTGTAAAATCTCTGCTGAATCTTTGCGCTCTTGTAAGCTTTTGATTGAGCTGAAGTCAGAACAATCTTACTCAATAAGTCTTACTTTAAGATTTTGTAATAAAACTACTCAACTCAGTTTGTCTCTGTTTTTGAAATTAATGTTTGTAAAGGGTGGCTTAAATACGTTTACTACTCATCAGACAATAGCATGATTTTTGGATTATTGTTTGAACATCTGTCAAATGTGGTCTGTTGTATTGATTTGTAGCATGGTAGAATCTGTTACTGAAATAAACACAGTAGTAATTTTCATGCTACCAAGATGAAAGTCGGCATGCAAATTACTTTTGGGTAAATTCACACAGGAAAGAGAAAGTACCCCTTCACAATTCCCTGCTTTATGGCAAGGACAAGATTGGTAGTGGTCCCGTACTTACTCACGCTCTTACGGACTGTGGCTAATTGTGAGAATGGTCACTCCATAGGGTGGTTTCTCGTTCACAGCATCTTAACAGCACATTTTTGCCAGTGCTTTGCTTGTCGTCCAAAACCAGACATGTTCAGAGAGTAATTAGCACAGGAGCACTGTCAAATTGGAAGGATGAAGTGGATGGGAATCTGTGGGCATGTCCTCACTTGGGCAGTACTGAATCACAGATGTTTTGTGTGAAGTATTGAAACGAATGATCCTTATGAAATCTGTAGATGGCAGCAGGGTGAAGGGAACCACAGGCAGTTTTTTGAGGCCATGACAAGCAAGCTAAAAGGATCTTGGCAAACTGTTGGAAGGGAGAAGAGCACAATTCTGTGGGGATAGATGGAGAATACTATGCTTAGCAATTAATCAGAAGTGGGCTTTATAATTTAGTGGATCAAAATGTAAGATGACATTAAAATATGTTAGATCATATTGTGATATTTGTTATCTCAGACATGAAAGAAAAACAAAGATGTATCACCAACAGAAAAGCAGTTGTCATAGTGGGAGATACAAATAGAAGGATTTTGATCTCTTAGGAGCAAGCAGTTTAATAATACAATAAACACAATAAAGACAACAGAGTGTTCTTTTAGTCACTTCTCCTCTTTCTTCAAGTGATTACCTGGTTAAACTTCATGACTACTGTCTCTGACTTGACATTCAATTCTTGAATGCATGATGCCATAGGAGATGCTAATGATTGTTGTTAAGCTTTGGGGTTTGTTTTCTATGCATAAAATTACCTTTTTGAGGACTGCTTATTTTTCCAGGTTCCAGCTGCAGTTTCCAGTTTCCAGATGCAGTTAGCTATGCTGGTAGTAAAGATTCAGTAGCTGACTGTAGGAGGCAGGCTGAAGGTGCCTTTAGGAAAGCAAGTCATCCTGTGCATGGACACTCTTTTGAAACTTGTTTAATGGGAGATATACCCAAATATTTTTCTTTTTATTTAGAGTTTACTAGCCTGGCAATGAGTAGGAACTTGTTTATAACTAATCGCATAACTAACCATCAGTTTCTAAAGCCTGTTCATAGAGAGAGGCTTAGGAAACCTCATCAGGCATTTTTGCATGGCACCTCAGGTACCTGAGATGCTTTTTCGAGGACTGCTGTTCCTGACAGAATCTCTTCCATGTCAGTACCTTTTCCTTCATATCCATGCACACATATGTACATGTTCGATAGCATGTTCTCTGTCTCTTCATACACTATTAGATTTTTTGTCGGGTTACTGGGTAAATAACTCTTTTCCATCTGCCTTACGTGGGAAGAGAACACAGCCACTGTTCTCTTTTTTGCAGAAAGTCAATAGATTTTAACTTTTAGAAAGGAAATGGTAGAGGGAATATGGGAAGGAACCTGTGGAACTACAAAATTTGCAGGCCTGTGGCCAGACGGTCACAGTGGAAATTTTAACCACTCATAAATTCCTCATGTAAAAAGTTTTTATTGTGTGTGAGAGCTGTTTCCAGCATTTGTATTTATGGTTTTGACTAATTCTTCACCCAGAATTTTCTAATAGATCTGTCAGTCTCTAAAATTTTCCAATACATCTGTAACTTCTTTTTCCTAGCAAAATAATCCCTAATAAAATAATTTTTGTTCTTAGTTACCATGTACAGGCTATAGAAGATTTGTCCATAGATTACACACTGAAAGCCATGATAATGAGAGGGGGTGCGCCACCATTTGCAGCTTATTTTCATGGTGGGATTTCGTGAGATGTTCACCTACCTGAATGGTCAAACAAGTCTGGAACCAAATGGCATACATATGCTTGAATGTAAAAGCAACATGGACCAAACAGGCAGCTGATAAGGATCCACATCACTCCCATGGCATTAAGACAGTTGGCAGCATCTGAACTTTGAGTCTTGCACTAGATTTTCAATGTCTGTATTAGCTATTCAAACTGCAGTCTGAAGGAAGTTGCTAAAGCATTGGTCAGGGTCATTGCTATCTGATGCATGAGTCACTTTATCAGTCAGTGTGAAAAGTGTCTCGTTTCAGATCATGTCATGATTTCTGTGATTGTACAGACTGAGCCACACTTCAGATGGTCACAGTGGCCAGCCATATCTGTTTATAGGCTCTACTTGCAAATGTTGATCTTTGTTATACTAAGTAGTCTTGCAAGGACTGGATGTAGCCATATAATTCAAATAAAAAGAGCCAGTTCATGCAGGAAGTAGTGTGCAGGTCAGCCGGCACTAACCCTTTCTGAGGTGTGCAATTTCATTTTCTGTTCCAGCAAATACTGCGGCATGCCCGTGGAAATGCCACAAAGGTGATATTTCTCATTACTGATGGATATTCCAATGGGGGAGACCCAAGACCAATTGCAGCATCGTTGCGTGAATTTGGGGTGGAGATCTTCACCTTTGGGATATGGCAGGGGAATATCCGAGAGCTGAATGACATGGCATCCCATCCAAAAGAAGATCACTGTTACCTTCTTCACAGTTTTACTGAGTTTGAAGCTCTGGCACGCAGGGCTCTTCATGAAGGTATTAATGTACTAACCTCAGGAGTCTACAAAGAGCAGAGAGGTCTGAATAGAAAGATCTCCAGGGCTGTCTTGTAATTACATTTCATGTAGTGTTGATTTTTTTTTCTTCCCCCTCTTACTTTCTAGCAGAGGTAAAGGTTTATTCCTTAGGTAAAAGGATAAACTGTATGTTTGACTAACTCACGATCAACAAAATGTGAGCCAAATTCTCCTCATTGGTATATACATACTTCCATTCAAATCATTTTGTCCACAAAGAGCAGACTACAATCTTGGCCCAGTGTAACTTTCACTTGAATAGATTAACCTTGTAGTCAGATACATGGTCGTCAAAAAGAGGCACCTAATACGCACGTTAGGAGTAGCCTTACTAGCTCCTGGTGTTTTACAGAGCAACAGAAGCTAGCCTATTCAGAACTAATTTAGATCTCTCTGTATAAGGGTAAGTACAGTTTATGACCTTATACATTCAGTAAAACTGGAAAGAGCGAGGGGTGGAAAAGGAGTTTTGACTATGCTTTTATCCTTTTTTAGACTACTGTATTCTAAAAAAAAAGTTCTTCCTGAAAACTAGAGTAATTTTAAATTAGCAAGTGAAACACATGACTAGACCTTCGTTTGAAAGCCAGTGCTGCTTGATTGAGACTTAGAACATGCATCAGACTAGCCATTAGCATTTATTTGCCACAATAATTTTAAAAGTATGCTACTTTTACATAAGTAGGTTGCTTTACTGCCATTCTGTTTGTTCCAGGTAAAGTTTAATGTGAATGTGCCAAGGAAAAGTGTTTTGGTTTTTAATAACGGCCTACTGGTTATACATGCCATGACCAAATGCTTTTCTGGTACCAAAGGTGGCATTGACTAAAGCTGGGAGAAGCTGTCTCAGCAGCTTCTTTTGGAAGTAAGACTGCATTCTGGCAGTGTTAGACTAAAACGAGGCTGGGTGAGAAAGTTTGAGGATCTTTGCACCATGGCTTTCAGTGAGCATTTTACCAGAATAGAAACACCAATTTTTTTTTCTTTACATTTTGAATATAGTAAGACTCTGCTTCATGTTGCCATTGCTAGTGCTTAGAGGTGGCACCTAAGATGATTAAGAAACGTTTCACTAATGACATAATGTGAGGCTGTGGGAGGACTTTTGATTGGATTCTTTGTTAATAAATTGATTATAAATAATTGATAAATAAATTGTTTCAGACCTGCCTTCTGGCAGCTATATCCAAGAAGATATCTCGCACTGTTCATATCTCTGTGAGGCAAATGAAAACTGCTGCGACATTATGGCAAGCTGTAAATGCGGCACTCACACTGGCCAGTTTGAATGCATCTGTGAAAAAGGATACTATGGGAAAGGACTACAACATGAATGTACAGGTGAGTCTCATGTCTTAGTGCTTGGGTTTCTCTCTGTGACCTGAATTCATGGCTAATCTAGGTGGGAGTGAAAAGCTGTTTTGGATTATGGCTATGAACCTGGATAAGAATACATTTGAGGCTGTTGGAAAACTCTTATCTGACTGAACATATAGGATAGCTCTAGCAGTCAAACTTGTACCTTGTCTCCAGCAGTAGCCAAAAGAGATGCACAGGAAAGAGGCAAATGTTCTGACACAGTAAAACTGTGTGAGCCTAAAACACAGCTCACCAACAGTTTTGTCACTAGAGTTTACTGACTCTGAGGTAACGTGGTTTTGCACTCAAATGCTCTTAGTAAATTTTTCCTTTGTGAATTTTGCTGACCATTTTTTGAACTTTCATAAACTTTTCTGTTTGGACAGGGGCTAAATGTGTGGACCTTTGCAGCATAAATCCTTAGAGAAACTTACAGTAAACTAAATGTTCTTTAATTCTCTCATGTTGACTTTCAGTTACTACAGAGGAAAAAGACTTGTGGGTCACTAAACAGAAACTTGTTATCACATCTTGCTGAGCTTGTTGTTGTTACTGCTTTTTGGATGTGTCCTGTTATGAGCATGCATTCAAAGTCTACAGTTGAAATAGCAACAATATACAACTCTTTATTTTCAGAGAAGGTATGCAGGTTTTATCCAACCCTGTTGATTTCTCTAGGACAGAAGTTTCAAAATTGTTAGAGTGTATCTGAACTCTTAAATTTGTTACGTGAGCTGGACAAAAGGAGTGCTTAAAATCAAGTATTTCTCAATGAGAAAGAAAATACAGTATTTATGTTCATCCTTTTGTATTTGTGCATTTTCACTTATATTCTACAGATAACAGATCTCTTGAGTCTTTTCCTCATGAAACCTGAACTAACTGCAGTGGATATATAGACCATGGTTGTATACTGTTTGTGAGGGCCATACTGCTTTTTTAAATGTCATTTTCATTACATGTAGAGAGTCTCTTGATGTAAATTGTAAGACTTGGTAGTTCTGTTCAGAGAACAGACACGGGCAGGTTTGTGACTAGAAGTTGAAGAACTTCTTCAGGAGAAGGTTTAATGGAGACGGTGATGTCTGTGTGCCTGTACAGGGAGGATTATAAGGATACACTGAGGGATCCAGACATGATAAGCACATGATGAGGTAAAAGTCATGTCTGTCACCACGGCAGGAACAGAGATACCCCAGTGTTTGTGTTGGGAAGTTGACCGGTGGTGTTATACTTCCTAACAATTATCACCTTTAATTCTCCTAGTGTCTCTGGAGCATCTTTTCTTTGTCTTGTATTAAGGTAAGTAGGTAAGCAGGAATTCATTGGGATTTCAGTGCAGCATGAGTAGAGGAATGTAGTTAAAGTCAATGTCAGCACCAGCACACTAGATCAAAATTCTGTTTTATGTAAGTGGGTGCAGCTTCCTTATGTGCTAAATTAACTCTGAATGAAGATCTGCTTCTATTTTGCTTATTTTCAGTTGTAATTCTAATTTGTTTTGGACAAAATAATATTTTCATAGTAATTTTTTCTTTTGTAATTGAAGTAAATTTCCTGCCCTTCAAGTGCCTTAGTAACCTATTCCACCTCCAATGCACTAGTAAGCTATTGAACAAATTAAACACAGCATTTCTGCCTGTATCTGTAGCTTGTATCAATTAATATTGTTTTAAGCTATTCCTAAAGATAGCAATCGTTTCAGAGTTACCGTTTCTACATGAAAGGATCTTCTGATGGGGTGAGCATGGCTTTTGAGTGTCACTAAGAAGGATAAAATACCATTCTTTAAATTGTAAGAAGGATAAAGTACCATTCTTTAAATTGTACTTTGCAAATGCAGAGGAAAGTTTAATTTTGACATCATCAGCAGGTGCTTCTAATAAAAGGGGCTGGTATTAAATACACTGCAAATAAGCTGATGATTGCAGCCATCTGGTGCATATGTGAAGATAACTGAAGATGAATACATATATTTCAGGAAGAAGTTGATGTAAGTAACTCAAGCTTGTTCTTTGAAATATGTCTGCTGCTCATCTATTGTATTCTTCAAGACAGACAGAAACAAAAGGCAACATGTTCTTTAAAGAAAAACCAGCATGTTTTGGAATCTTTTATTCTGAAAAAGATTCCAACCTTTTTTTTAACATTTCCCAGCTGAGCACAGCTGTGGATTTGTAAAGCATAAGGAATCTTAAAAATGCATCTTAACTTTTCTTCAATGTATAATGTGCCGAAGGACTTTTGGCAAGTTTACAGTGACAGGACTTACATTTTAATTGGACTACTTTTAGCTTTTGATTGGTTAAACTCGCAGATATTCTACTAGCCTATGTTTACTTAATACAGTAAGGTTTTTTTAAAGAGTTCTCAATATGATGAGAGACGATTCTTCTGCAGCACATCTGTTCTTTTTACTAGTTTGATTATTTTCTGATGTTATTTTTGGTATGCTCATGTTCCTACACAGTATACCACTTTACTGTTTATGGTTTTAAATGTGAGGTATTAGAATAACTATGTAAAAATTGTAACAGTTCTTTACTTTCATAATTACCTGAAACACCCTAGAAAGCTTCTGTAGAACAAAATAGGAGCCACAAGCTTTGTGCCAAAAAGCAGAAATTGGCTTCAGTGTCCACCTTCTGTTCTTTGTAATGTTGATGATGTGCCACAGAAAGAAGAACAGACTGACTGTTCTTGTACTTTAAAAAGCAAACCAAACAAAAGCTTCTTGGCCCACACTAGGAGCCTCATGCAGCCAGAGACATCTGCGACAATTGTGAGAAAGGAAGGGAGGAAGAGAAAGACAGAGGTAGAACAAGTATTAAGAGTATTAAGACTATATAAACACCTCCTTTTCAATAACACTTCACTTTTTCTTCTCCTTCCTTTCCTTGATTGCAAATGTTGAGTTTCAAACTAGAGACAACCAGACAAAAATACAGAGTTCAGCAAAAATAAACATAGAGTGGTTTGGGTTGGAAGGGACCTTAAGAATCATCCGGTTCCAGCCCCCCTGCCATAGGCTCTTGGATTGGATGACGATTCATGATGATGCAACTGAAGGATGATACCCACCATGTTCATCTCATCAGGTACCTCCTAAGCAGCACCACCATTACTAGGGTCAGGAAACTTGTCTTACAGCCACTAGTTTCTTTTATCTAACATGCGGACCTCATTTTTTGCAGCACAAGGTATCCTTGATGTGCAGCTAGCAGGGCAGAACTAGTAAATGAAATACTTCTAGTATGTGCTAACTCTTTCTTCTTTTGTTTATTTTTGGTCCTCTACTTGGGTATAATTATTGAAGTGTAGAATGTCACCACATGCATGAGTGTTCAATTGGTTACCTATGCTTTGATTTAGGAGTATACAGCATATCAGTTATCATATGCACAGCCACCAGAGCAACAGTTTTGCTTACAGAACAGCACATGGATTAGATCTATAATGAACTTTTAAATGAAAACTGAAATCATGTGACAACTTTTACTTTTTTTACAAATTTTAATTCAGAACATATTTACTGAAAGGTCTGCAAACTTTGAGGAAATGTTGGGTCCAGCAACGCAGGGAAGATTCACATTTTGTGGTTTCTTGCATTTTGGACCCAGTTTTCAGCTGAGCATTTTTTTCCATGAGATTTTCAATATTGTTTGAGATGCAATATGAGAATGCAAAACAAAACCTGATATTCATGAGTTTAATAGCTTTCTAGTTAGACAGGAAGAACCTTAATTCCAGCTGTGATTCCTATGGCCTAGTCTAAGAAAGCTAAACATCTCTTCTGCCATCCTGTGTCTTTCCTTCTTTCCTTTTTATATGAGCTTCTATCATGCTGGAAGCTGAGTCACCCTTTCTTAATATTCCTTTTCGAAGGTATTTCTTTAGCTACCCTTTACGAGTTACTGGCTTAATGAAGCTTCGCCAACCATTCTATACTTGTCATACTGTACGCAGAAATTTTAACTAAGTTCACAAGATCCCTCTAAGCCTCAAGGCATCCAGAGTTTACAACACGTAACATAGGCTGTACTCGTCAGTAGGTGCTTGTAATGGTTCTGGCAGTGCCATTTCATGTTTTCATCTATTAAATCTACCTCTTAAAACTGGTCAGGAGTTTGTTTTGGTTCCACTTCTGTCTTTTGTTTTTAAGTTCTAAATCAGAAAAATACTCTTTAATTCTACCATACCTATCACTGAAAGAAGTCTTCTCCTGAGGCCTACAGAAAACTGGCAATTGAAGAATCTCCTTGACGAAAATGCAAAATGGTTACTAGTGTCTTACCTTGTGCCACATAAACCTGCAGGTCTCGGTTACCAGAAAGAAGCAAGCAAATAGAACTTCTAAATAAGGATGAGTTGGACGAACTTGGATTACAATTGAGCAAGGAAATTAAGGTGTACATGCTTAATTAACGCTTATGAAACCTGAGCAATTTGGAGAGACTTGCAGTTGGACTTAACTATTGTTAAGAGAAAGAGCTTGACTGGAGAGTTCTGTCAGTGATTTTCCCCTTTTGCCTAGCAGCTTTCTAATCATAGGCCCCTTTCTGTAACCCTTTTGGGGGATGAGATTCGTTTGTATATTTTACTTTTTTTATTTGTAATATATTTATTTAAAAAATGCTTCTCCCAAGTGAAGGCTTCTTCTGTTACAGCCTCTCTTTAGTGGCTTTTTGTCTGTGATAATATGCAAAGGTTCTGTTATGAGTATACTGTGTTAAAATGACTCACTGTCACGTAAGGAGAAGAGGAAATAAGAAATCAGGGATGTAAAGCAAGAGGAAGAATGCAAAATACCCATGACTAAGCAACAGTGAATTGCTGCCTAATTAATACTGGCAAAAACATTCCTTGCTGTCATTCTGTGTATTTTTTCTGTTTCTTATAAATCTTATTTGATTCGTTATGGGTGACAATTTGAGCATAACATCATGATGGTTAAGTGCAGAAGAAATGTAAATGAGTGTTTTTCTAGTGAGGATATCATAACATGATGAGTAAGTACAGGAGAAATGTAAATTGATCTGGTTTTCCACTGGGGGTACTGGAAAACAAGTGGATAAGGAAGGTTTGTATGGAAAGCAAGTGCTAGAGACAAGGCTATGGAAGTTTAGTAGGTTAATTATATTTTAAAAAATCTTTTTTTATGACTTAAAAAAATAATGCAAAAGCGTTCATAATTGCTGTTTGCATAAAGAATGAAGAAAAAGGCATTTACAGATATTTTGTGTGGAAAATAAATACATCTGGAAGCATGCAGAGTTTTCTTTACATTGAAATCTGCTATGTCAGAAACTTGTCCCCTGAAGCACAGTATTTCCTGCTTTGCTTTTGGAAATTCAGGTAGGGATTCTCCTGCTTGTTGCTATAGGAAGCAAAGCAAAGGCTGGGTGAATAAAGGATTGGGATGCTGCAGGATTTTTCAAAATGGAACAAACAATAGAGATAAATTTCTTTGGTATGGCAATCTAAAAGCATAAATTTTCAGCATAATTCAATAAAATCTTCGTGTCGGGAGGGTTTCTTTTTTTGTAGGAATGAGTCTGACAGAAGTGAATGTTAGTTTGCATGTTACTACAGTGGTTTTGCTTGCATTTTACATAGCTTCTGACACCAAAGTAGTTTGTTTCCCACCTGTACAACCAGCTTTATGAAGATGGGGCGTTTCTGGCAGTGGAATTTGTTTTGCTGAGTTTACTCCTTGAACCCTTCTGACCTTCTACCCAAAAAGTGATACCGAAAAGGTTCCTAATGCACAGTCCATATGAAGTGATAACAGATTTTGTCAATTACTGAAGTGTTTCATATGGTACTGTAAAACCTCTATGATCTGCTTTCCCCATGTGAAGCCTTTGAAGGGAAACAGTAGCAAAACATTTTTTCTTTTAAGTGTACATTTTATAAATATAAGTAGGAAGAAAGCCCTGTGGAAATTGGGATTTTATTTTCTTTATTTTGGGATCTATGTATTCACAACTCAGACTGGTGCAGATCATGCAGACTTGCTTGGGGGTTTTCCTTTGTTTTGGTAGGGGATTGTTGTTTTGTTTGAGATTATGTAAGCCTCATCATTTCCGAAGTGAAATTTTAAAGATTCAGCCTGTCCAAAAAACTCTTGAAAACCAGTAAAGTCAAGACAGTAACCTTTCCAGGCCACCACAGTAATGTGAAAGTTTTACCATGAACTAGTGTCTTTACTTGTGGAGTTGTAAAGAAGGAGCCTTTTTTGGTTGATTTGGTACAAGTTTTTTCACCTAAAAAAGTGAGGTGTGCAGCTTCTGGTATTTTTTTAGTCATAGCTATAGTTTTTATAAGCACATTGAAGTGAATAAGAGTATTTCCGGTGGTATTAATGAGTTTGGATCAAGTCCTTGGAAGTAAGTGACGGATTTTTCTCTCTTCTCCAGGAGTTATGTGTCAACTTACATGCACCTTCTGTTGAAAAATAAAAAGTTAAGTAACACAATAGCTGATATGGATAATGATGTTTCCTTGGTATAGATTTTTTCTATCTCTGTACCATGTAGCTTGTTTCCTTTGCATTTAAAGCTGAAATGTAGCAGAGGAAGAAAACCCTAAAACTAACCAACAGAAAAGTTTGCTGTGTATACCAGAAACCCTAAAACTAACCAACAGAGAAGTTTGCTGTTTATATCAGCACCATTTCTAGGAAGCTGTTGCAAAATGAAGGTGAAAACCCATATCCAATTTTACATGTGCAGCCCAGGAAAACAGAGGTGTAATTCTGTGTCTACAGGCAGTATTGAAAAACATCTCATCCTTTCCAGCTAGATGTCATCTGAGTCTTTAGAAAAAAGTTTCTATGCCAAAACAGACTCTTTCCTTTCCATTAAGTATAGAGCTATTTCTGAAATAAATACAATGAAAAGTTGGAAAGTGATGCACAAGTTACCCTTTTTTCCTTGTCTTGGAAGTGACTTGTCCTGGTCACCTCAGAATGTCATGAAAAATAAAGCCTCTAGCCAACACTCGTATGTGCAATTCAAGGAGAAAAATCAGCCATCTGGAGGGCTTGAGAGAAGCAGAAACCGTGCTCTGAATAAAAATAAACATGACATAGGAATAGAATCCAGCTCTCCATGCTGGTCAGACTAAGGCTGTCTCTGTAGCACCCAAGCTGCCCTTTAGCCACATTGCATACAGCCACCACAATGAAGAAGGCTCCAAGTGTAAGCACAGCACCAGTTAGGTTTAGTGTTTAGTTAAATGACTGTAAAACCTTTACTGTTAAACCTGAGCTTTGTGTTGAGTCTCTAGACAGCATAAAAAGCAGACTATCTTAAGTTCATTGAGATTTTTATGCTTTGAAAACTTCCTCTTTCAGCTATGCAGTCCCAGGTGAAGTGATAGTTTACAAACTTTGTGCTGAACATGTCTTCCTTAGCTGCCTGAAACACTCATCAGCCAGTTGTCACGGTCTTTTAAACAGTTAAGGCTCATACCATTTTAGCATAGGCTTTTGATAAGCCTTTGTCTGGTCTTGCAGATTTGAGAATAATTTTCAGGATTGGGACTTTCATCATACCAGGCACTTACTGGAATAATTGTCTGTCCATTGAATCCCTTAATGAAACGATTTTTACTCTAACATTCTTTGGTTACCCCTGTGGATTACATGGTGTCATCTTGCCTTTGCTACCTTTTCAGAAACACATGGCCAGGATGTTTTCATGGACACATGTGCACACTTATTATTCCTGAACTTGCGCCAGTTTCACAAATTAAAACCAGACATCTTCCCATTCTGTGAGCCTGTGAGCAGCTTTTGTCTTAGAGAAGTAAAAATTACAATTCTTGAAAGAGTGCATCAGGGATAAAATAAGATGGCAGTATTCAGCAAAGAATTTTAATTACTAAAATTATAAGAGAGGTTAAAAGACTTGGATCTTAATTAACTGTTTTATCTTTAGTGGCTCTTTAAGGCTCCAAAGCATCACTTTGAAGTACAAAAGTAATTTCCAGGATGTAAGTCATGCTACACGTAACTCAGGTTTAGCCTTAGAGCCTGTGCCTATGAGGTTGTGCATAGGTGTCAGGATTCCTAGCATCCTTAAATTGCTCCCACAAATTGTCAAAGTTGATTCATTTAACTAGGCTGGAGCGTAGTGCTCTTAATGTGACAAAATCTGGCAGTCACTGTGACTGCATTTGGATTTTGATGGATTGTAATGGTGTGTTTGTAACTTAGTCAAACAAATTTGACTCTTGGCACTCAGAATCAGTTTCCAGTTGAACAGAGTGTAGGAATATTTTCATTTTATTATTAAAAATCCTTATGCTGTGATATTCACTCTACCCAGGCCAGTGAATTTTGCAGATTGCGTTCTCTGTAAGAATGAGTACTGTTCTTTTTGACATTTTAAACAAATTATCTACTTCTCTTCCAATCTGAAGCAAGTATTTTGTATAAAATGCAGTTTGTATCACTTTGCATGTGTTCAAAGATGTTCATCTCTTTGTTGCCTTGGGTTTACTGAAAGGGAGATACAGAAGCAAAGGTGCACAAAGCTCATCATGTTGTAACTTACGGTTAGGTAAGTCATATGTTGCAGATTTTGACCTGAACAAAGTCTTTCAAGGGATATTTATCTGAGAAGCAATATAGATGTGCCTTCCACTACCTTCTGTCCATTTGGCTACCACCATCATAAAAGAGTAAAGATAGTAGCAAGAAAGGATGAGATGGCTTTTCTGTTGCCTCTCCTTTTCAGTCCTGTGCAGCTGACTTCTCTGTGCATTCTGTGGAAAATCATCTGGCAGGTTCTTGATATCATTTCGCAATCTCTTCCAGGAAAGAAGCCCTTTCCCTCAGTCCTCTGCAGCTATGCTCCTCAATTCCTCCTGTTGTGCACATTCTCTGTTTCTCCAGCCACTGGGGTCCAGAAGTACTTCAGACTTTAGTATCACTCCAGAAAAGGCAGTGAGCAGCAAGAAGAATATACTCGAAAAAACACCATGATGAGAAGGGGGCAAAAGCCCACTCATCTTGGAGCAGAATTAGGGCAAATAGTTTGCAGACATCTTATGATGATCTTAATCTATCTGCCAGATACTCAACAGCCAGAATGGATGGAAGTAGTTTGGTTTGCTGTCTTGTCAGCAGCCTTGTTTTCTTCTGTCACTCTAAAACCTGCTACAGATGGCTCAACCTTCTCACCCAGAAACAGTGCTGACGGCATGGTGGAGTGTGGCTGCGTCCCTTGAGAATGAAAAAGCAGCACCACAGATCAGTTCCATCAAACAGGAAATTGGTTTCTCCTGTTGTTGCTGTTTTGATGAAAACAGAAATCGGGACTCAGCACAGAAATGGGAACTTCTTCAGGCCAAAACCCTAGGGTTTCATTTGTTACCATGCAAAATAAAGCCAGACCAGCAACTCACATTTCCAATGCAGATGTTTTAGTAGGGTTGACATCTGAAGGTAGTTTGAGGAGTTGAATTTTTCTCCTTAGTCTGAAATTTATTAAATATGAAGTGTTTTCCATCACAAGAAAGGGAAGAATCAATGGACCTGGCGTAGCAGGGTGGGGGGGGGGTGTGGAGTTGGGAAAGATTAATTTTATAGAAGAGTGTGTAATGTAGTTAATCAAATAGTCTAATTGTAGTTACGTCATTTAGTTATAGTTTGGACATGACAGGTTTGAAACAAAACCCAATACAATTAAGCACTAAGTGGCAATTTTTCATTAGTGTAAAGCATAGAAGAATGGCAAAATAGCTATCTGTGTAGGTGTGTACAGCTGTACTGATTTTATGCAGAGCTGCACCTTGTTGGAAGAACCCAGTATCTGGCTCCTTCTTTTGACCAGGAGGCAAATCTGCTGGGTGGTTTGGGGGTTTTTTATGTTTTGGGTTTTTTGTGAGAGCAAAACAAACATTCTGGTGACAGCTTAAAAAAAAAAAAAAGTAGATTTTTGGCACAAAAAGTTTAAAAGGTGTACCCTTGTGAATGCAATAGTAAATAGCCATAAAAAGTTTCCATCTCCTTGTAGCATGTAGTTTGTTTCTCAAACAAGGATGTCAGAAGATAAAGTACAAGAGCTTTCCTACATTGTGGCTGCTAATGCTGCTTGGCTTTGATTTCACAGATTATTGCTATTAATTCCAGTGCGTTTGTTGGTTAGGGCTTCACAAAATAGCCCAGAGTGAAACATTTCTATTACTATTGTCAGGCTGCCCTTTAGCTCAGCTTTTATGCTTTTATGACAGAAAAGTGCTTGCTATGTTCCGAGTTCCCGCAGAAAAACTCTTATCTAGAAATATGCATAGGTGGTGTTAAAAACTATATAGACATAGACACAGGAAACATGAGGATTCTTGTGAGACACAGAAACACCTACATCTACACAGGCTGAGAATACTCTAAGTCGCATTAATTTAAAGACATATTTATATTCTGAGTTTAATGTCTGTTCCCTGGAGTTTTGAATGAAAATATTGGGCTGTTACTGTGTTTTCTCTTCCTGTCCCTCATTTCGTGCTTTGCCCATCTGCTGTCCTCAGAGCATCCTGTGAAGCCTCCATAGGCCTGGGAACAGCAGTCTGTTGAATCCTGCTACTTTAACTTTAGCGTCATAGGAGACAAGCCCAATGTGTCTTACAGCAGCAACAGTGTGTGTACTCACTTTAAGGGTGCAGGCCAGTGTTGAAGTACTCAAGCTAACTAGTTTAAATCTTCATCTTTTTTACATCAGTGCCACAGAGGTGCCATAGGTCTCAAGACAGAAGGTGTGGAAGACAAGTTTGCCTGCAAGAATATGAAGTGCTGCAGAAGTGACTGTTTCAAGTAACTTGACAAACCTTGTGGTTATGCACCAGAAGACCTGCTAAGCTGGTGTTTCTTTTGGACTTCCCTTATTAAGTATGTCACAGAGGCATTAGTTTATGCCTCTGAAATATATTAGTTTGTTACCTAAATATGCTCTGATGCTCTAGCCCTATTTCTGTTGTCAACTTGGCAAAGAATATCACCTGAAATGCAAATACTCAATTTTCCGCTTTTCAGAGTCTAAGCCATTGCCCCAACATAGTAAGGATCAAATGTGTAGTCAGTTGGAAATCCCTTCAATTTTTATGTCATTGTGAATTGTAGAGAAATAATACACATATATAAAATTTTCTCTCTTTTATTTCTGAATGGAAATTCAAAACACAATACCTTACAAAACACAACACCATTTTTTAAAACATGGCATTCGGTGAACACTCATATTTTTCCCGGTTAGCCGAAAACACTTCACGGAACTGTCCCAATGACAGTGCAAGAGTGATTGTTAGATTGTGGCACAGGAGTACACAGAGGCAAAGGTGCTTGCTTTTCTCTAGTGACTTGATTTCAGCATGTATGGCTTTATTCATGTATGGCTTTTTTAGACAGACAAGTAGCTCACTTTGTGCCCACAGTCCAAACCCATGAGAACAGAAGTAATGTGATCATAAAAAACAGGACAGGGAAGGACCAGGCTCAGACACACAGGCACTGTCTGCCAGTATCTCTTTAATGTACCAGTAGCTGAGGGTTCATGCCTATGTTTTCCACTACTTAGCAGCAATGCTGCTTGTCAGTACTCATCCATAATAAGAGCTCTCCTAGCCTAGGTGTCAGCAGTTTTTCAGTAGCTGTCTGGGCCCTTTTCACTGTGTCACAGACAGAAAGGCAACTTGCACTTTAAAAACATCTGGGAAGCCCCTTACTGTCTTCTTGTTTCCCCACTTCTTTTTAATTACCTATCCCCCAAGATGCAGGTGATGGATTACAGCTGTTACTTGTCTGGATTCTACCTCAAGGCAAAAGCACAGACAAGTATTAAAGGTAACAAGTACAAGGTCTATGAATGAGATGCTTCACAAAGTTGTCTGTAGTGTCTTAAATTTCACTCACAGTGATGTCAGAGATTGATTGATTCTCACTACTTTTAAGGTCAGTTTTGGTAGGCTTCCTACATTGAAATAGGAAGTGTAGTGCCTCATACATTCTGATGTCAGAGAGGTAGTTTATCATCTGTCACTTGCATCTGTCACTGGTTCACAGTTTGCAAAAGTGGAAGAAATCAGCCAAGAATTTGTCTCCAACTCAGGAAAAACTGGGATATTCTTACACAGCATCAATTATCTTGTGAACATAACCTAATTGTAATCGCTGTTTCAGAATAGATTTTCTAGCTAAATTTCGGTGGTTTAATAAACATAAGTTTTAGGTCCCTTAAGCGGTAATGTCATCATTATTGCTACTTACTTTTTTTAAAAAATATATATTTATTTTGCTTAAGGTTGCAATTAAGAATGTTCCCTCCTTATTCTCCATCTCTATGGGTATAAGTGGCCATGTTTATGGCAGAAGAGATCAGAAAAAGGGCATGCATTTAGACAAGAAGGCAGGACCGGAAATGTGGCAAACTTTTTCCCTCCCAAAATATGCAAAGGATTTTGCTGCCATTTAGGAGAAGAACAAGTGAATCTGTTTCGTCAAGGTCAAAAAAATTCCCTTGAAGCTGAGAAGAGGATAAAAAAGTGGGACACAGAGCACAGTTCGCTTTGATGGGCAGAGAGGCTGAGTATCTGACAGTTAGAGAAAGAATCTTACTCTGGTGTTACCTTGCTTTCTTTCTGGCAGCAGCAGCAGGGGGAAATCCTGCCTGACCAATTTGGTGGCCTTCTATGATGGGGCTATGAAACTGATGGACAGGGGCAGAGCAGTTGATGTCATCTACCTGGACTTGTGCAAAGTGTTCGACACTGTCCCGCATGACATCCTTGTCTCTAAATTGGAGAGACATCAATTTGATGAGTGAACCACTCAGTGGATAAAGAACTGGCTGGATGGCTGCACGCAAAGAGTTGTGATCAATGGCTCGATGTCTGGCTAGAGACCGGTAACGAGTGGTGTCCCTCAGGGATCGGTGTTGGGACCGGTCTTGTTCAACATCTTTGTCGGTGACATGGACAGTGGGATTGAGTGCGCCCTCAGCAAGTTTGCCGATGACACCAAGCTGTGTGGTTCAATTGATACCCTGGAGGGAAGGAATGCCATCCAGAGGGACCTTGACACACTTGTGAGGTGGGCTGATGCCAACCTTACGAAGTTTAACCGTGACAAGTGCAAGGTCCTACACCTGGGTCGGAGCAATCCCAGGCACAGCTACAGGTTGGGCAGAGAAGAGATTCAGAGCAGCCCTGCAGAGAAGGACTTGGGGGTGTTGGTTAATGAGAAACTTAACATGAGGCAGCTTCAGTGCGAGCTCACAGCCCAGAAAGCCAACCGTATCCTGGGCTGCATCAAAAGGAGCGTGACCATCAGGTTCAAGGAGGTGATCCTGCCCCTCTACTCTGCTCTCGTGAGACCTCACTTGGAGTATTGTATGCAGTTCTGGTGTCCTCAACATAAAAAGGACATGGAACTGTTGGAACAAGTCCAAAGGAGGGCCACGAGGATGATCGGGGGGTGGAGCACCTCCCGTATGGAGACAGGCTGAGAAAGTTGGGGCTGTTCAGTCTGGAGAAGAGAAGGCTGCGTGGAGACCTCATAGCAGCCTTCCAGTATCTGAAGGGTGCCTACAAGGATGCTGGGAAGGGACTCTTTATTAGGGGCTGTAGTGATAGGACAAGGGGTAACAGGTTCAGACTTAAACAGAGGAAGTTTAGATTGGATATAACGAAGAAATTCTTTACTGTGAGGGTGGTGAGGCACTGGAATGGGTTGCCCAGGGAGGTTGTGAATGCTCCATCCTTGGCGGTGTTCAAGGCCAGGTTGGATGAGGCCTTGGGTGACATGGTTTAGTGTGAGGTGTCCCTGCCCATAGCAGGGTGGTTGGAACTAAATGATCTTAAGGTCCTTTCCAACCTTAACTATTCTGTGATTCTATGATTCTCTTTTACTATACGTGCCCTTCAGTAAAGCCTTTGGGTGTTACCAGTTGCTACTGTAACATATGTTTGCTCAATATTTAATCAATATATTAAATCAATATCAATTGCTTTATGATAACAAGAAGGGGCCTTTCAAACACGAATCACTAGCAAGTGATTCCCACTTAGTGGGTGAACTGCTGCATTGCTGAAGGTCTGGTCTTCACAGAGTGGCTAAGGGGTGGAGAACACATTAGTGCTGTTGTATGGAGGATGCAAAAGTGTTCTTCAGAAATGTGTCAGTGCAGTTTCCTCACAGAAGAAAGCTTTGCTAGACTGAGGACTATGACTGTATGCTTGGTTGTGGTACTATAACAGATTTGGTTTTTATCTTTAATCTTTTTTACCATCGGTTATGCAGTAGTAAAGCTTACTTTGTTGACAGGCACAGGACTTAGGGCTTAAAACACATTCCTTCAGTTCAAATCTAAGATCACCCTTTTGCTTGCAGCTGACATTGCTTTAGCAACAGTCAGATCTGTCCATAGGACTTCCTTTATATTTTGCAAAGAAATGAGGGGAAAAAGACAAGGGAAAATGGTGGAAATGAAGTGAGAAGCAGTCACTTCTCCAAATGTTTCTTGGGGAAGCAGCAGTTGATAATGAGGAAAGTAATCTAGTTGTCTCAGTGCTCTTGCTTTCCATAACGAGACTCTAGTTTGCTCTACATATTTAGATAATTGTAAAAGAATTCAGGAGATCATGTCAGCTTCCATAAGAGTTTTGCATGAGAGGAATAGAAAATAGGATTTATAGCATTTTTCACAGTATATCATGGGTATCAGTTATGATTCCAAGAATGAAGTAGAAACTGTAACATCTAGATTACAACAGTTTACTGAACTCTACACAGGAATAGCTGGGTTAGTTTCACAATATGTAAAAAAACAATTGGCAAAACCACCACTTTTTATTGCCTGATTACTGGCCTGAGCCACTGCATGTGCTTCAGCTCTCTTAAGTTAACTAAAAACTGTCTGACTCCTACTCTGGGCCGCTAAGTAAATAAACATGGAAATAGTGACATATGTTCTCCATCTGCACAGTCATGTGCTATATCTTCAGTGCTCAGAAATGTTGCTTAATAGGAGTATAATCACTGTTGTTGAAAAGTATATTTAATGATAAAAATAAGGGATGTGGAAAAGAGGCCAAGTTTGGCACCTAATGCGGTAGTGACAGTTTATTGAGGGTCTGGCAGAAATGGCTTCACTTTCCTGTTTATAATAGCTTTGACTTGCTGCATTCCCCATCTGTGATTCAGCAACTGGAACTACTCTGATCTGCGGAAAAAGGAGACTGAAATAGGTATCTTTCTTTTGGGTTTTTTTTTTCTTTCATGATCGTATGCTCCAACAGCTGCTGGGAGTGGGTGTTGGAGGCAACAGCAGAAAGGGAGCATTTCACATTGGAAGAGTTAAATAATTCAGCACCATTTAAGGTTCTGTTAATATTTTGCAAGAGAGCAAATTCACAATTTTTGTCTGAATGAGGAGGAGATCTGAGGATGTGCAGTTTCTGACTCCTCCTGGGTTCCTCATGCAACTTTCTGCTCTTAGGAAAGCCAGTTTGCTAATTCACTTGGAGCAGAGAGTCGTTTTTAGTTATGCTCTTAAGTCCCAAGAATCACTGAACATAAAACTGTGTTCAAGTTGCTGAGTAGGTGAACACAATGTAAATGGATCTTGAACCACCAGACCTGCTTTTCACTGCAGAAACCTATCAGTATTGTGAAGCTTGGGGTACATGCTTTGTTAACTTCCAAACCCCAATCTTTTATTTTACGTTAAAGTGCCTTTGAGGAAGGTGATCTGTTGAGTTTAGATTGTAACATGAGATTCTTGCACTTTGCTTCTGGAAGAAGGTGTAGGCTTTGCTGAGCAAACAGTCTTATTTGTGATGATTTCAGCATATCCCAAGTGTTACAGGCAGTGGAGTAGATTCTTACTTCTGTCCAGCTTCCTCTGGGTGTAGCACATCAGGATTTGTTATGAAAAACATTTTTTTATCTCAGACCCAGCTCAGACTTCGCTCCTTCCAAGTAGTTCCCTTTTCCAGCTGTGGATAAAGGAGGACTGTTTCTTGCTTCCTGGTGTGTGCCTCTAACTCATGAAGAAGCAAATTGAGCAGCTTATTGTGCAGCCCAGATGGAGCTCCTTTACTCTAATGATGTGTCTAACTGCCATGACTTGGGATTTGATCTAGGGATAATTTTGACCCTTTGGGGGTCTAATACCTGCTTGTTAGTCCATCCTGTTAGGGAAATGATGGATTGGTGGATTTGTTGGTACAATGAGGACTAATGAAAATGTAAGAAAAAGTATGGAGTGACTTTGCTCATAACATGTGATCTGAATCCCACACTGTAAATGCGTCCTTTTCTCAGTCCTCCCTTTTCCTTCATGATGCACAACCTTTTCTGTCAGCTGAAAGGAAGAGTAATTTCGTGCATGGTGTGATAATTGTGCCAGGCCTAGAGAAAACTTGGGCTTCCAGTGTCTGCAGATGACACAGGTACTGGATCTCTGAAACAGGTGTTTGCTTATCTGTGCATAGCACAAAAACTACACAAAATGCTGGAGTTCTTTTTAATGGAATTACTTTACATCAGCCTGCCTGTATTTTTTTACTGTTTTGTAGAAGCAAAAATATAACTTCACAGCTAGTATTAAAATGTCAAATAGGGCAGGATGGTGATGCTCCTTTTCAGTGTTTATGTATTAAAATAGCAGGAAGCTATCCGGAAATCCAAGGCACTTTCAACAGTGCTATTTAGAGTAGCATGTGCTGTCACATCAGCAGTGATTAAGGTTTACTGAGGATGTGTGTCTGTGATTGTAGTGAAGACCATGTCCAGAGAAGCCTGCTATATAGTAGTTCTGCTGTGAGCAAAGCATTTTCAGAGTTGATTTTGTTTCCCCTTTTAAGTAAGGGTCTGATTTGCATATGAAGTTTTGGACAGAAAACCTTCACTTGCACATAAAAAGATTAATAAATAATCTCTATTTTCGTTGCAAATTTCACATAACCAGCTAAGTTATTTTTCCAGAAAGACCTTTTCGTAGTTTCAGAATTTGTTGTATACTTCTAGCACTATACATTTCAGAAATATGCAGGAGCATGAGAACATAAGTCAGTATCCAAGCTCAAAAAATCAAAAGTGTTGGCATGAGCTAATACCCATTGCTAATAGGCATGTTTATGTTTGCCTTGGGCATGCCTTCCAAGTGCATTACCAAGAGTAGATGTGATGTCTCTGCAAACAGTAAACCTGTAAACACGATCTAAAATGTTGCTGATACTTAAACCAAAAGAGCTTCATTTCAATGCCATTTCTGTGTATACAAATTGCACAAGTTGTCAGGATACATCTTGTGAACTTTTAACTTGAATAAAACATGGAAAGGCATCCTATTAAGTTATACAGTACATGGAATCAGGATTTCCATTTTTTATTCCTGAGTAAGCCACATGCTTTGAGACAGAGAGAAGTTATCCTCTGTAAAAGTATATATAGTAGTCTTTATTTTTATGATTGTAAAACATTTAAAATACTTTTAAAAGTTCTGTATATGAATCCGTTTAAGGCACTCACCATGTTTTTAATGTATAATAGTTCCTTTTTAAAAAAAGGTTTAAAGCTAGGCATAAATGGATTTTCTTTACATTCTCAGTACTGCTGCTATTACGAAGGAGGATTTTTGCAGTCAGAATTATTGCTTTGCAGTAATAATTTCTAAATATGCTGGCCCCATGCCTACTGAAGGAACTCAGCACAGTTGTGGCTCATGGCCAGACCTCCCTGTGGAAGAAGGTCTTTGTAGGCATCCTAACTTTTACCAGCTGTGATAGCTCTTGGGCTTATATTCTTCAGCAGGCAGATTGTTGCCCACTGTGAATGCTTGAGGTACTGAAATGGACTGCATCTCTTACTAGAAAAATTTCCAGTTCTTCTGCCCCATGGGAGGTGATCTAAAATTCTCATTTTAATTGTGAATAAGTTATTTCTGTTGCAGGTTTGTTATAACTATTTGAAGTGCTCAAAAATCTAGAGCTAGATCACCTAAGAGTGTCATTCCAAATGCTGCAGCCTAATTGGTAGTGGAATGTTGCAGTTTTGATGTCTGTAAACTCAATTAAAGGTTTGAATGAACCCCTCCCTATGTGTCATGTATAGCCATGTATAGAAATAGCTAAAATTCTGACTTGTTTCAACCTGCTTTCCCCAGTAAGAGGAAATTTGTAAATCTAATAAAAAGTTGAAGCAAAAGACATTGAGTAGGAACAGAGAAGACATCTACCTTGTTAAACTGCTAGTCATGTTGCTGTGAGAATGATGTTTAAGGAATACTGACAAAGAGCAGATGGATGAGCAGGTTCAGTGCTGTCTGAAATTAATGCACTGCACATGCTGGGGATAACAGGAGATATTAAAGAGCCGGAGAACATGCTGAGACTTAACAGAAATCCTTCCCTGATCCCTACACTTAAAAGCAAGCTCAGGGTTTTCCTTTGCAGTCTTTGTACGAGTCATACATGTCAGATATTGAAATAAAGCCACTTCCTTGCATATTTTTTGTAATCCTAACATGCTCCTAGCTCATGTTTGTTTTACGGCACCGTACATGTTGCAGACTGCAAAAAGATGGATTACAGTATCTGCCAAAGGTTTAGATATTTTCTTCTTAGCTTTCCAAAGGCACTTCTTGGGCACAAATTGCCTCTTTCAACAAAACTACCATATAGGAGATTAAAAAAAAAAAAGAAAACCCACAGACCACCACCTTCCCAGATAACTTAAATTTGACAACAAAAGCTGTAACTTCTGGAGACAGACTTTATAGTACAGATGCAGGGTGTGGGAAGTCTTTGCAAAGCAGGCTTAAAGATCTTCATGTGCAGGTATAGTGAGGTACAGTTCAGCAGCTGTGGTAATTTTTTTTTTGCTAAGTAGAGCAATTTTTGGCTTGTAAACACAGAACACAAACTCACAACCGTGATTTATTGTTTGGTTTAGTTGAACAGACTTGAAA
Organism: Psittacula echo; assembly: GCF_963264785.1. Lineage (NCBI taxonomy): Eukaryota > Metazoa > Chordata > Aves > Psittaciformes > Psittacidae > Psittacula > Psittacula echo. The sequence continues at coordinate 58,090,853 of NC_137742.1, read as the reverse complement.
AATACAGAATCTTGGGGCACATCCTCTGCCAGTGAGAAAGTGCACAAGAAGACAGGAGGAAGCAGAAACAGGACACCTGACACAAACTAGCCAAAGGGGTATTCCGTACCATAGCACGTCATGCCCCATATATAAACTGGGAGGAATAACCCAGAAGGCCAAGATTGCTGCTTAGGTTGAGCTGGGTATGGTTTAGCAGGTAGTGAGCAATTGTATGGTGCATCACTTGTGTTCATTGGGTTTTATTCCTCTCCCTCTTTTTACCTTTTTTTTTTTCGTTTTTTAAAAATCCCACTTTATTTCAATTATTAAGCTGTTTTCAACTCATCCCACAGGTTCTATCTTTTTACAATTCTTCTTTCCATTCCACCAGAGAGCAGGGAGGAGAGTGAGAGCGTGTGTGTACTTTAGTTACTGGTTGGTGTTAAACAACAACAGTGAGAGATGCAGATAGATGCAGGGCAGAAAGATGCAGCACAAGATAATGCACTATAACTTCTTTGTGTGTCCTTTCTCATTAAGTGTTTTGCTTCTATTTAGTAAAACAAATAAGCTTTACGTTCAGGCCCATTCATGGTGGCACATTTAAAACATTACTGGTTGCAAATACAGCTGCCACAGCACTTGATTCACACACACAAAGGTCAGAAATAATACATTTCTAATATTGGAAATATTTTCTAATTGTCATAGGGTTTTTTGCTTTTGCAAAGACACAATAATCTTAGGTGAAGTAAAACAGTGGAAGAGAGACCCCACACCTTCAGGCTGTAGTTTTTTTCCAAGGGCATAATTGTGAGTTGAATTTGAAGTTTTGGTGTGGACTATAATTCAAAGGAATTCTAGGCACACACATTGGATCTTTCACAAAACTTCCAACAGATCAGTAAAAGTACACGACCACACATGCCATGTCAAAGATCCATATAACCCAAAAATCTCCTGTCCATGTATGTTCGGTAACAAAAAAATGAGGAAGTGGGAAAAGAATTGAATACAAACATCCAATGATCATTGTTTAGAGATTCCATCACTTACAGGTTGCACATTTTTAGTAGAAACCAGCAAACCAAAATAAGAACAGGTATTCATGGTATATTCTGATTTTGGGACAGATTCGGCACTGAATGTATTTCCATCTAATTAGTGTTATAAAAAGTAATTACAGTAGCATAGAACCAGTTTGATTAAATGGAAAGCTAGGTATTTCTCATGTAAGAAGTTAGGGGTTGAGTTACAAAGAATATTTATGTATTTGTGATTTGCATCAAGGTATAATTTCATTTAGGCTTTACACATGTGAGGAAAAATGAGAATTAGAGACTACAACCATCACAGTAGTGGTGTATGAATAATGCTCAGGCTGACGCAGGAGGAAGCAGGATATTGCCTAGCTGATTCCTGCCATATCCCACAAAAGATAAACCATTAATCGGATCCTTCATTAATATGAAGTGTGGAAAAAGCAGCTCATGCCATGGATTACTTTGTAAATGTAGTTAGTGGGAGAAATTATGCATTAAAGAAAACACAAAATCCCTCAAATTAATCTTTGAAATACATGGAGTTTGACTCCCATCTCTCTTACACTGGGATAAATGAAGAATAATTACATTTTTGACTAGATACACTAGTGTAGTTGTAGAGGAAATTGAGCTTGCCTGCTCTCCCAGGATTTTAGAAGATTTACATTTTTAAGGCAGAATTGTTTATCCTTAAAGTTTGTATTTGTACAGTCAGAGAAAGATTGGTGATCCTGTGTCACAGTGTAGAATCCTTTGACACATGATCTCTACCTGTTTAAATCCAGACTGGAGTCTTTATGCCATCATGTGCGTGCAATGCCAGTTGGCTTAACTTTGCCACTGGCTTTAGTATTTGTAGTCTTTTAGTTTAAAAAAGTCAAACTGGATAATATGTGCTAAGTGTTTGGTGAATTTCTGACATATAACATGATTTATGTTGTCACTTTTACAATGTTAAATTCTTCTTGCTTGAAAATTAAATAGCAAATTTACCCTTATTGTAAGCACAAGGAGCAGAAGAATTCCTACTGCATTTGAAAGTATGTCCTTTGATTTTTTTTTTTGGTGGACTTTTCCAACTTTCCATGTCCATTGTTCAGCTTCAGGCAATATGTTGACGGTTATGCTATCGATACATATGCACTGACTGAAATGTTTTTATGCCTACCCTGTAGAGCTGTGTTTCTAGCAGGCTTTTCTTATATTTCGTTGTATTTCTTTTCCATGCACAACTATTTTTTTTTTTTTGATAGATGAAAGAGTAAGAAAGTGTGTTGCATTGGTGGCCTAAAAAGTCGTTAAATCCTGTCATGTTCAAACACAGAAGAGACATTCTGAATTTTCTTACATTTTTTCAGTTAGTTGTATACCTTCAGCTAGCATAACCGAGGAGGAAATTGCAGGAAGCATGCTGAAGTAAGCATGTATTATTTCATTCCCATTTCTGATGAGATGGTTATTTTACTGTCATTATCATGGACAATAGAATCTGAATGTGAGCTGTTGGTGCATATCAACCGTTTTGTGAAAGCAAGTTGTTGATGACAGCTTTAATGTGATCCAGCTTTCTGTGCCTGGAGAGTTTGGGGCATGTGCTTGTTTGAATTAGCACACTAATCCCTGCTTCCAGATACCCTTTCATTCTTGTAACAAAGAGGTAATCCTCTGGTGTAACTCAGTATTCCAGGTTCTGGTCTCAACAGAAGAATTACACTATAAAAAAAACCCACATTTGCTTGCTCCTTGCCTCTGGGCAAAGAGCAACACGGTTCATATATAGGCAGTAGTTAAATCTCCTGCTGAGAAAATCCTACATGAATATGTGCACGTAAGTGTCCTCTCTGCTTAAAGGCTGATGCTATTAAAATTGTTCCCCTGTTTTAAAATTCTTACAATTTTTTGCATTCTTGGCAGTGCCAGATTGATGCTTATTTACACTGGAGTTCATTCACACACTGTTTTAAGCCTTTTTCTACCATCACATTCGTGGCAAGAGGAAGCAAGCCTTGCAGGAAAAAAAAAAATTGTTTTTACAGATTAGCGCTGCAGAAGGTTATCTCTGCCTGCAGTCAGTTTCTGTGGGTATAGGGAGCATGTCAGTGAGTGAAGACTGGTGACTAGATTGCAATGAAAATCTGGCACTGCTTGATTCTCAGAAGAGACCCCAGAGAGACACCTGTATAATCAGTCATGGATAAGGCCGTATGTGCTCTTCAGATGTGCTTGCCCTTCAAGTTCTCTCTTCCCTCTGAAATGCAAGTCTGCACTTCTGACTTGGACTGTGCTGTAATGTTGTCTGGAACGGGAGGAGATGGGTCTGCAGCCTAGCTGGGTCAGGTGTGGACAAATCCAGCCTACAACAGATGGGCGAAGCTGTGCTCTTAAAACAGTTGATTTTGAATGGTTGTAACCTAAATTGTGATGAGACTGACGTCTACAGCTCTGATGGAAATAGGCAGGGGTCAGTATGCTTATGCTCCATTCTTAAGCCATCTCTTGGCATCACAGGACAGGCTGTGCGGTCTCACACACTTGAAAATATCTGTTTAATGAAGTGTTACCTTGTGGAATTTTTGAATATAGCTTACATGGAGTTTCGTAGCTGAATACATCTAGGGGAGATGAGAGGTCAATGAGCAGTTCAGGAACTCAAGTTTGGAGAAAATTCTACATAAAAATGCAAGGTAGAATGTAGTTTAACTTTTTAGAAAGGCAGTGGGAAGCGTTTGAAACATACAAAAAGAATCAGGACTCTTGGGGAAGTTGTCTTTCCCAGTAGGAACATTAATAACCATTTTAACAGTGTTATTTACCTCCTGCTGCTTCACTGCAAAGAGTAAATTGTGTCATTTCAGAATGAGCCTTTTTTATCAAAGCCAGGCTGATTAATGCCCTAAGGAAATTACCGGGTTTGTTGTCAAAAATGTCGATGTCACAGAATGGGTGATTATTTTTATCCTACAGTTCTCAAACAAAACAAAAAAAAATCTGCTGCTTGTGAATGTAAGGTGAGGTTGCAAGCGAGAGAGTTGTTTTGCTGGGTTTTCTTAATCAAACACTCCATTTAGATGTCATTTTATAGGCCATACATGGAACAGAAGAGACTGATTTATGTTTGATGTCATGTGGAGGGCAGCTTTGTCATACAGCATGTCCCGTGTGGTGCTTAACTTACTCTCTTTCCTGTATCCTTTTGGATGCACTTCACCACTTTTACCTGAATACTGAATTGGATGCTGATTATTTTTAACAAGGCTTCCCAAAGTACCAAAGGCAAGTGTTTCTGAGATTTCAGAGTAATACCTCTGATATGTAGCTGGTTTGGAGATAATCATCAGAAACATGAGAAAACATTTCAGAGAGATGTAAAAGAGGGATTTTTTTGCACAGAATACAGTAAAGAAGCAGTAACACTCCAAGAGGAATGCCTTGGATGGGAAGAGTGGGTGAACTATAGGAAAGTGACACTTTTTTGCAAATGCTTTTCTGAAAGTGTCGTGGTTTAAGCCCAGCCGGTAATTCAGAAACACGCAGCCGCTCGTTCATGCGCCCCACTTTTTACTCCCTCCGCTCCCGGAGGGATGGGGAGGAGAATTAAAAGAATTTAACTCCCATGGGTTGAGATAAGAGTAACTAAGGTGTAACACAAACCACTGCTGCTACCACCAATAATAATAATGAAAAGGGAAATAACAAGGGAAGAGAATACAACCACTCACCACCTGCTGACCGATACCCAGCCCAACCCAAGTAGTGATCTGGGCCTTCCGGGTAACTGCCCCCAGTTTATATACTGGGCATGACGTGCTGTGGTATGGAATTACCTCTTTGGTTAGTTTGGGTCAAGTGTCCTGTCCCTGCTTCCTCCTGGCTTCCCCTCCTCCCTGGCAGAGCATGAGACTGAGAAAGGCCTTGATCGGAGTAAACACTACTTAGCAGCAACTAAAAACATCAGCGTTATCAGCACTGTTCCCAGGACAAAAGTCAAAACCACAGCACTGCACCAGCTACTAAGAAGGAGAAAAATGACTGCTACTGCTGAACCCAGGACATAAAGTCCTAAAACAAAAATGAAAAATTCCCAGGTGTAATTCTGATTGGATTTTTCTACTGAAATGCTTTGATTTGTACTTACATCCTTCACTGCTTAGGCATTTCCATTTTCTTTTTAAAAGTGTGTTGAAAATACAGATTTGTGAAGCAAAATTACAGCACCCAAATTCACCTCTTAACTGCTAGGCACTTGGCTGCTTTCTTTAAAATCATAGAATCATAGAATGGTTTGGGTTGGAAAGGACTTAAGATCATCTGGTTCCGAGCCCCCTGCCATGGCCAGGGATACCTCACTCTAGACCATGTCGCCCAAGGCTCTGTCCAACCTGGCCTTGAACTCTGCCAGGGATGGAGCACAGACCACCTGATCAAGAGGACTTTGTGGATGAAGCACTCTGTAGACAAATAGGCCTTACGCTTGCAGGCCCTTGTTCTCATGGGGGACTTCAACCAACCTGATATCTGTTGGAGGCACGGTATGGCCCAGCACAAGCAATCCAGGAGGTTCCTCGATTGTGTGGAAGACAACTTCCTTCTGCAAGTAATAGAGGAGCCGACAAGGAGAGGTGCCATGCTTGACCTCGTACTCACCAACAGGGAAGGGCTGGTTGGAAATCTGACACTCCAGGGCAGCCTTGGTTGCAGTGATCATGAGATGGTCGAATTCGAGATCCTCAGGACAGTGAGAAGAGCATGGGGCAAGCTCACTGCCCTGGACTTCAAGAGAGCAGACTTTGGCCTCTTCAGAAACCTGCTTAGTAGGGTTCCATGGGATACAGCCCTAGGGGGCAGGGGGGCCCAAGGCTGTTGGTTGATATTCAAGGATCATCCGCTACAAGCTCAGGAGTGTTGCATCCCAACTAGAAGGAAGTGCAGCAGGAGGGCCAGGAGACCTCCTTGGATGGATAAGGAGCTGCTGAGGAAACTTCAAAGGAAAAAAGAGGCTTATAAAAGGTGGAAGAAAGGACAGGCAACCTGGGAAGAATACAGGGATTGTTGTCTGGGAAGCTAGGGACCAGGTTAGGAAAGCTAAGACCCAGTTAGAATTAAACTTGGCTAGGGATATTAAAGATAACAGCAAGGGATTCTATAGGTACATTGGGAATAAAAGAAAGACTAGGGACAACTTGGGCCCTCTCTGGAAGCCATCAGGAGAACTGGCTGCCCTGGATCTGGAGAAGGCTGAGGTTCTTAATGACTTCTTTGCCTCGGTCTTCACTGGCAAAGGCTCTGACCGCACCACCCAAGTCTTGGAAGGCAGATGCAGGGACTGTGAGAATGAAAACCCTAGGCCAACTGTAGGAGAGGATCTGGTTCAAGACCATCTTAAAAACCTAAACGTACACAAGTCCATGGGACCTGATGAAATCCATCCGCGGGTCCTGAAGGAGCTGGCAAATGAAGTTGCTAAGCCACTGGCCATCATATTTGAAAAATCATGGCAGTCAGGTGAAGTTCCCAATGACTGGGAAAAGGGAAATATAACCCCCATTTTCAAGAAGGGGAAAATAGATGACCTGAGGAATTACAGACCAGTCAGTCTCATCTCTGTGCCTGGCAAACTCTTGAAGCAGATTCTCCTGGAAGGCATGCTAAGGCACATGAAAAACAACAAGGTGCTTGGTGACAGCCAGCATGGCCTCAGTAAGGGGAAATCCTGCCTGACCAATTTGGTGGCCTTCTGTGATGGGGCTATGAAACTGATGGACAGGGGCAGAGCAGTTGGTGTCATCTACCTGGACTTGTGCAAAGTGTTTGACACTGTCCCGCATGACATCCTTGTCTCTAAATTGGAGAGACATCAATTTGATGGATGAACCTCTCAGTAGATAAAGAACAGGCTGGATGGCTGCACGCAAAGAGTTGTGATCAATGGCTCGATGTCTGGCTGGAGACCGGTAATGAGTGGTGTCCCTCAGGGATTGGTGTTGGGACCGATCTTGTTCAGCATCTTTGTCAGTGACATGGACAGTGGGATTGAATGTGCCCTCAGCAAGTTTGCTGATGACACCAAGCTGTGTGGTTCGGTTGATACGCTGGACGGAAGGAATGCCATCCAGAGGGACCTTGACACACTTGTGAGGTGGGCTGATGCCAACCTTACGAAGTTTAACCGTGACAAGTGCAAGGTCCTACACCTGGGTCGGAGCAATCCCAGGCACAGCTACAGGTTGGGCAGAGAAGAGATTCAGAGCAGCCCTGCAGAGAAGGACTTGGGGGTGTTGGTTAATGAGAAACTTAACATGAGGCAGCTTCAGTGTGAGCTCACAGCCCAGAAAGCCAACCGTATCCTGGGCTGCATCAAAAGGAGCGTGACCATCAGGTTCAAGGAGGTGATCCTGCCCCTCTACTCTGCTCTCGTGAGACCTCACTTGGAGTATTGTATGCAGTTCTGGTGTCCTCAACATAAAAAGGACATGGAACTGTTGGAACAAGTCCAGAGGAGGGCCACGAGGATGATCGGGGGGTGGAGCACCTCCCGTATGGAGACAGGCTGAGAAAGTTGGGGCTGTTCAGTCTGGAGAAGAGAAGGCTGCATGGAGACCTCATAGCAGCCTTCCAGTATCTGAAGGGTGCCTACAAGGATGCTGGGAAGGGACTCTTTAATAGGGGCTGTAGTGATAGGACAAGGGGTAACAGGTTCAGACTTAAACAGAGGAAGTTTAGATTGGATTTAAGGAGGAAGTTGTTTACTGTAAGGGTAGTGAGGCACTGGAATGGATTGCCCAGGGAGGTTGTGAATGCTCCATCCTTGGTGGTGTTCAAGGCCAGGTTGGATGAGGCCATGGGTGACATGGTTTAGTGTGAGGTGTCCCTGCCCATGGCAAGGGGGTTGGAACTAAATGATCTTAAGGTCCTTTCCAACCCTAACTATTCTATGATTTTGTGATTCACCACTTATTTGGGCAGCCTGTTTCAGTGCCTCACCACCCTCACAGTAAAGAACTTCTTCCTTCTGTCTAACTTGAGCTTCCCCTGTTTAAGCCCACTGCTCCTCTTAAATAAAAAGGCATTTTTTTCTGAAAAGGAAATGAAAATATGTCTGGAAGCTATCCAAAAGAACATGCTCCTGTTTATATGGGTTGATTTTTTTAAGGTATAAATCCTTAAAATTGTAGCTTATGAAATTCAATTCTCTAATGACAGGTGAGGAAAAAGGAGGCTGGGTTTTCTTCTGATTTTTGTTTGTTTGTTTGTGGGTTTTGGGTCTGGATTTGGTGGGGGTTTTTCAGTTCTTAGAAAGCAGGAAGTTGCTTTCATTAGTAAGACCAGAATCAGAGTATCTTAGCACCTGACTCACAGAACAAAGCTGGTCCACTATCTACCAAAGTGAAGACTGATGCGGCCAGAATCTGTAGACAGATTAATGAAATGATAGTTACTTGGCTGGATTTCAGTGTTAATGTTATGTAACCTTCTCAAAATATTTCCTGGAGTTTACATCAGAAGGTGTGTTTTTCAGAACAAGTGTCCATGAGTTCTGTTTCAAATGGTAATCTGATCAATCAGTACTTGACTTTATCCATAGTCACTGTTGATTAATCACTCCTCCATTTCTCACATCATCCTTGTGAAATAAATAATTTTGGTTTCCTGAAGAAAGGAATTCAAGGCACAGAGAGATAAAACAGACTATCCCGACCAACCTGAAGTTCTCAGGTGACAGGTGCCATTCCCCCATGCATTTTCCCTGCCTCTGAAGATGTCTCCTCAATCTGTTCATGGCTTGCTCATGTAGTGCTAAGTTAAAAATACTAAGTGAGATATAAATGAGTGCAAAAGCTTCAGGGAGCAGTTGCTATGATCAATTGCTTTATTGTTTGTGGTTCATACACTTTAGCAAGTATAGTGTGTAGATCATGTATAATCATGTTGTGTTAAGGGCAGGGTTTTTTGCTAGCTTGTGTTAGCTTGTTGCTAAGAATTTGTATGCATTAAACTTTGGTGTAGTTTTGAATGGCACAGATATGTCTGAACTAATATTTTACCCCTCTAAATCACAAATGTCTTCATGAGGTCAGCACAGGTTTTATTTATGAAAATCTGGTGTGTCTTCTGGGACTGGGCTTCTTCTCAAGATTAATCATGGACTTAATACCAATGCACACGCAGTCACTGGAGAGTGAGTGTGGTGGGCTTTAGTTCACCCCTATAAGACCTCTGTAGCACTTTAAGTGCTGAATACCCCTGTCCTAAGTGACACTGGATGTATGAGGTAGAAAAAAAAAATGTGAAAAAGTAAAGCAACCTGAAAAATTATGCTAGCTGCGAAAGCTGGGTATCCTGAACTCCTTCCTGTCATATTTTCTTTTGCTAAACAGCCTGTCCACCAGGAACATACAAGCCTGAAGGTTCACCAGGTGGAATCAGCACTTGCATTTCATGTCCTGATGACAATCATACTTCTCCACCAGGAAGTACCTCAATTGAGGATTGTACATGCCAGGAGGGATATCAGGCTGTTGGGCAAACCTGTGAAGGTAAGTGATTCCATCCAGGAACAGAATACCCCTGGAACACACAATGCAGTGCTGGGACAATTTTGTTACATGTGTTTGCAGTGTGAAGGAAAGGTCAAATTGCATGGCAGATTTTCTGTGTCATTCCAAAACAAACAAACAAACAAACAAACAAAAAAAAAAAAAAAAAAAGAAAAAGGTGTTCTAAGATGCAAGTCAAGTTGGAAATGAGAAAAACTTTTTGCTTCAGTAGCCTGTTGTACTCCAGCTAGCAGCTTAACTTTGTTGTTTAATTATTTAGTTGTCCACTGCCCTGAACTGAAGCCCCCTGAAAATGGTTACTTTGTCCAAAATGTCTGCAACAATTACTTTAATGCTGCCTGTGGGATCCGATGCAAAGCAGGATTTGACCTTGTGGGAAGCAGCATCCGGCTTTGTCAGCCAAATGGCCAGTGGTCTGGATCAGAGGCTACTTGCAGAGGTATGGATGTCGTGTTTGGAAAGTCTTCTTCTATTGGGTTAGTTTGTTCGTAACAATAGTTTTCTCCACTCACTACATAGTTGAGTGTGCAGATCTGATCCTGTTAACTCTTAGATACAAGAATGTTCTCAAGGTAAACTCCCAGTCCAGTCACTCCATTTTCATCCTTCCCATGCTGGAAGGAGGGCATTTACAACAGAAAATGCAGAGCAGTATTTAGTAGGCAGACAGTCTTTTGTAGGTGAATCTACATTCTCCTTCCTTAAACCTCTCTCTTAACCTAATTTTTGTGAATTCTGTATTTATGTTATGTAAATCCAGGAAGTTTACCAAGCAGTCAAATATATAACAAGACACCACATGAGTGTTTTAAAATACACACCAGGCTCTTGGCATAGACCAACGCATTGGCACTGGGAGGCATTAACTGTGGGAGAATTCCATTTTGCTTTCTTCTCATGAAAAATAGGAAAGCCTGGGTTTTGAGCATAATTGTCAGAAGAATTTTGAGTGGGGTTTCGCTAGGGATCAACTGGCAGTATCCTAGCAGTTCACTGTAGGAGAATGTCAGCTGGAAAAGAAATAAACAGAGGTGTGAAAAGGAGGAGAGATAGGAAAGAGAGCATCCTGGAAAACTGTATTTCTGGAGCTTTTACAAGTACATAAGAAGGCAGTTTTGCTTTGTTACCACGTCTCTGCCTGAGGTTGGGTTCTTGATGATTTAGAAGGGGAGCAGCATCGTCATGTAGTCCTGTGGCATTTCTTCCAAGGAAGGCCTAAAAAAAAAATGGTAGCTGCCTTTATCTCCTCAACAGCCACGTATTTAACTCAAGTTGGGTGCAATTGACATTAACTTGCAGCACTGGAAATTACTAAATAAGAAGTCATCCACTCTGTTGTAAATCTTGCCTTGGCCTTGAGTTCAGGGAAAGAGGCTGGATAGATTCTTGGATAGATACTTAACTCTAATCCTAGACCGTTAGCACTTTATGCCACTACAGCAAATGCTGCAGTCCTTAAAGAAACAGCAAGTAATCGTTCTGAAAGAAGGGATCTGGGCTAGAGGTCGGTTCATCAGGACATTCTTATATAGCAACTCAGTTCTGCTTAGGACTTCTTAGATAATACTGGAAAACTTAGTCTTCCTATATAGCTTCCAGTGACAGAAGGCAGAAGAGAAAAGCTTTCAATAGAAAATAAATTGAGAAGCTAGACTTAGAGCTATTGACTTTCCAGCAGTCAAAACATAGACTGAAGATGCAACCTACTTCAGATAGACTGGGATACTGGGAAAGAGCACCTGCCTGTCAAAACTCTATCACACGGTAGCGTCCAGTGTGAAAAATCTAGGGAAAGCTGCAGTCAGCCACAGAGAAAGGATCTTTCATCTTCACTGTCTGTAGAGAAGTGAAAGAAAATGGAAAACTCTCTGAAGCATTTAAAAATATTCACTTCCTGGGTGTTGATGCATGATTTTGCCTGGAAGGTGAGAGAATAGAAGAGTCTGCCCTGAGACACTATCTTGATGCTGATATCCTTTAAAGCACTGAAATTATATTTTTTATTTTGCTTGTCTTGTGCCATTCTCCATCATACTGAAGACTTCCAATTAAAAAAAAAAAAAAAAATCCCACCTTTACATGTGCTGGATCTGCTAGTTTCAATTTACTTAGACTATGAAAGGGAACAAGATCAATGGCACAGTTTATAGCCATCTTGTTAATCTCAGGAGTGTTTTATCACTTAAATTAGGAAGGAGAGTAAAGGAAAACCCTTTGCACTGCTTAGGATTTTGACATTAAACACTCCTCTGTTGTTCTGCTAGCTAAAATCTTCTGTGCTATTGGAAAGTGATTGATGAAGTCATGTCATGCAATTAACAGTGACTCATGAAATAAACAACCACAGAGCATGTATCTAATCCAGAAAAATGTATTAGGAGAAAACCTAGAGCAAGCAGAATTATACTGTTGTTTTTTTCACTGGCTTTATGGAAATATTTCTTGGTAATGAAAACTGCACAATTGATAAAAGGATGGTTTTTGCATTTAATGCATGGAACCATAACAGGAGGTAACATGCGCTCAGTTACAGGTTTCTGCCAAGGTTATACTGAGACACTAAATGAGCTTGAACATTGAAACACTGTGGAGGCAGGAGCACTACAGGTATGCAGGCCTTCCAGAAGAGGTGGCTAGACTTATCAGGTAGGGGAAGGGAGTGCCTTCTCTGTAGGTACGTGAACATTGATGAGAGCCTCCTTGGTGTTCTTAATTCACACAGAATCACGGAATATTAGGAATTGGAAGGGACCTCAAAAGATCATCTAGCCCAATCCCCCTGCCGGAGCAGGAACACCTAGATGAGGTTACACAGGAAGGCGTCCAGGCGGGTTTTGAATGTCTCCAGAGAAGGAGACTCCACAACCCCCCTGGGCAGCCTGTTCCAGTGTTCCGTCACCCTCAGCATAAAGAAGTTTCTTCTCAAATTTAAGTGGAACCTCTTGTGTTCCAGTTTGAGCCCACTACCCGATGTCTTACCATTGGTTGTCACCGAGAAGAGCCTGGCTCCATCCTCGTGACACTCACCTTTTATATATTTATAAACGTTAATGAGGTCACCCCTCAGTCTCCTCTTTTCCAAACTATAGAGACCCAGCTCCCTCAGCCTTTCCTCATAAGGGAGATGCTCCACTCCCTTAATCATCTTTGTCGCCCTGCGTTGGACTCTCTCCAGCAGGTCCCTGTCCTTCTTGAACTGAGGGGCCCAGAACTGGACACAATATTCCAGATGTGGTCTCACCAGGGCAGAGTAGAGGGGAAGGAGGACCTTCCTCAAAAATGCCACAGTGTTTACCCCAGACTGGGTATTAAAGGCTTCCCTAGAAGTCTTTAAAGAGAAAGCCTATTATCTTCTGTATAAAGCATGTGTGATTTAGCTGGAAAAATGTCTTTCTTACTCACTCTAGTACAGTTGAGATACAGCAGGAAGCTGCTCTGAAGCTCAGAATGCCTCAAGTTTCAAGATCTTTTTTAGACTCTTAAATGCACTTCCAAGGAGATGCCTATGTATGTACAAGCACAAGAGGAACAGTACTTTCAGAGAGTAAACATGAGGCAGTGGTAATGCAAAGATGTATTGGGTGCATCTGAATGGCTTTTTTTCTTTCTTTCTTTCCTATCCAATATAGATAGGTTTTGCTATTGACTGTTTTTTCAATTCAGGTGCCACTATAGCTTTTTTCAAAAGAGACAGCACTTAACGTGTGTTTTTTGTAGCTTTGAGGAGTGCACAGTTACTGGCATTTAAACAGCTGGGTTTTATTTGAAGGAGCACTCAGGGCATCTGTCCATTTGTTAGTTTGAGGACATAGAGTGATCTGTTCAGTCTATGTGTCCACTTGTAGGCATGTCCTGTCTCCAGTGTGCAGGGTAAACAACTACTGGGAAAAGGCAAGTTGCCAAGTTGCCTTACTTTTGAGTGCATCTGGAGAGGAGCTTGAGGATTGCCTCCTACTCAGCAGCTGCCAGGATGGCTTAACTAGTAAAATTGGCATCCCAAAGCACAGTGGAGAAGTCATCCAGATCTCTAAAGTCACCCTCACCAGAGCTTGCTTTCCTGCTAGGAAGGTCAACAGAAGCTGTGGAAAGCAATTCATGGAGAACAGAGTTTAGGAAACTGCAGTCTTCTTGATTATATTTTTGAGCAGTCACACTATTTGCCCATGTGTGTTTTGCTCCCCCTTATGCCTGTTGAACATGTTGAGTGGTATCTGCTAGATTCAGCTAGCAGTGTTTTCAACTATATGAGTTTTCCACTGGTTTTGGAAAATCAGTAGCTGGTTATCAAAGGGAGGCATGAATTATTGAAGGAAAAGTGCAATAGGACTCCAACAGGCATCTACACATTTGGGCTTGCTATCACCAAGTTATCATACATTTATAATCATCACATAGTCATGGCCAGACAGTAGGTGTGTACAGCTTAGATGTCTAGGAAGCCAAGGGCCAGGCAATGTGTATGTGGTTCGAGTCTTGTCTTGAGGGAAGAAAAGGGACAAATGCAAAAGTGTGAGATACTGTCATAAGAGTAGGAGAGCTGGAGACAGTTCAGAGGAAGATCCTAGTAGAAGAGTCTGAAGCTATGACACTGAAACGAAGAATATAAATCCAAGCCATACCAGTGCTACTACTTTTTTCTTCTATCATTCAGCTGTTTTGGGATCAATTTTAATTACAGTGTAGCTTTGTGTTATTTTGCAACGTCAGGGTTCAGTAACAAAATCATAAAATAATCCAAGGATCACCCTCCATTCTCTCCACTTCCCTTTTTATATACACATATATGCACAGGACTGGGTTGTCCTTGGCATCATCACAGTGTTTGCAGTGTTTGTGAAACATGGCAGAAGGGCCTTTGTGCTGAGCAGCAGCCAGGACTCCCTCCATGGGGAGCCAGTCACCTGAAAAGGTCTCTTTTATCTCAGCAACAGCCTAATTTGTTCTTTTTCATCTCTCATGGTCCAATTGTCTATGAATGCCTTGCATTCCTTCCTCTCTCTTTTTCCCCCCACCATGATGAATGTCTGCTGTTCTGATTTGTGGAGACACACATGTCCATATCTACATCAATACACTCCAGAGTGCCTGAAAACTCCTGAGTTCTTGAGCACTGGGACACTATCACCTGCCTTGTTAATAAGCTCTTAGCCTCTTCCCCTCCGTTTGCACTCAGCCAGCAGCAGACTGCCAGTTGGAAATCGCCCAAAGAACTTTGAGGCATGGCTGGGGGATTAGAAACTTCCAAAGACATGCACTTTTCCACGGGATTCCGTTTGCCTGCAGCTGCTCAGTTTTGAAGGCTGATAGACATTACTAGCACAGGCCACACACTGTGTGCCAGATGCCTTCAATGGCTAGGAGCATTTCTGAGCACAGTTAGATTTTTAATCTGGGCTTGCATCAGAATTTAGGTGAGCTTGGAGGTGTGTGCCCAACATCATACATGCTGTGTAAGACTGTTTCAGAAAGAGGAAGGCATCAAGCCACTGAAAAAATCAGCCCTGTTCCAGCCCAGTTCCCTAAATCTGTACAAACTACTGCAGCCAGTGTAGAAGCGATTACCTGTCCCACCCCTGAAAACCCAGGCAAACTAGTGTAACTCTACTGATTCTTGGTGCTCCAGAGTGATCTGGTGTTTGTTTTTTTTTCCCCTTTGCAGTTCGAACATGTCCCAGACTTCGGACTCCTGAAAATGCGCACATTAATTGTTCAACGGCTGATATCTCCTATAAAACAGTGTGTTTTGTGACCTGCAATGAGGGCTATGAAATAGAAGGAAATGCCGAACTCACCTGCCAGGGAACCTCACAGTGGGATTCAAAGGAGCCAAAGTGTGTGGGTACGTATCTGGTCATATTCTGTCTGTTCATACTAGGATGCCACCTTCTCTGACATGCTGTCACAAGTGAGAAACTCCCTATTTTAATATCTGGTGAAGCTAAAATAGGAATGAGAATTTGTCTGTGGATGTTTTATATAGGTTTTAGAAGGTGGGGAGGGGCAAAGGGATTTATTAATGGAGAAAGTGGACAAATTATCATTGAAGTCCATCGTAGAACACTGATAGCTAAAAGGTGCATCTGGTGGGTGTTAAGACACTGTCACACAATGTGTTGTAAGAAACATGCAAGTTGTAAGTCTATACTAATGAGTGAATATGAACAATCAGGGGTTTGAGTTATCATCTTAAAGCTACAGATGACCTCCCGACAAGGTCTAAGGTATGTTAGCCAGGCACTGTGAGTGCTAAGTAGGGATCTGGCAGTTGTCACTTTTGCTGAACTCCCAGTAGGAAATAAAAGGCAAGTTAGGCACCCAGCACGTCTAAGTCAGGATTCAGAGGTCACACCGGCTGTGCAGGGATATGTAAGCATATGTTACTGTTCCAGAAGTAAAGGATTGTAAATTTAACAAGTGCACATTTAAGACTAGTGTCAGGTATTAAATTAACTTAAAACAGTAAGAGGAATGAATCATTGAATCGTTGAATGGTTTGGATTGTAAGGAACCTTAAAGATAATCTAATTCTAACCCCTTGCCATGGACAGGGACACCTTCCACTAGATCTGGTTGCTCAAAGCCCCATTCAACCTGGCCTTGAACACTTCCAGAGACAGCTGAAACACTTCCAAATGTAAAATGCAAAAACAAAGAGCTAGCTTAAAGTCCAGCAATTCAGAAGCTGATCCAGTGTTTACTAAAGTCAGGGTAAAGTGTATGTCACATGAGTCCAGTAAATTTGATGCCACCAGGGTGACGTGGCTTGAACCTTTGGCTATTTTTTACTGTTTTACTGCAGGCTTAAAAATATGGACTTTGTGACATAAGAATAAATTTCTAACTGTAGATATGTTCTCTAAAATTATTGAAATATTCCAAAAGTATTAATTTATCTAGAGAGTTTGTTAAGAGATCCTAATCTTACTTCTGTTGAAGTCAGTGGAAAAACTTCAATTAACTTCAAAAGAAAGGGATCCTGAAATCCTGTTGGAAGATTATAATTGGAAGATTAACTGTATTCATCATTTGAAGTCATCATCCTTCCTAGCTTAGCATTTTGATTAGTAAAATCCAGCTCTAATCTGTATCAGAAGATTTTTTTCACACCATGCAATAATACCTTCATTCCTGGATTACCCATGGCAATAGCTTATTTTTGCTGAGTCTGAAAATCTAGTATAAAAGTTACTGTTCATTGTCACAGAAGGAAGAGCGTTAGCTGGAAAACCTCTCTGCTGCTTCTTGTTGTGACTCAGAACAAGTTTGCTGAGATTCTTGTTCAATATAGATGTGTTTACTTTTGTTTAGGGAAGGATGCAAATCAGAGGACTAACATCATGTCATCTGCAAAAACTGCTCTTTGTTCTAGTTTTCTGAATGTTCATCATTATCATGGAGTATTCTTTCTTTAGTTTTAGTCTGAATAGCGACTAGCTATTATTTATCGTTTGCTACATAAAAGAGAACAGAAATTCTGCTGTATTTAGGCATTCAAAATCGGTAATTTATTCATTTCCTACCCTTCTGTTAGAAAAATCAGGTGGAATTGGGTTCAGTTTCTTACCTTGAAACAGATTTTTTGGACCTTGGGGTACTCTCCTAGCTCTTTTTCTGAATGCTTTTCAGTTCAGCTGCACATCAGTGCCAAGTTTACTGTGTTTGAAAGTTAGCTCAATGAGACTACTACAACCAGCTGTAACTATAACTGACACTGTACATATATAACCTGGATTGTTTACAGTCACTTCTGTGAGGTCTATTGTCATATGCACCTTTTTTTCCAAGGGGTTGGAAGTTAATGTGAGTTTGGCTGTTATAAATTTTTTGAATTTTTATATTTTTCATGCAAGATGCTGTTAGGAACGAGTTACTTTTGAATAGCCTACATATATTATAGGTGGCTTACAAACAAAATACCTGCTAAAAAGGGAAGCTTTGCCATCTATTCAATTTGAAAAAAAAAAAAAAAAATCTGCAGTCATGTTCTTCCCCACTGACGAAATATTAATATCCACCACATTAAAATTAATGAATTTTACAGGATGGTATTCTTCTTGCTTTATTCAATGCTTAGTGAAGAGGGGTGAAAATACAGATGGCATCCAGAGTGTTGATGCCACCTAGTGTTTAAAGAATTACTGCTCCACACTTCTGATTACAGCTGGTCAATTCTTTGTCTGAAACACTGTGTTTGCAAAAGAGTTCTTGAAGGAAAGAGACATATTTCACAGAATCATTAGGGCTGGAAGGGACCTCTGGAGATCATCGAGTCCAACCCAGGCAGGTTTCGAATGTCTTCAGAGAGGGAGAACCTACAGCCCCCCTGGGCAGCCTGTTCCAGAGCTCTGCCACCCTCAGCATAAAGAAGTTCTTCCTCGTGTTGTTGTGAAACTTCTTGTGTTTTAGTTTATGCCCATTGCTCCTTGTCCTGTCACTGGACATCACTGTAAGGAGTCTGGCACCATCTTCTTGGCACTTGCTTTTGAGGTATTTATGTGCATTAATGAGATCCCCCCTCAGTCTTCTCTTCTCTAGACTAAACAGGCCAGCTCCCACAATCTCTTCTCTTAAGAGAGATGTTCCAGACCTCTGATCATCCTTGTGGGCCTCCACTGGACCCTCTGCAGTAGCTTTTTGTCTTGTACTGAGGAGCTCAGAACTGGACACAGCACTCCAGATGAGCACACAGAGTTGAGCTCACTGCACACAGCACTCAACAGCATCAAGCAGAGGGGGAGGATGACCTCCCTCAGCCTGCTGGCCACACTCCTCCCAATGCACTCCAGGATACTATTGGCCTTCTTGGCCGCAAGAGCATACTGCCAGTTCATAGTCAACTTATCATCCACCAATATTGCCAGGTCCTCAGCTGAACTGCTCTGTAGTAAGTCAGCCCCCAGCTTGTACTGGTTCTTGGTAATCTTTTCATTTGTTACAATATTGAAGTTCCTCTTGATGTTAAGAATTATAGTAGTGTTGTGGTTCATCACAAGCAGTTGCAGGTAAAAGCAGATTCTTGTCTCTCCTTAGTACTTATTTCTTCTCTCTTCATTCCCTGTCCATATGACTAATATCATGCACATCACTCTGATACTCATGAAGTCCAGTCTTCCTGGGTCAGTTTAATCAAATTCTGGAATTGAGTGAATATAAAAATGCTGAAAAACACTATTACTTTTTTTTTTTCTGCCAAAAACCTCTCCCACTTAAAAGAGATTCCTTCAGTCTAGCTATAACAAAGATTATCCTGAATGTTCATCACATGTTTCAGGATTATGCTCTACTAGTGTTTTGTTAATGCAGTTGGAAACATCTCACCCAGGAGGGCTGTTACTAATTCCTAAAGAGCTGCAGTTTTCTCTTGTTTTCGTGTTTACACCTTTCACAGCCTTTCTGCTGTGTCTTCCCTGAGTAGTATACACTTTAATGCTTTTAGATTATCTTTTCAAATATTGTTTTCCCAGTTGCTGATTTTTCTGCTATTTGTCAATTCCTTCCTGTGGTGAGCAACCAAAAGCTAGGTTTTGAGGTTTTTTTCTGTTGAAGCTGGGGTTTTTTTCTGTTGGTGCAAACAGTGTACGCCTGAAGTGAACAAATGTGTTAATATTGTGATCTTTGCATCCTGTTGAAATGAAGTGCAGTTATTAACTGCTTGGACTTCATACACAATTCCAGTATTGAGAGTTTAAAGGGCAGGAAATATTTAGAACACTTAAAGTCTTTAAACTTTGTTTGATGCAGAAGAACCAGTTTTCAGTTACTCGCTGCATATCTTGGGAAAGGAGAGGAAAGGGATATGAAGGATTCTGCATGTCAATCACTTCTGTGTCATCAAAGCATTGCTAAGAAATTAACAGAGTTTTCCCTTCTGCAGCTGGGTTGTGTTGGTTTTTGTCTGCCTTTTGTATAAATACACGTATACTTTCTTCACTGACCAACTAAATAGAGTTACAAGTCTTCTCATTAGTTATAAATAATGAAACACTTTTCAGCCACCCTGAGTCTTTGCATCTGGGTTTGAACACAGTCAAGAACAAACCAAATTTCATTCTGTTTGGAATGAAGTAGGCAGAATCACACACTGTGTCCCTAACTTACAGTGAGCTCATAGCAGGGTGTTAAATTTTTTTCTCTCTTCTTCTTGTTTCAAGAGACGGTGTCAAAGCTGTAGAAGGCAACAGATATAAGACTACTACCTCTTTAGTGCTATGGAGGTCTGGTTTCCATAGCATGCAAGGAAATGTAGCTACAAAGCAATCATGAAAGGTGAAGCTGTAAAGAAGAGAGTTAAAAAAAAAAAAAAACCCTAGTAAAAACTAAACAAACTGTAAGATGTAGTAGAGGTCCATGAAAAATACCATGTTTCTGTCCCAGTGAAAAGCATGAGCAAGAAAACAGAAGACCTGATCTCCTGCATGCTGTTTAGTTAAGTCAGTTCTGGTGTAGAAAGCTTTGGAAGTTCTTACTGTTTTGAGACACTCATCGTGCCTGCAAACTCTTAAAAGTCTGTTTATTTTCTGTTCCCTCTGAGTTGCCGTATGACTTTATTTGCAGATTTTTTTTTTACTATATGCTCTGTGTATGTCAGTTAAAACACATGTCCTGTTGGTCTCTTGTAGAAATGCGTTGCCCAATCCTCCAGAAACCAGCAGGTGTAATGGTTTTCCCTCCCAAATGTGGGCTGGAGCCTGCCATTTCTGGGACTGTGTGCCAGCTGAGCTGTCCCCAAGGATTCATCTTATCTGGAGCTAGAAAAGAGCTAAGGTGCATTTCATTTGGGAGATGGAGTGCAAACATCCAGGAGGCTCTGTGCAAAGGTAGAGACCAGCACAAAATCATTTCTGTTTACACATTTGTGCAGGATTGAAGGGAAGCGCACAGCGAGTAACAGTGAGAAAAGTTTTGAACTGTGGAAACCAGGATTTGAACAGGCTGCAAGAAGGGTTGCCTATACTGTTATAGCTTGGCTGTCAGATTTACCTGTAATTTGGAGTAAAAATGTGGAGTTCATAGGTTGCTGAAGTATCATCTTATAGAGCTCATCATTAACTGTCTCTCCTGGGATCAATCTCATAAATCTGTTACTGGGAAACTGCCTGCTAAAAGGCATGATGTGCAGGTAGATTTGAAATTTCAGAGTAGAAGTGAAAGAGCTTATGTCAAGCTAGTCAATGTGGAACCCATACTCCTACTAAAACAGCAATAATAATAATAATACTGTTACTGTTTTAGCACAGGTTTATGTAAGTCCTGTTGTTGGAGCATATTTGTAAATGCTGTGTAAAACCTGGCTGACAGACTATAAAAGGTGGTTTGTTTCAGTTGTCTTTGAACTGACTATGACTGTTGACATGCCCTGAGCAGTAGTACACTAGCGGTTAGGCCAAAACTGGCTAACACAATTGCACAGGATATAAAGATGGGCAGAAGATAGTTACGTGCATTTAAGTGTGGTTCTGCCATGTTTACCCACCTCTTCTAGAAAAGTTATGTATCCCCTTACATACACACTGAGTTGGAAGGAGTTTGGCTTTGGATTATAAGAGGATAGAAGCAAAGGTGTGTTTTGCCTGTGAATACGCCATTCACATCTTCATGAACTATTGTGCTCCTAGAACTAATGCTTCCACCCCAAACTGGGGCCCTCACCAGCCACTGGGTGAAAGAACAGTACAGAAAACAGTTATGGCAGTCATTGTGCGAGGTCACTGCAGAAACTAAGTTGGGAACTTTTTTCTCTGTAATGGCCAGGAAGATTTTATCCCTCTATTTAAACATATTATTTCCTACTCTCTGGTGTGTCACATTATTTTTCTGAATCTTTGTGTAAACCTGTGCCAGACCACAGTGTTTAATATTTGATGGAATCCCAGCACAAGGCTACAAGCTGAAGTGTTTGGACCAAGATAAAGCATCATGGCTTGGGTTCAAGATTTTAGATATTGCCAGTGCATAAAACCCTAAAATAAGAGGCACCAAGAAACAGTGAAGGTTATTCTACTCTATTAAAAATTAATAGTTGCATTTCAGTTACTTTCATTCTTGTTATTGTCTGTCTTTATTTTGCTGCCAACATATTTGGCCAGTTCAAAGTAGCCATTTTCTTTTTGACTTATTTATTAGTCTTTCGACAGAATTTCACTTTTCAATGGAACTTGCCCCAGCCTGAAGACTGTGGTCAGGGGAGTGTGAACCATAACTGGTAGTTATTTAAGAGAGTGCATTTCTAATAAAAATTTCATCAGAATGAGTTCAGAGGAAGGCAAAATCACTTGTATTTATTGCTTTGCACTCTTAATTACAGAGTTTAGTTGTCTGAGTTATGTCTTTACTGGAACTATGTAGTAATAAAAATATAAGCGATACCAGTTCTGAGTAGTTTTAAAGTCTTCTGGGCATAGATGAGTTCAGAGCTGAATGCATCTTTGTCTCCTGAGTCTAGAAACCATTTATCTAACAACACCACAGCAATAAAATAACCTGACCACATGTTTTGGGAGGCCTTGTGCCAGGGAAATTAAGTACTCTAAGTTTGTCTGAGAAACCTGAGGCTTAAATGTTGATGGTGATGTTACCCATATTGTACTGCCAGTCCTTTGAAACCATCGAGCATTGTCATGTATGTCACAAGAAGACTCTGTTTGTCCTGCATAACACCTTGTAGCAGCACTTTATTAAGGAATGTTTCCAGCAGCTGCTGACAGAAATCTTGCCATTGTGTTTGAAGCCGGTTACACACCATGCTCCAGGCAAATTGAGAGTCATTACTGTCCTGTTTGTAGTACATAGATCATGTCACAAATACCTTTTTCTTTTTAATACACGGATTTCCAGAAACATGTGTCAGCTGTGTGGGCAGTGAAAGAATAGAAAAGCCAATCTTTTTAATGAGTGTATATATATGTAATAAAGAGCCGAATAATAAAAGAAGCCAATTATTTCTGTCTTACTTATTCCTTGGTTTATGGTTGCACGTAGAAACGAGAGTTTCATTGTGCTCATTGATGTAGAAAAAATACAGAAAAAAGTTGTCCCTTCCCCAGGAGAAGTTATTGTTTATGTGTGAGCCTGTAGGCAAGAATTAAAAAGGGGCAGAGACAGGAAGTTTGCAAGAATATGTGGGCTTATATTCTAGGCAGCACAAAAAACAGTGCTTATAACAAGTTACAGTCTAGCTATCATAGATGTTTTATTTCTCTAATCCCACATATAAAACTAGTTTTTCTTTTTCTGGATCAGATATTGAAGCTCCTCAGATCCACTGTCCAGAAGATATTGAGACTGAGACTCTTGAACATCATAACTCTGCTAATATCAGCTGGCAGGTTCCTACAGCTGAGGATAACTCTGGAGATGAGGCAAGTTAAAATCTATACATTTGTACTGGAGTTAATCTTTATATAGTTAGCTATTTCAAGCTGATTTTATGTTCCACTAGATTTTCTTTCTTCTGATAAGCAGGAGTGTGTCTTGAGAATTCAGCATTTTCTGTCTTGGATAGGGTTATGCAGTCACAGGACACTCTGCATGGTGTTTAAGTACATAAAATCTCATATGGTTAATTTATGTGGTCAAAAGAAAGAATGTGCCCTTGTTTATAAGATGTAGACAGCTGCTTTAAAAATGAGCTCTTAGAATGTGAAGAAGTTTAATAAACTCTTCTCAGAAGGAAGTAAACCAGTTCATTAATCTAAAAGGCTAACAAGAACATACTGTGATAAGCAAAATTTTGTTTCAGCTTACCGAGTGAGAAAGAA
Organism: Psittacula echo; assembly: GCF_963264785.1. Lineage (NCBI taxonomy): Eukaryota > Metazoa > Chordata > Aves > Psittaciformes > Psittacidae > Psittacula > Psittacula echo. The sequence continues at coordinate 58,067,516 of NC_137742.1, read as the reverse complement.
AAATCTTATTTTCCTATCCAATGCAAGGCTCAGACCTTGCCTTTGGCTACTATGGGTATCAGAGTTGCGGAAATGGAGTTACACAAGGAAAACTTGCTCCAGAGCTGTTTCATGGAGAGTAACATTCCCTACAGGCTCAGACATGATCAAATTACAGCTACTGAGTGCTTTATCATGAGTCAGCAGAGGAACAGTGACTCTGTGTGTGCTTTTAATTTGCTGCAAACATAGGAGTTCTTTGCACTTGGAAACTGTGAGCTATCCCAGTAAAAGAGTTTGAAGTTCACACATTCGTTGCTGTAGCATAGCCATAGTCATGTACTGTAGCTCTGCTGGCACAGAGTCATTCACCAGACTAGAAATCAAGTTCCTTAGCTTTTAGTTGTAGCTGGTTTGTCACAGCCAAAGTTGTCAGGTAAACTGCTTTAAGTTTAATGCATATGAAAGAGACATAGAGAGCATGTAAGTGGCATTTACTCCAAATGGAGGGTTCCTTTGCTGTGCCAGAATATTTTGAAGCATCTGTGGGCTATTGATGCACAAGCATATAAAAATTAAAACTGACTATGTAAGTACTTACAGCCCACAACTGTCTGCTCTACTCATCTTCCAGGTCTCCTGCCCTTACAGCTGGAGAGTTGAACTATAGACAAAGCGGGTTCTGATCTGGCATAGTGTGTGTTCAGTGCAATAAGGCAGACGAGTTTTCTCAATGCACAGTGCTGTAAATTGCGGTAGGTCAGGTCCAAATACTTACTGAGTAAATCCCAAACAAATAATGAAGGCAGTCTTGAGAAGGGGAGCAGAGCACTCCGATATGAAGTCCTCCCTCATTACTTGAAGAGACTATTTACATTAAGAATGAGCAAGCGTGATGTTGAAGGATACTATTTTGTGGCCGTTTCTTGAAATATGAGTTCCATGATTACTAACCAGCTTTGTCTTTTTTAAATAACATTTTCCTATAAAAGGTCTCAGTTCATGTTACCCCAGCTTTCATACCACCATTTCTTCTTCCAATTGGTGAAGTTGCCATTACTTACACAGCGACTGATAAGTCGGGCAATGAAGCAAGCTGTACGTTCAGTGTCAAGGTTATTGGTAAGTGCTGGTAAAAATCACTGGAAAAGAATCTGCTGTGGTTGAAGCCTTCTAACTTTGTGCAGAAAGAGGCTGAGTCACTGTGGCACTCATTTGTGCAGGTATAAGCCCAGGAGTAATACCATCTCTATAAATGCTTTGCTGATCTTTACTGTGTTGTCATTTACTGCCTTCTTTTCTTCTTGAAAGACTCCAGCAAAGTTTTCAAGGTTCCTACACATTGCTGATGCAAATCATTGTTCAGGTATTTCTGTCAGACAGTTGTGCTGTTCAGTAGTCCTGTTAAAACAAGGTTTGCTCTGCAGAAAGCAAACAGAATGCAGAAACCGTGAGTTCAGCAGAATTAGTTTTGTCCATTCCCTTACCATCTACCAATAGCAGCAGCTTACGCTTCTAACTGTTATATGTGTATGTGCACCTAACTGTTATATCTTCTATTGTGAACTTGAAACTGCTGTTTACCTGAATTCTTCTGATTGTAGGTTTCATTTGAGTGTGATGACAGTTCAGTAAGCTAATGTCATGCCATCCCTTCAAATTCTGCAGATGCAGAACCACCTGTAATTGACAGATGCAGATCTCCACCACCCATGCAAACAGTAGAGAATGAGTACCCAGCAACATGGGAAGAACCACAATTTTCAGACAATTCAGGTGAGGTGGTACACCCAAAAACATACACACAGCAGTGGAAGGCTAGGGAACTCCAACCTGTTCACCTTGGATCCCATGGGAATTCAGGATTTTTTGAGTTTTTTTTCACTCAGTTTAAGAACACATAATTTGGAAGACAAGCTATCATTTCCTTCTCCAATTGTCAAGGTTGGGTGTCAGCAACCCTCTTTTGCTTACTGATGGTTTAAGTTGTCTTTCAACTCTCATAGGTGCTCCACTGACTGTCACTAGGACTCATGCACCTGGAAATCTCTTTCCCAAAGGAGAAACAACAGTTCAATATACAGCTGTGGATCCCTCTGGTAATAACAGGACATGTGAGATCCACATTGTCATCCAAGGTTTGTTGTCTTAGTCTTCTGATCAAGAACGTATAGCATTGTTTTAACTGAGCATCATAAAGGGTGCAGTGCTGCTTCACTTCTTCATTTAGTCTTCACTTTTTCATTTAGTTATTCCAGTTTTAGTTTGGAGTAACTTGAAGGCAGACAGGATATTTGTTAGTACCCGCAAATAAATTGTCTGAAGACTGAAGCAGCACAGCAGTGAATGTGGTCCTATAAATTCAAATTAGGTATAAAAGTGCTGGAATTATGATTCATTAAGCAGTAAAACTTAGAGTAATGGATCCATTTTTTTCTCAGTGACAGATGTATTAAATGAATTAATAGGTGTTACTGATGTCTTACTTCAAATCTGTAGCTAAAAAGGAAAATTTTATGAAAATACTTCTGTAATTACCCACAAATATTGTAGCAGATACTAGAACACTCTTCAGATTTTAGAAGCTGTCCATACTTATAGATAAGCTGGTGCATTTGTGTTTATTGCATAGACACCTTTTACCAACAATCCACTTTCTTCTTTAAAGGCCAAACAACAATTTGGCAGATAAATGAATAAGGATGAAAATTCTACTTCATCTTTGTCATGTAGTGCCTGTCTCTCAGTTGGACAGCTGTATAAAAAAATTTCTTAGTGAAACAAGATTTTGAAGTCATGCAGACTGGAACTTTGGTAATAGCTTTTAGAAAGGGTAAGTTGCAAATGGATGTGCTAATTCTGATTTGCTGTAAGTTTGAGATTAGTGTAGCAGTAGCCTGATCCTGCCTTAATGGAAATAACGAATAATACTTCCACAAACTCAACAGAGGCAAGATCAGGTTGATACTGGGTACGTCTGGAAATCCTATCAGTGCTGTTTTCCTCTTTGCTTATTTACTTCATTTATCAATATATAAATCTTTGTATTTTTCATAGGTTCTCCCTGTGAAATCTACTTTGAGCCTGCGAATGGTGATTTTATATGCACATCAGATGAAGTGGGAATGAATTGCACATTGCACTGTGCAGAGGGTTATAGCTTGTCAGAAGGATCGAGTGAAAACTACTATTGTGCATATGAGGATGGTGTCTGGAAGCCACCCTATTCTCCAGAATGGCCTGGCTGCTCTTGTAAGTCTTACTGTTGCTAAGTGTGCAACTTATCAAGCACTATGTTTAATGAGGAAGTAAATGAAAATATCTTAGAAATTATGACTTCTATTTAATGATAACAAATCTTTTCTATTCTCCGCCTCCAAATTGTTACAATTATTGTGAAAGAATGCCTGGAAGTCCCTAAATGTATTATTGCAGAAGCTGTTTAAAACACAAAAATAGCAGTGAATTTGAATCCTGGAAATGACAAAATAGCAAAAATGCCACAGTAGGCAAGGTTTGTCATTATTTTGAATTGGTATGTGAAACAGGTTGCTTATAAACACTAACAGTGTCTTTTCAAAGGGAATTTCATCAGTGTTTGCAATTCATTGATCCATATGCACAGTGCATGCTGTACATACATATCTAATTATCACCAAATCAGGAGCATTTTTGTATTTTGTCTGAGGTGGACACATGCAAAACTGTGGAATTATTCCAGCTTTGGTGACATTTTAATAATAAATGTATTAGAGCTACATACGAAGCTAGTCTTGGCACCACTTTGCATCCAGTTCTTTCACAGTGGTGTCTGTCAGCTTTCCTATTAAATTTGATTCCTGCCAAAGGGCCATATTCGGCTGCATTGGCTGAGGTATGAGTGATCCATTTAGGTTGCTAATTTAAAGACAATGCTTCCTAGTTTAATGTATTCCAGTTTTGAGCCTGAATGATCTTGCTTTTAACTCTGGAACTTTTGCACTGACCAGTAAAAATTAATTTTTCCAATATTTTTCAGTAAATCGTTTTGCAAACCATGGATTCAAATCTTTTGAGATGCTCTACAAAGCAACACGATGTGATGACAACAATCTTCTAAATAGATTTACCGATGCATTCCAGAGCGCACTTGGTAAAATGGTAGGTTAGTAAATACTCCTTCCTTTCATGTACCTTTAAATGTACCTTTAAAAACACACCATTTAAAAAATGTGCTTTTCCCAGTTAACTGATTTCATAGAGGGAAAATACAACAGAAACCCATAAACGAAATCTGTGCTTCTTCAGAAGATGACAAGTCTCCTTTAAAAATAAAGATGGTTTGCTGGCATTTTAATGTAATTTAGTTCAGTCTTCAGTGTGGAGTTACATAGAAGAGAATTCATAGAACTGTCCAAGTAGCTTAGGGACCTGGCACTCACAGATTTTTATTAGGCTTCCAAAGAGAACCTTTGCAGTTTTGAAAACCCCGGTCAGTTGTTGCCTAACTCAGTGTTGTTTGGAAGTTGGATGTGATTATAAAATACATGTATTTTATATAGAATATGTATAACATATCCATATAATATAATGAGTATACATCTATACAACTAGATAAATTCCACATTTGATGCCTAAGCCCAGGAACTTAAGTCCAGTAGTAGTGGCTTAAATAATATGCTCAGGTTTCTTGAGTTTCTGAGTGCTCTCTTATCATTAAGAACTGCATATCCCTGAAGTTGAAAATATATCATGTTCCTTCTCTACCATTTTCCTTTCTTTCCACTTCAGTATCACAATCTCCCCTCTTAATCCATGAGTATGTCCTCAGCTGCAGAGTAGAAGCAGCTAGACTTCAAGCTGTGATCTCAGTAGTGGATGTCTAGGCCAAGTGTGATAGCACTGTGCCAGAAGAGAACACTGGGCATTTACAGATTCTTTGAGGAACAAAGCCCATATGCTAAAAGCTTATCTGCTAACTAAAAGGCAGTATTAGCACATACAGTCAATGGACAAACTCCTTCAACTTTGGAATATATGTCAGTAGCCCTTGTCAAATGGCTGAAAACTTACTTCAGGCAATCTCTGACACTGGGACCTAAATATCTGTTACCCTTTTGCCTTGCTTCTTGCCTCCCTTCCAGCAGAGAAATCTTGGCTGGTTTTACTTTTGTTCCTTTCACCTGAGAGCCAGCTACCACCAGGTTCCAGTGCTTGGACTATGACTATTGGCAAGCAAAAGATAGTAAGGGAAAAATGCTTAGTGAGCTGACCAAGCAATTCCATCATAATGCAACAAATCCCTGAGAACAGTCAGAAAGGCTGTGTTGAATATGTCTATGCCTATTCCCAGGAATTTTAAATTCTAATAGAGATCTGAAAAGGGGGATGGAATCAGCAAGAGCCATCTTTCCAATGAAAATTGATATAGAAAAAAACCAGAGCAATTCCAAAACATGACCTAGAGCCCAACTTGCTTGAAACCTGTCTGGAAAAAGCAAGAAATACAGATCTTACCGGAAGTCATGCATTTGCATGTTCTGATTTAATCTCCACTCCTTTTGTGCAGTACGAGAAGAAATCAGCAATTCCAGAAGGGCTCTGTTGAGTTTTCTGTTCCATGGTTTCTGTCCTTCTCAGACAATTTACCCTGTCTCCTGAGGCTTCTTGGTGGAATTCATTAGCCCTTTCTATGGGTAGGGAGAGGTGGAGATGAAGAAATATGGTTTGAAAGCTAAAAAAAAAAGTGACAACATTGCTGTAAACCTGACAGAATTACAAGTTATGTAGCTGGAAAAACCACAGATGTTTTCAAATGTGTGAGCTCACCTGTCACCTTCAACAGCAAGAAACAAGCCTGAACTTAGTTCTGTATTTTGGGATTTCACATGCAAAAGTGGTTAACTGAATGGATGTCTTCTTTTATAAGAAAGATCTTGTATAACAAAGAGCTTATATGCCTACAGGTTGCCCTCTTATTTCTCAGATGTCTCAATAGAACATACTTCTTTCAGCAGACCTTGCCAGGGCTAGAAGAGACATTAAAGGGGAAATCCAGTGTCACTGGCTGAACCAATGCTTTACATTGCAACTAGAAGTTTCTATAAGTCGCAGGAGGAGGATATGTGGGTTTATTTTTTAATATTATTCTTTTTTATGTTGGAAGGTCCCGTCATTCTGCAACGATGTTGATGATATTGACTGCAGATTGGAAGATCAGACACAGAAACATTGCTTGGAATATAATTATGATTACGAAAATGGATTTGCCATTGGTAATTATTGATTGTATAGACTCAGCCATTCAGGTTTAATGCAGCATAGTTCCTTTTGTTGTGGAGTAGGCAACATGTTGTGTGAGATACTTTTTGAAAATAACCATAGGGCTCTTAAGATAGTAAGCATTTACATAATAGGTTTTATAACAATATTATGGAAGTCTTTGCTGTCTAGTTTTGGTACTGCTTCCTATATAGCATAGAAGGAAAATGTACTGAGATGCCTTGTGGTGGAGGGTGGGGGAAAGCATACACACATACTGTCCTACAAACCTGCTTGGTTAGCCTAGAGGAAAGCAACTTCTTAAAAACACACAGTTTCAAAACAAAATACTGAAAAAGTAAAATAGATTGTTCTGGAGATTGTTAAGAAAATGAGGACCATCCTTGATGCTTGGTCCAGAGCGGCAGAGAACCCTTACAGTGTAAATCTATACAAGCTTAAGTTTGCTCATTAGCTGTGAAATTACTTCCTGTATGCAAGGACAAATTTTGCAGGATGACTGTAGCTGTATCAGAGTGAAAGCTTTGACGGTCCTAGTGTTTGTTCCCACTTTGCCTTATGCCAAGTAACTTGTCATTTTCAGTCCATCTTTAACAGGTTAGTGTCCATGTTGTACTGCTGTTGTCCTTGGCATTTCTGAGGTGCTTGGGGGTGCTCAGAGCAGAAAGGCTAAACACAGATAACTTATGTTACCTATCTTGGCGGGAAGCATTTTGGCAGATCAACATCAGAATACATACATAGGACTGTGGCTCTTTCACATGTTTATAGTGGAGGTACTTGTTAAAATCTTCCTGCTTCTTCCTGTCCCCTTCTAGACATGCTTCACTGAGTTTGAGAGCACATTTGTTTGTAATCAGACATGGGGGGCCTGGGTGTCCAGTTTGCAGCTGTCGTCAGACTAGGGGTGAATACTGATGACAGCTGGAACTAACTTGTAAAGGCACTTGGAAGAAATAGTGTTGAGGACATGGGATGTAGGGAGGGTCCTATTCTTTTCTGGTTCCTGTAAACTTCTTACAATAACATTGTTGCGGTTTTTCTGGAGTTTCACATGATTATAGGCTGGGAAGGCAGGAGATGAGAACTCTCCTCGGATCATAAGTAACAGCAGTTTAGAAAGCTAGTTGTGCAATACTTGCGCAGTATTAACCACAAAGCTGTGAGGTTAACTTGTCCCAGTTTCCATGGTAAATTAAGTATAATTTGCTTGCATTTACTATAATTTAGGTGACTGCTAACAGGTAATTGGCAGAACTTTTTTCTATCTTCATGTTTTTAAAAACAAAGCTAGATCAATTAAATAGACCATGCATCTTTATATTTAGCCATTGTGAAAAGGTAGATTATGTACAGAAACAACTGTTTGTTTCTGTTTGAAAGCATGTCATAGATGAGGGATATTATAGAACGAGTGAATTTGACTCACCATGTATAACAGAAATGCCTGTATGCAGAGTATAAATATATAAGTTGATGATGATACCAGCCTTTTCTGAGAGGACACAAAATGGTAGGAGTTGTGAGAAGATGCAGTGGAGACGTGGCATAGGCCATGCTGGCTGTCATTGAGCAGGAAGAGGAAGAGAGAGCAATATGGAAATGTTTAAGAAGATGTTGCTGGCAGGAGAAGGTGTATGAAAGACAAGAAGGGAAAGAATTATAACCTGTAACTTTGATAGCAGTATGTCGTGGTTTAAGCCCCGGCTGTAAATTAGAACCACGCAGTCTACTTCCCCCCCACACTCCCCAGGGATGGGGAGGAGAATCGAAAGAATGTAACTCCCACAGGTTGAGATAAAAACAGTCCAGTAACTAAGGTATAACACAAATCACTACTGCTGCCACCAATAATAATAATGATAAGAGAAATAACAAGGGAAGAGAATATGATACCGCTCGCCGGAAAAGAGAGCCCAACCGAAAAGAGGACGTGCCCTTCCGGGTAGCTCCCAGTTACATCCCCGGGCATGACGTGCTGTGGTATGGAATACCTCTTTGGCTAGTTTGGGTCAGGTGTCCTGTCCCTGCTTCCTCCCGGCCCCTCCTCCTCCCTGGCAGAGCATGAGACTCACAAAGTCCTTGGTCAGTCTAAACATCAGTGTTATCAGCTTTGTTCCCAGGCCAAAAGTCAAAAACACAGTGCTGCAACAGCTACTAAGAAGGAGAAAAACTGACTGCTACTGCTGAACCCAGGACACAGTATCTCTTTAAAGCTTTGTCTAACTGCACAAGATTCAGGATCTGTAGGATATCAGTTAGGAGTGGGACTGTTTTTTCCTATTTTCTTTAGTCAGAACGCAAGTATAATAGGCACTTGTGCAGAGGCAAAGCTAGCACACATTGTCTGAAGCTTCAGATAGACCCTCTTCTGTTGTGATATATTTTAGAAATAAGTATAGGCACTTATTTTCCACATGACGTTGCTTCTTTTCTGTTCTTTCTTAATGTCTCACAGGACCTGCTGGTTGGGGGGCAGCAAACCAGCTGGATTACTCCTATGATGATTTTATTGATGTAGCACAAGAAGACTTCTCCAGGCATCTCTCTGCCTCTGTAAAGGCAGCACCTGCTCGAGTCAAAAGGCATAAGCTGAATGTTCCAATGACCGACCACAAAATCAAGCTAATATTTAACATCACAGGTGAAAGAAGTCAAAATATTGTCCTTCTTATATTCCTTCTCCTTAAAAAACATGTTTTTAATACATTCAGTAAAACAGCCTTCTGTTCAGAAACCCTGCTGGAGATGTCAGGTTTTGGAGACAAAACCTGCTTGGTGGAAAGATTGCAGCCTCATATTCATGGAGAGCATTTGCACATGGTCTGCTTTCCATTTTCTACTGGCAGGCTTGAGTGTTACACTCTTGATATTCGCCAGAGTCCACTGAAAGTGCTGACTGTGGAATCTGTGTGCTTTTTGTGTTTTCTGTTTTATTCCAGCTAGCGTGCCACTGCCTGATGAAAGGAATGATACACTGGAACTGGAAAACCAGCGACGGCTCCTTAAAACTCTGGAGACAATCACAAACAGGCTGAATAGGACTCTCAATAAGGAACCCATGTATTCTTTTCAGTTTGCATCCGAAGTCATTGTAGCTGACAGCAACACTCTGGAGACTGAGAAAGCCTTTCTTTTCTGCCGGCCTGGTTCTGTGCTGAGGGGGAGAATGTGTGGTAAGCCAAATGATTTGTTCCTTGCATGTATTCAGAATCATTTTGAAAAGCTAGGTTTTAGAGGATGTATGCAGAAGGTTGTGGTTTGACACAGTTCAGTGTTTGTGGTGTCTCAGAACAATAAACTGCTAAAATGCTTTGTGCAGTTTGACTTCCAAAGGATGTTTTTGTTCCTAACCAAAGTCTGTGCAAAAAAGACACTTTTGTACCCGTGATTCCAGTCCCATGGGGAAATCAGGCATGTCCACACTTGGTGATACAGAGGAAGATAGTGCTTGGTATGCAGTCTTTTAATGCTATTAGTCTTGTGGGTGATGTGTAGCTAAGATAGGGAATTGGATTCCATTTCCTGTGCATAATGAAATCTTTGCAGTGTTCCAGAGATACCCCATTTGCTGAGGAACGGAGTCACACTTGAGATAAACAGGGTTTGACTAAACAGGAACTTGAGGCAAGACAAGAATATGATTGTGCATTCTGAGGGGAACCTTGTGTTTCCAACATTACAGTCAACTGCCCTTTGGGTACCTATTACTCGTTGGAGCATCACACCTGTGAAAGCTGCTGGACTGGATCCTACCAAGATGAGGAAGGGCAGCTGGAATGCAAAAGTTGTCCCTCTGGTAGCTATACTGAGTATCTACATTCTAGGAGCATCTCTGAATGCAAAGGTGAGAACTTTGTCTTCTTCAGGCAGCTACTTCTGAACGCCTCCCTTGTTGTACAGGTAAATTAAAAAAATCCAGCTTTTCACCACTGCTGTGGCATAGAGGATGCCTGGGCAGATGTTTTAAGAAGAGCTGGCCTTTGAAGCTTCGTTTCATTTCTGTCTTCTTTCTGTGAGATTCTGCAGGGACTAACACACTTAAAATAATGCTGGTTTTGTCCTCACAAGCCCACCCATCCTACCATGATCAAAGATAAAATACTTGCATCCTACACTGCAGTGCTGGGGCACTGAGCACCTCAGCAGCAGTCTCTCTTTGTGACTTGTTCTGAAAAAGAAGTTTCTATTTTTGTTTCCTGCTTATTGTCTTATGATTAATTTTGTTGATTAAAAATGAATAACTGGATTGCAGTAAATCATTTGTAAAGCTGATTGGAAGAGAACTAACTGGTCAATGATTCACAATTAATTTTTTGCTCTTTGTACCGATGAGATGCTTCAGAGTAAAGTCTTGAAATAAAAGCCCCTATGGTGTGTATTGTGATTTTGAATCATTTTCTAGGGATCAAGAGCAATGTTTCCTGTTGGACATTGCTTAATCTTTATCAATTCTGCCTTATAGCTCAGTGCAAGCAGGGAACATATTCATCTAATGGTCTTGAGATCTGTGAAACATGTCCACTTGGCACATACCAGCCAGCATTTGGATCCAGGAATTGTATCTCTTGCCCAGAAAATACATCAACGGTAAAAAGAGGTGCAGTGGATGTCTCAGCTTGTGGAGGTTTGTAACAAAAAGGGCTATGAATTTTTTTTAATTAAATTTTAAAAATTTCTAAATGTTGTTTAAAGATCAGCTAAGGTAATCCAGTTCATCTGCCTGAGATTGAATTCTGCTTTTGGTTAAGTGGGGACCAAACAGCATTTCCCAGCAAAATTTCCTGATACCCTGGTTATTTCAAATGCCCTCCTTTTGATTTCCAAGATGGATTCTTATCTAAAGATTAATAAAATAAGAAACATGATGGGTACCTAGAAGAAAATAGAACCTTCTTCTTTACAGAAGAGAAAGGAAATGATAGGATGTTTGTCACTATTATCTCCAAAGAACTTCCATATCTTCTGTACAAAAATACTGAATTTTAACACAGTGTGTTAAGGAAGGGAAGTTGCATATGAAAGCTTCCCACAGAATAGCAAAAGGAATAGACAGAAATACTTCTGAGGTATTTCTGTAGTCCTTTGGGAACCACATGTCACCTAGCAGCACAATTTAAATAAGCATCTCCTAGAGTCATGAATAATTCTTGGCAGGTTTCATCATACTCCTTTAAGCCTGAGGGGGAACTATGAGGGGAGGAGAGAAAATGGTCAGAAAGAGATGGGGGGAGGTAAGGTGAGGGTGCAAGTAATCACTCAAAAAATTGTCCTTTTTTTCTTGCAGTACCGTGTGTTGCAGGCGAGTTCTCTCGTACAGGTTTGGCACCATGCTACCCTTGTCCCAGAGACTACTATCAACCAGACCCGGGAAAGTCCTACTGCTTGTCTTGTCCCTTTTATGGAACAACAACTGTCATTGGTGCCAGATCCATCACAGATTGTTCAAGTAAGCCAAATTACCTGTGCTGGACAAAATGAATACAGGGCACATCAAAAGGATGGCCAGCAGTAGTCTCAATAGGAAACATCCCACTTACTCTCCTAACAAATGTAGACTTTCAGTTTCAACCAGTGAGTTTCACAGCTGGTTTTGCCTACTGGTGTGGCCTTCGTGTTATGTGGAAGTGACGGTGTGATACACACCAAGGCTCAGTAACAGAAGTATATATATATATATATATAATATATGTATAAAGAGTGTGTGTATACACACACACATATTGTATAGGTGTACTACATATATACAGTCTATATATACACAAATATTAGTATGCATATATGTATATAAGTATGCATAAAATATGTTTTATATGAACACACATATTTGAGTTTTAGAAATATATCTGCTTAAAAATACATACTAGTATAAAATGTATTTAAAATACTTGTGGCTACTGTAAAGTTTGCACATTTTTCCCCAGAAATTCGGGGGTTTTCTGCACATTTTTAGATGCAGTACTAACATGCAATTATTATGCCCTCATGGAACAGGTATCTTGTCATACATTATTATTAACAGTATGTTCATATCTTTCCTCTTTAGGTTTTGGCTCTACTTTTTCAGCAGCTGAGGAAAGTGTAATGATGGTACCAGCCTCTCCAGAAAATATCAGCAAGCAGTACAAAGTCAGCAGTCAGGCAAGGACAAGATAGATTTTCCAATGTTAGCTCAAATGAAAGAAAGAGTGCCTTATGCAGCAGTAAATGACTAAAGCCTTTTTAAATGTAATTGTTATGCTCTCTGTATTTCCTGAAGAGATGACGGTGATGGTCTTGAGGGGAACACTCAAACTCTTTCCGTAATTGTTGAAAAAGAAGCACTTTCACTGAACAAAGGAGGCTGCATTAACTATTGGCAGTCTTCAGTTCTGGACTTGAAACTTCACCTGATGTATGAAATATTTAACACGCTTAGAAAAGAAGTATAAACTCCATGGAGGAGATTCAGCCACTCTGTAAAAAACGTAGATTGACCACACTCAGTCATCTGATGTCTTCATATGCTGAATTTCAGGAAATGCTACCAGACAACAAGTCCCAGTTGTAAAATCTTTGTTTTGCTTAGTGCAACATAGATACACTTCAGAGGAGGCAAGCAGAGCTTCCTTCTGCTGTGAGTACCCCCTTTGAAATACAGGTGGGTCCTCATGTGAAACTACCCAAGTGACAATGTTTGCTAGAGATGCTCCTTTAAACCCACCATCTCCCTCCCAGTGTAACTCTTGCCTACTTTGGTTGAATCTGAAGTTAGGATCTTGTATGAACAGGAGCAAAGTCGGCTGATAATAAATTTGGCTTGATCCATTATATCACATATGGACAGGTACAGGCTGATCTCCTGTGGTTTTAGTAAACCCCATTTACTCAAGGGGTTTGCTGAATTCAGGTTTGCTACATTAGAAAAAATAACGTCACACAGTAAAGTTCCCTACCAGCTCGCCTGATGACCAGTAGGAAGTAAATAGCTGGTGTAAAAGGATGTGGAGAGCTCTCATATAAAATATAGCATAATATGGGAACTGCAATGATCACATTTGACTAAGTAAAAGGTCATTTTAAAATAATAATTCAGATTTCTATTATTTTTCTCTGAAAAAAAAGAAATTGGTTGATGTGAGGAAAGTCTAAGAGGAAGACATAGAAGTTAATGCCAGTGACTTTTTTTCTAGCTTTCCGAAGTGACTGTTAGGGGGTGTCAGGATATTTTTTTCCACCTGTATTTCCACCTTTACTGTAATTATATGATTTTTGCCCTTGACAGGTCTTTCATGAGTGTTTTCTGGAACCCTGCCACAACAATGGGACATGCAAACAATTGGGAAGTGGATATATGTGCATATGCCCACTTGGATATACAGGTAAAAAACTGAGAAGCAGGTGGATGATCTAACATGTCTCTATGCCCTTGACATGGGCAAGCATAAAGGAGCAGAACATCCCAGTACAAGAGTATGTCCTAACTAACTGGAATATCCATCATAGATTTAATATCCATTAGTATTAAGAAAACAAATTGTCCCTCACACTGTCACTGAATTATAGAGCGTTTAGCAGAAAAGGATTTTGAGTGACAGAGCACTGGAACAGGTTGCCCGGGGGGGTTGTGGAGTCTCCTACATTGGAGATATTCAAGGCCCAGCTGGACAAGTTCCTGTGTGATGTACTCTAGGTTACTCTGCTCTTGCAGGGGGGTTGGACTAGATGATATCTTGAGGTCCATTCCAACCCTTGGGATTCTGTGATTCTGTGAATGGTGTTTCTTTTAGTGGAGTTAGTGAATTTGAAAAGCCCATCACTTGGCAATATTGATGATTAGTAAAAGCTGAAAATTTGCACTGTAAATAGCTACCACCAGATCTGCCTGTACTTCTTTTCAGTGTTATTTTCCCAGTTGCCCCAAAGCAAATGACTGATTATTCAACTATTATCAAGAAGTGATCACTGTTACTTGTGGTAGATACTAAGTGCCACTGTCTGGAGCTAGTCAGTCTGTTGCCCAATGTGCGTGATACCTTTCTAATAACATTTTGTCTCAGGTGTGTGTTAAAACACAATCTAAACAGAATCTAAATAAAACTGCATGTCTGGTAAAGCACGCAATTAATCAGTCGTGTTTTTCTACATTAATAGTCATGAATTCCATGTTTCTGAACAATTTCAGGTTTTCTCTGCCTGTTCTCAATCCTTATTTTGCATTCTAGGCTTGAAATGTGAAACAGAAGTTGATGAGTGTAAGTCATCTCCTTGTCACAACAATGGAATGTGTAAAGATGCCATTGGGACCTTTATTTGCCATTGTCAACCAGGCTTTTCAGGTAGCTTTTTTCACTTCATAGCTCTTCTTCAGACTGGCATTGTTTCTGTGCCAAGTAGATAACAGAAAACACAAAGGCTGTATAATTCCACATCCTTGGAATTATAACACAAAAGCAAGCTGATATACGGATTACAGAAATGTTCTGCTGTGGATAGGTTTTGAAACAAAAGGCTGAGCATCCAAGGACAGCCTTTGTGCATGCATATGTGTGCATGTATACTTCTGTTTTGTGACGTTTCTGGTCTGAAGAAAAAAAAAAAGGAATGAAGTTTAAGGAATTAGTAAATACTCTCAGGGAAAATGCTTCTGAGACTGAATATGGCCTGACTAAGCAAAGCATTTATGCAGTTGCTTTACTGCAGCCCTCTGAGTAAGTGAATGGTCTTTTTTCTTAGTGTTTTTTTATTCTCACCTTTACTCACCTTGCGGGTACTGAAATCTATGGGAAACTGACATGCTTGAGTATGTTACCACAACAGCACCTAATCTCTAAATATTGAAATAAACTATTGAGGAGATAATTTTGTGTAGTTAAAATAAAAAAAAAACCTCGTGTTTTCCACCAGAAATTATCTCCCTCATTCTTCATGTTTATGGCTGTACATTGATCAACAGTAGCACTTACTGGATTTTTATTAAGCTTTATGAAGACAAACTGTGGGTTTCTTATCTTTCAGATCACAATATCTAAATAACACAGATGATCTCTGTAGAAGTTCTCAGTAGTGCAGTCAAACATGGAATTTTATCACCTGCTCTCAGTAGCCTTTTGTTATGCAAGCAGTTTGGTGCTGTTCTGTCTTCTGCATTCAGTTATTGCAGCATGCAGACCTTGCATATGTCTTGATCATGACTTATAACCCTTTCTGTTTGAAGGTCTCTTGTGTGAGGAAGACATAAATGAATGTAGCTCCAGTCCGTGTTTGAATGGAGGCCACTGTGTTGATGGTGAGAACGGTTACCTCTGCACTTGTGCAAAAGGGTTCACAGGTACACCTTTTTGTGTTTAATTCAGCCTTCACTCTTTCTGACAAAAAAAGATGTCTTCCTACCCTGTCCAAAGGATTTTCATCTCATTGCTATATATTGCATATGTTATGCATTGACATAGATGGTACTAGATTCTTTAGGTCCATCTAATCAGAGTCTTTTTAGTCTAAGCATGGCTTCAGCAGGATATACTAAGTGGTCAGTCTTCTGTTACTGATTTGGCTAACTTATTGTGTGATGTTGAGGAAATAATAAGGACATTTACATGTGTGCAAATTGTTATTTTTCATTCTATGTTAAAAATAAAAATATTGTTATAATAGAAAAGGTGGTCTATAATAAAACTCCTTCCCATCCCCATACTCAGGTTCCTACTGCTTTCATGATTTCTGTAACAAGTAAGCATATCTGTCAAATACCATGTTGCCAAAGAGCGCCATTGTAAAATCACCTGCAGTTTCTTCATTCTTAAGTGCTTGTAGATTGGAGCGTCTTTCATAATAGAAGTCCCAGAATTACGTATTCCTGGGTTTCATGTTTCTCTGTAGATTAAAAGTTCCAACTAAATTCTTTTGTAGCAGCTTTTCATTAGCTGCTCAGAGTAGTTTCTGCAGTAATTTTCTGATTCAGTCCAAATTACTCACATAATGGGCAGTATCCATATGAATTACCCACAGTGTGCTGAGTTTTAATTTCTACAACTGCAAATATGGTGTCTGTAATTCTTCTATGACCACTTAACTTTAGTTAACAGATAAAAGCTTAAACCTTCATGGCAACCCTAGAGTTTGTTGTTTCCCAGAAGATTGGCAACAGTCCTTGAAAAACAGAGATAGGTTAGTAATTTTTTTTCCTAGGTTAATTCAAAGTAAAGTTGTGATTTTGTTCCTTTCTTCTCAGGTGCTCACTGTGAAATGGAAGTCAATGAATGCCTTTCAAACCCATGTCTTAATAGGGCTATTTGTGAAGATCGAGTTGGCAGTTTCTCCTGCAAATGTGTCCCAGGTTTTGCTGGTGTCTTGTGTGAAAGAAACATTGATGAGTGTCTCAGCAGACCCTGTAGAAATGGAGCCACATGCAAAGATGGTATCAACAGCTTCAGGTGAAAAAATAAGTTATTAAAGTGATACAGTGTGGAAATTCAGATGTGTTGTGGTGCTTTAGCCTTCTAGGATTTCAGCAAGGTGTTTCATAGCCTGATCCAATATAAAAGATATCCACATGGATGCTAAAGGGACGCTTGATTTTAAAAGTCAAGAAAATAAATTCTAGTGTCCTCACATTTAATAAATTCCAAGGTAGACAGCAAAGAAAATATGCATAGTTTAAAGCATAAGCATAGCATGGTTTTAATACTGATTGTTGAAAAAAAAATCCACTTTCTCAAGCTTCAAGGGCTTGTCTTGCTTTCTCTTAGAAGAGTAGGTGATGGCCAATTACATACCTGATAATATTACATTTCTATAACCTGGAAAACATGTTATAGAAAACAGGGAAAAGATGTACATAATGAGAATACAGAGATTAAAACACAAACACCACTGGAATCTTCCAAATATTTTTGTGTGCTTTAGAATATCTAAACTCTGATCAGAAGTTACAAGTACCAATAGGAGTGTCATATCATAGATCACTGCAGAGATAGAGAGATAGACCAGCTGTTACTGTCTGGATTTAATAACCCTTTCCCTTCCTACAGCCCCAGAAGTTTTGCTGCCTTTCAAACACCTTGATTTTCCAAGTGCCAGAGGTTTTGGTGCTTTTCTAAAGCCTTGGTTTTCCCTCTACTTAAGCATATCTGCCTGAAAAGTCAAGTACTTCTGATCTGTAATTCTGTGGACCTAGAAGGCATGCTTCACCCACCAGAATGCAGTGATTGCCTCTCCCAAATTCATATGAAGACACACAGGCACTATGTTTAAATACTGTATTGTCCCTCTTATGAAGAAATATTATGCAGCTAACACAGTACAAGCATACTTAAAGGAACAACCAAAATAGAACTCCATTAATTCTGTAGTGTCTGTTCTGTTGATATTTTGATTTTGCTTTTTTCAGTATACACCATTCACACTGGTGAATATGGCTTCATGGCCAGGAGTCTTTGTCATGACGGAGCCACCTTTGAAGCGTACTTCTCTTTTCCTCCATAGGTGTCTGTGTGTGACTGGGTACACAGGACAAAACTGTGAAGTGAACATCAATGACTGTGACTCCAGTCCGTGCTTAAACCATGCCACCTGTGTGGATGCCTTGAACTCGTACGTTTGTAAATGTCCCCCTGGCTTTACAGGCAGCAGGTGTGAAACAGGTACACAGGACCAAGTGTCAGAAAAAGGTGGCTTGACTCAGCCTCTGGGCGACGTTTGCACTGGCTGGGCTGATTTCATACAGCTTCACAGAAAGCAACTAGGGTCATGGGACTCTGAGAGGCTGTCTGTGACTGAGTGTTAATAAGTGTAATTGCAGACAAGTAACAGAATGTGTGCTTTGCTGTCTTCATTTCTCTTTTTTAAGGTGCAGTTCTATCTTTTTAATACCTAATAGGTCTATTAAGCTTAGTTTGTATTTGTACTGTGTATCTGAGTTAATTAGCTCTTTCTGTTTCTTATATTTCATGTAGGCCTTTGCATCTCAGGGATAGAGATCAGTATTTGGTAGTCCTAGCTTTCTAAGCCCTAAAGGCATAAAGTTTCCTATGGCTGAGCAAAATGGGTCACACTTGCTGAATCTTCCTGAAATATGCTGGAGTTAGACCACACAATCATGAGGCTCAAACCCATTTGTCTTTTAGTCACTCCATGAGAATTATAAAGTGCTATACTAGTAGCTGGTGAATCTTTAAATGGAAGCTGAAGAGACAGTAGAGGGCATACAGATCATTCAGACCTGCCATCGTATGTCAGAGTTTAGTAACACCCAGCTTTCAAGGGAGCTCCACTTGACATATTTAGATGTAGTGTCCTTGTAAAGAATGTCATTCTTCGTTGAAGAGCAGCACAGAAGTGCTGTTCCACACCAGTGCAATGTATTTCAAGAAGTCTAGAACAGAAAAATCTTGTGGGTTTTTTTCTTGGGGGGGGAGTTGGGTTTTGTTTTGTTTTTTAATCTTGACTCTTGTGAATATAACAGAACCAGCTGATCACATGTCCTTGGGTTGTTGGATGGCAGATGGGATATTTCATTTCATTGGTAGAGGTCGGAAAAGGAAGGCTCATGTTCAGCTTTTGGTAGACAATAAGCTTCTTTTCCAGTCATTTGTCTTCAAACATTGTGTGTTTTCTTGCCTTGGAAAGCTCTGTATGCTGGCTGATGTTAGACTGCTATACATTCTTTCTAACTGATCAATGTAAAGTGAGTAATATTTGTAGATGGGTTGCATTCCATTTTATTGTATTTGCTTAGAATCCATTTGATTCTCTTTCTGGGTCTTCAGGAATGTAGCTCTGAAAACTCTTTGTCTTTGTTGCAGAACAGTCCTCTGGTTTCAATCTTGATTTTGAAGTCTCTGGTATCTATGGATACGTCATACTTGATGGTGTTCTCCCATCTCTTGGTGACATCACATGTACATTCTGGATGAAATCCACTGACACCACAAACTATGGGACTCCCATTTCTTATGCAGTGGAGAATGGAAGTGATAATGCATTTCTTCTGACTGATTACAATGGGTAAATTGCAGTTCTGCTTTTCTGTAGTGTACAGATGTCCTGAATTGTTAAAGCATAGACTAGAAGTCTGAATATCAGCTTTGCTTATTTTGGGATAGAAGAATTTGCAAACTCCATAGTTGGAGTTGTCTTTTTGTTTTGTTTTTTCTCCTTGCTTTGTTTCCTTCACTTTTTACCAAATACAAGTGTAATGGCAAGAAAGTAGTCAAGTTTAGAAAGCAGGATATTTTGTGTCTGGACTACATTTACATCATATTTAAATGGCACACTGATATAATGATTGGATGAAATGAAGCACTCGGAGTACCTGTAGTGTGACTCCAAAAGCAGAGATGGTCCCAGAGGGCAAGTTCAAGAATCCACTGTGCAGCCGTGACTTGACTCTTCATGTTTTGGTACAAAAGCTCATTACTTATTTCACCATCCTTTGTATATAATAACTGTAACTTCCAAGTTCTCTAAGAGAGAGCTATCTTGTGTGATGATCTGCCAAGAGAGATCTGTTGTATGATGTAGACACGGTTACATCATTTGACAAATAACATTTATTTGAGTCACGTGGGACAGGCCATCCTTTTAAAGTTGCTGCACACAGCTGAGTATGCCTTCTTCTTCTTTCCATGCAGCTGGGTTCTTTATGTAAATGGGAAAGAGAGGATTACAGACTGTCCTTCAGTGAATGATGGTAACTGGCATCACATTGCAGTCACATGGACATGCACAGATGGGGCCTGGAAAGTGTACATCGATGGAAAACTGTCTGATGGAGGCAGTGGGCTCTCGGTTGGCTCAAAAATCCCTGGTATGCTTTACTTATATTACAGCAGACCTGTTGCCTTCTGTTTTTATTGCAGAATTTGCTATGCCTGCAAGGAAATACTCATTTTGGTGTTTTCACTGTGTTTCCACATTGTCCGCATTTATGCAGGGCTCATATTTGCTCTTCTTATTCATGAGGACAGTTCTCTCTGCCTCACTGAAGACAAAGTGCACATTTCTAGGGTAAACTAGTAGGTAACTTGTTTTGTGGGTGATCATTTAGTCCACAAAGGAGCCTGTGCTGCACTGATTTTGGAATGGCTTTTTGAGAATACGTTTTGTACACTACAAACTAAAGTTTAACTGGCATTTCCCTTACAAACATGTGCTAAGAGTTAATTGACTTAGGCTTCTCCTGTTACTTTTAGACATCTTTTTAAAGTTATGGTTGCATTTTTTTTTTAACAAGTTGGGGTATGCTATTTCATTGTTTCCTGTGACCAGTGGTCTTTCCGGTAAGATCAAAAGACATGAAAACGAATACCTTCAGCATTGAAAAGCTGTGAAAAGCCTGACATTAAATTGCTGCAAAGAGATTTGGGATTTATTTTGTTTTCGTACTACTACCATCAGAATTTACAGAGAGTTTGAAAAACTATCCATATTAAAATAAAAAATATGGATGTGCGAAGCATTTTAGTCTGCATACCTTATGCTTGCCACTGTCTTTCCCAGTTACATTGGAGCTATCTCGAGAGAAAAGACCTGAGGAATTGTGCAGTCTCCATTACTTTTTGCCCTTGTCCTCACAACCTGTGACTTAGAAAATGGATGTCCGTATCACCTATGCTACTGGTTAAGGAGAGGAAATTTAACTTGTATGGCGTGTTAGAACGTTGACTGTCTAATGGCCAATGCGCTTCTGAGGGTTTGGGATCAAATTTGTTCTGACTTTCTGAGCTTTGTTTAAATCGGGAAGTGCAAGCTAGCACTATAAAATATGCACCACCTGCTCATTTCTCTGTACGCTTCAAAAATGGAGCTAAAAATGGTCTTCTAGAGCCAATACCATTCCTGAAGCAGCCATGTAAGGTTTCTGCCTCTCATCAGCATGAGTTTAGTATTAATGTGTACTTCAGAGTTCCTTCCAAATTGTTATGGTGACTACCTCAGCCTACGGTAAGGCTTCCCAGAGGTTTACTGAGAATTTGTTGAAGGTGGCTGATCTCCTGCACTACAAAATCTTAGTAAGATAGGATAGCAAAAGTTCTGTTTTTCTTAGTTTTTAATCTTCCTGTGGGGATCCTTATCATAAGGCTTTGTTTCCTATTCCTGTTCTAATTTTCTGTGAGCTTAGGTGGTGGTGCACTTGTATTGGGTCAAGAGCAAGATCAGAAAGGAGAAGGATTCAACCCAGCTGAATCTTTTGTGGGCTCCATCAGCCAGCTCAACATTTGGGACCATGTCCTGTCTCCACAGCAGGTAAGTCCTTACTGCAGTGTTTGAGCACAGGCCTCTGAGCTTAGGATGAACATTTGAAAAGGCATTCCAAGTTAGCATATTGGATAGACCTGTATTCCCACAGAAGTCAGTGGGGACCAGATGAAGCTCTGGCTTAGGGTAATAATGGTAGCACAGTAAGTAGAGGTGTGATAAACTGAGCCACCTTCTATTTTGGCTGAGCCTTTCTGCGTTGCGTAGCTTTGAAAGAGAAGTGAAGGCATGCACAAAAGGTAGCAATCCTGTTAGAGCAGGGAGAAAACCCAATGAAATGAGCAAAGGACTTGTTTTACAGGTTGTAGTTCCCTCATCTTGCTGTGTGAAGGCACTGGTAAAACTTAAGAGGGGAGGCTTCAGAATCTGTGAATGCATTAGACACTATGAAAACTCTGAGCTGTATAGCCCCAAGAAAAGTCTGAATGGGCAGAGTAACTAAATATTAGGCTGGTTTTATTCAGGTACCAAAAATAAAGGTTTGTCAATAAACTTTCACAGAATTAAGAAATCAGTGTAAATCGAAAGATTCTGCAAGGGCAGTGATTGCTCAGCTTCTCTTGGAGACAAGCTTCAGTTCTCAGTTATCATCAAAGTGATTTTATAATTTTTTAATATATGTTTGGGATCTCGCATTTCAGTTCATGAGCATTGCTTCTGTCTCCCACCATGCACTGTTGTGAAGAGCCCGACTCTGTATGCTTGATTACCTCCCCATAGGTACTGGGGGCTGCTGTTAGATGTCTTCGCTCCAGGCTGAACCAGCCTTGGTCCCACAGCCTTTCCTCAAAGGGCAAATGCTCCATTCCATCTGCTTTCTGATGCCCTCCCCTGAACTTGCTCCAGCCTGTCAGTGTCTTTCTTGTCTGAGGAGTCCAAAATGCAATGCGACACTTCAGACATGGTCTAACAAGCACTGAGAAGAGAACTTCCTGCGTTTTCTGGTTGTGACCCTATTCACACAGCCAAAAGTTATGTTGATCCTCATTATTGCCAGGGTGCACAGCTGACTGATACTCATTCATCTCTGCCTGCCAGAGCGGCTGGGTCCTTTTCCACAGAGCTCCTCTGTCTCCAGGCTTTCCCCAGCCTGTATCAATAAGAGATTTTTCCTCTTGAATTTCATGAGGTCTGTGTTGGCCCATGCCTCTAGCCTGTCAAGGTTCCTGTGGATGCAATTCTGCCTTTGAGCATAGCGATTGGGCCTTCCAGTTTGATATTATCTGAAAACCTGATGACAGTGTATTCCATCACCACTTCCTGGTCACTAGTATTTCAATCCTGAAGTCAGAAATGATGAAATTGTTAGTAACACTAGAATAACAAGGACTAATGTTCAAAGTTAGAGGCATTTCTTGGAGAAAAGATCTTTGTGTTGAAAGGTTTTGCTCTTCTCCTTTTTAAAGTTTTACCATTATTTAGTGGTTTGCTATCCATGATCCAAAAAATAATGAACAGAAAATAGATGCTTCCAGCATCCAAGTGTCTACTCTCCCTCTTTCTCCTTTTCTTTGATACTTCATCTTTCTGCTAGGTTCAGAACTGTCCAGCGACCTGCTACTGTCCCTGGCTTTTGGGGTCACCAATTGTTGCATTGCCAAGTCAAAATCTTAAGGGTTTTGCTCACTAGCAGTTTTGAAGCTCATAAGTATACACGTGATTTTACAGAACACACTGGTGAAGACATGAAGTGCAATTTTCTGTGTCTTTCTCAATAGTCACCTGCCTAATCAAGTGACAGACTTGATTAAATTCCTGTTTGCTTCAAGTGCAGTACAATTAGGACAAGGAAGAAAATCCTGCCCTTCATTTATGGTATCCTTATTACTCATCTGGAAAGACAGATGTGAGACCAGACAGGGAGCTGAGCCAAGTAAGCTTCCTATAAAATTGTTACCTCATTCTTTTCAGAGCTTAGGATAGTAAATCACTATCATTGTCTTTTATTATCAGGATTGCTGTGGCCAGCTGGAACTGTTCAGTAAGTCTTACCTTCCTATTCTCAGCCATAAAGGAAAGGAGGGTGACAGAATATGTGAGAATATCATAAGGGCAAAGTCTACTCTTAAGACTTCTCTTTGTGTTCTTTAGTTGCTCATCCACCTGCACATTAATTTTCTATAGGCAATCCAACAGTCTGGTTGGTTGGTTGCTGAGCACACAACAATAGAAATATGAGTGGTCTGTATGGGACTGTGAGGTCTTTTCTGGCTCTCCCTTCACCACCATATGGCTTGGAAGGGCTAATTCCCAAACCTGCCTTTCCCACACTTTCCCTGCAGATTCCTAGAAGTTTTTTTGGAACCCTTGGCCTAAGCAGTTTCCATCAGCACATACTGTTGAAGTGAAATCTTTGGAACAGACTCAGAATGAACAGAGCAGATTGCTCCCTTCTCCAGCTAAGCTGACCCTAGAACAGTCTGGTCCACCTCACTGGCGTTCAGGGTAGGGGGAATGTGAGAATAATTCAGTCTGAGGGTCATGGTGTACCTTCCTTTCTGACAAAGAACAGTGTAGCACGCCATTCTTGGTAGTCCAGTGGAGAATTGACAGAAGCCAGACACCCTTCTGCAAAGGGCAGTTTTCATACAGTTTGACATGAACTGGGCAGTCTCGTGCTTTCTAACCAGTTAGCTGTGCCCTGAAGCCATGCTGCATCTACTGATGGATAGGCTGGTTGTGTTGAGATGTACACAGCCCACTGGGCTGCTCATCTTTGCTCTTTATTTTTTTCACACTGTTGAAGGTAACATTCCTTTCTCCCCACCAAGGAATTACTGGAATGTCCCTGCAGCATAGAAGAGCCAAAGAGTAGGAAGTAGTCTAAGTAGCCTAATTAATACATGTTTTCTTAATTGAATAACCATCTTTTTTCCATAAACCATTTCCCTCCCTGATATCTTAAAAGAAGAGGAAGTCCTTAATTACTGCTTTACTGCACATTTATCCTCCTCAGGGCACATGTGGTTTTTTCAGCAGTTCCATGGCTGATATAATGGCATCAGTGCTGACAGGGAGAAACGTAATGAGGAGTACTGTTCCAATAATGCACCGTAATCCCAGCCACCTTCTGGGACTATGTTTCCTTTCTGTTCCTGGAATTACAGTGCTCAAAGGCAGTGCTGAGTGAATTCAAAGCTCTGGTCTTTCATTTGCAGTTTTACAGCACTTTTATGTAGCAAAATCTCCCTGAGCAGCCAATAGCACTGGACAGCCTTCCTTTTTACAAACACTGGTGTCAGGACATCTGAGCTCCTTCCAAGGAACTGCTATGGAATATTTATGTGACATCTCATCATTAAGGATCTATCTGCATATTCTTACTATTGCATATAGTTTACACAGGTGTCTGAATACCTTAAAAGTGTTGTTGCATCTGGTGTTGTAGTCCCCAAGTTCCTTCTGTTGGTGGCCAGACAGAAATATGATGACATTACTATGAGTAATGTGACTCAGAGTCACAATGGAGAAGCACAAATATTTTCACTTTATTAACTTTTTTTTTTTTACATTAAAACACCGTACTGAAATAGCTTGATGATTCACATTAGTATATCAGTTTCTTGCAGTAAGAATGCAAAAGAAACCCTTAGTGGTGCCATTAAAGACTCATGTTTTAAATGGAAAACTTTTCCATCAAAGAAATTTGACCAGATCTGCTCTCAAGATAGTAATCTGCTGTTGATCTTACAGTGTGTTCCTTTTTTTCTCATATCTTTATTTTGCCTATATGATTCCTATTTCAGTACATGTTTAGTTGTGGTCTTGTCCTGCAATGCCAGTACCGCTGTAAGTATTGGTGTGGATAGGCCTTGCCTGCAGTGTTTTGAAGAGCCTAGTATATTGAATTCACAGGACTTGTGTCCTGGAAACAGCAGATAAATTAAACTGCTCATTTTTGTGTTTCTGTTCCTTAAATGTAGTACAGTGGTAGCAGAGCTTGCAGAATGGAGATCTTCACTGTCAAATTCCTCTTTGCTCCTATTTGACATTTTTCTGCAAATCAAGTTTTGTCTTCAGGTTGCATTGTCATATCTGCCTTCTGTGTGACATAAATACACACATTTACTTTCACATTAACAAACCCAGTTGTGTTTCAAGAACTGTGTGTTACGCTTTACTTGTATGAAGTATTCCTTCATGTGTTGCCTTGGCACATGCCTGTCCATAGCTAGCTGCTTGTAAGTACAGAACAACAAGCAGCTCAGCCAGAAGCATTTTGTGCTAAGAGAAATGAACATCACTTATTCAGTGATTTGTTTTAGCTTTGCATGTAGATGGGGAAGGAATGTTTTTTACAATTTTTTCCCACATGGTCCTTAAACAGCACCTAATCAACTGTTTTAAATCCATAGGTAAAATCTCTGGCTACATCCTGTCCAGAAGAACTCCAAAAAGGAAATGTACTAGCCTGGCCAGATTTCCTGCCAGGAGTTGTTGGAAGAGTGAAGATAGATTACAAGAGTATATTTTGTGCTGGTTAGAACTTTATTTCCAGAACCCTTTTTTTCTGAACAATATTATAAGACACTTTTATGATGTCAAATATGCTAGCTTGCAGCCTTTGCCCTACTAACCTTAAATAAATTATTTTGGTAATTTGACCGTTAGAACATTCAGTCCTTCATTCCTCAAATTCCAGGCTTTTGTAACAGAAGTTAATCGGAATCTCTGACAGAGATTTATTGCTTCCTGAATTGAGATGGGGAAAGAGTGAAGATGGTGTGGGTTCAGAAAGAAATTTTTCTTGTTTGTTATTTTAAAAATATAGTAGGTATTAAAATACCTACTGCCTCCTTACCTCATTTCCTACAGATTCGTTTTCTGATGTTATATGTTGATGATTCTCAAAACCTTTTGAACCTGAGCAGAATGTAGCATACATTAACACTTCCCAAAGCTTTCTCATGAGTAAACTTACACAGGATCAAAAAATCAGAAAACAAATTTATTCATTTCAGCACATAGATATATCTCTTACTGTATGCATGTCTTTTGTCCACAGACTGTCCCTCTTTGCAAGGATCCATACCACATCTGCGGGCCTCTTCTGCTAATTTAAAGCCAGGGTCAAAAGTGAGCCTTTCATGTGACCCAGGCTTCCAGATAGTGGGAAACTCTGTTCAACACTGCCTTAACCTGGGACAGTGGACACGGCCTTTTCCCCGTTGTGAAAGTGAGTTGTCTTAGTGGTCTGGCAGGATTAGGAAACCCTGGGTTTTATTTGTACCCTATCATTATTCACGGCCTGATAATCCTGCAGCTGTGATGCACTTGGATCCATCCACGTTACAGCATATGCATACATGCTTAAAGCTAAAGTTACTGAGCAGGAGCTACACCATGCTCAAACCATGATCTGATGATGCCACCTTTTTGAGTCAGTTTCTAATGCCCACAGCAGAAATGAGTCTATTTGGATCCACAATCTGATACTCCAGGCATTCCTCTGCAGTGGCACCAGGAGTGTGGAAGATGCACAGGAAATTCTACAATATCTCTGTGATTTTTAAGCATCACTTAGAATGTCTGGTTTTAAGTATGTTACAGAGTAATTTCTTTAAAGGCAGCAGGTATTTCTGTCAGAAATTAGAAGTGCTCAGCCTGTTCCACAAGAATGTGACGAATTAAAGGCAGTTGAAGATAGCTATTTCCTGCATAAAGAACTACAGGGCTTATAGTGGAAGGTGTGGTACAGAAAAGGTTCTTCTAGTGATGAATCAGGCTCACTGTCATCATTGCCTTC
This sequence comes from Psittacula echo, assembly GCF_963264785.1. Lineage (NCBI taxonomy): Eukaryota > Metazoa > Chordata > Aves > Psittaciformes > Psittacidae > Psittacula > Psittacula echo. The sequence goes on along the minus strand of NC_137742.1, from coordinate 58,040,293 downwards.
ACTCACCAGGATCCTTTTACTCTTCCTGTACCGAAGATCCTCAAAACCACAGGTCCCCATCAGCTGACAGCCTGTCTGTTACAGGTTCTTCGGTTCTATCCCTCTGTAGCAAGTACTTGGCTTCAGTTACTATGGGCTCTAAACACTTCACAGTATATTTTTGTGTGATCCTTGCACATGGCTGAGGAGCAAGGACGTGGTACAACCCATGTAGTTAGACAGATGAACTTTATAGCTGTTGGAATAAAGTCATGTCATCTTGATTGAAATGAAGATGCACAGAATCAGCTCTCATAGGATAATTTGCAACTTCCAGCAGGCAGGTATAGTGATGCCTTCTGCTGGCACAGCTGGGATCAGAAGTACTTATTTATTACAGTCAAAGTCAAAGTAATGCCCAAAGTTGTATGTGAGGTCAGTTCCAATTTCTCCATTGTTCATGCACTCCCTGGTCTCAAACCAGTACTGTAACCTCTTAGGAGTAATCTGTTAGCTAGTTTTGCAATGTTCAAACACAGTAACATTGAGCTTGTTTTTCAGTGAATGGAAATAACGGGAACCCCCATGGAGGCAAGCTTACTTTTCCTTTTTCCTTAAACTCACCAAGAATCAGTGATTATCAGGGGGAAGTGTGCTGTGACTGAAGGGCATCTGCTCGGATCTCAAATGATGGATGGCTGTTCCAGAGCTAGGAGAATAGGAGCTGGAGAGTCCTGCTCAGGCTATGATTGATAAGTAACTACAAAATGAGGTCCTCCACCAAATCCAGAATCAATGAGCATGAGGGAAGATCTGGGCCCTCTTGTGGACAGGATTCTACAGTTGTAGAGAAAAGAATCTCCAGTGGTGGCTCTCACGTGGAATTACTCTGAAGTTGATCTGTGCTTGCTCTGCTAATGTCTGTGCTTTCTTTTCACTCATGTCGCAGGAATCAGCTGTGGAGTGCCTCCACCTTTGGAAAACGGATATTATTCAGCTGAGGACTTTTTTGCTGGCAGTACCGTCACCTATCACTGCAACAGTGGCTACTATTTGTTGGGTGACTCCAGGATGCTATGCCTGGACAATGGGAGCTGGAACAGCATTTCACGATCTTGCCTCGGTGAGGTGTACTATACACTTGGGTGCCATGGGCTGTGCACTTCTCCTGTGCCCTTTGATTTGGGTGGAATTTCATTCTGAAATTGTGAAGACTGACCAGAGTCTCAGAAATCACACTCCAAAATATTCACTTTTCTGAAGTACTGTGCTCAGCATTATATTAAATCAAAACGATATTCTGGCATCTTTCTGTGTCAGTCTTCTCATGTGCCCCACATCCTGTACTTAATAAGCCTTCATTGCACTCCCAGCCTCTTTCCTCACAGAAGCTCTAGAGTTCTTGCATTCTAACCTGTACATTTCCCTGTGCTTCAGCACACTGTCAGTGTCCCATACTTCCTGACCAGATACTTTTAGATGTTCCTTGCATGAAGGGTGGAATGTTTAATATCAAGTTGATTTATTTGAAGATAGTTGATGCTACACAGGATTTCTGAGTTAGCAGAGGGATAAAACATGTACTGCTTAATGCAATACAAATAAATGCAAGTTACGTTTAGCACAATATAGCAATTGCAATATACAGTTCAGTCACAATACTAATGTGTTTCCCATTATCAGTCTATAATATGGTCACTGTCATGATGCTAGGTGTCCTCAGTAGCCAGGAATGAATAAATGGGTTAAAGCCAGCACAAGCCCATTCCTAGTTGTCTAGTTTTTATACCCTGTGTTGGCCTGAGCCACGTATTCAATTCCCCCTCACCCCATGCTGGTATGGCTAGCTCAGGGAGATGTTTGCACTCTTTTAATGTACTCAAGGAGAGGCATTTAAACCACCAGTTGATACATTGGTTGATAGCTGTTTACTTAAAACAAAGACCACCTTCCCATCCCCTTGTGTTGAGTCAGCTTCTCTGTAACAGTGGTTGTCTGTCACATCATGCATTATTCCTTGAGCTTCATGGGGCAGATCACCTTTGCCCATCTTCTCTGAGCCCTCTTCCGTTGTGAGAGTTTATTGTTCAGTCATCTGCATCTGTCAGCCAGCAGCACTGGAGGGGAGGGAGTGCACTTGGAAACACAGATGGCATAGTTGCCACACCATAACTTCCTGATCAGATGGGTCTGATGTACCAGATGCAGCTGCAGGATCTGAAAGGTGAGACAGAGCAGCATTGTACTGTGTACAGAGGACTGAGTGTGGCTGTTCTTTTAGGGCCATGTTTTCTGCAGATCTCTGCTGGAACCCACTAGCTAGTTGCACTTGCACTGGTGCTGTCTGAGTCATACCTAACATGGGATTTGTAGGGTAACAACTGCCAAGATTTGTGTTTGATCTGACTCTTAATTTTGAGTAGGAATGGCACATATTTTTTTCAGTCAAGATGAGCAAAAGGAAAGCCAACAGTCTTTTAATTCTGCCAAAATTCACTTTGGCGTAGGATCCACCTGGTTTCATAGCAGTTTCTACCTGGACTCCAGAGCCTCCAAACAGACTCAGTATGTTGTTCCTCTTTTTGCTTTACCCCTTTGCATTTGATACCCAGGCTCAGAGCAGATGCTGCAAGGCTGTCCAAATAGTTTGACACCTGTGCAGTGGGAAGCATGATGTTGAGAAGGAGAAACCCTGTGCCCCACTTTCCAGCTTGCCTTGTCTCTCATGAAGCAGAATAGATTTGGGGAAAAATGAAAACAAGAGTGGCTTTGGCTCCCTGACCCACCCTTTACCTTTCTGATTCATACTCCAGGCAGGTGCTAACAAAGCCTGGTACACCTATGCCCTGGGACATTCCTTTTACTCTCTTACGGATCTGATTCTCTGTGTCGTTCCACTCTTCCGCTGCCTTACAAGACACTATGGGAGGAGCAGTCATTCCAGTTCTGCTCTGGTACCACTTTGCATTCTCCTGATGCTTTTGTAATTGAGAACTGTTTTGATTTTAATGTGCAGTTTTTATCCTGCATGTCAGAAAGTAGCCCTTTTTTTTCAGAACATCATTGGGTTCCCTTCATGCTGGACAGACTCACTCAGCAGTGAAGAATAAACACATTAATTCAGCAAATTTTGTTGCTTTTTTAACCAAATTGCCTTTTGTTTTTCTCCCCGGCAAAGAACTCAACATACACATCTTCATGCTATATCAAGTTCAGCAGCTTTCCTGTAGCAGGGCTTTTAAATGAAGAATTGTTCTATCTCTAACACTCTGATTTATATGAAGAATAATCCCTGATGTCTGCGTTTGTCAATTAGATAACTTGAAATTGACCCTTTGCAATTTATGACTCATTGTTTACATACCAAGGACGCTTCTGTACAGTCAGGATTTGAAAGCTGATAGGAAGTATTCTGTGTGAGGGATATTTTTTCATTTGTTTTTGCTGTACAGTATCAAACTATGTGGATCATAGATCATCAGTCAGCATTTATAGGCACTACTGTGTATAAATAGCTAATGATAATAACTAATGTATTTTGAACTCATTTTAACTTTTCTGGCAACTCTGGTAATTCTCTTCAGCAAAGATGGGGCTGTAATTAGATTTTATGTTCAGAGTGTTTCACCCCTGGGCTAAGTTTTCCTGTTTTACAGGTGGGAAGTTTGCAGTATAGAGGGTTTGCCAAGCATGTGTTTGATGTAGAAGGCCTCCCTCCTAGTGACTGTCCAAACTGGTAGTAGCAGCACATGAGTTACCATGTCTATTCTTTTACTACTTGGAAACTAGATACTTTTTGTGGAAGTGTTGACTGAACGTTGATAGGGTTGGTCTCTGATTTTCTCGTATTTCACAATACTATATAGTAAATTATTTAGAAAGCATAAATATTAATTTAAATATTAAATATTTTTACTAGTGCATCAAAAATGTGATTGATGTAAGATTGAGTTTTAATTATACTAATTAAAGGAATTCCTCTTGACAGTTAGTGAGACAAATTTAAAGCAGATGCTTGTTGTAAATAGCACCCTAAAGACATCTTTGTGTTTCTTTTTGGTAGATGTTGATGAATGTGCTGTTGGATCAGACTGTGATGAGCATGCGTCTTGTCTCAACACAAATGGATCATACGTTTGCACTTGCATCCCTCCTTATACAGGAGATGGTAAAAAATGTGCAGGTATGGGAAAGAAACATGAGGCAGGCCTTTCCAAGGGTCTGTATAGGCCAGTATCATGCCTTCTACTGTAAAAGACAGTTGGCAGTAATTCGCATCTGAGGAGGACAGGACAGGCATGCTCTCATCTGCAAGTCACTTTGACCTGAATGAAGCTGTGATGAAGTGTCTCCTTTTATTTCTTGAGAACTCGCCTCTCCCTGGAAACACAGTCATTTGGGATTCTGCTTTGAGACATACACACGTGCAAAATCCTCTTGCACGTGGAGCACATACACTGAATAGCTGGGAAGGCCACAATGTGTCATTTCTGAGAGTGAGCTGTTCAGTGAAGAAATAATTGAATGCAGTCATCTGACTAGGGCCTGAGCTGCCTGTGAAAACATTAAGCAAGGTAGCTTTCCATGAAGAAGACAAGACAGTGGCATAGGTAAGGGATTTAGAACTAGATGAAGGATAAGGTCCCTTTCAACCCATACCATTCTATGATTCTATGTTAGGTTGGGATAAAGGGCAGCTTAGTTGATTTCCTGTTTGAGGCTGTACATGCTGGAGTGGGCTTTCCCTCACAGAGGGAAAAATAACTGCAAGATGTGTTTGCTTCTGACAGTGAATGCAAACTCATTTGCAGAGGACTCTTCCGTACCAAGATTAGCTTACTTGCACAAGTCTTCAGTGCCTGTCACTTACATACCAGAACAGAAAAAAGTTGGTAAGGCTGTAAACTGCTAATGAGTAGTTTCCATGTGCTCTGCCTTCCTGCTTTCAGAAAATTCCCAAGAATAATCTAATGTAACTTGTTTATAAAATCTGATAGTTACGTTATTAATTATTTCTCTTCTCATCCTCAGAACCAGTGAAGTGCCCTAACCCAGGAAATCCAGAGCATGGCCATTTATATGGGGACACTTACGGTGTTGGCAGTGAAGTAACATTTTCCTGTGAAAAAGGGTTTCAGCTGTCAGGAGTGACTAAACTTACATGCATGGAGTCTGGAGAGTGGAGCCACCCAATACCATATTGTGAAGGTGTGGTTCCTGGGAAGAATGCATATTGTCATGTGTGGTGTTAGATGGAAGGGGAAAGTAGTAGTTTAGAGCCTTTAGAGATCACAGCAGCTAATGAAACCTTGTCTTAGCAGACCTCTGTCTCAGTGTTGAAATCTCTGTTGTCTTCAGAGACGTAAGCACCAGTTGAAGCTTTTCCAACAGGTGTCATATTCATAGTGGCTCTCTCCTACTCAGATTCTCTGAAGTGCCAAATGCGTATTTATATCATTGTAATGCAAACATTGAAAGTGTCTTTCTTCTCCACCCAGCCTCCCATTTTCAAAGAACCTGTGGGAACTTGATGTCTTAAAGATAATTAACTGTGTTTCAGTAGATAAAAAGCAACCGGAGAGGACAGGCTGGTGCATGTACATATACATGGGATAACTGAAGAAATTTCTTCAGAAAACCAGAGCTAACATGTTGAAGCAATAGGGTAAAATGAAGGAGTGACAAAGATAATGTCAAAACCACAATCATTTTGTCCATAGGGAGGGATGAATATGGAGTATTCTTGGCAGTCAAGTGTGTGGTTTGTATAAAAATTCCAAATACCTATTTCCACTTAGTCCAATTTCTCAGTAGTGTGGAGTCAGATAAAGAGCCCTAAATGTCAGTTATAGCTAAGTCAAGAACCCAGTGTTACCTAGGGCTTTAAACCTCTCCAAACCTTTTAAGAGAAAAAGCAAATTCTGATTGTGTGTTCTTTTTTATTTGTGTTGTATCAACCTCTCCTGTGATCCTGTCTTTTTAAAGCTGTATCCTGTGGTGGTCCAGTTATTCCAGAGAATAGTGCCATTTGGGGCTCAAATTATACATACCAGAATAAGGTGGTGTACAGGTAGGAATTCAGTATTTTTGAAGTACTAAATTAACGATTGAGAATCAAAGGAGAGTATGGCTGAATTGAGAGAGTGGTTAAACTGAAGGAGAGAAGCAAGATGGTATTACAGTAATGCAAAGACTTTTGGTTATAGCTGTGGCTATTCACTAACAGAGCTGAATATTTACTCGAGTACTACCTTTCTGTGCCCTGCAGAAAAAGATGGCGTATGTAGGTGTGGATGAAAAAATGATGGCTGTGTATGCACATTGAGTATAAAAGGCTCTGTGTTTGATAGCACTTCTTTTCTTCTAACTCAGATGCAACGATGGATACAACTTAGTGGGTGAAAAGGAAATTCTGTGCCTTGCTAGTGGCATGTGGAATCATCCTCCCCCCTCCTGTGAAATGGTGACTTGTCCTAGCCCACAGGATATCAGCAATGGAAAATACACACTCACTGGAACAACCTACCTTTCCTCTGTATCATATACCTGTGATAATGGATACAGGTAAATGCAGAAGTATTCCTGAGCCAAATGGAGGCAGTATAGTTGCTAAAATGTCTAACTTATGTCTCGAAGAGACAAAGCTGGGATCATTGCTAAGAAAGATAAAATACTAAAATAGAATTTAAAAATACTTTTTCATATCTTGAAGGTACTTTCTGTATTTCATCTTGAATTGGAGCAGTTCATCAAGAAGGTCATTCAAGATTTGATAAATATGTGTATAGTCATTATTTTTGAAAGTTCTCGTTTGTCTTTAAAGATTATCATACCACTACAGCTTAGTGCATACCCAATATTATTTTTGCTATTGTTTTACAATGCCTTTGATGAAAGAACCTTCTGGAAGTGACTAATTTACACTTTGAAATCTTTGTCAAAGTAGTTTATTCTAGACTTTTATTCTGTTCTATGTTTGTACGCGATTACATTGCAAACTCACTTTAACCTGCTGCAATTAAAACTTAACACAGTAATGCTATATGCAAGGATGTGGTTTTAAGTGCAGGTTTCTGCCTGTCCTGATACCTGCTTGTACCTTTAGCAAATTTACCCTGACATAAGCAGTCTCCTATGGAACTGTTTAGGTCTGATTCTTTTTCTCTATTTTCCTGCTGCAAGCATTCCCTTTGTGTAGATGCAGGCACGTGGGTGAGGTGGGCAAAGCTATAGCAGAAGTTAGGTGTGTGTGTCTGAACAGTGCATTGAGGCCCCATATGAATTCCATCTGCTCTCTCTTCAAAATAATCTGAAGACCAGCTTTTTTGACAGCATCAGTAGTCCGTTTTCAAGAATAGGAGTGTGAGATTCTGGCCTCTACTGAAGTCAGGAGAGACTCCCCTTGGTGTCACTGGGGCCAGGAGGTCAGAAGCAAAGCATCTTTTTCCCTCTTCGTTCCTCACCTGGACTGAAATGGCAGCCTTAATAATGATCTTTGTGTCTCAGCCTTCAGGGACCCTCTATACTTGTCTGTGCATCTTCAGGGAACTGGAACAGTACACCTCCAGCTTGCAACATTGTCTCCTGTGGATCACCTCCTGCCATCAAAGATGCGGTCGTCAGTGGAAATAACTATACTTTTGGAAACAGAGTCTCTTACACGTGTAAGGAAGGGTATGTAGATTAGCAGAAGTGGACTAATAGTCAGGATGAATAAAACTTGTGCGCTGCTTCACCAGTCTTTTTTTAACTGCACGCTAATTCATTTTTACTGCTTCTGTCTTAACTCTCTGGAAATTAAATGTGATGGAGATGCTTTTGTGGGCTGCCAAGTTAGTATGGGACACATAGGCATTTCTTAAAGTAGTTTCAGAGCACCTGAATACACTCTGAAAAAGGAGAATTGAGAGGAGTCACAGGGAATGATAAGCCAATTCAATAGGAAGCCCTCTGCCTTGAAGTTACTACAGAACTAGTATTTCCGTGGTAAACTCAAGGCCCTAATCATAAAGAATTCCTCTCATCAGGCTATAGGAAAGCTGTTTGGTGTGTTTTAACAACTCTCTGTTCTGGTGTTCTAAATTCTGCTTCCTTAAAACTATGACTCCTGTTTCATTGAGGTGCATTATTTTTCTTTGATTTCTGTCTACTCATTGTAGTGACCTTATCAAGCCATATTTCATTGAAGATGAGACTCTGTATTTATGATGTCAAGCATGAATGTAATGCTGGACTCTGTGCACAGGCTGTAAAGATAAGCATGGGCAAAAGTGCTCGCAAGATCAGTCTCCTTGAATTTCTTGAAACTGGTCTATCCATAAGGCAGAGCAGGCATCCAGAGCTTTTGCCAGGTCAGGCCCTAAGTGACTGGAGGATTTTCTGCTCGTGATGTAAAAAGGCAGATTGATAAGCTAGGATTTTTCTTATAAACTGGCTTTGAAATATTATTTGAAAATAATTGAAGCAAAGCATCCTTATTCAGTTTCTTTGACTGTATTATGATTTTAAAAGCTGATTCCTCACTGTGCATATGTTGTAAATCAGTTAGGGTAGCAGAATTTAAAAAGTGTCACAGCTGTGTGTGACAGTAAATAGAGTGGGTCATATTAAACGTTAGCACATAATAGGCTCTTTTTCTGGAGTCCAGTCATGAAGCTTTGAAAACAAATCCTGCAAATAAGACAAAGCACTTTCACAGATGTTGCCATCAAAGTCTAAACAACCAGTTTCCAGCCTGCAGCTGTAAAGAGTCACTGGGAACTTTGCAGTAGTTATTGTTTCTTTAGTATCTGTGACAGCACACCACAGAGATTTCAAAACTGAGAAAGAAGATAGACACAGGTACTGTGACTGTACTGTTGCATTTTTAAGCAGCAGAGTTTTGAATGGGATGATGAGCAGGAACGAGTAATGCTTGTCACTGCATCCCAGAGACAAAGGGAAATGCAACTACACTAACAGTAATTATGTGGTAGAATTTCATTATAGCAGATGATTTCTTCAGATGAATACTCAGTGTTAATTATGGTTCTTGGCTTTTGCAAGAATTTTTACTGGGTTTGTTTTTGGTTTTGGGGAGTATTTTGGGTTTTTTTTCAGGAAAAAGTTGTTACAAGATTGCCAGTGCATTACTGCCAAGAGCATCAAAGGCCTTTTTGGCCCTTTCATCTCATTCTTCTCCATTCAGTTCTGCTCAAGGGGAAGAATTTGTCAGTGAGATCATTATTTGAGGACTTATGGACTGTCACAGTACAATACTAGGTTTGTTGTAGTTGTTTCAACCAAAATGGAAGTTGAGGAATGTTAATCAGATTAACAGATAAGAAGCAATATACACAAGGTGTGCTAGGATATCTCTCATTGTGATGCCTCACCCATGGTCAAGTAGGCCTTACGATTTTCCTTTTGAAGTAGATCATAGCTTTTGTAAAGGATCTTACTCTTCTGGGGTACTAGCAAGCAAGCTTGTACTGGAGGGGCTTCAGGAAACTGAAGGTAGCATTTGGCAGTGCTTGTCTTTTTGACTTCCTGTGTGGTTTCCTTATTCACAGTTACACACTAGTTGGCCCAGCAACCATCGAGTGCTTAGCCAGTGGCGTGTGGAGTGTGAGTCACCAGCAGTGCCTGGCAGTATCCTGTGATGAACCACCTCATGTGGAAAATGCATCACCAGAGAGTGGCCACCGCCTCTTTGGAGATATAGCTTACTACTTCTGTTCAGATGGCTACAGCCTGGCTGATAACTCTCAGCTGCTTTGCAATGCAGAAGGGAAGTGGGTGCCTCCAGAGGGCAGGGAGATGCCCCACTGCATAGCTGATTTCTGTGAAAAGCCATCCACCGTCTCATACAGCATCCTGGAGTCCATTAGTAAAGCTAGATTTGCAGCTGGCTCCATTGTGAGCTTCAAGTGCATGGAAGGCTTTGTTCTGAACACTTCGGCCAAGATCGAATGCCTTCGAGGGGGCCAGTGGAATCCTTCTCCTTTGAGCATCCAGTGCATCCCTGTTCGCTGTGGAGAGCCTCCCCACATTAGCAATGGCTATGCCAGTGGGGCCAACTACAGCTTCGGAGCAGTGGTGGCTTACAGCTGCAACAAAGGGTTCTACATCAAGGGAGAAAAGAAGCGGACCTGTGAAGCCACTGGCAACTGGAGTGGCAGTTTGCCCACATGCCACCCGGTGTCATGTGGAGAACCACCACGGCTTGAGAATGGCTTTATTGAGGTATAGAATGAGTTTTCTCATCTGCCTGGTGCTATAGCAAACTGGGTGTGACTTCACAATTTCTTTTGCTGGGGTTTTCTGTTTCGCTCTTCTGTTAAAACTGAAGACATCACTGGATTTAATAAATAAAGGGAGGAACAGGTGGATTTACGCCAGAATCATGTCTGAAAAACATGGACACTTCTGTGGGATTTCCTATCTTAAAGTGCGTTTTCTATTAGGAGACTCAAGATGCTATGTGGCAATTAATTGATTTCCTTAATGTCTTGTTCTTCATTTGTTTGGCCCATGGGTGCCTTTCCAGTGCCATCTGGAGACATTTGAAGTACTGTTGCCAATTCACAAGCCTTACTCTATACTTACTTACTCTTACTCTTACACTTCTATAAAAAGAATCTGATTTGTGGTAGATAAATCACCTTAGGATATTTTCTTTCATTTTGATGCAAGCACACTTCTTTACTGAAGTCAGAACTTTTCTTATGAAATTACATTGCAACAATGCCTAAAGTTAAAAATCTCCTTGTGGCAGTCCAGACCTGTAACAACTACTTAATATGTGCTGTGCTTTGATGCACAAGGGTGATATTGTGATAAGGAAGATCAAAAACAGTGCTGTAAAGATTAAACCTTTGAATTTTTAAAGCACCTTTTTTTTTTTCTGAACGTCCCCCCTCCTTCCTTACATCTAGCTGCCAGGGAATCTGCATTTGCTAAAAATTGGGGGATGTTGCATCCCATTCCCTGCATGGGCTTCCAGCAGCAATAGCAACAATTTCTGTTCAGACTGCCACACAGGTACATCCTCTAATTAACGTGTATAATTCTGTGTGTCTTCCTTAGGTAGGACCACCCCTCCAGATATTCCTTCCAGTCAGAGACATTTTTAATACCACAGTCAGAGCTCAGCCTGCAACTTTGAGAGGCTTCTGAGCTGGCTGCTCAAGACACTGTAGATGCAAATCTAGGCATTTATAAACATCTCCTGGTAGTAGTATATCTGAGGACTCCAGCCTTGAAAACGCCTGTAGGCTGAAGAATCATACCAACAATAGGCCATTTCATGGCAGCTTCTTCTGACCTATTTTTTTCTGTCTTCGTGTCTACACATATTTTGACTTCATGGGCTAAGAAGGGTGAAAGCAGAGGAACTGTTCTGTAGCTTTTAACTTTAAGCCTTGAATTTTCTGTTTGATACTGCTGTCAGATTTCCTGATAGCAGAGTGCATCATTTGAGGCAAGACATTCTGTGTCAGTTATGCATTCATTCCTTTGCAGACAGCCTTTACTGCTGTCTGGGATTCAGCTAGAAGCTAGACCAAGAGAATACAAGAAATTAAATCAGCCTCCTATTGCCCCAGTCACACATCTTCAGACATGTCCCTGTCTTATCTGTTTTGCAGGAAACAACTGGACACTTCTTTGAGAATAAGGCAAATTACCAGTGTGAGTCTGGCTACCAGATGGTTGGGAGCTCAGTGTTTACCTGCCAAGCCAATCGGCAGTGGTACAGTGAATCACCTCCTTACTGTGTTCCTCTCAGCTGTGGTAAACCACCACCCATCCATCATGGCTACTCCAAGGGAGAAACTTTTGATATGGGCTCCAAAGTTGAGTTTTTCTGTGATGAAGGCTATGAACTGATTGGAGATGTTTCTTGGACATGTCAGAAGTCTGGGAAATGGAGCAAAAAGCAAAGCCCAAAGTGTGTGCCAACAAAATGTCCAGAACCACCCTTGGCAGAAAACCAGCTGGTCTTGAGGGAAGTGACTTACCAAGTCGGTGTTGTACAGTTCTCCTGCAAGGAGGGTTATGTTTTGCATGGCCCCTCTGTGCTGAAATGCTTGCCTTCCCAACAATGGAATGATTCTTTTCCCTTTTGCAAGGTAGTACAGTGTTCTGCACCTCCATACATCCCCTTTAGTGATGCCTTGACTTCATCCCTTCATTTCGGTAGCACTGTGAAATACATCTGCGTGGATGGGTTTTTACTGAAAGGAGAGTCTACTGTCAGATGCCAGGCTGATGGCTCATGGAGCTTGCCTTTGCCAGAATGTGTTCCTGTGGAGTGCCCCCAACCAGAAGAAATTCAGAATGGCATTGTTGATGTGCAGGGCCTCACCTTCCTTAGCACAGCCCTCTATACATGTAAACCAGGCTTTGAACTGGTGGGGAACACAACTATCCTCTGTGGAGAAGATGGCCAGTGGCTTGGAGGAAGACCAGCTTGCAAACCTATTCAATGCCCAAGGCCTAAGAAGATCCTCAATGGCAAATACTCATTCACAAACTTTCATTATGGGCAGACTGTAAGGTATTCCTGTGACAGAGGTTTCCAGCTCCAAGGGGAGGAAACACTGAGATGCCTAGAGACAGGGGAGTGGAGCACAGAGGTTCCCTTCTGCAAAGCCATAAATTGCCAGCCCCCTCAGCCCATTGAGAATGGCTTTGTGGAGGGTGCAGATTATAGCTATGGGGCCATGGTCATTTACAGCTGTGTGCCAGGCTTCCAGCTGTCTGGCCTTGCCATGCAGACCTGTGAAGAATCAGGCTGGTCTAGCTCCACACCAGCCTGTCTCCCAACAGATTGTGGCCTGCCTCCCCACATTGACTTTGGTGAGTACGTGCAAGTGAGGCATGGAGAAAGGCGTTCTGACCAGGAGAGCATTACAGAGAGCCCCTCCCTTTCACATACATTAGTGGCTGACAGTTTGAAAGACTTCAAAAGTTCTTTGAAGGTGGGCAGTGCAATGCAGCTGACCACTTTCTTATTTGGAACTATAATTTTATACTCATGTTACTCTGGCTACGAGCTTCTGGGAAACCCTGTTCTATCCTGCCAAGAAGACGGGGCTTGGAATGGCAGTGCCCCGGCTTGTATTTCAATAGAGTGCACCTTGTTATCACCCCCAGAGAATGGTTTTTTACACTTCACTGAGAACACGCTTGGCAGTGCCGTGCAGTACACCTGTAAGCCAGGGTTTACACTTGTTGGCTCCAACACACGACTGTGTTTGCCAAGTCGGCAGTGGAGTGATGCTGCTCCATATTGCAAAGCAATAATGTGCAACTCACCTACCCAGCTTATGAATGGGAACATAACAGGGGAAAACTTCACGTATGGGAGTGTTGTGTACTATGAGTGTGATCCTGGATACCAGTTAAATGGCCCCACAGAGAGAAGATGCCAAGAGAACCAGAAATGGAGTGGCAGTGAACCGATTTGCATTCCTATTTCCTGCAGCCCACCACTGGTTTTGGAGAATGGTCAGGTGACTGGAGAGGAGTACACATTCCAGAGGCATACAGAGTACAGCTGCAATGAAGGTTTCCTGTTAGATGGGGACAGGAGAAGGGTCTGCCTTGCAAATGGAAGTTGGAGTGGAATCGCTCCAGTTTGCAAAGCTGTGACCTGCCCTGTACTGCTGCCTCTCCTCAATGGGGGAATCACTGGCTCAGATTTTGGCTTTAAGAAAGAAGTGCACTATCACTGCAATGAAGGTTATAGCCTGCAAGGAGTGTCTACACTTACCTGTCAGAGGGATGGTACCTGGGACTCAGAAGCTCCACACTGTGAGCCAGTCATTTGTGGACCTCCTGAAGACATCTCCCACGGCTTTCTAAATGGTTCAGGCTTTACCTATGGGGAATTTGCCCAGTATGTATGCTTCGCTGGTTATGAGCTACATGGCAATCCATTACGTCAGTGTTTATCCAATGGCTCCTGGAGTGGAGGGCTTCCATCTTGCCTACCCTGCCTGTGTCCTTCACCACAGATTCAGAATGGGGTCGTTCTTGGTACAGATTTCAGCTGTGGGAGGAGTGCCCAGTTTCAGTGCCTGGAGGGCTTCAAACTGCTAGGACCTTCCGAAATCACCTGCGAGGCAGCTGGCAAGTGGAGTTCTGGGTTTCCTCGCTGTGGACAGATTTCCTGCGGCTCTCCGCCCATCATCCCTAACACATTTATCAACGGAAGCAGCTCTACAGATGAAAACACCATCATCTATACCTGCTTGACAGGTTTTGTCATGCAGGGGAGTCCAGAACTGACTTGTGCGGAGACTGGTGTCTGGAAGAAGCCATACCCAAGCTGTGAGCTGTTAAGCTGTGGCCCACCACCTTCTGTGCCAAATGCAGAGGTTCTTGGGAACACTTACACCTATGGGAGCAAGATCCAATACAGGTAAGAATGCTGCTGCCTGCTGCTATTCTGTTTCCCTAAAATCCCTGAAGGAATGAAAATGGAAGGTTTATGCACTGTCAGTGCAAGTTTTCAAAATAAAAGTTAATCCCTATCACATGCTGAAATAGACAAAGCCCATGTTCCATGCACATATAAAATACTATTTAGACCACTGTCAATATTCAGACAAGGTATTTCAGCCTGTTGGGCTGCATTTCACCACTTCTAATTTCCCATTCCCCTTTTGCATTCTTGTTCTCTTGAACACGGGTCTGCACATTCAGGTTTTATTAGTAGGTAGGCCGCAGCAGAAGTCAGCAAGGTGTGCAATTTTTCTCCCCTTTTGACACCTGTTCTACAACTTCCTCCTGCTTCAGATGTCTGTTGTAATACAGAAGGGCTGATCTCCCTCTTGTCCCAGTTTCTGTACTAGAACACTGCACGGTCAGCAAGTATTGCTGATGCAAAGTTACTCCTTTGTCAGACATGAGAGAAAGCAGTTCTTGTTAATTTACAAAAGTATGCATAGTGCAGATCTCTTTCTCCAAAGTGAGGAATTCTTCAGCAGAAGAGGAGGTACTTGTTTGCAGTGGAAGCAAATTACAGTATGGGACATAACTGGGAGATGGCATTTTGATGAATTTAAAGGTATCAGTCATTTCCATGCGTCTTCAAGAAAGTGAAAGGGGTGCTTGCGTATGCTTTTCTACTAGTGAACCCAGTTGCGCAAGCCATTGAGTTGCTCTTGCTGAAGCACCATGTGAAACAAAACAAATCAGCCTTAAATGTGTAAGAAAATTGCCTGTGGTCAGCCTAAGGCTTGGTTTGTTCTTGGAAGAAAGTGAGATCATTCTTAGAATGATGCTCTGTCAGACTGCTTTCCTAATCAAAAGCCCTCTTTGCAAAACCAAGGTGCAGTGCCGGAACTGCACTAAAGTGTTGAGCACTAGAGCGATGAACTCACTTTCCATTGTGGTGCTGCAGCAGCATGAAGCAGCCAGAGGTGAAGGCTGAAGCTTCCAGCTTTTGCAACAGAATAAAATCAGTCCAGGCATGCTTCTTACAGGGTTACCTGGATATAATAGAGAAATCCCAAGATGTGCTTATGAACAACTAATGCTGAAAAGTCTGACTTTGTAAGTTATGGTTTAGCTCATCCGAGCTGTGTCTCTGTGGTCAGGTCTTCATGCTGTGTTGCAGATGCCTGGAAGGCTACACAATGGTGACAGAGGTGGACGTACGCATTTGCCAGGAAGATGGACAGTGGTCTCCTCAAAGTATTTCCTGTTGCCCCAGAAAGTGTCCCCTCCCAGGAAATATCACCCATGTAATAGTATTTGGGGACAACTTCACTTTGAACGCAAACATCACTTTGTCATGTGTAGAAGGCTATACTTTGGTGGGAGCAAGCACATCTACATGCAAGGTATAGTGTTACTTGCACTGTTTTATTTTGCTGGCTTGGTTGAATTCAAGAATCTTCCTCCTGCCCATGTTACCTTTTGGCCCTTAATTGCATACAAAGTAAAAATTTAGAGCATGTTCTGTGAAACAAATAAAATTCCTTGTTGTGCAGAAGGAGCAATTATTAGTTTTCCATGTGTAGACATATAGAACTATAAATTATTTATTTCTTTTTCCATCAAAAACTAATGCTGTCCTTTAGAAAAGCATTCCTTTTATAATGCCAGGGAAAAAAATCATGTCCAAGGCTGTAAAAAATTAGGTCCAAGATCTCAAATGTATTTCATACGTCTAAGATTTCTAATGTATTTTGAGGATTGCATGCAGAGCTCTTTTTCTCCAGAATAACAGGCAGCATGCATTTTAATCCACTGTGCAGCTATTCTAGTAGAAACTGGAATCATCTGTGTGTTAAAGAGCAAACATCCTCATCAGTTCTGCTTGTAACCTTTTGTCATATAGCTATGGCCAACCTTGACTTGAGCTTGTAAATAGACTCTTCTAAGTCAGTAAGTCTGCTTACAGGCGAAAAACTAAGCATGCACTTTTTCACAGAATCAGCACTTCATAAGAAAAGATTTCCCCCTCATTTTACTGTTTCAAAGATCTGTGGAAGTAAGACTAGGTCCGTTTGATGAGTATCTCTCTTCAGGTATCCAACTTCCCTTAGAGAGCTTGAGAAGGCAGCTGAAGCACTTAGTTATGGAATCAAGCAGCTGTAGTTTTCATTCTTCTCCTGATGTGTTTCCTGAGCTATTCTGTGACCTTGTACAAGTGAACTGGTTTTTCCAAACATGTATTTCTCCATGTACTTTTTGTTCCTTCTGTCTTGTAAGTCCAAGCTGAACATTCCTACCAAAGCTGTGCTCCAGTCTGTGTTGACATCTCTAAAGTGTTACTTAAATTACTGAGTTTTACTAAGGATTGTACAGATAATATTACATCAACCACGTCTGTATACCCACCACCACTGAATGCTTTTACTATGATTTTCCTAACTTTTTCAGTTAGATATGAATTAAGCATGTAAATTGATGCTTTCACACTTCTAATTACATTTATTTTTCAGGAGAGCGGCATTTGGGTGCCACTGTTCTCTGATGATATCTGCATTCCTGTGTCCTGTGGGACCCCAGAGTTTCCAGACCATGGATTTGTGGTTGGCACTAGATACAATTACAAAGATGTGGTTCTTTATAAATGTGATTCTGGCTATGAATTACAAGTAAGCAAGCTCAAATCTCCACCATTCTGAGCCTTTAGTTGTCATTTTCAGTTCTTATGTGATGACTGTGAGAATGTATTGTGTCTGGTACATATTGATATATTCCCTTAACTGCCAAAGAAGTTGGATATCTACTGTTGTGGTTACTTTTGGTAGGAAGGCTCCTGGTATGACTGGGATAGTCCTTGAACCTTTCAGTGCTTTGGTTTGTTTGCTTGTTTGTTTGTTTTAGCTGAAGGTTGTTTCAGCCCTCTACAGATGCAGCATTATATATACTTGCTACCACAAAGAATTGAAAAGTCATTCTGTCATGTATTGCTCTCTTCAATTCACCCAGTCAGAAATGAATTCACTTAGTCTCTCAGTATAAAAGTATGCAGAGTTTAGAGAATGCTTAGATAACAATGAATTTTATTTGTCATGTATGTAATAACACTGGGGATGAAAGGGTGTGTTCATATTTAGTCAGATAGGTAGAATTGCTGTTGCAAGTAATTTTTGGAGGTAATAAGCCAGTACTTTCATACAGTCGAAAGTCCTCCCGAGCATTGTACTCCAGCTTCGCCACCTAGTGTCCGTCTGTCTTCCCGCTGTTGAAGAGAAGTACTGGGTTTTTTCGTTTGGAGAGCAAATTCTATTGTGTGTGATGCCATACACCATGTCAAATAGCTGCCCTTATCAATGGATTTGCTTTGTAATGAAAGCACATTACTTCAAGAGACAAATTTAGATGATGTTCTTCATGTCTTGGAACAAAATAAGAAATCAATCTTTGCCTATTAGATTGGCTGTAAAGCTTATATTTAAGAAAGAAATAACATTATTTATAAGCAATTTAACGAATGAGTTGTTTGGGATATGGTCAAAATTAGTATGGTATATTTATAAAACACAACCTTGTACTGTTGTTGAAAAAAACACTGGTTAGATTTTTCTGTGAGTCAGGGAAGGAGAAAATTTGTCATTGTAACACATTTGTAGGAACAAGCATGGTAAAACTGACAAGAAAATTGATGCTCCAGGAGAAGGAAAAGAGAACTGACTAACAGGTCCCACAAACTTTTGGTTTATAAGCAATACTCATCATTTTGCAGTAAGGAGTTGTACCCTAAACTCTGTTACTAGACATGGGCTGTAGCATTTAACTATCTCTTTACGTGGGTTGCACATGGAAGGAAAATGTCCTGACCTTGCTGGATACTAGAGCTGATGGGAGAAAATAGCTGGCAAAGTAAAGTTGTTCTTTGAGCATTTTCTTTTGTTTCACAGGGTGATACAGAACGGACTTGCCAAGAAGACAAGCTTTGGAGTGGCACAGTGCCAGTGTGCAGAAGTATGTTCCACCTGAGTTTATAAATTACTGTTGGTCAAGTTACACAATTACACAACAGAAAACACTAATGTTCATTTTCCCTTATTACTCATACTGTCTGCATTTGCTTAAAAATTTTGGTAAGTACCATTGATAACATCCTTTAAGAGCTGCAGAATTGCTGGGGTGTGCAGGCAATAATATGAAGGAAATCACTACACCTTTCTGCCTTACTCCTGTATTCGTAAGTAAGCTGTGCAGACAGTTCCCAAATTTAAGTAGTTCTGATGCTTGAGTCATGATTTCTGGGATTACTGAGGACCTCTGAATATGTTATTGCCAGGAGTCACAGGTATTTAGTGTCCTCAAATGTAACTCTGTGGATACTCATTCCCAAAGGTATTTCACTTCTGTGAGATGTCTGATGCCCAGTGACTGCAGCCAAAAGAGGAGATGTTTACATAAATACTTACATGTACATTAGCTATTGATTGTTAAGAGGCTACAGTGGAATTTCATGAGGCTTCCTGCCATCACAGCCACAATGGATTTTGTCTTTTAGCAGGAACTAGAAGCACTAAGCATGATACTGTTCTGCTACACAGGGGCAAATATCTGGGAATGCCCAGATAAACTATCTTCTTTTCCTGTTTCTCAGAGTAAAACCTGTGAAGGAGCTATGAACTGGATACAACATATGCATTATGTCTGATTGAAACATATTCCTCATGTTACAGGGCTTTCATGTGGGCTCCCGGACATGATAGAAAATGGATCTGTTCAAGGAGAGGAGTTCCTGCTTGGCAGCGAGGTATTTTACAGCTGTGACCCTGGCTTTGAGCTACAGGGACCAAGCCGAAGGATTTGCCATGTTGACAAAAAGTGGAGCCCCTCTGCCCCTTCATGCATACGTAAGTAGCAAGCACAGCAACATGGTGGTAGCTTTCAGGAGAGCCGGAGAGCAAAGCGAGAGAGTGCTGGCTTCCTCTCAGTCTTCCCCTCCAGCTGGAGGGCTGTGACAAGAGGAGCCAGGGGAAAAGCTAGCAGAGAAGTTCTCAGTGACAATTCCTCTCTGATCTGAAGGGAGCTCCTTTCGGCCCATTAAAATGGTACAAGAATGGAGTCATGCTCAGGTAGGTAAGGGAGAAGTGTGGTCTGCTGTATTTGTTGTGCTTTCCATTGTGGTGTGCAGGGCCTTCGACACCATGTACTGGGATGGGTTGTCTCTGCTATGCCAAGGCTAATATGTCCTGCCTGCTCTGTATGTCTGGAGATCAGGACTCTGCTCCCTAGGATCAAATCTTGGCTCTCTGTGATGCAGAAGGTGAAAATTGCAGGCTCATGCAAAGAAGGATTTATGACTTATTTCATACAGCTTATAAAGGAAATGCCAAGATTTGAGTCTTTACTGATAAATCATTTTCCACCTTCTCATGGTGATGTTGTAGTCCTACCCCTTGCATTCTTCTCTCTCACCTTTGACAAATTTGCCTGGTCTCCACAGTAATTGTGGGACAGGAGGGCAAGATCTTTCATAACTACTGTCATTTATTCTTGGGCACATCTTGAGATTGCATTCCACTGTACAGAGAGCAAAAGGAGGCTGCAAATGCACCTTCTGGCCTGCTCTGGAGAAATGTTCTGGATCACTCTGAACATGTTGTTACCGTAAAAGTCGGTCAGATAAACTCTCTAAGACTAGATTTGGAGTTTTAGAAAGCAGGCATTCTTTATTGCAGCGCTGGGCACATGTGAATAGTTTCTCAAAGGTGAGCTCACCCGTCACTTGCCAGCTGTATATTTAGCATACTCGTGGATGTTTACAGCTTTTCCAGGAAATTATTTATATATACATGAGATTTTCCGGGAACTAATTATAATGTTTGAATTCTAATTACACATGCACTTTCTTGCTGAGTGGGGGTCTCTGATGGTCACTGGATAGTCTTTCTCACTTTGTTTACTGCATGACCTCAGTGCTAGCACATGCTCGCAAGGTCCTAGTGCTGAATTAGCAGTGATATGTCCTTGCTTCTTTTCCATTCCAGTCTCGCTCCACGCTGGGCACCACTGCTATCTTGAAGGCTGGCATCCTTGGTCATATTTATGGTCTCCTTAGTTGTCATCCCATGATGTTGCATCCCCTGTCATCCAGATATTCCTTACTTCCTACATGTTAGCAAGTTAGAACAGTTTGCTCTACTTTACTATGTTATTTTAAAGCCATACACATTATTGTTAGTTTAAACCTATAATTTAAGCCTACAACACCTCGTAGCTTATAACACCATCAGATACATTTGGGCACATTCTCTCTCAGGTGCCTGCAGCCTGAACCCAAGGAGAGTGGGAAGGCAAGGCATTGTATAACCCTTTTCCATATACTTCACAGCTGCTCTCTTCCTATCTTTCCACTGATTCAGTGTGTGAACAGAACTGTCAGTGTATAACAGATAAGACAGAAAGGCTTTCCTTGCCTATAAAAAGCCAGTTTTCTTCTATCCTAGGAATTACTTGTGGACTGCATCCCTCCATAGAAAAAGCAGAGGCCATTTCTACAGGAAGCACATACAGAAGTAACGTGACCTTTGTGTGCAACTCTGGATACCATCTTGTCGGGCCCCAGAATATCACATGTCTTGCCAATGGGAGCTGGAGTAAGCCGTTGCCGTCATGTGAAGGTAACTGTTCAGTTTCATGGCCTGGTACACACTGATCTGGGATAAGCAATAGCTCCTCTCTTGCACCTGCATATCGTATTATCATAAATCTGGTTTGGGGAAAAAGTTCTGCAATGTGCGTCAAAAAAAGTGCTTGAAAAACAAAATGTGTCACAGGGAACACTGCCTGTTTCCAAGCCAGAAAGAGCTTGGACATTTTTCCTAGGGTTTTCATCTGCAGTTTAAAAAGCTAAATGAGAGATGAGGTTACTTGCCATCTCAGAAAATCAAACCCCTAACGAAAGATGATAGGCTGCAAGGACAAGTAACTTTTCTCCCAGCAACCTTCTGTAGTCCATTATTAAGTTGTTATTCTTTTTCTGGTCTTTGGGCACCAAGGACAGTCTCAATAGTTCAGCCTTTAACCTCCACAGTCCTCACGTGGACAAACACCATGAATGTATGATTTTGCAAATGACTGCTTTGAGGTGCTCGCTCAGCAGAATGAGTGCCAAGCGAGACCTGTCTGTGTCATATGGAGTGGATGGAAACAAGGTTATCAACGCAATCCCAAGTTTGAACAGATAGCCACTATTGTTGCATGACTCTGTTTAAAATGTAAATTATACAGAAGCTTATTAAATTGCAGCATCATTAACTTTTAAATACGAATGTTCTCCATTCCTGGCCTCTTTGCCGTGAAAATACTAAGCCTGGGCTTCACACTTTTCCTTTCCTCACAGAAACATGCTAGTTCAATTCTTGCCTGTCACACTTCCTTTCAGGCTGTTGTCCCTGTTTCTTGTACCTCAGATCACGCAAACTAGATGCTAGACCCAGCATCCTGCTTGCTTTTCTAGCTGCTTCAGGCATTTGTTCATGGAGCTGACATGTTGATGTCTCCACACCCAGCTACACACAAATTCAGAGGGGACTAGCATGCTGTGACAGCTTCACCAAAATAAGACCGAATGGAAGACGCTGATCTTCCATTCAAGGCAGAAGGTTAGGGTCCTGGCACCAGAACCATGAAGACTGCATGAGGGCTAGGGACCATCACATGCAGTGTTGGGAAACCACAAAATGCAGAGGTCATTGTGCCCAGAAGTGCCTAACGCATTGCACATTCCTTATAGTAGCAATATGGAAAGCTGCTAGGGGACCTCCACGCCAGAGGAGGGGTCTCCACTAGAGACCTCCACGCCAGAGGAGGTCTCCTAGTACCTAGTCAGACACCTAAGAAAAGTCACTATCAGTGCTGAACAGATATCAAGAAGACCATCTTGAACAACATTGCGCACAGCCATTTTTCACCAACTCCTCTCTTCCTCTTCCCTGATGGCCGCCTCTCTTTCTGAGAGTTTAATCTTCAGTCATCCCATTACACAGACCACCTAGGAAAATCAAATGGAAAATGGGACACAGAACAGAGTCTCTTGTGCAGCAGTAGTAACTCAGTTTGGACTGTCTGCCAGCTGGCTTGATAAACACAGCTAAGAATCTTGAGGGGAGCAACTAGTAATATCAGTGTCTGCATCTTGCACCACACCTATCCTGCATCTCACTGATACTACTTGTAAGGTGAAAAGGAAGGTGCAAAGGGCTGAAAGTTTCTGGGGTATCTCTGTGTCAAGAAGCATTTCCATGTTCTGATCCAGTATGAACTCAAAAATGTGCCCTCTCCAGCACTGCCACTTTTTGCTGACCTTAGAAATATGTGGCTGTGGCTTTTCTCTATCACTGGGTGGAGCTCCTTCCCTAGGTTGGCTATGTTTCCTTTGCAGGGCTGCTGAACTCTCATCAGTGCTCTCCATGATTTATTAGTCTGTGGCTGCTACTTTTAAACATATTATGTAATTCAGGAATTGTTGAAGCTTAGGTCTGACATCAAGTGGAATTAATAAGAGCTCTTGCTTTGCAGAGACCAGATGCAAAGTTCCAGTTTCCTTGCTGAATGGGAAGGCAATTTATGAAAACAATACATTTGGAAGTACAATAGCATATTTCTGCGAGAGGGGATACAGCTTGGAGGGGGAACCTGCAGCAGAGTGCACAAGAGATGGAAGATGGAGTAATCCCTTACCTCTCTGTAAACGTGTGTGTTTGCTTTATATTGAAAAAGTGGTCTCAGTTTGTAAGCACAAAAGGCTAGGCTGCTCTTCATGGAAACTGACAATAAATGAGAGCAAATTCTGCAAATCTGTGTGGAAATGTACTGTAATTTTCTTCTGTAATTTCTGGAGTGGCCATGCACAGAATTTGTCACTTGTAGTTTAAATAATTGGTTTGGCCTACGTTGGGAGATCTGTTGGTGTGCAACCCATTTTTGCAGAGGAACAAAGGAAGCAGTTACTGAGATGTGTTAATCTTGTCTGAGTGGGGTTTTGTGACAGTAAAAGAACAATCTGTGTTCTGCATAGTTCCCTTTAGTTGGAAAGCTGATATAAAATGGAGTCAGTTGTAGTTGACCATGTAATGTATGAGAAGCAGGTAAAAAAAGTTTGGAGAAGGCAAAAGGGAGACCTTATTGTTGTCTACAATTGACTACTGGGGGAATGTAGAGAAAAAAGAGCCAGACTCTTCTCAGAGGTGCACAGTGACAGGCTGAAAGGCTATGAATGCGAAGTTGCAACAAAAGGAATTCCAATTATGTATTGGAAGAAACTTTTCACCATCACAGCATTCAAACACAGGAGCAGGGACCCAGAGAGGACTTGAAATTTCCATCCTTGGCAATACTCAAACTTCACCTGGTCAAGTCCCAAAGCAACTTCTGGCCTAGTTGGCCCTGCTTTGCATAGGTTGGACTTTATGGCTGTGTAAATTACTCTGTGAAACAGCACCTTATGCACATGTGCATTGTGCACACACACCTTCCCTTGTGGCTGTATGTGTCTGTAACTAATTTTGAGATCCGCTGTAGTCTTAAGGTGGTTAATTGAGACATTTAATTCTTGTATTGCAAAGGACTCATAGGATTTTAGTTTCAGAAAACTGGCATCAGTCTCTGCTGTATAGAGTCCAACCTTTTCCACATTCCTAATGAGATCAATATTCCATGCAAAAGTAGCTCATCAAGCCTATAGCCAGCAATAAATAAGAATATCAAAAATTCTAAACCCTAATGAATGTTGTTGTAAGTCTCACTCAGACACCGATATTTTTGCTGCTCCTGATTGATCCAGCCCCTCAGAACAAGAAGTAGGATAGGTCTAGTTCCTTTTTTTGTAGTAAGGTTATGGTAAACAGGAAGAACAAGAGAAAATGGTTTGATTGTTAACAATTAGGATATTACCCTCTTAAACCCTTAGTATATCTTCTACTGGCATCAGTAGAGTATGGTAGCAAGCCATCTGTCAGCAGAGCATCAAACCTTCTATTTTTATTATTTTATATCCCAAATCTCATAATTTTACAAATTGGACTTATGCCCAGCATCCATTTCTATTGCTTTTCATGTAATTCGGGTTTGAAATTTGCAGAAACTATTCTAAAATATCCTTTTCCTTCCCTTTTCCTTTTCCCTCACACCCTTTCTTTGAACAGCAAACCCTTGTCCTGTTCCTTTCATAATCCCAGAGAATGCCGTTCTGTCCGAAGTGGATTTTTATGTTGGTCAGAACATATCCATCAAGTGCAGAGAAGGCTACCAACTGAAAGGACAGTCTGTGATCACCTGTAATGCTGATGAGACTTGGACTGCAGCCACAGCTAAGTGTGAAAGTAAGTACATGAGGTACAGTTCCACAGGGCTTGGTACTCTCCAGAGGGCTGGTAACCACAGCTGTGTCACACAGGAGAGTAACAGCATGGACCTGTCAGCAGAGCTCTCCACCTAGGTGCGGTTATTCTGGGGAAAGAGAGCTTTTGTCTGCTACTGCCATTTGAAGAGATGGATTGCTTCAGGAGATTCAGGCATATAAAGGTGACCTAAGAAGCTCCCCAGAAGAGCTGTTTCCTCTTTTTTTGTAACAGTACTATTTCTTTGAAAGGATCCAGAATACGTCTATGTGGGTTGATGCCTCATGAACACTAGGCCCTACTGTAATTTTCTTCTCAGTTTACCTTTTGCAAGCACTGGAGCTGGGATTAGGCTGTTGTATACCCTGAATATTCTGAGAATTACTTCTGTGAGTGGAGACAATGGTCGTAGGGAGAAGTGCTGCCCTTTATTGTGTTTATTGACACTGACAGAAGACATAGTGTCCTTTTGCAGGCGTGTCTGAAAGCTTCTTGGCTTCTTGCAGGCAATTTTATTTAGTTCAGACAATGACATCACCTGACTGTACAAACCCAGTCTTATCTATATCCTTGCACCTTCTGAAAGTTTCTGGTCTGTATGGTGGATATAGCCATTGTTGCATTACCTAAAACTGCTATTCCTGGTCATCTGCCTGCTCACTAGGTGTATATATAGATTCTCCCTGAGAATCTGAGGTGAGTGCACCATGAAGAAGTCCTGCTTACTGATTTCTCACCAGAGGTGTCTCTCTGGCACCTCCCAGGTCCTTTGTCCAAAGTAGTGTGTCCAGGGTTAGAAACTATCATATTTCAAACTATTGCAGCTCACCAGGCTCTGGGTGATTTCTTTTGTTTAGAGATATCTTGCGGCCCCCCAGCTCACACAGAGAATGCTCTGATTCGTGGTAGCTTCTATCAGTATGGAGACATGGTCACCTATTCATGCTACAGTGGGTACATGCTGGAGGGGCACCTGCGGAGCGTTTGCTTAGAAAATGGAACATGGACAACACCACCTACCTGCAAAGGTAAGTCTTTTTTATGCACAGCAGCATAGCTTGCCATAAGCACAGAGGTGTCATCCTATCTGCCATAAAGACAAAAGTGAAATGTTTTTGCTAGTTTCAGTACAGTCATAGTTTCACGCAGTGCATTTTAAAGTGCGGGATGTTGCTTTATTTCGAAGTGGAAGACAAGGCTTCCACAATTTTTCTCTTAGTCCTTGCTAATCTTATGGTGCACTTTGATACAATGTTGTGTCCCACACCTAAGATCCTCTCTCCTCACATCTTCTATGAGAAAGTGACAGAACCAGTCATTTTCTGACATGCTGAGCTGTTTCAGATAAGCACTGCCAGTCAGTTTTCACAGTCAAAGATGAAGCACTGCAGAAAAACAAAGAGATCGAGTGGTTGCTTAGCCTGTCACTGTGTTTAGAGCATGACCACTCCTGAAAATTGTTTTGCAATAAAATACTTACAGATAGGTTGATACAGCTCACTAAATAATAGAGACCAAGTACTGCAGAAAATTCATTATTTTAACAAAATAGCAAAGACAAAGTCTAGCCTTTCCACCCTTGACATACCAGCAGGAAAATGTCTTTCTGTTTTGTTTAAATGAAGAATTAATTCTTTCATACAGAAGATTCAGATTAAAAAATTTTTAACAGAAAATGCGGGAGATGAATACAAATCATAGACAACATGATAAACTGAACAGCTAAATATAATCATCTTCAAACACTAACTTAAAACCAAGGATGAAGCTTAGCAAAAAGGTTTCAGGGTCACAGAGCTTTGATGGAAAAGACTTTGCCATCTGCCATTTTCGCATCAGAAGCTTGACTAGCCTGCTGCTGCTGGGTAGCTATAGAGCAATGAGTTAGCTGCACCCTGAATTCTTATCTCAGGTGGTGTAACAGAAACCATACTATGGTTAGGTATTTTGCTTAGAAATGTGAGTATTAAAAGCAAAAAAACCTCAGGGCATACCAGTAGCCAGTCACTAGCAGCCCCATTCCCTCAGCTTGAGAACTCCCACAGAAGAGGAAAGGTGCCAGAATGCTCACCTGGGAACATTAGAGCCCACATCCAAGTTGTCAGGTCTGCCTCTTCTCCTGCAAGTCTCAGCTCCCCATAGAAGTGACAGTACTTCCTCCCTGCTTGGCTATTTGCCTCAATCTTTAATAGTCACACCAGCCATCCTCAGGGTACTCAGTTCTCTGAGTTGGATGGCAGAGATGGGGAGCTGATTGAAGTCCCTTTAATACAGAAAGAAATGGTTAGCGACCTCCTGCTCCACTTAGACATATACAAGTCTATGAGACAGGATAGTTCCACCCAAGAGTGCTGAAAGAGCTGGCAGAGGAGCTTGCTAAGCCACGCTCCATCATTTGTCAGCAGTCCTGGTCTGGTGGGCAAGCCCCAGAGGGTTTGAGGTTAGCCAATTTGACGCCTCTCTGAAAAAAGAGCTGGAAGGAAGACCCCAGAAGACTACAGGCCTGTCAGTTTGATCTCAGTGCCAGGGAAGGTCATGGAGCAGATCATCTTGAGTGTGATCATAAAGCACATATGGGAAAGCAGAGGGATCAGGCTCAGTCACCATGGGTTCATGAAGGGCAGGTCCTGCTTGACCAACCTGATCTCCTTCTATGCTAAGGTGACCTGCCTGGTTGATGAGGGAAAGGCTGTAGACATTGTCTGTTTGGACTTAAATAAAGCATTTGACACTGTCCTGGAGAAATTGGCTGCTCATGGCCTGGATATGTGTATTCTTCACTGGGCTGGAAACTGGCAGGATGTCTGAGTCCAGAAAGTGGTAGTAAATGGTGTTATATTTAGCTGACGATCCATCCCTAATGGTGTCCTTCAGGGCTCAGTGTTAGAGCCAGTGTTGTTTAATATCTTCACTGATGATCTGGATGAGGGGATTGAGTGCATGCTCAGTAAATTTGCAGACAAAACCAAGTTGGCTGGGAGTGCTGATATGCTGGATGATAGGAAGGCTCTGCAGAGGGATCAGGACACTGGATCAATGGGCTGTGGCCAACGGTATGAAGTTCAACAAGGCAAAGTACCAGGTCCTGCACTTGGCCCACAACAACTCCATGCAACACTCCAGGCTTGGGGAAGAGTGTCTGGAAAGCTGCTCACAGAAAAGCACCTGGGGGTGCTAGTTGATGGAACTGAACATGAGCCAGCTTGTGCCCAGGCAGGCAAGAAGGCCAGCGGCATCCTGGCCTGTATCAGAAATAGTGTGGCCAGCAAGGCCAGGGCAGTGATCATCCCCCTGTACGGGGTGCTGGTGAGGCCGCACCTCGAATCCTGTGTTCAGGTCTGGGCCCCTGACTACAAGAGAGACACTGAGGTGCTGGAGTGGGTCCAGAGAAGAGCAATGAAGAAGCTGGTGAAGGGTCTGGAGCACAAGTCTGATGGGAAGCGGCTGAGGGACCTGGGGGTGTTTAGTCTGGAGAGGAGAAGGCTCAGGGGGGACTTTTATCACTCTCTACAGCTACCTGAAAGGAAGTTGTAGGGATGTGGGGGTGTTCCCTTCTCCCAAGTAACAAGTGACAGGACAAGAGGTAATGGCCTCAAGCTGCGCCAGGGGAGATTTAGGTTGGATATTAGGAAAAATTTCTTCACCAAGAGGGTGCTCAGGCATTGGAACAGGCTGCCCAGGGCAGTGGTGGAATCACCGTCCCTGGAAGTGTTCAAAACCTCTGCAGAGGAGGCCCTCATGGTATGGTGATATGGTTTAGTGGTGGTCTTGGCAGTCCTGAGGTAATGGTTGGACTTGATGGTCTTAAAAGGCTTTTCCACGCTAGTTGATTCCATGATTCTGTGATTTTTGTTCAGGTCAGAAACTCTCTGGAGATGGAGAATTCTGCACTGAGCTAAGCCTGACTGATCACAGTCCCCTCACCATGTTTTTTTTATGAGTTCTGGCAGCAACATACTGTGAATGCTAAGACCTAGACAAGCTTAGTTGCCCTACCCTGTGAAAGCAGGCACTCTCTTAGAATTCTGTATAGTTACGATTGTCTTGCCTAAAAATCACATATCAATAGGTGATTTTAAGGAGACCCAGAGCCGAAGAACCAGGCTTGTCACTCCTGAACAGGAGTTTCAGAAAAAGAACATGCTCCTGAAAAACAGGTTTCTCCTGATTATGTGACCATGGTTTGTCACTTCCATGAAGAATCACCCGTCAAGTAGCCAAATAGAGAAGATGCACAGTAAAAGCACCTGAGTTACTTCATGTGTCAAGAGGTATCAAAAGTCCTGAATTTATACTCCCAAAGCACTAAGCCTTTTCTGAAAAGTTTGCCGAGTATTGTGTTATTTCTGTCTAAACTGTGATGGCTACAGAATTATAGGGATCTCTGCATGACAGCTACTCTGCCTAAGCTTGAATTCATTAGAAAAAATTTTTGGGTATTATCTCTTCAGATTGTAATGATTTTGATTCTTCAGCTGCCCCTTTAGTATCACCAGCTTTACTTTTTATGCTTATTTAATATTTGTTAGTTACACAGAACCCTATTTTATGCAAGGGCTGTATTTTTCTGCAAAGAGAGGTTCTTGCCACTGGTTACTTGCAGCCTGGAAGGGCCTATCTGTAAAACACTGTCAAATATGTTTCCTGTTTGCAACACCATTGAGTCTACTGTGACTGTTCAGAGGAATAAGTTTTACAGAAAATTACTTAAAAAACTAAGGGATGAGGTGGACAGATTATCAGGGTGCAGTGCAGGAAAACAAAGCAGAATAACCTGCCCTTTGGTGTACAAAGAGAGAGGAAGAACAATATCCACCCCCTCTTTTCACCTGAAAGGGGAACTGAAAAGGACTAAAAGGGGAACTAAAAAGGACTAACAATGTTTCTGAGAGGAGTGGCCTGTGTTTTCATGACACATGTCAAAGTAATCTTTCAAAACTGCTGCATAATTCATTTGAGGATTTGCCTAACAAAAGGCGTACAGGATCCAAGCCTTTGTGGTCTACATCAGAAGCAGCATGAAAGCACTCAACGTAATGACTCACACTGCATTTCTTGGTTTTAGCTCTGTGAGCTGGTTGCTAATGTGTTCTAAACCTTCTTGAAATGTTCTGGCCCAGTTGAACAGGTTTGTTAATGTAAATATTGTAATTAAAAAGGAGACATCGTTAGCTTCTTTGGGAGAGCTCTCACCACAGCTGCACTTGCCTGAATCACTGCTGGTTAGGGGTTGCAGGCCAGGTTCTGATCTGAGTTTCAGGGTGAGAAGTGTTAGCCTTGGTCCACCAATCACAAACACCTGCAGGACTCAGCAGGCTGTACACATGCACAGTTTGTCTGACTCCAATTTTTTCTCTCTGAAATGATCTAAAATCTGTGTTGCCTGTTTGCCCTCTGCCCACATCTTGCTGTGGTCAGAGAGTGGTGAGAGTGGTCAGCGTGGAACTGCCAACCAAAAAGTTCATACCCTGTCAGCATAGAAGAGCATCGTGAGAGGGCAACAGAGACAGGAGGAAATTTGTTCACTTGCAACCACAGGAAAGCTTTTTGGCAAAGATGAGAACAGATACCAGAAATTATATTTTCCCCTTCTTACCCATGTTTGTCTTGCAGAGGTGTAATGCATTTGTGTCCTGTGGAGATAACTCTCTGGCATGGATCTCAACAAGGGGATCTCAAAGAATAGGATTGATACCATGGATGTGAGATCTACTACCAATAACTGAGGGCATAATTAGTGGTTCCCATTCTCTCCCCAGCACACCAGGACTGCATTTGCCCTGATTGCTTTCACAATAGCAGAAAAAGAGAATGAGATCCCAGCTTAACTTCCTGCCCCAAGCCTTTCTCTAGCCTTGTCTGTCAAGCGAAGAATATTCCCCACAGCTACAGACACAGAGTCTCTGTCTGCCTGAATTGGTGTATAACAAGTGCACACCTAGGGATGATACTGTCTCATTCAGTTTCACAACCAGGGCCTGGGCAGAAATCCAGGAAAAGCCTATCTCTGCCTGAGATCCTGCATTGCTGAACAAGCTGGAGTTCCAAAGTAATTTCTGTAACTCATGAAAAATCCACGTCTTCTCCATCGACAGAGAAAGAGAAAATACATTTCAGAGGCCATTTCTCATGGGCTTTGATTTTAACATGGGATATTACTTATGCACAAACCTTTTACCTCACACCCTATTATACATTCATGGGATATTGTTTAAGTGGTGTGGATCACACAAAGCTTTAAATGGTTTTTGATTCAATTTCGTAAGTTTTCATTGCATAAAAGAATCCTGGTTGGCACACTATTCTGCTTTAGCCAACACCCAGACAAGCTGTCTATGTAGTCATAACCACCATTATAATAAAAATTGTTCAAAATATCTGTTAAAATATTGCAACTTCTGTGAACCTGCCAGGACCTCTGGTCCCTTGCCGTTCTCATTATCAGCTGACATTTGATGGGAAGGCTCTTGAGATGGAAAAACAAAATGGCAAAAGCTTTGGTCCAGGCTATAGCTTGCAGATTCGCATAGCTTACCTGCAGGAATGGCTCAAGTTCAGCTCTGTCAGGGGAAGATTTGCATTCTTTCTTTTGGTATTTAATACTAACATTGAACAAGATCTGAAACACTCAAAGCCTAAATTCATATTTTGCTCACACAGTAACTAATTAAAGATAAAACACAATTAACAGTTCCGACTGAGTTTCCTGAGGTTACTTCTGTGTTCATAACTACCACTAATTAGAAGTTAATCTGATTACTTATTTTTTCTGTAGTATCGTCTCAAAGCCACAATTTTTGATCTTCTGTGTATAGTATGCAACCCAACATAACAAGGATTGTACTTCTTCCAATGATCTTGAAGTCTGACAAGTTTGTATGTAGCTTGCCACCTGATTTTGTAAAGTAGTCTTGGTTTCCCTGTATGTATTAGCCAAGATCCGGCACAGTGTCATAGAAACATGGTGAAGTCCAAAGCCTGTAGAGACAACATACTGGGCTAGCATGATAAAGTACACTTCGAATTCCTCACTTTTATGGTCAGATGCCCATTAACAGGTATGCAAGCCAAGGAGCACCAGTCAGCATGAATGCTAAATATAAGGTTTATAATCACACTTTGGGTTCCACAAGTAAACACTTCACTGTGCCACTGCTGCACCCTTGTGGGTGACTCCTCATTATCTCATTATGATGGATGATAGTACAATAAAAATTGCTTGTTTTACCACAGCATTTAATCTTACTTTCGACAAGCCCTATGTAATGCCAGACAGAACTATGTTGGTGTTTCATAAGAGGGTTAAAAGAAAGCTTGGTTTATTTCAGAGTTAATTTAGAAGAGAAAAGAAAAACAAAAAAGGGGGGAGGGGATGGTGGGATGGTAGTTTTTGTTTGGAATGTGGTTTTTTATTTTGTCTTACAAAAATGAGTGAGGAAAAGCAAATGAAGCATAGTGGCAGCCTTTAAACATTGTCCAAATAATTTACCCAAAATTTACTGACAAAAACTTCAAAGTTTCCATTCATGCCATGGACAATTTTTGATTGTCTTACTGGTTCTAACACTCCTGCTTACACTACCTGGTCCAACACACAAAGCCAAAAATCTATATGGCCTTTGAAACCAAAGTCGTCATGTTTAACTATTTTTGTTTGTTCTACCCTAAACTTTACAACTGTGAAATACAGAATCACTAAGCTTCTAGTTAACCTTTTTGAGTTTGTCATGAAATTGTATTGTTTTCAGCTGTCTGTCGGTTCCCGTGTCAGAATGGTGGCATCTGTGAGCGACCAAATGCCTGCTCATGTCCAGATGGCTGGATGGGTCGTCTCTGTGAAGAGCGTATGTATATCATCCCTGACTGTAATTTTAAGGATGTTGTAGGTAAGACAAGTGAATTTACTGCAGTGAACCAGGTGGGAAAATTAAAGGCAAAAGCCATAAAAAACGTTCGGTTCTTCTGCTTGCCAAATTAGAGAGAACAGAAAGGACCAGCTTTTTTTTTTTTAATGGATGAATGACCATCCCTTGCCATCTCCAAACCAAAATAAGCACTTTTTCAATTGATGTGATTCTGCTTTTGGGTGCTCTTTCACTAGTGTTGAAGAACAGCCTGCTTCAGTTCTTCAAAGTCTGATACTAATAGGAATACTTAATAGTTTTGGGGAAAGAGCAGGCGTTAAAGCAGAAGAAATATGAGTGTTCTGCTGGTTGCTGCATTTGTTTCTTGGCTTCCTTCATTTATCAGTCTGTGATTATGAACCTGATCAATTCATGTTCAAATAATACATAAACAGAAGTTCATTTCGTGATCACTTTATGCTTTGTTTTCATGGGAGATAATTGTTTTCACTGCATCTCTTCTGCTGTCCTTAGCAATATGCATTCTGCCATGTCTCAATGGAGGTCGCTGTGTGGCCCCTTACCAGTGTGACTGCCCCCCGGGATGGACTGGATCACGCTGCCATATGGGTAAAACTCTTTTCATCTTCCTTTTTTTCTCACTTTTTGTGACTACTAGAAATACTTAGCACCGTTCACTAAAGAGTCTCTAGAACTACTAAGCTTCTCACAGGAAAACCCAGGCCTGCAATAACATTCCTGGAGGATTTGCTGTCCCCAGCTGCAAACTGTTTTCACAGTAGTCCCTGATGAGTCTTTAAAATTCTCAGAAAGTTTGCTCCCAGAAAGGACAGACAGTATTCACATGACTGCGCTCTGCAAAAAGCAGTGCAGAGGAGAAAGGATATCCAGAAAGAAAAAAATCATAGAATCGTAGAATGGTTTGGGTTGGAAAGGACCTTCAGATCATCTAGTTCCCACCCCCCCTGCCGTGGGCAGGGGTGCCTCACACTAAACCATGTCACCCAAGACTCCATCCAACCTGGCCTTGAACACTGCCAGGGATGGAGCATTCACAACCTCCCTGGGCAACCCATTCCAGTGCCTCACCACCCTCACAGTAAAGAATTTCTTCCTTATATCTAACCTGAACTTCCCCTATCTAAGTTTGAACCCAAAGTTCAACCTAAGTTACCCCTTGTCCTACCACTACAATCCCTGATGAAGAGTCCCTCTCTGGCCCCCCTGTAGGTCCCCTTCAGATACTGGAAGGCTGCCATGAGGTCTCCACGCAGCCTTCTCTTCTCCAGGCTGAACAGCCCCAACTTTCTCAGCCTGTCTTCATATGTTGCTCCAGCCTCCTCATCATCCTCGTGGCCCTCTTCTGCCATATTACACAAACTTTGCGGCTATAACAACATAGGTGGGAAGGAGGATAGATGGCGTCTTCACTTTTGGAACAGGAATTCAAATCTACTCAGGCTGACTTGTTTTTCAGTAGCTAAATTAAAAATTCTGGTAAGCAGCTGCATCTGTGCCAAAGCCCATTCATAAAAGCTCATAACCACAGCTTATGAAGTTATTAAGCCACTTCTCATTTTACTTACTAGTCTTGACCTTTTGCCATGACAGAGCAAAGTGAAATGAGAAATATTTGAATTAACTGCCAGTCTCACTGGAATAATTATATGCATAAAGTGAGAGCTAAATGTGTTTCATTCATATGCTTCATTCCAGAATCAGAAGTCATTTTTAACATGACAAACTTGGTACACTTAATTGCACAGGGATGGTCCATCTCTATAACCTCCTGCTATTTTCTGTTTGTGTTTGGCCCAGAGGATGTGGAGTAGTATATTTCCATCCCCTTTCACATTCCTGTGATTACTCATTTCCATTTCCTGTAATTCCATTTGAACCAGTGTTTTCTAATTGTATATTCTCTGCAAAAATATTACCCAGCGTTTGTCCTTAATGGTATTTTTAGGTCTGTTCTCTAGATATGGCATCACCTGCTCAGAAAACTCACTATTTCACCTTTCCTGAAATATAAATGTCTGTGTTTGAAGGGCCCCATTGAGCCTCTAAATCTGTTCTGTACGTTGTATGGAGCTTTCCCTTCCAGTCTCAAAATTGATTGGAAGGCTTCAAGGTTTGACTGTTGTTTGGTTACTTGATGTCCTTCAGTTAGGCTGTTGTGTAAAAGCAACCATTTTGCAGCTGGCCCAACAGGATCCTATCAGGCAGCTGGTGTTTCTTATTAAAATGCCCTGTACCTTTTATGTCACACCTCTTATGGCTATCCAGTGTGTTTTTCAGGAACTTACTGTCATTCTCTGCTTCCTTTCCTTGTCTCCATCTTACTCCTTGCCTGCTCTTGATCTGTAAATGGCTTCCTGACCTTTAATGTTCTCTGTTTATGCTGCCTCTTTGCATTCTTTTTTACCACATCTGGTGTCTGCTTGTTCTGGCTGTCATATGCCTTTCAAACAAACACACACAGTTTCTTCCCAGAAATAAGGCCTATTCCCCTGTTGCTCTTCTGACTCTTTTATTCTGGTTCTTCCTGCTGCTTCCACTTGCATTCTTTTTTTTCTTTTTGCCTCAACTTGAAGCAAGAAGAGCAGAATTTTTAAGGCAATGTGAAATGATACATTTGCTATATTGTACAACTTATACACTGCAGCAGATAGCAAAAGCAGTAGAAAAGGTCAAAATAAGTTCAGGAGAGATGTGTTTGTAAGGCTCCCCTTTCACAGCAGACCATGTTTTATAACAGACTCAGAGATGATGTTTAATGTTAACAGTTTTGAGAGTAGTCCATTCTTCACAGAATAATGCAGGTTGATTTTCAATCTTTCAATGTCCTGTTCCTTAATCAGCTTGATGTGGGTGTGCTCATTACTGCAACTCTGTGTTTGTTTGTATGCAGCTGTTTGCCAATTGCCTTGCTTAAATGGTGGGAAGTGTATACGACCGAATCGATGCTATTGTCCCTCATCATGGACTGGACATGACTGCTCTAGGTAAGTGTTGGTAAGCATTGTCCCATAGTCAGGCTGAATCACACCCTACTAAACTCTAAATATGAAGAATATGCAATTAATTTTGCATATCTTGAGCATCTCTAGATTCTGTAAATTAGTAGTCATTGGATCACTCATGAGTTTTGAGCCATCTGGAAAGACCTTAAAGAGCAATCTGAAAAATGATTGCCAAACTTCTAGAAAACTCAGGAAATTACACACTTACACGGAAGCAGACAGGCAAACCTGAAAGTTTTTGGCTTATTTTTAATGGTATAAATTGATACGGCTTTTGTGATGTAATACAAAATGTTCTTCAGGAAATTTGAGTGGCCTACTGTGTGCAAGTGTTCATTTTGAACTCTATGTACCTCATCTGGATCCAGGTTCAAGGTTAGGGCGACACAACAGA
Organism: Psittacula echo; assembly: GCF_963264785.1. Taxonomy (NCBI): domain Eukaryota; kingdom Metazoa; phylum Chordata; class Aves; order Psittaciformes; family Psittacidae; genus Psittacula; species Psittacula echo. The sequence continues at coordinate 58,004,223 of NC_137742.1, read as the reverse complement.
TGTTATAAATAATAGCGTTTGAGTGCTGTACTCATTTAAAGAGTACAACATAGTGCCTCTGAGTCAAGTCCCAGTTCAAATAACATGGCAGTGCAATTCATGTATCAAAATCCCCAAGGGGCTGGGCTTAGATTTGGTTCGTGTGTACTCTCTTTTAGAGGGTTTTACCAGTGTTTGTCTTTTGGCCTGCTGATTCGTGTCTAATGGGGCAAATAGAAGATGAGGTTTGCAAATCAGTGAGCCCCATCACCATGTGAGGCAGCACTTACAAATCTCAGTTGTGGCTTTGCTTTTTACACTTGTGAAGTTTGAGTGTTTGGCTTTGAAAGCAGTCTGAACAGGACTCAGTTTTTCTTTAGAAAGCAGTTTTACTTCATGCTGCCATTATGAGCCGTTTACAACCCTGAAGAGGGAAGGCAGGTGGAATGGCAATGATGTTATTGTGGTCAGGAATCAGATATGATAACAAAACATGCAGCATGAGTTCTGCTGCCTGTATGGAATATTAATGAGGACCATGAAACATATGCTAGCAAAATATTTATACTTCAGTTCACACAGGCTCCTACTGAACACATTGGTCATTATCCTGGAGAGCTAAATAAATAACAGCCAAATATTAATATTTTTCTATGGGATGCTGATGAAGCCTGTGAGATTGTACATTGGACAGATAGTAACAGACATTCCTCCGTGTCTCTCTGATACACTATTTAATTTAAAGCTGTTTGTACTTAAAAGATGTTTGCTTGTGAAATTACATTGTCCAAAATGAACAGTTTTCATTTTTCAGCAGTGATTAAATATGCCTAAGTAAAACAACTTAAATGTATGGACAGCAAACAGTATCCAGCTTTATATTGAAAGCTACACATCTGGATTCTGATTGTATTTCCATTTAGGACATGAAGCAAAGAAGCCCAGATCCAGTGGATTTAGCAACCAAAAATGAAGTTTATCTCTGAGACAAACCAAAGGTCCCTTCAAGAGCTTTTTGAGAAGAAGTTTCCCACACAAAACAGGGGCTGGGGGTGGGGAGAGGGCAGAAACAAGGATTGAAATCTGTTTTGTATTTTGTTAAGTCTCAGCTGCTGGTGGCTCTTTGTGGGGTACAATACTCTTCTGAGGACTCAAAAACAGTACAGACAGGAGTAAATGCGATGATAGCAAAGATTTGATGTTGCAGGTTAATTAGGTGTGATTTAGAAGGTGAAGCTGAAAGGGACAAAGCTTTTACCAGCATCCAGAACAAGATTAGCTCCAAACCACACTGATGAGTTGTGAGTTACATTAAATGCCAGATACCTCTATTCCCTACACCCACATTCTTCCCCTCTCAGTATGCCGTCTTAAGCTGTGGCCCTCTAATCTCTGGTATACTTTCAGACACCATCCTCTTGTGCCTCACTGTTGATCTTGTTTAATATGTTCAATACAAACACTGATTTTATTTTGCTTGTTTTTCTGATGCAGGAAACGGAAGGCTGGCTTCTATCCCTTTTAACATCAGAGCAACAGTTCTACATTCAGATACCTTTCTTCAGCTTAGGCACCAGGGCTTGGAATCTAATGCATTGTAAATCAAATCCATTGCTTCCCTGCTCCCCAGCTCCCCCGTTTTGTATTTTGTGATACATTTTTACTATACCTTTCCATTTTAAAAGAAATTCCTCTGTATTTTTCATTTACAAAAGTATTATCAAATATATGCTGCTACACACACACCATACATACATACACATAGAAATGTAAAGATTCTTACTGACCACTGAGGAAGTGGGTGTGTAAAGTGAAGTCCCTCCCATTTCTTACATACAGTAAGCTAATTAAACCACGCTATACTGCCAACCCTGATTAAACAGAATGTGGCGATTCTGCTTACCATCTGCCAAAGCATACTGCTGTCCAGCAACTCAACAGTAAAGAATAGTTATGCAAAGCTAATCAAGCCACTAAATTTTGCATTGGGCCTGTTAATGAACTCATGTTGGTGTAAATTAGAAGCACATGTGATAAAGCCCGAGTTGTAACCACATTTTCTAGTGGGCATAAGAAGAAGATTCTGTAATGTGTGTAATGTGATGTTAACATAATTGGAGAGTGACTTAATGGCATCAGCATTAATTTTACCTAAGATTTTATTAGTAAAATGGTCAATAATACAAAAAGACATGAGAGAACACCATGTCATTCAGAGAAAGATGGACCAAGCCTAGCTGAAAGAGCCTTTGAGGCTTTTTAGCTTTCAGGCAGTTCAGGTTAGCTCTGACGCTGGATAATCCAGGATCCAGCAGTGTTCCCACTAGGGTGGACACTGAAACCTGTGCTTCCCACTTGCCATGGGACTTACCACCTCCCTGTAACCACCATTCCTTTCCTGTGTAAATTATGAAATACATGTCTAGCAGTTGTCATCTATGGGAATGCTTTTGATACATGGGGTTTGGGTCCCAAAGTTTAACTGCCCCTAAGATGGACAGAGAAGACAGCAGTTATGTTTACGGGTGAAACTTTGCTATTTGTTTGAAGAAAAGTTTTATTTATGTTATGCAGAATCCTCAGAGCACTGGAGAAGGTCTCTTTTGAGTGCACCACACAGGCAGAAGTGCTTGGCTGAGTGAGAAATACTGAGAGCACACATGCTGTCTGATTTTACTTTCTCACACTGCTGATTGCATTGAAGCTGAGGGTAAAACACACCTGAATGCCATGGTTAAGTCATGCTCTAATGAATTAAGATGCTAAGATTTACCTATGGTTAAGCAGGGTGGTGAAATTGCAAGGTGGAAATCACATGCAGTTTTTGAGGTCAGATGTTTGGTAATTATTGTCAGTTAGCAAAAAGTCTGATCTGTAAAAGAAGATGTTAGAGTGAGAACCTGCGAGTCATTGATCAGAAGCTCCATTTTTTCCAGTAATAATAGAAAGCGTGACTTGCAGTCAGCACTGGGAAAGAGGAAGGAGAAATAAATTTTACCTTCTGAAGCATTCCGGCTTAGTTACCCTCCAAATTAAAAGTGTGCACAACCTACCCCACCCCTCCCCCTTCATAGATTTACCTTCCTTTTATGAATGCATGAACATGGACCCAGGAAAGTGGTATCACACCAAAATGAGCTCACAGTTACAATTACAGGGCACAAGTAAATACTGGCACATAACTGATGGCTGTTAGCCCGAGACCAGACAACAGGGAAGAAAGAAACAAGCAAAATTGTGAGCCAGTAAGAGCTTTCAGCCAACTAAAAGAAAAACAGATAGGTAAAGGAGTCATTAGGGGATCAAATTAATGTGAATGTAGATTCCTTCTCAGTGGGAGCTGCAACCAGCTGAAGAGTTGTTGTTGCAGCTTTCACAACCTTCTTTTTCTAATGGATTCTGCTAGCACATAGCAACAGTCTTCTGTCTCCTAGCGCCACAGCCATTAATGTTTACAGCTTTCACTGACATTAGTGTTCGGTAAATAATGTCTGCATTTCAACCCATAGTCACCACCATTTGTAGGCACTTTACCCTTGACCTCCTTGCTGCCTTAACAGCATATGAATGGAAGCTGCAGTGAGCAACACAGGACTTCTCGAGGCAAAGAGTGCATGGGTGAGAAAAGCAGATCTTTATTTATATAAATAATGTCACTCTCATGTTTTGGTATTTTTTCCAATGTTCTTCTCTGGTGTGTGCCCTGACTTTGCACTGGTGATCTCCAGAGCAGGACAGTGGTGAGAACAGTGCTTAAAGCTGGCAGAACATTGCTGGAGATCTTAGGACTGTGGGATGGCTTTTTACACTCCAGCTTCATACTAGTGACTAGTACATGGAGTCCCAGGATCAACCCAGTCAACGTGTTTCGTAAGGCAATGTGGTGGTAGGACAGAGTAGCTGAAACTAGAGGCTGTTATATTAGTGCTGTTGATGATGTTTTGATACTTGCTGGAACACTTTCCCCTCCCTACCCAGTACTGTATTGTCATTTATGTCACAGCTTGTTGTGTGTTTTAAACAACTTCTGTGTGATGCACTTTACACTGTAAATAAAGATGCACCCTGTTTAGTACCCATATAGAGGCAACATTGCACTCTTTCCTTAATGCCTCGCAACAAAAATACTGGCCTACCCTTTAGGACCTGCTGGCAAAGTCCGAGGAAAGGGAAGCAGAACTCCACTCAAGGGAAAAAGCAAAATAATTGCCAGTAATCTTAAAAAGATGTGCTGGATTAGTCCAGGTTTGCTCTTCAGACAAAAATGCAGTTAGCACCTGTTTTCTCAAATCCTTTCTGCTGCTACAGCATATTTTAAAACCTGTAAGGAATAAATGTGCCACTAACATAATCAGAAGAATTAAAACCTGATTACTCACTATTTACACCAGATGGAGATACAGTTTGTTTTCTTCTGCACCAGTACTGGAAATCTTAAATCTATGGACACCCGTATTCAAAGACAGCTGAGGATAAAAATGCTCTATAGCAGAAAGATAACTTCGTAACTCCCAGCACCACTCCTCCAAACAAGGAGCATATGTTGTTACTGTAAAAGTCAGTCAGAAACTCTCTAAGACTTGATTTGCAGTTTTAGAAAGCAGGCATTCTTTATTGCAGCACTGGGTGCACACGCGAATCATTTTGCACCCGTTACTTGCTGGCAGCAGCTATACATTTAGCATACTCATGCATATTTACAGGTTTTCCAGGAAATTATTTACATATTTATTGTATTTCCAGGAACTAATTATAACATCTGCATTCTAATTACACACATGCTTTCTTGCTGAGTGGGGGTCTCTGGTGGCCGCCAGTAGTCTACCTCACTGTTTACTGCATGACTTCAGTGCCTGCGCATCCTCACAAGGTGCTGAATTAGCAGTGGTATGTCCTTGCTTCTGTTCTGTTCCAGTCTCACTCCATGTTGGGCGCCACCCTGCTATCTTGAAGGCTGGCATCCTTGGTCTTATTTACAGTCTCCTTAGTTGTTATCAGTTCCACAATGTTCCTTCCCCTGTCAGCCAAACATTCATTTCTCTCTACGTATTAGGACATTAGAACAGTTTGCTCTAATTTACTCTGTTAGTTTGAAGCCACACACACTGTTGTTAGTTTAAACCTATGAATTAAGCTTACAATATGGCGTAGCAGTCAAAAGATGGAGGGTGCGGGGTTTTTGAAGGTAATGGCAGTAAGACTTTCAATGTCTGATATGTAGGTGTAAGTGGAGACTTTGAAGTGCAACAAGTAGTCAATGTCTCAAAATGTGCCCCTCAGCAACCAGCCCAGAACGTGGTGTGAGGTTACAGACAGTGCAGTTCATGAAGCACTGAAATCTGATGTGCATCTGGTAGAAAAGATGCAAATCGACATCTCAAATTTAGAGTTTTCCAAATACTGCTAATAATCCTGAGTGGGAACAGCTGGGCTGCCTCTGCTCATGGGCTTGGATCTTATACATGCTGTACAATTGCAGAGCACAGCCTCATTCAAAAGTAAGAGTGGCAAGAATGGGGCTCTTTCCCTGGTCCTGTCCTCTTTGCCATGAATGCTGAACTAGGTGAAATGCTGAAGGAGTCTGTTGACACCTATGTCTCTCTGCTCTTCGATGGACAGTGAGAAGGCTACGAGTGTCTGTCGGCTCTGATCTCAGGGTGCACTGGACAGGGCTAGTGTGTGTGCCAGCAGTTGTTACCTTTTCACGAGGATAGTTTGAGCAGCGATCTCTTGCATCTCAGTGCAGGAATGGGTTCTGCATCTCAAACTGTCTTGGAGCAGTTTGGATCCTTACTGCGGAAAAGGTCCCTGCTGCTTTTACCGCACTGCAGATGTTTTTCTGGAAGAACATACCCTGACCACACATTTCCAGCAGCAAGAGACAGGCATTGCAGGTCAAGTGGAATATGCACCACTATTATTGATCTACTTCTTTAAGGTCATTTCCACTCATGCACATGAAACAGAGCACTTCTTCACATATCCATCCCATTTATGACAAGCTCCTCTGCCAGGATCAGGGCTATATTTCCGTTACCCTTGCTTTCCAGGCTGACGTGTTGCCTGCCAATATCAAGGTCTGCATGCTTGCCACCTCTCCCAGCTGAGCTCTATAAAAGCTGATAACTCTTCACAAGCTGATTGACATGGTTTGTTGGTGCAGGCTGGTCCGTCCTGCCAGATGTTGCTCATGTGGACGGACCAGCATGACCACTTTGTGCTACAAGAAGCACCATGCTTCTTGTGGCCTCGTGGATACAACACTAAGTTTCTCCCAGCCAGTGGCAGTGGCAGACTGTGTCACCACAAGAAAGTCACTTCAATTCTTCCCATTTCAAGGGCCAGGTGAGCCTTCCCTTCTCCACCAAAGTGCTGCAGATTAAAGCAAACAGATAAGATTTAAGCATAACTATCATCATCGTTAATGGTAGCCCTTCTGCAGATGTCATCCATGCATCTCATTGATAGCCCAGTGGACTGGCACTAACCTTAACCTTCCCAGTCTCTCTTTGCACAATATCAGCGTAAATCTCCTCCTTCAGATTGTCATAGAATCATATAATAAAATCATAGAATCACAGAATGGTTTGGGTTGGAAGAGACTTTAGTAATCATCCAGTTCCAACCCCCCTACCACAGGCAGGGACACCTTCCACTAGACCAGGTTGCTCAAAGCCCCATCCAGCCTGGCCCTAAACACATCCACAACTTCTTTGGACAACCTGTTCTGAAGACTTCTCTCTATTTCCAGAACTTTGAGGCTATGACAGTGTCAGCCAGCCCAGACGTGCATGCATAGCACAGGCCAGAAAAGGAGGGTGCTGGAGAAAGACAGCACCTGTAATGCTCCCAACCTGCACCACCTGGGAGCATGGTGAGGACTGATACTGCACCTCTGCCCAGCACTCTTCTTGATGACTATTTTGCTGTGGGTTATCCCGGCAGCCGCAGGAAATCTGTCCTTATACAACCAGGCGGCAAAGAACAATCAATCACTGCAGTCACTACTCCCTGCTCTTCTGTGCCCTGCAAACATATCCAGGGCTTTCCCGTTTCTGAGTCATGCCTTCCCCTCCTACCTGTTTCCTCAGCACAGCCTGTTTATTTTGCTTTGTTTTCAATATCCTGGCTGCAGTACTTCCATCACTATTGGAAGAGGAACGTCATGATTTTTGCATCTAACTCAGAGGTGACCAGAATTCACTGATGTGGAACCAGCAGCCTTAATAGCTGTGGGCAGGCACAGTTATGATGCTGTGCAACTGCAGGTAAAGGCAGGGCATGTGGCAGCAGCCCTGCAGAACTGAGCATTCTACCAGCTGCTGCTGCCTGGCCTTGCCATCCCTTCATCTTGTGTTCCCCGGCCATGTCTCTCATTTACAGCTACAAGTTGTGCTTGTGGCTGCCCAGTGTGGAGACTGGCCCTTGCGTTTGTCAGACAGACCCCTGAAGCATGAGGAGATGCATATCCAGGTCTGTTTGCAGTAGGTGGGGAGAAGATGCTGTGCCCTTCTCCTGCTCAGCACCAGCCTGGGGTCTCCCTTTTGCCTGACACCCGCTTCACTGATGTGGTTCACAAGGGATTTTATGCATCTGTTCTTGTGCCGCTCTGAGCATGAGGCTTTTGCTTGATAGAAGGGCCCATAAGCAGAGTCCTAGGCTGGTGCAAGTGGGCATACGAGCCCAGTGATATTCAGAGACCAGACCTGTCTCACTTGGCACGGGGCATTTGGGGAATTCTGGTAAAAGATGCACCCTGCAAATGCCCCTTTTCCATGCTGAAAAAAAGGGATGGCAAGTTTGGAGGCCGTGTGACAAGAATAAACAAAATAAACAAGAAAAAACAAAATCTGTGACAAGAACAGAAACCTCAAAAAATATGCAGTTCAGAAAGCACTTAAGTGTATGGTCCTGTCATGCAACCATTAAGGGTACTTAGCTACTATGCAGTTGAAAACAAGCTTATGCATTTTTCTGGACTGTAGCCTTAGTCATTAGAGGATTATAATAAAGACAAAAAGCTGTGCCTGCCCTGCAGGCACTGGTGAGATGGCTGCGAAGTGCCTGGCACCGGATTTTTGCCGCCAGCTGAATGCAGGAGGTTGACAAGAGGCGGCTTCCCACTCAGGTATTGCTAGGCCAGATGTCTGGTTTGATTTTATTAAAATAGCTTGGTTAATGATCTGGGGTAAGGGATAAACAGCTCATTAATTAATCCTGCTGCTAATAAGCAAGGAGGTGCTGTAAACACCAGTGGGGATAAATTACATGAAGGAAGGATAATCATATTAAGGGGAAATGATGTGAAATTAAAGTCAAAAATAACGAGCAGAGCTTCCTGAAAGAAAACCCCCCAAACAAGTGTACCCCTGGGGAGGAAGGGAGGGAGGGAGGAATGGCTGTGTGCTGGTGTCCTGGTTGTTCCCACCCACACCAGGTGAGGGTTTCCTGCTTGGGAAGAAGCAACACTGTCAGAGAAAGGAGAGCAAAACAAGAACCAGCCTGCAGCACAGTGGCAATGCAGCAACACAGCCTGTGTGATTTTTGGTCCATCTCTGTTTTGGTGCCAGCCAAGGTTATGGTTTCTGTCTGCACAGCAGCAATGAGATAATGTTGCTGCCATTCCTGTATGTGCTGGCATGTGAAGTAAGTGACTTCTGGCAGCTGGTGTCCACATGGGAGGATGAGGGGCATCTCACAGGCTGGAGGCAGGGGCTCTGAAGCAGCAGATAAATAAGGCAAGATAAATACATCCAGGCATAGGGAGCAGACCCTGGTTGTGCCACCAAGGATAGCACTGCACAGCACAACTGGGAAAGCCACCTCCTGCTGGGATCTTGGCTCTAGCATCTCCCTCCTGCTCAGAGTGTCATTTTGCAACCTAAATGCTCTCAAAGTATGGGGTGCTCCTGATTTCATCCCTGGCTGGACCACATAAGCCAGACAAAAGTGGCTGCTGTGTGTAAGTATCATGTCTGAGGGCACTTCAAAGAGTGGTTGGTGGGTGTGGCTCTGGAGATACAGACAAAAAGCAGGACTCAAGATAAGCAGAGCAGATATGCCATTGAACCATAAAGCACATGGGCTTTCCAGGATACCTGTAGGCTGGGCGCTGGCTGAGAAAACCCTGGACTTGACCTGTGCAGTTAGCGCAAAACAGGACGTGATGCAGCATGATAAACACATGGTACAGTTCACACAGCTTACTCCGACAGGTTTCTTATAATTCTGCTTTCAAGAAGCTACTGGTTTTATCTGATTCTTTCAGGGTATTCATGAAAAGATACAAAAGAAGTGAAGAGTGCAGAAAGCGCATGACAGGCTACACCAACACTTTGGAAACCATCAAACTCTTAAGCACCAAGAGTCAGAAGAAGGAGCCACGTCCCTCCACCTACACTTCCAAGAAAATCCATTAGTGCGCCTTAGGTCAATAGACATAAAAGCTGAGTGGCAAAAGTGAATCATAGAAAAGTTTAGGTTGGAAAAGACCTTTGGGATTGTGCCCAACCGTTAACCATTCAACCATGTCCATAGGTGCCACATCTCCGCATCGCTTCCAGGGACGGTGATTCCACCACTGCCCTGGGCAGCCTGTTCCAATGCCTGAGCACCCTCTTGGTGAAGAAATTTTTCCTAATATCCAACCTAAATCTCCCCTGGCGCAGCTTGAGGCCATTACCTCTTGTCCTGTCACTTGTTACTTGGGAGAAGGGAACACCCCCACATCCCTACAACTTCCTTTCAGGTAGCTGTAGAGAGTGATAAAAGTCCCCCCTGAGCCTTCTCCTCTCCAGACTAAACACCCCCAGTTCCCTCAGCCGCTTCCCATCAGACTTGTGCTCCAGACCCTTCACCAGCTTCTTCATTGCTCTTCTCTGGACCCACTCCAGCACCTCAGTGTCTCTCTTGTAGTCAGGGGCCCAGACCTGAACACAGGATTCGAGGTGCGGCCTCACCAGCACCCCGTACAGGGGGATGATCACTGCCCTGGCCTTGCTGGCCACACTATTTCTGATACAGGCCAGGATGCCGCTGGCCTTCTTGCCTGCCTGGGCACAAGCTGGCTCATGTTCAGTTCCATCAACTAGCACCCCCAGGTGCTTTTCCATGAGCAGCTTTCCAGACACTCTTCCCCAAGCCTGGAGTGTTGCATGGAGTTGTTGTGGGCCAAGTGCAGGACCTGGTACTTTGCCTTGTTGAACCTCATACCGCTGGCCACAGCCCATCGATCCAGCCTGTCCAGATCCGTCTGCAGAGCCTTCCTATCCTTCAGCAGATCAGCACTCCCAGCCAACTTGGTTTTGTCTGCAAGTTTACTGAGAGTGCACTTGGCCCCTTAATACAGATCATTGATAAAGATGTTAAACAGAACTGTTCCCAGTTCTGAGCCCTGGGGAACACCACTTGTGACTGGCCACCAACTGCACTTAACTCCATTTACCACCACTCTCTGGGCTCTGCCATCCTGCCAGTTTTTAACCCAATGAACAGTGTACCCATCCAGGCCAGGAGCAGCCGATTTCTCCAGGTGAATGCTGTGGGAAATGGTGTCAAGTCTTTACCAAAGTCTACCTTGGCAGCATCCACAGCCTATCCCTCACCCACTAAGCAGGTCACCCTGTCATAGAAGGAGATCAGGTTAGTCAAGCAGGACCTGTCTTTCATAAACCCATTGATTGGGCGTGATGATCTGGTTGTCCTGTACATGATGGCACTCAAGACAATCTGCTCCATGACCTTCCCCAGCACTGAGGTCAGGCGCTACCGGCCAGTAGTTCCATGGATCCTACTTCCTGCCCTTCTTGTAGAAGGGTGTCACATTTGATAACTTCCAGTCAACTGGGACCTCTCTGTTTACCCAGGACTGCTGATAAATGATGGAGAGTGGCTCAGTGAGCACTTTCAGCAGCTTCCTCAGCACCCTTGTGTAGATCCCACCCAGCCCCATAAACTGGTGTGTGTCTCAGTGATGTAGCAGGTCACTGACCATTTCCCCTGGGATTATGGGGGCTTCACACTGTGAGACAGGTTCCCTGTTCTTGTCTTCCAGCTCAGGGGGGTGGGTACCCTGAGAAAAGCTGGTCTAACTACTAAAGATTGGGGCAAAGAAGGCATTAAGTACCTCAGCCTTTTCATCACCCCCTGTTGCTATGTTTCTTCCCATATTCAATAAAGAATGGAGATTCCCTTAGCCCTCCTTTTGTTGCTAATGTATTTATAGAAACATTTCTATTATCTTTTACAGCAGTAGCCAGATTAAGTTCTAGTTGGGCTTTGGCTCTTCTAATTTTCTCCCTGTATAATTTCACAACATTCCTGTAGTCCTTCTGAGTTTCCTGCCTCTTCTTCCAAAGTTAATAAACTCTCACTTTTAACTCAGTTCCAGCCAAAGCTCTGCTCATGTGCAGGTGAAGGTGCAAGTTTGCACAAGAGCTTTCCTTCAGTGGTGCCAGACTCAGGCTCTCAACCCAACATATAAAGGCTCAGGACCCTGTCACCTTGGAGATGTGGTTGGGTGCATCGTTTTCCTCAGCCCTGTGCTCATCGCTGGTGGGTGTCTTTGGACCCAAAAGCAGATGCAGATCTCCCAGGCACAATCCTGCTGGTGGGAGGTTCAGTTGAGCCCTACCCATGCAGGCACAGTGGGGTAGGCAAGCATTTTCAAGGGCCACAAAGCACTGAGTCAGACTCACGGTGGCTGGTGCCCTGCAGCCTTGCCGTGCTCTGCCCCACAGCCAAATCCTTCTAGGGGCAGCGCTGCTCTGCACAGCAGCCATGTGGAGAAGCAATGCACAGAGCGCTGTCTCGGCTGCCTTATAGCACCTGTATAAGCAGTGCTATGTCCTGCGTGGCATCCTGTTGTCCCATACTGAGATTACAGAACTCCTCACCTGCCATCATTCACAGGCAGAGCTCGCTGCTGGGGCAGCAGCCCAGGCTTTTACATGGGGACGCCAGGAGCTCTGGCTCCTCTGCCATCTCTGCTTGGATGTGGTGAGTAGATGAGATGGATGCTGCTGCCGCTCTCTGTTCCTGCCCACACTGATGTGCTGCTGCAGCTGGGTCTGACACTCTTCTGCTGCCAACAGCACACGTGGATGTCGCTCACTGCGATGCCAGGCTGCTGTCCCAAGCATTACACATCAGATCCTCTGCAGCTTCAGCTGGGCCTGTTCACAGACCATAGCCACCTGTGATTAATTTGCATAGCAAGGCTTGTAGGTACTGATGTCACCTACAGTGATGGGAAAAAGAAAGCACAGGCACTGAGTAATCTGCCTGTGTGCTGGAGATGGAGACATACAGTCTTGACTACAGCTGGGATTTGCCAGCTCCTCTTCCAGGTTGTCCTGCTGCCAGCCCATGACAGCAAGCAGAGCTTGCTCTCAATGGCTGCTGGGGCTCTCAGAGGTCTTATAGGGTGTCTCCTTATGCAGGAGAAAAGACCAGCATACCACCACTATCAGAGTACCCTGTGCCTCAAAGGCAGACAGGGGAGTATGCAAGAAACACTGGGACAGCCACATGGCTGATCACATAGGGGATCTCCAGGACCATATAAGCAGCAAATAGATGAAAGCAGGAAGAAGTAAGAAACATCTGCAATAGGTAAAAAGCCTGAGCCTTGGGCTGCAGTGGGTTTGGGCTGCCAGGCTTACTGCTCCTTTCTCGGAAGTGCGTGCAGAGCCTCCGCTGACGCAGATTTGCACACTGGCAGGCAGGACAGGCTATCACCCGCCTGGTCTTCACAGAGCTTCTAGGAAGTGGCAGGGTCTCAGGTTCCCTCCTGCCCATTAGTCACTGTATGAGCAGCGCAGCTCTCTGCATCAGTTCACAAGACTGATGCAACCAGGTGGGAACCACTGCAACTGCACCTCCTCTGCTGAAGAAGACACCCATTAGAATACAGCAACAACAACAACAAACAAAATCAAAGGGAGGCAGCTGCGTCAGAAGTTTGTCCGTGATGTTCAGGCTTGTCTGGGAAGATCCAGGTCAGACCTGGCGCATTCCCGCCTGCTGGGAGGAGGCACCAGCAGCCACCCTAGCCCCACCTGCCTGCCCTGGGACAGGAGCAGTGGCAGCTGCTAGACAGGGCTTTTAGCCCTGCTGTCATTTCCCATAGCCACATACCTGTCTAGGGGCACAGTAGCCTGTGTTTTGCCTGCTGCTTCAGCAGCTTCTTATCACCATGTTCCAGTATTTAAAGGACCTTTAAGGTACCTTAACACCATGTTCCATTTAAAGTACCTTATCACCCTGTTCCACTATTACAGGATGGTTACAAAGAACATGACTCCCTTTTTACAAGAAGCCACATGGAAAAGATGAGGGGAAATGAACACAAGTTACTCCTGGGGATTCTGACTGGACATGAAATGAGGTTTTGACAATGAGAACAATCAGTCACTGGAATGATTTCCCCAGGGAAGTGGTGGATTCCCAAACACTGGATGCTGCAAAGAGTTGGCATGCTGGGCCATCTAGTCTAGGTCGTGCTTTGCCTCCAAAGGTTGGACCAGATGATTCCTGAGGTCCCTCCCCTGAAAGCAGTGCATGCACTGAGGCACCATGTGCAGACGGGCTCCCCGAGGAGCTGCTCAGCTGCAGTTACATCAGGTTGCTTCAGCCCTGATCTGTGAGCACACTGCTTGCAGGTTTGGGGTTGGTACCAGCAAAGCAGCCTCTGAAGGGCCCAGCAGCTGACCCCAGAGCGGCCAAAAGAGGGGCAACAGGTCTGGGCTGAGGGCTCCTGGGCCAAAAGGGGATCCTGAGAAGCTTTGCTGCTTGTGAACAAAACAGTCTTTTGAGGGTCCTTTTTTGAGGGATTTTTGTTCTGGCCTTGTTGAAAATGGTCTCATATTTAGCTGCTGTTAATTTCCTGGATCAGGCTATCCTCAATGCTCTTCCTTCAAAGCATCCTCTGGGACGAAGGAGTGCTTTCACCATGTGTGCAAAGCAAGTGCACTCTGCTCCAGCTTGGCCTAAAGACTCAGGTGAAGATGACTCCGTTTCCCTGCCAACCCTGTGATGCTTCAGACAGGATTTGATGTGGTCTGACTGATATGTCCAAATAAAACACTCCTGTGAGCTGGTCACATTCCTGGATTCTGCCTTCAGTCTCACAGTAGGGCAGTGACACTCCTGGGAGGCCAGAACTGCTGTGTGTGCTCTGCCCTCTCTGCAGTATCTGCCTCCTTCAGCCTGCCCATGCCAGAGCTGGACTGCCCTTGCAGCCAAGAAGGGGATGCCCAGGTCATGGGCATCTTTCTCTGTGCCGTGTGTAGCCACAGATGTACATTTCTCCTCATCTTTGTAACATCTCATACAGCTTTTTGTCTTTTCTTTCTGCTTTTCCTTTTCTTTTTCTGCAGGACCCAGCAGCCACGTCCAGACAGAGCTTTTTCATGTGTGGTATCAGTGCTGTGCATCCCCACTAAATCCTTCAGTAGCTGCTGTTCAAGGCAGTAATGCAGACCAGCAGGCTTGATCTGGGCTCACAAGGGCCCTGTCAGCACCACAGTGGGTTCATGGCATGGGTCTGGTCAATTCCCCTGTCCCCATCTCTTTTCATGCAGACCTTGGGCACAAGCCGCCTTTGCTGGGCAGGCATGGAGAGACCCACACCACAGTGTGGGCTGCATGGGGACTTGACTGGGTTAAAAGCCTTTGCTGTGCTGGCAGCAGGGCCCAGCTGAAGGCTAAAGCCCAACCCATGCTTCTGGTCTGCAGCTCCATCCCTCCTGGCCCCCCAGCACTGCCTGCAGTGCTAGCCTCCCTCCACGGCTGCCATGCCCGGAGCATGCAAGCCCTGGTATGGACATGCCTCCTGTCCTTAACAGCAGCAGCCAACACACTTTTACATTTTCTACTACTTCTTCTGCAGCATCCAGGAGCCTTTTATACCTAAAAGCCTCGGTGCTTTCGCACGGCACAGAGGTAGGAGCCCCCTGATCCCACAGTCTCCCCTAGAGCACTGGTGTCTGCAGTAAAGAGGATGGCAGGGTTCCCATGCTTTCAAAAATAATGTGCGTTTGCTACATTCCTCCTCCTATCACATCTGCTTATGGTCCCCCAGGATGTTTTGTTCCTGTTTGTCTCCATTTTAAGTGCACAGAAACAAAGTGAGGGGAAAGGAAGGAGGAGAGAAAGGAAGCAGAGAGGAGAGAAACATCTCTGCTCTTCTGCGTCCAGCGCTTACGTACAAGTCCAATCTCCAAAGCCAATTCTTCAGAGACAGATGGTTTCAGGGCCACCCTGTACCCAAGAACTCCCAGTGCTTACAGGTCAGTCCAGTCTCCAAAGCCACTTCTTCAGGGTCAGATGGTTTCAAGGCCACCCTGTACCCAAGAATTCAACATCCACCAGCATTCCTGTGGTTTTGCTTTTCATGTCTGAGCGCCCTCAACACTCACCCTCATCCCCCCAGCACCCCACCCCAGACTACCTCTGGGCTACCTCCAGCCAGCGTGTAAGAGCGGTATGAGATACCATTTTCTCATGTCCTGTGATGATAAGGGTGGGTTTTATCTCTTTCTATTTCTACTCTCTGTGCCCAGGAGCAGCTTGCCAGCCATCGCAAGGGAAAGATGTTTTCCAGACATGCTGCAGGAATGCAAAGGAATTGTTTGTGCAAATAAGTGTTTGGCGCCTGTCCCTTTCCAGAGTAACCCTTTCTATTAAGCAAACCACTGTTCAGTTTGCTGGAATCATTTGCAGTCCTGCTCCTGTGCTCCAGGGCAGTGCCTCCCAGCTCAACGTCATCCGCACAGGGGAGAAGCACATGCCACATCCGCCACCCAGGTCAATAGTACAAACACAAAGTGGGACCAGATTCACAAAAAAACCACCCCAACAATCCTCAAACTTGCTTGAAGTATCTCTGCGACGTGGCCACAAACCATTGGCACTAGATACAATCATCCAACAAAGTCTGCCCCCACCTTCTAATGATCTCATTTAAACCACGCTGCAGGAAACCTCACAGGAGAAGGTGTAAAAGGCCTTGGCAATGCCAAGAAATATGCCAAGACACTCCTGCTCCTGAATGGCAGCACCACCTCTGTCCTTGTTATAGGATAAAACCAGGATGGTGTGGTGCAGCCTGTCGTGATTGCTGTGCCAGTGCCACGATGCACTTTCTGAGTCTTCCTGCTGCTGAACACCTAAATCAGAAATGCAGCCTGCACCTCAAAATGAATACTGATGTGAATACAGCGTTAACCAGTTTGGTCCTTCTAGTGCCAACAGTTGCTGCCTTTTTTTCCACTTTGAGTCTCACAGGAGGCTACCACTATATTGACTGGGACTGCCAGTGGATCTGCTTGGGCTGTGGTATTGAAACTATGCCTGTATTAAACATGAAAAAAGACAGAAAAGAAGCAGGAAGAGCTTCTACTCTTCTTATAAATGGCTTTCTCTATGGAAAGTGCACTTCTAATAAGTAGCAACAAACCAGCTTTTCCTTGGCATTCACATGAACCCCAAAATAGCACAGAAAGCATAAATTTAAGTTTTGCATTTTGAGTTTTCAATGAAGCAGAACAGGATGTGAACACCAGGCTCAGTGGATGGCGCTCCAAACATGATGTAGTATCAAAGTACAAGAGGGGAATGGGTAAGATGTTTGCAGAATGGCCTATTTAGCAGGTCAGAACCAGGGTCACATTCAGCAAACTCCTCCTTAGCCAGAGTGGAAGGAAAGGTTGATACATCTTTCACAGTTTTGGCCTGTTGTACTGGGTTTGCATTGCAAGGTTGTGGCAGGGCGGGAAGCAGAGGTGTAAAATACAGAGATTCACAGGTTCACAGAGCCTGTTTTTCTCATACAGAGGCACTGTTATTCTGTCCCTGTACAAGGAGGGTAAGATGACCCAGGTTTACAACAAATTAGTCATTGAAGGATAAAGACATGTTGCTATGGTGGTCAGGAAAACAAAGTGGTGGTGTAACTGTAGGTGATGGTGACCTTCCTCCTGAAACATCAATTATCTTTGGAGTTAGCACAAAGCGAGATCTGAACAACAGGACAGGAAAAGGCTTCCCTTTTTAGATTTTTTTTGTGAACAAAACGGCAAGAACTACAGGTGAATACGGATGACAGCAGGGAGATGAGATACATTCACCCTCTTGGGTTTAATTTGGAGAGTTTCTACTAATTAAAATGGAAGGATGTTGAAAAGCATCCCAAACACTGGGTTTCACCTTTTTGTTCAGTTGCGGGCCCTGACTGCCCAATGCCCAGTTTGCTTACCTGTACAAGGCTCTGGTTTTGTGGCTGTGTCATGAAAAGAGATTATTTTGCTTGCCTGTTTTTATACTGTGTGGCAATTTCTCTCCTACCTCACACGAGTGGGCTGGCCCTGCCTTCCCCCAGGTATCTCAGCAAGATATCTTAAACGTAAAATGCCGAGGAGGGTATTGAATTTCTACCAAAAGGATTCAAAGGAGCTGGGAATCTCCACTCACTCACCACCAATGGGCCCAGTGCCACAGAGAGTTCTGACATTGCCACCCATCCCTACTGGATCACTATTCCCCTCACGAAAGTAGATGGGATCAGCTGCAAAGACAAACCCTGTCATCCTTTTTCCTGATGCATATGGCCCAGAAGCTGTCCTGAAGGCAATGAAAAGCGCGGCCCTTTGCTGGCATCATCTGCCTTCAGCAGATGCAAAAACAGCAAGTGGAGTTCGAAAGGAAGAAAGCGGTGGACTTGAGGTGTTACCAGCTGCTGAGATGCTGCTCCCAAGCAAGGGGGTACTCACCTGCCAAAACCTCATGCAGAGAGCTCCTGCAGAAGAGAGGGCTCCTCTTCACGGGGCAGGGCAGCTATTTCTTTCCTAAAGTTAGGCCATGGTTTGCGCTGCACCTTCAGGCTGACTTCACCTGCCCTGTCGCACGCAGTGGGAGCACGGATGGGAGCAGAGCGTCATGCAGCCGCCTCCAGCAGCACAAGGCTTAGGGCCTCCATTTTTGCAACCAAAGTCACAGGGGCTCAGCTTTTCCAACAGCCAGATGCACTCCTTTTTAGTCTTTGCTAACGTCTCTTGTTTTCCTGCTTTTTGTTGTTGTTGTTCTTTTTTCTTATGTTTTTGCATCTCTGCTTACAGGGCTTTCAAGTCTCCGCTGTGGAGTCAGTTTCAGCTGGGTGGTTGCTGCCCACAGACCCAGGCAGGCCATCCTATATCAGACCCCATGGTTGTTGGATCATGAAGGCTTGGGCTATAAATCAGCTTTCACCTAAAACCTTTGATACTGCAGCCTCGTGGTGAGGGGACACCAGGCCAGGCTGCAGCCATTAGATGTCTGCAGTGGGTAAACTCCTCTCATGCTACGCTTGAAGGAGTTCAGTTGGGCTGATTTTTCATCTCCTTGTGCACTACAGCAACAGGGAAAGGTCTCTGTGTGTGATCCTCTGTGAAGCTGACTAGGCCGTGCCAGGAATCCAGCTTTTTTCGGGATGACAGCTGAAGTGGCAATAGCTAATCCAGCTGAGTGATAAAAGGATTGCTTCCACAGCTGCCCTCGATTGCAACAGCAGCCCCAAAGAACTGCAGAAACACACAGAAATACCTGCAACTGCAAGGCTGGTCCTGACCTCCACCCATTGTCCCAGCACCAGCACGGCCCCATCCTGACCTGCTGAGGCATCATTGCATGTGCCTGTCTGCAACCATCCCTAGCCAACACTGGCCAAAAGGCCTCAAGGTACCCAGACTACTGGTCTGGCTCAACATGGCCATTGCTGTGCTACTGCCTCAGACAAAGCATCGCTGTGGATGTGAAATCACTCTTACAGCTCCCTTTGAAACCTTCCTATTTTTCAGCATCTTTCCAGGAGCTCCTGAAATGGAAATTACCTACCAAAGATAATCTTGTGCCCATTCCCTGTTCACCTTTAGTATTCCTGTATCTAATATCTCTAGTGCACAATGGCATGGGAAATACCAGTTTCTTACACAAAAAAACATCAAAGAGCCAAGTATAGAACAAATATTGACTGAGTGCATTCTCAATCAGAGTTAGCAATTTTCCCTCCTTTAGCTATTTTCCACTTACAAGTCCCATCACCGTTATGTCTCTGCATTTAAGGAGTCTTTCTCGTTGCCCATATCCTGTTTCCCAGAGATTTTGTTCATGTATTCAGCAGCCTCAAGTAGGCTTTCTCCTGACTCCAGCTCCGCACTCATTGCTAATGATCCTAGCTTTTCATTTGACTTGTACTTCATAAACGTCGTTTTCTTTCCCTTTCACAAACAAAATGGATTTCCAGGTGAGGAAGCCCTTACAGCTTACACTAATGCGGAACTAGAGTTGATGCTAGAGTCTGAAAAGCCCTTCCTGGCCTCTCTCCAGTCAGTTGCACATTTTCTCTTACATAAATTTGACTCATGATTACATATGCACACCCATACGTACACATATATACACACACACACACGCATATGCACGGTCAAATGAGGACGTGGAAAGGTCCCAGCTGAAGAGCCCCACCCCTCCTGAGCCTCGAATTCAGCAGAAAATGACAGCCCACACCTGGATGCCCGTCAGCCCTGCATTCCAGGGGGTTATTGGGAGTACATCTTGATGGGGTGCAAAGGAAGGCATGCGACCCAGAAATGCTGCTGCCAAACCCCCAGAGGCTTTGGGGCATCCCTCGTGCATTCACAGAAACTCCAGGAAAAGAGTCTACCCAAGAGGTCTGCTGGCAAAACCCAGGGTGCACCCAGCTCCCAGCAGACAGGGCAGGCCGTTCCTGGTCTGAAAGCCATGGTGGGGTGAGCACTGTCCCCAGAATCAGAGCAGCTACAGAACGCACTACAGACGCGTGCGTCAGCACTGCAGATGTTTTACCATAAAGCCCTCAGAAAAAGGCTTCTTTAATACCTCAGCTGACTTCTCAGGCTGTCAGTCACATGAGATTTCAGTGGTATTAAAGCAACCAAAACCAGAATGAAGGGAAGAAAGAAGAACCTTATTTCCCTCCAGGTGTGTAGCTTCCTGTGGTTGATGCAGGTTCCGCTGACAGCTCACCATGTCTTATTTCACTGATTCTGGCCTACATGTTGGGTGGGGTACCACACGAAAAAGGTCTAAATAATTTATTATTGACCCGCCGGGAGAAGAAGCAAATAATGAAAAGCACATAGTTATGGAGGAGCCTTTAAAGTAAAGGAGAAATAAATGTCCCACCACAGATGAGAAATTCTTTCTGCTGGTGGATGGTTGCCAGCTGTGACCACAGGAAAAACCCTTGCTCAGTCCTATCCCAGCTCCAGGTTTTTCCTGCGGTGCTGATACACCGGTGTTTGTGGCACACACCACCAGTACTGGATAACCCATGTTTGTGGACAGACACACATGGAGGTGCACTTATGCACAGGGAATGCACCCCTGCAGCAGGGAGGTTCCACACCTGAAAACCCTGTGCCAAGTCCCGTTGTCAAAATGGGACTCATTTTTTTGGTGTTGATGCCTGGACAAAGTGGGCAGCAGGAGCTTCCCTGCGCATGAGCGTCAGGATTTGGAGCACAGGGTCCTCATTAAAAGAAACATGCCCAGGAAACCTGCTCGACAAGGAAACAATGACCTGGACTTGTTTTGCTGAGTCAGGATGATGTAAAGGTGCTTGAAAGGAATAAACACTCCCACTTTTGAGTCACCCGATAAAAATCACACACTTTGACTACCTCTTAACTGCTGATACCGAATGACTTCAATGGAAAAGACTCAGTAGTTTTGTGGATTGCGGGGCTTGAGAAGGTTGACGGGAATACACCTACTGCCTGGTAGACGGGTGTGTGCTGCACACTGTTCCTGTGGGTTTGCACAAGGCCTCCTTCTGATATCACTCAGCCACAAAGGAGCAGTGCCATTGCACTGACAATTGAGCTGAGCTGGTGTAAAAGCCAGCCACTTGGGATTTCATGCAGCACAGCTAGCACGCAAGATTTTGTACCAGGGCACCTTTTTCACGACAGTCACTGGTGTGGATTAGCAAAACCCTTGGGCTAACAGTGTAGAAGACAGCTAGAGGCTAGGGAGCCGTCCTGCATGCCCTTGCCCAGCGTCTGAGAGTTCCTTCACTCCCTGAAGGTAGGTGGGCAACACCATCCCATCAATAGCACTTGTGCATGTCCTCAGCATCTATGAATAGCAGCATGGATTCTCCTAAGAAGATTTTTATGAGCCCTCTCCCACCAGATATTGTTATGCGATCTTTCCTCATAATGCATTTTGTTTGCATTCTCCCTGCCTTGCCATCTGCACAGCAGCAAGGCATGGGGTGATCATATGTGCTCTTCCCTACAGCAACAGGCACATCACTGCCAGGGGTGGAGTCTTTTTTTTTCCAGGCTACTGGACGGTTTTGAGGTGGCACTGCATCATAAGGTGTAATGTTTCACCAAGCCTTGTAGGAAGTGAAGCAATGGCTGCAGTGACTGCCAGGAGTGTATCTGCACTGGTGGGACCTGTGGATTTGTGTGCTCAAGTGTAGAAAGGGAGATGGATGAGGGAGGATGTCTTCATCCCCAACTACATACTATCCGTTTCTTCCCAGACCCATATTTTGTTATATGTATATATATTTGTATATATAGCTAGTGTGTGTTTCCCAGCCATCTTCACCTAAGCAGCCACATTGGCTTTCAGCATCCTTTTTCCTCTCCTGGGAGGGGTGCCCATTTACCAGTAAACATGAAGACTGCTGACTCAGAATGACCTGCTGGGTTGTGCCCCAGGAGCAAAGAGCTGAACCTTAGTGGAGAGGCACCCAGCAGAGCAGGAGCTGAGACCCCCAACCACTCAGTCTCAGGTTATTAGCCAGGCACCACTCTTGCTGCTTAGGATGAAAGCCACGCAGAGTCCCAGCTCTCCTAGGTTAATAACTGGCTGTAATAAAGACAACTAATGTTACAGAATAGTAAAACAATCATCAGTTAGGCTGAGAACGTCACTAATGGATATTTTCCCAGCCCTGCTTCAGAGCACAATGATGGGGTTTCAGCAGAGCAATTAAAGCAATGCCCAGAGTAGAATTATCTCACGTGAACCAAAGTCCCCTGGGTGGTTTGCCTGCAAATTGTGCTCACGCTGAAGGTTCAAAGGATGCAAAAAGGGTTTAAAAAATTGGGGAAGAGGTATGACGGGAAAGCTGTTCTTAAGAAGGGCAACTCGGGTCAGATAGAGCTATGGCATGCTGGGGAGGTGAAGCTACCTAAGACTGGTCTCCAGAGGGAACACATAAAGCTGCTGCATCCTTATCTCTCTGACCTTGGATGTTGCCGTGCTGTGTCACACCTCCATGAGGAAGGAAGAGCGGAGGAGAGGGGAGTCCAGCCGCAGAGAGCAGCCCTGGCTGCCTACACTGCTCTGGGGGCAAAGAGGAGGGCACTGTGCTGCAGTGCTCATCCCACCAGCAGTAGGAACCCTGACATGGTGCCCCTGACCCAGGCAGAGGCAGACGGGGTGACTGCTCATCACACAGGCTGTGCAAGTCACCCCAGTATGGGTCAGCCCTCTGTGCTGTGTGGGTCTCACTCCCAGGCAGACAGCTTCTCTGATCCCGGAGCAACCCTAAACCCTGAGCATTCAGGCCAGGGAAGGCCATCTCTGGGTCTACAGGGTCAGACTAAGGGAAATGCAGGGTGAAATGCAGCATCTGGATTCAGGAGCAGTTCCCCAAAGCTTGGGGGGATTTGCTTCAAGAGGTTTCCTCTCTTCTTCACCAGTAATGTCTCCCTAGGCAAAAGCAGGATGAGCATTTGTTTGGATGCAGGTGTACTGCTCACAGAAAAAAACAGTAATGGCAGCCCCAGAGACCTGCAAGGATTCTCTGTCTTTACCAAGCACTGTGCAAGAAGTCTGAAGTAACTTCCTGACTCTGTCTCACTGGCTAGTTTTAACTATAACCTACCACAATCACACATCTCCTGAGGAGAAAACAAAGTTCAGCTCTCAGCTCAGAACAAATCAAGAGATTTGATGTGGAGAAGTGGCTGGTTTGGAAGCGCTGTGGGTTTAACTGCAGCAGAGAAGCCTGTCCAAATGCACTACATTGAAAGAGATCCCGCACCCCTTCACTGCCTACGAGCCTATGGACTGAAGGCAGCGTGCTCAGATAAAACAGCACAGCTTCTGCGCTGCAGAGTGCTGACAAGTGCTGGGCTTATTACTTGTCACTGTGGCAAGTCATAGCTACTCCAAAAGGAATGAGCGACATGATGTTTTGAAGTCAGTTTGGTGGTTAAGAGATGGAAAACAGACACTGAGTCATCTTCATTGATAACGTCCAACAATATTAGATCTTGAGCATAAAAACCAAACACTGAGCCCCCCTCCCCAGGCTGCAACAATTTCAACCATCACCAACTCATCCAAGTAAAGCAGTCCCATTGACTGCAAGAGGCTGCATGCAACATTTAGTAACTTGGGCATAAAACAGATGTAAGGTGGTGAAGAAAAAGAAAATCCTATGGCGTATTTCCCCTTCCTAAAGTCACTGGCTCTTCTCATGAACTGAGAGCTTTCCCAAGAAACTCAACTGAGCCTTGTAATAAAATGAAACAGGAATCAAGCTGCTCTGGGTTTTGATTCCTGAGAAACCAAAACCTCAGGAATGTGAGTCCAGCGCTAAACACCCCGAAATATCCACTGATACAGGTTTCCTGGAAATATATATACTGTGCATCTAATGCAGTTCTTGTTTCATGTGCCTGGAAGTTACACCAAAGCTAGGTCCTACTCAGTAGAGACCATTGCTGGTAACAGATGTTCATAACAAAGGGGAATTTCGAAGTGCACTTGTTATATTTTTGCATCAGATTGGAGATTTTCTACCCACCTTTTGGTAAGACTGTATCCCAGGAGAGAATGAGGACTGAGTGGTTTTTACAAGGTCCTGAATGGCTTTATACTGGGTGAAGGCTGCAGAGAGGAGACCCCTGAGCAGGAATTAGAGACTCCTTGGCACTTTTCAGCCCAAGATAATGTGCATTAGTTGGCTTCCAACCTATACAACAGCCAAAAGGAACCTGAGCCAGCCATCATAGGGTGCAGTTCAGTAGCCTTTGCCTCCTGCCCTGTTCAGTAAAAGAGAAAGCCAGTAACCACTCAATGTAAATGAAGGGCGGAGGTCCTCCTGGAAACACCAGCTCTGTTTTGAGTCAACATGCACCGAGCGATCCACACCGACTGCCCTTGAGTGCGTAGGGCTCCAGAGATTGCCCAAGGCTGGAAATACCCCCAGGTATTGCAGTTATTGGCGCTGGGTTTTATGCTGGACACGTACCGCCCCGGAGCTGGGTCTCTCACAGTCTTGTTCTCTCCATTTCAGCTGTTTTAGCAAACTTCCTTTGGCCCCCCTCAGCCAAACACCCACCAGCCTCACTCTTGAAGAGAAGCAAGCCTAGCCTGGGTCCCGAGACCCTACAACCCAACAGCAAACCACAGCCTTGCTTTCTGCCTGCCACCCCACAGCTGCCAAACGAAGCATCTTTGCAATGACCCACAAGTTTTAGCATTTTGCTGAACTGCAGAATAAAACCAGCACCCCAAACCCTGTGGTGCAGCCCTGGCACCCTGAGAGGCAGTGTAAGGCTGGAGGAGCCTGGTTCCTCCCTCCCAGTGACTTGATTTTCAGCAGGAGATCAGGAGCAAAGCTGCCAAGTAACAGCACTTGGGAACAGGGCCAGGCTTCCCACTGACATGAGCAGGGAGTCCCCACCGAACCGGTTTCTTTTTGCACACAACCTTCCCCAGAACGTTTGCTGCAGTGACGGCATCCTCTCCGTAAGAGGCTGTTGACAAAAACTGGGCCTTTATTCCAATACTGAAAGGAGAAGTGAGTCGAGAGAGCCCTTAATCTTATTAAGAGCCCAGAGGACTCTGAAACATTAATTGGCCTGTCTAGACCAACTCTGTGTCTGCACACTGGTATTGCAGCCTCTTTTGCAGAAGTTGAAATTAGAGCATGGGACCGCACCAAAAACTTTGACTTTCCTTTCTTTATGTTGCGTCACCACAGTTCGTGCCTGCAGCCTTTTCTTCCTTCAGTTCTTAACAAAATGAAAGAACAACCTTCTGAATTTCTACTGGGTTTTGTATTGCTAGATTTCCATGCTTTGTAGCTGCTGGGACAGCATTAGGAGGAAAATACATAAATATGATGTTAAAGGATAAGCCTCGGACAGGGGGTGCTTGGCCAGCATGGCTGCCATGCTGGTGCTGTGCAACACAAACATGAGTGAAGGGCCTCTCCTGAGCTCCACAGGAAGCTTCTAGTTTAAAACTTGAATTTGGGTCAAATCTGAAGAAAACCTCCAAATCTTAAAGCAGTTGCGACTGAGACAGGATCTCCCCCAGGCCATGGTCACGGAGAGTCTTGGAGCAGAGGATGCCTCATCTATTCCCCTGAACCAGTGTTTGCCAGGTTCAATGCTGTGACACCGATGGGAAAAGCCAGGGTTTATGAGAAAGCAGATGATCATGCTGAAACCACCAACGCACTGAACTCCCCAGGGGTTTTCCCTGCAGGCAACTCTGCTGCACCAACACCATCCACTGACACCAAACATGGGGTGGTCATGGAAGAAATCAATGCCTACCCCTGCAGCAAGGCACCTGAGCCCATTTCTCCATGGTGGCAGTAGCATTGCCCTCATCCAGAAGCATCTCTCATTAGGCCAGGAGTGCCCAAAGGCTGTTAATCAGTGTCACACTTCTCAGAAAATTCTTATAAGTCATTCTGGTGTTGCCTGGAAAAGAAATTGCATGGCAATAAACCAGAATTGTTTGGTTCTTGTTAATTAGCCAGAAAGGTGGTAAACATTAACTACTCATGAGAAGCATGTGATACATGCAGGAGTGCAGGTCCCCCTCTCAGCTGAATGCGTTTTTTTGTTCATTTGGAGGTTTCTGGAGGTGGGCTGTCTCATGAATCCTCTAGGATATGACAGCATGCATGAGGAGAGGGTTAAACATGCAGCACAGGAAGGCAAAAGTAGTAGCTATAAGCCTCCCTGCACCATGAATCACTGTCACATCCTTTGCCTTCCGGCAGTTGAGGGAAGTGGTATGACAGAACTGGGTGCAGTAGAGTTCATCTTTCCAAGAGAGCAGAAAATGAAGGGAAGGCCCACACATTCCCCTGCACCTTTGTTAGGCAAGCAACCACAGCTTGACTGAGAAGTGTGGGGTCCACAGGCAGCATGGCCAAGCAACTTGAAAATCTCCAGTGGTCAGAGGCTGAGGTTCAGCCTGGTTACAGAGAGGATGGAGAGTGACCAAGTGTTCCTCTCTCCATTGGGCACTGCCATAGCTGGCCTGGTCTACAAAGGCTCCACACCTGTTGGGGAAAGCAAAGGCTCTGTCTGCTCATGGCCTGCAGGCTCCCTGTACTCCACTGCACCAACAGACAAGACACCCTGTGCTAACAGATGCCTGAAACTCATCACTGGCATTTGTATGACCTGTATCCAAGCATACACTTGGGTACTATCTGCCTGCCAGTGGTCACCCTGATCATATGGATGGACCCACAAGCCCCACATACACATTGGCTAAGCAGCTGTGAAACCCTTACAAAATAGATGACACCTGCCATCAGAATGGATGTGACACCATTTACAGCATCTCCTCTACCCAGATTTAGAGTGGCTTGAGATGGCTGTTGGAAGTCAGACTAGAGGGGAGGCTCCTCTGTCCTCGGGCTTTGGCTGTGTGGCTCCTCAAGCCTTCCTGTCATTGCATGAGTCACAGCCATCTCCGACCACATGGAAGAGGCAAGTGAGCAGATGCATCTCTGAGCCAGACAGCTAGTGTTGTTTCTTCCTGTCTGCTTTAGGGCATCTCAGACAAGTCCTCAACTTGTTTTGATCTGGCTAGTGATTTTGGTTGCCCTGGTTTTCAAATGCTTTATTAGAGGTACTTTTCAGGAGCCTAAGTTTTTCCAGGATGTGGTGGACCATTTTCCCACCCATCTCTCCACTTTAAAATTGGCTGCAGTTGGACATTGTGTAATTTGCTCATCCAAAACTACAATTGCTTTGAAAGCTGTTAACTGGAGCACTCCTGCAGTGTAAACACAGGGACTTCAGCATCACCCATTCAAAAATGCACTTTTGGAAAGAGGAGCTTCTGCACATCCCCCTCCAGTGAGCATTGCAAATGTGTAAATGAGCCTCTAGGAAATCACAGACTATACATCTTTTAAACTCAACTCCATCCCCTGATCTGAGCCAGCACCAAGAGATACTCATTTTTGGGTAGGCAAATCAGACACTGATGTTTTATGGATGTATTGATTTGCATGCTAGGGTTTTGGAAGCAGAGGTCGCTTCTGTGGTAATATGAGGGCCCTGAGACATCCTGAGATGGAGGCTCGAAATCAGCTTACCCCTCTTGTCATCATTTTGTTGTCCATGCTGCTGCCCAGCTTCTTACTGTGCTTGCTAAAATCTCCCCAGACACCAGGTCAGCCACTGCAGGGTCCCAGCCAGAGCTCAAAAATAGCAGATGTAATGGGGATCCTAAGAGAGGTACCACACTTGCCCTTCTGAAGCTAGTGAAGATGACCCGATGCCCAGCATCCATTCTGGTTTCTGTGGCTGCCATTTCCCACAGACAGCACCGTAGCGGCCCTCAGAACTTTGGGACCCTTGGCCCAAATTTGTCTCTGCAGTGGCCCAGGGAGTGTGCAGCACTGGCGGGACAGGGGGTATCTGAACCCCACACCCTGGACAACTCTTGAGGCTCAGTGTACAACCCACATCACATAGTTTTAAACCAGGCCTGGCAAATACGTCACTGCTGAAGGTCAAAGTTTCCAGTTATCTCTGTGGCTTACTCAGAAGAATGCCTGAAGAAATGTCTGGAGACCCAACATATGGGTCCCCAGCCTGCATGTTGTGCAGGCAGGTGGAGGTGCATGAAGCAGATTCAGAACTACACAGAAATGCAATATTTTACTTCCAGGTGAAGAGAAACTGAATAGTGAGAAGAGGGGAGAAAAAGTCTTAGGAGAGGTCGGGGATGAAGAAAAAAGCAGAGAAGCTTGAATAGCAAGTAAGAGAAACAAAGCAGAACAGCTTTGAGTATTAGGTACTCAAAAGCAAAGTTTGTCATTGGTACCAGTTTGTTATTTGAATGTGATGAAAAGAAGAACTGAGCCTCTGTTTTCCCCACAGCACTGCTCAGACGCTGCTTCCCACAAGCAGCACGATACGCTCTGCTGCAGCAGGCTGCCAAAAGGCATTAGACTCGTAAGTGCTCCCCTAGGACATCAGAAGCAGCCTTGATCTGAGGACATCTGAACAGTCGCAGTCGGAGCAAACACTTTGTGAATCCACAAAAGCCTGCCTCCAGTGCGTATGGGGTTTTCTGTCTGTTACTGAGCTTTTATAAGGCAGCTAAGCATAATTACAGCTTGCAGCTTCTCCATGTTGCTTTACAAACCACCCGGGCATGACACTGATCCTGCACACAACTTTTAACACAGACATGTTATCTCATTAATAACACACCAACACAGTCGATTTCATTCACAGAACTTGCACCAAAGACAACGCAAATCAAGCGGATTTGACAGACTGTGACCTGCCAGTCCCTGATGGGCTCTGGGTTTTGATTTCCTGGGAACTCTCTGATGAACAGGGTCCTACCCACATGAGAAAAAGCAGCCTTATCTCCATTCATTAGTCATTTCCAGCTACTCATTTCAGACAAACTCTAAAAAGCACTGGGCTGATTCCCTGGTGTATTAGGTTTGCGTGTGTCCTGGGTTCAGCAGCAGCAGTCAGTTTTTCTCCTTCTTAGTAGCTGGTGCAGCGCTGGGGTTTTGACTTTTGGCCTGGGAATAATACTGATAAAGCTGATGTTTTCAGTTGCTGGTCAGAATGTTTACCCTGAACAAGGACTTTGTGAGTCTCATGCTCTGCCAGGGAGGAGGGGAAGCCGGGAGGAAGCAGGGACAGGACACCTGACCCAAACTAGCCAAAGAGGTATTCCATACCACAGCACGTCATGCCGGGGGATGTAACTGGGAGTTTCCCAGCATGTGCTCTGCTCTGTCGGGCTCTTTTCCGGCGGGTGGTATCATGTTCTCTTCCCTTGTTATTTCTCTTATCATTATTATTATTGGTGGCAGCAGTAGTGATTTGTGTTATACTTTAGTTACTGGACTGTTCTTATCTCAACCCGTGGGAGTTACATTCTTTTGATTCTCCTCCCCATCCCTCGGGGGGGGGGGGGGGGGGAAGTAGAAACAGCGTGGCAGGGTTTTGGTAGCAGGGAGGAAGCAGGGGTAGCTTCTGTGAGGAGATACCAGACTTGCTTCCTCAAAGACATCTCCACATGTGCACCAAGAGCCAGTTGGTGCCTCCCATACTTGTATTTTGCCTCTGATGATGCAAACCCAGCACATATTCTCCTCCAGAGAAAAAGCTGTGACAATGCTTATGTCTCCAAGAAGGCAAAAATATCTTATCTTCTCTCCAAGGGTCTCTTGATGCAGGCTGACATGCCACTCTGCAGGCACAACCACAGGAACTGCAAAGTGCAGAATTTCATCTTCATGCCTTAGCCAGACCTTGAAAGAGCCAGGCCTCTTTTCCTCTTTGGCCACTGATGTCCTCCAGCATGAGCATCTAGCAATATTGTGGAGCATTTGCTCCCCAAAGGGTCTTGTTCTCAAGTCACAACAGGGATTGGGGGCACACACTGATCCAACAACATGCTCTAGAAACAATGCAGGATCCCATAGGAAAAACTAAGGGTCCACAAGAAAATAAAATGGAGCCTTTTAGGAAAAACACAGGTCTGCTTTCCCCAGCCCACCTTGCTCCCTGAGGAAAGATGGAGGCTTTGAGTATGGAGGTTCCTGAACATCTTAGGCTGGGTTTTAGATATTTAAGGCAATTACATGACAAGTGTAAGTCTCTCTCATCAAGACCTGAACTGCTTTGATACCTGAAAGCATGGATGAGCATTCCCATGTTTGTAAACATTGTGCCAGCGGCATCTTCCTTTCTAGAGACACAGAGCATGCCATAAACCCAGGGGAGCTCACAGAAGGTTTCTTTAAAAAGCAATGATCAGGTTTCTTCTAATACAGGGGCCAAAAGTACCAACTTCATCAGCTCTGGAGGATCTTGAGATTCCTTTCTCCAAAGAACTTAATAAAAATGGAATGATAATGACTGGGACAGCATTAACACGCATTTTTTCTTTGCTTTCAGGAGGAAGTTCTTGGTTAACCAGTAACTCCCCTTGGTAAAGGGAGATGAAATGTAGCCAACATCCTTGTTCTCTGTCTTTTTATTCAGCTCTTCCTCTCATCCTTTAACAAGACATTCTACACCAAGCATTCAAAAGACACTGGGTAATTAGATCAGTAGTACACCATCTTCGGAGAGAGAGAAGCCTGTTTGTTCCGCAACTTACGCTGGCATGACACCAAGCACACCTATCTAATTATTAAATGCTTATTGCACCTTTAATAGGTCAGTTACAAAAGCAAAATCTTCCAGAAGAGCAGGCTGGAAGGAAAGGGAAAGTTAATTAAAGGCTGCTGCTTGGTTGCAGTGTCACGGTCAAGTGCAACACTTCTTACTTCCATTTTAAGGCACTGGCAAATAACCTGGCCTTTCTATGATAAAAACTGATGCAGTTGTTGCCTCTAGCAGCTTCTTTATTTCTGCAACTCCCTGCACCATTGCTTAATGCTGGACATGACTGACCACCTGTGCCACAACAGTAGTAATACTTTCCCTGTAGCTGTCCCTTTTACTGCATACACATTTGAGTGTTCAGGTGACTTTAATAATGTTTTTGGGACACACAAGCTTGTCTTAGATATGCTCATGAGACCCTGAAGGGGTTAACTTGTGAGAAGACAGCAAAAGCTGCTGGGTCTGGGTCCCTGCTCTCTTTTCCTTTTGTCTTCCTCTTCTCCTTCCCCTCATTTTCCTCACTCTCACACATGCTGATGGGGAAATGGATGACGTGAGTGACTACTGTACACCAGAGCCCAAAGCCTGAAAGATCCATTAATGAACTATCTACTAGTGAACACTCTGCAATACAGCCTTTGGGATGTTTGAATGCTGACCCCCAGTCCACCCTGGGTCTCACCACTCCACAGTGTTCCCTCCAGCCACCAACATGCACTGGCTTACAAGGCAGAAAAGACAAAAGTAAGCGCAAAGAAGATCCGTATCTCCAGAGCCCAACAGATTTGCCTGCCCTCAATTGCTGACAGGGAAATACAGCAGCTGGCAAAGTCAAACATGGGGGTGCAGGAGCATCACACTGGGACCATGGGCCACAGTTCTGTCTCATTCATCCAGATGGATGCCACAATTTAAGCCCTACCTAACTGGCTGTCCTGCTAGAGACCACTGCTGTCCCTCTTCCCCACCCTGCTTCCCACCTCTCCCAGCAGCTCAGAAAGAGCTGAAAACCAGAGTTTGTTCAGACTCCCAAACATCCCACAGGCCTGACCCTGAGCACACTGAGGTCCACCACTGGCTCCAGGCAAAGCCCTTTCCCGCTGCTGATCCATGTTGCTCTCACTTAACAGATGACACAAATTAGCATATGCAGAGTTTAAAAAAACAGATGCCTTCTGCCACTGGAGCTTTAAAGATGATTAAAAGAGGTCAAATTTTCTTAGAATCTCCACCTGAATGTTTGTGAGATTCATGGCATGAAGGCGCTCTTAAAAATACAGCCCTTTATACAGGTCTACGTCTAAGCGGTGCTGATTAATTCACTTGAGGGCACCTAAATTTAGACCTGCCAACTTTCTCTCCCACAGTCTTTCCACACAGCAAAGGACTGTAGCAATTCATTCTTATAGTGTATGGGTGGCATGAGCATTCATCAATATCTCCAGAGTTTCTGTATGAGAAACTGCTAAGGCTTGATTTTTGAAGCTTTCCCTGCATCTCTGCTCTGTCCTTTCTTGAGCCATGTTCTCTCACTTTCAGGACCAAGAAAAACCATGTTCCTGAAGGGCAGAGACTTGTCTTTAAAAGTGCGTCCTGGTTCCATTCTGCATTTGCCAAGAGCCATCTATTGATTCGCTGTCCTATCAAGTGACTCTGGGTATGACATGGCATACAGCAATCTGCTGACGCAAAAAACTCATTTGATTTCCAACTTCCCCACAACTGACTTGCATATTTTTAACAGCCACGTTCCCTCTCCGGGGAGGAAGCATGTTGCATTTATGCCCACGAGGAAGGTGGGTGGTAGAAGCAAAGGCCCCCATAGTCGGGTGACTGTGTGCGTGGGACGGCCACAGCACTGTTCAGATAAAAAATGAGACACCACATAGTTTAAAAAAAAATAAAAATAGAAGAAAAAGAAATGCCAAAATAATAAGAAAACAGGGTGTGTTTTCAGGGTGTGTGTTGGTTGGTTTTTTTTTTTTTCCCCAGCCAGAGGACCCACCTTCCTCTGTATCTGAGTGCAGATCACATAAATTATATTACTGTCCAGTTATTTTAGGCATTCACACAACAATCCCACAGCGACATTTTGGACTTCAAACAGCTGTATGCCTAAGCCTGTACTTGACTGTAAGCACACCAAGAGGCAAATGGCAGCAGATGGGATCTGAGGACAGAGGCATGTAGGAACCTCCCCTCATAGTTCACAAAGGGGTTATGCATCCATACTCGCCTATAGAAAGCAGCACTAAGGAATGTATTATCTGGGTGGATTGTTTCCTTCCTAACTTCTTGCACTAACTTCTGCAAGAGCAGTGTGATGCTGAGCTGAGCTGGGGCATTCAGTAGCTGGGTTTTGAAGGTAGTCTGGGTTTCGAAGGTAGTCTGGGTTTCTCTATCGTTTTATCTTGCCCGGCAGCAGGTTTCAAAGCAAGGCACCCTGGCTGATAAGGCTTTCCTGCTTTCACTCTCCTGCGCCATCTGCAGCAGCTGCATCTCCCCAGAGCAGCACAGGGCATATGCACCAGCGGCTTCTCTCTGCCAAGGGCACATGGACACATGAGCAGCAGGGGCCAGCCAGAAGAAAAACCAAAAGCCAGCAGGTGCTACCCAAGCCCTGGTAGCACTGCTTCTCACCCACAGTCATCCTAACTCTTCTGATGTTGCCACCAAAGGAAAAAAGGGAATGGGATGGGCAGGGAAAGGCGCATGGAGAGCAGTACCCAAAGGGCTTCGAGTAGGCAAAGCCAGGTCTGGAAAGGGCTAGGTAGGAAGCAACAAGCAGGGAGAAGAGCGAAGTGGACATCACCATTGGGTCAGAAAGGGGACCCTAGTGGTTGTGGTGGTTCTGCTGCTGGAGTAAATCACATACTCAATAAACTTACAAAATAAAACCTTATTCTCAGCACGATTTTCCAAACTCAGAGATCTCCAAGACATATCTCATGGGGCAAGTTTTGAGGCCGTGAGGGTGTTACCAGCTTTTCAGTGTCTACCACAAAGCAAAGCAACATATTGGGTCACATCCTCTTGGGATGCATTGGTACCCAAACGCTAATGAAGAAGCATCTTTTTATCCAGGACCTTCACCAAGACTTCCCATCCTCTGCCCAGCTGCATTCAGAGCACACATTCCACAGGCTGGTAACCTGGCTGCTTAAGCCTGCAGAAATATCCCATTCTTCACAAAGCCAGCATCAAGCATCCCAAAACTTAATACCACCTCTCCTGTGACCCTTATAGTGACATATATAGTGGAGTATACCCAATACTCCAAAAATTAAATCCTGCCAGCCCAACAGAAGGAGGGCCGCAACAGCCCTGTTTTGCAGTCTTGCACTCTGGGATGGGCAGTAGTGCCGTAGAACAAAGGACCTCTCCAAAACACAGAGGAACAAATGGAAATTTAAGTTTCCATGAGGGTCTTCTTGGCTGGGAAAGCTGAAAGGAGTAATTTTTGTGAGGATGATTTCTGGTCCTGGCTGACCCTCTCCAGGAGGAGAACTATCCAAGAGGGGCCCCATCCCTGGCAGTGTTCAAGGCCCAGGCTGGATGGGACTTTGAGCAAGCTAGTCTAGTAGAGGGTGACCCGGCCCTGCAATGGGCAGGGGGGTTGGAACCAGATGATCTTAAGGTCCTTTCCAACCTTAACTATTCTATGATTCTATGATGTTTAAGGTCCCTTCCAATCTGACCCATTTTATGATTCTTTGAACTACTAAAGAAGCTCGCAGTGTCTCTAGTCATCTGTAATGATTTTAGTGTTTACCACTAGGAAAGCACCACTCATGTCAGTGACGCAGAAAGCCTGCAATCCAGAGGACAAGCGCAGCTCTGTGCTTTGGTGCTGGGATAAAATACAGAAGACAAAAGGTTTAAAAAGAGTAAGGAAGTATCTTCCCCCGATCTGCTCCTTTCCTGCCTTCCAGCGCCGAGCAGCCGTCCTATCCCCGCCATAGCCCTCCTCCTTCCTGTAACGCGAATAGGGCCCCGTGTCCGAGAAGCGGCAGAGCGCCGCGGGAGGAGGAGGAGCGACGTGTGCGAGCCGGGCGAGGGCCGGTGCCTCCGGAGTACTTCCTGCTCATCGTTACACAGCACTTTTTCCGCGGTCCCCGCGCTTTTCCTTCTCCCGTCCCCTGCCGTCGCTCCCCCTGGCGGCCTGCAGGGATGCACAGCTCTCCCTCCCCTGCCACGTAACCGCCCCGGGCCTCCGCCGGGCGGGCGGGGTTCTGACCACCGCCGCTGCCGCCAGAGCCCCGATGCCGCCCGGCCCGGCCCGGCCCGACAGAGACACGACGTGACAGGACACGACAGGACAAGACACCATTGTGCTGGGGCTTAGGGGGCGCGCATCCCGCATCGTGACGTCACCCGCACCCTCGGGAATCCGAACCCCGAGCCACGGGGCGGAGTGCGGAAGGATGGGAAACGGGGGGAGGAGGGAGGGGAGGTGGAACCCGCGCATGCGCAGGACGGCGCGGCGGCGGGCATATAAGGGGGGCACCGCCCGGGTGGCCGCGGGATATTGCTGAGGCAGCTGTAGGTGGTAGAGCAAGCGCAGGCAGAGGCGAGCGGAGCAGCACCAGCCCAGGGACGAAACTTTCGGGTGCCTTCTTGCCAGTTATCCGCCGATCCTCCTCCTCGACGCCGAGCCGCCGCCATGGTGAAGAGTGTGGGCAGCCTGGTGAGTCCGCTAGGCGCGTAGCGGCCGTTGGTTCCACCGCCACGCCGCGCAAGGGGCGGCCCGCGGCCTTATCTTCCTCCGCCGGCGGCAGTGCCGCTTCGCCGTCTGGAGCGCGGCGGCCGCCGACCCCTCGCCATGAAGGGAATGGAGAGAGCTGCGAGGTGACCATCGCCTCCCCACCGGGAAGGGAGGCAGCGGGTGCGCCTGCTGGCGCCCACGGCCGCCGAGGGAAGCTGAACCGAGCAGGTGGCTGCCGTGGGCTTCGATGAGGCCTTGCCCTGCGAAGGCTGGCTGGCGGGCGGGAGGGAGGGAGCCGGTGTGCGTTGCGGACATAGTCTGGGTGCCGCGGGTGCCCGGCCAGGAGGAGCCTCCTTCGGCGCTGGGGGGGGGGGGGGGGGGGAGGAGGACAGTGAAAGGAGGACTTGCTTAGACTTGAAGCTTCACAGGGTCAGAGTGAGGCGGGAGGTGCGGTGATTTCGTATTATGACAGATTGTTGTTCATTTCCCTTTAAAATCTGAGGGAAATGTCTCAAGCTGGTAACAGGATACTGTAGTACCCGAATTTAGAAGTCCCTGCTTGCATACTGCTAGTGTGTAGGGACGGGACAGCTATCTGACCCATGAGCACGCTAATACTTGTGACCACAGCTTAAGTACCTGTGCAGGCAGAAACCTTCTTGAAGTTGAGGCAAACAAGATACCTCATTACTCAGGACCCGGAGACAGAATAGGTGTCAGTCCAATCTGAAATAATTCTCCTGGCTTGTATTTCTCCCCCTTCCCTGTTTAGGGAGGGGCAAAAAGGTGAAATTTTTGGGTAAGGTTTGAGGATTTTGTTATGGGTTGGAACAGCTTGAAAATGGAAAGTCATTAAACTTGGCTTTGGCAGAAGAGCCTGCTCTAACTTGAAGTGGACTAGGCTTCTGCGACCCTCCCAGCCATAAGCATTGATTAATAGTCTGTCGTACTTAAAGCATGGTTTTGTTCCTTATCTATAGAGAGCATGGACTCAACAGGCATGCTGACAACAAGGTTTAGCAACACCCAGAATATTTAAGCAGAGTTCAACTGGGGTTTCTGGATTACTTATGTTTTTCAGGAAAGCAGGTTTGTATTCTTCTTTCATAAGAAAATAGGAAACTTCTTCAACTACCTGCAAAAGTATCTATTGTAAGTGACATTTGTAAAGTAATGTGTATGTGACTGCTAGCTAGATATGGCCCCTTTCCTATCATCTCTTCAGAAACTGGCTAGCTTCTGAAGAATAGCTCCTTTAAGGGTGCTTTACTGATCCCTTTCAAATTCCTGCTGGTGGACAGAAGGAGCAGTTGATTCAGTTATGTGATCTTGAGATGAGTGACTCATGTAACAGGGTCTGACTGTGGATCATAATGCCTTTTACAGCAGAAGCTAGTGGGGTATTTAAACTGTTAAAAAGCTGGCGTTGCCAGAGCTTTCCTCTTTACACAAGCTGTTTATTAATTGAGTCAAGTAAATACTGAAAACTAGCATCTTCAGATGCAGAAGAAAGGCTGTCTTCTAAGGAGTTTGGGCAGTTGAACCTTCAACCTGTTTATGGCAGCTTCTGTGTTTAAAAAAAAACCAAAACAAACAAACCAACCCAAAACACCACTAAATTATGTAGTGACCGTTGGCAGTCAGCTGATGGCTGGGTTAATCCAAGTTCAAGGGTGCCTTGATATGTGTAGGAAATCATATTTACAGCTAAGGTCCGTGCCACCTAGCAGATTGATTAAAGCTATCTTGTCTACTGCTGAGAACCAAACATTCTTTTCAGCACCGTCTGTGGTCGATAGCCTTCATTTTGAGGTATTACCTGGTGCTGGGAATCTCTGCTGCACTGGAGATTGTCATTACTAGAGCCTTTTCTCTTACTTGGCCCTTGGAAACAGAGGCCTGATGCTAATGTATTTGTTGAATGCAGCATGTGCTTTTCTGCTGGAGGACAATACAAGCAAAATGAGGTCTTATGTGGGCTCAGGAGGTGGTAGTTATATGTTCAAAAAAAAAAAATAAAAAATGACAAAACCAAACAATTGGTCAGAGGCTTCCCCATTAAGGTGCTATCTGAAGAAAGTATTGGTTATTGAAGCTGTAAGATCATCTAATGGTGTGACGAGATGGTCTTGTTGTGGGATGTTCCCCTTAAGTTATAGAATCATAGAATCATGGAATAGTTAGGGTTGGAAAGGACCTTAAGATCATCTAGTTCCAACCCCCCTGCCATGGGCAGGGACACCTCACACTAAACCATGCCACCCAAGGTCTCATTCAACCTGGCCTTGAACACCACCAAGGATGGAGCGTTCACAACCTCCCTGGGCAACCCATTCCAGTGTCTCACCACCCTCACAGTAAAGATAACAAAGATGACTTGGTTTCTATATGACAGTTTGTCTTGTCACAGTTGATACAAAAGACAACTATGGAGGCCAATCCCATGGGTAAGGTAGCTTGTTTTGCCCCCACTACTGTTTTCCTTTAGGGAGATTAAGTTCTCTGGGAAAACTTTCAGGACTTCTCACTAGTTACATAATTTTTAATTTGCAAGAGTAAGCACCTTTGGACCTGCATCTCTTCACTCTCCCACAGCCATTTTAGCCAGTAATAAAGGTGACTCACAAGGTAACTTAACACCTGATTGTAGTCAGCATCAGGTCTTCAATGGTGTATGGCATGTGACCAACCAATCATGACCTCCTACCTTCCCCTTGCTTGGTGCAACAGCAGACCTGAGGTGTGTGGTCATATGACAAAACACATCCTAGGACTGGACTTCTTTTGCAGAATACAGTAATTATGAAGCCAGATGGAGGACTTCAGGGTAGGAAGAGGATGGTCTAACTGGCAGGTGCAGGAAGTGGAAACAGTAAAGAGCTGGTAGTGTTGCAGTGCAGAAGTATGAGAAGCTACACCAAAATCAAGCTCTAGGATTTGAAAGTGGGGAAGAGTGAGGCTTGAGTGAGAAAATTCTGGTTAGTAGTCTCAGGGAGCTAGCGTGGATTGCTGTGTAGAGAGAGCTTTGTTAGTGAGAATGGGACACTTCTGGGGCTGGGGGGTGGGAATGCATACTATGGCAATACAGGAGTGGGGCCGTGTGGAGAGACAGGAAAGTTTACTGTTCCAACAGAGTAGGTGAAGCGTTAGCTACTGATGTTACAGCAGAGTAGACTGAATATCCAATACACAAGGATGGAAGAACTTAAATGTGGAGGCTGAACTTCTGAAGATAGTAACGTTGGGAGGGAAAATGCCTTATTAACAGGCATGTAATGCCAGGTGTATTTGAAGTTTCAGGAGGTTATGAAGACTGTTATGTAGGTTATTCATACATAAGAATGCTGGTGCAGGACCTTCTGCTTGCTTGTTAAATATGCTTGTGACCAGTTTGACTGTGTACATTCTTGGCTACTCACCTGCATGTCATTCTTTAAGGGGGGGGAGGGTGTGGGGAATAGCTTACTAGAATAAAGTATCAATTTACTGTGGTTGATTACAGAAGCTGGCATTAATTATTTAACTTCTGCACTGCACAACCAACCACTGAGTACATGTGGCAGTAACTGTACTGCTGTTGGGTAGCTGTTGCTAACAGAGCTCTAATGCTCTGGTTTGTCAAGTTGGGGAGAGTTAAAGCAGCTATCTTTTATATGCATAATCTGAAATGAAGTTTATGTTAACAGCTGTCCTGAAGCTTGCCTTGCCGTGAGAATAAACTTGAGGAATGTTGAAGTGGCTTGCACTGGCTTTGGAAAAGACACTGTCAGAAAGTAGCTGATTAGCATTTTCTGCTTCTACCTGAGATACTTGTTTCCCTGCTGCTAGCATGCAAGTATTTATTTTAATGGCTTTCAGTTCTGCCAGAGCATTCACTTTTTGACCAGAAAACATGGCCAATGGCACAGAAGGACCTCTGAATTCCAAAGAACATTGTCCAAAAATAGTTGGTGCAGCAAACAGACTCAAAGCTCTAAATAATTCTTGGGTGTTACTTGAGTGGTCTGTATATGTGGCTTTTCTTTGGCTAGTGATGTTACATGTGAGTTCACTTGGCAAAATAAGTAAAAAAAAAATTAAATCTGAGGTCGCTTTAGAAAACAAGCTGTAGAGTAAATCACACAACATCATTTTGATGTTACCATTGATTGGAAAAGGCATCAGACTGGAGGAGTGTGGAAAAAGGATTGTTCTTTTAAAATTCTGCAGAGGGAAGTCTGTCCCGGAAGAAAATGGAAGTCTTCCTGCCAAAACAGAAATGAGAAACTTATTACTAAAAACTGTAAGGATCACATTCAGTGGTAACCCTGAACAGAGCTTCCAGAGTTGAGGATTGTAGGCTAGATGAATATCTAGCTTTTGTTTCCCCAGTTCAGTGAGTTGGAATGACAGAGCATTATGGTCTCTTTCTAACTGAAGAGTCATAAAACACTGGCTGATGCTGGCAGCGGTGAAAGCAATTCATACTGAAGCGCTTGCGTGATGTGTTTAAAGAGCTACCAAAATGATTAGTGTGTTAAGGCTGATAGCAAGCCAGCTTTGGGATTAGTCTAAGTAATTTCAGAAAGGAAGGGGGAAATCATTAATGTTTTCAATTCTTTTGTTCTTTTACAGTCTGAATTTGAGGCAGAACTGCAGTCTGCTGGTGAGAAGCTAATAGTGGTTGACTTCTCTGCCACATGGTGTGGACCATGCAAAATGATCAAGCCCTTTTTCCATGTAAGTAGCCTTTTTGTTTTTAATTGGCAACTGTATTAAAGTGTACAGAATGTTAAGCAGCACAAAAACAATAACATGAGAGAAACTTCTTTTTGCTACATGTGATTTCCAGCCTTTTCTGGAAGAGGGAGAAGTTACAGAACTATCTCCTTTGAGACTATCAAGTTAAATATACCACCCTTTTATATAGCTGGGAGCTCAGACATGGTTTAAGTTCTCCTGTGCTAATACTTACATGCATCTTGGGTCTATAGGGGCCTAACAGTTACATTGCCTCAAGAGGTGAGATATAGAGTGAAAGTGTTTATCCTTCTGTATAGTTACCACAATCCCTCTGCTTGTGCTTAGGTGGCAATGGTGCTAGCACCAGCGTTACAATTAATATGGATGTCTCTTAGAAAAAGCTTTCCTGGAACATTGTAACTGCATAGTTTCTTATTTTGTTCTAGAGTTTGTGTGAGAAGTATGGTGATGTGGTGTTCATTGAAATTGATGTGGATGATGCCCAGGTATGGTCTGGGGTGATGCTGGAGGCGGGGGGGGATTAGCTAATGAGTTCCACATGAGTGACAATGAAGATACCATATTTTAAAATGTCATTGCAAATACTGAAACAAAATGAGATTACCTCAACCTTGAGAAGCAGAGATTAGGGGTTTAGCACTTACACTGAAAATGGCAATTTTTTTTTTGTTAGAGGACACCTGAACAGAACAAACTGTCTTGGTTATCTTCACAGTTGAAGCTCTATGGCATGTATTGGGTAACTTGAGAACAGTGACCGTCTACTTTGGGAGGGAGCTTTAGTCTTAAGGCCTTAAGCTGCTTTGATGCAATCTCCCCTGATACTAATGGCTCACAGTTGTCTGGGGATCTGTCTGGTCTCTCCACTGCTCTTGACACTGTTGCCTCTTTCGTGTCTCAAGTGCAGTAAAATGACTGCTGTGTAGCAGCTCCAGCAGTGTCAAACTGGTACTTAAAGAATGTTGGATGGAAACACAAGAGTTTCTGTAATGCTCTTGAGCCTTACAAATAGTCGTATCTGTTTTGATTAAGAGGTCTTTTTTTCCAGACACAGAGTACAGGTATAGTAAATGT
The DNA here is from genome assembly GCF_963264785.1 of Psittacula echo. Classification (NCBI taxonomy): domain Eukaryota; kingdom Metazoa; phylum Chordata; class Aves; order Psittaciformes; family Psittacidae; genus Psittacula; species Psittacula echo. The sequence goes on along the minus strand of NC_137742.1, from coordinate 57,963,267 downwards.
GTTTCTCGTATAGCATGAATTAAATGCTGAAGGGGGTCCTCCAGACTTACTTCAGGGAGATGTTAACACTGCACTCTTTGCTAGTTATGGACCACCAGAAGTGCTTTTACTTCATTTTGAGCAGTAATGGCTTTGCTCTGTCACCTAAACAAAAGGCAGCTAGTGGGGTCTAAATTTAACATCTTTCAGATGTGTACAGCTGAAGATTGTATTCTGTCTCTTCCAGGATGTTGCTGCACACTGTGATGTGAAGTGCATGCCAACATTCCAGTTCTACAAGAACGGGAAAAAGGTAGGCTCTGCTTTTTAGCAACTGGAGCAGACAATCTGAATGTTTGAAAAACAATTGGGAATATTAGACCCCTTAGCCTGCTTTGTCTTGGTAACACTTCTAGGGCACCACTGGCATGGCCTCTCAGAGTGAGCAAGTTCATCTTGGCTCTGCAGCAAATGTAGCAGGACCAGCAGTTAACTGATGAAGCAAACCCTATTGTTAACTGGTAGTGAACTAAGTGTTATAGGCCAGTCTTACAGAGCACCATGAGAGATTAGTAGGGTTAGATGTCTGGGTTAAGACTGCTAGTCTGCCTGTCTAGCACCCTGGTTTTTACCATCTTGGTAAAATTTTTTCTCTGGGTGCAGCTCATAGTTGAGCAGAGGATGTGACTATATGTGGTGGAATCCCACCCAAACAGGAGCCTTAAACATAGCTGAATATAGACACAGCTGAAACAACTGTTCAGATGCTTTTACGTAGTGGCAGTGTAACCTGTTAAGTGAAGGCCCTGTCCCTGGCAGAGGACCTGCTCTGCCAAGAGGTGGATGACGTGGAATTCAGACCATGCTTTGACATGGCTGCCTGTGCTGTGAAAGCTTCTCAGCTCAGCAGTTCTCTAGTTCAGACAAAGTATGTTGTCTCAGACTTTGTTTGCCAAACAAGCTGAAGGTAGGCTTTGCTAAAGTAAAGCACTGCCTGGATTGAGGTTTCATGGCTGAAGGCAATGGAATAACACCTTATAAAGTGAGCGTCAGGTGCAAAGTGACCTTCAGTTGAATTCAATATGGGGCCAAGTCATGACTAATAATGAACATTTGATGATTTTCTCAGGGTAAACTCCCCCAGCTTCTTAATGCAGTTGGGAGAATTGTGTTTATGATGTGCCGGGGTGTAGGTGGTGTATTTAACCCTGCTGTATGGCTTTTTGTTTTGAATGACCTTGGCAGTTCTATGAATACGTAAGTACCAAGCAAGCAGTTTCATGACCTTTAGTGCAATCTGCTCTGAACCTTGCACCCCAGGAGGAACTGGAAGACAGCACTGCTGTTTGAAATGTAAATGTTGCCTTTATCTTTCTGTGTAAGTTGCAACAAGCACAAATTTCACAGGATAAGCCAGGCTCAGGGCCAGGTCATTTGGAGCAATCATTTCAGGATTTGATTGGTAAGAGTCCTGAGCAGTCCAAGGTTAACCCTGAGCTACCTCTGTTGTGTAGTGACCTCCAGTCTCTTCAAGCCTGTACTCAAGTCTTACACAGCATTGGTTCAGGATCAGCTGTTTTCTACATGGTTTTACGTGTAGATAACAGATTTACTGCTGCAGCAGTAGCAGTCTGGAAGCGGTTCTTGTTAAGGCTTTTGAGGATGAAAAAACTTGTAGCAGAGTTCAGTAGATGTGTTTGTGTCTGGGTGCTATGCATCTAATATTACGAAGCTTTGAATGCAAAAGTTCTAAAATTCAATCTCCTTTTACAGGTGCAAGAGTTCTCTGGGGCCAATAAAGAGAAGCTGGAAGAGACCATTAAAAGCCTAGTCTAATCTCCAGCCATGGAGACTTCGAAGCATGACTGCTTCGGCTAAATTATAGCCTGTGACTTTTCTACTTAAAAAAAATAAAGCACGCTAGCTAGATTAAGTGGTGAAAACTGTCCTCTTGATCTATGTGAATGAGTACAATAAAGTGTAAATTCTTCACACTTGGATACTGCCTGTCTTTCAAAGAAAATGTGAGGAGTTTCATTATGTCATCAAGGTCTTGGGGTTTGCTGTGTAAAAGGAGTACTGTCTTGAGTACAAACACTTGTCAAACACAACCTGATCGATTTTTATTGCTGGGGGTGGAAAATTGTGTTGTGTGAGACAGCAGTGACATTGTTTTATGAGAAGTCCGCTGCCACCTTTCTCAGGTGGTAGTTACCAGGCTGTAATCCAAAGAGTGACAGTCCGGCTTGCAGACAAAGAAAGGGGAGTCTAGGGGTTGTAGAAAAGAGGGTGGTCACTGGGTGGGATAGCTTCTTTCATTGCCTCTTTTTAGCTAAAGACTATTTTAAAATTTGTCAAGCTTCATTTTAGACTCAAAGCTAAGACTTGCCTTATCATGCCATAATGTCAGTCCTACCATGGAAGTGTAAGGTGGGACTTGGAGCTGCTGCCTTTTTGCCTTCTTGTTGTACCTTCTGGTTGTGTTAGTAGCAAAGTGTGTTTAGTCTGAGTTGGCTGTTTTGTTTCTAGGTAATAGTCTGGAACAAATGACTGTGAGCAGGTAAAACTTGTATTGTTTTAACCCCAAGATAACTTGGATTTATATATTGTCACTTTCATTTGACTGCAGTATTGCATTCTTAGAACACAGTGAATGCTTCTTTGTGCTGGACGGTAAACTGGGCTCTTCAAACCTGCATCAGGTTGTCTACATGAATTATTGCTGACCTGCCAGCCTCTGTGTGCATTCAACTACTCTTCCCAGTGTTACCAAGGAGAACTGCTGTGCTTTTCCACCAGATCAGGATGGCTTTCTTGCTGGCTTGGGTGTTTTCCTGGGTAAGAATCCAGTCAATAAGGAGGCCAGCTGTAGCTAGCAGCTATGCCTGATGCTGCTAACCACACAGCTAGGTGAGCTGTGCTGCTCATGGAGTATCACTGATGAAAAAGCAAGACTTCTGCTACATATACACGCAAGTAGGCATGAGTGAGCCTCTTTCTGGTAGGGAGCTTGTGTGTGACTCAGGCTTATGCTCATTTCACAAGCATGCATGAATTTCCTAGCTCTTGAGGACTGAGGGCCTTCAGCAGCTTGCTGCACATGTTCCGTATCTGAAACAAGATCTTTCTAGTCCAAGCAGTGACCGCACCCTTTAGCTGAGGATGAGCCATCAAAGATCTGCTTGGATGTACGCTCTAGGTTGTGATTATGCAATGAGAAGGACGTGCAAAATGTTTTCTGTGCAGCTCCAGCTATTTGACTAAGAGAAGTGCAGCAGAAGTATGTAGACTGACAGATGAAAGACTGTTTGCACAGGTAAGTAAGAAACCACTGCCCCAAGTGGTGCTGTGGATGAGATGGTGGAGAGAGAATCAAATGAAGCTGGAGCAAGAATGTATCATTAACATGGCACCATCTGGAAACAAGAAAATTACTCTTGAAAGCACTTCCTGTGTGGCCTACTTAGTCCTGTGCAGTACCTTGAAGCAAGGAAGGCTTAAACAATCCATGTTAGGAAGTCCAGGTGAAGTTTGGTAGGAGCCCCTGATAGCCAGCTTGTTCCTTAAGAAATGAGAAAGCCACTGAGATGTGCTGCAGCACATGGTGTTTGCTGATGTGAGGCCACATGAGGTTGCTGCTGCCTATTGCCTCGGGGGAAAGGTGCAGTTAATTGGAAATGCTGCTCATGTGTTGTTTGTTACTCCCTTAATTAGATGCCACTGCAGTCACCTTGAAAGATCCAGGTGACAAGTTACTGGAAATTCAAGACAGAATTGGGAAAGATGGGAAAGGCTGGAATAACTTCTGCTGAAACCAGGGGTGCAAAGCAGTTCTTGGAAATGCAGCAGGTCTTCAGGTTCCTGTGCTGCAGTATGTTCCTGCTCTGAGCACTGGCAGGTAGGCATAGTGTGATGGAAAGAACTTGCGTAGCTTTATGTGAAAGGAGATGTTCTTTAAGGCTTGACTGTTGAAGATGTGTGCAGTGAGGATCTGTGTCCTGGGACAACTTTCCCTTTGCAGGAGCCAGCAAGCATATTCTCTTCAAATGCATAGATACATTGGAATTTGACTGTTAGAAGTTGGTTCTTGTCATGATGGGTGATGGCATGAAAAGCCTAATGTTTGTACCTAGCTGAGCTGTGAGGGGGCCCCATCCCTATGGCAGCAGTGCCCTAGCTGGGAAGAGAGGCCCTGTTCAGGATTCGAGCTGGCCTGCATCCCAGCAGGCAAGAACCTGGTGCTTCAGGCATTGTTAAAGCCAAGATAGAGCAAATAAAAGTTTTGCCCTAAGTGGGATGGGTACAGGTAGCCTTGCTAAAAGAACTTGGGCCATCTGCCCTGCCACATGGGTATTAAGTAACACCCTGGAGAGCTCAGCAGGTATGCTGTTCTGCTTGTTTTTCATGTCAAGGGTAAAGACAAGTATTACTGTGTGCCAGACAGCACAGCAGTCACAGTTTCGTTGAACTCTGTGGTCTGCTGCTTTCATGAACAGAACCAACTGCTTTGATCCAGTGACCTGAAAAGATGCTTTTGAGAGGGAAGTGGTAGATGGCAAACTGACTCGAATGTTTGGAAGAAACTTGAGCTACATGGCAGAGAAGAAAATATACGAAGGTTTATCCTGGGAGTAAGGGCTTCAGAAAGAAGTTCTCCCCTGAGGCAATGACTGCAGTGTTATTTGGCTATGAAATGACTCTGGGACCTGTGCCTTGCTGTCAAACCAGTACAGCAAGACACTGCAGGCCTGTTGGCTAGCTCACTTTCTTCCAGTGGGCTGGCCAACAGGAAGAGAAGTACTTCCTTGAGCACAGCAGTTGGAACACATGGCTCAAATAACTAGGCTTAATGAGTGGACTAACTCATGAAAGGGATGGGCAAGGGGTCACAGAGAGTGGACAAGGGAACTGTGTGTGATCAGATTGCAGTGAAACAGTGGCACCAACTCGTCCATGTGTTCTGAAACTGCCATCATGCACTTGGGGAAGGAGTCTGTTAACCACCTGCACATGTCTTCCACATCTCTTGAAGCAGTTAACTCCAGTTAACTATCTGCTTTTCATTCTGTCCTTAACCTGAATGAAGTTAGACTTGGATTCTGCCACTGAATTATTCCAGTAAGAGTATTTAATTGTTTTAATGTTTAAATTCTTACTCTTCATTTGTCAAAACTAGGTGGATCTAGCAGGGACAAAAAAAGCCCAGCCATTGCTTTGCCAGTGCCCACACACTGATACAGCAGCTCCCTTGTGCTCTATGATGTACAGCTTTGAGACACTCAAGGCATTGATTGGCTCGAGGAATATACTGGTGAAATCCTTGCTGGATGAACTGTAACGCTGATTCCTGGCCCGTGGAGAGGGGTGGGAGAGACTGACTGACAAGCCCCTCTTATTACACTCCTCCTTCTCAGCAGGACAGGAGGAGATAATGACAGAAAAGCTTTTGGCTTGAGGTAAGGACAGGGAGATCATTTGGCAATTACAGTCACAGGCAAAACAGGCTTGTCTTAGGGAAATTAACTTGCTATCCTAGTCTGTTTAGTTGCAGTAAGAAATAAGAACAAATCTACAACCGCTTTCCCCTGTTTCTCCCTTCTTCCCAGGCTTAGTTTCACTCCTGGCTCTCCCACTGTCCCACCCCTGAGCAGTGCAGGGGAATGGGGGTTTTGGTTAGTTCTTAACATGTCACCTCTGCTGCTCCTTCTTCCTCATGCTCTTCCCCCATGTTCCAGTGTGGGGTCTGTAGGATACAGTCCTTTGGGAATGAATTGTTTCAGTACAGGTGCTCCATGGGCCACAAATGCTGCCAGCAAGCTGCTCCAGTGTAGGCTCTTCTCCACAGGCCAGAAGCCCTGCCAGGAGCCAGTTCTTCTGTGGGTTGTCCATGAGGTGCATGTTTCTCCTTGCTCTAGTGTGGGATCCTCCTTGCACTGCATGCAAATATCTGCACTGTGGGCTGCAGGAGCACAGCTGCCTCACCATGGTCTGCACCACATGCTGCAGGGGAAAATCTCTGCTCTGGTGCCTGGAACACCTCTTCCCCTCCTGCACTGACCTTGCCGCCTGAATGGTGGCTTTTCCTCATGTACTCTTGTTCGTCTCTCCCTGCTGCTGGGGCATGGTGCTTCTTTACCCTTCATCAAATATGTTCTCATAGAGGGCTCAGCTCTGACCAGCAGCAGGTACCTCTTGGAGCTGGCTATCACTGGCTGTCATGTAGCGGCAGCTTCTGGTGTCTTCTCACAGTAGCCACCCTGGCATCCCCCTTCCCCACCTGCTTCACCCCTAAAGCTTTCCATGTAAACCTAAGACACTGATATGCTGACAACAGGCAATATGGGACTGAGGGGGCCTCAGGCTTAGCAGGGGACTGTCTATGGCATGGAGTCTGCTCTTCATCTGAAGCAGTAACTGTATACCAACTCTACCCCAACTGCTGCAACCTTTATCTTGTAGGTCTTCCTCAGAAAACCAAACACAAAACTATAGCAGGAACAAGAGTCTGATAAGGAGCTCTGGGGAGGCAGTGGGTGCTGTACTCAGTTTAGCTGAGCAGAAGTTGAACCATATTGTGGATCCTTATTTTCAGTGGAGATTTCATGCAGGCTAGAAGCATAACCAGCCAGATGCCTCCAGCTTTGGTAAGGATCAACTAGATGAGTTTGAGGAACTTGACAAGAACTTGTGGAGATGTTAGAGAACACACCCATATGAAATGCATTTTTTCCTCCGTTGGAGAGGGAAAGCTGGGTTGGTCCAGTTTGGCAGAGAAGGATGCATGGGAGCTGCCTGAAGCTTTATCTCTACCTCCAGCTGGCAGACAAATCTGCTAATCTCCACAAGGTGGCAGTGACTGTCTATACATGCATTATACACACCCTGGCTCTGGAGAGGCTTTTCCCCCTCTGACAGCACCAGGTGATGGTGGTATCTATCTCTAGGTAACGGGCTGGAGAAGAATGCCTGGGGGGTGGGTTTCCAGGTGCCTGGCCTCCAGGAACGGCAGCTTCTGGGGTGGGGTGGATTTGGCAGAGATGTGAACAGACTCTAGGGGTGGGGAGAAGCCAGGCATTGGGTCCAGCTGTATCCATAGAGGAAGAGTTTTAGACCAGGCTTGGGCCATCTGCCCTCCACTGGAGTCAGTCCATGACATTTCCTCAAGGAAGCAATTAAAGTCTGTTTTTCACTTTTCTTTGCTCTCTTTCTAGTCCTTCTGAGAGGGGAGCCTGGAAGAAGAGCAAGGCCTGACACTATAAACAGATGCTGGAACTATGAAGCTTTCTGACAACAGAAATGCAATAGTCAGTTTTAGCACCACTTAGCAGAACAGCCCAAACGCTTTCAAGCTTAGTAGGAAGTGGAGTCCCTGTTCAGCTAGTTATGAGAGGCTGAGGACAGGAACATGAGGCGTATCCCCACACTGTAGATAAAGGCTAACAGCAAGCTAGGCTGTGAGGGACCTGCTTGGAGCTGTTGCTGTCTAGCTGGGTGGGGGTATAAGAGATGAACAGCCAGTCAGGGGGTGTGGGAGCAAAGTAAGAGCAAAGGATCTGAGGTATGTCTTGCTCACTTCCATACAGGCTGCATCAGAGGTGCTGAGGGGTTTGTGACTGGATTTCACTCATTTGGGAAAAGGGCTCCCATAAGAAAGGATGCTGTGGCGGGGTTGTGTTGTCCTGACCCCTCATGTGGCCACCCACCCTGGGGGACGGTGAGAGAAGCTCAGCAGGCAGCGGTGGACTCCTGGAATAGCTCCTCGGTTTCAGCAATCACAGTTCTTTGCATCAACTCCTTGGGCTTCCTGAGGCAACCTTTGGATATGGCAGACTATGGTGAACTTCTAAGGGCTGGTCCCTGCTATGTCCTAAGCTCAGGCAGGTTATTGCCCCGAATGCCAGCTTTAATTTGCTTAGGAACAGGACACAAACGTTGCAATATTTATAAGACTGGAGCACCTATAATCTACAGCCTGTTTCATTTTGCATAGTCAGGCATAAGGCATCAAGTGGTTAAACCACTACTCTAGAAATAACATGTACAAATGAGCTATTTAGCCCACAGAGGATGAAGCCTGCAGCTGTTTACATTTAAGACTGTTTTAAACTCCTTTTGCTTTCACCTATTACATCCTCAATGAACTGGGATCCTAAATGGCTTCAGAAATCCCACTGTCAAGCTTACTTGCTTATGCAATGGCACAGACATGCCAGACCAGAGGAAAGCAGCACCAGAAAACCAGAGATGACTACAAGCACAGCCCCAGGACCACTGAGGGATAGGCACTGCACCCTGGGCAAAACTGACACCTTTAAAGATGCATGCAATGGAGGACTGCTGCAGCACCGAAGGGAACCTAGCCACAGATAATCCCTTGCACACCTGACAGCCTCTGGAACCAATAAGTGCTCGCCCCTTCCCAGAAGCCCTTAAGCTCAGCTGCAGAGTGATAATGTCATTGGAAGGGTGATGGCAGCCAGCATTTTCTCACAGGCCTTGTGCAACTGGCTGGAGAGTAGGCTGGACTGCCATAGTACTATCAATGCTCTGCCTAAAACTGATTCAGTATTTTAGGACTTGCAAGCCCTCTGAAATTGTCTCAGTAAAAAGCCACCGAACAACAGCAGATCTCAACACAGTGGTTCAAAAGCCTACTGACAACAAACTCCCTTTTCTGGTTTACCATTTTCCATGCTGTGCAGCAGTATTAATCCATAGATCTTTCTCAGAGCCTGGTTGAAAAGCACAGCACTGGAGCTAACCCGAACTGGCAATTAATTCTGCTCAGAAAACCCTATAAACAACCAAAAGCTCTCCCCTACTTGTGCCAAGATGCATTATTTCACCAGTGGCCAGTCAACCTGTATTTAAGGACAGTATTTTTTTTTCAGTCCTCTAAGCAAGTATTAGTTGATCTACATCTTCAGTAAGTAAGTGACCTCTTCTTGTTGACAGGCAAGAGCATCTAATCCTGACACTACAGAGACATTAAGACCACTTAGGACACCTCTTCACAGATCAATAATGAGATCTAAAAATTAACCAAGGAGTCCTCCACAGCGTTTGAAGATGGGCCACCATGACTCTCAATACTTGTCTGTATTCCATAACAAGTAGTTCTTGTTCCAACTTTTTCAATACATTTAAGATACTTATTGTTGCTAATGCCTGTGTCTCCTTCACCCAGCATCATCTCGGTGCTGGACACCAATTTAGCACAGCTAGGGCCAGCATACTGATCTCATCTTCCATGACTGCCAGGTTGAACATCACAGCAAGGTCAACTCTAAGCTTGGTCACCAATGGCCAAATTACTCAAGCAAGTGACCTATTCATCAGTTATCCATCAATAAGTGACCAGATCACCTGTTCTGTGAGATCTGCTGGCATAAATAAGTGCTTGTAATATCTTAGCCACTCTGTGTTAACTGCAAGGAAGAGGACAGGAGGGCATTCCACAAACAGAACTGTAACACAAATAAAGTATTCATTAACAGATTTATTTTTTTAGTTTCCATAATCTCAAAAGAACCAGGATACCTACATTTCCCGGTGAAAGTTAAAAAAAGCCATCCAGAGAGGAAGTTGGGAACCCCTAGGTGTTATTAACCTGTTCTTCGCTCCATGATATTGATTTAAAAAAATCCCTCTTGCTGAGTTCTGCTCTAAATCAATGGTTAAACATAGTCATGGTACATGCCACCAGCTGGCAAAGCTTTTGGCTTGTAGAAAGGAAAAGCAATTCTGACTCATAGAAAGGTTCAAGTTTCTAGTAAATCTGTTAAATCTCTGATGAAGTTCAGCTGTTTTAAGGCAATATTTTTGTGTAGCTTTGGGAAGCAGCTCTCAAGTTCTTCAAGAGCAGATCAACTGACATATACTTACACTTATTAGTCCAATTAACAGAAGTTATTATCACCAAATGTCCAGCAAAAAGACTGAAACATACATTTTGATCAATGAGTTAAAAGCACTTAACAGAATCATTCTCCTCCACCAGTCCCCAGGAATGTGACCTTCAGACTTTTACAATTGCTTTTCCAAGATTTTCTCCTTTTAACATTCCAATGAAAGCTGCTGGCATGTTCTCAAATCCTTCAGTGACTTGTTCATGGCACTTCACTTTTCCCTGTCAAAAGTAAGAAAGCAAATTGCTGAGTTTTCATTCACCAGCTGCCTAGTTTTTACCATCTCCAGGAGACTAAAGTGCAACCCATTTTCCTCCAGCTTGTACGTTTCATCTGAAACATGCAAGCTGGCATGCACCAGGAGAACTTCTCAAAAGCAGGGAGGCTGTTGTTAGGCTATTGTGAGGACCTGCTTTTGTTGCAAGACCTCCTACTTGGAGTTATAAAATGGAGCAAAAGTCACTACTATAAAAACCACACCAGGACAGATACAGTGCTACTTGGTCCCCAAACAATGTACAGCATGGGGATTATTTCCCCAAAGCGAGGCCTATCTCTACCCTTAGGGAAGCATGGAATTGCAAATCCAAGTGATCAAAAGCCAAGCCATCCGAAATACTCAGGTATAGCTTTTTAGGCTTTAGTATTCAAACTCACAAGCTTTTCACAGCCGTGAACCAAGTATTAAACTCAGCCTCCATTTAGAGAAGCAAAATTTAGCAAATTCCCTATGAAGTCCCTTTAAAGGCAATTACGTAAAAAACATCCATTCTTGCCAGTAATTTCAGTGTACCACTACAATGGAAATCCTTGCTCATACTACAAATGAAGGAGGACTTCTGAATAAGAAATAGCATCAGAGAATGGTTTGGGTCGGAAGGAACCTTAAAGATCATCTAGTCCAATCCCCCTGCCCATGGCAGGGCAGGGACACCGTCCACTTGACCAGGTTGCTCAAAGCCCCGTCCAACCTGGCCTTGAACACTGCCATGGATCCACAACTTCTCTGGACAACATGTTCCAGTGCCTCACCATCCTCACAGTAAAGAATTTCTTCCTAATATCTCATCTAAATCTACTCTCTTTCAGTTTAAAGCCATTCCCCTTGTCTCATCACTACATGCCCTTGTAAAAGTTCCTCTCGAGCTTTCCTTTAAGCCCCTTTTTGGTACTGGAAGGCTGCTCTAAGGTCTCTCTGAAGCATTTTCTTACCCAGGGTGGACAAGCCCAGCTCTCTCAGCCTATCTCCATAGGAGAGGTGCTCCAGCCCTCTGATCACCTTCATGGCCTCCTCTGGACTCACACTCCAGCAGGTTCATGTCGCTCTCACATTGAGTGCCCCAGAGCTGAGTGTAGTACTGCAGGTGGGGTCTCACCACAGCAGAGGGGCAGGATCACCTCCCTCAACCTGCTGGTCACACTACTTTTGATGCAGCCCAGGACACGGTTGGTTTAATGGGCTGCAAGCGCACACTGCCGGCTCATGTTGAGCTTCTCAAAAACCAACAACCCAAGTCCTTCTCCCTAGGGGTGCTCTCAATCCATTCTCTACTCAGCCTGTATTTGTTCTTGGAATGGAATAGAGGAATTATTCTAAAAAGAAAACTCTTCATTGCCAGAGAAGTGTTTTGAATTACTCTGGCAGCATCCTTTTTCAAAGCTTACATGTATTCTGGAATATATATAAGTCTACAAGCTAATATTGCAGGTCTCAACAAAGCAGAAGGGACCAGGTATGTTCACTATGGTTCGACCGTCCCCAAAAGGTTCAAAGATCAAGTCAGGTGGAAGAAAAGTGTCATGCTGGGGCCTCACCTCATCAGCTATGACAAGAGACCCCTTGCAAAGAGGGAAGCTATGGTGTGAGTACACCTAACAAAAACCTACACCTTTCTTCCTTACCTCCACAACCCACTTTAGCAGTGCCTTCAGACCTTCCTCCCAGCGGTTATTCCAGCTGGTCACAAGAAACCCTTCCATTCGAAGTTCTTTGAAGATCATTGGCATCTGCACATAAGGCCCTGCAAGAGAAAGGAATGAGCAAACCACTTGCAGTAAGTTTCATTTAAAATAAGAACCATTGCATAAAGCCAGCTTTTAGCCAGTGCAGAACACTGAATCACTTAGTTCCAGTCAGAATCAACTGCTATTTTTTCCAAACAGAATTTCCAGGACAAAAAAGCAAGAATTCATGGACAGACAGCTTCCCAGAAAACAGGCCTAATCTGTAAAGCTGTGGGGCTAATCTGTAAAGCTGTGGGGCTAAACACCTAATAGTTCTGAAAAGTTTCATTCTGCAGTGGCCTCAGCTTCACCTGAGGGACTTAAGGTAGATCCTGGAAATACTGTTTTGGCAGCTTGTTTGATAGTTTTCCACGCTCTCATGCTCCTCCTAAGTATCAAAAAAGTTAAACACATTTAAAAAACCAGCTCCCTCAGTCATAAAATGTGTGGCAGTGTCTCCACTCTCAAAAGCCTGTCCCATTTTTAAAGTGGTATGGCCGACTAAAGCCACTCAGCTGTCAAACAGAATTGAGACCACATATTTCTTCTGGAAGGCAAATTTGGAAAAATTAATGCTATTGAAAGTGAATATTCATCTCAGCCTCATTTCCCAGCAGTTTACCCATAGCTGAAATCCTACAAAACCAAAAATATCCCCCACAAAAATCCAAAACCAACAACCCCCCCCAAAAAAACCCCAATAAAATAAATAAATAAATAAATAAATGAAAACAAAAAAAAACCCACAAAAAACCAAACCAATAATCAACTACAAATCCCACCCCTAAGCTGCCTCATCTAAAAACCTGAGAGATATCCATTCTCTTGTCCAAAAGTATGTAGCGTGTAAATGGCATCATGCCACCACACCTGCCTTCTACTGATCTTTATCTGCTTAGAGCCCTGGGGAATTCGGTTTTAAACAGTTTAGTCTCTCCTTCATTTCTAATCAGCTGATGTTCTCCATCTGATACAAGTGTGCGCAAAGGAGGAAAATACCAAACAGGAAATAGATTTAAACATGAGAAAGCAGGCCCACACCTTTCTGAGGCACAGAGTCATTGTACTGAGAGATGGCTCCACAGACTGCAATCCTTCCATATTTCTTCATCTGGTTGATAGCAACATTGGCAAATTCTCCACCCACCTACAGGATCGAAAGTGTGTACAGCATTAGAGACAATCCAATGTTAGGCACTGACTGCTAAAAACTGCCGATCTTGCATTGTTGTACCAACAGGTTCAGTCAACTGGTGGATATGGAAGTTCTACTACTTCAAAAGCTCAGTGGCTGCAGAAACACTTAAAGTTAGTCAGCACCTATAGACACAATCCCACTCTTCTAAAAATCAGTTAGGAACACAGGGAATTTGGTTTAGTTCTGAATTTGCTTCACAAAATTGGCAGGATCCTTCTAAGGGGCACATCTAGGGTTATTAGGAAGGACCACGTCTGCTTTTCCTCCACATCAGTCTGCACTTTTATCTCTTTACAACATGGTGATGTAAAGTTTTTACTTCATGATTCTCTTGTGCTGTGCTGAGAAGCTTTTAATGGAGAAAAGCTGTGAGAAAATTTACTGCTGTGGATAGCTCTGCACAAAAGTTGGAAGTGAGAGAGAAAGAAGCAGACATGACCATAAAACTGATTTAAGACCTTAGCAGCACAAACCATGAAATTTGGAAGGGTAAGTAAGGCAAAGCAACCAGGAGCTCCTCTCACATGAGCAAGCACTTTGTCCTGACACCATGCATTCAGAACTGCCAGTGGGTGCTTTGCAGTCCACACAGAACGACACAGGCCTCATCCCTGCGTCAGCAGACAGACTGCTGAGAGACAGACAAGGAACAATGATGCCTGCCCTTTTAAATCAGGTAGCTAGCCAGGCAGTTTTAGGCCAGGATCTCAGCTAATACCCCTGTGCCAGGTATTATATTACCAGTTAGAATGCACATGTTAGCTATACTAGGAAATCAGAAAAGCCAGGGCTTGTTCTTTGGCCTGAAGACAAACTGACATGGTTTGACTGCATCCTTACTGTGAAACTCTCTGAGCTTCCAAAACAAGATGGTCACATTCAAACAGCTAACTCGAACAGTCCACAGTCTGTTAACTCCAGCTGTACTTGGGAAAGGTCAGAAACCCTCTACTGGTCACCCTGTAAGAGCAGTAAGCTCTTACAGAGACCATTTCTCAATTAGATGGAATTCGCTATCGAGTTCCTGTTACAGTCTTTCATTAGATGTATAGAATATTGAATTCCTGCTATAGATTAAGGAAAATGATAGTCTGCTCAGGGCAAGGCCCTCTGTCTGAACTCACGTTGTCAAAGAAACAGTCATAGCCATCAGGAGAGGCTTCACGCAGTGCTTCATCCAGAGATGTAACAGTCTTGTAATTAAAGGCTTCATCAAAGCCTATTTTTTTCAGATAGGCAACCTTGTCATCTGAGCCAGCACAGCCAACAACTTTGCAACCCTGCAAGGAAAGGAGAGAAGCATTTCTAAACATCTGCTCACAAGACAGGCTGACACAGAGTACTGGGTGGAGGGCTCACCCTAAAGGTAAGCCTGCCATGACCATACAAGCTCCTAAGCTCTAGAAAACATTCAACTAGCTTTGATACATATTCAGCAGCTTGTCTCATCTCAAGACCTTACTGCAGGCATGCCTTCAGGGATGCTCGCCCTCCTGATCATTCATTCTTCCCCTGTCTACCAGGTGAGCTTTCCAAGCAACTCACCCCAATCTTAGCCAGCTGACCCACCACAGAGCCCACAGCACCAGCTGCAGCATTAACCAGAACTGTTTCCCCTGGCTTCATCTTGCAGACCTCCAGCAGACCAAAATATGCAGTGAGGCTGTGAAGGAAAAGAAAGAATGTTCATTAAAAAATAAAAAATGCCAGATAGAAGAGATGTGACTTGACCACAGTGAACCAAAATATCGTCACAAACAGAACAAGATTTTGTTTTCCTCATTCTTTATAAAATGCAAAAATTAATCCAACCTTCTTAATTTGTCTTTTTAATGCCCATCCCAGGAAGAAAAAAAAACCAACAACAAACCCAGATACACTACCGGAAAACAGGATCCTGTGTCAGAAGTCTACCTTACATGAAAACAGCTTTCCTTACTAGCCAAAAGGAGAAATATAAAGAGAATGCTGTAAGGTGACAACTCTATTACCCGCTGTAAGAAAGAGTAAATCCAAGCTAGACACAGGACAGTAGCCTGCTGGTATCTACCAGATCGAGGTAAAGATTAAATGATACTCATCATACGTCACATCAAAAAATGGTGGCAAAACTTGGCTGAACTGATGGGCACATTGCTCCTGATGACTGCTGTGACAGCTATCATTCCTAGGTGAATAGTAATCTGTAGGAACTACGAAAGTTTAGATCAAGCTTTACTAAAAAGGACACTACAGATTGAAACAGATTCTTTCCAGCCTCTCCTGGATCCTCTTCCCACGTTATTGCAACTCCTCAAGGAAACGCACCATAATCTGCAAGGCAAAACTCCTCCAACCTAGGGGACGGGCCAAATTTCAGGCCCTCTCAGGGAAAAGGCATCCTGAAGCACATGTTTTTTACCAGAGTGAGCGGACAACATGCTGGTAAAACAAGACAAGGGACATACAGGCAGGCAGAAACATTCTGCCCAGCAAAATCCAGGGGATAGTTGCCTTTACATGTCAAAACTCACCCTGGCATGCCAATCGTCCCAAGAGCTAGAGATCTGGGGAGCGACTCCGGCCAACCAGAAGGAAGGGCTTGTAGGTCTTTCCCATCAGAGATGAAATGGGTTCTCCAGCCACTTCTAGCCACAACAAAGACCCCCACTTTGAAAGCAGGATTCTTGCTTTCTACAATCCTGTTTAGAAGAAAAAGAAAAAAATGAAAAAAAGAATACCCTGTCAGAGATAAATCATTACTGGCTCTTCCTTCCTTTATTCTTATTGACCTGTCATGCAGGAGAAAAGAAATATTTCACATCAGTACTCCTCACCACCAGAGAGATAGCAGGCAAGATGATTTTAGCCTCAGCCCTGCTGATAATGAATAGAATGTTCCCACATGGATGTGACTTTTTTTTTTTTTTAACTAGCACCAGTCTAGTATGAATTCAGGCTAGGCTACTGTGAGTTAGAAGACAGAAAAGAGGATGCTAGGATTAAACAATGGAAAAGCAAGACGTTACAGATAGGCTGCAATAAGCAGTTCCCTTCTCAGACAACCTGCACCTCATTTAAATGTTGAAGATCCTGAAGATGGAACCTCTTGGGGTAACAAAATCAGACAGAAAGCAGTATCTAATAACAGGGAGAAGTTCATACTTGTGGTGTCTCTATGCCAAATAAAAATTCAACTTTCTTAGCCCAACAAGAAAACTACATTGTTAAAGTGTAGGTAAGAAGCTTTGAAATAATGGGAACAGATGGCCTTCTGTTCAGCAGACTTGGTTAATTTATCCCAGCTTTCAGTGCTCCTGCAGAGAAACACAAGAGTCAAAGGCTACAGATGTTACTGAGCAGCAACTTATAGGCAGCACAGCAGGAAAAAACTGACAAAGGGAACATCTGTATAGCTGAATTACCACAAGCTTGGGAAACGATGGATTTAACCTTTAAATAAAAAATAAATAAAAATGCAATTAGATAACCCTTTGGCTACAGCTGTGTCTTAGGTGACACTGAACTTTCTTAGCTGGAGTAGATAGCATGCATGGTTTTGGGCATGCAATTTTACTAGCATATCAGATTTTAAAATGTGAAGTTGACACTTACAGCAAGTACAGCGGTCAGTCCTTCATACCTCTGCTTGAAAAAAAAATCCTTTGAAAACTTTATCACCAGAAATAACATACAGATTGTGTCAGAGATCTAAATGATCTCCAAGAAGGCAAAAGAGGTTCTCAGAGGAAAAACACATTCCAACCAATTACAGACAAGAATACAGTTGCACAAACACGTAGACTCAAGTCAAGAATAGGTAATGCAGACCGCAGATGTCTCAGATGGCAGTATATTCCTTCAAGATCTGCCATGTGTATGGATACAAAGAACTGAAGATCTCACCTGGCAACCTGTGTGCCTATCATTATGTCCCCTTCCTTCATGACTCTTCGACTGTAAGGTCTGTAACACAGGCAGAGATGACTTAGTGTAAACAACTTTTAATGATGTTCCAGATATAGTAGTAGCACTGTCTGGCCCAGAAAGAGATCATAAATGGTAAGCTGATGATCGCAAAGACTTTGCCATTGTAAAGACACAACTGGGTGTTCTCCATAGCCAGCTACTTGGCATTCCATCTTGATCAAATACTGGGCTAGAGTGTTGGTGACACAATAGCATGGTCCATCACTACAAGAAGGTTGGGACTGCAAAGAACTATCTCTGATACTAGGGTCTACCAGGCTTGTAATTTACATACATTTTATAAAAAAAACCACAGATGACATCTGGGGCTCTGACAACAGGGGCTGCTCCTGGTACATTTTCTTTTGACATTTAAGTGGGAGATCAAATGAGGTAACCTTAGCCAGCAATTTAAAAATAAGAAAGATATACCTCATGTAAGGATCAACACTGAGAAACACTGATTCAAGCAGCAACTCTGTAACAAAAGACGAAGAAAATTCCTGGGCATCAGCAGTACAACAAAGCATGGTTTCCACAAGACAGTCTTCCAACAAAGTGACATGAATTTCTGACAGCACAAAACACACATATCCTGTCATCCTTTAGGAAAAAAACTACCAGAAACAACCACTACATTCATTAGCTTTCTCTGGATTATCGCTGTGCTGTTACAAAAGACACTTTATATAATATCTCTTCAGGAGGCTATCTTCTTTTCAACCCTGTTTATCTGCCTCCTTACTCTATAGGTGGCTCAAGAGGCTAGACTCTCTAACCAAGGCATCCAGCTTACTTTCGACCCATATACAAAATGCCTTCCCATGATTCAACCAGCAGAGGGTAGTAAGAAACCTTGGCAGAGGTCGAATATAAACACTGCTTTGCCGCCTTAATGGAAAGCCTTTTCTAGATTGCCTAATGCATACTACTGTCTCTAGTTTTTGGAAATTATACTGTTAAATTTTACATGCTCATTCACACAGCAGTTTTAGCTATTCCTCTCCACCCAATAATGCTTTCCATTGCCTGTGCTGAAGTGGTCTAGCTAGTACAAGCTAGAAATATATTCAGATATAAATATTTCCTTATTACTCAGTGTGAGATTGAAGAACAGTCAAGGCCATGTAGCATAACAAGAAAGGTCATCTCTCTTAAAAGTGTTACTCTAGTATGAAGTTATGCTCTTCTTGCTGTAGCGATTAAAATGGGAAGATACTATTCCATGTTCTTAAATACCCACAGGCATGAAATTTAGAAGTACACATGCTATGAAAACACTTGAAAGCTTATGTAAGAAGGAATCACCTTTCAAACCTTGAAGTTGTAAAAGTAACTAATTCTTTGGTGCATCTTATGAACTGGAGTAAATTCTGTGAAGGACAAATGGTGGGTAAGGTTCAAGACAGCATGGTATGTGCCCATGTGAAGCCAAATCACATGTGTCCACGTGAAGCCAAAATCTAGGTTTATTCTTTAATCAAAAGCTCTTGCATAAAATGTTACGATATTCCCTACTCTTTTCAAAAGAGAGAAACACAGGATAAAACCTGTGCAATTTTTCCCTCTTTATTCACTTTCTCTTGCTGTCATAACAGATCAAATGTAACAGATAAACACTGGCAATAAAATAGGTGTTGAATGCAGACAGAAGTCTTGCCTTTTTGCTTCTTAAAATGAAAGATCAGCCCAAACTGACTCCAGTCCCAAGGCCTTCCAGCCACAGGTTCATTCTCACCCCAGTCACCCTGCTGTGCCCCAGCACTATCCTCAATTCCTTCCTTATCAGCATGAAAAACTCCAATGAAAGCTTACATCTGGAGGCTACTATCTTCTTCAACTTTCTCCAAAGGATTTTGCAAAATAGATTAAAATCTTTCACCAGTAAAAGCATGTTCAAATTTTACTACAGTTAGCTCTTCATTTGCTCTGTGTCACAGTTCACTTCCCTCTTTCTAAATTAAACAAATACTGTTTCCTTGTGGCTGTTGATTTTGAGGGCATATTGCTTCAGCAATTATCACTTCAGCAATTTTCTCCAGTAAGCCTTATTTGCAAACACATTAAAATGCTTTTGCCATTGGGCACCACACGTGATTAGGCAGTGTGAGACTGTGAAGGGCACACTGCAGCCACAGCATGATGGAGTTGGAAGAGCCCAGGCACTGACTTTTAAGAATGTTATCACAAGGCAGTGTGCTTTAAAACTCACCAAACACAGCAGTATACATGTTCTTGAGCAACTGCCCTTCTCTGTTGAGGTACAGGGCTTGTCGAAAACCATGACAACTCATTTTTGAAAATCTAAGCCAGAGAAACAAACAGTTGTGCAGATGCAAAGCCATTCCTCAGCAATCAGACAACCTCCAGAATAAGTAAAACCAGATCAGCATTCACTTACCTCCATCCTTTAGGTTTGGCAGCTCTATCTTTTTCAGGTCGAAATCGCTGGTTTTGGGGAAACCCTCAAAATGCTTCTTCAGAATCCACACCTTGGCAGTAACCATCCTGTACAACAAACACCACAGCCAAAGAGTGCTTGTCAGAAATGCTCAAAGGTGCTGGTCTGCTCATGAGGGTCATTTAGACTTTATGAATCCAAACAGTGTCTTGGTAACATGCCATCAAACAAGACAGCCTCTGCTTGCATCCTGTGGCAGTTTTACTGGATCAAGAGAACATCAGAAAAGCCCCCTCAGCGCCTAAGCAACCCAGAGTTCCCTGTGACCTGCCCAACCTCCCTGCCTGCTGGCAGCAAGCCCTGATGTGGGAAGTCAGCCCCAGCAAGATGTACAGCTCCCACTCTAACAAAATTGAAGAGGAAGAACTTAGTTTAAGGAGAAAAGAGAAAAAAAAAGAGGAAAAAAAAAATCCTGTAAAGAAGAAAAATAAAACACTTAAACATACTCTTTTTCCCAGTCAAATGGGATGAGTACTGAATCTAAACTTGTACAAGCTTGAATCAAAGTGCAAGTGAGAAATGCAAAGGTAAGACTTCTTTCCATGATGCTCCATGCATTGAAATGCTTCTCCAGTTGCCAAGCTTAGGGCTTGGAACTGGAAGAAGCAGTCACCAGCATTTTTCATACACGATGGAAACAAACTAATGACTTGCATTTGTTTTACCCTCACAACCCCTTTTTCCTTCCTAGAAGCAAGCACATCAACAAGGACAAAGAAAGAGAAGTTTATACTTAGAGCAGACAGATGGAAAATTGTGTCTTCCACTGACAAGGCCAGTCAGTAACTTTCTGACCAAGAGTCAGTTGGCAGCTGGACTCTTTCAGACACACACACCTCCAAAAAGAGAAAACATCTGCTTTTATTGACAGAGCAGGCACTGCCCTCAGTTCATTTCCCCAGGAGCAAGTGTAAACCTTTGTAAACCTGGCACAGGACACATCCAGCAGGATTCATCTTTCTTCTGCTAAGATCTGAGATCATCCTTACAGACTGCTCAAATTCAGTGTCCAGACAGTTGCTGGAATGCTCTGCAATATGCCAAGCTAAATACACAAAACCCACAGTCCCAGAAACCACAAAATACTGCAGTCTGTAGACCAAGGCTATTCTCTGGAGCAGAAGCTTCTTCAAATCACATTTTACCAGTCAAGCCCTAAAATTCTTAAGAGTTCTGCCACTGAGGAAAAAATATCTTATTAAAAATGAATATAAAATGAATCATTCAATCCGCCATTTAGCACAGAGAAATGATCCATACGTACGCCACTTGTGTATGCTCTGACACCTTCACTGTTCCCAGGGCACGCACCAAAGGATCAGAGCTCGTGAGGCTATGCGTTCTGTATGCTGGGATCTCTGTGCATTGCAGAGTCACCTTAAGCAACAGTCGCAAGCTTTGGCATTTTGCCTCAATTGTGTTGCAATCACGCATGTGGCAGGAGAGAAAACTTTGCTCAGGGACGGTCTTTAGCTCCCATTTTTCTTGCGGAAGTATTCATGTATGTCCTGGGTTCAGCAGTAGCAGTCATTTTTTCTCCTTCTTAGTAGCTGGTGCAGTGCTGTGATTTTGACTTTCGGCCTGGGAACAGCAGTGATAAAACCAATGTTTTTAGTTACTGCTCAAATGTTTAGCCTGACCAAGGACTTTCTGAGCCTCATGCTCTGTCAGGGAGGAGGGGAAGCCGGGAGGAAGCAGGGACAGGACACCTGACCCAAACTAGCCAAAGAGGTATTCCATACCACAGCACGTCATGCCCAGGATGTAACTGAGAGTTACCTGGAAGGGCTACCTGCCGGGTAGGGACAAGGTATTGGTCAATGGGTCGTGAGGTGTTGTATTCTCTTCCCTTGTTATTTCCTTTATCATTATTATTATTGGTGGTAGCAGTAGTGATTTGTGTTATCCCTTAATTACTGGACTGTTTTTATCTCAACTCGTGGGAGTTACATTCTTTTTGATTCTCCTTCCCGTCCCTCCGGGAGTAGGGGGAGGGAAAGAAGGGGGGGAGTGAGAGAGTGGACTAGTGGCTAACTTGACGACAGGGTTTAAACCAGGACAAGGTAGAATGTGAAGGGTGAGAAGTGTAAAGAGACCAATACTTAGCATCATGTTTAACTACAAGAAAACTGAAGACAAAAGTACTAATTACAAACAGAGACCTAATAAAAATAAGAAAAACGCTTTAAAGACTCACAGGAAAGGATCAGGGCAAGCTCTCCGTTTTCTGTGACGAGCCAGTGTTACTCAGGCACAGTTTTTTAACTATATGCCTACAACACAGCAGAGGTGAAGGGTTTCCTGCATTGAGGAAACTACCCATACGGGGAGATGTAGGTTTTTCAGAAAGTGAAAGAAATGTCATCAAGCTATTGTCAAAGCATCTGTCATTAATTCTGTGAGCAAGCAAAATCAGCATTCCTCATGTCCCACATACAATTACAAGAACCAGTGTCATAGAAAACTTACCTGCAGCAATTGCCACCTGACCTGCAAACATTAAAAAACCCCCGGCACTCCTCGGCATTTCCCACTTCCCTCCACGGTTCATTTACTTTGGTGTCAGCGGTACTTATCTGTACTTATCAGTAACAAAAGATGTTGCAACACGGAAGCAACAACAAAGCAAACTCAGCAAAGGGTCTTACAGGAGCAAAAGGAATTCGGAGTAACACAAAACCAATCCCTCTCTCTAGCTTATACCCACAAGCACTTAGAGGGATCTGTCCTAGCTGTGTGTCCTGCGTTCAGACACAGACGCCCAAAGTGCTCCAGCCAGGAACAACAAGGGAATGGGGAGATGGAACACGGGATGTTGGCTAGGCTGGCAGCCATGGGCTGATGTGCCATTTGTACCCCTATGAAAAAATTATCCTTTTTGTGATACACAGATTTTTCAGCAAAGCAGTAATCCCTCCTACAAACAATATGGAAATACTAACTTCACTGAACATTTTTTATTACATTTAGGCCTAACTTTGGGAGCAGGACAAATTTTCTGCTGACCTCTTCTCACACCACTTCAAGACTAGGGATATTTTATTCAGGCTGTAAAACAAAAAGCCCCAAACCAGACAGAAAACAGAACATAAGCACATGCTTGATGAATGGATTCACAAACTAATTTACAGGTTAACAAAGATAGATTATTTAGTATGTTTAGACATAAAATCGTAAGAACTGGTAAGAACTATGTTGCTTAAGCATATTAAAGAACTCTAAAGCATAAACAGCAGTAATGCAAAATTTGTGGGGTCCAGTAGAAGCATTACTGGACAGCATCATCTCAGCTCCACCGGCAGTAACCACTGCCCTGTAAAGCTACTTTGTTATCAGTGGGTTTGAGTGATACATTTTCAGCATAAAGCGCTTCAGAGACTATCAGGATCATTACAGCAAGAAGGCAGTAAAAACTTAAGAAAGGACAATCCATGAAGGTGGTAAAAACATTATTTAAAAAATAACTCACATCTAGCAATTCCCAGGAAAACAAAACCAAAACCAAACAAACAAAAAAACCCAATAAAAAGAAAAAAAAAAAAACGAAAACACAAAAAAGAACAAAAATAAAAAAAAAAACAAACCCAAGGTGGTGCACTTCTGCCTGGTATTCTTACAAAAGAACCATTAAAGCTTTTACTGAAACTGAAGTCCAAGGCAGCATTTATTCTGATGTTTTTCAAACTCTTCTTGTCCTTTGGTCTAGGCCACCAAGTTATCCAAGAATAAAGGTGAAAACTGAGATCCCATAGTAGATACTAGCAACTGGAAAGGAAGGTCAGGTATAAAAGAAAGGATAGAGAAGTCCAAAAAATTGAGGGAATCTGACTGGAAGCTGACAAGCTGGTGGTGATACCTGAAATCTGGGAATCTTCACAATGAAGCAGAAGAGTAGCAAAGCTCTCAAGGAAGCATGAGTCAAAATAGCAAAGTTCACTTTCTGTAACTAACCCCAAATAACATTTGTAACTTGTGTGGCATGGTGTCCTAGCCTAGGTTTGCCCAAATCTAACCTTGAGGACAAAATAGTCTCAGAAGTCTGTCAGTTAAAAATAATTTTAATTCAAATTTGGGGTTAGCTTAACAGTTCATCTTGCTGACAGTCACAATTAATTTGCAGATATGGCTGTGGTACTTGTTTCCTTTTATCTCCATCCTGAAACAGGAACAGCTATGCTCCTAGCTGCACTGGAAGAAAAGGGTACGATCAAAAAGATGACTAAAGTGTACCTCTCAGACATTATTAACTTGTAGATCAATGCTAGGAAAAAAACCAACAATCACCACAACAGCAAAATTGTTTGGGAAATCATCGTCTCATCTACTCCCTTCCTCCAGAACCAATTTTCACAGTCTCCTGCAGCAATTTGAAGCAATCTATCCGGCACCAGCATAAACGACTTTCTAAATACTTAAAAAAACCCAAACAAACTGAAAAGGACTTCTTGGCAGTAGAGAATGCCAAGCGAGTCATTACCCAGACTACTTTGGGTTTCTCCATCCATTACAGGATTACCAGTTACCTGGGAGTGAATATGGCCTCAAATCATGATGTTATCCGGCAATGAAGAAGTTAAGATTTTGTAAAGGACTATGTGTGTGAAAGGTTGAAATTCTTCAGTTTAGATTTTCATGTAACAAGGAGTAACAATGTTTCCTTACAAGCTCACAGACTCTGAGCAGAGGAAGACGACTAATAAATGAACCATCAGTGTCAGAAGAAAAGTAACAGCTGATGTCGGAAAGATTAGGAAGGCAGACGGAATTTTGAAAAGCCTAGCAAAAGAGAAGATAACTCTCTTCCTAAAGGAACTTGCTTCATTGTAATACTAAAAATCACACCCCCTGAGACCCTTGCCCACTGACACCCTTACTCATGGAACATGCATAGTGCGACAAATACATACTGCATCTTTAAGCAGGGACAAGAGCGTGTAAGAGCAAATGACTGTAGATACAGACTGTTACATATATGGAAAACACTGTCTTACAGCGTTTGAAATGTGTAAATGTGGATAGCTGGCAGGCTGAGGGTGTGACGGCTTTGTGGAATGACTACCTAGCACACACCTCTGTGCAGACATGAAATAAACATTACTCTGTGTGTTAGCTGGCTCTCTGCACATTGCGTGAAGAACCCTGATACTGGGACAAAACAAACCGCCTAAAAGTCTTAGAAAAAATTACCTGCTCCTCCCCTCTGGCTTAGCTATTACAATACTTCCCCGGAAATTATGTTTTTTCCTGTGGTAAAAATACAAGGCAATGGCAAACCACTCCCACACGACTTTTGGCAGATATATACTGCGAAGATCTGAGCAAGCATGACATTGCACTATGAAACAATAAAGCTGCAACCTCTCTTCTTTACGCAATGCTATCAAGCCCTGGAAGGAGGTCGAAGATAGGAGGTTAGTAGTCATCGCAAGACTGTAATTCCAACAGAGGTTCAACAGTCCTGTAGAGCAATCTCACATAAGGAGGGGAAAAGTGAAGACCTGCACAGAAATAGGTCAGCTGGCTTTCAGCTCTCAGAAATTGCACATAAAAGGAGAATCTTAAGAACCAAGTCTGGTAAGAAAGAATAAGCAAGAAGCCCACAGATGGGAAGGAAGACAAGATACTGCAGGTGACCTGGGCTGACAAATCAAGCCAAAGCTTCTTGAGGGCCTGGTCACTGCAAGGCACTCTTACACTTCTTTCAAGCAGTCTTGTCTACCTGCCCCTTGCTTAAATGGTGTTACAGTCCAAGCACATGCTGCAGCATCAGTAAATGCAAAATTTCATGCAAGCTGTTCACACATGCTGCAGTACAAGTTTGCTTCTTACATTTGCAGGGACACACCTATTACTACACCACAGACAGAAATGTTATGTTTGCTTGATTTTACAGCTGCCAAAAAAAACCCCTTTTTTTAAAAAAAAAAAAAAAAAAAGCTCCTTTAGCCTTAAATTTCTAGAAAACTTCATTGAAATTAAACTCTAAACTTCTGACTACAACGACCAAGCAATTTTAGTTTAGGAGAAACAGATATCTCAGGATGGTTATCTGTTGTAAAGTTACTGCAAGAGCTCCAGGATTTACTAAGCCTGCCATTGACTGCTCCTTCCCTTACTTCTCCTTACTTACCTCTACAAAGGTTAAGCACTCCTGTCTCTTGCAGCATAGTGTAATAGGACAGCCCTGTGTGCTCAGAAGGGAAGTTACAAACAAGCTTTCAAACACCAGCAATCCCTCTGAGGCCCCCTCCTGAATTTCTGTAATATTACAGGGGTAGATTCATTCTTGAATGCGCTCCTGCTCACAGCACAAGCAACCAGCTTCTCCCTCAAGACGCAAATTTGCTGCCCCAGCCCACCTAGCATGCCCAAGACATGCCTGTTATCTGTTACCACTCCAATACACCTGTAGTATGAAGAAGACTGAGACAGGTCAACTAAAAGATAAGGCACAAAGGGGAAAAAAAAAATAAAAGGAGGGAAGTCAGTGGTCTAAGGTACTGCAGAAGCACAGAGCAGCAATCAGCTGCTGTTGTATCACTGCTTTAGACAGCAGACAGCATGTGCCAAAAGGAGCCTGAGGACCAACTGATTCCCACAGAGCACACCAGCCCACATAACACTTTACCATTCTAATCTATAGTAAGTGAAAATGGGTGCATCCAGGTGCATCCATGCCTTCCTGGGGCTCTCAGCGCCACCAAGGTTGGAGGCAGCCTGGGCTTCAGTGACCATGCCCAGTGGAGTTCACAGTCCTGAGGGATACAGGTCCTGGAAAGAGTAAGCTCAGGACCCTGAACTTTGAGAAAGCAAACTTCCTGCTGTTCAAGGAGCTAGTGAATAGGACCTCCAGGAAACTCCCCTCAGGGACAATGGAGAGAACAGACTTGGCAGCTCTTTAAGGGCATTTTCCATACAGCACAAGAAATCTCAGTCCCCCAATGTAAGAAATCAGGAAAAGAATGCAAGAGACCAGCATGGATGAGTCAGATGAAGTCCCCAGTGACTCGAAAAAGGGAAACACTGCACCCATTTTTTAAAAGGGTAGAAAGGAGGACCCTAGGAACTAGTGACCTGTTGGCCTCACCTCTCTGCCTGTGAAGACAATGGAATAGATCCTCCTAGAAGCTATGCTAAGGCACATGAAGGTGATTTGAGAAAGCCAGCATGGCTTCACCAAAGGCAAGTCCTGCCTGACCAACCTACTGGCCTCCTATGATTGATTGACTATGTCAGTGGTCAAGGAAAAAGCTATGGATGTCATCTATTTGGACTCCTGTAAGGCCTTTGACATGGTCCTCCCCAGCATTCTTCTCTAAATTGGAGAGATAAAGATTTGATGAGTGAACTGTTCAGCAGATGAGGAATTGGTTGGATGCTTTCATCCAGAGTAGTGCTCAGCAGCTCAATGTCCACATGGAGATCAGTGACACGCGGTGCACCCTCAGCAAATTTGCAATCAACCCCATTCTGCAATCAAATCCATTCTTCAATCCCCCCTTTTCTTGTCCTATTGCAAATTCTTTTGCAACTGAGTTATTTCATTCTTATTTAAAATTCCCTGAAGTATTTCCTTGTTTCTACTTGATGCTTAATTTTGTTTCTGTTCCATTCTTCATAGTTCATCATGGATTATTTTCAACACCAGAAAAAAAAACTGTACCACGCCGCAAGTGATTAAGATTTACTTGCTTGAGAAAAAGACAGGCTGCTTGGCCTGCCTTTCCCTCCTGGATGGCCGTCTTAGAACAGAGGAGGCCGTCCCTCACATCAAGGTCTGGCATGGCATGTGTCCCCACCACTCAATGCCTGCTGGGTTGCAGCCAACAGCAGAGCTAAAGGTTCTTCTTGGTGGCAAATGCAGAGGCCAACCCAGTCTTGCCCTTGACTATGGTAGGAGGCATTTGGCTAACATCAGTCCTTGCACCTCGTTGTCAATGCAGAGTTTCACCTGCCTCATCCAGCAACAGGTTGCTACTGTGGCAAAGCACACATAGATTTACTTTAGCAGTATAACTACTACAGGGTGCAGCAGCATGTTGAAGATGCTGGTGGCAGTGAGGGACCAGCCAAAGAAAATTTCCCACCAGTGGGGTTCTCCCACCCTCTTAAGTTGTTCCATTACCTGTACCACTACCATCATATTAGAATCTTTCTAGCTTCTGCCTTAGCATTTTCTAGCAGCTTCTGTAAATTTGCATGCTTTAACATCTCTTTTGCAAGTGACAAATCCATAGGACGCAAGGTATAGTTTCTTATTAGCAACTGGCTAGTAAATACAGGTGGTTTATACACAAAATAACAGCCTCAAATATGAAGAAAAGGGTTGACTTAAAAATAGGGTTGTAAATAAGTAACTTCAAGGATCTTAGGCTTTGTTAGCAACTACAGAGATAAGGAAATGGCTAAGATAAGCATTGCGCAAGAACTGGCCAGAACCAGCCTGGTGGTTATTGACATGACAATGATCCTAAAAACAAGTGATAAAGAGAAAGTGATGAACAAAACCACCAGGAGTCACAAAGCCCACTACCACTTTAGTGTGCATGCGGGAGAAATTCTAGAACGATGATGTAATGTATAAGTAACTCAATGAATATGTATGTAATCTAATGAACATGTATGTTTAAGGAGAATATAATCGCAGCCTGGTTGATGCTCAGATGAAATACGCTAGGAGGAGCTATTCCCCGTGTCTCTCAGCGCCCCAGCAAAGAATATCTGCTTGTCAACTTAAACTTTATTGTCCAGTTCCTGGAGATTTCTCCGAATCAGATCACAGCAAGATGGTTGGATAGGCATCGAAAGATTTGAAAATGCAGGGTGGTGAGGCTGAAGTACAGAACTACACATTCTTAATTTTAATGTAACTTAAATTACGTTACACATGTAGGCTTAAATTATAGGTTTAAATTAACAATAATGTGTATGACTTTAACATAGTAAAATACAGCAAGTTTTTTTAACTTGCTGACACATAGGGAATAAGGAACGTCCAGCTGATGGAACATCACGCTACTGGTAACAACTAAGGAGGCAGTAAATACGAACAAAGATGCTAACCTTCAAGGTAACAGAGACTGGAACAGAACAGAATCAAGGACAGACATACCACTAACTCAGCCCTGGGACCTTGCGAGCATGCGCAAGCACTGAAATCAATCAGTGAACGGAGGAGGACTGTCGGCGACCACCAGAGACCCCCACTCAGCAAGAAAACGCGTGTGTAATTAGAATGTAAATATTATAATTAGTTCATGGAAATATAATAAATACGCAAATAATTTCCTGGAAAAAAAACGCCTAGAAAGTTTCTTTCACCGTCTTTTGCGGTAACACAAAGACACTTCTCGCGGTAGTAGCAAGCTCCCCACACTAACGCGGAAGCGCCTGCTCATTCATTCCTCCTCCCTTAGGGGCCGCAATTCTTTTCCCTCACGGGAATAAACCTCGCCATTTTATTCTCCCCGGGGGCCGCGGTGGCATAGTTCCAACTCCCTTCCCTCACGGGACCAAAACTCGCCGTTTTCCACCCATTCCCGCCCCGGATAGCGCCCATCTCCGCCTATCAGGAGGGGGCCTTTTCCATCAGAGTCCTTTCGCCGCTGCCTGACCTGCGGCTGCGCGCCGTTCCTTCAAGCCCAAAGCCTGCGTTATGAATGCACTCGCTCCTCCTCTGAGAAAGAAAGAGGAGTTGATCTAGTCTTTCGCCTCTCGCCGGAAAGGGAGGACTTGGGCCGCCTGTGGCAGGCAGCGTAGGGGCAGCCGCGATGAGGCACCTCCCCCTAACGGTCTCCACTCTTGGCGCCAAAATTTAACTGCTGCTGGCGGTTTGGAGCACCGTGCAGGCGGTGAGGTACTGGGGCTCGGGGGGTGCCGCCCGCCCGCGGCCGGTGCGAGGAGCTGGCCTGGCTCCGGCGTCAGAGCCGCCGGGGAGGGCTCGCTTGGCCGGGACACCCGCGGGGCTGTGGGGAGCCGTGGCTTCTCCAGCGAGAACGAGGGACAGGCGCCATGGCGGCAGGGGCAGGGAGGGGGTTGTGTTCACGGCGTCTTAGGCGAGGCTGTCGTTTTCCTGGGCTTCAGCGCTCCGGTGCGGAGGGGTTGAAGAGACAGCAGTCCTGCAGACTGGAAAGGGAGGCTCCCTTTTTAAAGGCACGGGCCTTTTCGTTTCTTTCAGTGCCTGCTGTTGTGAGAAACCAGGGTTATGTCACAGTCTCCATACAAATGTCGTGATGAATATTGTGTAAACTCATGTCGCTTAAAAGTTGTTGAAGTATAGGTTCTTGTTGGGATTCTATGCTTTCTGGATCTGGGGTGTAGCTGGAATTTTAAGCACAAATGCATAATATTTTTGCTCTAAAAGGTGTGCGCGCTTTCAATTTTCTCATACATTCAGGTGATTCGTTTGCTTATTTTCTTTCTCTTTTTTTTTCTTTTATAATCCAGATAACTTTTTAAATACTTTGGTCCTTGAGAAACAGCGAGAAGATGTACATCAAGTCAATTGTTCTTGATGGGTTTAAATCCTATGCTCAGAGGACAGAAATTCGTGACTTTGACCCATTTTTCAATGCCATTACTGGCTTGAATGGTAGTGGCAAGTCCAATATCTTGGACTCAATCTGTTTCCTGTTGGGAATCAGCAGCATGTCACAGGTAAAGAGTGAGGGGGCATTTAAGAAAGGTCTTTCTTCTCTCGGCAACATTTCAAATTACTGTCTTGTGTAATCTCAGACGGAAGACCTGAAGTGGTGCTTCTATAAAGAACTAATAGGTTTGTTTATTTAGATTTCTCATGACATAAAACTGAGTCTCAGTCAATCTTGCTGCTTCTTACACTGAGATTAAACTGCAGTTTCAACAGTATACTACAGTAGCTCAAAGTACAATGCAGCCTAGAACTTTACACTAAAAAGACCTACTTCACCAGTAGCAGCCTTAAGCTGAAGATCTTTGACAGCTAAATGCACTAACTTGTTTATTTGCAATTAACTTTTTCATTTCTGAATTGAGTCTTTAGAGTTGGCCAGCTGATTATCAGAAAGTGTTTTGTGCAATGCCTGCTATTTAAAAGAGGATATATTTGCTTTATTCATAAAAAAAATAGTGTGTTCTGACATCAGTTTGAATCTATGTTTCCAGGTGATTTTTGTTATTTCTTTCTGGTGGTGCCTGTCCACTC
The DNA here is from genome assembly GCF_963264785.1 of Psittacula echo. Classification (NCBI taxonomy): domain Eukaryota; kingdom Metazoa; phylum Chordata; class Aves; order Psittaciformes; family Psittacidae; genus Psittacula; species Psittacula echo. Next base: position 57,932,587 of record NC_137742.1, on the reverse strand, counting down.
CTCACCTCCCTCAAGTTGTTGACAAATCCAGCAGACCTTCAAGGAACAGTTTCTGATTCGTTTCTATGTGAACTGCATTATGATGAATGTATGAAGACGGGCTGAGAAAGTTCAGCCTGGAGAAGAGAAGGCTGAGTGCAGATCTCATAGCAGCCTTCCAGTATCTGAAGGGGGCCTACAAAGGTGCTGGAGAGAGACTCTCCATCAGAGACTGTAGTGATAGGACAAGGATTAATGGGTTTAAACCTAAACAGTGGAAATTCAGATTAGATAAAAGGAAGAAGTTCTTTACTGTGAGGGTGTTGAGGCACTGGAATGGGTTGCCCAAAGAAGTGGTGAATGCTCCATCCCTGGCAGTGTACAAGGCCAGGCTCAACGAGCCTTGGTCTAGTGTGAGGTGTCCCTGCCTATGGCAGGGGGGTAGTAACTAGATGATCTGAAGGTCCTTTCCAACCCAAACCATCCTATGATTCTATGCTGTATATGTGTATTGGTGACTGAACTAGTCATCTGATTTGTTTGGGTTTTTTAAACATCTATTCAATTTTTGTGAGGAATCTCATGTGGAAACAATTAGCAAGGTGACTAAAACTAGACTGGCACCCTTTGCCTTTGGTTTTGCAATGCTGGCAATCTCCCTTATGTCAGTCTCACATAAACTCTTGAATTACAGCTAGATCTGATTTTTTTTTTTTTCATTCATTTCTCCAAAACCTACAGTAATATACTGAAGCTGTGTAATAAGTTTATTTCAAAACTCTATATATCTGTTCTATGGATTTAGGTGCGAGCTTCAAACTTGCAAGACCTAGTTTATAAAAATGGGCAAGCTGGAGTTACTAAAGCAACTGTGTCTATTACCTTTGATAATTCTGACAAGCAAGCGAGTCCACTAGGATTTGAAAGCAGTGATGAGATCTCTGTGACTAGGCAGGTGAGTCTTTAATATCTGCATTGCTTAGTAGCCTTCATACATTTTTAACATGCTCCACAGAGTGACCTTTTTAGGACAAAAAAAAAATAAAAGTCCCGAGTTTTTGCAGTTGAGGCAGTGTTTCTGCATGGTAGTTAGTAACACAAACTGTAGAAGTAAATCCAGTGTACTAGGTAAAAAAGAAATAAAAATAATTGGAATTTCTTGGGAAATTAATATTGTAAAATGTATTACATCAGTAATGTTTTCTATGGACTTGCACACAGAAACATAATGAAATCATGTTCAGAAAGCATGTTGTTTTCTCTTTTGTGGCTTCTCCTTCTGCTTTAATATTTTCCTCTTAATATATAAACTGTGTGTTAAACTTGGTCTCCAGGAACAAAGGAACTTTATCATAGAACCATATAATAGTTTGAGTTGAAAGGGACCTTAAAAGTCACCTAGTCTCAATGCCCCTGCCACGGGCAGGAACACTTTCCACTAGACCAGGTTGTTCGAAGTCCTGTCCAACCTGGCTTTTATCTTTCTGATTAGGGTGTCTCCCAGATTGAAACAACAACAACAATAAAACAAAACAATCAAGAAAAACCACTAACCAAACAAAAAAATGACAACTTGTGGATTTTGGGAATTTTTTTGTCAGTGTTGTCCTCAATGAAACATCTTTCTTATGTTTCAGTTAGATATTTTTCCTGGGTTCAGCTGTAACAGTTATTTTTCTCCTTAGTAGCTAGTGCAATGCTGTGTTTTTGATGTTAGTTTGAGAACAATACTGACTGTTTTTAGTTTTTGCCAAGTCACACTTAACCTGATCAAGGAGTTTTCAGTCTCATGCTCTGCCATTGAGGAGGGGCACGGGAAGCCGTGAGAAAGCAAAGCAAATGGCAACACAGAGGTAAAATGAGCAATAATTGTTTTTTCAAGAACTATTTTATAATGGATTTGACCACTCATTAACAAAAGTAAGAGAGGGATTTAACAAAACATTCTGTGTTAGCCTGTAGAACCGATGACTCCGAAAATGCCACCATTAGTCTTTACCTCTTCAAAGAATAACTTTAAATTCTGATCCAAATATAAACCAGTGCAGCAGTATCAGCCTGATTAAACAGAAGAGGAAACAATAGCAGCAGCATTTTAAGATGGCATTATGTCTGGTACTGAGTGACAACACCTAAAAAGGTTTCCCTTGTTAATTATTTCATTGTTAATTGTTTTAGCAGAAACCCATCACTGCTGGATATGGTGGGAAGATTGCATCAATGTACTCACTAGGACAAATGAGGCATTCAGTCCTCTGCTGGACATAACATCATTATTGTTTCTGTCCAAAAGGAGGGAAGATACATGCAACTTCAGCATTGTTCTCTAATTAACTTCACTAAAGTCAAAAAACCAGCACTGCAGTAGCTACTAAGAAGGAGAAAAATAACTGATACAGCTGAACCCAGGACAATATTTTAAATATCTCCTCAGTCCAATAAGATCTGTTTTGATGTTCTGCATAGTATGCATATATATATGTATGCAAAGATATATGGTATTTTATCAGATTTTTTGTTTACTACAATTTATATTCTCATAATATCAAGTAATTTTTAAATCCTTAAAGTTATTTTCATTTCTTTTCCTTTCCAGGTTATCATTGGAGGTAGAAATAAGTATCTTATCAATGGTGTGAATGTTACTAGCACTCGTGTGCAGGATCTTTTTTGTTCCGTTGGACTCAATATCAATAACCCTCACTTCCTCATTATGCAGGTATTGTGTGCATCTTTACAAAATCCAAAAAAGAACAGGAGTTGCACTAAATTTGAGGCAGGAGAGATAGTGGTAGAACACTTAATTTCCTGATCAGAGAAAAGCAGCTTCTTTTCAAGTAAAAATGAAATATCCTTTAAATAGTTAAGATTTCTATTACAGCATAGTTTGGCCCTACAATACATGTCTTGTAGCACAAGACCTCATGTAGCAAGCTTTTTTCAGAAACATTCTGATTTTATTTTCCTTTTTGTCTCTTTAACAGATAAGTGTTTCTTTTATTATTATGCTAAAAAGACATAGATTTTATTTGCTCTTATTGGACAGTATTAGACAAGTTTTTTGAATTAAGCTGATATACCTTAAGTTACAATCAACAGAAGGAAGTGCTGGCCAATTGAAAAAGCCCGTATAAACATCAACACAGGGACTAGACAAATCCCTGAAGTATTTGCAAGGAATAATAAAACAGAGTAGGATCTACAGTTTCAAGTGGAACAGTCCCAGCTTGGGGGGGAGAGGAAGTTTTGCACCTATTTTGCTTCTCTCTAGTTACATATGAGCTAAATCTCAAAAAATCCAGTTTAAGAGCTTATTCAACATCAGCAACTCACTATGACTAGAACAAAATGTGCACATTACTCCTTTAAGATATAATCAGGAATGTGGAAAATTAGCCTAAGATATAAGGGCCATTTCAAGCTTTCTGTGTGAAGAAGTGATGCGTTTAAAATTTCAAGAGCTAAGTAATTCAGTAAACCAGATTATCCTTGTACATGAAAAAATAAAATAAGAAAAATAATTTTTGAATTTATAACATATAAAAATGAGTGGAGGTATGGGAGTTTTGTTTGTAAAATTGCATAGTACAAAACCACCATTCTTGTTTTATCTTTCTGTTACCAGGGGCAAATTACCAAAGTTCTAAACATGAAGCCACCAGAGGTAAGAAAGTTGGAAGATTTTTTTTTTTTTTTTTTTTTTTGCCTAAAGTTTTACCGATTTGTTTTGAATGCCAAGAATTCGAGGGGGGAGGTGGAAGGGAAGGACAAAAAGAAGATGGCAGAGGGATAGGACATGTTCAATTCAGTTCTGAGTTGAACCTGTCTAACATCAAAAGAAACATCAAATTTGTGTTGCTTTGCTTTGCTTTATTTTAGATTTTAGCTATGATTGAAGAAGCAGCTGGTACAAGTTTGTATGAAAGCAAGAAATTAACTGTCCAGAAAACCATAGCGAAAAAAGAAGCCAAACTGAGAGACATTAATAGGGTACTACATGTTGTAAAGTATACTTTCTTTTATTTTTGCTAAAGGTAACTGAATAATTGTTGTAGTATGGTTTTTAATTTGTGAAGTATTTATTTCCTGCACCCAGAACTAGGTAGTCATGTTTAGACATAAGAGTTTTAAAAATCAGAATATAAATGATCTGTTTTGTGTTTCAGGTCTTAGATGAGACTATCACTCCAACCTTACGTAAACTGAAAGAGGTATGGAAAAACTACAAGAATGGTAGGGCCCTTAACTACTGACAAAAAATACTTTTGGGTACCCTGAACCATGGTGGCTAAAACGTGGGGTCATGGTGACACCATGTGGTATGTGGTGGCTGAAACAGCAGCATGTTTTCTTTTTTAGGAGAAATAAATCTATCCAAGCACAGAAAATGTGACATTCAGGACTTTCAGGAGATCCTAGAGGAGAATGTAGGAAGATGGAAGAAAACAAGAGAACTAGATAAAAATAGAAGATAAAAGCATATAATAGTTCTAAAAAAAAAAAAAAAAAAAAACCAAACAAACCCCCAAAAAACCCACCTCAAAAAAACCCCAAACAAACCCACCAAAAAAAAACCCCAACAAAACAAAACCCACAAACCACCACCAACAAAGAAGTTGTCAAGTGATATTTCTGTTGTACAGTCAATTGAATTGAGTATTGGGTTAGATAAGATTTAACTAAAGCCTGCAATGTATAGTACTGAATATATACTATACAGAGAACCTTTCCTCTTATCTACAAAGAATTTTAGTAGAAGTGCTTAGAACATTTCTGTAGCAGTCGTACTTAATATTTTCCATCAAATTTTAAAGGTTTTTCTAATTGGTGTCTTTTCAGGATCGATCAGCCTATCTAGAATACCAAAAACTAACAGGAACGCTAGAAAATTTAAGCCGCCTCAGTATAGCTTATGAGTTTACTCTGGCTGAACAGGCACAGGTATCCTCTGCTGAGGTACTAAAGAAAATACAGACGGCTGTGAAGGAGCTTCAAGAATCAATGGCTGAAAATAAAAGGAAGCAGAGAGAACTTGATGAAGAAATAGCGAAGATGAAAAAAGAAAGAGATAATGTAAGTGAGAACAGTCATGCATGTCTGAATATAAGGAGTTTTGTGAGAAGGGAAATATTTTTGTGGATAATATACCCTTGAATTGTTATCGTCTGGTGGGTTGTCTAGATTATGCACCACTTACTGTCATTTTTAGCCATCATCTAAAATACATCCATGTAAAGTTTTCATTTGTCCAAAATACTTTACTTCCAATTGCTGTATATGAATAATACCTGAAGAATAGAAAGTGCCCTAATGTTTCCACTCTGCAGTCAGTGGTAAATTTTGACAGATTTTTTTTTTTTTTTTCCCCTCACTTTTTGTTGATGTCTCAAAAGTAATACACTTCAAGTAGAAAACTGTTGTTCAATGCAGACCAGTGCTGACCTGGCTTTTGGGGGCAGTAGATTTGGTTAGCTACAGGTTGTTCACAGGGTCTTTATATGCCTATAAATGCAGCTTTTGTCCAGGGACATTGCCCCGTTGATATGGGTCTTCAGTAGTGTCTTCAATTAGATTGGATTTCAGAGGGAAGAGATGTTCTGAGCTGTTTGTATTGGAGTCTAACTGCCTGCTTGATCAGATATCTCTTCTACATATAGCTGTGAATAGAAAATGAAATATTACAAATACTGTACTTGTTTGTTAGGCTAAATTAAATTTCCTTTGTTTCTTGTTGTAGGAAGTTGGTGGTGTGCTCCATTCACTGGAAGAGGCTTTTGCAGAAATCCAGAGAGTTAATACTAAGGCAGAAAGTGCCCTTAATCTCAAGAAGCAAAACTTAAAAAGTGAAGAGGTTAAACGTAAAGAACTGGTAAAAAATATGGAGGAGGTAAGACCTTTGTATATCATTTTCTTTAAACACTAAATTAACTCACTGAGAGGGACAGCTGTTTTTTCTTGCCTATTATGGTAAGAAATCCTATAATTGGCAAGAATTACATCAGGAAACCAGAAACAAATAGTAAGGGCATTGTTTGATTTGTGTGGCCTAGGTATTGGTTCCCATTAGAGACAAATGTGATGCATATACAAAGAAAAAGCAAATTTTTATTATTGAGAACTTCTGTTAAGCTCAGGATAGATCCCCATAGCTTCAAAAGGATTATGCTTTCTGGGCCTATGGTGTTCTTAAAATTAAAGGAGAAATCTGCATATTTCTGACAGTTGATGAGGTTCGTTTTTTTATGCTAGGGCAGCACTGAATACCCTACTTTTTAGATATAGGAAAGAAAGAGCTATTTATCCTAGTTCTTGGGCAGCTGTCATCTCTTTCTGTAGATCTTCAGTGTACTCATGGGGCACGAATGTACTTGGAAGCATAAAACAAATTCTAAGATCACAAAATCTGACAAAGGGTCATAGAAATGTGATTGATAAAACTACTCATAGCTCCTCATCTAAACAACACAAATTTAGAGTTAGTAGATCTCAGGTTCTCTCTTCCTTTATTGTTTTTTATTTTGCCAAAGGATTTTAAAGCGTTTGTGTTAAAGGAGGAGGAAGTAAAGAAGATAAAGAAAGAACTAAATGCTTTACAGGAAGCAAGTGAAAAAGATGCAAGTGCTTTAGCTGCAGCACAACTTAATGCTGTGTCTGCTGGCTTACTTAGCAGTGGTGATGGGGAAGAAGGTACTCTTTCTAAGCAGATGATGACCTGCAAAATTGAAATCAGCCAAGCAGTAACAGAAGCTAAACAGGTAAGAATAAAAGCTCTGCCTATTTCAGACTAACCTTCCTGCTTCTTCTGAAAATCGTCTGGAAAACAAATGAGACACTCTTGAAAGATCAGTAAAGAGATTTGCAGAATATCTGTGCCAGATATTTTGCAAGGTGGCATATGCATTAAGGTGACTTTTTTGATTAAAAAGGGAAAAATACCTCACATAGATATACACCAATAGGGAAAAGCTGTAACATTGCTGTGAGGGAGTGTAGAAACTTGCATTTGAAACATAAAGTAGGACTCTTGTACTCAAATGAGTGACAGTATGGGATAGAAAGAAATTAAGACTTCTGTCCATGATACACATTCATACTACTTACTGGAATTGAAATAAAAAAGCCTGAGACTGGGAACAGAATGTTCAGAAGAAACTATTTTTTCCTTGGTTAAATTGTGTGCTAGTCACATGACTGAAACAGATACTACTTTTATCTTAAGGTAGAAAATCTCTTGTGGGGTAGTTCTCCCAGTGGATTTCAAAGTTGAAAGCGTACCTTGCTTATCTCACTTAGGGAAAAATTATTTTGGGGAAAGCTGTGTTCCACATTACCTTGTTTCTTCTCAAACTTTATTCATGTGCTTGCACAAGTTATTGTATTTAAATAGAAGATTGATGGTTTTATTTCCAAATTGCATGTGCCTTTTCAAAAGCAAAGGCTGCTTTTTGGCATGTCTGCAATCAGTGAAAATTTCCAGCAAAATATATAAGCACCTTGTTAGTGCAAGTATTCTAAATCTTCACTGGCAAGAGTCTCTTTGAAGATTTTCTGTTTACATACTTTTTTACTGCTTACAGGTTCAAATGAAGTTGAGGTATGCACAACAAGAATTAAAGACAAAAGAATCTGAAGTTAAAAACATGGATGGAGAGTACAAGAAAGATAAAGAAGCATTTGAAGCTGTCACAAAAATAAAAGAAAAAATAGAGAACCAAATGAAGAACCTGAACTATGATGGTCTGTACAGACTTCTGATGTATAATTTTTGGGGAATCTAAAAAGAAATAGAAAAGCATGGTGGGTTGACCCTGACTGGCCACCAGGTGCCCACCAAAGCCTCTCTATCACTTTTGTCCTTAGCTGAACAGGGGAGAGAAAAAACAAAAGGCTCTTGGGTCAAGATAAGGACAGGGAGATACTACTCATCAATTACGTCACAGCCAACACTGCCTCAACTTCGGGGAAAAAAATTTAATTTATTGCCATTCAAATATCAGAGTAGAATAATTGCAAATAGGAACAAACCTTAAAACAATTCCCTCCACCCCTTCCTTCTTCCTGGGCTCACCTTAACTCCTGAATTCTCTACTTCCTCACCCCCAAGGGGTTGGAGAATGGGGTTTTAGTAAGTTCAGCACACATCTTTGCTGCTTCTTTCTCCTCGTATTCTTTCCCTGCTCCAGTGTGGGGTCTGTCCCATGGGAGACAGTCTCCCATGAACTGTTCAGCATAAGTCCCTCCCATGGGGTACAGTCCTTCAAGAAACAGACTGCTCCAGCATGGGTCCCCCATGGGTCCTGTAAGGAGCCTGCACCCATGGGCTGCCCATGGATCACAGCCTCCTTTAGGCATCCCTTGCTATGGGGTTCTCCACAGGCTGCAGATGGATATATGCTCCACATGGACCTCCAAGAGCTGCAGGGGGACAGCCTGCCTCACCGTGGTCTGCATCACGAACTGCAGGGGAATCTCTGCTCTGGTACCCGGAGCACGTGCTGCCCTCCTTCCTCACTGACTTTGGTGTCTGCAGAATTGCTGCTCTCAACATGTTCTTCTCTCTCCCAGTGTAGGGGCTGGTCTCAGAGACAAATGCCCTAATAAGGAACGCTTTCTCCCCTTCTCATTTCTCTTGGCTTTTGTTGCTGAGGATGATACCATATGATATGGAATATCACTTGAGTCATCTGTCCTAGCTCTGTCACCTCCCAGACTTTTGCCCACACCCCAGCCTGCTAGCCTTTGGAAGAAGTTTTGAAGGGACAACCTTGATGCTGTGCGATTCACTGCTCAGCAGCTGCTGAAACACTAGTGTGTTATCAACACCTTTTTACTAGAAATGCACAGCACCATGAGAGCTGCCACAGGGAAAGTTAATTCCAACTTCTCCAGACCCAACAGAAGAAGGAACTGAAAAACCAAGTATGCTTCTTTGATGCACAAAGAAATTTCTCTGGTCAAAGCTATGCAAGCTCTTGCCTTCCAGAGAAAACAGTTTAAAATAATTCAGTTTTATAAACTTTAGGCCAAATGTCTTAAAGTTTGATGGAGAATTTAAATTCCATCTAAAATTTAGATGGAAAGAGTGACCAGCCTTCCCATTCTTTGCTTGTTTTTCCTAGCTAAAACACTTCTTATAGTTCATTTCTCTTTCAAGGTAAATGTGTGGCAGAAGCTACTTGAAACTGTAAATGGATAATCCAGAATGACATTCAGAGAAGCACATCAGACTTCTAAACTCTTTCTTTCAATTTTCAGTATTGTGATATTAATTTGTCTAAACTGGAAATTTACAAAGAATTTTAGAAAGTCTTTCAATTAAGTATTCTCAACATAGGCAGATAAACAGTGTAGCATACCATTTTTTAAGCTAATAGATTTCTGTGCTCTGGATGTTTGTCTACTGCTTGTGTTCAACTCTTTAGAAGAGAAAGAAGCAGCCCTTTTGGCAAGAAAGAAGGCATTGGCTAATGACATCAGCCGTCTGAAAGAGGTGCATGAAAGCTTCATGGCAAAGTTTCCTCTTCTACGGTTTGAATACAGGTAAGATGTCAGTGTAAACCTCAAAGACATTTGAAAGTGCTTTTTGGGGAATTTAAGTGTGGCTTATGAGACTTACAGGATAATTCCATCTATTGGTTAGTTCTTGCTTTCCTTTTAATGACTGTAACTGACTCTTTATTGAGAAGTCTCTTGCCCTGAAGTATTTAATTTAACCATTTTCTGTGCGTTTTTTCCTGATGGCATTTAGAATTTCTTATACCAGTATAATAAGTAGTATGAGTTTATAAATATAAATTTCTATAATGTGTGTGGAAGAGAAACAAACATGTAATTATTGTAATTTAAATTTATTTTAAGAGATCCAGAAAAAAATTGGAATCCCAACCATGTGAAAGGCCTAGTTGTCTCTTCTATCACAGTGAAAGATCTGTCCAAAGCAAAAGCCCTAGAAGCAGTGGCTGGAGGGAAACTCTATAACATTATTGTGGACACAGAGGTATGTTTATTACTTTAATACAGAACTTGAATTTTGAGATGAGGTTTTGTGTTTCAGGGTTCTTACTGAATGCTTAAGAGGTGGTTTGGACCCATGTATGTATTTAAATTGGGTCTAGAGTGTCATGCATAGCTAATGGCAACTATATATTCACCTTGCAATGCCCTATTGTCTTACTTTACACAATCAGTTATGTATTCAGTTATTTGTTAACTCTTCTTTTTGAGGTTACTGGCAAAAAGCTTTTGAACAAGGGTGAACTAAAGCATCGGTACACCATCATTCCCCTAAACAAAATTTTGGCCAGGTGTATTAGTCAAGAGAAGATCAAGGTGGCCCAAACCTTGGTATGTAAATAAATACACTGTTTACATTATTTTGCTTGTGTAGATTTTTAATTTTGTTTCTTTGCTGAAAGCATGGGCTTCTCAATGGTTATACTAATAAGGATTTCTACAGGGCTTGGGGGTATTTTTTATTTCTTTTCCTTTGTATCCTTTCAGCTATGTGATGGTTAAATGGCTATCAATTATTCCACTTTAAAAAGATTGGTTTAAAATGTAATGATGTTTTTTAAAAAAAACTCTATAAAGAAAAGACAAATCTGAAAATTCTCATAACAACATTAATTGTATTTCATCTGATTTTCTAGGTTGGTTGTGTTAACTTGGATTTACCCCTTTCTCTAATGCAATATGAATCTGAACTGCAGAAAGCAATGGAATATGTCTTTGGAACAACACTGATCTGTAACAACATGGATAGTGCTAAGAAAATTACCTTTGACAAAAGGATAATGACACGAAGTGTTACACTTGATGGAGATATATTTGACCCCCAGGGCACTCTGCATGGAGGCAAATACTGGTTTTGTTCATATAATAATACTGTGTGTCTGTTGATTTGTTTACTGCTCTGCGTGCTTTTTATAAAAATGAATAGTAATCTTTTTGTTTAGACTTATACTGGGGATAATATGATGTGTTTGAGCAAAGATTTGTCAAGTCTTGAGCTCAAATAAGGCTAAACTAAGAAAAAAATAATGGTGAACTCTTTACATAAAATACTTAAGGCTTAAGTTTTTAAAATCTAATTTGACTATATAATTCTCTTGGAAAGTTGCATTGAATTCAAGCACTTATAAAAGTAATTCAGGTACTTTTGAATTAAAAGTAATTACAAGTAATTAATAATTTGAGGTAATTTTGAAAAGCTAGTTGATTTCACAAGAAATGCATGTGTAGTACTAAGTATGCAGAACTCAATTCTCTAACAGGTAGTCTTCTCCACTGACAGCTGCTGTAACTTTAGCCTAGCCGCCTTTCTGTTTCGTAATTAAAACAAATCATCAACCTGCATAATTATTAACGTTTAGAATTTGCTATTTCCAGTGTGGAATCCATTAGTCTTAATTCCTATTAGCTTGACTTTGCTTTTTTTTTTTTTCTTCACCACACAGGTGCGACCTCACAGTCTGCATCAGTGTTGGCTGAGCTTCAAGAAATTAAATCTGTTGAAACAGAACTTGAAACGAAGAAATCTGAACTTCACTCTGTAGAGGATGAGCTGGAACGTTTGAAGAATGTCGCTGAGAAGTATGGTTTTCCCTATGAAATATCTTTTCTCTTATGTGACTGAATAAGTATAATATAATGAAGTATTTTTGGAGGGCATAGGGCCTATTGAGAGTGCAATATGCAGAAAATAATTCTCTTCCTCTCTCCTACCTCTCCTCCCCCTCTTCCCCTAATATAATTTGTAAGCAAGCAAATCTAATTTTTAAATAACACATGCAAGAAAACTTTGTTTTGGGTAATACAGGGAGGGGAAAAAAGGCCTACAATGATGTCTGCTTGAAATCACATCAGAGTTTTCCAGTGTTTCATGAAGTTTGCTGATTAATGGATCTGTTCTAGCCATGTCTTGTAACACCCATACAGAATTTCAGTTTGTGATAGCTCTTATTTTTCTCCCAAGAAAATAGATAATAAAGAATATCTGAGTGATACTACTATAATGATTTAAATAATTCTAAGTATGTCTGATTTTTCAGCTATTCAGATACTAAAGATCTTTTTAAAAGATGGAATATAAAGATGTTTAGTCAATTCTGGAAAAATCCCTCAAGGAGGTAGTGTTGTGTAATATGTTATCTACCAGCTGGATTTGTTTTTCAGATTGGTATGAGTTCCAGCAAATAGATTTCCAGCAATATGACCAAGAAGTCATATTTTGACCTTTTAGATATTTTTTTACCTTAATGCTTCAGCTTGGCATCAGTCATGCTGCTGCTTTGAAAGACATGACCCCTGAATTGTTGCCAAATTCCATGTGTTGCATTTGTTTGCTTTTAGTATATCTTATCAGGGCTACATAACTAGGAGCTACATATATAATAACTTACCTACAAATTTTACCATTACTATTAAAGCATCTATACCATTTTCATGCATTTAAGCTTATTGGTCCTACAGCCATCACTATATCTCACATTAGAATGGAAATATAGGTATTTACTTATTTCTGTATATCCTTATTTCAACTTTGAAATGGAAATGCTCAGTACCCTTCATTATAGGAGTGTGTATCATTACTGTCTTCAAAGGTACCAACAACTGAAGCAGCAGTGGGAGATGAACTGTGAGCAAGCAGAGCTGTTGGAAATGAAGCTTCAGCAAAGTGCTTATCATAAACATGAGGAGGAGCTGCTTGCCCTGAAGAAAACCATTGGTGACGAATATGTTCTGAATCTTTTAACTGAAAACTGATTGCTGATACTGAGATGGATATCTGGCTGTTTGAGTAGCAGAATCTTTGCCTAAGAAAAAGATATTTTTCACTTTGAAAATACTATCTTCATATTTTGGAATATTTAACAAATACATAGTCAGAATAGACTTGCGCAGAGGTGATTCACATAAGGTTGGCCATTCCCTTGTAGTAAAGGTTATGTTCTTAAGTGTTTTAAGTATGTTATAATAAAAGGGAAAATGGCTTTACAGAGAAGTTTTAAATTGGATTTAATCCATATTTGAGTAATCTGTATTTTTTCCAAGCTCTCTGTTTCTGTAGTTATTTAAGGTTAGCCATATAAATAGCTTGCATAACAAAAAAACATTGGAAAGAAGTATGGTTTGTATAGCTAACGAAAAATGTAAATGGAAGCAAATGCAGCAATAAGTAAACTTTTAAAGAAAAAAGATGGACAGAAGTGATTCATATGTAGACATATAGTATTCTAGGTATGAGGTGATATCTTATTAGGTAGCCATCTGATTAATTGCTTCTTGATCATGTGATTTGGCTACTAGTACACTAGCCCTGTTTTAATGACTGGCCTCTTTGGTGCCCTACCAATAACTGTTACCAGCACACTGTCTTAAAGTAATCATTGAAATAGCTCACTTAGTAACTAGCAAACATGCAAGAACTCTTCTGTTAGAGGCAAGACAAATTTATTTCAGTTGAAGTTTAGGATTTAAATTTAAAGGTAAGAATGATGCCCAATCTCAGTACTATACTTCTTGATTCAGCGGAGTGTGAAGAAACATTAAAGAAAATTGAAGAGAGACATCAGGAAGCCAAAAATAAATACAGTCTACTGGAAAACAAAATGAAAAATGCAGAATCAGAATGTAAAAAAGCACTGAAAAATGCCAAGATGCAACTAGATGATGCCAAGAAAAAGGCAGAGGATTCAGGCCAAAAATTGAGAGAAAAGCAGCAGGTAAAACTTAAATTTGTTGGCACTTTTCTCAATGTTGCAGTAATCAGAAAATTTGATTCTCCTAAATTTTTAATACTCTCAGTTTTGGAAGTTAATATATTAATCTGTAGTCACTGACATAGAAATTGCTGATGCCTTTTTTTGTTGTTGGATTTTGTTGTGGGTTTTTCATTGTAGGTTTTTTGGTTTTGCGTGTGCGTTTTTTGCTTGGGATTGCCCCCTGGCAGAAGAACGGGGCACTGTTCATCTTCTACAGCATTTACAACATCATGCTGAATCTTAATTATTTCTGTTTAATTTGAAAACATTGCTCTAGGAGCTTGAAGCTTTACTTCTGGAACTTAAAGAGCTAGAAAAAGAACATACCTCCTATAAACATCAGATAGAGGCTGCAGATAATGCAATCAAACACTATGAGGAGCAAGTTAATGCTATGGAAGCTGAGGTGTCTAAGACAAAGGTAAAAGTGAATACTGTTTCATTATCTGTTTTGATGTTACTGAAGATATGAGCCCCTAAAGCTGAAATTATAATGCGTATTTTGTTGTTTGGATTTTCTTACCAGCACTCTGTTTAGACAAGGTAATTACTTTTTGGCTTCTTTGTCACATGTGATTTTTTTTATTATTATTTATTTCTTTTTTTTCCCCTCTTCTGTGTCCTTCTCTTCTAACTACTGTCCAACGACAGCCTTTTAAAGAAGCTAATAAATGGCTGTTTGATTTACTTTTCAGGAATCTGTAGAGAGATCAAAGGAGGAGCTGAGCAAGAAAAAGGAACTAATTATGTCACAGGATAAAGAAATCAAAGCCAAATCTGCAGAGATAGTAAAATGCAGAGAACAAAATAATGAATTACAGCTTAATATTAAAGAATTAGAACACAACATCAAGAAACATCAACAGGGGGCTGCTGATGCTGCTGCCACGGTATTTCAGAACTGTATTTTTCCTTGCATCTTGTGAAGTTGTGCAAAGGAAATAGCCTTTTTGTTCTTAATTTTTGTTCTTGTGCAGCTCTTTGTGGAAAGTTTTATCCCAGGAAGAAGGCTGGAAATTGGAAATTGTAACAAAGCTTATCAATATGGACTGATAGAGAGTAGATTGCAGTGTGATGGTGGTCAATGAGGAAAGCATTCTGACTGACAAATTAAGTAACTAATTAAAGAAGCTAACCCCAAGATTTAGTGACAGTGGCTTAGTACATATAGAGAAAAACATGTTCCAAGTAATCATGATGCAAAAGCTCCCTGAAAACCTTGCATCATCTACAGTCTTGGAAATCATACGAAGCATTACAAGGCTAAACACCTGTGCCTTATTGGTATAGAATAATTAATGTTGTGATTTCAGGATGTTGGGTTTTTTTTCTTTTTTAAAGTAATCCACATTTGATAAGGGGAAAAAAAACCAACCAAAGCCATGAAACACAAAACGTCAACGTATCTTCTTGCTTACAGGTGACCAGAATGCTGAAAGAGCATAAGTGGATAGCTTCAGAGAAACATCTTTTTGGTCAGCCAAACACAGCCTATGATTTCAAAGAAAACGATCCTAAAGAAGCACATCAGAAGCTGCAGAAAATGCAGGAGACAAAACAGAAATTGTGGAGGAATGTGAACATGAGAGCTATGTCTGTGCTTTCTCACACAGAAGAGAAGGTAAGCATTCTGTGCTTTAACCTATAAAGACTGGGCAGGTTGGATATACGGTATTACATATAACCTAGCTTTGTATTTTAATATGCTCCATTTCTGAATACACAAAAAAATGAAACTATCTTTATGAGATAGCAGTAAACCTTTTCTTATATCTTTTATACTGATCTTAAACTTTTCAACTCTTCACCTGTGCACTAGTTTTCTAGGTTATGCATAACCTTGACTTTGGATGGTAAAGAGAGTAATTTAGTTTCTGCCTACCCCAGTGCACCCTAAGTTGGCAGCAGAAACATTAGGCAAGGTTTGTGGTATCCATTACAGTATCTGAGAATTATATACTTTATTAAACATTACAGATCAAAATCAATGTTCATCTTCAAGCATCATAGCTTGAAGGCGGTCTCAGGTTGCCTTGACTTCATCTATCTTGAGGCTATTCCAGTACTGTCTCAAAAATAGTCCACTGACTGATGTTTGAACTTTCCAGATACTGTTTCATGATTAGAATTGGCCTGTTCTTCCCGTCAGCCTCCAGAAGCACCCTTTCTTCTATGGAAAAGCAAATGAAACATGATTAACTTGAAAAGGAAGTGCAACTTTCAGAATAATGTTGGGTTTCCCCATTGCCAATTGTTGAAAATTCTAATGTTTTAATTTGCAAGTAATACCCTAAAACTTAAATCCTGAATACAGCTAAATGAATTCTTTGGATTTCAAATCTTGTGGCTAATGGCTGTTTCATAGTTGCAAAACTGATAAACAGTGAAACTGTAGGATTAACACAAAACATACTTAAGCACAAAGTTCATTGAGATCAATCTTTTCTTCTCTTTGCACCAGTACAATGAATTACTGAGGAAAAAAAGAATTGTGGAGAATGACAAGATAAAAATTCTTTCAGCTATTTCAGAACTTGACCAGAGGAAAATCAAAACGTTACATATGGCGTGGGAAAAGGTATGACACTTGAGATCTTCTCAGTTTTGCAGAGGATCAGATTTATCTCTAGATCACTGTTGTGCATATCTCAAAAGGGGAAAAAAAATGTCTCTTTTCAGAAGTAATCTCCCTTTCCTATTATTTAAATTACAAACAACCATTAAATTTCTCTTGGTCCATCTCATTTAGAATAACGCATGAATTCTCTGATAATTGTAAAGATACAGTTAAACCTACAAAACTACTTTACCATTCCCTATTAGGGCCCACAAAATTTTAAGAAAGGTTAAGCAACTGCCTTGCTGAAATAATTCTCTCACATGGAAGTTGGATAAAACAGTGATACAGCCTATGTTGGTTTGTTTTTTTTTTTTTTTTTTTTTGCATAAATCAGTGTTTGACCAGAGTTAAAATCTTCTGTTCCAGTGTAGCCACTGTTCCTGTCAGTGATAGGATAGGTAAGACTGGTAGAGCAACACCTGAATTATGTTTCTGTTATTTAAGCACTCTGCCTTCTTACTAGTTTTCCCATATCATGAACTATAATGAAAGTGTAAAATTTTCCTTTTCGCTTTCTACATGGAAAGTTCTTGACACATTCTTTTCTGCTGTACCAGGAAAAGTTCCACTTTTTGGCCTTTGAGAAGATCCGCTATATCAGATTAAATTGCTCACAAATGAATTATCGATTTTAATTGTTAATTAAATTGCCCATATAACAAGGTATCACTGAAAAAATTGTACCTTTTCATTGCAAAATCATGTTTGGCAAAAAACGAGTGAATTGTATTTAACAGCATCATGGATGGTTGAGTAAGTGTGTTCTCAGGTATGTCCCTTGGCTTAGGAAATCTTAATCTATGTTGACAAAGTTGCATCCTATCCAGTACCTGGGCATTGCTTAGGTAATTCTGGGAAGAAAAGGAGCAGGAAGGATGCCAGTGTAGGCCTCTTACAAGGTGCTTATATTTTTATTAGTCCTTTAGTTGAGAGAAATCGTAATTTATCAGTTAATAAAGCTGAGGTAGGGCATAACCATTTCCCTGTCTGATAACATAAAGCCTTCCAGTATTTCTTTCATTTGATCCTTCTAAAATGCTTAGTGTAAAGTGTTATATATTGATCCTTCAGTGTTGCTTCTCTTTTCAGTACAGAGAAAATCAAAGATTCCATATGCTAATATATTTTCTCACTATCCTGAACGTACTACTCTTCAAGACATAAGAAGTCAAACTGGGCAAAATGACTAGAGCATAGTGCAGCTTACCACTAAGTTTCTTAGCTGTTTGTGCTCTTGATTCAAACCATGTAGATACACCTTTTCTTGTCTGACTTCTAGGTGAATGAAGACTTTAGTTCAATTTTCTCATTGCTTCTACCTGGAGCCAAAGCTATGCTAACCCCCACCAAAACCCAGAATGTCTTGGATGGTCTGGAATTCAGAGTTGCCTTAGGAAATACCTGGAAGGAAAACTTAACAGAACTTAGCGGAGGACAAAGGTTGGTGAACTTCGTGGGGGTTTTATTTGCTTATTTTCCATTGTAGGATGTATATAGTTCATATATCTAGCTAATTATAGTTCAGAAATCCAAAAAGTGAATCTTTTTCCCTGCTCAAGTCAGGGACTCGACTCTTGTCTTCTTCCAACCTGACTTAATATTGAAAACATTATTCAGTTCAGCTCAAAGAGGAATCTGACTTAAGACAATGCATTACTTGGCATATAACAAGATTTTATTCCATGGAAAAGTAACAGAAAAACTGAGTGGTGAGAAAACTCCAGTCGATTCCAGGTACTACTGCAGTAGAGTTGAATTAAATGCTGCAGCATTTGAGTTGTAATCTAAAATACTGTCGTGGTTTAAGCCCAGGCCGTAAATCAGAACCACGCAGTCTACTTCCCCCCCCACCTTTCTTCCCTCCGCTTCTGGAGGGACGGGGAGGAGAATCAAAAGAATGCAACTCCCACGGGTTGAGATACTAATAATAACTAAGGTATAACACAAACCACTACTGCTACCACTAATAATAATGATAAAGGAAATAACAAGGAAGAGAATACAACCGCTCACCAACCGGTACCTCGCCCCCACCCCGCAGTGATCCAGCTCTTCTGAGAACTCTCAGTTCTACATCTGGGCATGACGTGCTATGGTATGGAATACCTCTTTGGCTAGTTTGGGTCAGGTGTCCTGTCCCTGCTTCCTCCCGGCTTCTCCTCTTCCCTGGCAGAGCATGAGACTCACAAAATCCTTGGTCAGGGTAAACATTCTGACCAGCAACTGAAAACATCAGCTTTATCAGTGTTATTCCCAGGCCAAAAGTCAAAACACAGCACTGCACCAGTAGAAAAAATGACTGCTACTGCTAAACCAGGACAAATACCTACATAAATAAGCTCTGCCCTAGTGTCAAAAGTAGTGTCACAGTGACAGTTTCCTTCTCCAGTGCTACCCTACACAGTAGCTCTATGTGCTTCTTTCTAAGAAAACTCTAACAGAATTACAGAAACAGAATTTAGGAAGAGGTGAGACAGATACAGAACTTTATCAAGGACAGAATGCTTCAAGAACTGTACATTGAAAAATACCACTGCAAAACTCAGAATTGAAAATAAGTAAAGCAACAGCAGGACCTGATATTCCAGTAAGACAGTAAGTAATATTTGCTATTTCTACAGACGACTTTACATGTTCACAAGTCAGAAGCTATGGAAGAAGATGCACTTGTGTTTCTTCAGAACTCATTGCATGAATCTGCCTTTGTGAGAGTATTTTGTTACTACCAAACAATTGTTCTCCTAAGCCAAATCCTCTCAAACAAGAGGGTAAAATGTAACTTTCACAACCTTCTTGTTCTCTATATTAGATCATTGGTGGCCTTGTCCTTGATATTATCTATGCTTCTCTTCAACCCTGCACCGATCTACGTCTTGGATGAAGTGGATGCAGCCCTTGATCTCTCTCATACCCAAAATATTGGGCAGATGCTTTATACTCATTTCAGACAGTCACAGGTATAATCTTGAAACTATTGTGATCGTATATTTATGCATTTTATTATTTTTAGAGGCAGTCTGCCACTGAAGAGTCTCAGCTCTTCAGTGGCATGAGAATAAAATACTCTCAGTATTTTATTCCAGAGATGTATTTGTAAGTTATTTCAACTGGAAGCTGAACTGATGATATGGCACCTGTGAAACTTCTATGTTTTGATGTAAGCCATTGCTGCAATGGCTAAATATGAGGTAGCAACAGGGAAGAGTATCCGTGAGATGATCAATTTCAGGCATTACCCATATCCTCAGGTGATTTTTAACCTAGTATTCTTTAACCTGAGCTTTGTAAATACTTCATTTTTGACCGTGTTGAAACAAGCCAGGCACTAGTGGAATCTCTGTATGTTGCAGCCTGTGCATGGAAAAAGTCTGTAGAATGGAAGAAACATACTACTTCAAGTGACATCTCTATTTTGGTGGTATAAGCTTTCTAAATTAAAGGTTGGGGGAGAAATGTTTGTTATCAGTATCTTTAGGCTGTGAATGGAAGATCCTGCATTCTTACAAAATTTGTGGCAAGGGTTTTTCAGCGATGGATGCACCATCACCATGAGCAGATGTTCTGTATTGTGGCCTGTAAGCCAGGGAATAAGGACAGAGTGGTACAGCATTAGCAGCAGAAAATGCTTGTCCTGCTGGCTTATGTTAACCTCTGCAGCACATTCTGTTGACAGTTAAAATATGTATTTTTTTTTTAAGAATTACTTCATTTGGCTAATATCTTGGAGGCAAAGGGAATCCTCATTTTGATGCCTTTTCCATTGCTCTGTAAAGTCTTCATTTGGATGGCAGCATTTACTTTAAGCTTTCTCATTTCTTTTAGTTCATTGTGGTGTCCTTGAAGGATGGAATGTTTAGCAACGCAAATGTCCTCTTCAAGACCAAGTTTGTGGATGGTGTGTCCACTGTTTCAAGACATGCATAGTTTCAGAATAAACGGCTACACTGAGTTCAAGAAGATCCGGAGAAGTAAATAGCATAAATGGGAACGTGCAGAACAAGAGAACACCACTGGTCTTTTAAGATCTGTCACAGCTTCCCGAGTGTTCTCTGCGCATAGTCTGTAACTAGATCACGAAGAAATTCTGCCATTTTTTTTTTAAAATATTCCTATTAACGATTAAAGAAACTCATTAAGAATTAAATCTACAGGATTTTGCTGCTTGTAGTGTTAGCTAGACTGGCTGCATTTATTCCTCTTGGTGTGCCCTGTAATTGCAGTCATGCCAGTAATATGCATTGAACAGTTACTTGCATTGCAAGCATGCCATGAACAGTAAGTAGTCGTGTAAGCTCACCAGGAGTAACTGAAGGTTTTGAATGGAATGAGGAAAACCTGATTTGACTTATGTGGGTCTGACAGTGTTGGTCTTGCCTGATGCTGCTTCAGCCAGTTGGTAGCCAAGACCCATTAAGTTTACATTTGTGCTCCCTGCAGCTTTGCTTGCTTGTTTCTTGCTTGTTTCTAAATATCATTTAGAAAAGTAGATTTGGGGGTGGGGGGGATACAGATGTATCTGCAATAATGTGGCTATGTTACATTATTAAATATTTTCTAAATAAAGTTTTTACCGATGGCCTCATTTTCCAGATTTGTACATGGAATATAGTTATGTATCATACTGGGGCTTGGGTTGGATGGGACTTTAAAGATCATGTGCTTTCAACCCCTTGACACAGATAAGGACAGCTTCCCTTACAGAAGTTTGCTCCAAGTCCTGTCCAGCCTGGCCTTGAACACTGCCAGGGGTGGGGCAGCCACAGCTTCTCTGGGCACCCTGTGCCAGTGCCTCACCTCCCTCATAGTGAAGAACTTCTTCCTAATCTAACCTAAATCTCCCCTTTGTCAGCTTAAACCCATCACAGAATCTTTAGGTAAGTGGCCTGAAGGAGGGTAGGTCAGGGTGGAGCAGAGAACACAATGAGGAACACAATGATACTGTAAAATACAGTGAAAAACCAGTACCAGTCACTTCCAGGAGCAAGTCATGCAGCTTTTATTTAATTTCACCTTTTTGGTAAGCAGGAGGGTTTTCTTTCAGTCAATCATTCACATACTTCAACAGTACAGATTGCAGTGAATTTTATGGGGATCTTGCAACATTAGAAAACTTTTCAATATATATCCATTTAAGCAACAGCGAGTGCTAGAGTCGGGTCCGCACACTGCACTCCAGGTATACAAAGCATTGCAGCAGCACAAGAAATGCCCGCACTGGGCAATGTACAGTGTGTTTTACATAGTGCAATCACTTTTAGAGGAAAAACTCTAGGAAGGCCACATCTATTTATTTTTTTTTTTAATCCTGTCAAGTTTACAAATGCAAGGGGGGTAGATATCAAACCTCTGACTGAATTAACTTTTGTACAGGTAGGTTTTGTGTATAGGCACATGCTTTAGAGAGGAGCTCTGCATCTGTTCTGTAATCACGAGAAAGACATATTGCTTTGTGATCCAGAGAGTGTGATATCATCTCTAACCTTCCTAAATGCTCTTGGCCAGAGCCATGAATCCAGCTGTTTGTACAGTTCCTAGAATACGCTCTTCCCTCTAGTGTAAATCCCCAACAGAGAAATTCAGGTTGCTATTGACAACAATTAGTTATCCTGCTTATGGTCATCTGACCATACTAGGCATTGCCTCTGAATACTCCAGTCCACAGTGACCACTCAAAATACCAGAGATGTGGAGGCTCTTCCTTTTCTGTTACTGTCACTCACCAACACAAAAAAAAAACAAGTCAGACAATGAACTGCTACAGCAAAGCATCACTGGTACTATTTATCTAATACAAAAAGAATGAGCACTCATGACACTAGATGTCATGGTAAGCAAGTTTTTAAAGATACTGCAAAGTGACTTGCCCAGTAAAATTTTAAAATGTACACTGTGCTCAATACTTCAAACTACAGGTAAACAAAGAGCAGCTCCCTGCAAGAAGGTGTAAATCAAAATGTTATAGCACCAGCTCCCAGCACCATGGAGTTGCCCACTGACCAGTTTTAGTGTACAATGCATTAGTGCTCGCTGAGGTTTCTGCTACACGAGAGCCACAGTGGGACAGCTCTGCCCATTTCCTGCTGACCTTTTCTTACCAGGCCTGCATGAGTTGCACTCCTCCCTTTCTGTGGAGAGCAAGTCAGACAACGAGACTGTTACAGTACCAGAAAACTCTGAATGGGAAGTGGCACCTGAGGGAAAAGTAGGTACTGCATACCTGATTCTGAGTATGTGGGCATGGAGGAAATGTGACGTCATCTGAACAGTCCTCTCCATGACAGATCAGATCTGAAAGGAGCTGCAGACTACAAGAAGAGCTTTCCTTTGCTGAAAGCCACTGACATGATATTGCCCACACTAATGATTTTATTTCACCATCAGCAAAGCATTTATCCCCAAGAAGCTGTACACATACTGGTCAGATTACGGTGCAGTGCTAACTTTGCACTATTAAAGGTCTGTTGCTATAGTGGCCAGGTTTGTCTTTTCTCTGAGAAGGGCAAAATAAAATATTTAAAATAAAAGGAGACAGGCAGCATGGCCACACCATCATATAGCAATTTTACTCCATGTTAATGCAGATACAATCTTTCTTCTTAAGTGCAAATTAAAAGGTATTTGCTAGCAACCAGCATGACTT
This sequence comes from Psittacula echo, assembly GCF_963264785.1. Lineage (NCBI taxonomy): Eukaryota > Metazoa > Chordata > Aves > Psittaciformes > Psittacidae > Psittacula > Psittacula echo. Next base: position 57,909,585 of record NC_137742.1, on the reverse strand, counting down.
GGGCTGCTGAGAAATGACAGATGATTCAGTTTCTTACAAATATTGACAAGTCTAAATCGTTACAGGTTTCCAAAGCAAGAACAGGGTTACAAACAGGAAGGGAATAAAACACTACCACTATTAAAAAACTGTCATTGCAAACTCCATACACTCTTCAAAAACATCTAGAAAAGACTGCCTTATTTTTTTGTTGTTTTTTTTTTTTTTTTTTTTTATCCTGCAGCTGGAGTGTCCATGCAAAACAATTTTGAGAAGAGCAGTGTTCCACCTGGGTACCAACTAGGCCCAACTTCATCCCACACAGCTCAGTAAAGTGCTCTCTTGTGCATCCTTTGAGGAAACAAGTTCTCATTTAAAGTCTGGGAGGCCGAGGTTGCCAGCTGGGGAAGGCATAGTCTTGGTCAATCCACATTGAGGTCAGAGAAAGAGGAAGGAGAGAAGTTAACAGTACTCTGCCTTTCATAACTCACAGACAATGGGCTGCAAGGGAGGAGCGAGCAGGAGAAGCAGAGGTGGGTGTCAGATGGAGCCACCAGAACTTAACACAGGCTTCATCAGGGGAACAATTTAATTCTTTATAGATAACAAACACCAGCTCTCCTGCAGAGTCCCAAAGATTTACTGATTAGACACCAGGTAACAGATCACCACACATGACGTAAGTGAGAATCAAATACGCTTTTCACTGCCTGTGCTGGTGGTTTTTCAACAATTCCTCTGAAGGACAAAGGGGATCTGAGCAACATTCTTTTGCCGATTTAAAAGAAAACCAAAATCTTGCCCTCAACTATTTTTATGCTGCAGACTTACTTAAAAACATTCTAGGGCAGATCATTAGAGGTATTTACTGATAAACAACTAACCATCAGCTTAGAGAGTAAAAATAACACTAAAGGGGAAAAGAATTTAAGGCATTTTTTATTTTGGCCAGGAATGATGCATGCTACAGAATAAACTTCATTTTCCCCACTTGGTTTTCAGACCACTGCACTCTTTTGTTTTTGTTTTACATGGCACTTTGTAGTTTGTGTTTTACAGCTTAGTCAAGACTTTCAAGTGTTTTCTTCAATATAAATGCCTTCTCTTGCAGCTCGGGTCTGCTATCTGATGCCATCGTAGACAACGAACGAATGAGGTGCTCTGTGCTTTCTGGTGTCAGGCTTTCCCACTGTTGAGTTTCTGTATAGATAAAGACAGACACTGGACATGAATACCAGAATGCCAAAAAACCAAAAGGTTACCTCCATCCCCAGACAGGCTGGAAGAGTGACTGCTTCAGCACTTCCAAATTCAACTTCAGTGCACATGCTGCCTCTGGCACAGGGAGTCATGCCCGGTTAGACTAGGCTGGATTGTCTAATCCTGTAAAATGTGAAAACAAGGACCTGAAGAACCAAATGTTTTCCAATTAACAATTCCTTCGTGTAATATAAGATGACTTCTGCTAGAATAAAGGAAACACAAAGTGTGTAACAGAAATCCAAAGGGAACATTGAACAGAACAGCTGCAGACACACATGACCTTGAGACCTAAGTGACTCATTCTCTGAAGTAAATTCTGCAAGACTTAAATCCTAAATAACAACGAGTAACTAAACTTGGTGCCAAGAGGGTAAAAATTTTGCTTCTGCACAAACAGGAGCTCTCCCCTCTATGGTGCTTGCACATAACAGAACCTGACTAAAAACTGTCCTGTGTGCTCTCCAGGATGCTCCTTGCTGGACATTTTCCTCACCCAAGGAGTATCCTTGGAGTACTTTAGACTTTGGCTTTATCCACAGTTACTTAAAGCTCTCAAAGATTCCCAAGACACCAAGCACAGGCCTCCCAAGTCCCAGAATCACCCAGTGCTGCAAGCAGAAGGTAGCAGCATATCTCCAGGGTTCCAGGCCACACAGCCAGGTGCCTTCTTTATCAAACAGCAGCACTCCCAGCTGGCGAGCAAAGCATCTCACCTTGCAGTTTGGTGAGCAGCAGTTCTATCACAGACAAAGCTTCTGTTCTTATGGACGTGTAGCTTTTGTTTTCTAAGGGATTGAAAAAACAAGCAATAACAAAAAACCCACAACCACACTGAGAACCAAAGGCACACTAACCGTACAAAGAGCACAAAGAGCACTCACCACTGCAGTCTCCAAAAAACATTTATTAGCACAGCTCATTGAGCTCATTTGTGCTGGCCGTTTGCACTGCTCGCTTAGATGCATTTGAATGGCAGAAAATGACTGACTAGAGGTTGACAAGTCAACTACTTTGTGCATCGCCTCTCCCATTAACACAGCACTACTATTCCTTACACATGTTGAAAAGGAACAACACTGGCATAGCTGCAATGTGATCACAGACAACTTCTGTGCGTAACAGACTGTCCTTTTGGCAAGTTGTAATGGCTATAAACCATCTAGATTTAAGTTGTGAATGCTCCATCCCTGGCAGTGTTCAAGGCCAGGTTGGACAGAGCCTTGGGTGACATGGTTTAGTGTGAGGTGTCCCTGCTCATGGTGGGGGGTTGGAACTAGATGATCTTAAGGTCCTTTCCAACCCTAACTATTCTATGAATCCGTGATTAAGCGAGCATACATAAACCCTAGGCCATCAAGCATAACCTTGTCACAAAAAATTATTGGATGTCCTGAGCTAAAATCTCATTTAAGTCTCATTTCAGAAGGACTGATAGTTGAGAGAAACTTTCTGCAAAGGGGTCAGTGGATTGGTAGCAAGCTCTGAAGTAGGTGCTGCCTTTAGGCGTACCAGAAACCAGAGCCACAATGCAGGTATGGGAAGACTTAGGGTTACAGTCACAGGACCAGTGGGAATGCTACCAAAGTCCTAAAGGGCCCCATGGCTGTCAACATGACATTATAGGTATCAGTCATATCACCACTGGGTGCTCTACTCAGGGAGAGCACAAACTGCCTCAAAACCTTGCAGCTTCATGCATTGCCCGACAAACTTTTGGGCATCTCCAATGCATGTGTATGCAAGAAGTCTGAACTGAGGAGGAGAAAAACTTGTTTCATCACATCAGCAATAGCTTGATTTGGTAGGGTCCCTCTTCTGCATGGAAGAAATCACTACATTTCTGATTTGCACTCCTGAGAGGCTGCACAGTCTGCTGTCTGCCTCTCCCTTCCCTTTCAAAGCTCTCCTGCACCAGAGGAGTTTAATTCCCTGTGCACAGCATCCTGCATGATACTGTCTTGAAGAGGTACTGCAACATCAGAATTGCCACAAAGTGCAAGGAAAAGCAAAATGTTATCTCTGATATCTTATGCTTACTCTGCAGTTCCACTACCAGTCAACCCCCAATTGACAAGCAATTCATCATCAACCATAAATCAGGAAAAGTCCATTTACCTAAAGAATGGGTGATAGATGAACAGGTTTCCAACAGTATTTCTGTCAAAGCCACAGGGTCTAAGTGTTCCTTATCAAACAGCAATAGCCTGTCAAATGAAAAATCAGTGTCAGAAGTCTGCTTGACTTCCCAAGAATCCAGTGTCATCCTCAATTTCATTGAACAGTTTGAAGCAACAAAGAAAAGAAACATCATCAAAGTGGAATGCAGAAAGGAGAATTACCCTTTAAAGTAGGCATTCATGGCTTGTAGCACTCCGAGCTGCACTTTCCATGTGCTGAGTTTCAGACGGTCACACATTAACTTGCAAAAGTCTTGGCGATAGCAGCCTACAGAGAAATAAGGATGTCCTTGTGTTACCACAACAAAAGGCAGAAGGAAACACTTCCTGCTCTGTCTCCCAGGTGTTCCTTGTGCTCCTCTCCAAGTGACATCAAGCTAGTCATCGCATATAACTAAGTGAACGTTCTGTAACAAGTGACCCTGAAAATCTTCACCACATCAACACTCATCATGAGCACTGGAAGATAAAACAGCTGCATCACACATTCCGGCATCCTAAGGAAAGCAACCGTGTGTTTTTTCCACATATACCCAGTTCCTTCACCATGTATCAGCTTTGATGCAAACATAAATCTGAGCAGCAGAACTAGGCAGCTTTTGATTAGCCAAGCCACCTTAGGCACCCTGCGTGTTTTCAAAAACTAAGAACAGTTTGGTGAGTGGATTTAAAACAGTGAAGGATTTCCTCAAGGATGGGCTGTTCTGTGCGAAAGCTGCTGGGGCAGCTTCCTCACTGATCTTGCGAGCTGCAGGCAGTGAGATCCTCCACCTTCTCAAAAGCATCCCCACTCCCTCTGCACGGTCCCCAGGTCTCTCCCTCCTCCCCCTTTCAACTTCAAGAAGAAACACTGTGAGCCAAGAAAGTCTGCTCTGCACACCATTAGCTGACTTACGCTGTGTCTCTGGGCTCCTTGGCCAGGCTTTGCCCAGGGTCTCGAAGGCACAGATCAGTGACTCCACCTGCACCTCTTTCTCCCTTGTCTCCTCGTCCTCTTCATCATGCTTTGGTAAACCCGTGCCCATGCTCTCAAGAGAGTTCTGCAAGGGGCATGGGGGGATCGACAGAAGGATGAGGGAAGGTCAGCCACACACTTCACTGCCATTCAGTCTTCCCTTCCAGTCTGTGCATGCCAGTCCTTGCATCCAGACAGTGCTTCCACATAGATGAAGCACAGGACCCCTTGGCCACCAGTAGCTCTGGTGCTACTGGCAGCTTGCAGAAGTGCACAGCAGGCTCTGTGGCCTTGCACTCAAACATCTGCCTGTGCTATTCAAGTCCCTCTTGAAGAGCTGCAAAGCACTGCTGATACTGAACAGCAGCACTCTACACAGCTTCCTAGGAGTCTCTTGCTGCTCACAGAGCAGCCAGGAATTAACTTTTAATGCTGTATCATAGAATCACAGAATAGTTAGGGTTGGAAAGGACCTTAAGATCATCTAGTTCCAACCCCCCTGCTACAAGCAGGACTGGGGCAGTGCTGGGAAGGACTCTGCCTAGAGAGCAGTTGGGCCAATTCATAATATGGGCCACACAGGTGCAACCCCCCAGGGGCTCACCAGCAGTCTGGTATTTATTCAGCCTCACCAAGAATCTGGCTGAGTGTAGGGTATTCCTCACATCATCAGCCTTCTGGCCAGAAACCTGGCGTGCATTCAAGCATCAGCCAGAATGTCATCACCACCTGGGTGTTTTCCTTTGAAAGAGGGAAAATTCAGCAAGCTGAACTGTCACCTTCTTTATCATGGGGAAGATGATATCTGCCAACTCCTGGAACCGGTCTTCCTTTGTTGCCTGCAGCACCCCAGCTGCACAGCGCAGTGCCACCATCTTATACCTCAGGTTCTCTTTCCGACATTCCTTCAGGACAGCCTGGACAATATCACTGATGGTGGGCTGGCCAGGCACTGACTTCTGTAGCTCTGCACTGAAATACAAGGCACACACAAACTATCAGACCCACAGGAATCCCTTCCCAAACAATGCTTTTCCCACACCTAGGAGGCAATTCTTGTGTCTAGGCACAGGGGTGCCTACTGACAGCTGTAACTGAAGTAACAGTCTGATCCTCTTCTTTGCTCTTACCCTGTCCTCCCTCATTTTTTGTCTTCACTCACATGCTTCCAACACACTTTCCTGCCTTTCCTCTTCTTCTACCTCTTCCTCTCTTTTACCCTTTAATGTGTCTATCCTTCCCCTTAGCCTCTTCTTTCCTTTTAGTAATTCTCACCTCTCAACATCCTCTTCTTTGCCCTAAATCAACCATTTATCTCTGCAGGTCTCTCTGAAGTATCACTTGCCCCTCTCAGCATTCACCAGTGACCCATAGATTGGCAAGTGGAGCAGTCTCCTCCCGAGCTGATGGGAGATAACGATGGTGTTCACAAATTTCTAGTCTCCTTAGCGCCACACAGGCAACACTGTGCAACAACCTCCTTTTTGAGATCCCAGATCTTGAGAGTACCACTTACTTGCATGCAGAGACGACACTGGCAATGGCCTTTAACAGCTCCTCCTGCAATGAATAAAACAGATACCACTGAGAAATGCCATGCAACCAAATGGCACAGTCCTGCTCGCAGGGGAAACCTTTGTACTCTGCTGCGAGAGGTGGTGGGGGAATATTTCTATGACACCAGCCTAGAGAAAAAGTGTCTCCTTCCTGCCACTCCTGCTGTAGAGGCTGCAGAGGACTTGGCATTCCATCTGCACTGAACTGGCAGTGGAAAATTGCTTTGCAGCACCTCTGAGGAGAAACTAGTACAACTCAAGGCTAGAATATGGCACAGAGGAAGTAGTTTATGTGGAACCCAAATACTAAAGCAATCTGAACACCACATATTTGTTTTCCCTGTCATTTTTGTATCTGCTGAATGAATGCAGGGCAAAAGGCAGACCTTCTAAGCCAGAGTTCCTACACATGCTGCTCTGCAGCACAGAATGTTGTGTGTCCTGGCTCAAGGGCTGCATGCTGGTGCTCAGTGATCCATGAAGTGTCACTTCCTTTCTTACCTTCCCAGTCCAGGTTCTCCCTGGCAGGCCTTGCAGCAGTGCCGACAGCACTATTCCAAGATGTGGCGGTACAAGGGAGCCTGTCTGCTTGGCAATTGATGCCATTGCTGCTGCTCCCTGGGCTTTCATCTTCCAGGACTGGGACTGTAGAGCTTTCTGGGTAATGGTTATCAACTCCTGCATGTACAGCCTGATGCCACCCTGTGTACCTGCACGTCAAACAGGAAAACTGTAACTGTGCCATGAAAGAAAAAAAACCTGATTTTTTTTTTTTTTGGGGGGGGGGTCGCGGGGGGGCAGGCAAAAGAGGCAGTTACAGGTTTTTGGGTTTTTTATTATTCTGGGGGGAAACGCGTGGATGAAATGTATCAGCCAGGCCTGCTTCAGGCAATGGGGTGAGGAATTCCTCCCAGTTCCATTTCCAGACACCTGAAAAGTAATCTTGTGATTGAGGGACCAGATCCAAGAATCAGGTCAGAGAAGGAACCTGATCCAAGAATCAGGTCAGTGCTCTCACCATGCATCCAGATCTCCTTCTACAGGCATAAAGTATGGCAAAACAGCCCTTCTTTAGGTCAGATTCATTCACTGAGATTAAAGCCACAGGCACCTCCACACAGATTTCCAACCCGAGACACGGGCCAAAGCCCCCTCTAACTTCAGGGTGTGCAGAGCAATCCTTAAAGGCTGGCATCAAAATTTCCAAAGCTGTCCAGCTCTCTGCACCACAATCAGGGACAGGTTACAGTGACATTCAGTGCTTCACGGTCTTGGGATACTTCTCCTGACTCTGTCTGTGTATCCTCAGCAATCACACTTCTGTAATTATTTTAAATAGCCACAGAGAAGCCAACCTGCTGGAACTCATACATGACATCTTTAGCAAGAAAGAAAATGGAAACAGACCACCCAAATCTTTTGCCACGAGAATTCTATATTTCCAAAATGGATTCCCAGAAAGTGTATTTCTTGCCCCATGCTTTGCAGAAAGCTTTTACTACTCTAAAAATAACTTACCAGGTACATTTTCCTGCCATACTTCAGTCCACAGAGTGGAATTCTCTTTCTCTCCTTTCTCTTCATCAGGAACCTCATGCATGCCAAGAAAAGCCAATGGCAGCACATGTCTGGCATGGCTCTTCACTACATCTGGACTGTAGCGTCCCATAGAATGCACGGTTAAAGCACAGCCTGTCCTGTAAACTGGCTCTGAAGGAGCAAAACAGTCACACGTTATTACTGGGAAGCAGGATTTCCTTTAACAGCTTGGTCTGCTTCTTGGGAATCAGAGGGATGCACAATATTGTATAATGACGCACGGGAATTATTCAGCCAGCGAAACAGCATCATAATACAGAAATGTTTCTTTACCAGCTTTTGCTACCACCACGAACCTTTTCTGCACTGTATTCTGTAACTGAACACCCCCAAAGCAACATACCTTCCTTCTCCATGTACCAACTGCTGAGTTTGTGCAGCAGCTTCTCAGTGCTAGTGTCTCGGGAAGTCTGTAACAGGGAAGAGACTTAAATTACTCCAACATTTTAGAAAAACCCAGCCAACAACAAAAAAACAAAATTAAACTTAAAACTGCCTTAAACCCCAACTCACCCTGACTAGGTGCCCCATAGCAAAGGCAAAAGACTTCTGTATCACGCTGTTGCGATCTGTCAGGCCACTAAGTAAAGCACTCATAAGTTTGCCTGTTGGAAGAGATTTCATTTTATCATAAGTATCCTATTTTTATTGCTGTGGCAAGAGTTACAATAGCCTGCATTTCATTAGATTGAATGAGTTTAGGGGTTTTTCCTCATCACATGTTTGTGGGGTTATAGGTCTGTTAGTCCTTATGTTTGCACAGTGTAACACAGCAAAACTCAGAAGAAACTAGTGTTTAGAAAGCCGCAAACTGCACACTTTGAATGGTAATGTTCCTTTACGCAAGCATCCCAGCTCATCATGCTGTCAGCTTGCTTTCTGTTTTGCAACAGAAAGGTGACCTCCTTTCTATTATCGAATCACAATAAATTGTAAAGAGAACACTGAGACCCAAGGAATCAAAGTCCCTATTTATGGTTCCCCCATAGCTCAAGTTGAAGAAACAAGTGCTTATTGATAGCATTGCATTGTTTGTCTGCTCCAAGAAAGTCTAGAGAAAATTCTGTTTGTTCCTGCTGGGCCCTAGAGAATTCCCTCAAATCCCTCCCTGCTTCTTCCAACTTGGTGAGGTACTTAACATCCAAAGGACCTACCCTCAGCATGCCAGTCTCATACAAACTGCAGCTGCAAACAGCTGAGTAAAATACACAGGTAAAGGTCATTCACATGATAAAATCAAGGGCCAGTAGGGAGGAAATAATACCTACAGAACAGCAACAAAAAAGTACCTTTAAAACCTGACACCAGAAACAAACCTCACCTGAATAAGGTGCTAAGTCCTGAGGACACTGTGTGGTTAAAGACACAATTACACTGGCACAGCCTCCCTGGAAGATTGAAAGGGAAAATAAAGGTGAGATGAAACAGTATTAGCCCCTGGCTATTTCTGTTGATACTTTCTGCAGTGTTATATGCATTCTTGTGACATGATCTAGGCCCACAAAGCCTCTGCCCTGATAAGCTGGGAGCCAACAGTGGAAGCAGAAAAAGGGTTTGCAAACAAATGAATTACAAGAATTGAATTAAGAAGTAAAAAGGTTACCAGGACCTACACTCAGGATAGATGGTCCTGGAATATATACAGGGACCAAGGACAACCTTCTGCACTCAAGTGTTACAGAGCACAACAGCTATTTAGCCCAGGGGAGGTTAAGGCAGCATATACTCAGAAAATTGCAAGTCTGGTAGTAATGTAGGTGGCTGAGACTCAGATGTAAAAAGACTCCAGCACAATCCCAAGCTGTTGCTTTAAGAGAGACAGTCAAAAGAAGCATATTTACATTGATACTGCTTGTGTTTCCTTCTCTATTTCCAAATGGAGTACTAAAATCACAGACATACCTTTGTGCCAAGGCCGACTCCGCTTTTGATCAGTTCACACAGCCGAGGAACCAGCTCACCCAGGACAGACACATCCAAATACTGCAAGCTCTAGAGAAAGGCAAGGGACCAGGCAGTGGAGAAAAGGGTGGTGGAAGTGGGGAGAAAAAAGAAAGGTAATAAAGGCAGACCGAAGCTGGTCTACTTCCAGCTGAGGCCTGCCTTTAGCTGAAGGTCTTTAGCTGAATCGTCAGAGTTTGCTGTACAGTGGGAAAAACGCACCACAAATTGTCTTTCACCACATAGATTCTCTTGTGCCACTTCCATGCTGAGATGACCTAAAATTACTATTTGCTAGAACTGATGCTTCCCTGCACTCCAACTGTTTACAAAGCTGAAAGTAACACACTAGCAAGACTCCTTTTGGGGAAGGAAAGAGATGCAAAGGTGTGCACATCTCAGGACAAACCCAATATTTCCACAACTGTCTGAAACCCTGAAGAAATAACATATCCAAACTAGAGGACAAAACGAATCTAGTTAGGACAATTTTTAAACAGGCTAAGACAAGTGGTATAAATGACAAAGGTACAAGAGGAGTGTTACTGGTACCACATACTGGTATCATTTCTAACTCCCATGCCTAAAATGACACTGGGCAAAACAGAAAGCTTCATATTGCCAGCACTCTCTGTAGCACACTGTCTGCAGAGGGGAGATCCATCCTCTAGCAAATGCAAGGATCGCATAATAACTGGAAGTAACCCTCTCAGAGCTTCAGACATCCCATCAGCTGAACTTTCCCCTCCTGCACCAGTATCGTGAAAGGATGTACCAGCCAGCCCCAGAATATAGAGCAATAAAGAGAAGGTTAGTCATAAACCAGGATATCTTCACACTACTCCAGGAAAGCCATACTATCATTCCACTTTCTTAAAGAGATCCCAAGCATTGATCAGGGTTGCACAACTGCCGCAGGGCTGGCAGGGGAGAGCCATGGTCTGGCGGAGGGACAGTGGCAGCCACTGTAGCCTGTGGGATGCAGTGAGTACACTTTTACACAGATACTTTCATTCCCAGCCGCTTTACACACTATTTATAGAGCACCCCACCTGACACCAAACTCAGCTTCACATGCTGTTATGTACAGGACTTGCTGCTGTTACTTTTCCATAAGCACAGGAAACAAAGAATAGCTCTGGTGACTATGTTTCTCTTAATAGTGCTTGCACCCCCTGCCTGCTTGCATGCCCCTGGCTGTGAGCAGTGCCTCGGCAGAAAAGAGAGGCCTTTTCTTTGGGAAGCGACAGGCTCTTACAGAGGCCAAGGAGCTCTGCCAAGACAAACACCATAGCACGTTGTCTGAGCATCAGCAACTCCTCCCCCAGCAGCTGGAAACCCTGGTGTCAAACACCAGCTACTGACAGTGCTTTCAGTGATATCAGCATTTCTTCTAAGTATCTCCCCCCCATCAAAACATTGTCAAGGCCCAGGTAGGGATTATCTTAAGACACCATGAGGCAAGGGCTAGACAGCAATATATGCCTTAAGAATAACAACTATTATCAGTTGGAGGCCCAGGTGAGAAGCTGACTGTGGAACTGAAGGCCAGAGAAGAAGAGAAATAGCAGCCAGCATAATCTAGAACCAACTGAGCCCCTTCCAGATTAAAACACTTGAAAGATGTCCCTTTTGTCAAGGCAGGCAGGTCTACGGGTGCAGAAACAACCCATCTGACTCCAAATGGAGCCAAGATTATTCACAACTGATCTGAGGAACAAGTTGTGGCATTGGGATGAAATAAGTCAGCATATAAAAAAGAAGGTGGACAGCCATTCACATGTAAGACGTGGCAACAAAATGGACCCTGAAGAGGTATTCTGCAAAGCTTCCCTTTGATTCATATTCTTCTCCTACACATACCTTACAGTGGAACCCTTCTCAATCAAGTACTTACCATGTTAATGGTTTCCATCATGGGAGATGACTTGACAGCATTAAGTCTGGCACTATCCATTGCAGTCTGGAGGAAAAAAAAAAAGTGGGGAGGGGTGGGAAAAGCCAAAATCAAGTGTAAATTCAACATGAAAACAGTGGAAAGGGCAACATCAGCTATAACTTGCTACCTCATAAACTCAAACCAAAATCCATTTCAGATGCATACAGACAGAAAGACATTATGTTTACAGACTATGAATGCCTCCCTTTCAGAGGCAGAAGGATGTTCTAGCTAGAGTACATGAGAATGAAATTAGCTAAATCTGCTTCTGAACACTGGGTTTCACTCACTTTCCCATTAGACTGCTATTGATTAATACATTTCTTTGAGAGAGATTAAAGGACACAGTGCTGACAACATCCACCTCCAGCCCACAGTGCTATGGCACATCTAATTTACCAGAACTCCCGCAGTTAATCTCTTGGGAAAAACAGAGAAGTTTGACAGTATAGGTGCATTCCACATAATTATTACAGACTGTATCTTTCCCTGTTTCACAGTTGTACATGGAGCTGAAGTGACATCTAACAACAGCTCTTACTAAGATTGCTCTTCAGTTTCTGAAACGTGGTGGTTTAGTGAATAAAAAAAAAATCACAACCCTTAGAAAAAAAAAAAAGGAAATAAAGGAAAACAAAAACCTAAACCCCACATTTGTCCAGTCCTATTCCAATGACCAAACTTTATTAGTAACTTACTAGCTGTTTCAGTTTTTACCTTTGAACACCCTCAACCAAATCTGCTATTTTTCTGTTTATCAAATGAAGCTTAAATCTTTGTCATCTCTGTTCTATTGATACTTTCCTATAGCAATTGCACTTACTTTCTCCTGCTCTGTTGCACAAAGACTCAAATAATTGAGGACTTGAGGCTCCAGCACACTCAAGGACTCCAGCAGAGCTGGAATAAGTTTTGGTGCATGAGGTTTCAGCATAGACCCAGCACTTTTACTGATCTTCACAAGAGTGTTAATGCTGGAAAAAGATCAAAGGGAAGGTCAACATAGAAACACACAGACTTAGCTGAGAAACCTCTCTGATCTACTTTAATCCAGTACCAACAAAAAGACCAATACAAATCTCAGATACACCAATATAAATCTGCCTGCAAACAAAAATCTGTGTATTTTTCCACTTAAGCAATATAATATCCTAGCCCTGAGCTTCCAACTGATGCTACACTTTGCAGAGAGATTGCTTACTTTGGTCAGGGTATCATAAAAGGAATGGGAAAAGAGGCAGTACCACAGACAGATGTAAGAAGAATTAACACATCTTCACATTTTAAAGAAGCTCTGGGGAAAGTCACCCCAGAGATATCCACTATCTCTGCCCAAGAAAAACAAATTACAATGATCTGTTCAACTACCATGTGTCAGTTTCAGACTCACCACATCTCTCAGGCTGCATTTTGACAAACGGTTTTTGTATCTTCAAAAGGGATTAAAAAATTCAAGAAGTATTTACTATAATGTGTTAGGAGCTTTCTAACCTTCCTGGATCATCACGTTCAATAAAAGAAAATTACTTTTGCAAAGACCAGCCACACATCAGGTCTGAATTTTCCAGCCTTTCTGTCTTTCACACAAATGAAGGACTAAACAAGGTTACAAAGTGACAAGCATATGAAATGTCTACACATCAAGGGACACTGAACCCTTACAAGACACAAAATGTATTTGAACAGCATGACAAAGTGCAGTTACCTCTGGGATTTGAGCTATCATTACTCACAATCAGTTCTGAAATAAGATCTGACTGTTTCAAGAGCTACCATGGGACTTTTTGTCTACAAGCAGAAGACATATACTAGTCCTTAAAGGCAGTCTCAAGCACAGCAAACTGCTTGCAGATCAGTTTGCCAGTTGTAAAGGGAGAAAAGAACTTCCTGCTGGGAACTGAATCTGGGCATTTGCAGAGATGCCAGATACTCTCAAAAGACGGGTAGAGCTCTTGGGACTGCTGTTTGAACTCAGTGAGAAAAGTACCCAGTAGGAAAGCAGTCCTGAGGAGAAACTTGTCACTTCAAACACACAGAACATTCTGCAACTGGAGTGAATAAGCTGGGTCTCTCTGGGACAACTGTGAGGGTGGTGAGACACGGGCACAAGTTGTCCAGAAATGCTGTGGCTGTTCACAGCCAGGATGGATGGGGCTTGGAGTAACCTGGTCTAGTGGAAGGTGTTCCTGCCTATGGCAGGGGGTTGGAACTAGATAATATATGAAGTCCCTTTGAACCCACACCATTTTATGATTCCAATATTCCATGAAATCATGATACAACCCCCAGGGAACTTACATGATGCAAAACTAACCTGAGAGATCGGACTTCAGCAACTGTGCTTACTATTCCTTTGTCTAGGAGGCAAGGGAGTAATACAGCTATTGTCTTCTGACCCGCTGTTCCTTTAGACGGCTCACACATTTTCACGCAGACCTGGGGACAGGTGAGAATCCACATTGGAAGCATGTACAAACCTCCTGCTCAGATTTCATTAAAGCACCTTTTCCTTCAAACAGAGGAAGTCAATGGCAACTACAGCAACTGCTCAAAGCCAAACACAGGCTCTGTTTACACATTCATTCTCCTCTCCAGGAGGTACTTAAGCCAAGTCACATCCATAAAAGGAGTTTCAGCTACAGTCAGCTTCCAGAAAAGCCGAATTCAGAACCTAGCAGGCCTTGATGTGTATCCAGATGATGAGGCGGACCAAATGATCTCTCAGTTAAGGGGACAGCCTCTCAGCCACATGGATTGAAACATTCCACTAGGCAGAAAAGCAAGGCCCAGGTCAGAAGAGCTTCTGCAATTGCAACATTTTGGTACAAGATCACAACTTGTGCCATTGAAATGTCACACTGCATGAACCATGAAGGCTGTGATTTCACACACAGCTTTTAAGATCTGTTTCCATTTCCACTAATCTGACTTCGTGAAAGGAATACCAAACAAAATACTAAGTGATACATACACTACACCCAAAAATATCTGTCACTAACAGCACCAGACTGTGAAGTCCAGAGCGGATTACTCTGTTTCACACCAGTAAGTTTCCACTGGGCTTGGTCAACTACATCAGTTGGACTTGAAGTTGTATGAAATTTCCTTGGATACCATCCCCAGTGGGAAAAAAAAAGGACAGAGGGAAAAACACAGTTCATTATATCCCTCCTTTGGTTGTTTAAGACTTAACATTGCATTATCCTCAAGCAGCATCAAAAAAAGTACAGAGAAGGGTATGGTCAGGCTTATTATGACTGCTTCCTAGGGGGCTGTACCATTTATCATAACTACACTTCATACTGGAGGTCTTTTCAAAACAACAGCCTATGGTCACTCCTGTAAATATGATAGTGAATCATTACCTAACATCAAAACCATACACATCTCCATGTGCAAATGATGAAGAGTTTTACCTTGCTTAAAGTTTTTAGGGCGAGATCTGCTGCCTTTCGCACAGTTTCCTAAAAAACAGGTCAAGAATCCATTGTTGCTATTTTGAAAACTTCTCCACAACAACTCATATTAATTCGTATCACTCATACTGACAAGGCTATACCCATGGCTAACACATAACATAGTATTTTCCACAAAAATTTTGACTCTGGTCCATTTGAGTATCTGGTATACTCAGTGACAAATACATTAACACAGCTCAAACCTGGAAGGAGCTGAGTTCTCGGACTTCATATATGCAAGTCATTTAAGCACACATGCAGCACAAATAAATGTTTCTATACTCAGGAGTTAAGTAAACATTTGGAAATTCTTTCATACCCAGAAAAAATGCTGAGCCATCAAGAATAAACACAGCAGGAATGAAAACCAACACTTAAAATACACGAAGAATTTCCAAGGTGGCATGGAAATTTTAACTGCCAAATTACTTGTCTGCCTAATGCCCAAAACTCCCATTGGCTTCAACTTGACTTCTCAGAGAATCTCTCTTAAAACATCTTAGAGCTTGATCACTGTACTTTCTTTTGAAGATTCCTTCTCAATTACCAGTTCCATTACCTTAATGTCATCTTGCACTCTGAATAGTATTTCCCAGATCTCTGGAAGCTTGTCTATAATGTCATCTAAAGATCTTCCTCTTAGTAAGTCATTCAGCGCCAGACAGCTGCAAACAGGAGATTTTATGTCCTTCATATGGTGTACTTATTTGCTATACGTGTATACACAGATATGTTCATATGTATAAGCAAACCGTTAAAAAAATTTAAGAACTGTTTCACATTCCTTATTTTCCCCAAGCCTAAATGTACACCATCATAATAATGCCTCCTTTAGTAGACAAAAAAAAGGTTCAGCCAGTCAGGTGAAATCTGACATGAGTGACAGCAAGTGAGAAAGGCTGCTGTGGTGGAAACTGCTGTCACAAACATTCCAATTACAAAATTGTTCCAGGTGCTTTTCTGTGAGTACAGGACAAAACCAAACCAAAATGGTCTAAAATCTAGGATTGAAATTAAAATGGAAGTTTTCAACACAATATAACTACAAACCATTATAAATAAAAAACCAATTTAATAAAAATGGGATATAGACTGACATCCTGTTGCCAAGTATGTATACAGCCAGATTGCCAAGGTTTTCTAATATTAAGCAATATTTCAGGTTCAAGGACGGGCAAGAACTTTGTGACCAGAGAACTCCTCCTTCAGCAAATGCTGTTTAATATCAAGCTCAGGCCACATGCAATAAAAAATTTCAGGCTCAATGAAGCAAATAGCTTCAAGATTTTATTACACTTCAAGTGCAGACTACAAGACCAGGCTCTATCTTGATGAAAGAATGTGTCCTCTTTCCCCCCTCAACTTCTTCAGGTTAACAAATTTATGGTGAAGAAAAGAACAGAGTTCAAAGAAAAATATGTTACTTTTTCTAGCAATACCTGGACTCCCTGATCCTCCACAGACTGCTGGTTAGGTTACAGATCAAATCCTCAAGAATTTCCTTCATGTACTTATCAACCTATTATTAAAAAAAAAGGCAAAATAATGAAACAAGCATGGACGATGTATCCTTGTCCTGTACTGTGAAGAAGAAAAAAGCTTCTTTTGAACAGTACAACCTGCTTGTAGCCACAGCAGATGAACTAATAATTCCCAGACCTGACCCCCTGCAAACTTACTCTGACTTTGCTTTAGACATGCCCCTTCCTGCACTGCTTGAGGGATTAATGTGACAGACATGATAAGAAAAGAGGAAGTTCCTCAGTCCTTTATCAACTGAACTGTTTAGATGCAGCAGCAAGCACAGATTTACAGCAACGGCACCTCATAAAAATCATTTATTCCTGAAACTTGTCTCAGAGAAGCTGCTTCCCATGGGCTTTCTCCCACTTAAAAACTGAGGAATCATATTTAGATGCTCTTGCTCTAGGAAGGGCATCTTAGGCCATAGGAATTCCTGAAAAGCTTCTCATAAGCAACATGAAAACAATATCCAAGTGTGGAAAGACTACCCTTCAAGTAAATAATAAATTTTATCACATGCTGCACAAACAAGGTCTGCGATTATCCTTTCATATATAGGAGCATCCTCCTCTGTGCACCCTCCAGCTTATCCACAGATTTAAGCACCTCTTTCTCTTCAGGACAATACCTCACCCTTTCCCGCATAGCCCCTCCTTTCACAAGACACAACTGTTCCATGAGGATCCCAGAGACGTTGCTGGCTAGCAGCAAACCCACCATTCTGCACTTTGCTGCTCACTTACCATCGTCTTGTCGGTGACCAAGGCATTCCAAATGCTGGTCATTGCCTGTCGAATCCCCAGGTTGGGGTCAAACTGGTAACGGTATAGCCGGGGAAGAAGCTGGGGCAAAAATGGAGCCAGCTGCTCTCCAGCCTTGGCAGCTATCACATTAAAACCAAAAGCTGCTCCCTGAAATGACAAGAGAGTATTTGCTGAAACAATGTTCACTCATTCAGTCATTGCTTCTGAGCACACCATCACCAGAGGCAAATTGACACAGTTCAGATTTAGACCAAATCAAAATGACTAAGATGTTAACAGAATCAGACCCTCATCAGTGCTACAGTACCACACTGATCTTTAACATACGATCACACTCAGCAGTCAACATACTTGTTCTACTAAAGTTCCTTCTCTCCAACCTTCGGTTAAAGATACTGGCTGACTTTGTTTGTAAAAAGTGGTGGTGGAGAATAAAAATTATGAAGATTTGAATATGTTTTTCCAAAAGAGATTCTTTCTGGGAAAGACTGGTGAGTGTGGGCCACTGCTTCCCTACAACTCTGCTGCACTTACGATTAGATTAACTTAGCAACTGAGAAACTAAAAATAAAACAACCCCACTTTATCTCTACAACCTGAAAATTCCGGGGATTATAATTTTGCCTCCATCTACAATGAAACTCAAATATTCTTCCACCCTCCTTTCTTTCTTCATCACTCTCAATTTCACTCTCAAATCTAACACAGTGGAACTGATGCAGGATAGCTCAAAACTAAATTGCTCAATACAGGCCAGTGCAGTGAGTGCCTAATGATTCGTGTTTCCTGCTTTGCAGTGTCAAAGGCTGCCACTCAAAACCCACTCTAAGGATTTCACAGGAGAGGATGTGCTGTCTGGGTTAATCTAAAAAAGGAAGAATAATAAAGACACACCCTCAGTTAGAACCACTGCTGTGAGCAGCAAGGGGTTGCAGAAAGTATAAAGAAAAGGGAGGCATCATCTGCAAGGTCCTGAACAGCTTGCTCTGACTCACTCTTGTATGGAGGTTTGAAGCACAGACTTCCAGATGCCACTTCAACTTAGATGATTCTGCAAACTCAAATTTCAAAGCTCAGCCTACTCAGCCACTGAGTCGAATTTCTTGACTCATCCTAGCTGGTGAAATTCCATGAGGATCAGGGGTCTAATTGTGCTCCTGCGCATCTCACGTGCCAGTGCAAAGAGAGGCAAGCCTTGAGAGACGTATCGACTTGTCAAACTCTGGATGAAAGTTAATGCTGGGGCGTTCTTCTTTTTGCACCAAGTGGTGTTTTCAGAGACTCAAAATGTCAGACAGCAAGCATGAAAGAGCACAAAAGGTGCAATACAGTAGATGTAGCTACCAGTCTTCTGCGTGAAAGCACACAAAAGGTGCTCTGCCTGCTTCCTGGAGGAAAGTTTTTCCATGCTCATGTAAAGCTAATGAAATAACCCTCAAGTTAAAGCTCTGAAAAGTGTACTTAAATCTTCAAGTTTATGATGATACTTTTCTAAGCAGGATATGGATCCAGGAGTATTCTGGCTTTGCTAAAGGTCCCTATAGCTCTAAAATATCAAACTTGACTTAAAAAAGAATGCTTTGACAACAATGATTAAACTTGTGTATTGTCAGTTGTTTTTTTGGCAACTTGCTCCTGAATATTTTTTGCTCTTCCTTTTTACATAAAAAAGTCACTCTGGCATCTGCAAATTCATCCAGCTTCGAAAATGTTCTCTCACTGTTTGAACACATCAAGATCTGGCTCCCAAGTGCACTCAAAAGTAAAAAGGAAGGATCACAGTTGATTTAGAAAGGAATACAGAATGATATGAACCCTGCAATACCAATGTTTTGTTTTAAGAATTTCAAGTAATCCTAAATTTGTTCTTCAGGCAGGTAAATTTGCACTGGACCTGACACCAAAGCATCAACAAATGTCTTCCCTGTGCAATTATCCATATATCATAGAACCAGAGCTAGAGAAAGGCAGTTATTGTTTCTGGAGTTCATAGTGGGAATATAAATGGTATGAAAGCAGCAAATTACCTTTCGAGAATTCCACATGGCGTGATGGTTGGCCAGATTCATGAATTTGTACACCAAGTCTGGTTGATTGAGATCACTAGCCAGTGAACAAAGCTCCTTGTAGGTAGAAAGGCCTTGACTTTGGAAAGCAGAAGGGAAATCGGTGTCACTATTTTTAGCTACACAAATGCCATAATAGGTAAAGCTATAGTCAACTCACAGCCTAAAGTCGAGAGAAGTGAATACCCTACCGGTACTACCAGAAAACAGTTATGGTAACTCAGAGAACAAGGAGGAACAAAAAGCTCAGGGAGTAGATTTGTAAGCAAGGGAATATTGTTTCAGCACCAATTATGTGCCTGCCATTGAGACCATCAGTAAACTTACCCATCTGGGGTTTTGCTCAGGCCACCCTGAAACACCACAGTTTCTCCAGTCATCTCATGTTTGGCTCTGGTAGAAAAAAGGTCCAGTATTAGCTTTACCAAAAATCTACCCTTTACTGGACTGCATGCTACAGGTCAAGTTTGTTTTCCTTCATTACTTCAGTAACTTCCCATTCTTCCAGTTCCAATCCCACAGAAAACATACACATGTGCAAAGCTACACAAATTATAAGGAACCTCATTAACCTGCGTCGTGTGTAACATTAAACAGATGCTGCAGAAAGTGAGAGCTTTGCTGAGCAGTTAGGAGGTAAAAAGTCAAAACACTGAATGATCTCTTTTTTTTTTCTGCCCAGCAAATCTCTACTTTAAAAAGAAAAAAAAAAAAAGAAAAGAAAAAAAATAATTCCAATTTCCATCCATCTTAACTCTTTCCATTTACCACCCCTGGATCCCAACACTCCCAACCTAGGTTATGTCACTTACAGTGGCCACATCCACACCAGGTTAGAGGGAGTGGGCTGTTCAGCTAGCATTTTCAGCACTGACCAACAGAATTACTTCCAGGACTCCTGGAAGACCAGCATTTTTCACACTAAAACTAACAGGTGACCATTCACACTTCCCCAGCAAAAGGTACATTTCAGACACAAGCAAGCTCCCAGTTCTTCAACATTCACATCATGCATTGTCCTTTGCAATTACACAATTTCCTTTTGGAATTCCAATGAAACCTCAACTGATTTGAATCAGGACTGAATGATTTTGAAGCTTTGTTGAGTGGAACAAAACCAGAACAACTTCAGCGACAACTCTAAGATGAATTAAGAAATGTCTGAGTTTGACCCACTAGGAATACATGGATATTGACATGCCCTTCGCCTCAAAACATCTCTTTCCACACGAGAGGCACGTTTTTGTTCCCATCAAACATACTGCTCAGAATATTCTCACTTTATTCTGAGCTCACTCTACCTTTTCCCTGTCATAAGGGTATCGACAAGTGTGGTGACTAGCTCTTGCTGATCCTCTTCACTTCCTAGTTCATATATCAGCCCAAGACCTTTTGAAGCAACATCTTGACTAAGCTCTGCAAGAGATTTTACAAGGTAAAATTAATGTTAAGCATGTAATTAAGTAACACACAAATTTCAAAAACAAGATTCAACCAAAATCATGATCTAGCAAAAACAGCTTTCTGCTGCAGTTCACAGGTTTCCATTTACAGCAGATCTAGTCTTGCAAGACACAAGCTTTGCATTCTGAAGCAACGATTTGTTCTGAACTAAGTAACATCTTCACGTTAATATTGTCACTGCAGGTTTTGAAAGAGCAGAGAGAATTCCAAGAGCTCTAAGTATTCTGACATACTGCTGGCCCCTGAAGTTCAGCAAAGTTAGTGGTAATACTCTTTCCAACTTCAGTGAGCTTTGGATAGGCTGCCAGCTACCTCCCTTTCCACTAGCAGCCACGGGAAGACCTACAAAACAAAATCTGCTAGCTTAAAGAGGACTTTGAGTTCCTGTCATGCAGAACTCTGCAATGCACATCCTACTGTCCAAAGCAGACTAGAAGAATCAATGAACATTTTCTGCTATTACAGTTTGAAGGGGTAAAAGCAGAAAAAGGTGTATTTGGTTAGCAAAGCACAGAAAAAGCTGCTTCTTATCTCTACATGCAATGACTAGAAATCATTCCTATTGCATAAGAAATGGGATGTTTCTTCAGTCATCTTTTAATGCTGACTGACAGAGGGCGTGTAGGTGACTTTCTGGCAGTTCAAAGATTCCCTCCATCCTGTTAAACGCCCCCGAAAAGACACAACCCTTAACATGTGATAGCACTTACCATCACTATCTGACAGAATTGAAACAAATGCACTTTGAATATCCTTGAGATGCGACTGTAAGATGAGAAAAGAGGACATTATTATTTTTATCTCAGGTTTTGGATCCTTCGTCTGGTCTCAAGGTCCTAACATAAACAGAGACTACTGTATCAGTGAAGTTGCCTATTTGAGCAACACCTACAAGAACTACTCTCCTTTCCAGACAGGTAAGCAGCAGCCTGACTGACATTAACAGAAGGTAAGTTATTTTTCCAGCACCTTTTTACAACTACTATGCCATTAGTAAATATATTTTATTTTCCTTGCCTAATACATGTCAGTCATGCATCGTAAATCTGGCTTGCAGCAAGATGGGGCTATCCTGTGCGTGAGGACACTTTTCTTCATCCCCAAACTAGTGGATCTGGCCAACTCCCACAAGGTCCATTGTTTAGATGAGTATAATATGCAGCAAGGTTTTACATATAATAGCTTACAATTGCAGAGCACCTATTCTCTCAAAGCTCTTTACCTGAACAGCACAAGATGGCTACATGGTCCCACCACAGTCTGTAGTACCTCTATGCAGGGAGAGAACATTTTGGCTGGGAAAGCTTTATTAAGTCCTTGTATAGGATCTTTTACATTCTCTCATTATAGACAAGCACCCTAAACATTAGGTTCTCCAAGCACACCAAAAATACACAGTACATGAATCACACAACAACTGCTCCTTGGTACCAAAGTTGTGATAAACTCCGAAACAAATGAGTCCAGAAATTCTGCCCCTTCGTCCCCTCCTAGACCTCCTTTTAACATTTCCAAAAATAAATCCTAAGAACTGCACAGACCCCAAGCTCTCCTCCACAAGAGAAGATGTCCTGCTCCTTCACCTTACAAAAGCCGTTTACACTATGCTCACTCTGACCTGAGTGCCAGGTCAGAAATTTACAAAGGTGCCAAAAAGCCCCATTCATCTGCCAGTTAGTATGTTCTCCTAGTGACAAAAGATAAGCCATGTCTCAAAAAAATCTCAGTAAGGACTGCACCAGCACTAGGGAAAAAAAAGGCAATGGAAGTGAAGTGGAATGAAGGGAGAGAAAGGAAGCGAGAGGCAAAAACAGGGACAAGGAGCTAGCGTCAGGAAAGGCCATATTTCTTACCTTAATTGCTTTGTGTGTGCTCAGCTTCTTCACCATCGACAGAAGCCAGATGCAAGCTGCCTGCCTAATGTGTGGGTTGGGGCTAATTATGTGCTTGTTCAAAATAAGGTCTAGGACCCAGGGAACCACATCATTTCCTTTCAAATCTATATGAAAAGAAGAAAGGTGGAGGGAAGAAGGGGAGCTTTGAGAATCAGACGCACTCATCTTTACTTCCAACATAATGTGCAGCAGCAATGAAAATATCTAATTAGCCCACGAGTACCCAGATGACACCTTAATCTCTGCTTATTTAGGAAAAGCGTTCACTGGAGTCACTCAGAAAGTATTTCTACTGCAGAAACACTGAATAGAGTCCTCCTAACCCTTCATAAAAGCATTTCAGAGCCTGTGGCCCAAAAGAGGCTGTCAGTTCATGCTGCGTAAGACTTAGCGTTCTTTCCATTAGGACTCAAAACTTCTGGAGCAGTGGCAAGGTTCAGTTTCTACCCTGTTCTATACATGCTGAGCTTTGTGCACACTTAAAGAGATCTAAAACCACCCTCACAACATTAAAAAACCTGTGTGCAGGTCTGAGGCTGATATGTCACTTAATCATATAATTCCAAGTTGTTGGAAAGGCTTGCAATTTAATGTCATAACCCTATTTCCCAGTGCAGGGTTCAAAATGATATTCTGAAAGATTTATGTATGTTAAACCTGAAACTAACCCAACATGGCAAACCAAAATGAAATGACAGAAGAAATTCAGTGTCAAGTGGCATGAATTAGATTTGAAGAAGCTATTTAACAGCACATGTAAACAGCACATGAAATAAAGTCTTCTAACCTCTGAGCAAATGGGACTTGCAGAGGTGAAATGACCTGTATATAACCAGCATGAACAAACAAAATATCTCTTACTTCTCTGGTTATAAAATCAACCACCACAGAAATAAAGTTATGAAGCTCAGTGTTAGACCATAACTGTGAGATTCTATGTTCCTCAACCCATTCCCTGTGTTAGGAAAGCCTACCTGAAGGAGGGATATATTCTTCCTCTGTGACAGTCCATGCATCACGTGCAGCTACCGAGCTTGTCCCTACAGCAGCACTGGTAATAGCTTCACCAACGGTAAACTGCAGTTCTATTTGTTTGGCCTGAAAAACACAAGAGCCTTACTGACAGCCCTGAACACATACCAAAACTTTTGGCATGTACTCCACAGAACCACAGTCTCTCTCCCAATCCCAGTACACTTTCGGTGAACTGCTGAGACTATGTGGCAACTCACACCCATTGAGATTAATAAGGAAACTTATCCAACATCAGACTCTCCAAAAGGAATGGTAAGAGCTAGAACTTCCACACTTAGTGTATCTCCTACAGAGCATTTGCTAGTCTCTGCAGAAGTTCAACTTAGCAGAGCACAGCACAGAAAGAGTTAGAGAGACAAGATGAAAATACAACATAATTAGAACAAGACTGCCAGGCATCAACAAAAACTACTGCAGCTTTGCTACAGTGTGCAGTAGTAAAAGATTTTCCTGAAGTTCCATCCAGAAGTTGATCACTAATAAGAGATGCAAAAATTTGTTATTCACATTAAAATAATTTAGACAATACTTTGCTTTACTTCTCTACTTTCCTCTATTCTCTAAGCTCTCAGAAACAGAATGTGCTGAACTTCTGCCACTTTTTTTGTCATTATTTATTAATCTTGAGTCATAAGAACAGATCTCTGTACCTGCTTGGTGCCTACTAGATTCTTTTCCTTACTCTCTGGGAGC
Source organism: Psittacula echo (assembly GCF_963264785.1). Lineage (NCBI taxonomy): Eukaryota > Metazoa > Chordata > Aves > Psittaciformes > Psittacidae > Psittacula > Psittacula echo. Next base: position 57,885,277 of record NC_137742.1, on the reverse strand, counting down.
ACAAAATGCACAGGCATTTTGAGAAGTAAGCCTTTAGCTTCCTTCAATCTAAGATACATTGTTTGGGTTTGGCTTGGTTTCTGGCTTGTTGTTTTGCTGGGGTTTTTTTCAAAATACATATTTTATAAAGGAAGATGTAAAGTCCCTAAGCAGTTACAGGAGATAAACATAGCACTTAGAAACATCACTTTATGTTTGTGTAAACAATGTTCTTACTATTCTTTATCCTTTGAGCACATAGCCAGCCTGTCTGATACTCAACAGCTGCTTCAACAATGCTGAACCCTATGTTAGTAGGAACAAGGAAGAAAGGTCAAAAAACCTGTAAATTAAGAACCCTGAAAAGCTCCTTGACTGTTTAATTTTGCTGTCTGGTATATTGTAACATGTATAGGAGCTCTGAAGTACCATGAAACCAGTACACTACACTGACGTATTTAGACTGACAACAGATATATGTTTTCCTATAAACAAAGCTCATAATGCAAGCAAGTTGTATCAGTTGATGCAGTTCAGATAAAAAAGAAGATATATTTATATTATCTATTTTTAAGGTACTTTTGAAGGCTAAAGTACAAACCTATGGCTTCATTAGTATAACTTCTTAAGATTTTGCATATACAGTTAGTTAGTTCTCCTAAAGTGGAATACATATTCGTCCCAGAGACCTTGACTGGCAAGTTTTTAAACCGTGACATAAAACATTTTACAAGCCCCAAACCTACCTCCGCTCTCTGTTTCAAGGCAGTTTTAAAGAACCCAGAGGGACTATTACAAAAAAGATAACTTCCCTTGTAAAATCTGTCTCTAGAGTATATAAAAACCATTTAAATGGAAATACTCACTACAGTATGAAGAAAAATACTTTGATAGTGCCTCACCTCCACAGAATCCATTAAACCTTGCAACAGTAGCTTCTGGTGGGGAAAATCTTCATCTCCCACTGGGAAGTAACCTAATGTCTGTATTGCTCGTTCCTTCATCTTAAAACACAAACAAAAACCAAACTCAATCACAAAACCTTCCTGTAAGTCCAGAAGATATACTTTCAACCCACTTTCTCAACCTTGCTCAAATTTTACTTAAGGTACCAGAAGTTAGTCACGCAAAACACTTATTAGATCAATCAGTGCACCTTTTTTCCAGAACACAGATCAAAACAAACATCCTGTTAACCTTTGAGATTACTTCCAGGTAAAAGATCTATTTTTTTTCAATAAAAATTATGACTATTTGTAGTTTTTATCCAGTAAGCTCCTACTTATGACTATAGAAAGCACATCCGACCAAGAGTGACACAAAACTAGAAAATCCTTAGCCTAATTCTGACTCACTAAAACCAGTGATAAGCCTTATTCTTTTTTAAAAGAGAGGCTGAGTTTGGCAGGTAATACACAAACCTGGGGACAGAGCATTTCAGAAATGAACAGGAATCATAACAACACTACAAAATCTTGCCTTATTTGTTTCCTTGCTGGAAGGGATTCGGGACAATAAGCTTTCCACAAGTTGAAGCTTTGTGAATCCTGGTCCTTCACTGGGGATTGGCAAGGGGCCATTCCTTCCAATCTCCCCAAGAGCTGTACAAGCAGCCACAAGAAGAAAGGGAGAGGTGCTGTCCAGAAAAGCACCTACAGGAGAAAGCAAAACAGGATGGCTTGTTTTTTATTATTTAGCAGTGGGCAGGCAGGCACTTATATTTTACACATGCAAGAAGCAAAGTATTTATCTCCTCTACAGCTGGTAAGAAGCATTATGCTGGAACAAAATCCAAGTAAAAGGAGACTGAGAGAAGTCTAGGCAGTGGCACCACCCCTAATTCTACTATGTTAGTCTGTGAGCTAAGAGTCCACCTAATTCTTTTTGAAAAGGGTTACATTCATATACCTAATACGATGACATTTTTATAGACTGTAAATTCTATCACAGAAAGTAAACCCAAGATTACAGAATCAATGGGCTGAGTATCTTAGAAAAGTCCTTAGTCTGGGGTGGTTCAAAAAACAACTGTTACATGCGGCAAAGTCTTAGGCAGGAAGTTACCTATTGTCTCTGTCGTTGACTTTATGAGCTGTTCTTGATCTGGCATGATGGCAGTGTTTGGCTGTTCTGTATTATGTAGCTCTCTTGTTCTGCATTTCCCTTTGGCCAAGTACCTTCCAATTGTAAATCCCAAAGCCAACAAGGATCCATGTTGGACCTCCGGGCTCTAGAGACAACACCAATAGTGCAGAAAATCTCATTTTCAAAGTAAGTAAGTAACACTTTGCACAAAACTCTGACTTAAAAACACATACAGAGAAGCCAGATGAGGAGGCACCCTGAAGAGTGAACTGAACTCTTCAGTCCTAACATGGAGTTCTAACACATAGTGCAAGGATAGAGAGCTTGATATTTCTAGTGCTCTCTGACGAATGGATCTTTTAAGATAAATTAATGAAACTTACAAGAGACTTAAGAGGACAGATTAAGAATTTATCACCAGCAATGACATTCTTCAAGCCCACCCTTTGGTGGCTAGACAAAAATAAATAGTAAAAATCCAACTCATGTGATTTATAAGTTCACCTTCGTAAGTCTGTACTAAGATAACACAATGCTATCTCTACTTAAAAATTGGACGTACTCAGATTAAGGGGATTAAATGTATTCTTTGGTAAACAATAGTAAAGGGGAATTACTCCAGATTTGTATTGCTAAGAATGAGAACATACTTGACCTATAAATACTGAAGGTAATGCCTTTATACAGTTCATTTGGCCACAGGCTGTGAAACCTGATTATTATAATTAATGTCACGAATAGTAATTTCTCCAATGCTGACGTGGTACTGAGACTATCTAATGATGGTGCTCATTCCAACAGGTGACTTCTAATGAAAGGATTCTGTGCAGAAACAAGGCTGAGTTAAATGCTACCTTAATTTAAAAAAAAAAAAAAAAGGAAAGAAAAAGAAGGAGGCAGGGGCTTAAACTCAGCTTAGTTAACGTATCTGGTTTTTATCACAACCCTGAAAAGTTGGATCAGTGCAACCGTGCTGCCAGACAGGATCCTCAATCTAGCTTGTCCACCAGGGACTGCTCCTTGTTGTGGTCTTGGAGCAGCAAAGCCTGCTGAAGATGGTATCTTCCCCCCTCTCCACTTCAGCTACCTATTTACAACTGCAGTGTTTACTGAACCACTACAGAGCACCACCACCCCCCTGGGTCTGTACTGATTCAACTGGGTTGGTGCATTTGCAGCAAAACAGAGCTCTCACTGACTCAAACTCAGAAATGCAGGGGAACACCCCGCTTTTTTTTGTTTCATGGTTCACATCCCTCCTTATTCTCAGCTATGTTCTGTGAAAGGTCAACCATGGCTTCACGGCCAGAAAGCAGCAGCAGGGGGAATGGGATCCATCTGTGCTAGCTTCATGATCACGGAAGCTGCACCCTATGTGAAACTGAGCAATGAGACTGCTCTGGCAGATAGAAAATAAATCCTGTTTGTTAATTACAACGTACAGTGATCAGCACTACTTGTCAGCATTTGAGTTTGTTACCTGTGATGTAAAATGGCGGCCCATTAAGTCATTAGGAGAGACTGATATAAGAACATTTTGGGGAAATCTAACCTAAAATACTAATATTTTCCCTCCCTTTCAGGATTCAAGACACACCAGCACAGAAATTTTTTCAATGTGATTTCAGGACTCCTCCAAGCTCATAGTAGCAAAATGCAGAAATAAGGTTAATGGGAGTCGGAAGGAGCTGCTGGAGGACAGTAGGCAGGCAAACCCATCACATAGTAATACACTGGTGGAGGATTGCTGAGCAGTCCACGTGGAGTGGGAGGGAAGAAGTCAGCCCCCAGCAGGTAAAGGTTGCTGGTGGGACAAGACCCTGAGCTGATGAGGAGCCAGGGAGCAGCTATGGCTCAGGAGGGGGGGGAGATATTAACCATACTTTTTAGTTCTTTGGTACCTGTAGTTGCTCACAAAAACTGGTAAACTGGTAGACAGTTTGACCCATTACTATTCAATGGGACGAGGAATATTTAAGCTGGCTAAGATTGATTAAATATGTGACAGTGCTGGCTTTGTTAAGGAACTGCCTCCAGGAAATCCTTCTGACCTTAACAACAGCTTCAGAGATTAGTTTATTTAAAGATCTGTTGCACTCACCTACAAAAAACCCCTTCTCACAGTCCGACTGGATGTCAGCTAGTTAATTTTACACTCAGATTAAGGCTAATACATCCCAGACATACTGTGAGATTTCCCATCAGTTACATGAGACAAAAAAACAAATAAGCAGACAAAGAAAGGTAGTTACATTGTTGTCTTTCGTCATCTTAATCAGCTGCTCTAAGGAGGCCCTAAGTTCATCTCCAGACATGGTAGACAGCACCACAGAATAGAACAGCGCTGCAAGCTCACGCATTTCTTCTTTGTTTGTGTTCATCAGACTCTGCAGGAGTTTTTAGAAGATAAAATATGGAAGCAGATTCTCATACAGTCTGTTCATACAGGCTTTGATATACAAGCACAACTGTCATGCAGCTACATAAATAGTACTTACCTCAGAAACCACTCTTAAAACCAGCAGCATTATAATTTAGTAAGAAACAAAGCACTCAATTCAGCAAAGCATTCATTGAATGCTCAGTGTTCAGGAGGAAGATCACCACTAGCCACAAGAGGGCTACCCACCCGCTCTGCATTAAACACACTACTGGAATGCTTGGATGAATTTGTATTCAGAAAAGCTTCCACATTTTGAATTCACACTGAGCTAAAAAGCCTCCCAAAGACACTATTTTTCATGAGCTACTGGAAGGCTTCCATTTCCTTTTTATTAATCAAGGGATTAAAACAACAACAAAAAAACCCCCAGAAAAACACAAACCTCAAGAAGTTAAATCAGTTAAATCGAATGGTGCCAAAAAAAAAAGTTGTCCAGGAAAGCACAGCTCTCAGTGCAAACTCTTCCACTTTATATTAGAGATCTTCTATTATCTGAATTGTTAAGAAGTTGAACTTGGAAAGCATCAGGTGATTTGTTAAGATATAATCTTACCTCTGCATTAATTTGATGTATAATGCAACAAACTCATGCGAAAAATTCATGCCCAAACCTTTGAATGGCTTCGGCCGCCACAAAGGCAGCAAAAATGATCCAAGCAAACAAGAAACGAGATCTGTCAGGCTCATGAAACAGAACTCTTAAGTTCAACTCAAAACATGTATCAGATAAACACAGCTGACTTCTAACAACCTCCTGGACCTGCTCCCCTGCTCTTTCCACTTGGCAAAGTGAAATCACATAAAGGATATTTCACAACAGTATTTCTGGAATGAGGTACTATCAGTTACCACCCCTAGAAGCTTTATGTTGCAAATAGACACCAGGACAAAGAAAAAGCAGGTTTTTCTCCAAAAAAAAAACAATACTGAAATGGAAAATGTTTAAGTCCTCTAAGGTTCATACCTGCACTTAAATGAGATGTGGTAAACTGTATACAGTGCAACGCAGCACAGATATCAGCAGGAGAAATTATTACAACACATTCTAATTTTTCTTTAATGCAACCAAGCATTATTTTCTGCCAGATTCCTAATGAAATTGAAGGCAACCTGTAAGAGCTTAGCAAATCCTGGATGCTTGAAGCAAACCAGAAAAAGCAGGAAGCTGCCTGAGAAGAGAATCTAGAGAAAGCAGAATTATCTTTGGCTTATTCTCAAACAGGTTCCAATTTATCTTTGTTTGTTTGTTTGTTTGAGGCTAATAAAAACATGAAAACAACTCTACAGAAAGGGCTCTAAAACAATTAGGGATCTAGCTGATCTTATTTTCTGAAAAGTCACCCACATCTTCCCACTGGAAGAATTGTGTTTTCATTTTTCTTCTGCTGTTTAATGGATCTTCTGATCAAGGGGAAAAACTGTCTGACTATACCAACGGGATCAATGACAGATTACCCTGAAGATATAGGTCAGTTAACAAAACTGGTAAACAAAAGAACCAAAACGTAGCTTCCTCATCCTGCTACATACAACATTTCATGAAGTGTTGACTCTAAGTAGAAATATCAGATTTTAAAATAAGTGCATACTTGGAAATAATACTCCATTCCACCATGGGAAAATGCCAGGTTTTGCTAATGCCAAACCCACTCCATCCCCAGAAATAAACCAAAATATGTAAATTTTCAATATACCTTTATCCAATCCATTTTGTCTACAAATCTGGTGGCTAGTTTTTCTGGATACACTGAAACAACTTCTAGAAGACAATACATGACTGGCAAACCTAAAGAGTAATTAAAGAATCAGGTTATTAAACAACTGCAGTATTTACAACAATCTAACAGTGATAAAAAGAGGTTAAGAAGTATCAGGCATTTGAAAGCATTCATTTGCAATTCATTAGAGATAACAAACAATACGGAATAATAGTGTATATTTTTTCTCAGAAATATTAGGGAAACAAATAGAAGCAAACATTCTGGTAGCAATTTGTTCTAAAGGCATCAAGTGCTTTAAGACTACACTTGTCACAGATACAGTATTATCAGAGTGAGGAAGACAGCATTCACTGGTTATAACTGTTATAAACAGCAGCCTTACAATTTTAAAGTAGTCTTTTTTTAAAGCATTTAAAGCTGCAATTCTGTGGTCCTGCTTTCTCCTACCTACACAGCAGCATAGAAGAGAACAAGTTTAAACTGAAGAGTATATAGTCAGTGTTGCAGCTCTGTCATTTCTGCAGCCAAACTCAAAGCACTGAACATGGCAACTCACTTCTAGCAAGAGAAGATTTTTCTTCAAGCTAATGCTGCACACAGATTCTTACCTCCAACATTAGTTAACAGCTGCTGAAGAAGGCCAATATACATATGCACAGGGTTGGTTTCTGCACTTTTTGAAGAGGAGGAGGAAGATAAAGATATGTGGTTGCCAGACATGAGATTTCTTATGTAACGTCCAATGGCTGGAGCTTGATCTTGCATATCTGCCAAGCTCTGTGAGGTTGGCACCACACCTGCGCTGTGAGCAAGACACATCCGCAGATACAGAACTATCTAAGTAGACAACAGAAAAACACAGAATATTGAGTGCAAGAGCACTGGGAAAAAACACAAAGAAGACAAAATAAAAGAGCAGGGAATATGCTACATTTAATGTAACCAAAACAAGAGAGTTTTTCCTTTAATCAAATCTAGACAGAAAAGTCAGCATGGACACAGGAACAAATATAAAGTGTAACAAATCTTAGGAAGAGTTTCTGCAATATGCCTGTGCAAGCAGACAACCCTATGGTGCCTGAATCACTCTCAGATGATTAAATCATACACAGATTTTTGGCTTATCATCATCAGCTGATGCAACCCCTTTGCAGGCGGTTCAGCCTGTTCCCTATACAATTTGAGCTGCATACGCAACCCAAAGCATGGCTAATACAGACCATGCATCACAGCTGAGATTGTGTGTACAGATCACTGAAGCCAGGGAATTTGGTGTGAAAGAACAGCCCCAAGGAGCACAATGGGACTTTTAAACCTGACTGCCTGTTTCTCCCTCTGACGAGCTATTACATTAGGTATGCTGCAGAAGGCAGTGGAACTGCACTCTTGGGAACTTTCCTCCCAACCCTCCATGAAAATCCTGTTCACACAGATAAGGCACGGAGAGTTAATCTCAACATCTGTTCAAAGAGGAAGTTTAGAACACAGGGTGACTTATGGTAACTGTTAGCTTCTTACACTGTCCTCTAAATAAATTATGGTATACATACGTAAGGAAGTAAATCCAGAAACTTACCTCGCCAAATGTGGCAGGATTGAAAGGCAACGCTGCAGTCCCAGTTGTATATTTAGCTGGAGTTTTCATTTGGTGAGAGGCCTAAACAACAGCACATATTAAGAGCGGAACATTCAGACCCACGAACAGCAGAAATGTCAGAAAGGTCAGTGAAATTTTGCTGCCATAACTATGTTTATCCTCCACTTAGCAACTGAAAAAGTACAACAGTTCTATAACAATGAAGGGCACAGAGCACTTGGTAATAGTAGTTTAGGTCCATCAACTTCACACCCTTATCAACTCAAAGTGGAAACTGAATTTGTGAGAGAGAACAGCAGGGGAGGATGGAGGAGGACAACATTAGAATCACAGAATCATAGAATAGTTAGGGTTGGAAAACATCTTAAGATCATCTAGTTCCAAACCCCCCTGCCATGGGCAGGGATACCTCACACTAAACCATGTCACCCAAGGCTTTGTCCAACCTGGCCTTGAACACTGCCAGGGATGGAGCATTCACAACCTCCCTGGGTAACCCATTCCAGTGCCTCACCACCCTCACAGTAAAGAACTCCTTCCCTATATCCAATCTAAATTTCCCTTGCTTAAGTTTGAACCTGTTACCCCTTGTCCTATCACTACAGTCCCTGATGAAGAGTCCCTCCCCAGCATCCTTCTAGGCCCCCTTCAGATACTGGAAGGCTGCTGTGAGGACTCCACGCAGCCTTCTCTTCTCCAGGATGAACAGAACCAACTTTCTCAGCCTGTCTTCATAGGAGAGGTGCTCCAGCCCCCTGATCATCCTCGTGGCCCTCCTCTGGACTTGTTCCAACAGTTCCATGTCCTTTTTATGTTGAGGACAGCAGAACTGCACACAATACTCCAAGTGAGGTCTCACGAGCGCAGGGTAGAGGGGCAGGATCACCTCCTTCGACCTGCTGGTCATGTTCCTTTTGATGCAGCCCAGGATACGTCTGGCCTTCTGGGCTGTGAGCTCAACATTCTTTCTTCCCCTCAGGAGGAAAAACGAAGTGCTTTAGAATTTAAAAACAAAATACCTCATGAACTTCCAAACTCTGAGGTGCTCCAGCTGACAGGCAGCCAGGAAGCCTGCAGGCAGAAGCTTTGCCTCCAAAGGTTGCGAAGCAGTCAGGCTTCCCTAGTATGGGAAGTGGGAACCCTGTGCCACACCCTGACACCTGCAAGGTAGAAGGCTGCTGCAGCAAGCAACCAACTCCTTTCCATGGAAATGTTAGCTCTGACAAGCAGGCATATTCCAGCAGGAAACCATACGAACAGAAGGTTTCCAGTAACACCCACTGCGAATGCTGCAGAAAAGCATGTCTGTTCTCTGGGCAATACACATATCAGTTCTAGGGCTGGCTTCAGCAAGGCAGCCTTGCATCTGAATAAACACACAAGGCAGTTGTATAGAAGTCAACAGATTCTCATCTTTCTGAACACACGCAGATCTTTTGCTTCACAGTAACTTCAATGACATCCAGAACCCTCAGTGAAAACCTGAATTCGGGAACCAGAAGATGACTCCCTTGAAGAATGGATTCCATCCACACCCAGCATATCAGGTCCTACTCTTTCATATATACCATCTTGCAGAGACAGAGAAGGATGATGCTAACTTGTGCAGAAAGTCATTTTGTACTCAGCCTGCTGTGCCAAGCAATGCATACAAACTTCTCAAACATCTCCAACACTCACAGATTATTCACGATATGTGAAAATTCACACTTTGAGATAACTAACCAAAGAAATGTACCTTGAGGAGTGTGGGAATCTTGTTTTTCCCATTAGGGATTAAACTAGGCTGATCCATAGTTATTTAGTGACATTATATAAGAAGAATTTAAGAATTTTTAAGAAAAATTTAAGAAAATAAAGAAAAAAGAAATTTTAAATTTAAATTAAGAAACTTAAGAAATTAAGAAATTCAAGAAAATTAAAGAAATAAGAAAAATTTAAAAATTAACCACAAGGAGACAGTCATTTAATAGTGTTATCTAAAACTCAATCTTGGTTTCCTTTTTTTTTTTTTTTCTTTTGCATATATTTGAATAACCAGTACTTTGGACAAATACGAGGTTTTTCATAAAGCTTCAAATACTTCATATGCCAGCAGAGTATACCAGCAGAGTACACCAGCAAAGTACACTACATTTCATAAGGAATCTCTCAGGTAAGAGTTCAAGTGGTACAGGTTTTGGCAAATCATTCCCCTAGAGTTCTGAAAGGCTGTTAAAATGGCCATTATTTCCACAAATTGAAGTTAAAATAAATAGTTAAGTCTTTAAAGTAAACACACCACACTTCTTCATTTGTTCCAGTATCTCCTTTCCTAGTCTGGAAGCTTTTTTCTGTTTTAAGCATAATATTATTTTTCACTAGCTGAACCAAACAATGATCTTCCTATCCTTTCACAAGCACGTTTGTGAGCAACCATGCCGGATTATCATCCTTGAACACTGGATTCCTTCTTCCACACATCTTCTGCACAAACAGCACCAAAGGAAAATAAGCCCTTTGTTAAAGGATCTGTCTCCTTATTACTTAACACTTGTATCTCTTGCAATTATTGCCAGCAGAAGGTAACAATGATTGCTAATCTTGGCAAAGCAGTAACATGTGTGGTCTTCAATGTGATTTTACTTAACTTTACTCCTCAGGGGAGATGAGGGAGATGGATACAGGGAAGACCACACTTACTACACACCGGAGCATCATACATGTATGTGTCATTTACAGGGACAGAAGCACCATACCTTATCTTGAATGTAATGGACCATTTCAGGGAAGGAAGGCATCTGCTTCCCAGAACTCTCCTTTTCATTTTTACCAGGAAATGTTCTCAGCACCTGCTGAGCTTCTCCATGTACCTCCTCTCGCCTTTCAGAAGAAACGATAGTGAACAGACATTATTTGCACAGAACAAATGGCCTTTAATGAGCAATAAGATATCTTGGGAAGCTGGAGGATACAGAACAGTTTTTAAATGAGATTCTTTTTTTTTTTTTTCACAAGGAAGTGGAAAAAACCCTTGCCTTAAAATATTTAACAATTTGTTAAATGGGGGGGAGGGGGAAAAGAGGGGGAAGAAAAAGTTTAGCCTTTGCAAAACAGTCTGGATCAGCCCATTTCTGTTCTTCTTATATCCTGCTAGTGTTTACCACCAGCTCCTGACTACCACATACTTGTTTTCCTACCTGCTCCTCCTCCCCATCACTTCCTATATTCAAGCTTCAGCTGACACATAACTAGGTTTATGGTTATCTGCTTAGCAGCACATCAACTCTTGAAACTGTGCCAATACTGCAACGATAGAGGAATTTGTAGCAGTTGATATGCTTAGCCTTTCTTAGTTACAAGGAACTCACAAAAAAACCCCGAACAATTAAAGCAAGTTGGAAAAAGCCTCACCACTTAAACTGCAGTAATAGAAAACTGCAAATGAAACGACTGCTGTAATTTAATGAGTCAATTACTCCTCAGCAGAATGGCAACTTTCACAAGTGCATGCTCCTCACACTTCGCAAATACAGGCTGAAAGTAGATTGATAGAATTTGCCAGGAAAAATAACTCCTAGCTACTGTAAAGGTGATTTCAGTTAATTCGGTTTTTCCTCGCAATTGCAACTGATCATTAACACAAAATGCTTTACTGACAGCAGTCTCTGATCAGTTAGCAGACTCAGAATCTGAGCCAAAGGTGACCATAGGGCACAATAACAAATCTCCACAGGTCCAAGAATGCTCCTATGTAAAGGTTAATTTCCAAATTATCACACTTTATTTTCAGTGAGTTTTTATATACATACCTACATACACACATACACATATATATATTCCATTATATATAACAGAATCACAGAACAGTTCGGGTTGGAAGAGACATTAACAATCATCTAGTTCCCACTCTCCTGCCATGAGCATAGACACCTTCCACTACATCAGGTTTCTCAAAGCCCTCTCCAACCTGGCCTTGAACACTGCCAGGGCCACACCTTCCCTGGGCAACCTGTGCCAGGGCCTCACCACCCTCACAGAAAAGAGCTTCTTCCTAATGTCTAATCTAAATCTACCCTTTGTCAGTTTAAAGCCATTACCACTTGCCCTGTCACTACATGCACTTGTAAAGAGTCCCTCTCCAGCTTTCCTGTAGGCATCTTTTAGCGATTGGAAGACTTCTCTAAGGTCTCCCTGGAGCCTTCTCTTCTCTGAGCTAAACAAGACCAACTCTCTCAGCCTGTCTTCACAGAAGAGGTGCTCCAGCCCTCTGATCATCTTCATGGTCTCCTCTGGGCTCACTCTAACAGCTCCATGTCCTCCTTGTGTTGGGGGCCTCAGAGCTGAACACAGTCCTGGAGGTGGGGTCTCACAAGAGTGGAGTAGAGGGGAAGAATGACCTCCCTCAATCTGCTGGGCACACCTCTTCTGATGCAGCCCAGAATGCGATTGACTTTCCTCAAGCTCATGTTGAGGACAAGCAACACCCTCAAGTTCCTCCCCTCAGGGCTGCTCTCAATCTATTCTCCGTCCAGCCTGTATTTGTGTTGCTTGGGATTTCCCCTATTCAGGTGCACGACCTTGCACTTGGCCTTGTTGAACTTTGTGAGGTTAGCACAGGCCCACCTCTCAAGGATTCATATATGCATTCATATTGCATCCAAATATATACTGAATGCAAACATAGATATGTGTGTGTATATATGTGAAAATAACTTCAAAAGAAAACAACTTACGGGTCTCCTGCAGCTAACAGGAGTAAGTATCTGGATGGAATATGATTTGGAGGGAACACTGTGCTAGCAAATTTCACAGCCACTTGACGTACTTGAACTTCAGGCTTAAAGAGAAGAGACACAGACATATGGTTAAATTTTAAATGAATGTACTAATGACCAATTACCACTTGTAAATCATAAGTCATCTGTTTTGTCCTCTGGTACCAACATCACTCAAAGTTTGAACATTTTTAAACACAGTTCTTGCTAACACTTCATATGGCAGGAGACAGAACAGAAAAGCAAGCTTCTCATACATACACAAATGAGGAATGAAATGTTCTATTAAATGCACACACATTTTGTGAAACCATAAATAAGAGTTATTGCTATTTCTTAGACATCTGTAATGCCCCACCCAGGCAGTTTTGACATCATCTACCTACACAAAACAGAGCTGCATTTAGAAGCAGCACAGCTTCATAAGAGGTGGAAAAGAAACATTAGCTTAGGGTCACTGCACTCTCTACTGGGTTCAGATAGAATCATAGAATAATAGAATAGTTAGGGTTAGAAAGGACCTTAAGATTATCTAGTTCCAAACCCCCTGCCATGGGTAGGGACACCTCACACTAAACCATGTCACCCAAGGCTTTGTCCAACCTAGCCTTGAACACCGCCAGGGATGGAGCATTCACAACTTCCTTGGGCAACCCATTCCAGTGCCTCACCACCCTCACAGTAAAGAATTTCTTCCTTATATCCAATCTGTTTACGTTTGAATCCGTTACCCCTTGTCCTGTCACTACAGTTCCTAATGCTGAGTCCATCCCCAGCATCCATACAGGCCCCTTTCAGATACTGGAAGGCTGCTATGAGGTCTCCACGCAGCCTTCTCTTCTCCAGGCTGAACAGCCCCAACTTTCTCAGCCTGTCCTCACAGGAGAGGTGCTCCAGTCCCCTGATCATCCTCGTGGCCCTCCTCTGGACTTGTTCCAACAGTTCCATGTCCTTTTTATGATGACACCAGAACTGCACGCAATACTCCAAGTGAGGTCTCACAAGAGCAGGGTAGAGGGGCAGGATCACTTCCTTCGACCTGCTGGTCATGCTCCTTTTGATGCAGCCCAGGATACGGTTGGCTTTCTGGGCTGTGAGCGCACACTGCAGGCTCATGTTAAGCTTCTCATCGACCAATACCCCCAACTCCTTCTCCGCAGGGATGCTCTGAATCTCTTCTTTGCCCAACCTGTATCTGTGCCTGGGATTGCTCCAACCCAGGTGTAGGACCTTGCACTTGGCATGGTTAAACCTCATATTGTTGGCATCAGCCCACCTGGCAAGCCTGTCAAGGTCCCTCTGGATGGCATTCCTTCCCTCCAGCATATCAACCGAACCACACAGCTTGGTGTCATCAGCAAACTTGCTGAAGGCGCCCTCAATCCCACTGTCCATGTCATAGTCTCAAAAGGGTATTTCCTGGACAGCTAGATCACTCAAGCACCCAGGCGAAACAGGTCATGAAAACAGATTCTTACACAGTTCCTAGTACCACCACTAGAAATACATACACCTCCACAATCTCCTCGAGTAACCATGCAAACACAGAGAATACAAAAAATACTCTTTCTGAAAACCCAGACCTCTGGGAATTCTGAACACAAACACGATACTCAGTGAAGTAAGACAGTAGTGAAGTGTGGTTTCCTCCAGATTAGCATCTCACGGCTGAGTTCCTAAGGAGGTTCTTTTATCACAGTATCACAGTATGTTAGAGATTGGAAGGGACCTCAAAAGATCATCTAGTCCAATCCCCCTGCCAGAGCAGGGGGATAATGTTAGAAATCACAGCATACTGAAATCCCAACTAAACAGTGAATGATCCTTTCTAGCTGACTCTTGCTTTCACAAAACATTTCACAAGACACTGTCCTTGAGGCATCTCCTTCTCAGAGTCTTCTTAAAAGACTGAAAAAGCATACAGCACAATCACAACAACTTTGTTTCTACAAAACAGAACACAAATTGAAAACTGCACTGCCACCCTTCTTGCAGCCACTGTATAGTATTAAAAATACTTCATCTGAGCATGTACACACTTCCCCTTCTCCCAGACAGGCCAATACATTCAGTAAGAAAAAGATCTGCTCCAAAAGTACAGGAAAAGTGTCAGGAAAAAGGAAAACAATTAATAGAGCTTGTTTGTTTTTTTTTTTAAGTTACTTAATTTTGACTCAATTGAAAATACCTTTATTAAATAAGAAGCTACAAGAACTTCCATCAGGGTACGCTGGGCTCCTTCCAAGTTAGTGTACGCTCCAACCATCATAGACAAAGCCTCCTGAATGGCAAGCCTAGTATCAGCATCTTCCTGCAGTACCAAAATAAGAGTTTTCACTTTACAATGTACAGCGACAAGAATTAAGCAAAACCAGCACAAAATCTTAGCAATTCCCCAAAACCCTGCGAGCACCCACCTTACATAAAGCTTCAAAAAACTGCTGTACCAGTGCAATGTCCTTAGTGAAGAGCTGAGGCATTCGGCTGAAACAAGATATTTTCATTCATGAAGTGTTTTTGTTTTTTTTAAATTGAAATGCTTCACATTTCATTGGTCTTACCCCTCATCCCACATTTTATTTGTCAAATAAAACTGCCAGTTCGTTTCCAAACTAAACACAGTTTGGAAAGTGAGGTATTCTATGAACAATCACTTAGGTTACCAACGTAACATTGAAAAAACCACTTGTATAGTTTCATGCCTTCTGGTCTTTGCTGTACATTCCTTAAAATTATGGCAATCCAGAAAAGTGGATTAATTCTGTGCATAATTCATGAGCTGCCATTAATCACTGCTAGAGAAGCTACCAGCTAAAAACATATTTCTTTCTACAACTTTGGAGGTGTCACAAGAAGAATGCTTTTCTTTGCACTGTACAGTCAATAGCAAAATTGGCAGATGGCATGAAGCTTGCTGCTGATAAATTAACAGCTTGCTCTGGAAAAATGAATCAATGTCCCATTCCTTAAATGGAGCTTCAGTTACCTTGAGAGCTTTCCAACCGCTGAATATGCCATTGAGAGCAGTTTTGAATCCTTGAATGATAAAACAATGAATAAAATTCAGCAAAACCAGGAATAAATAAAGGCACACCTCTTATAATTAAACATTTATTTTAAATCCTGTCTTCAAAATGCTCAAGCAGGCTTTCATGGGCAAAGAATACTGGAACATCAAATTGAAACAGAAAATTGCAAATGGAGACAAAGTTTAAATCTTCCTTCTCATCTCAGCTAATCATATTTTATTTCAAGAGAGACAGTAATCAGATTCAGCAACTATATGAAACAGTAGCAATGAGACAGATACCTTCCACTCGCCCTAAACAGCAGCTTTACACAAAAGAAGCTGTTTGCACAATGAATCCTGCAGATGACCAATGCAGCACGCTTATATAGGGGCTTCCTTCTTCCTGAACACTCCTTTTTATGCCTTTCCCAAAGGCAAGGGAGGCTCACATGTTCAAACACCAACTCAGGTCAGAAGGTCATATCCAAGGATCAAAGCTGCAGAAGAGGTGATCTGCAACATCAGCCCTTCATAAGATACATAAAAGAGTATCATGGGGAATGTTTTTTTACAAAATGACACTCTTTGACCAGACTGGCATTTTCAGTTCTCTTTGTGCTGTGTCTCTCACAGCAATACTATCCCTGTACAGACAGAATGGACGGTATTACAAGCAGACCTATACAGCTGCTTATCACAAGGGGGTATGCACACTGAGGCCCCTGTGTGCTCTAGAGTAATGAGTAACAGCAGCTAGATGCTACTGTACGTTTCCTGAAACTTTGCAAATAGTGTCTGAGAACCTATCTGTATCTGTTAAACAGTTGAACAGTTAAATCTGTTAAACAGTTTCTCCCTATAGCCTTTTTGCTTCTCTTCCAACAGAATTCCTTAAACACTAATCTTTGATACTCATCTAAGGCAACTACAAGAAAGAGATTTATCAGTTTCCATTATAAAGATATTTGTCTTTTGCCTGTATTCCTATGATGAATTATAGCTCTAGAGTAAAGAGCCTTTCACCTTACCTCTTTGTATTCATTGATCAGCTTTGTAAGTCCATTTAAAAGCATCGGGCCTAATGGCTTTATTTTACTTTCTGGACAACTGCAATTAGAGATATCAACAAACAAAATATTATCTTTTGCATCCCTCAGAAGTATCTTCTCACAGTATCTCAACTCTGTTAAAATGAGAAATTACAGCTTAATGCATGCAACTACACACAGAGATATTTTAGGAATGAAGAAAAAATCCTACTTTCTATGAGGTTTAGTACTCTTTCTATGCCCTTAGTCCAGTTACGTATTTAGTGAACAGAGAGACTTCTGGGAAAAGAGCTAAAAACCATCATGCTTTCTGAATTACTTACATGATACAAATATGATGCACAAACTGCAAGGACAGACTTCTTAGTTTTGCATTTGTGTTTGCACCAAAGAGTCCATCATAAACCACCTGGCCAAAAGGAATAAAGAGCAGATCACAGAGTGCCTGGCTTTACTTTTAAAGGTTTTCTAATTCCCCTTCTTGTTTGAACACTGTTGTAAGTTACACTGCTTCCCTTTCTTAAGTGCTAGATGAACTATACTGTCAAGCTCACTAGGCAGAACAGCTTTGGAATGTAAGCATTACCTGAATATTAGCTGGGAACGTTTCTGCAGCTTGCCTGGATCGCAGAAGATGAGGAACTATCTTTAATTTAACACGGGTGCTGACTGACTCTCGTTTCATTTCTGGCTTCAGAACAGATCCCTGTTAGAAAGAGTTAGAATAATATAGCGCATCTTTGGACAGCAGTACTTTCTAAGTCACTTGAACTATATTCCGCAAATCAGAACACACTGGGACACAGAAAAAAAATTATTCAACAGCAAAAATGTTCAGTGAAGGCAGAGATCAAAGGAAGGGATAGATTTAAGAGACATATATGTCTTCTCCAACTAAAGTAAGGCAACTAAAATCACACATTCTGAAATCAAGCAGGTATGCAATTCTGAAGGCAAATCTTACCTCCTTGGTTTTCAGTGGTATATCCCCAAGATACACTTTATACATTTTGTTGATGATAGCAGGATTGTTCCAGTCAATTACACTAAAGAAAAAAAACCACATTGAACACCAACGTTACGATTCCAACGTCCATTTTTTACAGTATATGCTTTACAGCATTTAGCATCATATTCATATTCTTCAGAGCTTTAATACATCTAGTTTGACATCTAATTACTCCTCCCACATTCATATAATACATAATCATAAGGAGTGTGAAGTTATTACAAATTTCACCTGCAAATTTTGACAACATAATTCTAAATAATTTGTGAGAAACCTACATGATTCTTTCTCTTCCACAGAAACAAGGCATATAAAAGACAGTAGTCTGCTGATTGAATACAGAATGGTCACCTGTTAATAAACCTCTGCATGTTCTAGAAACCACCACAGAATGGTTTGGGTTGAAAGGGACATTAAAGATCATCCAGCTCCAACACCTGCCATGGGCAGGGACACCTTCCACTACACCAGGTTGCTCAAAGTCCCATCCAAGGTGGTCTTGAGCACTTCCAGGGATGGGGCAGCCACAGCTTCTCTGAGCAACCTGTTCCAGTGAATCATCAACCTCAGTGCTTTGACATCTAAATAGGGAAGAGGGTATTTTTAATTCTAGGACTATCTGATCCATCTAGGATCAGATGGCCTGGCACATCAGTCCCACAAAAGTATAAGGCTCTAGTAGATACCGGTGTACAGTGTACCCTGATGCCATCGAGCTATCAAGGGTTGGAACCCATTTATATTTCTGGAGCGACAGGAGGATCCCAAGAGCTGACTGTACTGGAGGCTGAAATCAGCCTGACTGGGAAGAAACAGCAAAAGCACCCCATTGTGACTGGTCCAGAGGCTCCACGTATCTTTATCCTTGGCATAGACTACCTCAGGAGCCCAAAGACCCAAAAGGGTACCGATGGGCTTTTGGTATTGCTGCTTTGGAGACAGAGGAAATTCAGCAGCTGTCCACCTTGACTGATTTCTCAGAGAATCCTTCTGTTGTGGTGTTGCTGAAGGTTGATGAACAACAAGTGCCAATCGTGACCACAACAGTGCACCGGCGGCAATATCGCACCAACCGAGACTCCCTGATTCCCATCCATAAACTGATCCGTAGACTGGAGAGCCAGGGAGTGATCAGCAGGACCCACTCACCCTTTAGTAGCCCCATATGGCCAGTGCGAAAGTCTAACGGAGAGTGGAGACTAAGGGTAGACTATCGTGGCCTGAATGAAGTCACACCACCATTGAGTGCTGCCGTACCGAACATGTTAGAACTTCAGTGTGAACTGGAGTCAAAGGCAGCCAAGTGGTAGTCACCATTGATGTTGCCAATGCATTTTTTTCAGTTCCTTTGGCAGCAGAGTGCAGGCCACAGTTCGCTTTTACTTGGAGGGGTGTCCAGTACACTTGGAACCAACTGCCCCAGGGGTGGAAACACAGCCCTACCATCTGCCATGGACTGATCCAGACTGCACTGGAACAGGGGCAAGCTCCAGAACACCTGCAATACATGGATGACATTATCAGGTGGGGCGATACAGTGGAAGAAGTCTTTGAGAAAGGGAGGAAAATAATCCAAATCCTGCTGAAAGCTGGTTTTGCCATAAAACGAAGTAAGGTCAAGGGACCTGCACAGGAGATTCAATTTTTGGGAATAAAATGGCAAGATGGACGTCGCCAGATCCCCACAGATGTGATCAACAAGATAACAGCAATGTCTCCACCAACTAATAAGAAAGAAACACAAGCTTTCTTGGGTGCTGTGGGGTTCTGGAGAATGCACATCCCAAATTACAGTTTGATTGTAAGCCCTGTCTATCATATGACACAGAAGAAGAATGATTTTAAATGGGGCCCTGAGCAACAACAAGCCTTTGAGCAAATTAAACATGAGACAGTTCATGCAGTAGCCCTTGGACCAGTCCAGACCAGGCCAGATGTAAAAAATGTACTGTACACCGCAGCCGGGGAGAATGGTCCTACCTGGAGCCTCTGGCAGAAAGCTCCAGGGGAGACTCGAGGTCGACCCCTCGGCTTTCGGAGTCGGGGATACAAAGGATCTGAGGCCAGCTATACCCCAACTGAGAAAGAGATACTGGCAGCCTGTGAAGGGGTTTGAGCTGCTTCAGAAGTGATTGGCACTGAAGCACAGCTCCTCCTGGCACCCCAGTTGCCAGTGCTGGGCTGGATGTTCAAAGGCAGGGTCTCCTCTACACATCATGCAACTGATGCTACATGGAGTAAATGGGCTGCACTAATTACACAACAAGCTCGAATAGGAAATCCCAGTCGTCCAGGCATTCTAGAAGTCATCATGGACTGGCCAGAGGGCAAAGATTTTGGAATGTCACCAGAGGAGGAGGTGATGCGTGCTGAAGAGGCCTCACCACATAATAAACTGTCAGAAAGTGAAAAGCAGTCTGCCTTGTTTACTGATGGGTCCTGCCGTATTGTGGGAAAGCATCGGAAATGGAAGGCAGCCGTATGGAGTCCTCAACGACAAGTTGCAGAAACTGCTGAAGGAGAGGGTGAATCGAGTCAGTTTGCCGAGGTGAAAGCCATCCAGCTGGCCCTGGACATTGCTGAACGAGAAAAGTGGCCAGTACTTTATCTCTATACTGACTCATGGATGGTGGCAAATGCCCTGTGGGGGTGGGTGCAGCAATGGAAGCAGAGCAACTGGCAACGCAGAGGTAAACCCATCTGGGCTGCTGCACTGTTTCAAGATATCACTGCCTGGGTGCAGAACTTGATGGTGAAGGTACGCCATGTAGACGCCCATGTACTCAAGAGTTGGGCCACTGAAGAACACCAGAACAACCAACAAGTGGATAAAGCTGCTAAGATTGAAGTGGCTCAGATGGACTTAGATTGGCAACATAAGGGTGAATTATTTTTGGCCCGGTGGGCCCATGACACTTTAGGCCATCAGGGCAGGGATGCAACGTACAGATGGTCCTGTGATCGAGGGGTGGACTTAACAATGGACACTATTGCCCTGGTTATTCACGAGTGTGAAACATGTGCTGCAGTTAAGCAAGCCAAACGGTTAAAGCCTCTTTGGTATGGAGGATGATGGCTGAAGTACAAATATGGGGAGGCCTGGCAGATTGATTATATCACACTCCCACCAACCCGCCAAGGCAAGCGCCATGTGCTTACCATGGTGGAAGCAACCACCGGATGGCTGGAAACATACGCTGTGCCCCATGCCACTGCCCAGAACACTATCCTGGGCCTTGAGAAACAGATTTTGTGGCAACACGGCACCGCAGAGAGAACTGAGTCAGACAATGGGACTCACTTCCAGAACAACCTTATACACACTTAGGCCAAAGAGCATGGTATTGAGTGGATATATCACATCCCTTACCATGCACCAGCCTCTGGGAAAATCAAACGGTACAATGGGCTGTTAAAAGCTACACTGAGAGCAATGGGTGCTGGGACTTTTGAACATTGGGATACCCATTTAACAAAAGCCACCCGGTTGGTCAACACCAGAGGATCTGCCAACAAGGCTGGCCCAGCCCAGTCAGAACTTTTACATACTGTAGAAGGCGATAAAGTTCCTGGGGTGCACATAAAGAATATGCTGGGGAAGACAGTCTGGGTTATTCCTGCTTCAGGTGAACGCAAACCCACTCGTGGGATTGCTTTTGCTCAGGGACACAGATATACTTTATGGGTAATGCGGGAAGACGGGGAAGTCCGATGCGTACCTCAAGGAGATTTGATTTTGGGGAAAAACAGCCAATGAACTCAGTTGCATGCTGTTGCCTGCTTTGTAGCACTTTCATAGCCCACCAACTAGATGTCTTCAGGTCACCAGCAACTGGCCCTGACTTCCCTCTGACAATCATCCCAACAAAGAATGAACTTTGGCAAAACCAGACAAGCTCAGCAGTGACCAGATGACTTCTGCAGTGTCATCAGCAGGCAACAGTCCAACACGGCGCACCATACCTCCTGCTCTGAAAGACTGTTACAAGAGATGGAGCCAGACATCACTGAACCAGATGAACTCAGCAGCTTTATAGGGATTGGTCCATGCACTAAGGAATGATATCTCTCTCTTTGTGTATGTGTGTGTATGCATATATTTATATGAGACAAGAGTGACGGTATATTGAAAAATGTGGGATGTGAGCACAACGTGAATGGTATGGAATAAGGGGTGGATACTGTCCTGGGTTCAGCAGTAGCAGTCATTTTTCTCCTTATTAGTAGCTGGTACAGTGCTGTAAGTTTTGACTTTTAACCTGGGAACAACACTGATAACACCGATGTTTTTAGTTGTTGCCAAGTCATGTTTACTCTGACCAAGGACTTTCTGAGTCTCATGCTCTGCTAGGGAAAAATGAGACAAGCACGAAGGAGAGACTGCCTTCCTTAACCAGGCTGTCACTGTTGTCCCAGAAGTGGGATTATTAACTGGTGTGCAGAACACTAATATACACACAAAGATGAGGTATTTTATTGCCAGCTATTTTGCAAAATAGGGTGCTAGGTGGAAGCTCCACACAGGTAGCACACATTTTTTTGTACATCAGACTATGTACCTTTCAGAGAACAAAGAAATTACATCTTGTTTTTCTAAGCGATGCTGTTCCTCAAGCTTGACAATGTTATCACCATGGCAAATTCCATTCTTGCTGTACATCATCATCACCTACTAGAATAATTTCCCTGGAGCAATTGAGGCACGTGAATAGATTCAAATGGAGAGGATTTCACATTACTTACCTGACTCAAAGTTAAGTAGTCCTATACTTCCAGTAATACAAAAGCCACCTAACCTTTGGCAACAAAAGCAGGCCTCTGTCACTCCAAATCTCCTATATGAGCCAGCAAACCTTGCATGATCAGTGATTCAGCAAATAGTACCATCAGCTATTACTGTGGGCTCTTGAAGGGTTAAAGAGAGAAGCATTATCTTTAGATGATAAAAAAGGGACTGAAGAAGAGCAAAAACTTAATAATGTAGAAAATGGTGGCTGCCAAACTTCCTAGACTATGGTCCACTCCACAATTACAGTCTCTTTACTTCCTTAATAAATTAAATGAAAGCATTTTTTCTGGCAAAGACCATATAGATAGGTTGATCAGCTGTGATTCACTTACTAAGGTGTTATTGACCACTGATAGTCCAGAGAGGGCAATCTGGAAACCAAAGAGTAAGAAAATAGCTCAAAAACAATTCTAAAGATGATTGAAAACAGACAGCTAAAGGTGTCAGCTCCAGAGCCAAGTAACAATCCCAGCTGCAAGACTGAGCCACACCATTCCCAGCTCTGTGGGCAGCTTCACAGGTATGCAGGGGACTGCAGCCTTCCTCCTTTCAGAGCAGTGTCTCTGGAGCATTGTATTAACTGCAGCTAGCTTTGTTAGGAACACTAGCATAATTTTTTTCCAAAGATCCAAACTTGTACCTTTGTTTGCTCTTTAGTTCCAGATCTGCAGCTGTGGCAACACTGTGTCTTGTATCACTGGAGGCTACAACCAGGTGTATAACAGCTTCAAGTTCGGGCACTTGCTCAGCTTCAATGAACTTCACTATACCCAGTTTACACTGTTCAACAGTGAAGAAAGTAAAGGCAGTGTTACTGACAAGAAAGTATATGTCACAATAATCACAGTAGTTCAGCTGTCTGAAATGATGGCTTCTGCTTGCTAGGGGTAAGTCCACAATCTCTCCATCTCTTTAGCAGCGCCTTCTTCTTGCCTCCTCTCAAAGCAGTAAACTGTGGCAAAGTACCAGCATCACATATCAATTATCGCATATCAGCATCATATATCAAGTAGGGATACTTTACTGCTTCTCTGCTAAAAAGGAACACTTCATCAACAGAAGAGTTTTGCAACTTTGTTCAGGAGGAAAATGCAAGAGTAGGCTGCTGCCATGGTTGCTTCCTAACCAGCCCTGACAGCTGCTGGCACCTCCCACCCTGTCTCACCACTGCAAAGTTCCATAAGGCATCATGTAAACTCCTTCAATAAATTCCCTCAGGGGGAACTCAGGGGAACTGAAAACCTGGTCAGAATTAGTTATGTATTTTGCCTCTGGCCTTTCATTCCTCTGTCTATAGCCACCCCTGCTACCACCCCAAGTTCACCAAGGATCAGCCTTGCATCTACAAGTACCTGTTCTAGTAGCTCTGGTGTCCACGGGCTATCTCCAATTACCCTTTTGGCTGCATAAAAGCTCATCCCTGGAGGTGGCTGAGGAATTCCAGGACCTCCCACACTACTCGATGAAGAGCCCTGGCCCGAGGGCATGTTTTGTCGACTCTGAGATTCATTCAATACAAACCTGAGCAGGTGGGAAAGTAAGTTCATTAGAGGCTTTACTAATCCACATTGCTGGAATGGAGTAATACATATAACCTGTCCAACTTCAGTTGTTCTTCTTTAATTAATGCCATGACTGACGTAAGACAGAATTTTACTCTGTTGAACTCAGACACCAGTTATCCCAGCATATTCTGCAAAAGCTGAAACAATCTCATTATAGTTGTTTGAAAACAAACCTCAGTTAGGAAAGCGAAGGTTCCACTGGCATTTCTGAGAGTTATCTCAGGTTAAAAAGCAGACAGAATGATCTCTTTTGTATTAGAAAGGAATACTCCCAACAGTACTGCATTTGAGAAACCTGTGCTAAAAGCTTTAATAACATTTGTACTATTTCTATGGAAAATGAATGCAAACATAACAAGGGCAATAATGAAGCATATGCAAATGAAGTGGCAGGAAACAGCCCTTGATATGAAATATAAATAAAAAGTATCTTGGAAAGTAGGAGGTTTAGTGCTGGGCAGGGAAGGAAAGCAGAAATCATAAAGGTTGAGTTTACAGATCTTAAGGCTTTTTGGAGGCTGGCTAGTCTAGCTGCCCTGTGAATATCTCCATACTCCCACAGAAGCCACTCCATCTCTGTATCCTTGAAAGCTGGTCAACGCATGAAGGGCATCAGAATTGTAATGCAGAGACCAACAATAATTATTTTGCTCCAATCAGCCATAATCTGTTTTGCATTCAGCACACAGGTAACAAAAGAAAGTAAACAGACACAATAAGGATAAACATTCATCCCAAGTCTCTTTAGTTAAAACTTTAAACACTTGGACTTCACTATGAGCTTTAAGCCCTACAGTTAGGCTTTCTGGTGGTTTTTACTACGTGCAGACTGGCAAGGCTAATTTGCAACTGGGCAATGACAGAGCAAGTTCTACTGGGCATAACTTGGTTGTAAATAGCTGCAAACTGTCTTACACCAGGGAGCAAAACTGAGAGACCCAAAACTACAGGATAGATGAAGACCCCTTCAGCCCCTACCCTTGAGGTCTCTGAGTATTTAAAAGTTGTTGTGCTCGTCCAGAATGCAAAATCATGGAATGAATTAAAGTCTTACTGCAAAGCCCGAAGACTTCATCTTCTGAAGCTGCTACAACCACAGTAGTGTGTTGGCAAGGCCAAAAGCATAAACTTAGGCAACCTGAAGAGTGTGAGCTATGAACAGAGGAGCAGACTAGGTGCTTTAAACTATAAGCTGCAAGACTCTACACACTCAAATGGTAAGGAAGTGGCCCGCAAAACATCGGATGGAAGTATGGCCTCCAGCAAAGCTACATGGAGAAACATCACTTGCTCACTATTTTAAAAGTCATTCCTTTAGAGCAATCCACTTGAGCAAGAGCTAAGTGCTCAGAAAAATACTACAGGAATCTATGAACTGTCAGGGAAAAAAAAGAAAAAAAAGAAAAAAAGTGTTTAATTTTAAAAATTATTTCTATTTTCTTTCAAAGCAAAAACTCCCTTAGCAGTACAAAGACACTAAAAAAGTTAGCGGAAAATAGATTTTTAGAAAGTATTGATTTTAGATACTAGAGAAGATTCCCAAAGAGCAGTGGTCAGTAAATTTAAGTTGCTCTGTAAACCCTTCTTGCCTTCAGGAACAGTGCTCACATTGAGACATGCTATTATAGTCGCAATGTTTTTCCATTGGAACAGAGATAAAAGACAATTCTTGTTATCAAAGGTTCGATTCTGGAAAGCAGAAGCTTTCAGAGATTACACTTGCTTATGACCTTGCAGGAATAAGCCTTAAAACTTCACTGCAGGAAGATGAGCACACATTTTGATCTGGCTTCTATTTTAAAGGTTTAGTTATTTAACAGATAGCTCACAGGTCTCATAGCTTCACTTTGCTCCCCAAAAGAGGTCAAGGACAGAATAGCGTGACACCCAATTAACCAGAAAGACATTTTGTTAAATAAAAAAGATGATGATCCCATTCTTAAAACTAGGACCTTGCCTTGTGTCTTACTGAAACATGTAATGTATCATGTGTCTTACTGTAACATGTAACTGGCTTCATCCAAGCTAGGAAATGACAGCATACTTTCATAAATGAGTTTCCAAGTGTGCAGTTCGTAATGTTTCACACAAAGAACACATCAGTACTAAAGAAGACTGGTATTAAGTCTTACTTACCCATAAGGCATAAGAAGAACATCCAACATAAAGTCCAAAAGCAGCTGTACAGTCTTTGGTTTTTCAGCAAGATTAAAAGGAGAAGCTGCTGCTTTCAGTGGTTCAGCAGGGTATTTCATGTGAAAAAGGGTTGGTATTAGAAGATGCATTAGGCTGAAAAAACAATTATATTTACTGCAACCATTTAAAAAAACCACACCTGTTTATTCTTAACATTTAAGAGAGAAGCCTTTAACAACAAAGTTGGTCCTTAATAGCAAGAAAAATCTTAGCAAAAGTTAAACCGATTCACAATCCAGAGGCCTCTATTTGCCACCTGATGTACTTAAAAATTGAAGGCAGAAGATAACAGAAGATAAACTAGGATTTCCACTTAAAACAGAACACGTGTGTGTGTGTGCATATATATATATATATATAAAAAAAAGCATGCATGCACACACATACACATCTGGACAGATAAAGCCAACTGCCTGTGTCCAGACTTCTAGTGCTTCGGAGTTGTGCCACAAAATACAGGCTAGGACTGTCTCACCTATAAGAAATATAAAGTTTTAAATCTGAGTCTACCTTGAGCAGAAGTTGATTAATATGGCTCAGCTTCACCAAAGAGTGCACATTAATATATTGATTACATAGCCAGATTTCTCAAAGCTCTCTTCACTTATGTAACTGCTTTTCAGACAGGTCAAAACCATGATCCCAGAGAAAACAATCAGGTATTTTCAGACTGATCTCATGAACAGAACCAAAATTTTACTGCAAGAACTTTAAATAAGGTCATTTTAAAAACACCTTCACACTATCACAGTGACACAGAGTGAATGAAGATATGATTTGAATGCCATTTTCCACTGCCAGCATGGTGGAAACCCATCTCAAAATAAATAAGGAGCAGGTCCACGATTAAGAGTTTTCTAGAAGGTCTTAGTACACAGCAGTTGCAACTTCAGTCTTTTTTATTTACTACAACTTAGTACGAACTTCTGTTCTCACAATTTAGAGTCTCCAATCTGAGACTCTTATTGGTATTGCAGTTGCTGGACAGATGATATGTACTGACGGTCTACTCTTAAGCCAGAATCTGATGAAGATGGATGGCTGATATAGGCAGGCATATCCATCATAACACAGGCCCTCTTATCATACCGGGAGTCTGCTGCTGCAGAGCCTGTATATTATTTTAACGTTAGATTATATGAATTCTTTGTATCACCCGAACTACTGGATGGCTGATTCAAATTATCCAAGCCAAGAACATCCTAGGCAACAAAGAAATCACCAAGGAAAGGAAAAAACAAACAAACCAACAAAAAAAAACCCCAACCTTTTAACAAGCGATACAAATTATTTTACTAAACCAATATCAACAGCATTTGCTCCAAGAATAAGAAGTTATACCTGTCTTGCTGTGGTTGAGGTTTCCCTTCCATTGCAGTGAGAAGTGTTGGAGCCAATTCACATTGTTTTTCCACAGGCAGACGGGGGTATCCCATCTTAACATAAATTATGGTAAAATTCTAAAAGAGTAGAAAAAGCACACAATATTGCAACAGTGCAAAACAAATATCTGTTCTTTAAACTCTAATGTTGCGTTACATAATTAGGTGCTGGAAATAATATGTTTTGGAAGACCAATTTCTAAATTCTAAGGCTGACTGGACTGACAGCTATTAAAGGGGAACCTCCCCTTTCAAAGGAGGAAAACAACAATGCAAAAAGCCCTCTCTAGCCTCTCTTACTTGCTGCCAATTTCACTAACAGCAGTTTTGCCCAAGGAACAGCTTCAAGGAAAGCAAATATAATTTCTCTTTTACTTATTTCTGAAATAAAAAGCAATATTGAATAAACACAAAGTAATCAGCATAGGAAAGACTTCTTTTGAAAATGTGTTTCTAAATCATCATAATTAAAAGCTGCAAGTGCAATCCAGAGTCCAGTGACAAGACAGCACAGCAGAGCAGTACCCAATACTGGACTATCTAACTGCTATCATGTTGATACAAACCCAGTCAAGAACTGCAGAGATGAGAATTGTGTGTTCGATGACCTGGTTGGAAGAAGCGCTGAAGTGAGAAGTCTTATACTTCTTTGTCAGTGGTACTTGTTAAAATTTTAATGAAGCCTCATAGCACAACACAACATGCATCACTCAGAGACATGAATGAAAACAGGTTTTTGACATGTCCACCCAAAAGTACAGCTCATGTCAAGCCTGCCTTCAAAGAAGACAGTTTTACTGCTCTACCTTACACATGCACTCTAGAAGCTCATGACCATTTGTAAAGGATGAACTCCAGATAATCCCACTTACTTAAAAGTTAACCTGATTACTTGCATACTGCTGCTGTTGAGAGTCTAATCATTCCTTCATCAGTTTCTAAAATGCTATGTTTTCCATATATGCTGTATATGACTGAATAGTCAATAGGGACAGTTTCCCCTCTGATTTTATCACTTTTTTTTTTAATTCCCATGATGATGATTTGCAATAGATTCAGAGTTGAAAACTGTCTTCCTAGTTTCTCAAAAACATTTCTAAACTATTTTCGCTTTTTAACCTACATTGAATGAAACCTTCTAGTAAAGTTTCCCCATCTATAAAATAAGGGTTTCATCATCTTTTCTTGCTCAACTAAGGTCTTAGGCCTGAAACACACAAAAATACAGGTTCTCACGTGATCAGAGAAATACAGATGTTTTAAGTAAGACTTTGAGACCGAACAATGTTTTAAGACCCTGATCCTGCACATATCAGGGTGAGGTTTGGTAGCTGCTTGCAAAACAGAACTTATAACAGTGAACAGACCCTCTACAATACAAGCAACGTGTCATGGTTTAAGCCCAGCCAGCAGCTAAGTACCATGCAATTGCTTGCTCACTCCTCACATCCCCCGCAGGGTGGCATGTGTTGAGAAAATTGTTTAATAATTTACATAAAAGTAAAATGAAATACAAGAACAGGAAATAGAGAGAGGGAGGAGGGAATTAAACCCCATGCCCTGGGGAAAAAAAAAAAAAATCCCAAAGAAGTGACACAAGTTAGCACCCACTGATCAATGCCCAGCCTGACCCTGAGCAGCGGCTGGTCCTTCCTAGCCAACTCCCCTCAGTTTCTATACTGAGCATGATGTGCTGTGGTATGGAATACCCCTTTGGCTAGTTTGGGTCAGGTGTCCTGTCTCTGCTCTCTCCTGCCTTCTTGTGCCCTTCCTCACTGAAGAGCATGAGAGTCACAAAAGTCCTTGACTTAGGGTAAGCGCTACCAAGCAATGACTAAAACATCTCCATCTTAACACAGCATTGTACCAGCTACTAGGAAGAAAGTTAACTCTATCCCAGTTGAAACCAGGACAAATGACAGTTCATGCCTTCACGAAATATCAGGGGTAATTATCAGTAATTTGAACAGAATCAATAGTGTAGGTGCTTCACGAAAATAAGTTTCACAGCAGACTATAAAGTTTAGTTAAAAAAAAAATAAAAATAAAAAATCTCTTAAAACATCATCCTCATGACAGTAACGCACTTACTAGGAAAGCTGACATATCTAAATGCAGTTTTAAAGAATATTCTGCTTGTTACAAGTAAATCAGCAACTGTTCTTGGAAGAAGAGCCACTTACAGTGACAAAGGACACTGCAGAAGGATCCTGATATTGAACTAGCAATGTCTCTACTGGAAGTTGAATTTTTGGACGACTTTTGATGCGCTTATTCAGATGAACCAGCAGCTCCATGACCTGACAGGAAGGAAACAAAAAACATGAAAGAACCACCATCAATTTGACCACTTTGGACTCCACACACCACACTCAGTCCACTGTGCAGATCTATTATAAAAAAAATCAGGCTGAGATTCCCAACTGTTTAATTTCTAAGAATATGGCATTCATCATTTATTGTATTATTCTGAAAACACTCTGACATGTCTAAAGTCACTGTTAAGACAAACACATAA
Organism: Psittacula echo; assembly: GCF_963264785.1. Lineage (NCBI taxonomy): Eukaryota > Metazoa > Chordata > Aves > Psittaciformes > Psittacidae > Psittacula > Psittacula echo. The sequence goes on along the minus strand of NC_137742.1, from coordinate 57,855,177 downwards.
GAAGTCTCAAATCATGCCACAACCAATATCCTCCATCAACAGAAATGCCAGGAAGAAATGATTACTGAGGATGACCAGGTATTTCTACATAGCTGGTTACTCCCCCTCAAAACTCAAAACCAGGTTGGACAGGGCTTCGAGCAACCTGGTCCAGTGGAAGGTGTCCCAGCCCAAGGCAGAGGTGGTGGAACTAGATGATCTTTAAGGTCATTTCCAACCCAAACCATTCTGTGATTCTACAAAACTGAGCCTGGTTTGGAAATCTGCATTGCTGTGGCTGTAACTTCAATTCATGACAACAAACAAAAAAACAATGAAAAAGCCACACCCATAAGAAAGTTATCAAGTGTGTGTACGAAAACTGTGTTTGCAGTGGAACAATACAGAACTGAAATCCTTCAGGGAAGAGAAGTCAACAGACACCCCGTGGAATGTCAGGCAGGAGGAATGCGCAGCCCTGCCCTGGGCAGGTGGAGTCCCAGCAGAAACGCTGATGGAGCCAGGCAGCAGCACTGGAGGAAATGACCCTGGCATCTGGCAGACAGTGAGCTGAGCAAGGGCAAAGGTGCACTGAAACAAGAGAGGTACAGAGTGGTATTTCCCATGATGAGGACTCTGAAGTACTGAAGCAGGAGCCCAGTGAGTTTGTGCAGTCTCTATCTGTGGAGTCTTTTCAAGACCTACCTCAATAAAACCTTCAACATCCTGGTCTGAACTTGTAATGGACCATTTTAAGCAGGAGGTTGGTCTGGAGACAATCTGAGTCACCATCAAGCTGAAGTATCCCATGATTAACTACTCTATTAAGTAGTTTCTTTCCATGATTTCAGCAAAGTGTAATTTGTAAATCCACTAAATATCAAAACTGAATGGAGGAACTCAAAAAACTACAGACAATCTCCACTCTGGAACAATAGATCTTGAGAAATCACACTGAACATCTGCATCTCGCTCACAAATCCTATCAGGTTCTCAAGCAAGGTGGTCCAATGAAAGTGACATTAAATGGAGTTAGCTCAGCTCCAGTAAAACCAGAGCCACTCCTAGATGCGCGATGACTGAGCAATTGAAGTCAAAAAGGTGGGCACACTGCCCTGTGCTTTTCACAGCTCATTACCTTGGCCATATACTGTTGAAAAAGCAGCTAAATCACTGTCATTGTAGTTTGTCATGGAAACTGCAGAACAATATGCTTGCTGATCTGCATATGAGCCAAGACATCATCTTTGCATCCACTACGTGGCCAGGCATCAAACAAAATAACGTCCAGATATAATTTAGAGAAACTGCATAGCTGACCACAAGCATGTGACTGAGACCAGAGAGAATCTGACAAACTAAAGTACTGCTGACAGGTATCAAGTTTTACTGCTGCAAAAATATTATACCAGCAGTCACAAATTCCTCCTATTTCAGAAAGGAAAAAAACATGTCTGCACACACTTTTTTGTGAAGGAACAGAAACATATGAGTACAACAGAATTTGAGGAACCCGGTCAAGTTCCTAGTCAAGGAACATGGTGGCTGGTGAAAAAATAGCCATGGCTGGCTCAGGTCACGTGTGAAGGTTTAGCTCGTGTCCTGCTTCTCTAATCATTAATATCAAATCAGTGCACGAAGGATTTCATCCAGCAGTACTCATTCGACCTGAATCAGGAAAATGTCCGCACTTTCAAGGACAACTGCTGCTCAGGTTTTTGTTGGCTTCCCATGGGCTGCACAAAGCGACACCATATTCAGTCTGGCATAAATGAAGCTAGCACATCAGTACTTCCTGAAGCACATCTGAACCAGCAGAGTTAAGTCTACCCTGGATTAGTTCTCTGTGTCATTGCTAGGGTAACTGGTTTGGCACAAGGCATCCTAGAATTTAATTTAACTCATCTGTCAAACCATGGCCTGAAGGATCACCATTTCAGGATAAGTGGATTAAGAGAATGAGTTCAAATTACTGAATGTTGCACTAATATTGACCTGACTCTCACAAAATTAAGGGCAGGGATATGACCAACACAGCAATATGTTAAGGCAGCAGGAATTAAAACGAACTTTTAATTTCCCCTTTCCATAGCCAGTACCATTTTGAGGAGAAAGTCAATCTGTGGAACTAAATTAGAGTGCAGTCAACACACCTGGAGTACTGAATGAACTACACTGTGCTTCTGAAGCTGGGTGAAAGCAAATCCTTTAACAATTGTATTAATCCACACTTCAGCAGTATACTGGCACCACAGAGATGTACTTTTTTGCTCATATACCTATACTGTTGAAAGCTTCACTGTCAATCCAATTAAAATGGTGCAAGTTTTCAAACCACAATTGACTTTGTTGGCACTTTTTTGTTCCTGTTACTGGGATCTGTTTTTTTTAACCACTACAGTAATTGCAGAACAGACACATGACAATGGATGCAGAGTTTTGTTACTGCCTATAGTCAGTCACTGGGTGAATAAAGAGTTTGTCCTCTTTCCATTCTATTTCATCTACTTTATTAGTCTCTGTTAGATTAGCTTTCCAATCACTTGAGAGTTCATGTAAAAAAACATATCCTTTTCTTTTACTTACACAATTTACACCTTAACACAATTTTGAGGCTGGAGCTGAACAACAGACACATTCTTGCTGTCCACTAGGCAAAATTAGCATTAGAAAGCTAGGTGTTTGCGTTTAAAAGCCGAGCCCTTGAAAATGCATCAGACTTCTTAAGACACTCCCCAGTCACATTAACGGCAATGTAGGAGCAAGAAGAAGATTGAAAAGATGAGGTCTGATGTAAGTAACAGAAAACAGCAATGTGCACATTGAACAGATTTACCTGCAGGTTACACACACCACAGTAAATCTTCAGTGATGTAAAGTCATGGGCGTGCAGATGAGCTTTTATCCCATAACCTAATCCAGGGAACTGAATTCCCCAGGTATATATTAAATTCAACCTCCAAAATGGCTTGGTCCTTCATCCTATGCCTGTAACCAGGCAAGAATCAAACAGTTTTGAACATAGAATTTAAGATATACCTGAATGAATTCTGTGATAAAGCTGCCTTCTGTACCAGGGAACTGAATTCCTTCAGGTATGTATGAAATTCCATCTTCAAAATTATTTGGTGCTTGCTCCTATTCCTACTGTCAGACAAGTGAATGACATCAAGGAATATGTCTTCAAGGTCTTTCATACACAGAACCGAGCTTGCTCCACATGTGCCATAAGTCAGGTGAATGCACAACAGTCCTAACATGGTAGCAAGAGCAACTGTCTTGATGATACTAAGTCTTGGTCTCAGGCTAACTCACAGCTAGCTGGCTTCAACTGGAAACAAATGCAGCCTTCACACAGCTGCAAGAGCCCATGCATCTGTAAATGACCTTGCTGACACAAGCAATGACTGTTTTCTTTAAGCCCTTAACAGTTGTAGGTATAGTAGTACAGTAAACCATGATACATCAGGGGCATTTCCTTCTCCCTGAACATGACAACATACCATTAGGATAAACTGCACCCTTACCTTTTTACGAACTCCTTCTTGTGTGCTGGACAGCTTGAGGAGTACAGGGGGTAGGAATTTGGAAATAATGTTCTGTAACTGTTCATCTGTTTCTGCATGGCCAAGACGCAAGAAGACACGTTCAAGTTGATCTGCAGTTAAAGAAGATAGGAAAGGAGAGAAACTGGTTAAAACTCAAAATTGCTGTAGCAAGAAAACAGCATTTTCTGAACATCCCCTAATGGGCTTCTAAGAACTGTACACAACTCCACAGTTCTTAAAGTACTTTCCTTTCAACAGCACTCAGCACAGAGGCGTCTTGTATTTTCAACACTACATGAGCAAACAACTGATGGCCGAAACTACCCTGGTAGCTTCCAGTACCAGCCTCCACAATTACATGGAGACGACTTCTGTCAAAGACAGAAACAGTCAAGATTTCCTTTGCTTCACTCTCCTTTTCAAATCAAGGCTAGGACATCTCCAAAGGTGCAACAGAAAGTTAGGATCTCCAAGTCATTCCCTGCTATTTCTGCTATGACGACAGAAGTGTGCAGCTGTGGGGATATTAACTCTTGAAAAGATGCTTGCTGTGATCTGCATTCAGATCATGATGTTCCATACCTCCACTATTTAATCAGAGGGCAAGTTCTTGTTATTATTCTTCTTCAACCTAGAGTTCTGGTCATATTGTAGACATGGTGTCAACAGAACAAAACTACAAAGCACATACAACAGAACCCAAGACCAGTTACAATTTGTATGGCAGAAAGAGTCTAGACAAAGCACAAGAGGCAAGGTTGAGGCAAGCTACACCATGGCAATTGTACAAATAAACAGGCTGCACACCTGAAAGCACAAGAAACAAGCTACAAAGTGAAAACCAAGGTCTTTGAAACCTTGAGACTATTGTTCCAGAGTAAATTTGATAATTACAGAACATTACAGGACTTTGTTACATAGGACATCTTGACACAGGCTAACCTATTCTGCTCAAGACTTTCCATTAAGCCACTTACATCTTACAGGAAACCTTTACAAAGCTGTACAAATGTTGACTGAACCAGTTACTGATTTTTTTAGATTCTGCTGCTCTTTTTTCCAAATATCAGTTATTACAATAGGAATAAGATCTCAAGTATGAAACACAGGACATACTGCAGTAACTTAAAACACAAAGCTCCTATTATAGTACTACCAAGGTGCTGGGAGTATTTTAAAGCTTTCACCTTCCTCTAGTCAGCAGGTCTCCTCCCCAAACCCAGGAAGGAACACAAAAATAATAACTAAAAGAACCAAAAAACAACCACAAAAAACGTCTGCAAAGAAATAAAAGTTGCAACTCCTACAAGATCAAGAGAACAGGGGGCAGGGGAGAAGCAATAACATCTGTTTCTTCAGTGAGCTAGCAGAAGATCATTTCAAGGAAACATGAGACCAAAATCCTCTGACAAGCACAAGCACTGAGGACCATCTCTCTTTACAAAAAGAGTGGAAGAGTCCCTATTTTAAGTCCCAGCACACAGCTGCTCCGACAGCTAAACCAGAAGCAAAGCAAAACCTCCCTGGCACAGCAGCATCCCCAACTGCCAGACCATCCTCATACATGGTATGAGGAGCGTCTCTTCTCCATTCTGCAGCACTACAGGACAGATACACAGGCAGCAAGAAGACCCTGGGCTTTTGAAGGGACTACAGGTCTTATGATATCCTACAAGGAGGAAATCATTCCCCCAAAGACTAATCTAAAGTGACATGGTGAAAGCTCAGATTAGAGGAAGACCAAGGAGAACCCTCCTGCAGCACTCAGCTGGCTGTAAGGGACTACCAGGGCAAAAAAGAAAAAAACACTGTACAGGAAAGAGGTGAAGACTGAGGTGAATGGATATGGTTGGAACTTGAGCTAACAAAATGGATGTTCAAGTAGAAATGCCACTTTAGTCAGCAAACCTGTCATGATGTACCTACAGAAGCTCTTACTGTCCTGTTTTTTAAATCTGTGCTATCCCTGCACTTAAAGGCCTCACAGCACCACTCCTCCTCTGCCACCAGCTGCAGATTAAACATAAACATATCACTTCCAACATTTTCTGCTGAGCAAATACAACAGGCAGCTGAAAAGACAGAGAACTATGAAATTTTACTGTCAGGGAAATTACAAGCCAAGACTCTGTAGCACCTACAATACAAACTGACTTGTAAGCCAATCTCTAGGTTCAGACAGATTTCATGGAACAATCAGGCTGTCAGCTAGTCAACAACTTTGTGACATTTCTTTCTTTTTCTAATTCTAACAATTTCTTTCTCTCTTCTACTCCTTTCCCTGCAAGCAATCTCTCCCTCTAGGACCTCCACAGTGTCTTACAACCACGCCAGCACTAGGGGACTGCTTAGGCCACACCAAGCAGCTGAAATAAACAATGCATGAAATTATCAAATCTTTCTCCTCTGCCCTGGAACTCCAGGAGATCACTGCAGACACACTATCCTCAAGCAAGCTGACTGAGGAACCTCCCAACAACACGTTCCTTCTCATGGCAGACTCAAGTGTAAGGTAACACAAGTGAAGGTATTTCCAACCCCTTTGTTGTAGCCACTGGACTACGCACACCTCCTGGAAGGCACAGAAACCACTCTGCATGTGCCCACAGGAAGTGCAGCAATGCATCTACCCTATTTCCAGCTTCCACCATTATTCTGTTGTTACAAGCTGCAACCAGAGCTGTAATAATAATACAGACAGGAAAAAAAATCCAAAAACCTATGCCCTTGTTCACACTGCCTTTGAGATGTATTTATTACTTTCCCTGTATCTCTGCTGCCTAGTCAGTTAAGCCCTAACAACTTAGGTTTTCTTCAGGTCTTCTTCCCTTAACCATAAGCATGACAGGACTTAACAAATTCAAGGAGACTAGTCGCCTGGCTGCCGTTAAAAAACAGGTCAGGAATTTGTCAGAGCAGTCTCCTGTGCTGCCAGTGCAGCGTGTTGTATCCATAGCAGCAACAGGACAGGAAAACAAAGAGCTATAAACCCATGGAAGTATTGCACATCAACCATTTTCTCCTCAGTTTTTATTCTACTAACAATTGCGACCATCTCTCAAGCTGACAGCGGGAAGCATAAACCCTGGATATTTAAAGAACCACACACAATGGTCCAGGAGAGGAGCCAGGGACACAGTATCTGTGGCTCAGATACTTGATGTATCCGAGTACATCAGATGTAGTGTACAGATGCAAGATACATTTGTGCAGATGTGCCTTGCAGATCTGCCAGCCGGCACAGGCAAGCTCCTTTCTCTCTCTGCCTTCTGTCTTCTCACAGCCTTCACCTGGCCTCCTTGTCCAGCCTGCAACTGCAAGCAGACCACTGTGCATGAGACATCAAACAAGACAAAGTGTTTGCTCCCAGCCCATCTCACGTTCTCACACTGAGTCCTTCACAAGCTTTTAGGACAGAAGACAAAACCTTCTCCCTCTAGTTTTACAGTCCCTACTGCCAACTGCACAGTTGTAATTTCAAGGGGGGAACCACTAGGTTATATGATAAAAATAAGTAAAGCAAGAGGTTTAACTTGCTTACCTACCTACCATAAAAAAAGAAATAAAAATGACACAAACTGTTCTGAATAAGCCTCAGCAACTGAAATTAATCTACAGCAATCTTACACAACCTGACTGTAAGAGCACTGAATTTTAATTATAAAACTTTACACACTTCAAGCTTTACCTTTGCTAGCCAACACTAAACTTAAAATGCATCCATGCAATGACACACTTCCTATAACTTCCCTTTTGAAAGTTGACTGATTTTTTTAAATTTTCTGGAAGCACTGAAATAAAGAAGTAACGAAGAGAAGACATTTAGTAATTACAGGCTTACCTCTATCTAAAAAGCCAATACTTAGGAGATCTAAGATTTTACACAAAGGCTTCTCCTTCCTCAATTTCATATCAAACCCTCACCTCCAATTTAGGTTTGCAATATTTCCTTAGTATTGGTTCACACCTGTAGCACACTCTGTATTAGCTAATTATTTACATTTATAAAGTTACTTCCATAGTTAATCTACTGCAGTTCAACTCTGGTGAACATAGGGCTGGGGAAAGAACATACCGTCAGAGGCAAAGGTCCAACTTTTAATGCAGTCCAAAGAATTAAAAAAAAAAAAAACAAAAACCACCACAACAAAACACCAAAACCAAACCAAAACACCAAAAGATTGTCATTATTTTATTTACACTAGTAAGAAAGTCAAAGTGAAAGGGAGAAAGTAGGAAAGGAAGAAGACTTAACCAGAAACACAACTGGAAAACTGTGCCAAATCCTGCAGGGCTCTACAAAAACTGCTCCAAGAACAAGCTTGCACATCAGAAGCAGTGGAAAAGCATAACGGCAAAATGACATCACAGTGAGCTTTTCAGAGTCGCTCTACTGTGGAAAGGCCCCTGCTCTGCCAGGGACTGTTGGAAGAATAACGCAAATGAGATTAAACCACTACTATCCTTCAGTGCATCACTGGATTCATTATTTTTTGGATATTCTTGCAAGTTTGCCTTTACAAAGCTGGAACCAATTTCTTGAAGGAAAGATGATTGTTATGGCACCAAGAATCTGTTTATGTGCAATGTGACAACCACAGCCCCTGTCAGACCTGCCCTCTACATTAGAAAGCACCTGATAAATCATGTCTGGTTTAAAAAGTAGTCTTAGAAATACAAAATGTGTGCTACAGCTATGACAGTCAACATTTTACTATGTGGGGAAAAAAAACCCCAAGAAAACAAAAGAAAAAAATAAAACCCCAAAACAAAACAAACCACCACAAATAAAAAAAAACCCAAAACAAACAAACAAACAAGCCCCACAAAACCCAAAACCCAACCAAATAAACAACAAAAAAACACAACCAAGAATGAACTGTACAAGTAGAAAAAAGTAACACTAGGTAGCTTTACTTTTCAAATACATACCATTAAGTCCATGCAAAATTTGTAACAGATATTCATGTTTCTGGCACAACCACAACTCCTTTCAAGGCTGCTGCAGAACATTTTCACACAATATTTCATTTTTTGTAGTGTTTTCTTGGGGGAAAAAGCATTTATAAGAGCATGAATATAAATATGGAGGATTTAACAGCAGACATTGCATATGAAGAGATGTTCCCTTTCACTGTATGTAGAAGAACCAAAGTGGCAGGAAAATGAGCTATATCATTGTATCCCTGTTTCCAGCAGTAGTGTCAATAGACATGATGAATTTGGAATTTGAAATCCCCAAGTTACGACGCAAAGCAGTTACCTATATGTGAGGCAACGCATGTTTCACTTCTATTTCTTTCCAGTCTCCATTTAAGACTACAAGAAGGAATATAGGTTTCAGCACTCATGACCACACCTCACGCAAAAAGGAAAGGAATAGATTTCAAAACACAGATAACATATACATATTTTTTACAAGAAAGTCACATTAACAACAAGGCTCTAACTTGTGCTTTATAAACTCTGAAATCCTGCACACTGGCCAGAAAAGGGTCAAAGTTATTGCTAAGTCTTGTCACTTCAGAACTGATCTTGCAGTCTCCCAAGCCAAGAGCAAAACCCCAGCCTGCTGACTGAAACATGCTCCTTCTTCCCGTTCTACTATATAGTAGCTTGTAAAAAGGAACAACAGAGAGAAAGGCATAGAAAGAATGGAAAGAATAAAACAAACAGCTTAATGTCTTCCTCCCATTAACAAGGGAGGACCTTTCCTCCTTTTTTTTTTTTTTTTTTTTTTAATTTTTGTTTATAAAATCATGGAAGTGAACTCTTTGAATGCTTGGTCTTGCTGAGGTAGCTGGTTCACTGTTCATCCATCTTTTAATGAAAGGAATCTCAGTTCAACTAAGCACAATTCCAATTCATGTATCCAGGTTCTCCTCCTTGTCCTTACACGTGATAAAGAGTTAGCTCCCACTAGCATCTATGCATATTACACACAGCATATCAGCTATTCTACACACACCCCTCAGCAATGTGCATTTGTGTAGCTGAGTATCAAGTAAAATACACACCATTCTTCTTTTGAAAACTGACTCAAGAAACTATTAGGGCTAGGACAAGTTAACCTTACTGTACCTCATAATTTAACATCATCAGGAATGAGAAAGAGAGTCTGGGTCCTCTGCAAAACACAGCAGACAGTCGGAGAGCAAAATTCTGTTCATAAGGCCAGAATTTATGTTCACTTTGCTGAAATTATCTAACAGATTAGTGGGGCTGCTACATTAAAGCATTTCTAGAACTGTTTCAGTAAAGCAAACAAGAAATCCCTCTCCAAAACCCTCCTCTGTATAACCATTACCTTGCACTATCATCCTCCACATCTCCTCCCAAAGCCTCTAAGCTGAATGAACAGTACTAGACACAGCAGCATTTCAACTTCACTGCCTGGATGGCAGCGGTAGTTCTAGGGGCAGGTTCCTGATAAAGCAAATGCTCAAGCACACTCTCCAGAACTAAGCAATGGTTTCTGCCCTATTCCACATACAGAAGAAAGCATGAAATTCTTCTCTACTGTGCCACTACTAAAATCTGTGTCAAATTCTTGTTCCAATGGCACTAGACTCTGTGAGAAAATACATCTAGTACGATTACAGTAGCCAACAGTGAGTCAGGATTTGTCGGTGCTATTCCTGTCTCTACAAGTAACCCGCTGCGTGCCTACAGCCAAATCGCTCCAAGGGGCATTTGTAAAAGTAGGCCAGCCACCAGGTTATTTTATGAGATCTCACTGGAAAAGGCTGGGAAGGAGTGATATATTACCTTTTCTTTATCCTATTCTTCCATTTTATATAAAAGATGATAAAAAATTTGAATAGCATACTGAAATCCAAACATTTGCAGTATGCCAGGCTTAGGTCTCCATTTAGTGGCTGTCTATTCTTACTCAAGGTTAATCTTGCTTTCCCCTGTGTCTGAACTCTTGCAGGTTCAAGGCAAGTTTACCAATTTTCTACTATTTTTTTAACTGCCTTATCTCCATTCTTATGCTGCCTTCAAACAATTTGTCCTTAAACTGGTAAACATCCATATACAGATTTTAAGCAAATAATAAGAGTTCATGTGTTTGAGTGGAGCCATAGATCAAAGATTCCTATAGCCATGTATATATAAAGCAAGGAAAACTGGTTTTCTAATCTAAAACTAGTAGTAATTATTTTTGTTATTTTGGGACTAATCATTACCCTACAAAAGAACAAATTTCTTTCCAAATATGCTGAAATTTAATTATTTAAATGTACCAAAAGACAGCAAGCCCCTACGGAGGCTGTATAGTTTCCATCTCTTTCTCTACTTGAAATTACTCCTTTTCCATTAGCTTTACTTTTTATTTAAGATTACAGTACTTTCTATTCAGTGACAGATGAGGTACTAAGGAATAACCCAAAACTAGAAAAGAAAAATCCACTCTCTTTCCTCCCCCCCACAAAAATTAAAGATTTCTAACCAAACCAGTGGAACCCCCTCAATTCTGAAGGATGCAGTGGACAAGTAATCCGAATTATACCATATGATTATTAACGTGAATCTCAACCTAAGCACATTTGTCCTCTCAGCACAGCTTAACACAAAGGGCTGTGTAGCAACTGGCACATGGTTGAGAACTAAGTTTTTGCAGGATCATATCTGGAGGATGGGGAGCTAGATTACAAATAAAAGCTGAGGAGTTGCAAGCAAGAAATCTCACACTGACCGGTTTCACCAAGGGGAATCATGTTAGCATTGTAAAACTGACAATAGAAACTCTTGGATGACAGCAGCAGTGAGGTCTTTCATGGTCATGATTACAATTTATCCCAGATGTCATTGGAATAAATAGCTTGGCATTTGTGCCCTCCAAGGATCAGTGTAACTGCAAGATTCTTCTTACTCCACCACAAGATCCTGGCTCTTTGGCTACGTAAAGAACATCCTCATCATCATTTTATGCTTCATTCCATTCAGCTTAGTTCCATTTATAGCTAACAAAGAGCAGAACACAGATGCTACCTACACAGCAGCATACGGAGAACAACGAAAAAAAACCAAGTGACACATCAGGCAGAAATGTTTTCAGAACTGAAAGCCAATAGCACGAATCTGCTCAAACGCTTTCTTCTGCCCTTCCTCTCCACCGACTGCCAAGTACTATTTCAGGGCAACCAGAGGCCCTCTTATATTTGGCTGAGTCATACGTTATCTTGCTATTAACTCTTCACAGTTGTCTAAGACCTTGTTCTATTCCAAGACAGGAAAAGAAAAAACGGTCTTTAAAATTTCTTAGGCTTCTCCAAAGAGAAGTTGAGCCTTTACTGCACCGGACAGAGAATGGGATTTAGATGCGAAGAGAAGGCAGGAGCTGGGTTTCCCCTGCCCTGCACGCTCGGCGCAGATGCAGGCACCTCCGATTCTGGCTGCTGTAATCATGTGCCGAGAACTGCAGAGGCTGAGGATGTGCTCACACACCTACCGTGCGACACGGCACTGCGCCGGCAGCTTGAGCACTCCCCAACAGCACGCCGGTGCCTCGGCACGCGGTATTTTTACACTGGTGCTGCAGCAAGAGGATGGCGGTGGAACAAAGCGGAGCGGGCGCAGCCAGCCACGGGAAACTGCTCGCCCTTTTGGGGTGCAGCGGGGTGCGGATGCTCTCCCTGCACGGGAGCTCTGTCGGGTCCGCGGGTCCTCCCGCCGAGCAGCCCCCTCCCCACTGAGCTGGCGGCGAGCCGGCTTCGCAAGGTCACGCAGCGGCGGGAGAGGGCGCAGGCCGGAGCGAGCCCCCCATGCCCGCGGGGAGGCCGCGGCCGGGACAGGCCTCCTCCAACACCGCAGCCTTTGGCTTCCGCCTCCCGACATGGCTGCGCAGAGCCGGGCCCGGCCCCGCCGCCGGTATAGCCGCACCGGGCCGTGAGCCGGGCCCCGTGCAACGCCACAGAGGGGCCTTCACCGAGGAGAGACCCCGGCCCGGCTCCGCACGCGCCCGCCCACCCGCCCCGGGGTAGGAACGGCGCCCGACCGGGAGCCCTCGGCACCTCGGCCACTTACTGAGCTCGTCCTGGGCAGCCGCGGCGGCCGCAGCCATGTTGCCAGCTGGGGAGGGAAAAAGGGAGGCAGGAAAGACAGCGAGAGACGCGCTGCTGCAGTCCGGCCCTGGCCGCTCCCGCCCCTCTGCTCCGCCGTCGGCTCCGCTCAGCACGGACACCGGGCCGGCTCACTCCTCCTACTCCTCCTTCTCCTCTCTGAAGCTCACTCCGACACAAACCGCCGCGAGGGACGGCGGGCCCAACAGCGCCCGCCCTCCCGTCACCGCCGCTTTATATTTAGAAGGAGCCACCGTCCCGGCCGCCCGCCCCCGCCGCGCACACGCACCGGCCCGCTGACCCCTCACCCCTACCCGCCCCGCCCGCGGACTCCCGGTGCTTCCCAAGGAGAGAGGCAGCACCGGCGTCAGCAGACTGACCTGAGTCCGCGCTGACCTCCATGACGGCCGCGATACACCCTCCCCTCTCCGCAGCGGCGGCGGAGGAAAACTGAGTGGGAGCCGAGGTCGGCGCAACTGCGCCCCCTATAGGCGCACGGTGCCACCTGCATCCCGCGGCCGGCGAGACCCGCCCACCGCCTGGCACAGCTCCTCCCACCGCCTGGCACAGCTCCTCCCACCGCCTGGCACAGCTCCTCCCACCGCCTGCCATAGCTGGTGTCCCCTCCGACAGCTACGGAGATAGCTGCTTCCGGTAGAGGAGATCGCAGGTGGCCCCGTGACGGACAAGCGGCTTCTTCCTCAGCTTGGAAAAGTAACAAAAAAAAAAAAAAAAAAGGCCGGGAACAAGTTTTGCTTTATTTGTTAAGCTCAGAATCTGAGGGATTGAACGTCAGCTTCCAACGCCGAGCGGCTGGGCTCTAAGAAGCTGCACAGAGGTAGGATTATTTTGAGGAAGCAGATTTGGGACTCATCTGTCTCCCAGGGATATGAATAAGTGGCAGAGGAGGCCAGATACACAAGGTGCATACTCATATCTAGCAGAATGGCCTGTGTTCTCTGAAGAGCTAGTTACGTTTGTGGTAAATGTTCCCTGCGTCAAGCTTGAGTGATCTTCCTTGGAGAGGTCTGTTGTCGAGGTGATGTCTTATGAGGAACGTCTGAGGAGACTGGAGTTGTTTATTCTGGAGAAGAGAAGGCTCAGGGGGCACCTTATTGCTCTCTACAACTACCTGAAAGGAGGTTTTAGTGAGGTGGGGGTTGGTCTTTTCTCCCAAGTAACAACTGATAGTACAAGAGGAAATGGCCTCAAGCAGCACCAGGGGAGGTTTATGTTGGATATTAGGAAAAAAGTCTTCACAGAGGGTGCTCAGGCATTGGAACAGGCTGCCCAGGGAAGTGGTGAAATCACTGTCCCGGGAAGTGTTAAAAACCATGTAGATGAGGCCCACAGTGGCATGCTTTAGTGATGGACTTGGCAGTCCTGGGGTAATGGTTGGACTTGATGAATCTTAAAGGTCTTTTCCAGCCTACTTGATTCTATGGTTCCTGCCAGAGACACTGTAGGCAGCTGTGGGGCCAAATGCCCGTTTTGAAGGATTTAATGCCCTTTCTTTTGCTGCCACTGCCAAAGGCAGTGCGCACACTCCAGACATGGCAGCAGGAGGTGTGTTCCCTGGCAGATATATGTCCTTTTGGGAAAGGGCTGACATCGAATCGCCCTGACCCAACATGGCACGGGTGGCAAAACCTGAGCTCACAGGAGAGTGCTCAAATAAAACGTGTGCTCAGAGCGCATTCCATGAGATATTCCTGCACCTGGGTTGGGGCAACCCCTGGTATCCACACAGGCTGGGGGATGAAAGCATTGAGAGTACCCCTGAGGGGAAGGACTTCAGGGTGCTGGTGGATGAGAGATTGGACATGAGCCAGCAGTGTGCACCTGCAGCCCAGAAACCAACCGTGTCCTGGGCTGCATCAAAAGGAGCGTGACCAGCAGGTCGAAGGAAGTGATCTTGCCCCTCTGCTCTGGTGAGATGCCACCTGGATACTGCATTCAGCTCTGGAGTCCTCAGTACAGGAAAGACATGGACCTATTGGAGAGGGTCCAGAGAAGGGCCACAGAAATGATCAGACAGCTGTGAGGAAAAGCTGTGAGAATTGAGCTTGTTCAGTCTGGAGAAGAGAAGACTCTGGAGAGAGCTGATTGTGGCCTTTCAGTACATAGAAGGGGCCTATAAAAAAGATGAGGACAGACTTTTTGGCAAACAGGACATGAGGTGATGGTTTTAAACTAAAAGAGGGAAGATTCAGGCTGGACGTGAGGAAAAACCTCTTTACTACGAGCTTGATAAAATACCGGCACAGGTTGCCCAGAGAGGTGGTGGTGGATGCACCATTCTTGAAAACATTCAAGGCCAGGCTTGATGTGGTTCTGGGCAACTTGGGTCTATTTGAGGATGTCCCTTCTCACTGCAGGGGGTTGGACTAGGTGACCTTAGAAGGTCCCTTCCAGCCCAAACTATTCTATGGTTCCATGAGAGCCTTCCCCACCCGAAGGACGAGCGGGACACGCGTTTTGGGGATCAGCAAGAAGACCGCCGTGCCAAGCGCGGACTCTGTCGCGACACCTCTCCCCACGGGCCTGGCCGGCCACACTCCCGCCCCCCGTGTGCCCCGCGCCGGCCCCGCCCATCCCCGGCCGCGACGCGCGCCTGCGCAAGGTGCGGGCCCCGCTGGCGGTCAGCGGCGGCAGCAGCGAGATGGCGGCGGCGGCGGCGAGTGGCAGAGGGCCGGGGCGGCGGTGGTTATTGTGTCTGTGGTTGTGTGCCGCGCTGCTGCCGCGGGCGGCTCGGGCGCTGACAGAGGGGCTCTACTGCGGGCGGCGCGTTTGCTACGAGGTGCTGGGCGTCAGCCGGCAGGCCAGCAAAGCGGAGATCGCCCGCGCCTACCGGCAGCTCGCCCGCAAGTACCATCCCGACCGGTACCGCGGGGACCCGGGCAGCGGCCCTCAGGCGGCGCACGAGAAGTTCCTCCTCATCGCCACCGCCTACGAGACCCTCAAGGTGAGAGAGCGGGACCGCCGCCGCGGCCGGAGCCGCTCCGGTAAGAGACAGCGCGGGGGACCTGCGGAGGGGCCGCCCCGGGGGCCGTGCGGGTGGCGCGGCGGCGGGCCGGGAAGCGGGGCGGGCGACGGACAGGCAGGGCGCCCGAGCCCGCGGCTGCCCGCGCCGCCGCTGCCCTCGGCGGGCCGGCTTCGGGAGAGCAGGAGGCGCCCAGGCGGGTAGGAGCGGGGTCGAGCGAGCGCCGCTCCGGGCCGGCTTCTCGCCGCCCGCCCGCTGGTGCTTCAGTGGCCCGTCGTGGCTCGCGGGAGCTCCCGCCTTCGCGACAGGAGGGAAAAGCAAGCAATGGCATGTTGCGAGGAGAGAAAACGTGGCTTGTAAAAGCTATGAAAGGTGCGTAATCTCTTCCAAATTTTGCTCGGCGGCTGGGACTCATCTGCTGCATGTGTGTCTAAATCAGAAAAGACTCAGCTTAAACATCGGGATGCTGCCAGACCTCAGCCACGCAGGTGTATCTCGTCCCCGGGGAGGATCAGTGCCTCTCTGCTTTACATCGCGGGAGGCTTTGCAGCTTCGGTCTTGCGTTCCTTTGTGTGGACTTCGCCGGCTTGCTTCTTACCAGCACTCGGGGAGGAGGGGAAAACCGAAAAACCTTCTTCAGTAGCCAGTCCTAGAGTACAGGAGGCAGGGTACAGTTCTCTTGAAAATCCCGTTGTATTTAGAATTTGTTCTTTTGGAAATCCCTTCGTATTTAAAATGAGCTGTCTGGACTTTATCTTAGAGCTATACCTTTAAACAAAAAAGTAACAGTGACCCGAATAGCCTATGAGATCTGTAAGGGGTGCTTGTCAGGCAAAATGTGTGTGGCTTGGCAAAGACATAACATGGTAATGGAAGAAAGAAACGTGTTTTAAGTCTGCAAGGGAGAAAAAAAAAATTATTTTTTAGGCTAGGAAAGGAATACACTTGAGGCTGACAAAATTAAACTTCTCATCTCTTAATTACACGGGTGAAAATGAGAAAAACTCTGCGAAAACAAGAACAATGAGGTTTTGAAATGACCTTTCATTGAACAGATTCCACAGCCTTGTATGCGAACTCTGGAAGATTTGTAAAACAATCTCTTAATAGGTTCTTTGTCTGAAAAATCTATCACTGAGCAATATTTAAGAACTGTTGTCAATCTGGATTTCCCATTCTGAAATTAAGAATGCTTCCTATGAGGATTTCAGTTGCTTGTCTTTATTTCATTATTAGATGTCTTCATGCAGTGCGTGCTTATGCATTTAAGACCACATACGTCAGATGTGTGTGGGCAGATGAATGTAAGAACAAATTAATTGAGAGTATGAGGAAAAGGAAGATTTTCCTCTGTGCTTCATGCTCAGTTGGACTATTGCCAGTTTTGTTGTAGTATGGTCATTAGTGAGATGTAAAGCACAGCTATAACAGAGTAAGTGAAAACAGGAACGTGAACCTATACATGTTTTTCATCTCTTCCTGCAGGATGAAGAAACACGTAAAGATTATGACTACATGTTGGATCATCCTGAAGAGTATTACAGGCATTATTATCACTACTACAGCAGGAGATTGGCACCTAAAGTGGATGTCAGAATAGTGATTCTAGTTACAGTGTGTGCCATCTCTGTGTTTCAGGTAAAATTTCATGTTTACGTGATACCGCTCAGTGAGTTTCTGAATGGGAAGAGAAGTATCTGCAGCTCTTATAATTTGCCAGGTGTTAAACAGCGTGCCCGTTTCTATCTGCTGTAGTAAACTTCTGGGTGGTGTCCCTAACAAATCTAAGTCAGATGTGCTCAGCAAATTTTTGGCTCTCCTTGGTACCTTGGACAAAGAGATTATTTTAATCTAATGATGGGGTATTTCACAGAGACAAATGCAGCATTTCTGAAGAAGTTACGTAGTTCTTCATGGCAGGCTCAGAACAGCCTGTTCCTAAGCAGCGTCAGGAATAGTGCTCCAAATAAGTGTGTGTCAGTCTGTCAAGCTGCATATGTATTTTTTAAAATTTTTTTAACAGTCTAATTGGAAACTGAATTCAAGACTGAATTCATATCATAGGTCTGAATATCAGGAGCTTAGTAATGTGTGACTCTTACGCTGCCATGTATTTTAAACACTGCTTTGAAGTCAGGAGAGAAGTGAATTCAGCTCAGCAAAGTTTGCTTTGAAGGTGGTAGGTCCAAGGTCAATGAAACAGCCTTTGTTTTTGTCCTGGTTCTGGCTGTTCTTATCTCAACCCACCTTTTTAACCTGTTTTACCTGTTTCACCCTTTTTCCCCAATTCTCCCCATCGCACTGCGGGGAGGCTTGTGGCTGTGTGGTACTTTGCTGCCGGCTGGAGTTGAACCCAGTGGAAGGTGTCTATTCCTAGATGAGAAAACTTGTGCTGTGTCTGACAAATATTTAAGTCGAAGAAGATGCATAACTCTTTTCTTTAGCATCTATTAGATTACTGGTTTAAAACGTCATTAAAAATACCCAGAAAGCTTATTCTGTGATGCAGACAGCTTCCTTTTTAGTGGGATATTGGAAACTAAAACAAAAATATATCGATCAGAATTTGAGAGCTTGGAATAACAAATTCCAGTGACATATGCAGCTAAGTACTTAATTTCTCTCCAGACTTACTTCCAGTGGCAGAGTTTCACTTCACCTCTTATTTCTTATTTTGGCTTTAAGTGGAGACATTTTCCTGCAGTCCAGCTGCAAATGATTGCAAATTCAGTGTAAATGGCTGTGTAAACTGTTTTGCCTCTCTTGCTTTCTAGTGTTTCTTCTTCTTGGCCCTTGTTAAGGTTGTATAATGTCTGTGTGTGTCTGCCCCTTGTCTTGATGAATAGTGTGAAATGCTGCTCTTTTAAACAAGTTGCCCAGTAAGATATGTTCACCCCAGGCACTATATTTCTGGTTTGTTGTTCGGATTGGTCTGGTTGGTTGATTGGTTTTCTGCATTGAAATTCAGAGGGTAGCTGGAGATCAGAGAGGGATGTTAAATCTTGTAAAGTGAATCCTGTCAGACTAATGGGATTGTGACATACTTAATCCATGCTTAATTAACTGTTTTAAAGGAGTAGCAATTTTGTAATGAAATGTTCATACACCACTGACTTTATTTATAAATCCAAGGGGGCTTCTAAGAATGGCTGGCACAGCCTAGCATTACCCTTCAGGAGGTTGCCATCTCCTCGTGATCAAAACCAATCTGAACAAAGCCAATGTGAACAGTCTCTCCTGTTCTTCCTCATCACTGTGTATTGCTGTGACATATACATCTATACATCTATTTTCCAGATGGCTTACTAAGTTTGGAGGAATAATTACAGCTTCTGTAACACTGCAGAAGTACTGTTATAATCAGTTTTTACTTTTGCTGCAATGTAATTATGCCCAAAGGTCTATGACAGCAATTTTTTTTCCCCCTGGTAAAACTCCAAATAGGAATGTGTCTGTAAAAACATGGTCTTACTTTCTCTGTTCTTCAATTACAGTTCTTCAGTTGGTGGAATAGTTACAATGAAGCTATCAACTATCTAGCTACAGTGCCAAAATACCGTATACAAGCTACTGAGATTGCCAGGCAACAAGGTTTACTCAACAAGACTAAAGAAAAAGGCAAGAACAGGCGGTCTAAAGAAGAAATTCGTGAAGAAGAGGAAGAAATCATCAAAGACATTATTAAAAATAAAATAGATATAAAAGGCGGTTATCAGAAGCCCAAGATATATGATATCCTTCTGTTTCAGATCCTTCTTGCTCCTTTTTACTTGGGCAAATACATAGTTTGGAACTGTTGGTGGATTTATCGTTTCACTATTAAAGGGCAAGAGTATGGTGCAGAAGAGAAGCTGTATATCATACGAAGGTACATGAAAATGTCTGAATCTCAGTTTGACAGCCTAGAAGATCATCAAAAAGAGACTTTCCTTGAACGGCAACTGTGGATACGAGAAAACTATGAGGTGGGTAGCTCTGATGGAAAAGCAAGTGGTGGTTTTCCAGTGCTCCCAGAATACGAACAGCTGGGTTTGTGAAGATGTTTTTTCTGAACCAGCCACCTGCTGGCTCTTGCATGATTAGAAATGGAGAATAATCATGCTTTATTCTCTTTCTCTCATACTACCTGTGCTCCTACGTACTACTACTATATCCTTACTTGAAACTTACTCATGTGTTTTCTAGGCTGAAAAATATGCTTAGGTGTTTCCCCCCAAAAGCTTCTCGGTTCTTTGATCGTTGGAGGTGCCTGTCTGCATGTTGATTCAGTTTTCCAGTCTCCTTTTAGAATGGAAAAGACTTAAGTATTCAATACATGGTACATCATGGAGCTCCACGATACTTTTCCACCCACTCTGTTACTTTCCTAGTAGTTCTTAAAACCTCTGTGATCACTGAACATTGAGCTTGTGTATTTATAAATTCATCTATAATACTTTTTTAAATCTTGTTCATGCATAGCAGAGCATGAAATTTAATTCCCTTCCAGGAAGAAGTCAGATGACACCAAGATGACATAAACCTGTATGGTGTTGAGATTTACACTGGCTATATCTACATAAACTGCCTTCCAGAATAACAACAGATGTTGTTGCTTTTTTTAGGTACTTGACTTTGCTCGTAATTGTAGATTTCATTAAAATGAGACAATTTCTTCCCAGAATGTAATTACTTATCCTTTGATGCTGCCAATACTTAATGCAGAAATATTAACTTAGTTGTTGAGAAACTCAACTAGGAATAAAGTTCCATAGCAGTATTCTATCCAGATTCTGGTAGGCTGAAGGTACTCCTATAGTCGGTGTTGGCCAACATCTGCTTCTGTGTTGCAATTCAGTCTTGCATAAAAACAATAAGCTGGCGAATGGTTGAAGTACAAACACACTCACCCCTTGAGGTTCACGTAAGCTGTTTCTTCAGCCTTACTAAAACCTTTTGTCTGTCTCTCAGGTCTACAAACAAGAACAAGAGGAGGAGCTAAAGAAGAAGATGGCCATGGATCCCCGATGGAAGAGATATCGGCGGTGGATGAAAAATGAAGGACCCGGAAGACTGACTTTTATTGATGATTGAAAGTTGCTGAACAAAATGTATGCTAATGTTGAAAGTGATGTACAAAACCTTTCACTACATCATTCAGAGTTTTGACTGCTGTGGCGCAGCAGTGATCTAAAACTCAGGAATTATTAAATCAGGCCGAAACATAATACAGGTTTATGATTTTTATAAATCAGACCTATTAAACAGGCTCAGCTCAATGTATATATGCCATTTACTTGGGGATCTCAGTGTGGAATTGATTATTCCAAACAATGTGTTTTCTGTATATATTTCATATTCATGATCAGTGGAACCGTAACTTTAGTCTTTCTCAAAATGCTTCTAGATCAGTCCTTGCAAGTCCTGTTCTTCCTCTTTAAACTGAAGGGTTCCTGCAAAGGGACACTGGAAATGCTTACAAAGGATTCTGAAGCAAGGGCCATTTTCATAGAATCATAGAATAGTTAGGGTTGGAAATGACCTTAAGATCATCTAGTTGAAACCCCCTGCCATGGGCAGGGACACCTCACACTAAGCCATGTCACTCAAGGCTTTGTCCAGCCTGGTCTTGAACACTGCCGGGGATGGAGCATTCACAACTTCCCTGGGCAACCCATTCCAGTGTCTCACCACCTCACAGTAAAGAACTTCTTCCTTATATCCAATCTAAACTTCCCCTGTTTAAGTTTGAACCCACTAGCCCCTGTCCTGTCACTACAGTCCCTAATGAAGTGTCCCTCCCCAGCATCCATACAGGCCCCCTTCAGATACTGGAAGGCTGCTATGAGGTCTCTCACAAATTATTCCTCTCTATTTCTCCCTACTTTTAAAGCTAATTTCTAAGGTGCCAAATTGTTTTTTGATGTAGACAATATGGGGATTATACCAGACTACTTTTGCTATTCCTGTTCCAGTTGGAAAGGAATTTTATTTTTTGTGGGAATAAATGATGCATGATTGATCATGGTCGTGATGCAGACAAGCCTTAATTCTTTGTTCTACAGAGTGAGTCATGATATAGTATGCTTAGATCTTTTGCGCTTGGTTTTTCATCTTCTTGTTTGGTTATACCTGCTTGTTCAGAACAAGTATACCAGTGAATATTAGTTTACTAAATGTGACATTTCTTTCACCAAAGTATTGGTAAAAGGGAAGATGGCCCTTTTGTTTAAAAGGGCAATTTTGATGCCTTATGTAAATAAAAGTTTATATAATATATGTACTGAATTTATTTTCAAATCTAAAGTATTCTTTATCTATTCTGGTCAGAACTCAGAGTACTTAGAATAAATAATGCACAACAGGATGCTCTTGTTTCCTCTGTAACTCAGCCCAGATCTGAGTTTCCATGATGTGCTTGTAAAAAAATTCTGTTGCCATATTACTGTTAGAGAATTTTACTGGGGAAGGGGCAGGTGGGTGCCATAACCATACTGGGCTTTTCCTGTTTTTTATCAGATCTATAAAAGCAAGTTCCTCAGAAGTGTTTCTACTGAAAATGGTGCTAAGTTAGCTGGCTTCTGTGGAGATCATTTCTGGGAGAGCAGCTCTTGAACTTGCTATTCCTGCCAAAGCCTGCAATAGCTAAAAGTTTTCAAATCGTTATTGATTAATACTTGAAGCAAGTTGTTTCTGGTTCTGCAAAGATGATTTGCTCTCATTCTTTGAGGAAGAGTTTCTGTCTTCCATGCCTCTTTTGCTAGTTGAGCTTTCACTAGTTCTTGGAATGTCATATCAGTTTTCTGTGTAAAAATTTCAAAAGCATGCTGGAAGTATTACGCTAAATGGCTAGTTTGTGTGTGCATTAGTAAAATTGGAGAGGAACTGATAGGTTTGTCCTTCAGCTTCGCTGCACATAGTGTAGCTATAAATGATAACTCACTTTGTATTTGTCTATTTAAATCCAAAATTGAAGTACCTGTTAAAAAAGATATCCAGAATAAGCTGTGCTTGCTTTCATGAAGTGACCATGGGAACACTGCAAAGATGTTCTTGGAGTGAGAGACCTTCACAGCTTCATCCCCCAAACCAGAATAGGCTTCCTGCAAGAGTGGAAGGGGGAAGATGAAGTTGCTGTGATAGAAACAAAGAGAATAAAGGTAATCACAAGTAAAATGGTGTTGATTATTAGGTAGGACAGTTACATCTGGAAAAGAATCAGGCAAGTCATGCAAGGGGATCTAAACCTGTGGCCACAGTTTCACAGGCTCTGCTGCTCTTGCCTTTGTGCCTCATTTTGTGCCATTCCTTCCCTTCTAAGCCAAGTGTTTGGGTTATGCAGATAAGCAGTTAAAGCAGAGATCTGTTTTCTCTTCTTCTTGACATTAGTTGTAATCAAGATAGTTTTCCTGACCTGACACCACAGTGGGAAATGGGTACATTGGAGGGGGTGTATGGCCCACTGGAAATGAACCATCCTGCAGGCTCAGCTTGGGGTTCCCTCTTTTCTTGATATATAGCCCTTTGAAAATAACCAGATGCAGGCATAAATTCATGGGTTACAACAAAAATTTGCAGGCAGTGACACTGCAGACACATCTCTGTGATGAATGATAGAGAAAAACTGGTGTCTTTACAAAGCTGTCAGTGTTGAGTGACACTAATTAGCTGAGGTCACTGATCATTTCTAGCCTAACACCTCACTGTAGTTCTAAATGATGCCTGTCTCCTAGGCATAAGTTTTCAGGCCCTATTTTACCCTGGAATAGAGTTGACAGAGCAACTACATGCACATGGAAAAAATCCAAATAAAGCAGGAATGAGGCTGCTGAGGATTACTATACCTAGTGAAGCCAGTGTAGATTGAGATGACTTCAGGGAGAAGTCTTTGAATGAGGAAGTATTGCTGGTGCTGGGTAGCAGTGTGGCGAGGCAATAGAGTCTTGGAGAAGAACCACCTTACCTCCTAAATCTACTAAAATCTACTGTTTTCAAAGAGTTGTGTCTGTTGTGCAGCATGTATTTACTTTCATAGTGTATGTAAGGTGAAACATACATTTCACTCGGTATGCAAAAGGCATTCCATTGGCCTTTCAAACTGAGGCTTTGCATGAGGCTCAAGCATGTCCATGGTTGGACATCCCTATGTTCAGAACAATCTTTTGAGGCTTTGATCTTTATCCCACCAACTTTTTAACAGGCCAGCAAGCTCTGAGGGGTGGCAAATGCCCTTCAAAAAGTGAAGGGACTCATTGGTGGCCACAAGTGAAATAGTGATGAATGGTGCAGATGGGGGATGCAGCTACGCTGGCAGCAGTTTGAGCCTACTGGCTACCTGTGTGCAAAGTGGGCTTTTCTTTACAGAGTTAGATCTTTGAAGGATATTTAGAACTCCTTTTTCTCTCTTTCCTCTCCTCCCTTTTCCTTTCTCCCCCTTTTTTTTCCTCTATTTTTGCACCTTCCTTCCCTTTTTTTCTTTTTTGTCCCTTTTCCCCTTTCCTCCCTTTTTGCTTTTTTTCTTCCTTTTCCCCCTTCCTCCCTTTTTGCTTTTTCTCCCTTTTCCCTTTTTGCATTTTCCCCTTCTCCTCCTTTTCCCCTTTTTTTCTTCCCCCTTCCCCCTTTTTTCATCTTTGCGTCCTTTTCCCCCCTTTTTCTTCTTCCCTTCCTCTTTTCCCCACTTTTTTGTCTTTTTGTCTTTTTTGCCCTTCCCCTTTTTTTTCTCGCTTTTCCCCATTTGTTTTCTGCCCTTTCCCCCGCTTTTTTGCCCCCTTTTTTTTTTGCTGCCTTCCCCTCTCGTCCCCTTTTTCTCCTCTCCCACCTTTTCCCTTTTTTCCTTTCTTTACCCCCTTTTCCCCCCTTTTCCTTCCCCCCTCCTTCCCCTTTTCCCCTCTTTCCCCCTATTTTTTCCCCTCCGCCTTTTCATCCCCGGTTTATTTTCTCCGTCCTCTCCTGTTTAACCAACACGCTTTCCTACTCCCGGGGCACACGGTCTCCTAGTCGAGGCGGCCGCCAGGCGCCGCAGGCGGTCGGGCCGGGACTCGCCCGCCGGGGCCGATCCGGAGGGGGCTGAGGGCGGGGCGGAGCGGAGCGGGCCCGGCCCGGCCCGGCCCGGCCCCTCCCCGGAGCGGCTCGGCGGCGGCGGGGGGAGCCGAGCTGAGCCCATCCGAGCTGTGCAGAGCCGTGCCGAGCTGAGCCGAGCGGAGGCGCGCTGCCTGCCTCTATCCGTGCATCCCCCCGCCGTCCGGCCATGTCGTCGGGCGGCAGCCTGAGCACCATGCAGCGGCTGGTGGAGCAGCTGAAGCTGGAGGCAGCCGTGGAGAGGATCAAGGTGAGGTGGGGTGCGCCTCCCCCGGGGGCCAGCAGCTCCTGCCGCTATCTGCCTCCTCCGCCGCCCTGGGGGCGAGTCGAGGGGAAGGGGCCGGGGGGTGGGTGTGCCCGGGTAGCGGGTACGGGTGGAAGCTGCTGCGGGGAGAGACGCGGCAGTACCGCGTTAATTCCGCACAAGAAGCTAGTGGGAGCAACTCCTCAGCCCGAGGGTCGTGCTTGGGGAGGCGGTGTGGTCTGTGCTGCCGACAGGCCTGGGAGCGCAGGCGGGTTCGTAGGCACGCATGGACTTTCTCCTGCTTAAGGATTTCCAGACAAAGACTGGCAAGGCGCTCCCGTCATCTACCACCTCCTAAGGTTTGGCATCGTGGGGTTTGTTCGGGGGATTTTTGCAGTTTATTTTGCTTGTGGGTTTTTGGTTGGTTGGTTACTCGGTTGGGGGTTATTTTGTTCGTTTGTTTTTTGTTTTTTGTTTTTTGTTTTTTTTTTTTTCCCGTCAGCCCAAATTCACCCATGCAAATTCACACCATGTCCACGACAGCTCTGCGTTCTCAGGGGGTTGGGGGGGGGGAGAGAGAGGGTTGTCCACAACCGCTTTGCAGAAAGGATTCTTTCCAGCCAGGCACAACATCCAACCCAGGCTGTGAAGGGACTGAAGGTCAAACTAATTTGTATCCTGCACTTCCCTCATCACCTCCATGCACTCGCCATTTTCCGCTGGCCAGTCACAAACATCAGCTTCCTCGGTCTGACGACAGTGGCAGTCTGTTGACCTGAGGGAGCTTAGTTAATTGATTTAAAAAATAACTCGGAACACTCCTTCTCACTGTTCCTGTCCTGGGCTGCTGAAAACGTGAAGTTCCCATTGCAAGGTGAAACCACTGTGGCTTTTGGACATCATCCCAGTCAGTTCATTATTGTTGCTAAATTCTATGAACAACTACTAAGTCGTCAGTGGTTTGATTGGCTAAAAGTGACCGTAGTTTACCGCTGCAGTGACCTGTGACCTGTGGAAATCTGTGAGAACAGCACAATGCAGAGCAAATGTGTAGGGACTTGTGGCAAGACGGACATTGTCTAACACAGGAGTGATTGACCAAACATTGCTGTTGCTTTACGCTGCCAGCAGTAACCTGGATCTCTGCTCCTGCTCATTTTTAGGCACATACCCCCTCCCTGCTTTCTCTGTGGGCAGGGAGGGTATATAAAAAATATAGTGTGCAGTTTATTTGGCGTTACTTTGTGGCAGTAACATATTCTGGAGCTGGATTTCTCAAATATGAATCTCATACTTTCTATGGGTTTGCTTGTGTTCTGGGGAGCCTTGGCCTTGATGAGACCACACAGCCATGTGCACAGCCGCCTCCTTCCAGGTCTGCTGCTCCAGGATCCTCTTCATGTCTTTTACACAAGTGAAATGATGCACAATTAAAACTATGTCTTATACAAAGTGTCATCTCAGTTTCTTGACATACTATGTAAAGCCATCGGGGGATATATTCAGCTGGTGAAGAGCCACTTGGATCAGGTTTAGCAGATGCTGAGACAGGAGAAAATGTTGTTTGGCTCCTGTGAACAGCCAGTGTGTTTTCAGACGGAAGCTTGGTATGAAAGGGGTTTTGAAAATACATTCCGTAGCACAGAGTCGCAGTGGTGATTCTGTTTACACTGCCAGCTAAAAGACCAGACAGGAACAGCGTTTTCAGAAAGAGGAAACCAAGTGGGAAAGAAGTACCCACACGCATCTTGGAGGCTGCCGCAGGGAGCGTGTTCACCCATGATGAAATATGTCAGAAACCCTCATACTTTCTGTGTATGCATTTCTGTAAGAATGCTATAGGGGCATAGATAGGGCTAAGAGTAGGCGGATCTGGCCTAGAACAACAGTTTGCTGCTGTATGGATAATCCTCACAGGGATGCCAAACCTCAGGTTTGTGTCTTTGCAGGAGCACCGGGATGTACATAGCTCAGTGTGTCTTGCAGAGTTGGGCAGCAAAGTGCAAGGAAACACAGTGAGGAACTGCTAACTCTGCTGTGCTCACAGGGCAAGCTGTGCCCTGAATGACTGCTCATCTTCCCAGGAAAAAGCCCCATGCAGCCTTGGCCTGATAAGGCAAGCAGCATCTCTGCCTGGTAGCCACGTGGTCCATAGTCAGGTACCAGCAAGGGGTCAGTGCTGTGGCCAAAGGAAGGATGGGTCCAAGGGGCTGGGCAAAGCAGAGACCTTTGCATCCTCCAGAAAGAGGTTCTCCTCAGGGAAAAGAGGAGGGACAAAGCCCACTGACTAGCAGGGATCCTTGCTGCGGGTACTTCTCCCTGTGCTCCAAGAGTACAAAAGAACTTGGGAGGCTGTGGGAAAATGCTTCTCTTAACAACTCCCTGGAATGCTGACAGGCAGTTACCAGGATGAATATCCTGGAGGAGACTTGGGACACAGTGAACAGGAAAGCAGCAAAACAGCAAATGAAAAATGTGCTGAGACAGATTTTCTCACATGCTTCCAGACACTCTTAAGAACCAAAATCCCATCTGGGTTCCTGGGCTTGTTCCACAGCACTGGACTGTGCTCTCTGGGGCCAGAGTGTGGATTTGAAACTCTCACTTCATTGCCAGGGGAAGGTGGCAATTTGGATTTTAGAAACTATTCATCCTTATCTTTTCACTTTCATTCCTTGTTATGCTCTGTGTTGGTAACAGTTTGGGAATGGAAACCCTTTTAATAAATTAACTCAGGACATACGAGTTCAAATATAAACCTGTAAACAGTACAGTAGATTAGAAAACATTGTGGTCACAGCCCTGTGCATTTTAATGAGGACAAATTGCATTGCACTTGCACCTCTGTCCTCTACACTGCTCTGGCTCATCAAATGGCATAGTATTTCATGTGTGTTTCTTTGGAGCTTTGTAAATGTGCATCTGTGCTGATGTATTTGCTGGTTTAGAATCCAAGAGCTGGCTTGGCTGCTCTCCAGCTCTGTTTGATAATGGCTGTTCAAGAGGAAATGCCTAATAGATGCTTGTGAATGAATTAGTTTCCTCTCTGGATTTGTTTCTCTTTTCCCTTTACCCAGGTCTCTCAGGCAGCTGCAGAACTCCAGCAGTACTGTATGCAAAATGCCTGCAAAGATGCCTTGCTTGTTGGGGTTCCTGCAGGGAGCAATCCCTTTCGAGAACCCCGATCCTGCACTCTACTCTGAAATCAGGTAATAAAGTCACAGATACCACAACAACAACTCGGATTTGAAACCCAAGCCCTTGGAAGGACAAGGGCATGTGGTGAAAGTTGTTCTAATGTCAAGTTCTTGGTAGCAAAGTGTTCATCACTTCACTGCTACTCTGCAAATTGTTTTCTGTTCCTATGAGGTGTGACAATGGAAGCATGTTTCTTTCCTACAGCTCTTTCTAGAGGTGTTTAGTTTATAAGTTGGGGTTTTTTTTGTTTGATCTGTTTTTGTGCTTGAGCAGCTCTAGCGTCATTAGCAGCAGCCAAAATAATAGAGCTGCCCCTGACACGCTGACACAGCCAGATATACAAGCCAGTCACATACTCAGCTTGAAGAAGTAAGACAAAGTCGTGGCAGATGCATGTATTCTGATGACTAACTCGCAGCTTAAGCAAGAACCTTGTTAAAATACATGTTGTCTTCAACATCATACTGCAGTTCATTTGGCTGTGTGTGTCCTTGGGCTCTTTCTGTTGTTACTGAACAACTGTATATTGGTACAGCACCAAAAGTGGTGGAAGCCGAGAGGAGCTGAAGCAATCTGTAATCACACCCTTCATAACCTTTTTCAGCACAGGTCTGAAGGATGAGATACTCCCTAAACTTTGCCTGCCTTAGCACTTTGCACTGCTTGTAGCTGTGGAACACTGGCCAGCTGGGTGGGTGACTGTCCAGAATTGGCAATTCTTTGGGATCCAGTTCTGTGATTCCCACTGTTGTCTCCCATGTGTATCAGTGATTGCAGCAGGAGGAAAGGAGGCGATGTGTGCTTGTAGTCTTAGGCAGGATGACGCCAAACTTTTGTTGGAAAAACTTATTTCTTGTGCATGACAAACAAAGGTGGAAGTAGGACAGTCAGAGGGGGTTAGTCTCCAAAAGAAAAAATAAAATAGTTCCTGATAGAGAGCTGAGAAACCTACAGGGAGAGGAAGAACCACTGAATTCTGTTCTTTCTTTGAGAGCACTATCGAAGTGAAAATGAATGATTTTTTTTTAAGGGCAGAATTTAAACTGGAATGTGAAGTACTTACAGAATCTTCCCCTTCCTGCTGCCAGGGTTCCTGAGATTGCAGCTGTGCTTGTGCCTCATCAGTAGTGTGCTTTGATTGTTGCTACGTAGGTTTGACAACACAGGACTGACCCTGGAAGGGAAGAAAACTGAGCATGAGATGGTCTTCTGGAAAAACTTGGGTGGGGGGTGAAGCACCAGCAGAGGATTTTCTTAACTTAGGTGCTACCCTTAATTGTTCCTATAAATAAGATGAAATTGGCAGTGACTGTTGCATGTGTTACTGTGCTATCAAAGCAGCCTTTTGCTTCTTATTTCATGTGTCTGTCTGTGTGGATAGATGTATTTCTAGGATTCAAGTTTGATTGCATCATTCAGACAGGATACAAAATACTTTCTCAAACAAATTGGATGGTAAATTTGTGATACTTTTAGAAAAGCACAGCTCAGGCCAGGGTGTCATTTAGCAGCCTTTCGCTGACAGATCAGTTATCTAGTTTTTTATTTAGTTACCGTAGGATCAAAAACAATGAAACCAAAGTCAAAAACCCAACTAAAAAAATTCAGAAGTATTCAGGATGCCAAGACCCAACAAAGAAAAGGGGTTATTCAGTTTTTCTCAGTGCAAAGGAGCTTTTGTGCTATGATCTGTAAGAGAAATATGTCAGCTTGGAAAACAGCATTTTTAATGGATTTACTTTTCCTCTTACAGGGAAGGTCGTCAGAGAGTTGCCTTCAAGCATGACATGATTAACAACTGCCTTTCTTTCACAAGAAGAGTCTCTCTCTGTCTGTGTCCTAACTTGTGTGGCTAAACCAATTTCTGAAACATTTATCTGTTTGTTTTCTTGTGTATCAGAACTTCACTGTCTTTTGCTAACATTCATAAAGTTTTCCAATGTATCTGTTACTCTTTTCAGAATTGTCACCATTGTTGCTACACTGTGCTAACTACACAAATACTACTTGAGAAATTTACATTTTAGAAAAGACCTGCATTTTTACTAAATTACTATCTTGGTAAACTGTTACACTGGAATGAGAATAGAAACTATTTGGGATTTGTTTCTTTTTTTTATTATTTTTTTTTTCCAAAATAAAACATTCAAAAAGTGAATTCTTAAAGTATAAAACTAAATCCTGTTAGTACTGAAGTAATGTTCTCAGGGGAATTTTGCTTCTATTAGTAAACTGCAACCAACTACAGTTCTTTTTCAAGTGCATCTAAGTCCATAAATGACGCATATTAGAAACTGCTGGACACAGTGTGTAGCACAGGCTTGATTCCTAGGGCTTCTTTCTTACAAGACCTCTAACCTGTAACACTCTCCTAATTAGTATTAGTAAAGGTACTGTTGTGGTGGAATATCCTTGACATGTATAAATTGTGACCAAACAGACACTAAAAGTCTGTGAACACCCAAAGATAGTTGCACGTGTAATTGTCAAGGTTTACAACACAAAAATACTAAAATGTGCTTGGTCATTTGCCTTCATTTTTTTTATAGAGCACTTTTAAAAGGACAGCTAACTTTTTTAAATAGGTTTGTAATGTTGTCTACTTTCTATTGTTTGTATTAATCTTTTCGAAGTTTGGAAATAAAATTCCTTTCCCTACTTTCCCTGGCTTTGAACTCATTGTTTAATTGTAACAAAGAGAAGATATTGTAAGGAAGAGGATACTTTGATTCTGCAGCGGGAGGGGAGGCTTCAAGCTAATTGGCAAACGGTTTTCATGCTTGCTGTCCTGCAGGAAGGCACTGAAATGTGGGTTGTTAAACTGCCAGTGTGTATTGTGCCACTAAATGCAGAGGAGAACATCCTTCCTTAAGGGCTTTTCTTTACTCTGGCTTCCTTTCTTTGTAGGCTATTTGAATTGGGAAAGTTTGCTTTTAGTACTTGACACATGCATTCACTGCAGAAGCCTGCAGGAAGCCTGCTTGTTCTTGCTTGTACAGAATTGGTCAGACGCTGAGATGGAGGTCAAAATGTTCAAGTCGGGGAGGGTGTAGAAGGATGAGAATATGCATTAAATGCCTGCTAACAGCCATCAGCTGGCTGCTGGCCGCTCCCTCCCACCTAAGCCCTTCATATTTCTTTCACCTCCCACAAGGAAACCTTCTCCCTTGTCCCCACATCTGTTTCTCTGCCCAGGCTCCCTTGCAGCATACGCTTCCCTGCTTAGCATCGTCGCTTGAAGTTTGGGCTCTGGAGTGGCTGCTGAGCTGGCACATGCCAGATTACAGTGTGCAGAAGAAGGCAGCTGCTGCCACCCAGCCACATGACTGCTGTGTCCCGGTTGCCCTGCCCAGCCCCTTGTGGTACCTTTCAGTTGGAGCACCACGGTCCACAGGCGCTAGAGGAGTAGCACTGCGAGTGTTCTGCAGGTCCTGATTGCATCCACATCCTGCACCAGCAACGGGTAGAAACGCCATGCATCAGCTGTGAGATGGACTAGGAGCACTCCACTGTGGTGTACCAGCGAGTGGGGTGGTTATTCTGCAGTCTCAGGAGAAAGGCACATTCCAGTCTCTTCAGAGGAGTGTGCTCCTTTACTCAGCTTAATTTGAGCTGCAGGGTACAAGCAGGGAGAGGGATGATAGCAATGCCACCTCTACCCTCCCAAGGCATGGTCTATGACAAAAGTCAGGTGTCAGACCGAGCTCCACATCAGGGTTGTTGGCATTGAGGCCCTTGGGTTCCTGTTGGGAGTCAGTTTTACAAAGCATGGCACTGCTGGTGATGTTGTGTTGGCCGAATGAAGCAGCTTGTGTTTTATCAGCTCAGCTTTTGCAGGTCCCTTTTTTCCCTTGCAGGAACCTGACAAACAAGTCTGGGCAGCTGTCTGCTGCTGCAGGCAGAACAGGGTCTCTCTTACCTGCCTCACCAACAGGACAATTTCTTGTCTTCAGCTACAGTTACATTTGCACTCTTCTTTGTAAAACTGACAGCTGGGGTGGTTTGGACAGGGACAAGCATCGCATTTTGCTGCCCCCTGCTTTAATAGATGCCACCTACAGTGGGATGGGCAGCTCTGGAC